>NC_136061.1:389635156-390835156 GCF_964261635.1 Lissotriton helveticus
GCAGCAACCAACAACCAGGAACAAGCGGGATGTAAGCCTAGTGACCAACCTCTCCACCAGAGTACTAACACCCACTGAAGTACAGGTGCTTGAGAGAGGCCTGGGTTTTGTCCCAAAAGCCAGACCTGATAAATTTAAGCTTCACTGCGAACTCGCCAGTTTTTTCAGAAAACTGAAACTCAAAGCTTTTTTCGAAGGAAAGGATGACCCGAACGAGGCAATAAGAAAAGGGGATACAGGTTTGAGACCAAGTTCAACCTTTACCCCTCCTCCTCATACCACACCCGCAGCGATTACCACTTTTGAACAGGCTGTGTTTAAAGACCTAGAGTCCTGTGAGAATCCCGTGGTTTTTGGGAACTTCAGCACTGCTGAATACCAAGCGTTGCAACAACTGCAGAATGACAGTACGATCACCATTAAGCCGGCTGATAAGGGTGGGGGTATTGTGATCCAAAATACAGCTGACTATGAGAAAACATGCTACGAACTGCTGGGGGACATCCGTAACTATACTCCACTAACAATAGACCCCACCGCAGCCCTTACGAGCAAGATCAAAAACCTTGTCCACCATGCAGAGGAGGAGGGTCATGTGTCAAAAAACGAGGCGGCTTTTTTGACGAATTCTAAACATGTAATTCCTTATTTTTACACACTACCAAAAATGCACAAAAACAGGCTCCCACCACCTGGGCGCCCCATTGTCTCTGGTATCGGTTCCCTCCTTGAACCCTTATCCGGATTCTGTGACTACTTCCTGAAACCCTTGGTGCAGTCGACTCCAACTTACCTGAAGGATACAAAGAGTCTCCTACGTCTACTATCTGATGTCACCTTCCCTGAAAACTCAGTTACTCTCGTTACACTGGACGTCGAAAGTCTGTATACCAGCATCCCCCAGGACGATACGATCAGAGTCCTGGGTGAATCACTTGACTCCACCGAATGGGATTTTCAAACTCCGAAAACCTTCATCATTGAATGTGCAACAATTGCCCTGAAAGAGAATTATTTCTCCTTTAAAGACAAACTTTACCTTCAATGCTCAGGTACCAGCATGGGCAGCATTTTTGCTCCAAGCGTGGCGGGGTTGTATGTAGCTGATTTTGAAGCTAGACACATCCTACCCACCTCCCAATCCTTTTCATCTTCAATGCTTCTGTGGAAACGCTACATAGATGACATTCTGTTACTATGGACTGGGAATGACACTGATCTCGATCTATTTCTCAACTGGATCAACACCCTAGACCGGAATTTGCGGTTCACAAACACCAAGAATAGGTCGGAGATTGTCTTCCTGGATGTTGAGATTTCTGTGCAAGGAACAGGCCTTGTGACTAAGACACATCACAAGCCTACCGCAAAAAACAACCTCCTCGAGTTCAGTAGCTTCCACCCACGCCCCTTGAAGGAAAACCTCCCCTATGGGCAATTTCTGAGACTGAGGCGTAATTGCACCTCCATCTCGGACTTTAAAGAACAGTCTCTGAGCCTCACTGAGAAATTAAAAGACCGAGGGTATCCGACACCAATCCTGAACAAAGGTTTCAAGAGAGCGAGGAACCAACCAAGGGAGGCACTACTAGAGGAGAAAGTCATCAACCAGAATACAGTACCCCTCATGTGTGTTACAACATATAACAGTTTGTCTAACCTGATGAAGAAAACCATCAACAAACATTGGAGTATTCTGACCTCTTTTAGAGAGAATTGGGAGAAACCGCTATTTTCTTTCAAAAGGGGTCGCAGCCTCAAGGACTCCCTTGTGCACACCCGTCCCAAAGAAAAAGTCTCTGAACCCACACCGACAGTCACCAGCTCATGGGGGATGCCCAAAGTTGTAGGGCATTTTCCGTGCTCCAATTGTAGTGTCTGTCATTTGACAGAGGCAACCAAAACCCTTTCACTTGAAGCGGGCAAGGTATGGACCCAAAGGGAACATACTAATTGCAACACCATGAATGTGGTATATTTGATCACGTGCCCGTGCCAGCTACGGTATGTTGGTATGACAACGCGCAGAATAAAACAACGCATCTGCGAACATCGGAGCAACGTCCGATGTAAAAAACTAACTACCAAGCTGAGTCGCCACTTCTTGGACAGCAACCACACTACTAATGACATGAGGTGGACGGTAATCGAGGAAGTGAAGGGCACAACGAACATTACCAGCAGACTTTTTGAAAAGGAGCAACGTTGGGTGTATCGTCTGAGTACCCATGTCAATGGGCTCAACGATGACATTCCATGGAGCTCAGTATTGTCTTGATAAGAATATTCCTTATACATCTATCACAACCAATCCGGTTTTGTCTGCATACTTGTAAATAGCCATTATGATTCACTCCATGGACTAACTGTGCACATACAGATTAGTCCCTACCTATAGGATATGCTCCTATGTACAATGTATTGCCTCCAATATAGATGTATTTAATTTCATTTATGCAGTAATATTGACAGGCAGTATATGCACTGCGGGTTAAAATGGTTGATTCAAACACTTACGCTCCGTTGTGCAACCAATTGCTTCTATTACTTTTCCCTTATTACTTTTCCTGTATTTTTGTACACTCTTAAAGTTATGTACATAGCAATAATGGTTAGCATGCTTTGCACCACGTGTTGAAAGGCATTATAATCAACATTAGCGCTACTGCGCTACCTGTCCTTTAGGACCTAGCCGACTACCAAGCCTCGAACGAACATCCTGGTGAGGGCGTTGTGGGTCCCAAGCCTCGCTTTGAGCGAGACGTGGCAATCCGAGGTGGGCGTGTGCGTTGCTAGCCTCTCTTTCGGCCTGACACGCCCACCCGGAAACAGGGCGCACTCGCGACCGCTGTGCTTAAAAACAAGTCTACCGGCCCCGGTTTTCTATCTTCGGGGTCCGGTTTGGAGGTCACAACTAGGTTGACCAGCGGGTCGGAAGCGCTGAGGGCGTGAGTTACGATGACACGCATGCTGCTGCTCCTTCTGTCACCAGAGCTAAGTACTTGTATAGGCTTTGCCATTTTACCATATATATATATTTTTTCTGTCCTTAGGATGTGCCAGGTCGCTCCGACCCCCTCCCGAGACCCACGGTGCGAGTAGCGCCCCTTTTGAAAGTGAGACATGTACCTTTTAATACCTACTTGAAGGGGCACAGACCTTTTAGGTCCATTGATCCCTTCATAAGGAGTACACGCAATTGCGTTTTTAAATCCCCCATTTTAATCGTTTTTCTTGTAAATAGCACACTTCTAGCACATCACTTCCCAGAGATATCTGCTATCATCCTCTAGGGGCTATCTGGATGGTGCATAAAATCTATGTTTATTTTGGGATATACCACTTGAGCCACACTTCATGGAGCACTATGACTACCCAGTAAGGCTCATATTAACAATTTTTATGTTTGTCTTCTGTCTGTCTATGTGTTTTTTTCACTTTACAGGTGCAGTAACACTCCAAAATTACGGAGTACTTTTGGAATCGAGTATTTTACTCTTCCACCATTTTTATGCACTTTTTTCACTTCTTACTTTTCACTTTCACGTCCCCAGGTCAGGGTGGGTGATTAGAGAGCCCATACCGCCGGGGTATAGTCCTGATGAATGCCACGGTAATATACCACCCTTATGGCTGAAACATGTTGACTGGAATGAATTGAGTATATTCTGTATTTTACCAACCTTGAACCTTGGCATATAAATACAGACACGTAATACTCCTTATTTTGTGCCTCAGGGATCATTTATTAAATATATTTTTTCGATACCCTTCTTTTAGGCACTTTTAATATTTCACTGTAAACAAGAGCACGCCCTCCACACACAAAAACCTGCTCCGCAGTCTTTCTGGCGTCGTAGCACACCGCAGAGGCATTCGGCCTCTGTCGGTGGGGCCCGATGATGAAGCATGACACTGACTAGGTCAGTGTGTGAGGGCTTTCTTTATCACCCAAATCGGATGTGATAATCTAATCTTATGTTGACTCCTTGAACTGTGGTCTGTATAGTTTACGCTTAGACTGATCAAGTGTTTGATCTGACCTCTCTTTTCTTGTTTTTGGATGTATTGATTGCGTCTTCATAGAATGGATGACTTGTTCCTGAATTAAATCCAACCTGTGATTGGCAGATTGCACGTAAACCTAAATAAGGTGAACCACAGGACTGTTTTATGGAGCTTGAAACTTGTGACTTGTAGATCATAGTTAAAACTACCTTCCATACTCCTACAGCTGTCCTGCAGGGACTGAGTGGAGCCTGCCACCTGAAGGGTAAACCCAAACTTGAAGTACCACCGTTATAATCCTACTGCATCGACAACCACACCCACCTGCAACATGTTTTCAAATCACAGAGCTTGCACCACATTCTTACTCTTGGGCAATAATTGCAAGGTGTGGATTGGTGTCGACATGTAACAAGTCATCAGTATTGGGATTCTAGTTTAGGGTGCCAGCCAAGCCCCATAAACATCTCGATACTGAGTTAGCAGTACTTGGGACAGGTCAGAATAAAGGTGCTTTGGAGGAAGTCTTGATGCCTCAGTAGTCGGGTGGCTATCAATGATACAATAACAATAAGGTCTGTTTTGACTAACAGAGCCACTTAAATACAGATGTACAGCAGTCTGTTTCTTTGTCTGTTTTTATTCTTAAAACAGCAATAAGTGAAAAGATGGGTCTCTTTTGGGTGATTGACTTGGCTATCGGTCTTTACTGCTACCCAATAGCCATAGAGATTGGCAGCATATGTATTTATAACAAGGATTGGCAAAGACAATATGTCTAGCCTTTTGGCTTTGCCAATGCAGATCCATTGAATTTGCCTATGCTTTTTCCTGAAGCTGTTCAAAATCGGCAAATAAACTGCTTAAGCCCTGCTTGCCTCTGCTGGAGTGAGTTCCTGATCCCCAAGAGGTGTCTCACCAGGTGCTGGACCATTGACTGGCATCAGTTGAATCCAATCTGTGAAATCCTGCCTTTTAAATGATGTAATTTCTACTGGAGGTGCATTGGGTTCCTGCTAAGCAGGTCCCCAGTACCAGATCTCCTTCCCAAAACTGTAAAACTGTTTTCCCCAATTGGCAAAGCCTTTAGCACCGTCTGTAAGTTCCTAGTAAATGGTACCTCTGGTACCTAGGGCATGAGGTACTAACCAGGGTCTCTGAGGGCTGCAATACGTATTGCGCCACCCTAAAGGACCTCTCAGTGTTGGTTTACCAATACATGCACACAGAGGGCACCTTAGAGGTGCCCCCTGAAAACCTGTCAGCCTCTAGTGTGCTCGATGACTGGTTTCTGCGAGCCTGCCAACCCTCAAGAGACCTAGAACAAAAGCCTGACCGGGAAGAGGATGTCAAACCCCAATAACAGGTTGACCTGCAGATTAGCCTTCCTAGGCCTCTGAAATGTGAATATTGCTCTCCCCACAGGAGAGGAAGACCTGGACAGGCAGTAAAATTAGCTATTCAGGTAGGCGTGCCACCCCCAGGCTAGTACTACCCCTAATGTGGGCTAAACTGAGGTAGACATAACTTTCCAGAAGTAGTCATCTTTGTGATTGCTTTCTTAGGAATTCTGGGACAGGGTTATGCCCACTTCCTACAGGAAGTTGTCATATAGGTCAGATCAGGGGCATATTGACCCCAAGGGTCAGTAGCCCATTGGCTACTACTCTGCACTCCCCTAATGCCACTAAATTCAGTAATTAGGGGAGCCCCTGGTAGCAGCTCAACAGATCCTGATGACCTACGAACAAGGACACAGAAGAGCTGCAAAAGCAGAAGACTGAAGAGATCAACTGACTTGACCCCAGCCCAGCTGGCCTGTCTGCTGTTCATCAATTCACCCATTGAAACTGCACCAAAGAAGTCTTGCACTGCAGCTGTTGTACCTCCAAAACCTGGGGGGGACTGCCTGTCTTTAATAGAAAACCAAGACCTCACGTGGAAACTTGGAACTGTTCTCTGCATCGTACAGAAACTCCAAAGAAAGGACTCTGAGGACTCCGGAACTGCCAAAACCCGACGTCTGGACCACCACTGCACCCGATGCTCCAAGCCCGAGTGGAAGTAGGCCAGGTCCAGGTCCCCCAGCCCTCCAGAGCCAGAGTCCATTGTGGTTTCACCCCTCGTGGAGCCTCCGACATCGTCTGTAGCCTCTGCACGCTGGCCACTTCTATGTTATGTTATGTTAAAATTTCTTTTAAAGCGCTCCTACACTGATTAGTTTCTTGGTGCTAGACTTAAGAATTTTGCTGGGGCCTCACATTTAGTTGCCAACAAGATTAGTTGTAGCTTGGATAAATAGCCAAGTCTTAAGAAGTCTACGGATTCTGACAAATTCAGTGCAGGTTCTAATATCTAACGGGAGAGAGTTCCAGAAGCTGGGGGCCAATACTGCAAACCTGCAGCCACCTATTCATTTCAGTTTATAGGAAGGAATGGTTAAGAGGTTCCTGTGGGTAGAGCATAAGCTCCGTGCAGGTAGGTATTTCTGGACAAGTCTGGATATAAATTTTGAGCTAGCACCATGCAAGTCTTTAAAAATAAGGCAACCAACTTTAAACGCACATCTTTGCGGGATGGGAAGCCAGTGTAGCTCTTTCATAGTGGGAGAGATGTGTTACCATCTGGGTTGTGGGATATCAACCTTGCTGCCTGGTTCTGAACCATCTGCAGTCTTTTATTGAGATAGAGCAGAATGTCAAAGTATAGAGAATTGGCATAGTCCAGGTGAGATATCACCATGGCTAGAATCACCTGGATTAAGGCTTCCCAAGTGAGTAGTCTCCTAATCTTCCTTATCTTCCTCAGCTGAAAGAAACACATGGAGGTCACTGCTCCTATCTGAGATTTCATAGTGAGACCACTATTGATGATCACTCCCAGAATCTTAGCTGAGGAAGAAGGGTTAGGAGGGGAGCCTAGTTCACTAGGCCAGAATTGTGTGTTCCAGGGGTTCCGGGAACCACCTATCAGAATCACTTCTCTTTTATGTGGGTTTAGTTTTAACTGGTTGTTGTTCATCCAGTCACGGATGTATAACATCGTTGCCTGGAATTCAGATATCGAACCAGATGAATTATTGATTGAAAACACCAGATGCAGATCATCTGCATAATTTTACGTGCATACCTTCCTATTTTTCAAGGAGTGAAGTAAGGGAAGAAGGTAAAGATTGAATAGGTGAGGGGACAATGAGGAGCCATGCGGTACTCCACATGTCGTTGCCATTTTAGGTTTAGGAAATTGTGAGAGACGCACTGGCTGAGTAGGTTCTTCAAGAAATGACTCAACCCAGCTGGACACCATCCCTTTAAGACCGGCCATCCTGACATGGTCGATCAGGATATCAGGATCAACCGTGTCAAATGCTGCTGACAGATCCAGCAGCACTAAGGCCTGGGGGGGAGCCCTTATCAGCTTCCTTTTGAAGCACATCCAGCACAGTGACTATTGCTGCCTCTGTAGAATGGGCTGGGCGGAATCCTGCTTGGTTAGGATTAAGACACTCTGACTGCTCAATGAAAGTACAGAGACATTTGGCCACGTGAGATTCCAATATTTTGGCCTAATAAGGAAGCAGGGAGATAGGCTGATAGTCAAAATCCCAGGGTCCGCACCTGTTTTTTTTAGCAGAGGGACAACTGTTGCCTCTTTAAAAGCACTCGGAACACACTCCTGTGCTAGAGAGTCATTAAGGAGTGCCAAGGCGGGTCCGGGGAACATGGTGAAAACTTCTCTTAAAATATGAGGCGGGAAGCTGTCCATAGGTGATCCTGACTTTACTTTAGACAGAAAGTCCAACAAAGTCTGACTATTTCTGAGAACCGTTCAAGAGAGCAGGGGTTTTCCAACATCAAGGGTGAGTCCTCAGGAGCAGGGCAACAGGAAATACTGGCTTTTATTGTAATAAAACCCAGGACCTAAAGACATCTCTGCACCCGTCGCCTCTGGTCTGTGGAGACATGGACCAAAGTTGTCCCTACATCCCTGAGCATCGTGAGGCCTAAGGTCCCTGTTGGTTCAGCTGGACTGGTTCCCCAGTCAAAGCCCGCAGCCTCTTTTCACTGCAGCTGTTCTCCCTGGGATAACATTGGGCATCTGATGCTATTTTACACCTCTGTAACTAGCCACCCTAGTGCCACTGGTCGTGTTCTGCTGGTGCTGCCTTAGACCTTGCCCACCACTCACCTTAACTCCTGGAGAAGGGTCCGTAAGTCGCTGTACTATACCTGATTGCCGCATTGACCTTTCCTCCCATTGGATAATTTTCTTCTAATGCCTAAACATATATAAAGATACTTGCTATTTTTATAAATTGCTGTGGCTCTCCTTCTTGAGTCATATCTCATTTATTGACCATAGGGTGTATTTTCAGATGTATTGCACTCCACTGTGATAAGCCTAAGGCTGCTCGACCACACTACTCCCTAGCAGAGAACCTTGGTATTGCCATAGCAAGCCCCCTGTCCACGCATAAGGGAACCTCTGGACTCTTTACACACTATATCTCATTTTGATATCCCATATGAAGAGCCCGCTTCCTACACCCCCTCATACTTGAAGGCAGCAATCCATTTAATTTTTATTTTATTTTGCTGCTGCAAACAAGTTAATAGAGCCACTGCAACACCACTCGCAGCAGACCGTTTGGGGTGTGTGAGGCCTACTCTCCTGGTGTCACATAACACCTTCAATCCGCCATAACTAATCTCATTTGACAAAACCTGACTGCACTCAATCGAAGTGGCCTAATTAGTAACAAAAACCTAACCCTGCCTATCTCCAGGACCACATTGGCTGACTGGGACAAGGAAAAGTGCAAAGAGACTCCAACTGCCAATAAAGTCTCACCTGCAAGCCTAACTTACCACTGCACCACCCGTATGAAGAACCCTGGGGTTGGACATCCTTTGGCAGACCACGCTCATCCAAAAGGGATAAAAAGTTAGATATCTCAGAGCTGTTAGTATGCAGATGGTTGGTAAACCTGTGTTTGCAGACCATCCCGTAGCTAAATTTTAAAAATAAATACGATTGAATGAGGGACGTTGGGCTGGAAAGAGTAATAGAGAAAGAGGATATGGCTATGGGTATACCTGCATTAGAAGCATGTCCACTAGTCCCTTGCACCTTAGCAGTGGTACAATTAAGACATCTCACATTAGCGATCTAAGAGCACACAAAGATAGGGCCAATTCTAACACTAACGGCAGTACCCCACTACACACATTTGTAAGAGGTAGTGTTCGATCGAGGTTGAACTATATTTTGCATAGCACAAAAAGTTGGCATAGGATTACCGCATTCCAAATAGATGATAGGGATGACAGGGACCATCTTCCGCTACACCTAGAAATGAAGGGGTGTCTTACAGAAATTCAACCATCTAATTGAAACCCATCATTTATCCAACCAACGATTGGAGACAACCGCAGAGGAGTTAAAGGGCCCTGCATCACAGATAATCCAGAAAACATGACCAGAATCTATGACACTTTCACTGAGGTAGTGGGTCCTTACTTCGAGCAAGCCCCACTAGGAACTCTAACCACCACCATGCATCAATCGCTGGTTGCTGCCCTAAGACCATTTCTAACAACAATAATCAATGGAAAATTTAGACGTAAGACAAAAAGTGAACCTGCATGCAATCATTGGTACAATATCGACTGCACACAGGCTAAAAAGCTATCACTAGTAAGGTGAAAGAGTGGGAGTGCACAATCAGGTAGGGAAGCCAAGGCCAACTATAAGCAAACACTAGTTAATGCCCAATGAAAATGGGAAGAGATGAACTGGAGTGACCTCCTCCAAGCAGCAAAGTCTAGAGACATGGTTACATTTTGGAGACTAGTGGCCCATGGAAACAAAGATGCAGTTACTTGCACAGAACATCATCTGGACCCCTCCACCTGGAGTAAGCAGTTCACCAATCTCTACTCCGAACCCCTGGTTTTTTGTGAATGAGCTATCCATAATGAGTGAATTTCAGTGCTTTTTTAAAGTTTTAAATCATAACTATATTTTTAACAGTTTTTAAGTGAATACATATTTATAAACACAACGTACATGCGAATGTACAGACGTGTTTATAAAGGCATACATTTAGGGGCTGATTCCGATTTGGTAAAATTCCGTCCGAATCGTCGTACGGAGCCTTTTTCCCGTACGATTCATACGAAAGACCGTACGACTCAATAATCCGTACAAATCGTATTCGGGACACGCAGTACGCGGCGTCCGTATGATCGAAGCAGCTTTTTCCGACCCAGCAAGTACGATTCGTGTCGACTGCACTCCGTAATACGCTTTTGCTACGGGAGTTTAAAACATCCGGAAAACCAGATTTCAAGTCGAAATGCGTACGGAACGGACCCCCGTGTACAGTGCGTACACCCCATCATTGCAGGGGCACGGTGTATTGGGGTAAGTTGCGTACACCCCTGGATTACAGGGGTACAGTGCGTATGTCCCCGTGCGTACCCCCCGTGACTGTAGGTGTACGGTGCGTAGGAGGACGGTCCGTACTCCCCAAGGTCGTACGTGTACGGTGCATACACCCCCTGCGCACACCCCTTGAATTTAGGGGTACGGTGCGTATGCGATAGTGTAGCTCTCGGTACCCGCTCCTAAACTAAAGTAACACAATTAATATATTTATCAATTAATCAATAATAATTAATAAATAATTATTAAACAATAAATTAATTATCAATACCCAATAACAAAACGTATTAATTTATTATGATTAATGTACTTCCCACCCTATTCCCTTATAAACCCACAAACCGCTCCAAAAAAGTAACAGAATTAATATAATGATTAATTAATCAATTAATACAAATTAATTACAATTAAGACAATAAATTAATTATCAGTGGCAAAAAACATAAATTAATAATTGATTTATTATTATTAAATTACTTCCCACCCTATTCCCCTATAAACCCACAACCCGCTCCGTAAACATGTTAGCACAGTTAATATAATGATCAATTAATCAATCAATACAAATTAATTACCAATTAATTATTAATAATAAATTAATTGCCAATACCAATAAATATTAATTAATATTTACTTAATTATAATTAAATTACTTTCCACGCTATTCCTCTATAAACCCACAACCCGCTGCGGTACTAAAACGTAAAATGTACTTTAAAAAATTCTACTAACTTCTAAACATTTAATACATATATTTAAAAAATAATACAAAACATAATAAATAATGTGGAACACATGCATATAAAATACATAACACTAATATAAACATCGTTATTACTAACTTCGATATTAACAAAATCGATATTTC
The DNA here is from genome assembly GCF_964261635.1 of Lissotriton helveticus. Classification (NCBI taxonomy): domain Eukaryota; kingdom Metazoa; phylum Chordata; class Amphibia; order Caudata; family Salamandridae; genus Lissotriton; species Lissotriton helveticus. Next base: position 389,646,480 of record NC_136061.1, read on the forward strand.
TTACCTACAGGTCGATATGCTGGTCACCGATATTCTTGATGTCGATATTCTGTCCCTCCGATATTTAAAACTCGATATTTCTGTAGGTCGAAAAAAAACTTGATTTTATGTGTCTGCACCCTGTCGCTTATGTTGTTTTTTTGGGCGCTTGTGATATTATCAAGGTAACGTCTATGTGTAGATTTATATGCCTGCCTGTATCCTCGGTGCTTTTGGCATTTCTCCATTTTCGTTCGGCTTTCCCACTTGCCAATTTATCAGACTTTAAGGCTCCAGTGACCAGGGTGACATTTTATGATTGCGTTTGACTTTAGTCGGGGCGATGATATCAAGTGCCTGTATAATTGCAAGGTTTCGAATGCAGAGTTTACATTGTCTGTGTTAGTATAGGGCAGGATGTTGAAATGGGGAGAATAGGCAGCCAGGCTGATCTTCTTCCAGAGCCTGCTCCACTTCTGTTCTTTACTGGAGTTACTGTGAATGGGGGCGTGCTGTAGAGAGAATTTTAATAAATGATGGTACGACCAGAGTACAGGGATGGGGGGCTCCACTTTAACCCCTTGCGCGCTCGTGACGGAACCATTCCGTCACGAGCCACGGTAGAGCTGTGCTGGTGACTGAATGGTTCCGTCACGGCCCGGTTGCCGCGCCTGTGCGGCGCTGATTTCGCACCTGCGCAGCGAGTTCTATTGAGCGGGCTAGGCCGTGACGGAACCATTCCGTCACAAGCACAGCGTGGTTCCGTCACGAGCATGGCGGCGCCGCAGGGCCCCCTTGCCCGCTAGCACCGTGGCGGAATTACCACCGCGGCCAAGGGGTTAATATGAGGGGTATTGGTAAACAGGAGGTCTAGGGAGTGACCTGCTGAGCGGGTGGGGCCAGCTACCAACTAACGAAGACCCAGGGTATCAATAGATTGGTGTTGGTGTCAGATGGAAATTCAGCATGAAAATTGAAGTTGCCGATTATAAGAAAATTGTTGGCCGCTAATACGTGAGGTGCAATAGTCTCTATCAGGTGGTTGGTAAAATTAGATTTAGCGCCAGGGGGCAGGTATACTAAGCCACCTCTCCAGGTTCCCTTGGCAGTGTTCTCCAATCTAAAAATACAGAGTTCCCCCATTCCAAGAGGAATGTTTCCAGTATGCTGATGTTAAGACAAACTCTGAATGCGATTGCTAGGTCGCCACCTCTCTTGTTGTTCCTATCGAATCTGATCAGCTGATAGTCCGGGGTGAATGCAATTGCAATATCAGGAAGGGCAGACTTATGGAACCAGGTTTCGGTGACGAAAAAAGAGATCCGGAGTCTAACAGGCTCCAGATTTCAAGCACATGTTTAGGGATTGAATGGGCGTTCCAATATAACCCTGTTAATTGTTGAGGTTGGTCAGCAAGATTGCCGCCTGCGGAATTAATTGTGCTTTGTTTAAGGTGAAGGGGAAGTTTTATTAGAGTGTTACCTGCCTCATCTGTGGGAGGTCATTCTGGCGGGGAAGATGTTATGAGCCTCACAGGAGGACTGGCCCTGTTTAATGCTCTAACTTCTTCTCTCGACTAGCGCAGGGTGGCCATTACCCCCAGGTCCCTTATGTCCTCGTCCCATTCATTAACTAATTGGAGATAACCATCTCCCGACAGAAAAAAAGAGCAGAGGCATGCTGGGACCCTAATACTGCCGCGCCCACCGGGAGTACATAAGCAGTACTTACCCAGCATCCCGTCTGTTCTTTTTTTCTGTCTGTCGACAGAAGTTTGCTGTGGTTGCTGGTGCTGGTCCTGCTGGGCTTGAGTGGCTTCCCTTGCTTGGAATACCCCGTCCGGCTGCCTGGCTGTGCGGTCGGGGTGTCTGCTGTCCTGCCTCCTGGCCTGCCGGGCTTGCTGGGTGGCTGGTTTCCTCAGTTCCCTGGCTCTGTGGATACGGGCCGGCCCTTTGCGGCTGGTGCGCCGGCCTCCGGTTCTCTTCCAGGCCATGGGGGCGTGTCTTCCTGGGTCCTGGCTGCATGGAAGACGCACTGTGATTGCCTCCGGTTGCCTGCCCGGCCCTGGCGTGGTTCCTGCTATGCGCCTGTGGCTGGTGAGGGGGGGCCCTTGTTCGTGGGACGGGCCTTCCTCCCTGGTGAGTTCCGCATAGCGGTCTCTTTTTTCCCCTTCTTTGCTCTAATAAGTTCTGCTGTGGTCTGGCGGCTTGCACGCCCGGCGCTGGTGCTGGGAGCCTGGGTTTGTGCCTCTATGCCGCGTCCTCGTCCTGTGCTTCGGCACTTCTGGGGCTGCAGGCTGCCGCTCTTGGGACTTGGGAGCTGGCTTATGTGCCGGTGGCTCCTCTACCTCCTGGAGAGCCGTTCTATGGGCCAGTCTCCTGGTATCCTGGACGTTAGGGGGGAATTTGTTCCTGGGGTTAGCCCCCCTCCTCCGGTTGAGTCCCGCTTGCCGATACATGGGAGCCTACACAGTGTATGTGTGTAGTGTGCTCTTCTGCATGTCAGAATGCTCCATGGATGGGCGGGGCATGGACATGGATATCTGAAGCTGTATGTGTACATACTGCGTGTGCTGCTGTGGGGTACCGGGCGCTGGTGTGGCACGTTCGTTTCTTTCTCGTGGAGGCTGTGGCTCTCTTTCTCCTGCACTGCTTCCTATGGCACTCCAATAGGAGACTAGAGCTCCTTTACAGCATTCCAATCGAAGTGATCAAAGTATGGGTACGCAACAAATGTCTTGGTGATCAGTAATCTATTTCGGGATAAGTTTATTATATAGGTCACATATTACATCGTAGTGACTGTATGGCAAAACTGTACACGCAATTTATGGTTCAGCAGCATCCAATTGTATCGATAGTATCCCAGTATCCCTATGCATTTCGGGACGTAGCCCTTCGTCAGGGGATAATTTACAATCTGAAAGTAAAGAGCTTAATATCAGGAGGGGGAGCTATCCACCACAATATATATACATCACTGAATAATAACAGGTCAAAGAAACAAACAGGTAGATGTCCAAACCAGTGGGTTAATGTAAAAGGTGAGTGTCTCAGTGAATAAGATAAAGAACAACACCAAAGAAAATAGACTCTAAGAGCAACCAAAGGTAAGCATAATACAGTCGTACCTGAGTTTGAGTGCATTAGTATGAAAGCCACGTGGTGTAATGATTCAAAAGACGGTTCTGGTCACTCTGAATAAAACAGATCCATACTTAAACAAAAGGAAACCGTGCAACCGTAAAGCCCATAAAAAACAAACGGAGTGCACAATGTGAAAACCATGAGAGCGTGGCCCGTGATGGAGATCGGCGGTGATGTGAACCCAAATACAGCGGGTCGCGTTATCCAAAGCATGCCCGTATAGGTGAACAGAGAGGAAATAATCCAAGCCAAAAGCTTACCAGATAAACAGCGTGAGAGCGGAGGTCACACACTCCGTTTACCGTTTTCTGTATTTCATATGTGTTATACGTTATTAATTGTCACACACTTTCCGTAATTTATATTTTGAAGCCCGTTTTGGGGCTTCGCTTTATATTGTTTACCCGCCACGATTTCACTAGTAGAGTGCTTTTTCTCTTTTACCTTGTTCCGTCTTCAATTTTCTTCACCTTCATTTACTTCTGTGTTTCTGCACGGCACGCCAACCTATGAGCTAAAATCGGTTAGGTGTTGCTCTCACGCTGTTTATCTGGTAAGCTTTTGGCTTGGATTATTTCCTCTCTGTTCACCTATACGGGCATGCTTTGGATAACGCGACCGCTGTATTTGGGTTCACATCACCGCCGATCTCCATCACGGGCCACGCTCTCATGGTTTTCACATTGTGCACTCCGTTTGTTTTTTATGGGCTTCACAGTTGCACGGTTTCCTTTTGTTTAAGTATGGATCTGTTTTATTCAGAGTGACCAGAACCGTCTTTTGAATCATTACACCACGTGGCTTTCATACTAATGCACTCAAACTCAGGTTCGACTGTATTATGCTTACCTTTGGTTGCTCTTAGAGTCTATTTTCTTTGGTGTTGTTCTTTATCTTATTCACTGAGACACCCACCTTTTACATTAACCCACTGGTTTGGACATCTACCTGTTCGTTTCTTTGACCTGTTATTATTCAGTGATGTATATATATTGTGGTGGATAGCTCCCCCTCCTGATATTAAGCTCTTTACTTTCAGATTGTAAATTATCCCCTGACGAAGGGCTACGTCCCGAAATGCATAGGGATACTGGGATACTATCGATACAATTGGATGCTGCTGAACCATAAATTGCGTGTACAGTTTTGCCATACAGTCACTATGATGTAATATGTGACCTATATAATAAACTTATCCCGAAATGGATTACTGATTACCAAGACATTTGTTGCGTACCCATACTTTGATCACTTTGATTGGAATGCTGTAAAGGAGCTCTAGTCTCCTACTGGAGTGCCATAGGAAGCAGTGCAGGCGTTCCCTACACTCTCCTTCATATTCGAGTTGAAATTCTGAGTCCCACTGGCCGGGAGGGACCCATTCCTAGGCACCCAAAGACACGATTATCATCGTATTAATATCGACCCATTTGAATGTTCTCCTAGGAGTGCCGCCATCCTCATTCAACCAATTGATTCTCTTTCTCCTGCCCCTCCCCGCATGCCTGGTCTTGGCAGTGTGTTGGCTGGACCTTCTGGGTTTGCCGTGCTGTGCTGCAGCGGCTCCTGGTGCTGCTGGTGTTTGCTCCCGGGGCCTCATTCTTGCATGGGAAAACTGCCTTTTGCCCTGGCTGGTGGGCGGGTTGCTGTTAATAATAATAATAATAATACAGAAACTTATTGAGCGCGAACAGCTACCTCTGGGGAGGTGTCCCGGCGCTAACGAGTCCCACAGCAAGAGTAAGTAGTCAGGAGGGGGGGCAGAGTTATTGCATAAAAAGCCAGGTTTTTAGGAGTTTCCTAAAGCTTGCTTCTGACGTGGCGGATTGGATGGCAGGAGGCAGGGTATTCCAAAGTTTCGCCGTGCCGGCCGAAAAGGACCTGCCTCCAAGTCTAGCTTTCCTTACGCGCGGTACAGTTAGCTTGAGTAGGGAGTTGGAGCGCAGCTCACGTTTTTGGTGGTAGCGGGGGAGTCGGAGTTTCAGATAATTTGGACACGTGCCTTTTAGCGCTCTAAAAGCCAGGGTTAACACTTTGAACTTAATTCTGCTTGCCACTGGTAGCCAATGCAGCTCGTGCAGATGCGGAGAGATGTGCTGCCTGAAAGGGATCCGTTTTATTAATCTCGCAGCCGCATTCTGCACGATTTGTAGGCGTTGCACCGCATATTTAGGTAGACCAAGATAGAGGCCGTTAGAGTAATCGAGTCGGGAAGTGATTGTTGCGTGAACAACCGTTTTCCGGCACTCGACTGGTAGCAGAGGCAGAAATTTCCGCAGATTTTTAAGTTTATGCAGACAGCCCGCGGTGAGCTGTTGTATATGCGGCAAGAAAGACAAATTCTCATCCCATTTTACTCCTAGATTTTTTTGCATGGGAGCTGGGAGATGGGGCAGGGCCCATTTCCGTTGGCCACCACAAATCCGGAGGGGGATGTTTGGGGTTTCCAAAGAATAGCACCTCCGTTTTGCTCGCGTTCATTTTGAGTTTGTTGGTATTCATCCATTTGGCCACGTCTTGCAGACAGCCCCTGATTTTGCTGAATGCTGCCTCGGACGTGTCTGTGTATGGGAAGACTAATTGCGTGTCGTCCGCGTAGGATATTGCCTTGACCCCCCATTTGGCAATCAAGGTGAAAAGCGGGGCCAAATAGACATTGAACAGCAGGGGGCTGAGTGCCGACCCCTGTGGGACGCCACACCAGAGATTTTTTGGTCCAGAAGAGAAGGGGCCTAAGGCCACTTTCTGGGAGCGATTAGAGAGGTAGGAGAGTAGCCAGTTGAGAGCTTTGTCTCCAATACCAATGTCCTTAAGTCGGATCAGCAATCTGCTGTGATCTACAGTATCAAAAGCAGCTGATAGATCCAGGAGCACCAGCATTGCTGATGCCCCTGAATCTAAGGACCACCTGATAGACTCGGCAACCTCAATGAGGGCCGTCTCGGTGCTGAAGCCGGCCCTAAAGCCCGACTGAGTTTCATGTAGGGCGCCGCTGTCTTCAATAAATTTATTAAGCTGCCGCTGGATTATTTTTTCAAGCATTTTGCCGGGGGCTGCAAGGAGAGAGATGGGTCGGAGATTGTTCAGATCATCCGGTGCACCTTGGGGTTATTTTTTCAGCGGGAGTAGTGTGGCCTGTTTCCAACAGTCCGGAAACGTGCTCGTAGCAATGGACGTGTTCCATATGTGTAGGAGGGGAGCTGCAATTGCTTCCGACATTAGTTTCCACAGTTTAGGTGGGCAGGGATCATCCGGGCCTCCCGATTTACATTTTTGTATTTCTTTTACTGCCTCAGAGAGGGTAATAGGCTGAAATTGATTTAAAGGGGTAATGGGGCACTCAGAGACTCTTAGCTCATCCATTAGTGTCGGCTCAGGATCCGTGAAAGTATCATAGACTTTTAAAATTTTGGTATCAAAAAAGTCTGAAATGGATTCGCAGAGATTTACCGACGGGATGATATCCGTCTCAATAGCTTTGGGCTTGAAAAAGGATTGAACAATCTTGAATACTTCTTTACTTGATTGTTCCGCCTGTAGGATGGAGGCCTCAAAGAAGTTTTTCTTGGCTTTTTTAATGGATAAGTGTAGAGCATGAAGGGCTTTTTTATAGCTGGATTTGGCTGAGTCGCAATAGTTAACTCTCCAAAAGCGTTCCAGTTTTTTACATTTACTTTTTTCGGCCTTGAGTTCAGGGGTGAACCACGGTGCAGAGGGAGATTCTCTGCGTGATGTGGCAGTACTGGCCGGCGCTATAGAGTCCACTGTTTTGCTTATCCATAAGTTCAGAGATGCAGCATCCGAGTCTGCATCCGAGGTAAGAGGTATGGGGGTTGCGCGAAGTGCTGGACACAGTTTGACCGCTGTTAGATTGTCCCATTTTCTCCGCACATAGGATCGTTTCCCAGTGCTCTGAGATTGGGGAGGGATTGAGATGGCCATGGTAGTTAGGTAGTGGTCCGTCCAGAGTAGTGGTAGTGGAGAGGAGGCTGTTGTGTTAGGTATGTTAGAAAAGAAAAGATCGAGCATATGCCCTGCCCGATGCGTGGGGCCTGCAATAGCTTGAATCAGATTGGCCGATTGCAGAGTAGAGATAAGATAGGAAGCCTGAGGGCAGTCAGGATTGTCGGCGTGGAGATTAAAATCGCCAGCTGCGATAAAATAAGAGTGGTCTAGAGAGTTTAGGACTATAAAGTCCATAAGCTCACTCAGGGCTGATGTCGGACAGTCCGGGGGTCTATAAATAACTAGGCCAGTAAGAGAGGGGGCGTGGCCTCGTTGCACGCCGTCAATGGCGGCGGCCAGAGGGCGTTTTGGCGAGGCGAGGGAGGCGCTGCTCGTTATCAGCAGGCTCCAAGGACAGTGTCAACAGGACTGAAGGTTGGTCTATGTCAAGTAAAATACACAATTGTAATCACACTCAAAAGTTTAAAAATTTTAAAAGATGTTCAGGAATTCAGCTCCCGGCTATCCGCCTCAGGAGTGGGAGACTTACAAATGCGCTCGCATTCTGCGCTTTTAAGCTCGGCGGGGGGGCGTGGCCAGAGAGGGGGCGTGGCCTCGTTGCACGCCGTCAATGGCGGCGGCCAGAGGGCGTTTTGGCGAGGCGAGGGAGGCGCTGCTCGTTATCAGCAGGCTCCAAGGACAGTGTCAACAGATCTGAAGGTTGGTCTATGTCAAGTAAAATACACAATTGTAATCGCACTCAAAAGTTTAAAAATGTTAAAAGATGTTCAGGAATTCAGCTCCCGGCTATCCGCTCTCCATGCTGTGGCGGTGCCCTGTTGCCTGGGGGCTGGTCTTTCTCACGGCAGTGGTTTGTTCCGTGTGGTGCTCCTCGCTGTTGGCCTGCTGCGCCTGTGGGTCCTCCTGGTCTCCTTCCCTGCTGTGCTGCTTGCTTCTGGCTTCTGCTGCCCTGGTTCGCCTTGGTTTGGGGTGCTGTGTTTCCTTTGGGTGTTCCTGTCAGGGCTGCTTTTCTTCTCCTCCGGGATGCCCTGCTGTGTCGCTCTCCCGGGGTTGGGGTACGTTGGTGGCTGTGCCTGCTACTGGGTCCCTTGGGAGTGCCTGGTTCTGCTCCCGGGGTTCTTCGGGGCTCTTTTTCTCCCAGTTCCTCTGTCTTGTGGGGCTGCTGGTTGTTGGTGGCACTGTGTCGGGTGGCTTGCGTGTTTTTTTTCCCACTGCTGCCTTTTCCCTGGCTCCTCTTCTCTGTGGGTCGGGGGCTGGGGGGGACTTCCGCTCTGCTGCTGCTGCTGCCCGCCCCTGCTCCTTGCTTCGTGCGGCAGGCCTCTGGTTCGGGGTGCTGGCCTGTTTCCGGGTTCAGTGCTCTTTTGTCTGCGCTGCCCCTCTGTTGCCTTTTGGTTTTGGCGTGGCTTCCTTCGCCTAGGTTTGGTTTCCTTCTGAGGTGCCTCCTTTGTGTGATCCTCATCCTTGGTCTGCGTGGTGGGGGTTTCTGCCGCAGGGCTTCTACCCTTGGTTCGCTGCCTTCTGGTGGTGCCCCTGTTCCTGGCTGCTCGTGCTCCTGTGTTTTCCTTCGGGTGGCCTTGCCTCCGCTGCGGGCCGGCTGTTGTGTTCTGCCTGTGTTCCGCTTGCTTGCTGGTCCTGCACCTCCGCTTCCTGGCTTCGGTGTGGTTGGTCAGGGTGTGGGGCGCGGAGGCCCCTGGTTTTCTTTCTCCTGTCCCTTGGGGGGCGCCTGGTCCTTGTTGGGCTTCCTGGTGTCTTTCCTGGTGCTCTCTGGGGCGCTCTGTCTGCGTATCGATGGTTCGTGCTGCCTTGGCTGTGGCTGTTCTGTTCTCCTTTGCTCCGGCCTGTGGCTTCGGGTGTTGTCCCAAGGCCTTCTTTGTGCTTGGTTGCTTCTGTGGTCTGGATGCTTCTGTTCTTCCTTGCCGGCCCTGGCAGTTCCTGTGCTTGCCTTTGGCTTGCTTAGGGTCTTTCCTGCTTGCCCCTCCTGGTGCTGCCTGTGTTCCTTCCCTGGTTTGTTCCCGGTTGGGGCCTCCTGTGGGTGTCGGATGCGGCTTCTCTGGCTGAGGTTGTTGGACGCCTGCTCTTCTTCTCCGTGGCGCTTACATCCCGTTTTTTGTTTCCGGTGGTGGTTCGCCTTTTGGGCCCTGGGGTTCATGCCACTGCTGTTTGGGCCTGGCTGTCTTTGCTGCTGCCTTGTCCTTGGCGGGGCACCTGTTTTCCCCTCTTCTGGTCTGCAGTTCTCCCGGTTGGTGGCCTGTAGCTGTGCTCCCATTCTGCACTGGCTGGGTGTCTGCTGGGGCTTTCTGCTCCTGCTTGTTGGTCTTCTTTTTGGGCTCTGTGTCTTTGCCTGGGCTCTCTTTTGTGTCCTGGCGGGGCACTCTGCTGTTGAGGCCGCTTCCTGGTGGGTCTTTCGGGGCTTTTTTTCTGCTGGCGGTTCTCTTCCCAGTCTTGTTTTCGCCTGGGTTGGGGCCCTTGTGGGGTCCTGTGGCTCTAGTGGTCTGCCAGCTTCTGGCTGGTTCTGGTTGTCCTCGGCCTGTGCCTCCTGGGCTCCCTGACTGTTTTTGCCTGCTTGGTGGGGTATTTTCATGGGCGTTTCCTGGTTTTGGTGTCCTGGTTCGCTCTGCCTCCCTTGTGTCTCCGGGCTTGATTCCCGGTGTGGGTCTGTTTGGGTGCTCCCTCCCCCCCTCTCGGGTCGGGGTGCGGTTCCGGGGTGCTTTACCTCAGTGGGGTCCTCCCTCCTGGCGGCGGGTTGTCTGAAGTCTCCTGCTGCCTGGCCCTCTACTTCTCTCCTTCCTCCGGCTTCCGCTTTGGCGGTTTTCTCTGTTTCGTTCCGGCTCTCTTTGTGGTCCGGCGGTGGTGTGCTGGGGGTTCCCTGTTCCTGCCCTTTTGCGGTGGCCTGGCATTGTGTGGGCTCCTTCCGGGGTTTTGTTGAGCCTGCTTTTCCTCCTGCATGGTTCGGTTGCTTGGCTGCAGTCCTGGCTTCCTGGTTCCTTTGGGGTTTGTTGCCCTGGTTTCTGCTGTTTCTGGGCTCCTCTCTGGCTTTGCTGGTGTTGGGCCTTGTGGGCTTTTGGTCTGGGTGCTGTGGGCCCTGTGGCTGTTTGTTTTTCGGCTGCTCCTGTCCATGCTGCTTGCTTGGCCTGGGTGTGGGGTGCCTGTGCGGTTCTCTGCCGTGTTTGCTCCTGTTTTTTTCTGCCCTCTGAGCCTCGTGTGGGGGCTGCTGGGTGTTCCCCGGTTGCTCTGGCCTCCCGTCCTGCTTTGTTTCCCTTCCTTTTGGGGTTGGGGGGTTTCTGTGGGCTGTGGCCGGTGGCTCTGTCCCCACCCTTGTTGGACTTGTTTGTTTTCCGGTCTTGTTGGCCTCTCCTTTGTTGTTCGGCTTTCGGCTGGTGCTTCTTGGGGCATCTCTGACCTGTGGTCTTTGGGTTGGCCTTCCCTTCCCCTGCTGTTCTGGGTTCGGTGGCCTTCCTGGTTTGTTTGGGGGCCTCCTATGGTTGATAGGCTGGTTTTACATCTGCCCTTCATGAAGTTTACAGTATTTGAATATTTTCACTTTAGAGGCACCATATGACAGGCTCCAAAGTGAAAATATTCAAATACTGTAAACTTCATGAAGGGCAGATGTAAAACCAGCCTATTAACCAGAAAAGCAAAAATGCAGATAAATGAAAAAATACTACTATTTATAGTATTATTCTGGGTACATGCATATCAATACCCACAGGTGGCGTTCCTCAACTGTGGAGTAGATATAATGTATTTAAACAGGCATGGTTGGTATAGTCGAGTCGATAACCTGGCTAAAAATGATTTTCAATATGCATAAACAAAAAAATACATTCAGGCATGTTATATCAATTTCAGTGGTATTTGACATGTATTTATATGCTGCTTTAAGTGTTTTTTTTTATTGTTCTTCAAATTGTATTTATACATCAAGTCTTTTTTCAGTGCTCTTATATTTTCAAATTTGTACGTATCACTTTGAATACGTTTGTTTCACAACACAGCAACTTCATGTGATCAAGGTCGCTCTGAGTACGAAACGGGTAATGGTGGAATGTCCTAAATAAACAATATTTGCACAAAATTGTGTTCCGTGCCCGCTGTAATCTGAGTGAGTGGGAAGCAGGAGTGCAGAACTTGTTGATATGTGTATATAATTACACACATATATATGTTGGGGATTACGTCATACATGGATACATACATTCTTTTAAAGTGCATAAAATGTACTTCTATTTGTACATGCAATGTATGTGTATTTATTTATGTACACGTAATTCTTCTGTATATATATATATATATATATTATCATGTATATATTTTGTAATGCTTACACATGTTTATATACATACATTTACACATACACACGTGTATATACCCATAACTGCAAGCATACATTAATTTGTAAATATGTTTATGTAAAAAAAAATGTAAATCCGTCGTGGAAATTAAGTGAGCTATTGCCCAGAGTCACGTCGTGCTGAGCTGTGCTGCCTCCGGAGCCGGGGATCAATCCGTGAACCCTGTGCTCCGAAGTCAGCTGCCCTGGCCACTGCACCAGCACTTATGCCTATATACATCATCATGTACCCAGATTTATACTCACGTGCATACTCGAATACAGGGATACAGATAAATCTCGGTACAGATATTGCGAGCACGTGGAGACAGTAAAAGTAGGACATAGTAAATGTTTTTCTTTTTTTTTAAATTGGTCCTCTTTGTGGCACCGGAAGATAATTCCAGAGTATGTCAACATCAGCCTCTCCTCTGCTCTAATGCACTAAAATGTGTCTCGTGCTCGGATCCTTTTATTCCACTGTATTGTGTTGCGTTATACATTATTAGAACATTAGAATGTTGAGCACTCCATTGCAGACAACGGAGTGCTCCCGGCTTCTAGGGGCCAGTAGAAGCTCGCAGAGCAACTTTCTAATTTTTTTTTCATTCGCAGCTGCTGCTGTGAACAAAGGCCTCTTGAAGCCCAAGGAGATTTAAATCCCCTCGGGCTCCGAGAGGCCTTTGTTTTATTTGTTAGAACATTCTGCCATCTAGTGGCAGAATGTTCTAATAGTCTTATAGCCCTCCATAGCTGGGCTATTCCGGCCATTATCCCTTGTTAAAGGCCCGAGCCGAACTCTGGAGCAGGCCTTTAACGGCCGGTGTAGCCCGCTATGGCAGGCCATAAGGCTATATTAGAACAATGGAATGTGGAGCACTCCATTGAATACAATGGAGTGCTCTGTGCTTCTACGGGCCGGTAAAAGCCCGAAGAGCAACATTCCACTTTGTGTTTGTTCACAGCTATTGCTGTGAACAAAGGCCTCTCTGAACTCCAGGGGATTTTAAACCCCTCGAGCTCCGAGAGGCCTTTGTTTTATTTGTTAGAACATTCTGCCCTCTAGTGGCAGATTGTTCTAATAGCCTTATAGCCCTCTGTAGCTGGGCTATACCGGCCATTAAAGTCCTGCTTCCTTGTTAAAGGCCCTCGCCTTGGACTCGCACCTTTAACTGGATCGGGTCTTTAATGGCCGGTGTAGCCTACTGGCTATAATATAAATCATCTAAACACAAAACACAACCTGGGGGTCTATAAGGGAGCTATATAGTGATCCCTACGTCCACTATGCTCCTGTATAAGTGAGCAAGTGTATTGAGTACTAGAACTCGCTTAGTGCCTAAAATAGAAATAGAAATATAACCTCACAGATCTATGATCCACTGTGATTGCTTGAATGGACCCATCCAGAGAGAAAGGATACTCACTACAGATCCCACAGAGAGATTGTCTTTGGAGATCAATACTCTGATTGAGGAAGCCTTAAGTAAAGGGTGGATTACGAATCACGAAGCTAAGTTTTTAGCCACTGCACACCCCTCAATGCCTTACTTTTACACTTTGCCTAAAGTGCACAAGGTCCAGAGACCACCTCCTGGAAGGCCAATAATATCTGGCCAAGGCTCCCTCCTGGAGCCACTATCGGCATTTGTGGACCATTTTCTCAGACCTATTGTTGAGAGAATGCCCACGTACCTTAAGGACACTACTGATGTCCTAAGAGCCCTACCTGATATTGAGTACAACAAGGAGAACGACTATCTGGTCTCGTTCGATGTAGAGTCGCTATACACGTCGATTCCGCAAGACGAGACTTTAGATACCATCAGGGAAATTTTAAGCCACACTGAATTGAATTCCATCACTCCGGTGCCCTTTATTATGGCTCTGGCGAAGTTAGCCATGAAAGACAATTTCTTCAGATTTGAGGACAACATTTTTCTCCAGACCTCTGGGACCAGTATGGGCAGCATTTTCGCCCCTAGCCTGGCGAATCTGTATGTCCATACTTTCGAACAGCAGCAGATCCTCACCACATCTAATCCCTTCCGCCCCTATATTAGGTGGTGGAAGAGGTATATAGATGATATTCTTGTAATCTGGAGAGGGGATCATGAGTCTGTTTGTCTGTTTCACCAATGGCTCAACATGCAGAATAAGTACCTACGCTTTACAGTTGAGCTGAACAAGGAAAGGATCTCTTTCTTGGATTTGTCCATCTACGCCACCAGCACTGGGCTTGAAAGTGAACTTTTTCGGAAGCCGATGGCTAGGAACTCCCTTCTATTGTATGGGACTCAACATCCCAAAGCCCTCAGAGACAACTTGCCATATGGGCAATTTCTCAGAGTGAGACGAAACTGTTCGGCCAAAGAAACTTTCTCAAAACATGCAGAATTACTAAGCCAGCAGCTGATTCAGAGACAATATCCGAAACAGTTAGTTAAGCGCTCGCTGAAACGTGCAACTAACAATAATCGTCTCGCACTACTCGATTTCCCTGTAGTTAACCCCACCTCTGGATCGTATCACTTTTGTGAGTACTTTCAATACAAGATCTAACCAAATACAACGCATTGTCAAACGTCACTGGAGAATTCTCAATGCGAGCAATGATAAAATTGAATTTCCTTTGTTCGCTTTTAAGAGGGCTACAAGCCTTAGGGATAGGTTGATCCACACCCGTCCTAAAGACATACCCAAAAGATCTGTGGGTACCCTCTGGGATCTTCCAGCTGTAACAGGGCATCATCCCTGTGGGTCCTGTTAGGTCTGCCCTCAGACGTCACTTACGGTAGAACTAGATATAGGGACAGATCGACCATGGGTGCTTAAACAATTCACAAACTGTAACAGCACCAATTTGATTTATCAAATGACCTGCCCATGTAACAAGAAATATGTGGGCATGACGACCCGAAAGGTTCGAACCAGAATGCAGGAACATAAGAGTCTGTTTCGTTGCAAAAAACAGTGTCCAAGTTGACTAAACACTTCTTGGAACTCAACCATTCAGAGTCAGACTTTATTTGGACTGTCTTGGACAAACCTCATATTCCATCCCATGTGAGTGATATATCGCATTTTTTGTTCTTAAAAGAGCAAAAATGGATATTTAAATTGTCTACATATACACTGGGTTTGAATGATGAAATACCCTGGGTAGCTCTAAATTGAAATGCATCAGCCCCCGGTGTGGGTTGCCTGGATACTCATGGAGCTGTTTAGATTGATTCTCTAATGAATGATCTATTGTGGCAAGGGCATTTGCATATGTCTTCCTTTTTAGAAAGTATAATGGACTAGGACTGGGTCCAGTTAATTGATGAATCTATCTACCTGGGTACAGTTACTTTATCACAAGCAAGCTGGTTTCTAATGCATTTGACTTATAAACTGCAGGCACAATAAAGAACATCTGTCGTACCCTTAGTATGACATATGGGGACACTGGAGTGGTTGTTTTTGGACTAGGCATTGATGCATTCACTGTTGGTTGGCTGAAATCCGCTGATTATGGGGACAATCCTCCGGATTAAAAAACTACATATACAAGATGATTGACGTCATCTGGTAGTCCCGACTAACATCTCGCGAGACTTCAACAATAAATGAAATGCCTATACCGATCAAAGCAGGTGGGAGTTACCACGCTTGGTTGATAATCAAGCCTACACTCTTCAGTTAGTGCACTGCGCTTTAGGGTGTATTGGCTGTATTTTGCAGGGGAACAACTTCATTTCTCGGCATACCAGCCACAGAACTACACGCACATGACGGATGACGTCATTCGGTAGTCCCGCTTCGACTTCTCGCGGGACTACGCTAGTACACTGGTTTGCAATAATTTTGAAATATATTTCGGGAGTATCCACACCGATCATGGAGCGAGGCTGATCTCTGCTGTTTAATACCATTATGCGAGCAGTGTCATCGCAGGTAATTTGACCCGATAGCACTTCTACATCGATGCAGTCAGACCCGCCCACTTCCGGTTTCCTGTAGTATTTGTTACACCACATACGACTGTGCTCTGCCTCCCACTGAGCTCAGATGAGCGAACAGAGGTCGCGACGGACAGGTCAGTTTGCAGAAGCAACAGGTTTATTAACTATGACTGTATTGGGCAGCAATAGTCTTCTTGTCTGTCTAAACAACATCTAGATGATAGTGGGAGTCTTCCCTTTCCCTGAAGGGCCAGGGACCTCACTATTTAACACTGGCAGTCATTTGGAGAGAGGCACTAAGGTTACTCTGGGGGTTCAAGAGCCTGATTAGTCCCGGTTGTATCTGAAACTTTTTAACTGTCCTCCAAGAGGTTGGGATTTATTGAGGGTGGGTACAGCCATAGAGGTTAGGAGAGCACTAGTTAGTCTTCCTATCTCTTCTCCACTTACACCCCCTGTGGGCTAGGGGTTCGGGCGGACCGGATTAACAGGCGTGGAGGCCAGATGTAGTGAGCTATGTTGCAGCTTTCTTTATTGGTGATACACAAAGTCAGGGGTAGGGGAGTCCAAAGAAGCAGAGGGTTAGGGATGAGGGAAGAGTTCCGGGTTGTCCCAAACGTTGGATGTAAGCCGGTCCGGGAAGGTCCTTGATGCTGGACGTCTGTAGTGCAGGTCTTGCTTTTCCCCGTAGGTTACGGTGGGCCTCGGAGGGAAAGGGAGAGAGAACAGGGTGGTTAGTCCTCAAACACAGGACGGTCTCTGTACTGTCACCGACACCGGGTTGTGAGGGGAGAGAAGCGAGCGTGAGGAACGGGAGGGAAGGGTCAGAGAATTGGATCGAGAAAGCGGGGAAAGGGAGAAGGTGGACGTGCTGGGGCTTTGGTGTGGGGCGTCTATACTATCGGGCCGTGACGTGGTCTATAAGTACATGTATACAGTGCACATTAGTGATACTACGATGCGGGGATACTCTGTTTACACTTCTATACAAGTCCACCTGGGAGCCAGGAGACAGGGTACTCACATGCCCCGCCGCAACTCTTCTCCGAGTTGCGGCCGCTCTCCAGCCACCTCCTGGGGACTCCACCAGTCCTCCGTCCAAACGTCCTCGTCCTCGCCTTCGGTCTTCTCTTCGCCTCCGCCTCTGATACCTCGGTTCTCCACCTCCGGTTCTCCGCCCGCTGTCTCCTGCCACGAGTCCGCCGCTTTGAACGCTCTCTCCTCGCTTCTGCCGGCTTTTCCAGGTTCCGGGCTGTGATCGAGGGCGGCACTTCCGGGGTCAGGGCAAGGTGCTTCCGGTCCTCCGTCGCTCGGGATTAGTTCCTGCAGGGGGAGAGAAAGGGGAGGAGTCCGTGTTGCCATGGACGCTGTACTTTCGGGTTCGGAACCCAGAGAGTTCGTGCTGAGCCATCGGCTAGGTGAGGTAGGGTACGTTTCCGTTCCACATCCCCTTCCCCTAGCTGTCTTTCTTGTAGGGGTTGGTGGAGGATACCGGGAGAGGTAATCTGCATTTCCCTGCTCCACCCCTTTTCGATGAAGGGTTTGGAACCTGTACGGCTGTAGGGACAGGAACCAGCGTAGGACACGGTCATTATGTCCCTTGTTTCTGGCCATCCATTCCAATGGGGCATGGTCTGTATACAAGACAAATTCTCGTCCCTCTAGATAGTAACGGAGGCTTTCCACTGCCCATTTGATTGCTAGGGCTTCTTTTTCGACCACCGCATAGTTCATCTCTCTAGGAAAGAGCTTTCTACTCAGGTAGAGGATCGGTTTTTCTGCCCCCTTTTGGTCCTTCTGGGATAGCACTGCTCCTAAGCCCTGATCGGAGGCGTCGGTCTGGAGGATGAATGGCTTGGTATAGTCGGGGCTAACCAGAACCGGTTCGGACAGCAGAGATAGCTTGAGCTTGTAAAGGCATGTAACAATGAGGGGGAGGGATGTCGTAGGGCCTCTTCAGTTTTTGTGGCTTTCTTAAGGAGATCTGTTAAAGGAACCGCGGTCTGGGAAAA
This sequence comes from Lissotriton helveticus, assembly GCF_964261635.1. Lineage (NCBI taxonomy): Eukaryota > Metazoa > Chordata > Amphibia > Caudata > Salamandridae > Lissotriton > Lissotriton helveticus. The sequence goes on from NC_136061.1 coordinate 389,663,863, forward strand.
GTTGGGGATGAACCTTCTATAGTAGCCCAGAAGGCCTAAGAAGGCCCTGAGATCTTTGCGGGTCTGGGGAAAAAGGATGGATTGGATGGCTTTTATCTTCTTATGCTGCGGTCTGATAACGCCTTCGCCTAACAAAAACCCGAGATATTTCACCGTTTGTGCGGCCAAGGTGGTCTTGGAGGGATTAACAGTGAACCCATAGTCCCTAAGCGCAGATATGACTTTCTGTAAGTGTCTTAAGTGCTGTTCCCAATCGTCACTATAGATGATGATGTCATCTAGATAGGCCCCGGCGTATTGGGAATGGGGTTGCAGGACCAGGTTCATGGCCCTCTGGAATGTGGCCGGGGCACCGTGAAGCCCGAAGGGCAGCACCTTGAACTGAAACAGTCCATCGGGTGTTGAAAAGGCGGTTTTCTTCTTATCTTCCTTTCTGAGGGGGATTTGCCAATAACCCTTGCATAGGTCAAGGGTGCTTATGTATTTGGCCTTGCCTATGCGTTCCACCATCTCGTCTACACGGGGCAAAGGGTAGGTGTCGAAGCTCGAGATTTTGTTGACTTCCCTAAAATCTATACAAAACCTTATGGAGCCGTCTGGCTTCGGCACCAGGACAATGGGGGAATTCCAGCTGCTAATGAAAGGCTCGATAATGCCCATTCTCAGCATTTGGTCGGTTTCCTCCTTAATAACGGTCCTGCGTGCCTCTGGGACGCGATAGGGGCGTTGCCTCACTGTTTTTCCGGGATCGGTTAGAATGGCGTGTTCTAGGACAGTGGTATGACCCGATAGGGAGGAAAAAACCTGTCGTAGGGATGACAAGGCTTTACGGAGGTCCTGTCTTTCTTTTTCCTGAAGGTCGGGATCGAAACAGACCTCATAAGGGAGGGGTTGCTGGGGGATCACATTGGACAGAACGGGTCGGGCCCCTCCCATTTCTTAAGGAGGTTAACATGATAGATCTGTTTTACACCTCGAACGGGGTCCAGTTCCACCTCGTAAGTCACAGGGGTCACTTGCTGTAGGACGGCAAAGGGGCCCTGCCACTGTCCCAACAGTTTGTGGTCCGAAGAGGGTATAAGCAGGAGCACGAGATCCCCGGGGTTAAAGGTACGTGGCTTTGTCCCTTTGTCATATTGACGCTTCTGGGATGCCTGAGCAGTCAGTAGGTTTTGTCTCACTATTTCTCTTATTTGGCCCAAGTGGGTTTTGAGGTTGTCAACGTATTCCGGGAGGGGTTTCGTGCGGTCAGCCTCGGCCTCCCAGGCTTCTCGGGCCATGTCCAACAGTGTTTGGGGAGCACGCCCATATAACAGTTCGTAGGGGGAGTAACCAGTGCTGCTTTGGACCTTGCAGCGGATAGCAAACAAAGCAAGGGGTAGTATTTCTTCCCATCTTTTGCTCTCTAGAGCCAGGAGCTTCTTCAGGGTGGTTTTTAAGGTGGCATTGTAGCGCTCGACCAGTCCTTCGGTTTGGGGGTGGTATGCAGAGGTTCTTATTTGTTTGATTTTCAGCTGGGAACATACTTGTCGCATAAGGGAGGAGACAAACGGGGTCCCTTGATCGGTGAGGATCTCTCTAGGGAAGCCAACACGTGCAAAGATCGCGATGAGGGCTTTGGCAATGTTCTGGGTGGTGGGATGGCGTAGGGGAACCGCCTCAGGAAAACGAGTGGCATAGTCAACCAGGACCAGTGCATACCTACAGCCGCTTCTAGAGGGAAGAAGGGGTCCTATTAGGTCCATGCCTACCCTGCTGAAAGGGACATCGATGAGGGGGTAGAGGTTGCAGAGGTACTCTGGGTGGCCGATAACGGCTGTTCTTCTGGCAGACCGGGCACTCCCTACAGTATCGCTTTATCTGCTGATATACCCCCGGCCAATAGAATTTCTCGAGGATGGTCTGTCCCATTTTTCGTCACCGAAGTGGCCCCCTAACAGATGGCTGTGGGCCAGGAACAGGACTTTGTCCCGAAACGGACCAGGGATTATCAACTGTGAGGCTTGTTGGGGCCTGCCCTTTCTATACAAAAGTCCGTTCCGCTTAAAAAAATAGGGACCTACTTGGAGAGGGTCTTCGTTGTCTCTGGCCTGGCCCCATGCGGTCTGCAGGATGGGGTCCTCTTGTTGGGCGGCGCGGAACTCCCTATCGGTCTCCCAGGGATGATCCTCAATCTGCACCGGGTAGGAAGTCGTGTGGTTTCTTTTCTCTTTCTTTTTCTGGTTCTTCGTTTTGTGGGGCTTGATAGGCATCCCTGTCGAAGGGTTGGTCTGGGGAAAGGGTGCTTCGGCCCACCATTTCTCCAGGGAGTCGGTCGTTTCCTGAAGGAGATGAGGCAGTCCGCTATAATCACTGCCCAGGATTACTTGTTCTGGTAGAGTGGGTACCAGGCCTACCGTCAACAGGCTTCCTTGATCTGTGGGATGTTGAACCCGCACCCTGGCAGTGGGATAACTTTTGGTGTCGCCATGCACACATTGTATAGCCACCATGCCGGTCACTGGTCCTATAGAAGTCGGTAGCTCCTGCGGTCGTAGGACGCTTTGTCGGCATCCCGTGTCAGCAAGAGCCCTCAGAGGATGTCCGTCGATCCGTACTGGACAGTGGAAATGGGGAGGGCCCGTCTCAGAGGTAACACAAACGTAGTTGCGAGCCAGCCCCACCTCCATAGGCTCTTCCTTCTGAGGGCATACTCGTGCGATGTGCCCATATCCCCCACAATGATAACACTGAGGTCCTGGGGGTGTTGGTCGGGGCAGAACCGGGTAGGGAAACAGGGGAACTGGGTCGGGTTTCCTGGGTATGCACGGCCTTGGTGGTCGGAGGTGACCGGTATGGTGGACACGGGGTGCGTTTTCCTCTTTCGCTTTTTGGACGTCCTGTGCACGACTAAAGGCGCTAGCGATTTCCACGGCGCTTTCCAGCGTCGGGCAGGCGTGTTGCCGTACCCATTTTTGGGTGGAGGGATGTAATGAAACCAGGAATTGTTCCAAATAGATCTTCGCCAGGATGTCTTCTTTTGAGGAGGTGGCAGGTTTGAGCCAACGGTTCGCCAGGTATTGGATGCGAAAGGAGAGGGCCCGGGGGTTCTCCTGTGGTCCTTCTTTTGCTTGTCGTAGACGAATCCTATATGTTTCGTCGTCGATCCCCATACGCTCCAGGATACAGGTTTTTATATCATGGTAGGGGGTTTGTCCTTGTATGTTTGCCTGTTGATAGGCCGCCTGCAGTTCTCCGGTTAGCAGGGGACCCAAATAGTGGCCCCAGCGATCGGCTGGCCATGCAGCGGCTTGTGCCAAACGCTCGAAATTTGTGAAGAAGAAGTCCGGATCCTCTCCAGGGACGTACTTTTGTAGGACAACCGACGGAAGGGAGGCTATCGGTCTCTGTTGTCCCAACATATCGGTCAGTCTCCCCATGGCCTGGTCTTGTGCGGTCAACAACATGTACAAAGGGACCCCCTCATAAGGTTAATTATGGCCAAGGAACAGAGGGGAGCAAGAGAAACTACAATGTGGAGACGTTCCTACAGTGGCCTTATACTTTAAATAAGCAATTATGTCTATAAATGTAGCAAACGGGTGACAAAAACACATAATATACTAAATTTATTCCAAACATATAAATTTTTATTATCTTTTTTCTTTTTTAGTTCATATCAACTGTTATCAATCCGAATTCATCAGAGAGTTATTCTCAATTCATATCAAAAAACTCAAAAACAAATACATTGGAATCATAAATATCTACAAGAAAGATAATAATTAAAATTACCCCTTGGCAACAACCATATCTCTCAACATACTCACGTGTTAACAATCATACCACACTCAAACCACACTCTAGGATGGAGAAGGAACTGAATTGTTAGCAAGATGACAATGCTAAAACATGTGGGAGCCAAGATGTAACTTTGGGCCCTCGCAGCAGGTCTACGCGCGTTTCGGCAGCTTTAGGCCGCCTTCATCAGGACCTTTTTCATCGTGACTGTTCAAATACCAGGGGATCTGAAAAAAATATACATAAAAAATAACCAATTTGTCACCACCCAAACATTAAAACAGATTAATTTCATTGCAAGACAACAGGGGCTCAACAGCGTGACCACAATAAGACAGGGCATCAATGCATCAAATAACCAGGGCCAGCCGGGAGAGATCAAACTGCCCAAAACGATACCATATTGTACTACTATTGGTAATGTTAACAGAAGAAGGACTTATAGAGCAATAAAAAACACAAGGGCATATGAATGTTCCCCATATTACCAAAAGCAAATTTCAAAAATGTATGAGGTATCAAAATTCAAGGCCTCTTCATGTGCCCTCGACTAGTACTAATAATCAAAACAAGGGCATGGCCCACATGCTTACCAATCACCCCAAACAAGTGGAGTCGCCAAAGACGTCTTCGGTAAATATCAGGGGACAGAGCGCCCTATATTATCAAGAAATTGCTGCAGAAAAAGGATTTCTCATATTAAATTCAAACTCAACATTTTCAGAACAGACCAGTTCGAATTGCTTAAATAAGGTCCGTGTCTAATGCCACTAAAATGCTACAAAAAGGAAGGTACCTTTTTAACACAAAGAACCGCGTTGACAGTGATTTTTGCGCAACACGAATTCGTAGCTTATTCACAGATGTTCGAAGTCGGAGAGAGGCTTAGGGCATCGACGGTCAGCGGTGATTATTTATACCATGATCTATAATGGCAAAAAACAGTTTTCTAAATCGATAGATTTACTTAAGTTCACAATTTTTACAGCAAAGTTTTAAAAGCTGGAAAAAGAGGAGACGAGAGCAACCTAAAGTAGGGCGTAAGCTTACTTAATGTGAACGTTTGGTCCCATATGTAGATCAAACCGGCTTCTCAGTCGTGGACCCTGCAACGTGGAAGTAGAACATATTAATCCAAGCAGTCCAAACAACTAGGGTCAGCGCAAACAACGGATCACTACTAACTATTAATTGTGGTCCCGCCCATGCACTGACATGGACGGAAGGTGTAACGTAAGGTTCTGTAGCAGTGTGTTGGTTCGGGGAGGTTAAAGAACCTTGCACAGTATATAAGACAAACGGTAACTTGAACGCTTGCATATTAAGTGCAGAGATTTCCCATCCAGTCTATTAAGAGACAGAGAGAAACCTTACTCAAATTCCAGGCGGCATGGACGCTTAAAACGGTGAAAAAGCATGGATGTAGCAAACCTGTATATGCCAATAGGTAAATGTAGCCTCAATCCATTCACACCCCCGGGAGCCAAAGGCTCGCTTACCTCAACAAACCGGCAGTGTGGCCGTCTATCCGCACCGTGCGACGTCTCTCCCGAAGAACGTTATTTTGGGGCGTTCGCTCCATCCGTTTTTAAGCAAGTCCTGTGAGTTAATTGTCACGTCGGGTGTCATGTGACCGTGTGCGTAACACCCGTCCGCCTCTAAGTAACAAACAAGGGACTCTGAGCCTCACATTAAGCACAAACAACGGACTTTGCAGCAACCTCCGTTTCTATCCATCACACACTAACTCTACTAAGGAGGTAGAGATAGGGCTACACGACGGATTCCATCGACTTAGAGAAACATTGCCGCAGTAATAATATTGTGTACATTATACGTATACACTTGGGACACACTGGTACTAGTCCAGAGAGGGTGCCCTCACTCGGACTTTCTCAGGGTTGCCTCTGTATTACTGTCATTCCAGCTTGGAAGCACCCTTAGAGACATCTAGTATTATTTGCCGTCAATATTTAAGCAATCGTAGCCCTTATGTTGTTAATTTCGGTCCCGGCATATATGCCTAAATCTGTAGCTCTTCGTTGTTTACCTGTTCTTGATGGTAGAGCTTTATGTTAATAAATGTTTAATTGTATTTATTTTCTCCTTTTCAGATCTAGTAGTCTGACCCTTTCTAAAATATCCCCTTAGGTTACGCAGTCCGTCTTTTAGCGTTTCGAATATATTGGAACCTTGTCTCTGCCCAAATTGTTTCTCTAAGTCGATGGAATCCGTCGTGTAGCCCTATCTCTACCTCCTTAGTAGAGTTAGTGTGTGATGGATAGAAACGGAGGTTGCTGCAAAGTCCGTTGTTTGTGCTTAATGTGAGGCTCAGAGTCCCTTGTTTGTTACTTAGAGGCGGACGGGTGTTACGCACACGGTCACATGACACCCGACGTGACAATTAACTCACAGGACTTGCTTAAAAACGGATGGAGCGAACGCCCCAAAATAACGTTCTTCGGGAGAAACGTCGCACGGTGCGGATAGACGGCCACACTGCCGGTTTGTTGAGGTAAGCGAGCCTTTGGCTCCTGGGGGTGTGAATGGATTGAGGCTACATTTACCTATTGGCATATACAGGTTTGCTACATCCATGCTTTTTCACCGTTTTAAGCGTCCATGCCGCCTGGAATTTGAGTAAGGTTTCTCTCTGTCTCTTAATAGACTGGATGGGAAATCTCTGCACTTAATATGCAAGCGTTCAAGTTACCGTTTGTCTTATATAGTGTGCAAGGTTCTTTAACCTCCCCGAACCAACACACTGCTACAGAACCTTACGTTACACCTTCCGTCCATGTCAGTGCATGGGCGGGACCACAATTAATAGTTAGTAGTGATCCGTTGTTTGCGCTGACCCTAGTTGTTTGGACTGCTTGGATTAATATGTTCTACTTCCACGTTGCAGGGTCCACGACTGAGAAGCCGGTTTGATCTACATATGGGACCAAACGTTCACATTAAGTAAGCTTACGCCCTACTTTAGGTTGCTCTCGTCTCCTCTTTTTCCAGCTTTTAAAACTTTGCTGTAAAAATTGTGAACTTAAGTAAATCTATCGATTTAGAAAACTGTTTTTTGCCATTATAGATCATGGTATAAATAATCACCGCTGACCGTCGATGCCCTAAGCCTCTCTCCGACTTCGAACATCTGTGAATAAGCTACGAATTCGTGTTGCGCAAAAATCACTGTCAACGCGGTTCTTTGTGTTAAAAAGGTACCTTCCTTTTTGTAGCATTTTAGTGGCATTAGACACGGACCTTATTTAAGCAATTCGAACTGGTCTGTTCTGAAAATGTTGAGTTTGGATTTAATATGAGAAATCCTTTTTCTGCAGCAATTTCTTGATAATATAGGACGCTCTGTCCCCTGATATTTACCGAAGACGTCTTTGGCGACTCCACTTGTTTGGGGTGATTGGTAAGCATGTGGGCCATGCCCTTGTTTTGATTATTAGTACTAGTCGAGGGCACATGAAGAGGCCTTGAATTTTGATACCTCATAAATTTTTGAAATTTGCTTTTGGTAATATGGGGAACATTCATATGCCCTTGAGTTTTTTATTGCTCTATAAGTCCTTCTTCTGTTAACATTACCAATAGTAGTACAATATGGTATCGTTTTGGGCAGTTTGATCTCTCCCGGCTGGCCCTGGTTATTTGATGCATTGATGCCCTGTCTTATTGTGGTCACGCTGTTGAGCCCCTGTTGTCTTGCAATGAAATTAATCTGTTTTAATGTTTGGGTGGTGACAAATTGGTTATTTTTTATGTATATTTTTTTCAGATCCCCTGGTATTTGAACAGTCACGATGAAAAAGGTCCTGATGAAGGCGGCCTAAAGCTGCCGAAACGCGCGTAGACCTGCTGCGAGGGCCCAAAGTTACATCTTGGCTCCCACATGTTTTAGCATTGTCATCTTGCTAACAATTCAGTTCCTTCTCCATCCTAGAGTGTGGTTTGAGTGTGGTATGATTGTTAACACGTGAGTATGTTGAGAGATATGGTTGTTGCCAAGGGGTAATTTTAATTATTATCTTTCTTGTAGATATTTATGATTCCAATGTATTTGTTTTTGAGTTTTTTGATATGAATTGAGAATAACTCTCTGATGAATTCGGATTGATAACAGTTGATATGAACTAAAAAAGAAAAAAGATAATAAAAATTTATATGTTTGGAATAAATTTAGTATATTATGTGTTTTTGTCACCCGTTTGCTACATTTATAGACATAATTGCTTATTTAAAGTATAAGGCCACTGTAGGAACGTCTCCACATTGTAGTTTCTGGTCTTGTGCGGTGCCTTGACCCTTCAGGACGTCGTGTAACTGCCCCCGATCATCCTCGGCAGTCTTGAGGAATTGTTCCATTAACTTCCCCATCTGCTCCTGGGTTTCAGCAAGCTTTTTAACTGCGGCCTCCATGCCTCCGGTGTATCCCACTTCTGACACCACCTGTGGGCTAGGGGTTCGGGCGGACCGGAATACCAGGCGTGGAGGCCAGATGTAGTGAGCTATGTTGCAGCTTTCTTTATTGGTGATACACAAAGTCAGGGGTAGGGGAGTCCAAAGAAGCAGAGGGTTAGGGATGAGGGAAGAGTTCCGGGTTGTCCCAAACGTTGGATGTAAGCCGGTCCGGGAAGGTCCTTGATGCTGGACGTCTGTAGTGCAGGTCTTGCTTTTCCCCGTAGGTTCCGGTGGGCCTCGGAGGGAAAGGGAGAGAGAACAGGGCGGTTAGTCCTCAAACACAGGACGGTCTCTGTACTGTCACCGACACCGGGTTGTGAGGGGAGAGAAGCGAGCGTGAGGAACGGGAGGGAAGGGTCAGAGAATTGGATCGAGAAAGCGGGGAAAGGGAGAAGGTGGACGTGCTGGGGCTTTGGTGTGGGGCGTCTATACTATCGGGCCGTGACGTGGTCTATAAGTACATATATACAGTGCACATTAGTGATACTACGGTGCGGGGATACTCTATTTACACTTCTATACAAGTCCACCTGGGAACCAGGAGACAGGGTACTCACATGCCCCGCCGCAACTCTTCTCCGAGTTGCGGCCGCTCTCCAGCCACCTCCTGGGGACTCCACCAGTCCTCCGTCCAAACGTCCTCGTCCTCGCCTTCGGTCTTCTCTTCGCCTCCGCCTCTGATACCTCGGTTCTCCACCTCCGGTTCTCCGCCCGCTGTCTCCTGCCACGAGTCCGCCGCTTTGAACGGTCTCTCCTCGCTTCTGCCGGCTTTTCCAGGTTCCGGGCTGTGATCGAGGGCGGCACTTCCGGGGTCAGGGCAAGGTGCTTCCGGTCCTCCGTCGCTCGGGATTGGTTCCTGCAGGGGGAGAGAAAGGGGAGGAGTCCGTGTTGCCATGGACGCTGTACTTTCGGGTTCGGAACCCAGAGAGTTCGTTCTGAGCCATCGGCTAGGTGAGGTAGGGTACGTTTCCGTTCCACACCCCCTCCTTGCCTTTTGTAGAGCGGGACCTCCTTCTTACCCTGAGCTAGGTTCCAGGAGAGGTGAGGCACACTCCCTGTACAATATGGGTGAGTACAATGGAATGTTTCAAATCACTGTTAGGATGTTAGTTATGGTTTTATTTCCTCCTTTATGACCCAATTCTATGTTGTTTGTTCCACACAGATGTACGACACGCCGAGTTGATACAGAGGAGCTTTAATTTCACATTTGCACACCGATATCCTATTTTTGCACTTTTGTAAGACAGTAGCGAGTAATTAAGAACTGTGGCCCTGACGAAAGCCCTTGGTACTAGTCCGGTTGTGCTGAAACATGTTGGCCTTTTTGATAAGCAGTTATTTGTTCCAAACTGCTTCACTTGCTTGGTTTTAATGAGGGAGAGTACAATGCCGATTAAAGTTTACTTCAATTGTTTCTCTATCCTGTTTTAATCTACACCACTTTTTTCTTTCGCACTGCACTAATTCCCATCTAGATCAGAGCGCTGTGGTCGTCACAGTGATTGAGGGTTTGACCCCGACGAGTCTGTGGCCTGGTATGGTCTTAATGATCAAGAGACACACCAGCCAGTTCTGGATGACCAAATGATAACAATTTGATCTACACAATATGTTGATGGAAATACTTTCTCTCTGGATGGGTCCATTCAAGCAATCACAGTGGATCCTAGATCTGTGAGGTTATATTTCTATTTCTATTTTAGGCACTAAGCGAGTTCTAGTACTCAATACACTTGCTCACTTATACAGGAGCATAGTGGACGTAGGGATCACTATATAGCTCCCTTATAGACCCCCAGGTTGTGTTTTTTGTTTAGATAGTTGATTAGGGGACTTCATCCTGGCAGTTGGTCTTTAAATATTTCCCTGTGACCCTTTTTCACCATATGTTATTTAGTATAATATAAATCAGCCTTTCCTGAACAGCGAATCTCCTACTCCCAGAATCCTCAGCGCACACCCTGCCTGGGCGCCAAGGATGGACTGGGCTCCAAGTATGCTCCCTGGTCTCCTACTCTGCTACCCAGGTAAGGGAGCAGCCTGCTCCAAATATGAAAAGAATTAGCGCAGGCCGTCGGACGTTAATGTAAACCTTTCTTTTTAATTAAGAGGCCGCGGGGGCGGTAGAGCTACAGACAGTAGAGGGGAGACTGGCGGGGGTTCTTGGGTCTGGGGAAGGAGGCAACGACTACAGGTGCCCGCGTGCGTGGATTCTATATGAGGCTTTGAAATGATAGTCTCTGTGGTGTGTGTCCCAGGCCCAATATCATGCTCTGGAAGTATCGTAGAGGGTGCTGGGAGTCTAGGGTGTATTTAAAACACTCTTTAGTGCCTTGGAAGTGTCTATACTGTGTTCTCACCCCTTAGTGCTGTGTACGTTTCTACAGAGTGTGTTTTGCCACGCTTTAGTGTGTTGGAAGTCTCTCTGTAATGTGTTCTAGCCCCCTTTGGTGCTGTGTAAGTCTCTACAGAGCGTGTTCTGTTCCCTTAGTGTCTTCAGTCTTTAGAGGATGTTCTAGGCCTATTTATTAAATCGAAATGTGCGCTAGCCTCTGCTAGGGCGTTTGAATTCTCTTCATTGTGTGTTCGTGGCCCGAACAGTCTATTTGAAGTCTCTAAGGAGTGCAACCAAACCACATTCAGTGTGTTAGAATTCACTATAAAATGTCTTCTAGCCCCTTTTGGTACATTGGAATGTCCTCTCATAATGAATGGAGGTCTCTACAGCTTCTGTTGAAGCCCTGCACAGTATGATGGAAGTCTCCATAGAATGAGTCCTTATCTCCTACAGAGAAACAAGACACCACCGGTCTTTGGTTTTTGGTGCTACTACTCAGATATCCGTGAAGACGGTTGTACCAGTCCGTCCTCCACTGATTTTCAGTAAGATTGATTTCCTCGAGATATTTTCACTTTTACCCGTTCATGCCGGGTCGGAATTAACACCGGCTACGCGAACCTTTGGCAGTTGACAGCCCTGAAGAGTCACGGGTCCAGTGCCCGCTTGACGAAAACACGTGTCGGCTGGTTGTTTTCCTTGATGTCACCTTTCCTGAAAGGAAGGCTCAATACTTTTCATTGAAAGAAACCCTTCAAATGTGTCTACCTTTTTTCATTCGATGTGATTTTGTTGTTTACTATTAATGACATGTTCATATACTCAAATTAACGTGTGCAGGGGACTTTTGTTGTCACTACAGAGTGTGCCCTAGCCTCCTTTAGTACAGTGGAAGTCTCTACAGAGTGTGTCCTCGCCCCACAGAATGTCTCCACAGGATGTGTCCTTGCCCCCTTTAGTACATTAGAAGTCTCTACAGAGTGTGTTGAAGCCCTGCATAGTGTTCAGGAAGTCTCCACAGGATGTGTTCTTGCCCCCTTTAGTACATTAGAAGTCTCTACAGAGTGTGTTGAAGCCCTGCATAGTGTTCAGGAAGTCTCCACAGGATGTGTCCTTGCCCCCTTTGGTACATTAGAAGTCTCTACAGAGTGTGTTGAAGCCCTGCATAGTGTTCAGGAAGTCTCCACAGGTTGTGTTCTTGCCCTCTTTAGTACATTAGAAGTCTCTACAGAGTGTGTTGAAGCCCTGCATAGTGTTCAGGAAGTCTCCACAGGTTGTGTCCTTGCCCCCTTTAGTACATTAGAAGTCTCTACAGAGTGTGTTGAAGCCCTGCATAGTGTTCAGGAAGTCTCCACATGATGTGTCCTTGTCTCCTTTAGTACATTAGAAGTTTCTACAGACTGTGTTGAAGCCCTGCATAGTGTTCAGGAAGTCTCCACGGGATGTGTCCTTGCCCCCTTTAGTACATTAGAAGTCTCTACAGAGTGTGCCTAGCCCCACACAGTGTGTAAGAATCCTTTGTGGCTTTTGCTGTAGGTCCATATAGACTTGGCAAAGATTTCCTATAATGGACGGTTTCAGTCCCCTGTTAAGTGTTTTTTTCTGAAGAGGGCTGTAGGTTGAGGGGTGGGAAAGAGGTCATTGTGGTTTCCAAGTCGTTCTGATAGAAAATCGGGGGAGGTGTTACAGAGTTTGTTGAAATGCATATTACATATGTTGAGTTTCCTATAAGCTCGTCTATCGCACCTAAAGAATCTGTGGGAAGTTCCCAGAGTGCTTGTTACTTGTTCCTATATCGGCACTTGGAAGCGTCTATAGGGGTTTAGAGAAGTGTGTGGCGTCCACATAAAGGTTGTGGGTAGTTCCCGTACAGTTTATGGGGTCTGACATGTTCCCTGTCCTTTCGTTTACATCTTTAACGAATAAGATCCAGAACTGCCCGCCAGCCAGATGGTTTTTATGAACTATTTATTAGCAGCAGTTTTCAGTAATAACAACATCATTTGGAATTTCTCTTTTGGGCCCAGATTCAGAAAACAAAATGGCCAGATATGTGCGCGCGTTGAAGTCTTATGCCACCCTTTTCACCTTCCTTACCACCTCAACCTGCATTCCGCGGTGTACCTTGTACATATTGCACGTCCTTGTCTGTCTCTCGGGTGTCGCGAGGATACTCCTGCAGCAGGAGGCGCTTTAATAAAGACAGCCAGAAACGCCGCAGCCGGGCACAAACCTAACAGTGAAAAGTTTCATATTTATTCTCTTTTCCTTTGCTGCTGTGAGCTCCTCTGATGTGTTAAAGTTTCCGCCAATAAAGCAGATTTTCCGCTTTCCTGCCATCCTCTTCTAGTCCACTTGTAGGGTAGCTCGTGTGGTTAATGCGTTTACGGAAGATAACCGCAGTGCATTCGTTGTGTCGAGTCTGCACGTCATCCTGCAGAAGAAAGTGGTACTGATTACATGGTGCACAATACAAGCTATTTTTTGAAGCACTACGAAGCTGGAACGTGTGCCTGCAAGCGCCACATCAAACTTTTACAATAAAAAGGCGGGGGTCGCTGGTCAGTGAGTCTCCATTGAGAGAAAGCTGCCCTGGCTGTATCGAGTAAACCCGAAAACCCGAAATATATATATAAAAAGTTAAACAATCTCAACTGGATTACACTGCATGTTACCATTCAAAAAAACGTCGCAAACTCGCAAAAATGATATCGCTGCCTTCTGCTCAACCACCATTGAGTGGATTATATTACTACGGCACATGTAAGTCAAATTACGCATTAGAAAAATTATGCATTTTTTCCCCACCGAAAAGTGGTGGATTTCGCATTTTTTTCTCAGAATCCTGTATTTTTCCCCTCTAATCTACCCTCAGCATTAACGATTTTTCAAAGATGTTGAAACGTCCAGATCCGATATTTTAAAGGCCACCTTTCTCTGCCGGGTGGTGGTAAAAGCGTACGCCGGGTAGGGGAGGAACCCCTTCTGGTGGTCGCCCCAGATGCAAATTGTGAGGTGCCGTGCCGCTGTTCAAGAGCCAGTGTGGACCGGACTCGAGCCCCGTTTTACGGCCTGCTCCCGCCGAACGACCTCGCAGTACTGCGACCCGAAGCATAAACATGATGCTTTCGGCAGCTTTGCAAGTGACAGCAGACCCCCGAATCTGCAGCAGTGACGCTCCACGCGGCGCACGTCGTGGACAGGGACTAGCTGAATATAACTCGCCGGACCCGGGCTGCTTTTGGCTCTAATGTTCGAATTATTCGGTCTTATTTTTGTGCAGATGTACACGTCAGTACTAAAAGAGTAAACTAGCCGGCGGAGAGTATTAAAAAAGCAAGCTTGGGATGACACAAATGATAATTTTTTACTCTGCAAGATTGTAAATATGTACTGAAAGGGAATCGGGTGGATTTTATTCTGCGAAAAAACACTAATCATGAACCTGGCCAAGAAAGTGTCCGGTTTGTGTCTGGGACATCCTTGGTTAGAATCAGAGCTGGTGGAACAGTGCAGGAGCGAGGCTGCAAGGGAGGGAGATTAAACAGAGCAGGGGGTGCAGGCAGGGAGGGGACGAGGGGTGGGAGCGTGGTGTAGAGACCGAAGCAAGGTGGTGCGAAGGGAGGCTTTAACACTGGTAGCGCCCTGTGCAACCATGCTTGTTGGCGCCCCTCAATGACCACTTCTGCCATGGATTCCCTCACTGGCACTCTTTAACAGTGCCCCCCAAGTCTCCATAAACACTGTCTCTCAGATTAATTTAGTTTTATAGCACCACTCATACCAGTTTAAGGTTTCAGAGCACTTTAGATGACACATGCAGAGACAATCATATGTGTGTAAATCAGTATATAGGAAATGTTACATCAGACAAGACTACAAGGTGTAATGTAGGAGTGACGTGTCATCAATACGGGTAGGTCATATAGTGTAAGCGTCCTTAGTCATTAAAGCACAAATTCAGAATTTAAAACATACCATTGTTAGGAGTTCTCTTTAATAATAAGAATTGTTTTCTATCCAAATGAACACATTTGGCAAGAAATTAGGATAATGAAAGACTGGGCAAAAAAACATATAGCTCTAAGATATACCTTGCAGTTTGCATGCAGCTCATTGATGACAGTTCATTGCTCAATGTTCTATATTAGGATTTTGACTTGTAAATGACAAGTAACAAAGGAAACCCAGTAACCCAGTGACCTATTTACATTATATGCAGTTAGCTGCCTGGTACACGTTCTCAGCAGCAGGCCTTTTAACCCTCTGCACTACCTTAGGATTAGTCAACACTTCGACTGAACAAACCTCCGGTCTCTTCCACGAGTTTTCTTGAACGTTGCTGGAGGCCAGGAACTTGGAAGCAGGTGCTCTTAAAATGATAATAGACTTGCAAAAATGAGCCCCCACCCCAAGTCAGCGCCCGGTTCGGTGGCACCGATCGCACCGCCCTAGAGCCAGCCCTGGGAGAGGGGGGGGGAGGAGTAGCAGAGTGTGCAGAGAGAGGAGGGGAGTACAGTGTGCAGAGAGAGGAGGGGAGCAGAGAGTGCAGAGAGAGGTGGAGCAGAGAGTGCAGAGAGAGGAGGAGGAGCAGGGTGTGCAGAGAGACGAGGAGCACGGTGTGAAGAGAGAGGAGGAGGAGCAGGGTGAGCAGAGAGAGGAGGAGCAGGGTGTACAGAGAGGAGGAGCAAAGTGTGCAGAGAGAGGAGGAGAAGCAGGGTGTGCAGAGAGAGGAGGAGGTGGAGCAAGGTGTGCAGAGAGAGGAGGAGGATCAGGGTGTGCAGAGAGAGGAGGGGAGCCGAGTGTGCAGAGAGAGGAAGCGAGCAGAGTGTGTAGAGAGAGGAGGGGAGCAAAGTGTGCAGAGAGAGGAGGAGCAGCGTGTGCAGATTGGAGGACCACGGTGTGCAGAGAGGAGCAGCCCGGTATGCAGAGAGGAGTAGCACATGCAGAGAGAGGAGGGGAGCAGAGTGTGCAGAGAGGAGGAGCAGGGTGTGCAGTGAGGTGGAGCACGGTGTGCAGAGAGGAGCAGCCCGGTATGCAGAGAGGTGTAGCACGTGCAGAGAGAGGAGGGGAGCAGAGTGTGCAGAGAGGAGGAGCAGGGTGTGCAGTGAGGTGGAGCACGGTGTGCAGAAAGGAGGAGCAGGGTGTGCAGAGAGAGCAGGGGAGCAGGGTGTGCAGAGAGGAGGAGCAGGGTATGCAGTGCGGAGGAACACGGTGTGCAGAGAGGAGGAGCACGGTGTGCAGTGAGGAGGAGCAAAGTGTGCAGAGAGAGGAGGGGCAGCAGAGTGTGTAGAGAGGAGGAGCAGGGTGTGCAGGGAGGAGGAGCACGGTGTGCAGAGAGGAGCAGCCCGGTATGCAGAGAGGAGTAGCACGTGCAGAGAGAGGAGGGGAGCAGAGTGTGCAGAGAGGAGGAGCAGGGTGTGCAGTGAGGTGGAGCACAGTGTGCAGAGAGGAGGAGCAGGGTGTGCAGAGAGAGCAGGGGAGCAGGGTGTGCAGAGAGGAGGAGCAGGGTATGTAGTGCGGAGGAACACGGTGTGCAGAGAGGAGGAGCACGGTGTGCAGTGAGGAGGAGCAAAGTGTGCAGAGAGAGGAGGGGCAGCAGAGTGTGTAGAGAGGAGGAGCAGGGTGTGCAGAGAGGAGGAGCAGGGTGTGCAGAGAGAGGAGGGGAGCAGGGTGTGCAGAGAGGAGGAGCAGGGTGTGCAGAGAGAGGAGAGGAGCAGGGTGTGCAGAGAGGAGGAGCAGGGTGTGCAGAGAGGAGGAGCACGGTGTGCAGAGAGGAGCAGCCCGGTATGCAGAGAGGAGTAGCACGTGCAGAGAGAGGAGGGGAGCAGAGTGTGCAGAGAGGAGGAGCAGGGTGTGCAGTGAGGTGGAGCACGGTGTGCAGAGAGGAGGAGCAGGGTGTGCAGAGAGAGCAGGGGAGCAGGGTGTGCAGAGAGTGTGGTGATGGGGGTCTGGGTCTAATCACGTGGGGGGGGCAGACACATAAATAACTGGACGTGCACTTTAGTCACAGTTAGCCGGGAAGACCACGAGCGATCTTCGCCGGGGTTTCTTATACACTCGGGGCGTGCCCGCCCTGAGGGGTGGAGTGGATGCGTGAATAGAGATACATTGTAGGGTAGAGCCCGCCTGGCTCTCTACATCCCTCCTTTATTTCAGTCCGTTTCATTATCAGTTCTTGGCCTTCAGGGAGATGTACACACAAAGTCCCGTAGCCTGTGGCTCGGGCCAGGGTTTGGCCGGAGATTGTACCTTTGGCTTCGGCCCTTCGGTGATTGGGTGGCCCCAGCCGGGGACACCTCTTCTTCCTCTGTGCTGGCCGGGGAATTGGCGACAGATGAGCTCGGCAGCGGACTTGGGACTCTCCTGGGGTCTTCGACAGACATTTGAACGTCTGAGTTTCTCACCGGCGATGATGCTGTCGGAGACTGTCCAGCGTTCCATGGCCTGACCTCTTATTCCTCCTCTTGTTCCGCCGCTCTTCCTCTCGCCGGCTTAAAGCATGACACATTCCGTGTTACTCTTTGGTCACCTTTCCTGACTGTCACCATGGTTCCTCTGATTTTCTCTATGGTCCACAGGTCCGGTTCGTACGGGGTCCTGTATTTCCATCCTGGGTGTCGATCATGGACCACCACAGCATCCCCTTCCTGAAGGCTCGACTCTCTCGCGTGTCTGGCCGCACTTGCCTTCCGGTTTGTTGATTCTCTTCTGGATTGAACGGCGTTTTCGTCCCTCTCTGGCGGGGCCCAGGTGCGTGCAGCGGGGATGGTGTCTCTGGGAGCCCTTTTAAACAGTAGATGCGCCGGAGCACATTTAGTGGTGCTGTGGGGCGTCTGCCTGTAAGCCCCTAGGAACTGATCCAGAGCTGATTCCGGATCATCTCCGTGATCTACGGCGATCCGCAGGGCTCTGTTAAGGGTCCTCATGAGTCTCTCCACCTCTCCATTTGCCTGGGGCCACAAGGGGGTGATTTTTCGATGCTTGATTTGGAGGGCTGCTAGGTAAGCTTGAAACTCCCTGCCTTGGAAAGGAGGGCCGTTATCGGATTTGATCTCCTCCGGTAGCCCCATTGTCGCGAAGATCTTGCTCAGCGTCTTTTTGACCTGTGGGAATGCCGTGGAGGGGATCACCTCCACCACCGGGAATTTGGAGAAGGAGTCCACTAGGACCAGTGTATGTCGTCCATCCGGGAAACTCCCGAAGTCCAGGCTCAGGTGCGTCCACGGTAGTGTCGGGGGTGGTTCAGTGATGACGGGTGCTGGCGACGGATCCCCTCCGGTGATGAGACACGCGTGGCAGGCTCTCACCATCTCTTCTACTTTGATGTCCATCGCCGGGAACCAGACACGACATCGTAGCCTGGCCTTCGTCTTAGCCATCCCCTGATGCCCAACATGGGCGAGGGTCAGGATCTTTGCCTGGAGGTTTTCCGGCACTACTATGAGGTGCCCTCGCAGGATCACTCCTTCATCTCCGATGCTGAGCTCGCTCTTGATCTGCCACAGCTGCTGGCGGGCATGACTGACCTCTGGTCTGAGCCCTTGTACCCCATCCAGAAAGTGCGCCCATTGGTTTTCACGGAGCGCATGCTTGACTCTGCACAGCGTCTCGTCTTCTTCCGTGGCTTTTCCGATTTCCAGCAGTGTCATGGTCTCCGGGCAGGCGCTTTCTGAAATCAGGTGCACGAAGGCATCCGCCTCGTGACTGTCCTCCAGTAGCATGGCCGGTTTAGTGCTGTCTGGGTGTCTTGACAGGTAGTCCGCTGGATTGTTGGCCCCGGGGCGGAAGATGACCTTAAAATGGTACCCTTGTAGCTGGACGGCCCACCTTTCGATTCGTGGAGGGGCCAGTCGCGATAATCCTGCAAATAGGGGCACGAGGGGTTTATGGTCCGTTACCACCTGGAACTCTTGGCCGCACAGATACAGGTGGAAATGCTGGCACGCCCATTTGATGGCCAGGGCTTCCCTCTCGATCTGGGCGTAACGGGTCTCCGTATCCGTGAGCGCTTTACTCGCATATGCCACCGGCTTCCATATGTCAGCCCCATACTCTTGTAGGAGTACCGCTCCCAGGCCCACCGGGCTTGCATCGACCACCAGCTCCATTTCGAAAGAAGGGGACCCCTACTATTGGTGAACTCACTAAATGTAGGGAATACTATGAACTATATTTATAACGTACCTAATAGTGAGCTGATTAAATATGCCAAAAACGACCCAGGAAACTAGTCTGATACGTGACTGATTCTAATCATACATAAACAGAAATCATAACTATAGTGATTATGTAAAAATATATTTTTGTTTTATTTTGATCATTTTCTTGTGTTCTGATACACATTTCATGTTTATCTATTCATATTCATTTAAAATGACAAACATATGTGAATATAACAGTTGTGCAAAAAAACAGCTAATCTATAGTGAAACATGAATGAAAAAAACTAATAACAGACAAAAAAGGGAACCAAATATTCAAATGACAATGATGGTACGCAGGGCTATTGGAGTAAGCAAAGCGGTGGATGGAATCTCTACGCGCGTTTCGGCATTTGCCTTCTTCAGGAGTCCGTCATTTGCAATAGGACATATACATAACACTGAAAGACATATAAGAAAACTGTGTCATACAATATGCATATTTATAAGATTAGTTAGACAGACTACTTCCTAGGGCCTAGGTTTCACTTATATACAAAAAATCACGTAGCGCATATATTACAGTAATACTATATATATATATACATATGGAGCAGTTGTATTTACATAGGCATAATACTATTTACATATGCACATCGGGAGTATTTCTATCTACAGAGACTAAGCACTTCTTTGTTGATATTGCCATTGATTGGTTTGAAACAACAGTATATAAGGCGTACCTTGTTGAAATAGTGGGATACATAGGTGTATTGATACTTTCGTTATGTTGGCCACTAATTATATAGAAACAGTATTCTTGTCTATTGATATTTGAAACAAGTGTTGCTAAAGTGTACTGCACAGAAAATGGTGATTAGGCTATTAAGGATAAATATCGTTTATAAGTTCTGCATGGCACATATGTAAGATAAAAATCAAAATGAAAAAGGGGGGATCGAAAGGGGCAGCTTCCTAATTAATTATTAGAGAAAAAAGGGTGGAGGAAAAGAAGAAAAAAGAAGAAAAAAGAAGGAAATTATTGATGAGAATGCAGAGATAGCGTCATGAGGGCCTACAGCTTGTTCTCATAGTAGTCCATACATGCTAAATACATGGGCTGTAGGGTTTGACAACTCAATTTACTGTGATTTCTATTTCTGATGATTACTTACAAGGAAAGGTGGGCGTGAATCTCTTCTATAATTGATTTTCTGGTTAGATAGTGCAACTAATAGGTATTTGTTTACGCTGCTCTGTAGGGTTATGACGAATACCCTGCATAATAACAGGAGAGAAAACATAGAATCAAAGAATGGAATCATGGTGGATATCGCAGTCATCTGATATTATATTGCTAGATCTAATTATTTAAAGGACATACCTATAGCTTAGGGCATTGATTATTACTATCTCATAGGTAGAGTATATTTTACATTTTTTGGTGTATATCTCAATCATAACCGGTGCAGGTGGTTTCCATTACTAAGGACTATAAATAAGACCTGTTTGTACCTTATGGAGGTAAATTTATCTTTTATGTCTGCGCATAATAAGCAAGACACCGACGAATCTGATCCAGTAAGTACGATAGGAAACGCTGCAGAAGAAATAAGTGAGTGTCAGGGGTGGATGCCATCTAAATTTCACATCTTATATGCGGGTACCCATATACTGACATCTTACCTTAGCAAATAGTGGATATTTCTTATTGTTGTTGGATCCGCGGTATTAATAAAATCTTATAAATCTGCAACACTCTCAGTAAGATGTTCACACAACCTATAGAGTAGAATATATCGACTATTTTAGAGGGCTGACTAATATGCAACACTGATACACGTTATTCCACTGCGTGGTTTCATGCGTGTCAGAGATACCAAAATATCATGAACTTGTTTTCACCTGATATAATGGCATGGATGTCTGTATCCAGCTGAGGAGGCACAGAAGGGCGCCAGACGAACCTAACGATTCTACCCTATGAAGATGAAAAAGGGGGGTGACCGAGTTAAAGATGGATTCCTACTGTATTGCACAATACCGTCTAGGGTGACATATTAAAACTAAGACTAGGACATTGGCATTACCTTATTTATAAAACTGCATAGTATTCAGTAATTAGGTCCTTCATGAGAGGCGAGTTAGGATGAAATAGTGATGGTCGGCTGTTGCACTAGAAAGCATGCAAAAACCAAAAAACAGGTGTCATAATTATATCGCCTTTGGTTTGCCAGTATAGATATATGAACAGGGGTCAAGTTTTACCTTAGTATGTAACATATGCCAAAACTCGGGCGGGGTTCTCAAAAGCGTAACTCCTCGTTGTGGCGCTAGATGGAGCCAGCTCGTAGCATGGATTGAATAAACAAATAGGTTGTTCTTAGCGGATGCGCTAGAAAACAAACAAAAACCCGATAGACGGGTATCAAGATTGTATCCCGTCCTGATTTTATGCTTTCCATACTAGGCGAGAGATCTTATCTTACCGTAATAAGCGATTCGTGCCGGATTGCGTCTGGGGTTCTGAGAAGCGTCCCTTCTCGTGTTGGTGTTGGGTGAAAATAGCTAGGTGTTTTGCCCTGTTTAAATAGTCCGCCCTAATTGAAAAAAGTGCGGCAGGTGCGTTTAATAGGGACAGGGAGGCCAGTGCTGGCTATGGCCAATCAGCAAGCAACCGTAGTTCCAAACACGAACTACACCTAGGGCCGTAGCGCAAGAGCCTGCAAGTGACGTGATACTTGTTTACTCCTTGGTATTCGATCACATGGTTGCAGAAGCCAATGGACATTTATCAGTATTTCTGAATAGATCTACGGGAGAGAGTTATATTGATATCCACCCAGTACTAACGTTATACAAAATACAGAATAACCGGGATATTTAATGGGCCTTAGCTAGCTGCTATCTATCAGTTTTGTCTAATTCTAGTTACATACTGGCGAGATTGTGTATATAACGGATGGCGCGTTATTGTTCAAGGAATGGTCACATAAGGATGTCTCCCAGTTTGCGTCCTCGAATAAATACAATAGGACCACAGACACACAGATAAGGAAGCTTCTGCTATTACAAACATGTATCACAGAAAGCTTTTATATGGAATATTGTATTTATATTATTGCTCGCATAATTTATTTCTTTAAAACTGATATACATTCCGTTTAAGTCTGGGTGGAGAAGGGTGCTGGGGCTCTTGCCATCTTCTGGTGGTTAAGAAAATCTCCTGTCTTTAGGGATAGATATATGCCTTAGCAATGCCATGTAGTTTAGATGATAGCTTGTTCCCAGGGAATATCACAGTTTAATCCTGTAATGGTGGTGTCCAGAGAAAAAATCCAATATACCTCCATCTTTCGTCGGATTTTGTCTGGGCATAGTCCTGGTCTGGTTTGTATATTTTCAAGGATATACCATCTTAAATCTTCTGGTGTATGACCTTGTTCTAAAAAGTGTTCTACAAGGGGGGCATTGATCTTTTTAGTGCGTATTGCAGATTTGTGTTCTGTTATCCTTTTATTGATTGCCCTCGATGTTTCCCCTACGTATCCTTTCTGGCATGGACAGAGTATCAAGTATACCACGTTATGCGTTTTACAGTTTGTCATTGTTTTGCTTGAGATAATTCTGTTGTTGAATCTCAGATCTTTACCTTCGATGGCTTGAGGACAAATTTTACAGTTACCGCATTTGAAGTTACCCTTCACTGGGTGGGCGCCCGTTATACTTCTTTGTACAGTGTTTGTTTTGTCTGGCAGCCTTGATCTTACTACTAGGTCTTTTATGTTCTTATTCCTTTTGTAGGCAAAAACTGGTTTTGATATCTCATCTTGTTTTGATTTATTAACATTTAAAAGATGCCAGTTAGAGCAGATAATTTGCCGTAGTTTGTCATTAAATAAGGAATGTCTGGTGACAAATACTAGTTTGTCATTTTGTTCTTTGTCCTTATTTTGTAGTATACACTGTCGATCGAAAAATCGGGCTCTTTTGAACGATTCCCGGACAAGCCTGTGCGGGTAGCCTCGATCTTCGAATTTCTGTTTCATCACTCTAGATCGATCATCATAGTCTTGTAGCTTAGTGCAATTCCGTCTTAATCTTAAAAACTGACTAAACGGGATGCTATTTTTTTGTGTTGCAGGGTGGAAGCTATTGTAATGAAGCAAGGTATTGCGTGCAATGGGCTTAACGAATAGATCCACATATAGCTGTCCCTGTTCATGCTTGATGGTTAAATCCAAAAATTCCATCTCAGTGTTACTTATATGGGACGTGAATTTGAGGTTACTGTCACAGTCATTTAACCATGATATAAATTCATCAAGGATATCCTCATTATCATCCCATATAAAAATCACGTCGTCGATATATCTCGACCAGTGAAGGATTGTCTCGAAGAATGGTGCAATTTCATTAAAAATTTAGATGTTTTCAAAATGTGCCATGTAGATGTTAGCTATGGTAGGGGCGCAAGAAGCCCCCATGCTGACTCCCTTGGTTTGTTTGTATAAATTCCCGAGGAATTCAAAAACATTTTCTTCTAGAACAATCCTTAAACAGTTCAAGATAAAGGTGATATCACAGTCGACCTCAAATGAATTAATAAACCATTCTGTCGCCAGGATAGCTCCATCAATAGGAATGTTAGAGTATAAACTCTCCACATCTAGCGTCACTAGCCATTGTCTTTTTTCATTAAAAGCCGTTCCTTCTAGTAGATTGATAATATGGCCAGTGTCCTTCACATATCCAGAAATATTTGATATGTACGGTCTCAAAATAGCGTCCAAATACTTTGATAGAGGTTCAGTGATACTCCCAATAGTATTGACAATGGGGCGAAAAGGTGGATCTACCTCGTTTTTATGGACCTTTGGTGTTCCATATAAACAGGCCATTCTAGGAGACGCCACATTAAGGTAATCATATTCTTTCTGGCAAATATGGCCCTCTTGTAATGCCCTAGATGTTAATTTCTGGATCTTTTGTTTAGTTTTGTTAGTAGGGTCTTTTGTTATTGCACTGTAGAATGCATCATCCTTTAACATGTCTTTAATTTTTGCTGTGTACTGGGAAGTATCCAGGATAGCTATACCACCTCCTTTGTCACAGGCTTTTATTGTAATAGATGGCGATTCTTTTAGGGATTGAAGTGCATTGTACTCTTCTATTGTGAGGTTAAAAGGAGTATTGGGTATATACTTGGTCGCTGTTTTAACCTTTTTAGTAACAATTTGTTCAAAGATATGGATCTCCGCAGACACTTGGTCTAGCGTCGGGGTAAAAATTGACTTAGGGGCTAAGCCAGATTTATTTACTTCCCTAGAGTCAAACTCATTCTTGGAGAAGAAGTCTCTGAGTCGGATTTTCCTAAAAAACGCGTGCATATCGTTAAACAATTCAAATTTGTTAAGACCAGAGTGTGGTACATAACTCAGTCCCTTAGAGAGTAATGAGTATACTGCCTCAGTGGGCGCTTGGTTACTCAGGTTAAAAATAGGGATAGTTTTTATTCTCTCCAGTAGCGTGAATTGCGAGTTTCCAGGTATCTGTTTGGATTCATCTGTTGATGTTCCTGGTATTGGGGTTGATTGTCCTGGTAATGAGACTGGTACTGTGGTGTATTTTGGGGCTGATATCCTCTCTGCTGGTAGGATTGACGTGGTCGGTATCCACCTCTGAACTGCGACCGATAACGGGGTCGCCAGTTGCCCCTGTTCTGTGGGCGTTGTCCTAAAAAAGAAGATCTGGATCTTTGGTTCGATTGATATCCCTGATTTTGATATGGGGAGGCACTCCCAGCACTATCTGAGTCTGAGGTATTAGAAAAGGTGGTGACCTTACGGCTATTTGTTTCATTTGGTTCACGCTGAAAATCTGGTTGTGAATAGTAGCCTTCAGATAAAAACGGATACACTTTTTCTTTATTATAGTATCTCAGATCTTTTTGGAATTTATCTAGTTTCTGTTTAGTAAGGTAGTCTGAATAGGAGTTTAATTCTGACTCTACTTCTTCTAGTCTTTTTTTAATATCAGGAATGGTGTCTAATGATTTAATTTTGCTCTCTAGATCCTGTATCTCTTGTAATAGTTCCAGTAGTACTGTTTTTGCTGTCTCCACTATCAGCATCATCATGTCTCTCGAACACCTGTTCGCAATTAAGGACCATTTCTCTAAAAATTGTTTAACTTGAATGAACAGGCCCGGAATATTCTTAATTTGAAGGCCCTGTGGGATTACTCCGGCCTTCAAATAGTCAAGCATGTATTTTCCGTGTAATTCAATCCGTCTAGATTTTTTCTTAAGATCTAGGAGTTTGTGTAGTTCTTCATTTTGGCTAGTATCTGATGAATTAATATTATCAAAATTTATGGCAGCACCCACCATTGAAGCAAAATCATCGTCTGTGAAACCAAAGGATTTCATAGTGGCCATGTTGTTATATAGGTAGCAACCAAGCGAGGTTGCACCAATTAGTCCAAAGATAAGAAAGTAAAATTTATGAATTATAAGAGAAAGGATTCCAAGTGGGGTTTTAGAAACAAAGTTAGAGATGAGGTATAGCACAGAGTAGATGAAAAAATAAAAGAAAGAAGAAAACGCAGAAGAAAGGGGGTAAAAGAGGGGGATAATCAGAAATACATCTAACACACGTATTCACAGTCCTATATTGATAGGTAGACTCCCATTGCTCCTAAAGTACAGCCTAAAGTTTAAAAAATGTATACAGACCCCTCAAGGAAACGTCCTCGAGTAACACAATTTCGAAAGAAGGGGACCCCTACTATTGGTGAACTCACTAAATGTAGGGAATACTATGAACTATATTTATAACGTACCTAATAGTGAGCTGATTAAATATGCCAAAAACGACCCAGGAAACTAGTCTGATACGTGACTGATTCTAATCATACATAAACAGAAATCATAACTATAGTGATTATGTAAAAATATATTTTTGTTTTATTTTGATCATTTTCTTGTGTTCTGATACACATTTCATGTTTATCTATTCATATTCATTTAAAATGACAAACATATGTGAATATAACAGTTGTGCAAAAAAACAGCTAATCTATAGTGAAACATGAATGAAAAAAACTAATAACAGACAAAAAAGGGAACCAAATATTCAAATGACAATGATGGTACGCAGGGCTATTGGAGTAAGCAAAGCGGTGGATGGAATCTCTACGCGCGTTTCGGCATTTGCCTTCTTCAGGAGTCCGTCATTTGCAATAGGACATATACATAACACTGAAAGACATATAAGAAAACTGTGTCATACAATATGCATATTTATAAGATTAGTTAGACAGACTACTTCCTAGGGCCTAGGTTTCACTTATATACAAAAAATCACGTAGCGCATATATTACAGTAATACTATATATATATATACATATGGAGCAGTTGTATTTACATAGGCATAATACTATTTACATATGCACATCGGGAGTATTTCTATCTACAGAGACTAAGCACTTCTTTGTTGATATTGCCATTGATTGGTTTGAAACAACAGTATATAAGGCGTACCTTGTTGAAATAGTGGGATACATAGGTGTATTGATACTTTCGTTATGTTGGCCACTAATTATATAGAAACAGTATTCTTGTCTATTGATATTTGAAACAAGTGTTGCTAAAGTGTACTGCACAGAAAATGGTGATTAGGCTATTAAGGATAAATATCGTTTATAAGTTCTGCATGGCACATATGTAAGATAAAAATCAAAATGAAAAAGGGGGGATCGAAAGGGGCAGCTTCCTAATTAATTATTAGAGAAAAAAGGGTGGAGGAAAAGAAGAAAAAAGAAGAAAAAAGAAGGAAATTATTGATGAGAATGCAGAGATAGCGTCATGAGGGCCTACAGCTTGTTCTCATAGTAGTCCATACATGCTAAATACATGGGCTGTAGGGTTTGACAACTCAATTTACTGTGATTTCTATTTCTGATGATTACTTACAAGGAAAGGTGGGCGCGAATCTCTTCTATAATTGATTTTCTGGTTAGATAGTGCAACTAATAGGTATTTGTTTACGCTGCTCTGTAGGGTTATGACGAATACCCTGCATAATAACAGGAGAGAAAACATAGAATCAAAGAATGGAATCATGGTGGATATCGCAGTCATCTGATATTATATTGCTAGATCTAATTATTTAAAGGACATACCTATAGCTTAGGGCATTGATTATTACTATCTCATAGGTAGAGTATATTTTACATTTTTTGGTGTATATCTCAATCATAACCAGTGCAGGTGGTTTCCATTACTAAGGACTATAAATAAGACCTGTTTGTACCTTATGGAGGTAAATTTATCTTTTATGTCTGCGCATAATAAGCAAGACACCGACGAATCTGATCCAGTAAGTACGATAGGAAACGCTGCAGAAGAAATAAGTGAGTGTCAGGGGTGGATGCCATCTAAATTTCACATCTTATATGCGGGTACCCATATACTGACATCTTACCTTAGCAAATAGTGGATATTTCTTATTGTTGTTGGATCCGCGGTATTAATAAAATCTTATAAATCTGCAACACTCTCAGTAAGATGTTCACACAACCTATAGAGTAGAATATATCGACTATTTTAGAGGGCTGACTAATATGCAACACTGATACACGTTATTCCACTGCGTGGTTTCATGCGTGTCAGAGATACCAAAATATCATGAACTTGTTTTCACCTGATATAATGGCATGGATGTCTGTATCCAGCTGAGGAGGCACAGAAGGGCGCCAGACGAACCTAACGATTCTACCCTATGAAGATGAAAAAGGGGGGTGACCGAGTTAAAAATGGATTCCTACTGTATTGCAGAATACCGTCTAGGGTGACATATTAAAACTAAGACTAGGACATTGGCATTACCTTATTTATAAAACTGCATAGTATTCAGTAATTAGGTCCTTCATGAGAGGCGAGTTAGGATGAAATAGTGATGGTCGGCTGTTGCACTAGAAAGCATGCAAAAACCAAAAAACAGGTGTCATAATTATATCGCCTTTGGTTTGCCAGTATAGATATATGAACAGGGGTCAAGTTTTACCTTAGTATGTAACATATGCCAAAACTCGGGCGGGGTTCTCAAAAGCGTAACTCCTCGTTGTGGCGCTAGATGGAGCCAGCTCGTAGCATGGATTGAATAAACAAATAGGTTGTTCTTAGCGGATGCGCTAGAAAACAAACAAAAACCCGATAGACGGGTATCAAGATTGTATCCCGTCCTGATTTTATGCTTTCCATACTAGGCGAGAGATCTTATCTTACCGTAATAAGCGATTCGTGCCGGATTGCGTCTGGGGTTCTGAGAAGCGTCCCTTCTCGTGTTGGTGTTGGGTGAAAATAGCTAGGTGTTTTGCCCTGTTTAAATAGTCCGCCCTAATTGAAAAAAGTGCGGCAGGTGCGTTTAATAGGGACAGGGAGGCCAGTGCTGGCTATGGCCAATCAGCAAGCAACCGTAGTTCCAAACACGAACTACACCTAGGGCCGTAGCGCAAGAGCCTGCAAGTGACGTGATACTTGTTTACTCCTTGGTATTCGATCACATGGTTGCAGAAGCCAATGGACATTTATCAGTATTTCTTAATAGATCTACGGGAGAGAGTTATATTGATATCCACCCAGTACTAACGTTATACAAAATACAGAATAACCGGGATATTTAATGGGCCTTAGCTAGCTGCTATCTATCAGTTTTGTCTAATTCTAGTTACATACTGGCGAGATTGTGTATATAACGGATGGCGCGTTATTGTTCAAGGAATGGTCACATAAGGATGTCTCCCAGTTTGCGTCCTCGAATAAATACAATAGGACCACAGACACACAGATAAGGAAGCTTCTGCTATTACAAACATGTATCACAGAAAGCTTTTATATGGAATATTGTATTTATATTATTGCTCGCATAATTTATTTCTTTAAAACTGATATACATTCCGTTTAAGTCTGGGTGGAGAAGGGTGCTGGGGCTCTTGCCATCTTCTGGTGGTTAAGAAAATCTCCTGTCTTTAGGGATAGATATATGCCTTAGCAATGCCATGTAGTTTAGATGATAGCTTGTTCCCAGGGAATATCACAGTTTAATCCCGTAATGGTGGTGTCCAGAGAAAAAATCCAATATACCTCCATCTTTCGTCGGATTTTGTCTGGGCATAGTCCTGGTCTGGTTTGTATATTTTCAAGGATATACCATCTTAAATCTTCTGGTGTATGACCTTGTTCTAAAAAGTGTTCTACAAGGGGGGCATTGATCTTTTTAGTGCGTATTGCAGATTTGTGTTCTGTTATCCTTTTATTGATTGCCCTCGATGTTTCCCCTACGTATCCTTTCTGGCATGGACAGAGTATCAAGTATACCACGTTATGCGTTTTACAGTTTGTCATTGTTTTGCTTGAGATAATTCTGTTGTTGAATCTCAGATCTTTACCTTCGATGGCTTGAGGACAAATTTTACAGTTACCGCATTTGAAGTTACCCTTCACTGGGTGGGCGCCCGTTATACTTCTTTGTACAGTGTTTGTTTTGTCTGGCAGCCTTGATCTTACTACTAGGTCTTTTATGTTCTTATTCCTTTTGTAGGCAAAAACTGGTTTTGATATCTCATCTTGTTTTGATTTATTAACATTTAAAAGATGCCAGTTAGAGCAGATAATTTGCCGTAGTTTGTCATTAAATAAGGAATGTCTGGTGACAAATACTAGTTTGTCATTTTGTTCTTTGTCCTTATTTTGTAGTATACACTGTCGATCGAAAAATCGGGCTCTTTTGAACGATTCCCGGACAAGCCTGTGCGGGTAGCCTCGATCTTCGAATTTCTGTTTCATCACTCTAGATCGATCATCATAGTCTTGTAGCTTAGTGCAATTCCGTCTTAATCTTAAAAACTGACTAAACGGGATGCTATTTTTTTGTGTTGCAGGGTGGAAGCTATTGTAATGAAGCAAGGTATTGCGTGCAGTGGGCTTAACGAATAGATCCACATATAGCTGTCCGCTCCCAGGCCCACCGGGCTTGCATCGACCACCAGCTCCTTCTTTCTCTTCGGTTGGAAATACGCCATCACGGTGGTATCCAGGAGGCTGGTCTTTATCGCCTGGAACGCTGTATTGGCCTTCACCGTCCAGTCCCATTTTTGATCGTGACGGGTGAGCAGCCTCAGTGGCTCTGCCAGGTCTGCCATGTTGGGGATGAACCTCCCGCAATACGTTGCCATCCAGAGGAAGCTCCTGACCTCTGTCGGGTTCTGCGGGGTGCTAGCTGTTCAGATGGCCTCTGCCTTCTTGGGGTCCACTTTCAGTCCTTCCCGGGTGAACGTGTAGCCGAAGAAGTCTATTGATTCCTGGTAGAACGCACATTTTGACTTGTGGAGCGTCAGACCCTGTTCTGCCAGTCTTCGGAGGGTTGCTCTCAGGTGTGCGTGATGTTCTTCGAGTGATCCAGAATACACCAGAATGTCATCACTCAAGTTTATGACTCCACTCAGTCCAGATAACACCTCCCTGATTGCGTTCTGGAACACTTCGGCTGCCGATGAGATCCCGAAGCTCAGCCTTTTGTATCTCCTTAGACCTATGTGGGTGGAGAACGTGGTGATGTAGCGACTGTCCGGGTCCAGCTCCAGTTGGTGGTATCCTGCGTTTAGGTCTAATTTGGAGAACCACTTTGCGCCGTTAAGGTCCGCTATGATGTCCTCCATGGTAGGGGTGATATGCCTTTCTCTCCTCACTGCTACGTTGGGCAGGCGCATATCCACACACAGCCGTATCGCCCCTGGCTGCTTAGGCTTGGGTGCCACTATGAGAGGAGAAACCCACGGTGTGGGCCCCGTCACTTTCTCGATGACTCCGAGATCTTCGAGCTTCTTTAGCTCTTCCTCCACCTGCGGCCGCAGGTTGAAAGGGACTCGCCTGTGTCTTAGGGCTGTCGGGCGTATTGACGTGTCTATATGGAGCTTGAATTTCTTGTTCTTTAGCTTCCCCAGCCCTCGGAACAGTTCCGGAAACTCCTCCATCAGGAATTCCGCATGTGACTGGTGCACCTGGTTTGCAAAGAACACCAGTCCAAGGTCTTCCGCGGTGTGACAGCTCAGTAACGTGCCCTTCTTTCCTTCCGTGACGTGGAATTTTGCTTCGGTTGAGTACCCTTCATGCACAATTGTTGTCTTGATCACTCCACGTAACGGCATCGGCTCGACTCCTCCGTACGTGTATATCCTTGCCTGGGAGCGGACCAGTTCCGGCTTCGGCATCATCCTTTCATACTGGTCGGAGTCCATGACGTTCACGGATGCCCCAGTGTCGATGAGTGCTTGGACCGCCGTGACATCTACCTTGACTGAGCACATCGGTGGGGGCCTCCTTCGCGTAGATGCCGAGGATGCTCTACCCACATATGAAACAACGTAGACTTCGTCGTCTTCATCATCCTCGTATCGTGGAGGTCGCTCTTGGGCATGGCTGTCCGGTGGTGGGTCGACATCCTCTGCTAGCGACAGCTGGTGTACTCTCCTCTGCAGATTTTTCGGCCTGGTCGTCGCCGGTCTGTATTTTCCGCTCCGGCACACTTTGGCAAAGTGGTTCAATCTGCCGCATTTTGAGCATGTGCGTCCCTTCGCTGCGCACGCGGCTGTGGCGGAATGTGTCTCCCCACAGTATCCGCACAAACTCTCTGGTGCTGTCGTTCGTTGCGGCCGGTTTGCCGCCGGCTTTCGGTGGATCGCCTCCACTCTCTCCATCTTGACCTGCACGGGTTTGGTCGGCGCCGGGGTGGCTACTGGGGTGTACAGCGCAGCTTCCATCTCCTCCGCCCTGACGTCGGATAACTCATGCGACCTCGCGAGTATCAGGATCTCGTCGAGCGATATCCCTGGTTGGCGCAGGATTAGTTTCCTTAGCAGCTTTGAGCGGCACCCTACGATGATCTGGTCTCGTATTTCCTCACGCGGATCCGTGAACGGGCATGTGTTCGCCAGCCGGCGTAGCCGTGCGTAGAACATGTCTACCGACTCGGATCCCGTTTGCCATGCTCTTTTGAACTTGAACTTTTCAAAGTCGGTATTCAATTGGGGGTCAAAGTGCTTGTTCAGGGCGGCCACTGCTGCCTCGTAATCATTGTCTCTCCCGGTGTTAGGAAGAGTCTCAAAAAGCTCGTCTATCTCCGCACCTCCATACAGGATCAGTAGGGACCTCTTGACCTCGCCATCCGTCTCCCTAGTGCCCTTGAAGTAGTGGTTTAGGCGACGCACCCATGCCTTCCACCTCACGGCCGCCGTGGCCGGGTCTGATGCTTCGCTGAATGGTGGAAGCGGCGCCGCTCCCGAATGTGGATGATGACCGGGTTGCAGGCCGGGGGCCGCGGCTTGTGCCAGTGCCTGATTGTCCCCCGCTAGAGCTGGAGGTGGCAGCTGTACGGCCGGGGCTGGTGCACCTTCTTGCTGCGCTGGCGCACCATCCACGAGGGACATGGTTGCCCCTGGATGCTATGCTCGGCTGTGACTCGTTCTTTGCCACCCTGCGTCGGACCTTGCTTCACCTGCCGCCCTCCCTGCACCTTCTGCTGCTGAATCCCTTGGGGCAGTGGTCGTGCGTGGACCCTTGGCGCCCTTTTCTCCCCACCGCCTTGTAGTGCAGCTGCTTGGTGGCGCCAATGCTTGTTTCCCAGCGCAGCCACGTTAAGGCAGGGGAGGCTGCAGTACTCCCGGCAGCCACTGGGGGCCGCGTCGCGTCGTTCGCGCTCCTCGCGCAGTTCGCGCTCCTCGCGCAGCGTGTCTCTGGGCCCAGAGCAGCAACCAGCAGAAGGGGGCCGTGGCCTGAGGGCGTCGCGCGACACACTGCTGCGTGTGCGGCGGGTGGACGGAGGCGCGGCACGGTGCTCCGCCGGCCTCTGCAGCGTGGGGCTGCGGTCGGGAGGACGCTCCGACAATGGGCGGGCTTCGCCCGGAATGCCGGCCAGGTAGGCCGAGAGGCGCTCGCAGGGGGGGCAAGACACGCGCACTCACCCTGGGCGCTCCGCTAGCTGAAGGCGCTTCCGACGGGAAGGCGCGTGGGCAGGCCGTGGACCGGAGCAAGGCAGGAGTGGGCACCGAGCGCTCGGTATAGCGCCGTCACTCCCTCGTCTTCTCCTGCACGCGCAGGACAGGCCGGCCTCGTCGCCAATGTGGTGATGGGGGTCTGGGCCTAATCACGTGGGGGGGGGGGCAGACACATAAATAACTGGACGTGCACTTTAGTCACAGTTAGCCGGGAAGACCACGAGCGATCTTCGCCGGGGTTTATTATACCCTCGGGGCGTGCCCGCCCTGAGGGGTGGAGTGGATGCGTGAATAGAGATACATTGTAGGGTAGAGCCCGCCTGGCTCTCTACAGAGAGGAGGAGCAGGATATGCAGTGCAGAGGAACACGGTGTGCAGAGAGGAGGAGCACGGTGTGCAGTGAGGAGGAGCAAAGTGTGCAGAGAGAGGAGGGGCAGCAGAGTGTGTAGAGAGGAGGAGCGGGGTGTGCAGAGAGGAGGAGCAGGGTGTGCAGAGAGAGGAGGGGAGCAGGGTGTGCAGAGAGGAGGAGCAGAGTGTGCAGAGAGAGGAGGGGAGCAGGGTGTGCAGAGAGGAGGAGCAGGGTGTGCAGAGAGAGGAGGGGAGCAGGGTGTGCAGAGAGGAGGAGCATGGTGCGCAGTGAGGAGGAGCACGGTGTGCAGAGAGAGGAGGGGAGCAGAGTGTGCAGAGAGGAGGAGCAGGGTGTGCAGTGAGGAGGAGCACGGTGTGCAGAGAGAGGAGGGGAGCAGGGTGTGCAGAGAGGAGGGGCAGGGTGTGCAGAGAGAGGAGGGGAGCAGGGTGTTCAGAGAGGAGGAGCATGGTGCGCAGTGAGGAGGAGCACGGTGTGCAGAGAGAGGAGGGGAGCAGAGTGTGCAGAGAGGAGGAGCAGGGTGTGCAGTGAGGAGGAGGACAGTGTGCAGAGAGAGGAGGAGGAGCAGGGAGTGCAGAGAGGAGGAGCACGGTGTGCAGAGAGAGGAGGGGAGTAGAGTGTGCAGAGAGGAGGAGCACGGTGTGCAGAGAGAGGAGGGGAGCAGGGTGTGCAGAGAGGAGGAGCACGGTGTGCAGAGAGAGGAGGGGAGCAGGGTGTGCAGAGAAGAGGAGCACGGTGTGCAGAGAGAGGAGGAAGAGCAAGGTGTACAGAGAGGAGGAGCACGGTGTGCAGAGATAGGAGTGGAGCAGAGTGTGCAGAGAGGAGGAGCAGGGTGTGCAGATTGGAGGAGCACAGTGTGCAGTGACGAGGAGCGCGGTGTGCAGAGAGAGGAGGGGAGCAGAATGTGCGGAGAGGAGGAGCTGGGTGTGCAGAGAGGGGGAGCACGGTGTGCAGAGAAAGGAGGGGAGCAGAGTGTGCTGAGAGGAGGGGCAGGGTGTGCATAGAGAGGAGGGGAGCAGAGTGTGCAGAGAAAGGAGGGGAGCAGAGTGTGCAGAAAGAGGAGGGGAGCAGAGTATGCAGAGAGAGGAGGGGAGCAGAGTGTGTAGAGAGAGTAAGGGAGCAGAGTGTGCAGAGAGAGGAGGGGAGCAGAGTGTGTAGGGAAAGGAGGGGAGCAGAGTGTGTAGAGAGAGGAGGGGAGCAGAGTGTGCAGAGAGGAGGAGCACGGTGTGCAGAGAGAGGAGGAGGAGCAGGGTGTGCAGAGAGGAGGAGCACGGTGTGCAGAGAGAGGAGGGAAGCAGAGTGTGCAGAGAGAGGAGGGAAGCAGAGTGTGCAGAGAAAGAAGGGGAGCAGGGTGTGCAGAGAGAGAGGAGGGGAGCACAGTGTGCAGAGAGAAGAGGGGAGCAGAGTGTATAGAGAGAGGAGGGGAGCAGAGTGTACAGAGAGGAGGAGCATGGTGCGCAGTGAGGAGGAGCACGGTGTGCAGAGAGAGGAGGGGAGCAGGGTGTGCAGAGAGGAGGAGCATGGTGCGCAGTGAGGAGGAGCACGGTGTGCAGAGAGAGGAGGGGAGCAGAGTGTGCAGAGGGGAGGAGCAGGGTGAGCAGTGAGGAGGAGCACGGTGTGCAGAGAGAGGAGGGGAGCAGGGAGTGCAGAGAGGAGGAGCACAGTGTGCAGGGAGAGGAGGGGAGCAGAGTGTGCAGAGAGGAGGAGCACGGTGTGCAGAGAGAGGAGGGGAGCAGGGTGTGCAGAGAGGAGGAGCACGGTGTGCAGAGAGAGGAGGAAGAGCAAGGTGTGCAGAGAGGTGGAGCACCATGTGCAGAGAGAGGAGGGGAGCAGAATGTGCAGAGAGGAGGAGCAGGGTGTGCAGATTGGAGGAGCACAGTGTGTAGTGACGAGGAGCGCGGTGTGCAGAGAGAGGAGGGGAGCAAAGTGTGCAGAGAGGAGGAGCTGGGTGTGCATAGAGAGTAGGGGAGCAGAGTGTGCAGAGAAAGGAGGGGAGCAGAGTGTGCAGAAAGAGGAGGGGAGCAGAATATGCAGAGAGGGGAGGGGAGCAGAGTGTGTAGAGGGAGGAAGGGAGCAGAGTGTGCAGAGAGAGGAGGGGAGCAGAGTGTGCAGGGAAAGGAGGGGAGCAGAGTGTGCAGAGAGAGGAGGGGAGCAGAGTGTGCAGAGAGGAGGAGCACGGTGTGCAGAGAGAGGAGGAGGAGCAGGGTGTGCAGAGAGGAGGAGCACGGTGTGCAGAGAGAGGAGGGAAGCAGAGTGTGCAGAGCGAGGAGGGAAGCAGAGTGTGCAGAGAAAGAAGGGGAGCAGGGTGTGCAGAGAAAGGAGGGGAGCAGAGTGTGCAGAGAGACGAGGGGAGCAGAGTGTGCAGAGAGGAGCACGGTGTGCAGAGAGAGGGGCAGGGTGTGCAGAGAGGAGGAACACGATGTGCAGAGAGAGGAGGAGCAAGCTGTGCAGAGAGGAGGAGCATGGTGTGCAGAGAGGAGGAGCACAGTGTGCAAAGAGAAAAGAAGGAGCAAGGTTTGCAGAGAAAGGAGGGGAGCAGAGTTTGTAGAGAGAGCAGAAGGAGCAGGGTGTGCAGAAAAGAGGAGGCGAAGCAAGTGCGCAAAGAAAAGGAAGAGCAAGGTGTGCAGAGAGAGGAGGGGCAGGGTGTGCAAAGAGAGGCGGGGCAGAGTGTGCAGAGAGAGGAGGGGAGTAGAGTGTGCAGAGAGAGAAGAAGGAGCAGTGTGTGCAGAAAGAGGAGGAGGAGCAAGTGTGTAAAGAGAAAAGGAGGAGGAAGGTGTGCAGAGAGAGGAGGATCAGGGCGTGAAAAGAGAGGCAGGCAGGGTGTGCAGAGAGAGGAGGGGAGCAGAGTGTGCAGAGAGAAGAAGGAGCAGGGTGTGCAGAGAGAGGAGGAGGAGCAGGGTGTGCAGAGAGGAGGAGCTCAGTGTGCAGAGGGGAGGATCAGGGCGTGCAAGGAGAGGCGGGCAGGGTGTGCAGAGTGAGGAGGGGTGCATAGTGTGCAGAGAGGAGGAGTACGGTGCGCAGAGAGAGGAGGAGGAGCAGGGTGTGCAGAGAGGAGGAGCACGATGTGCAGAGAGAGGAGGAGCAAGGTGTGCAGAGAGGAGGATCACGGTGTGCAGAGAGGAGGATCACAGTGTGCAAAGAGAAAAGAAGCAGCAAGGTGTGCAGAGAGAGAAGGGGAGCAGAGTTTGTAGAGAGAGGAGAAGGAGCAGGGTGTTCAGAGAGAGGAGGAGTTTGGTGTGCAGAGAGGAGGATCAGGGCGTGCAAAGAGAGGTGGGCAGGGTGTGCAGAGAGAGGAGGGGAGCAGACTGTGCAGAGAGAAGTTGAGCACGGTGTGCAGAGAGGAGGAGCACAATGTGCAGAGAGAGGAGGAGAAGCAGAGTGTGCAGAGAGAGGATCAGGAGCAGAGTGTGCAGAGAGAGGAGGCGAGCAGAGTGTGCAGAGAGAGGAGGAGAGCAGAGTGTGCAGAGAGAGGAGGGGAGCAGAGTGTGCAGAGAGAGGAGGGGGGCAGGGTGTGTAGAGAGAGGAGGGGAGCAGGGTGTGCAGAGAGAGAAGGGGAGCAGAGTGTGCAGATGGAGGAGGAGGAGCAGAGTGTGCAGAGAGAGGAGGATAGCAGGGTGTGCAGAGAGAGGAGGGGAGCAGAGTGTGCAGAGAGGAGGAGCACGGTGTGCAGAGAGTGTGCAGAGTGAGCAGAAGGAGCAGAGTGTGCAGAGAGGAGGCGCAGGGTGTGCAAAGAGCGGAGAAGGAGCAGGATGTGCAGAGAAAGGAGGGAAGCAGAGTGTGCAGAGAGAGAAGAGGGGAGCAGAGTGTGCAGAGAGAGGAGGAGGAGCAGGGTGTGCAGAGATAGAAGGGGAGCAAAGTGTGCAGAGAGAGGAGGGGAGCAAAGTGTGCAGAGAGAGGTGGGAAGCAGAGTGTGCAGAGAGAGGAGGGGAGCAGAGTGTGCAGAGAGAGGAGGGGAGCAGAATGTGAAGAGAGACGGGGATGCAGAGTGTGCAGAAAGAGGAGGGGAGCAGAGTGTGCAGAGAGAGGAGGAGAGCAGTGTGTGCAGAGAGAGGGGAAAGAGCAGAGTGTGCAGAGAGGAGCAGCACAGTGTGAAGTGAGAGGAGGGGAGCAGAGTGTGCAGAGCGAGGAGAAGGAGCAGGGTGTACAGAGAAAGGAGAAGGAGCAGAGTGTGCAGAGAGGAGGAGCACGGTGTGCAGTGAGAGGAGGGGAGCAGACTGTGCAGAGAGAGGAGAAGGAGCAGGGTGTGAAGAGAGAGGAGGGGAGCAGAGTGTGCAGAGAGAGGAGGGGAGCAGGGTAAGCAGTGAGAGGAGGGGAGCAGGTTTGTGGGGCAAAGTGTGCAGAGAAATGAGGAGGAGCAGGATGTGCAGAGAGGAGAAGCACGGTGTGCAGAGACAGGAAGAGTGAGTGCGCAAAAAGGAAGGAGGAGCACAGTGTGCTGAGAGAGGTGGAGCAGGGCGTGCAAATAGAGGTGGGGCAGAGAGAGGAGGGGAGCAGAGTGTGCAGGCAGAGAGAGGAGGAGCACAGTGTGCAGAGAGAGAGGTGGAACATGGTGTGCAGAGAGAGGAGGAGTATGGTGTGCAGAGAGAGTAGGGGAGTAGAGTGTGCAGAGAGGAGGTGCATGGTGTGCAGAGAGGAGGAGCATGGTGTGCAGAGAGAGGAGGGGAGCAGAGTGTGCAGAGAGGAGGTGCATGGTGTGCAAAGAGAGGAGGAGGAGCAGGGTGTGCAGAGAGGAGGAGCATGGTGTGCAGAGAGAGGAGGAGGAGCGAGTGGGCAATGAAGAAGGAGGCGCAAGTTGTGCAGAGATTAGGAGCACAATGTGCAGAGAGAGGAGGAGGAGAAGGGTGTGCAGAGAAAAGGGGGAGGAGCAGGTTGTGCAGAGAGAGGAGGAGCGAATGGGCAAAGAGGAAGGAGGAGCACGGTGTGCAGAGAGAGGAGGAGCACAGGGTGTAGAGAGAGGAGGAGGAGCAGGGTGTGCAGAGAGAGGAGGAGGAGCGAGTGCACAAAGAGGAAGGAGGAGCAAGTGCACAAAGAGGAAGGAGGAGCAAGGTGTGCAGAGAGAGGTGGAGGCGGAGCACAGGGTGCAGAGAGAGGATGAGGAGCAGAGTGTGCAGAGAGAGGAGGGGAGCAGAGTGTGCAGAGAGAGGAGGAGGAGCGAGTGCGCAAAGAAGAAAGAGGAGCACGGTGTGCAGAGAGGGGAGGAGCACGGGGTGCAGAGAGAGGAGGGGAACAGAGTGTGCAGAGAGAGGAGGAGGAGCAGAGTGCACAGAGAGAGGAGGAGGAGTGAGTGCACAAAGAGGAAAGAGGAGCACGGTGTGCATAGAGAGGAGGTGCACAGGGTGCGGAGAGAGGAGGAGGAGCAGAGTGTCCAGAGAGAGGAGAGGAGCAGAGTGTGCACAGAGAGGAGGAGGAGTGAGTGCGCAAAGAGGAAAGAGGAGCACGGTGTGCAGAGAGAGGAGGCGCACGGGTTGCAGAGAGAGGAGGGGAGCAGAGTGTGCAGAGAGGAGAGGGCAGCAGAGTGTGCAGAGAGAGGAGGAAGAGCGAGTGCGCAAAGAGGAAAGAGGAGCACGATGTGCAGAGAGAGGAGTAGCACAGGGTGTGGAGAGAGGAGGAGGAGCAGGGTGTGCAGAGAAAGGAGGAGGAGCGAGTGCACAATGAGGAAGGAGGAGCAAGGTGTGCAGAGAGAGGTGGAGCACAGGGTGTAGAGAGAGGAGGAGGAGCAGAGTGTGGAGAAAGGAGAAGGAGCGAGTGCACAAAGAGGAAGGAGGAGCAAGGTGTGCAGAGAGAGGAGGAGGAGCGAGCGGGCAAAGAAGAAAGAGGAGCATGGTGTGCAGAGAGAGGAGGAGCACGGGGTGCAAAGAGAGGAGGGGTGCAGAGTGTGCAGAGAGAGGAGGAGGAGCAGAGTGTGCAGAGAGAGGAGGAGGAGCTTGTTCACAAAGAGGAAGGAGGAGCAAGGTGTGCAGAGAGAGGAGGAGCACGGGGTGCAGGGAGAGGAGGGGAGCAGAGTGTGCAGACAGAGGAGGAGGAGCAGAGTGTGCAGAGAGTGGAGGAGGAGCGAGTGCACAAACAGGAAGGAGGAGCAAGGTATGCAGAGAGAGGAGGAGGAGCGAGTGCGCAAAGAGGAAAGAGGAGCACGGTGTGCAGAGAGAGGTGGAGTACAGGGTGCAGAGAGAGGAGAAGGAGCAGAGTGTGCAGAGAGAGGAGGACAGCAGAGTGTGCAGAGAGAGGAGGAGGAGCGAGTGCGCAAAGAGGAAAGAGGAGCACGGTGTGCAGAGAGAGGAGGAGCACAGGGTGCGGAGAGTGGAGGAGTAGCAGGATGTGCAGAGAGGAGGAGCACGGTGTGCAGAGAGAGGAGGAGGAGCAAGTGCACAAAGAGGAAGGAGGAGCAAGGTGTGCAGAGAGAGGTGGAGCATAGGGTGCAGCGAGAGGAGGAGGAGTAGAGTGTGCAAAGAGGA
The DNA here is from genome assembly GCF_964261635.1 of Lissotriton helveticus. Lineage (NCBI taxonomy): Eukaryota > Metazoa > Chordata > Amphibia > Caudata > Salamandridae > Lissotriton > Lissotriton helveticus. The sequence goes on from NC_136061.1 coordinate 389,703,472, forward strand.
AAGAGGAGCACGGTGTGCAGAGAGAGGAGGCGCACGGGTTGCAGATAGAGAAGGGGAGCAGAGTGTGCAGAGAGAGGCGGAGGAGCAGAGTGTGCAGAGAGAGGAGGAGGAGCAAGTGCACAAAGAGGAAAGAGGAGCACGGTGTGCAGAGATAGGACGCTCATGGGTTGCAGTGAGAGGAGGGGAGCAGAGTGTGCAGAGAGAAGCGGGGAGCAGAGTTTGCAGAGAGAGGAGGAGGAGCAGAGTGTGCAGAGAGAGGAGGGGAGCAGAGTTTGCTGAGAGAGGAGGAGCGAGTGCGAAAAGAGGAAGGAGGAGCACACTGTGCAGAGAGAGGAGGGGAGCAGAGTGTGCAGAGAGAGAAGGAGGAGCAGAGTGTGCAGAGAGAAGGGGGAGCAGAGTTTGCAGAGAGAGGAGGAGAAGCAGATTGTGCAGAGAGAGGAGGGGAGCAGAATTTGCAGAGAGAGGAGGAGGAGCGAGTGCACAAACAGGAAGGAGGAGCAAGGTGTGCAGAGAGGAGAATCAGAGTGTGCAGAGAGGAGGAGCAGGGTGTGCAGAGAGAGGAGGAGGAGTGAGTGTGCAGAGAGGAGGAGCAGGGTGTGCAGAGAGAGGAGGAGGAGTGAGTGTGCAAAGAGGAAGGAGGAGCACGGTGTGCAGAGAGAGGAGGAGCACGGGGTGCAGAGAGAGGAGGGGAGCAGAGTGTGCAGAGAGAGGAGGAGGAGCGAGTGCGCAAAGAGGAAGGAGGAGCACAGTGTGCAGAGGAGGAGGAGCTGAGTGTGCAGGGACAGGAGGAGGAGCAGAGTGTGCAGAGAGAGCAGGAGCACAGTGTGCAGAGAGAGGAGGAGCACTAGGCGCAGAGAGAGGAGAAGGAGCACGGTGTACAGTGAGGGAAGGGGAGCAGAGTGTGCAGAGAGAGGAGCAGGAGCAGGATGTGCAGAGAGGAGGAGCTCTGTGTGCAGAGAGAGGAGGAGTAACAGGGTGTGCAGAGAGGAGGAGCACGGGGTGCAGAGAGAGGAGGGGAGCAGAGTGTGCAGAGAGAGGAGGAGGAGCAGAGTGTGCAGAGAGAGGAGGAGGAGCGACTTCACAAAGAAGAAAGAGGAGCATGGTGTGCAGAGAGAGAAGGAGCACGGGGTGCAGAGAGAGGAGGGGAGCAGAGTGTGCAGAGAGAGGAGGAGGAGCAGAGTGTGCAGAGAGAGGAGGAGGAGCGAGTTCGCAAAGAGGAAGGAGGAGCAAGGCGTGCAGAGAGAGGAGGAGCACGGGGTGCAGGGAGAGGAGGGGAGCAGAGTGTGCAGAGAGAGGAGGAGGAGCAGGTTGCGCAGAGAGGAGGAGCACGGTGCGCAGAGAGAGGAGGAGTGAGTTCACAAAGAGTAAGGAGGAGCAAGGTGTGCAGAGAGAGGTGGAGCACAGGGTGCAGAGAGAGGAGGATGAGCAGAGTGTGCAGAGAGAGGAAGGGAGCAGAGTGTGCACAGAGAGGAGGAGGAGCGAGTGCGCAAAGAGGAAAGAGGAGCACGGTGTGCAGAGAGAGGAGGAGCACAGGGTGCGGAGAGAGAAGGAGTAGCAGGTTGTGCAGAGAGGAGTAGCACGGTGTACAGAGAGAGGAGGAGGAGCGAGTGCACAAAGAGGAAGGAGGAGCAAGGTGTGCAGAGAGAGGTGGAGCACAGGGTGCAGAGAGAGGAGGAGGAGTAGAGTGTGCAGAGAAAGGAGGGGATCAGAGTGTGCATAGAGAGGAGGAGGAGCGAGTGCACAAAGAGGAAAGAGGAGCACGGTGTGCAGAGAGAGGAGGCGCACGGGTTGCAGATAGAGGAGAGGAGCAGAGTGTGCAGAGAGAGGAGGAGGAGCAGAGTGTGCAGAGAGAGGAGGAGGAGCGAGTGCACAAAGAGGAAAGAGGAGCACGGTGTGCAGAGAGAGGAGGCACATGGGTTGCAGTGAGAGGCGGGGAGCAGAGTGTGAAGAGAGAGGAGGAGGAGCGAGTGCACAAAGAGGAAGGAGGAGCCCAGTGTGCAGAGAGAGGAGGAGGAGCGAGTGCACAAAGAGGAAAGAGGAGCACGGTGTGCAGAGAGAGGAGGCACATGGGTTGCAGTGAGAGGCGGGGAGCAGAGTGTGAAGAGAGAGGAGGAGGAGCGAGTGCACAAAGAGGAAAGAGGAGCACGATGTGCAGAGAGAGGAGGTGCACGGGTGCAGAGAGAGGTGGGGAGCAGAGTGTGCAGAGAGAGAAGGAGGAGCAGAGTGTGCACAGAGAAGAGGGGAGCAGAGTTTGCAGAGAGAGGATGAGGAGCAGAGTGTGCAGAGAGAGGAGGGGAGCAGAGTTTGCAGAGAGAGGAGGAGGAGTGAGTGCACAAACAGGGAAGGAGGAGTAAGGTGTGCAGAGAGGAGAAGCAGGGTTTGCAGAGAGGAGGAGCAGGGTGTACAGAGAGAAGAGGAGGAGTGAGTGCGCAAAGAGGAAGGAGCACGGTGTGCAGAGAGAAGGAGGAGCAGAGTGTGCAGAGAGAGGAGGAGCAGGAGTGAGTGCGCAAGAGGAAAGAGGAGCACGGTGTGCAGAGAGAGGAGGAGCACGGGGTACAGAGAGAGGAGGGGAGCAGAGTGTGCAGAGAGAGGAGGAAGAGCCAGTGTGCAAGGAGGAAGGAGGAGCACGGTGTGCAGAGAGAGGAGGAGCATGGGGTGCAGAGACAGGAGGAGGAGCAGATTGTGCAGAGAGAGCAGGAGCACAGTGCTCAGAGAGAGGAGGAGCACTAGACGCAGAGAGAGAAGGCGCACAGTGTACATTGAGAGAAGGGGAGCAGAGTGTGCAGAGAGAGGAGCAGGAGCAGGGTGTGCAGAGAGGAGGAGCTCTGTGTGCAGAGAGAGGAGGAGTAGCAGGGTGTGCAGAGAGGAGGAGCATGGTGTGCAGAGAGAGGTGAAGCAGGGCGAATGTCTGACTGTTGGACTTGGCCCTTCTGGCAGGTTCACCCCTTAACTTTTTGCTTTTAATGGTGACCCAGTAGTAGTGATTTTTGGTTTCTGCGCACTTTCACTGTGTCCCAGTGGAAAGTGCGTGCGCACTCTGAGTGCGTGTGGTGAGATAGGCCTGCCCTCCCATAGGAATGCATGGGGAATGTATGTGTCCCTGGTAGTTCCTGATGCATGGGGTGTGCAGGCTCGAGTCTGGTATGTGCGGACTCGTGTGATTGAATGCTGTGCAATGATGTATGCTGCGTGTATGTGTCTAGTGTGGAAGTGCCACTTCTAGACATGGCTGTGCCACTTCTAGACATGGCTGTGCGTGTGCTGTAAAGGTGCTGGCATGTGATTGGTGGAGCTGGCTGGGGTGCCAGGCTCCATGAGTCATAATGGGTCTGCCCGGTGGTGAGTGTGGAGTTTAGCATGCTGATGGCTGGGGAGGAGTGCACCTGGGTCCTGAATAGGGCTGGGCTTTCCCCACACAATACTGGCTCCGCCCCCTGTGGTGCGTCTAATGTCCCTAAACCTGCCAGTGAATAGAGTGAGGGGCTGAGCACATCAAGAGTGCTCCAAAACCAGCTGCGACTGGTTTCTCCCCCACCCTGCACCTACAGACAAAAGGTTTAACTGTATAAAAAGGGGCTGTGTCCCCAGGAAATAGTGTTCTCTTGCTGGATCCTATCCTGAGGGGGTCTGCTGCTGGGCGCCAGGAGGAACCGCCACTTGGGACTGCCTTCCTGCCTGGAGGGCCCAGTGAGCTGGCCCCTGGCCCAGACTTGCCCCCCCCAATCTTGCTGCAGTCCTAGGAGGACTTTTTCTGGACTTGTGGGCCTCCAAGCGCCTGGAAGCGCTTTATTTTTACCCCTAAGCACTTGGGAGCACTGTATTTACCCCTCAAGCGCCTGGAAGAGCTTTAATTGTCACTAGCGCTGGGAGCGCGCTTTACTACCCTCTAAGCGCCTGGGAGCGCTTTGTTTTCCTATAGCGCTTAGGAGCGCTGCGTTCCCGAGGGTGCCCACCTCTCGTTCTGTGCGAAGAGAATCGCAGCCGCCGCCTGGCCGGAAGTCAGGCAGGCCAGGGGCGGGACAACAGAGACATCCGGAAGCCCAGGCGGGAGCCCACCTCGCACTGGGAAGTGCTGCACGAAGAGTCCGGAGCCTAGGAGGCTCCTCTCAAAAGCCGTCCCCTAGCGAGGCTCCCCTGAGGAAGGAGCCCTGCCGCGGCACCAGAAGAAGCGAGAGGGGCCGCCCCGGGAAGCAGCGAGGCCGAGGAGCCCCCGCGTCAAATCCCGGTGAGTAGGGCTACGTGGTGTGGGGTTCTCGAGGAGGAGGAGGCGTCGGGGCACATTGCCGGTGCCCGCCCCCCCCCCAGTGTGGCTGATTAGAGGTGTGGGGCACTGGTGGTCATAGAGGCCCCGGGAAGGCCCGGGCAGAGTCCTTGAGCGGCCCGAGAGGCAGCGGGCCGCTCCAGAGGTGCCTCCGCTCACCCCAGGGCATTGTCCGTGCTTCTGAGTCCCCCGAGTGGGACTCCAACGAGCAGGCATCAATTGATTAGGAGCCCCGAGGCTCCCAGGGGCATTTCCATGGTTTGAGCCCCGAGGCTCGTAGGGGCATTTCTTTACTTGGAGCCCAGAGAGGCTCGTGGGGGCAATTGCGAGTTTGAGTCCCCCGTGAGGGACTCCAACAAGGTGGCATTTTGTGATTTGGAGCCCCGAGGTTCCTGGGGCATATTTGTTGAGCCCTGCGAGGCTCCCCGCCCACAGTTGTTTTAGAGCCCCATAGAGACTCTGGAGTGCCATTCTGTTTGTTCAGAGCCTGCGAGGCTCCAGCGATGGCCCATCATTGTCTTCACAGCTGCCCAGCACTTAGTGGGCAGCTGCTACGTTTAGGCCCCTGACTTTGGGACACAGGGCGTCCTAGCCCCAACAAGGCCAGTTGGCCTAGGGACTGCCACAGGTGGTGGCCTATGTAAGTTTTGCGCAATTGTGTTTTTCTTCCCTACAACTCTGAATGTGTTGTTTATGCATCATGTGTTCTCCTGTGCTGCACCTCTGAATGTGTTTTGATGCACCATGTGCCTTGTTCTTACACCGCTGAATGTATGTTTATGCATCATGTGTTTTGTTCCTAGGCCTATACCCCTAAATGTATGGTGATACTTAGGTGGTTGTTTTTTTCCTAGTACAGGTGTTGCTAGGGAGGTCCTGGTTCCCTGCGCAATGTTTTCCTAAGGTGGTTAGGGTTGCGTAGGTGGTACTTACCTGGTGCCAGTAGTTACTGGTTGTGTGCTAAAGTGATTATACTCTATGTTCTAAGTGCTCATTCTAACAGTATTTCTAGTTCTAAATGTTCTGATTCCTGACAGTGGTCCAGGTGGCCCTGTCTTGTACATATCCCCTGTAAATTCTGCCCGTGCCTGTTGGCACATTGTAAAGTGTGTGTTTTTATCTAATGTGTTTTGGTGTAATACAAAGGCTATTTTTATACATAACCTTGTGTGGAGTTTCCTTTGTAGTGGGCCTTGGGTGTTGTTGCTGGGGGTGTGTGCGCAAAGACTTAACTCACATTGCCTCCGAGTTTAGCCTTACTGCTCGTGCTACATTACCAAGGGGGTGAGCAGGGGTTATCTTGGCGTGTAACTCCCTTGCCCTGGCGTGGAAGTGGTGGTCTCTGGCCAGCCAGGGATCCCATTTCTAACACTGACAAAATGTCGAACCACAAAATATCGGGAAAAAAAATATCAGAACAAAAATATTGATGTCAACAATATCGACATCCTATCTCCAACATGGTAAGTACAAAAATATCGAAAGAAAAAATATCGATGTCAAAAATATCCTTATTAAAAAATATTGTTTTTTAATGTTAAAAAATATTTAAAATAAATTAAATAATACTTATAAATATAATAAACATAGCTAAAAATAATTTATAATATTAAAAATTAATAATTAATATACATAATTTAATAAAACATTAATTAAGCATATACATATACTATATATATACTTAATAATAACTTTTAATAATTATTTTATTAACTTAAATTTAGTTAAAAATATTACACATTACAAATACATCTATACACATAAAATAATAACATTAAAAAAAATGTAAAACACCGAGAGTGCAACAGTAGGGAAAGTGTTGGATAGCGTAGGGGTAAAAATTACTATTCCAACTCCAGAGAGTGCAACACTAGGGAAAGTGTTGGATAGCGTAGGGGTTAAAATTACTATTCCAACTCCAGAGAGTGCAACGATAGGGAAAGTGTTGGATAGCGTAGGGGTCAAAATTACTATTCCAACTCCAGAGAGTGCAACAATAGGGAAAGTGGTGGATAGCGTAGAAGTTAAAAACGACATACTTAAAAATAATTAAAATATTTCAAATTTATTAATGAATTAATTATTAAATTACTATAAACTACTTACAAATACCAAAAACACAATAAAAAACATATTTACCAATTAATAATTAATTAACAAATTAATATTAAATACCAATAAATAATAATTAATTAATATTAATAAACTATTTAAAAATATTATTTTAAATGTAATAACAAGAACATATTAATTATAAAAAAGTAATTACCAATTAACAAATATTGAACAATCAAATAATGTTGTATACCAAAAACAATTCATTATTACAATTAATTACCAATTAAATTTTACTTATTATTATATTCCTTAAAAATATCAATATATAGGGAGAAGGAACCCCGCGCTAGACCAAGTTGGCCGCGTGAGAGCTCGGCCGACCTTCCCCTTCCAGCCCTGATATCCTGCTGTTAATCATGTTGCAAAGCCCCATTCCCCTACTGCATAGAAGGAGCGACGTCCCTAGCCGTGTCTCCGGTTTGCCTGCGGTGCCCGGCCCCGGAGCTGCGCCGTCTCAAAATCGGTGGCCTACCCTCGTCCGAGGCCGCAGACTCGAGTGACGTGGGAGCCCGCTCCCTAATGCATAAACATCGGGGCCGTGAACTGGAAGTCGCTGGTCCGGCCCCGTAACTTTTCTGACGCCCACTCAGCTTTGTAGCGGGCCCGGCGGAGTGCGGTTGGGAGGCGGCACGGCCACGGAGAGGCCTGGGAGCCGAGGACCTCACCTGGACGACTACTCGGAGCCGCAGAGTGGAGCCGTCCCGAGTGAGTGCGTGGCACTGCACTGCGGGGCGGCGGCTTGAGTCCACCGGTGATTGACTGCGGTGCAGCTGGGGAGCCCTTACTGTGTGCTGTGACCCCGATGTGCGGTGGAGCTGTGGGGCTGGCCGCCTTCGAGGCTCATCTACTTGTCCCGCGGCGCTTGAGTCTGTGGTGCACCGAAAACGAGAGTTGGAGATGTGAGGGGGGCACCCATCCTCCCCGGTGCAAGGTGAGTGGCGGCGGCAGTGCTGATGCCCTTTCAGGAGGGGTGAACCACGGAGAGTGTGAGAGGAACGGCCCCGGGGATATACTGACTGGGTGTGCTGTGCCCGTTGCGGTGGGATCCGCCTGCCCACACTTGCACGGGGTACTGTTGACACTCGCTGATGCCGTGCCATGGGTGAAGCCCTGACCTGGCCCGTTACTCCTTAGTACTGGCTGGGGAGCCCAGTGAGATAACCAGCTGCTGTGGGAGCAGAGTAATGCCTGGAATTGACTGGCCTTTCCGCATTTGGGTCTCTGCGACCCACTGACGGACAGGTGACTCGAACTACCTGCTTTGTGGGTGAAGGCTTGGGTGCTAGAGGTATCCTTTGTGTGCTTGGACAACCGGTGGATGCGAGGACCGCCCCGCCTACTGGCTGGCTGGGAGACCCAGGTTTTGATTTGCCGAGACCCCCGGGGACAAAGTAATGCAGCGACTGGGACCGGAGTGTTCTGAAGATACACAGAGGGCCCCACGGCCCTGGCCCTTTGGTGTAACCTTCTGTCCAGTGACTGGTAGTGACGGCGGAACGGCGTCTAGATGACGACAAAACAGGATGCTGAAAAATCCTTGCCCAGATCTTCCAAGGGGTCCAGAAACATACAAACTAATAAATTGGATCGATATACAATGCCCAAAGGGTCCCCCACAGAAATAAAGAGGGCTCAGTCGGTGGGGGGAGACGGAGCGGTCCCTCCCGTCGAACCAACTCTGACAGATCTCATGACAGCCATAAATGGGGTTCAGGTGTCCCTAGGCCAGAAGATGGAATCTTTGGACAACAAATTGGATACGGTTATGGTTGAGGTTAGCTTAATACGGGCGGATCTAACGAAGGCGAGCGAGAAAGTCAAATCACTCGAAATTAAGACGGCCAGTCTAATCGATGATGTGGCACTGCTGCAGCAGGAGGCAAGAGAACCGAAGGCCTCAAGAACCCTTATTGATCGCACACTTGATGAATATGAAGGGAGGGCTAGGCGCCCGAGAAATCGGAGGGCCAAACCCCAAATCTGTTTGTCGAAGACATCGTCCTCAAACACCTCAAGCCTAAGGGACTGAGTAACCTATTTACAGTGAAGCGCGCATAGAGTGCCCGGGGGAAAGCCAAGGCCTGGGGCCCCCCCTCATCCGATAATTGCGAGGGTTTTGAACTATCGGGACAGAGATGTGATCTTGCAAGCAGCGCGTACTGGGACCCCCCTGTGGTATGAAAATGCGATGCTCTCCTTTTTCCCGGACTTTACACAGATGGTACAGAAACAACGACAGAGCTTCTTGCCGGTGAAGAAGAAACTCAGGGACAAGGAACTGAAATACGCTACGATGTTCCCAGCCCGCCTGCGGGTGGAACTCAACGGCAAGGCTTGGTTCTTCGATAACCCCAAGGTGGCAGCGGACTGGTTGGACAGTAAGCATCCGAGCGAGCCGGAGGACCGGGATCGATGTGGAGAAGATGAACAATAGTACTAAGCATAAATAAGGCCGGTGGAATTAATGTGCAGTATTGTAATGTAAGGGGATGGGGTGGCTCCACAGTTGATTTCTTGCCCTGATCTGTTTAAGTGACAATTACTGTGGTCCACCCCGGATACGAAGAAGTGTCTGGGGATGCTGGAGGGAAGACGGCGCGGGGGTTTCTGGCCCTCCTTCCTATTACTACCATGAGTTAGTTTGTAGATTAGTGTTTGGGCGACGGGCACACTGCTAGTTGGGGATGGGCGACAGCCATATGCAGGGGTGCAGGGAGGGGGGTTGAGAATGATGGGGTTTTATGGTGTTGGGATTACATTGTTTGCATTTATATCTGCAATTTGTTTTACTTCTTTTTTTGCATCTGGTGACATATCTATAATCGGACTGTTTCCTTACCACCATAATGTCCTCTCTTAGACGGGGATTGGGGATAAATGTGCTCAGTTGAAATGTGAATGGTCTCGGGGATAAAATTAAGAGGGGAATGGTGATTCAGGTGATTTGGTTGTCATTTCCCAGATGCAGTGCTGCTGCAGGAGACGCATCTTGTTGGTAATCGTTGCATGGCTTTGCACAAGGGGGGATACAAGCTGATGGCTCATTCTGGATTCACCACTGGATCTAGGGGGACGGGTATCCTAGTGAAAAACTCTTGTCCCCTATCCATCCAGGCCACATGGGCTGACCATAGAGGCAGGTATATCGGCATATCGGGACTGTGGAAGGGGAGAACCGTCACTTTTCTGTCTGTTTACATTCCATCAGGCCTGCAAACTGACACTTTCCGAGACCTGGGTGCAATTTTCCTTACTCTGCCCAGAATAGGTTATATATTGGTACCGGTGGCTAAGGCAGCAACGGTCCGAGAGGTGCGGCACTTGGGTAGGGAATCTCTGATCACTCACAAATTTGGCTCCGGGTAGAGATTGGCCAACATGACATAGGAAGAATAGTCCCCATAAATGCATGGCACCAAAGAGACCCCACCACCAAGAAAGAAATTGCCACGAGCCACAGAGACGAACTTTCACGAGAATGTGGACTCCGTCTACTCGGCTCTGAGAGTGTGAGAGGAACGTCACGGGGATATACTGACTGGGTGTACTCTGCCCCGTTGCGGTGGGATCCGCCTTCCCACACTTGCACGGGGTACTGTTGACACTCGCTGATGCCGCGCCATGGGTGAAGCCCTGACCTGGCCCGTTGCTCCTTAGTACTGGCTGGGGAGCCCAGTGAGATAACCAGCTGCTGTGGGAGCAGAGTAATGCCTGGAATTGACTGGCCTTTCCGCATTTGGGGTCTCTGCGACCCACTGATGGACAGGTGACTCGAACTACTTGCTTTGTGGGTGAAGGCTTGGGTGCTAGAGTTATCCTTTGTGTGCTTGGACAACCGGTGGATGCGAGGACCGCCCCGCCTACTGGCTGGCTAGGAGACCCAGGTTTTGATTTGCCGAGACCCCCGGGGACAAAGTAATGCAGCGACTGGGACCGGAGTGTTCTTAAGATACACAGAGGGCCCCACGGCCCTGGCCCTTTGGTGTAACCTTCTGTCCAGTGACTGGTAGTGACGGCGGAACGGCGTCTAGATGACGACAAAACAGGATGCTGAAAAATCCTTGCCCAGATCTTCCAAGGGGTCCAGAAACATACAAACTAATAAATTGGATCGATATACAATGCCCAAAGGGTCCCCCACAGCAATAAAGAGGGCTCAGTCGGTGGGGGGAGACGGAGCGGTCCCTCCCGTCGAACCAACTCTGACAGATCTCATGACAGCCATAAATGGGGTTCAGGTGTCCCTAGGCCAGAAGATGGATTCTTTGGACAACAAATTGGATACGGTTATGGTTGAGGTTAGCTTAATACGGGCGGATCTAACGAAGGCGAGCGAGAAAGTCAAATCACTCGAAATTAAGACGACCAGTCTAATCGATGATGTGGCACTGCTGCAGCAGGAGGCAAGAGATCCGAAGGCCTCAAGAACCCTTATTGATCGCAAACTTGATGAATATGAAGGGAGGGCTAGGCGGAACAATATTCGCATTCTTGGGGTGCCCGAGAAATCGGAGGGCCAAACCCCAAATCTGTTTGTCGAAGACATCGTCCTCAATCACCTCAAGCCTAAGGGACTGAGTAAGCTATTTACAGTGAAGCGCGCGCATAGCGTGCCGGGGGGAAAGCCAAGGCCTGGGGCCCCCCCTCCTCCGATGATTGCGAGGGTTTTGAACTATCGGGACAGAGATGTGATCTTGTAAGCAGCGCGTACTGGGACCCCCCTGTGGTATGAAAATGCGATGCTCTCCTTTTTCCCGGACTTTACACAGATGGTGCAGAAACAACGACAGAGCTTCTTGCCGGTGAAGAAGAAACTCAGGGACAAGGAACTGAAATACGCTATGATGTTCCCAGCCCGCCTGTGGGTGGAACTCAACGGCAAGGCTTGGTTCTTCGATAACCCCAAGGTGGCAGCGGACTGGTAGGACAGTAAGCATCCGAGCGAGCCGGAGGACTGGGATCGAGGTGGAGAAGATGAACAATAGTACCTAGCATAAATAAGGCCGGTGGAATTAATGTGCAGTATTGTAATGTAAGGGGATGGGATGGCTCCACAGTTGATTTCTTGCCCTGATCTGTTTAAGTGACAATTACTGTGGTCCGCCCCGGATACGAAGAAGTGTCTGGGGATGCTGGGGGGGAGACGGCGCGGGGGTTTCTGGCCCTCGTTCCTATTACTACCATTAGTTAGTTTGTAGATTAGTGTTTGGGCGACGGGAACACTGCTAGTTGGGGATGGGCGACAGCCATATGCAGGGGTGCAGGGAGGGGGGTTGAGAATGATGGGGTTTTATGGTGTTGGGATTACATTGTTTGCATTTATATCTGCAATTTGTTTTACTTCTTTTTTTGCATCTGGTGACATATCTATAATCGGACTGTTTCCTTACCACCATAATGTCCTCTCTTAAAAGGGGGATTGGGGATAAATGTGCTCAGTTGAAATGTGAATGGTCTCGGGGATAAAATTAAGAGGGGAATGGTGATTCAGTTGATTTGGTCGTCATTCCCCAGATGTAGTGCTGCTGCAGGAGACGCATCTTGTTGGTAATCGTTGCATGGCTTTGCACAAGGGGGGATACAAGCTGATGGCTCATTCTGGATTCACCACTGGATCTAGGGGGACAGGTATCCTAGTGAAAAACTCTTGTCCCCTATCCATCCAGGCCACATGGGCTGACCATAGAGGCAGGTATATCGGCATATCGGGACTGTGGGAGGGGAGAACCGTCACTTTTATGTCTGTTTATATTCCATCAGGCCTGCAAACTGACACTTTCCGAGACCTGGGTGCAATTTTCCTTACTCTGCCCAGAATAGATTATATATTGGTACCGGTGGCTAAGGCAGCAACGGTCCGAGAGGTGCGGCACTTGGGTAGGGAATCTCTGATCACTCACAAATTTGGCTCCGGGTAGAGATTGGCCAACATGACATAGGAAGAATTGTCCCCATAAATGCATGGCACCAAAGAGACCCCGCCACCAAGAAAGAAATTGCCACGAGCCACAGAGACGAACTTTCACGAGAATGTGGACTCCGTCTACTCGGCTCTGAACCTGTGGGAGGCGTACAAGATGGTTATTCGAGGGGAGGCTTTATCATTAATCGCAGGGAAAAAACAGAAAAGTCGGGCAGAAGTAGACCGGGTGGAAGCGGAGATAACCAAGATGGAGATTGAGGTATCCAAGGATGTGACCCCCGAGGGTACACACCGGTTGAAGCTCCTTCAGGATGAATACAGGAGTCTAGCTAGAGATAGGGCCAAATCATAACACGCGGATACTCAGAGCAGGATATACGAACACAGTGACAGAGCAGGTAAACTGATAGCGTGGCTGGAAAAGGGAGAGTGGGCTTCTAGGCTAGTGCCGGATTTGCAGAACGGTGACTCCGAAAAGATAACTGACCAGCAACTTATAGCTAACGAGTTCTCAGAATACTATGGTGAAGTGTATACCTCCACGGGGGGATACACTAAGGCAGAAAACGCGGCCATGATACACGACATTCGTATGCCCATACGATCAGAAATACCTAGATTCCCCTCTTACAAATGATGAAGTGGCGCAGGCCATTAAGGGAGTGCACTCCGGGAAGGCCACTGGCCCAAACGGTATCCCTGTAGAACTGTATAAAGTGAGTGCAAATAGGCTGGCTCCGTTTCTTCGCGCTATGTTTGTTGAGAGTAAAGAGGTGGGTCAGCTCCCCTACAATCAGCGGGTAGCTAATATCGTCGTTATTCATAAAGCAGGGAAGCCCAAGACGCACTGCTCCTCCTACAGGCCCATTTTGCTGCTAAATGCTGAGTCTAAAATTCTGGCGAAGCTCCTGGCGACGAGATTGGCCAAAGTCATTACCACCCTGGCTCACCCAGATCAGTCTGGCTTTATGCCGCGTCGAAACACGGCCCTTAACCTGCGGAGTCTGCACGGGATATTGGGCGGTGCCCCACAGATTCAGGAGTCAGAGGAGCTGGTGTCTCTGGATGACACCATAGCCTTTGACAGGGTCGATTGGCCCTACCTATTCGCAGTTTTGGGGAAGATGGGCTTCGGCCCTGAATTCATCAACTGGGTCCGTCTCTAATATGCAGATTCCCTCGCCAGGGTCATGGTGAAGAACCGGAAATCCGCTGACTTTCCTCTGGGCAGAGGCACGAGACAGGTGTGTCCCCTGTCCCCACTTCTTTTTGCCCTGGCTCTTGAGCCGTTGGCGGCGTGGGTCCGAAGGGACCGGTCTATCAGAGGGCTGCGTTGGACACTGGAGTGGGAGGACAAGATTTCACTTTACGCTGACGACATCCTGCTATATCTCACCACTCCTAAGGAATCCCTGATCTGTTTTCTTGACGTGCTTGCTATATTTGGAAGATACTCTGGTTTCGCGATTAACTGGTCGAAGTCAGTGCTCTTTGTCCTTAGGGGAAATCCCCCGGTTCTTCCGAGTTTCTGCCTGATACAGATTGAGCCGGTGGGGTTTCGATAACTCTGCGTTTATGTGACATTAGACCCGAAGTTGCGATATGCAAACAATTTGGACACCCCGCTGACCCGGCTTAGGAGGGACATGGTGAGATGGAAGGCGTTACCGCTCTCTCTCTCGGGCAGGGCGGTGCTCTTCAAGATGACGGCCCTCCCCCGTTTCTTGTATGCGCTTCAGAACGCAATGGACCCGGTGCCATCGTCCTACTTTAGGGAAATTAAGGTCCTTCAACGACAGCTTCTTTGGGAGGGCAAGCCGCGCATTGCCTTCTCTAAACTTTCCCATCCCTGGTATGATGGTGGAATTGGCTTGCCAGATTTGCGGAAGTACTACTGGGCCTCCCAGCTAGCGGTGGTGAACCACGTTATCTATGGGTCTCCCAGAGACCCCAGGTATGCGATGGACCGTGGGCTGGTGCCAGGGGGCGACTTCACTAGGGCGTTATATGCCAGAGCCCGCCGATTTTCTCTCGCCGGACCGTCAGCTAATGCAGTGCATGTGTGGCACGCAGCTAACTGACATCTTAAATGGGACGGAAAGCTCACACTTGCCACCCCACTATGGAACTCAGAGAAGCTGGGCAGCCTGTGGAAAACAAATGGATTTGACATACGGGATCTCATTGGGATTACGCAAATTAAAGATATTTGGGGATAGGATACAATTCTCACATTTGGTGCCCTCCAACAAAAGTACCAACTACGGGAGAGTGAGCGTTATCGCTACCTCCAAGTCCAGCATGCCCTACTTACTCATATTCCCAGAGGCACCATGCTCCCAGACGCCTCCCCCCTGGAAGATCGAGTGTTAGACGGTCATCTCCCGGAAAAGACCATTTCATTAATATATAAAAAACGTATCAATAACATGGGTGACACGCTGGTAATTATTAGGGCACAATGGGGCGCCGATGGCTTGGAATTAGATGATGAGGACTGGAGGGAGGCAGTCTCCTCTCCAAAGGTAGTGGCTATTCAGATGAGACTCCGGCTAGTCCAATTACCGATCCTACATGGGTCATACGTCACAGGGCCCTAACTGGTGCACATGGGTTGGGCGGAGGGCGGGGAGTGTCGGAGGGGGTGTGGGGAGCTTGAAACCTTCATGCATATTTTGTGGCATTGTAAAGCGATACAGGATTATTGGAGTAAAATTCATGGTAAGATGCAAGAGGTGCTGGGGTGGAGATGACAATGGAGGCTCGAAGGTGTGTTTTAAATGTCTAGGAGCCCACGGACCTGAGTGTGAATGAGAGACAGTGGGTGACCTTTGCGTATATGTTTGCCAAGCGTAACATCGCCCAGTTGTGGGGTTCTAGCCAACCGCCCCGGGTCGAGAAATGGACAGAGGACCTGGATTGGTGCATGTACAGGGAGAGGTCGGTCTACGTCGCCAGGGGCTGTCCTGCGAAGTGGGGGAAGGTTTGGGGAGCCAGGAATAGGTATCGTGGTGATAGTTGTGTTCCTCCAGTTGTTCGGGACGAAGCGGTAGCACAGGAGTCCCTGTGAGCCCCAAATGTTATTCTGTATGTATTATCTTGTAGTACGGAAATGTATATAAGACAAATGTGAAGCGATGTATGTCACCTGATGTTTTCTTTTGTGGTTTTGTAAATAAAAAAGATTTTTTTTAATATCAATATATAATATTTTATAATATTTAATTAATAATTATTGATCAAACAACAATAAATTAGCATTCATAAACAAAAAATTATACTTTAAAATATTTAACAATTAATAATTAATCTGCAATAAATTAATTATCAATACCCAACAATTAATTTAATAATTACTTAATAAAATTTCAATTACTTCCAACACTATTCCCCTATAAACACACAACACACTCCAATAATGAAATAATCCACTTAACTTAATTATCAATTAATAAAAATGAATGACCAATTAATAAAACATTTTTACCAATTAATAAAAATTAATTACCAATTAATAATTAATTAACAATAATATAATTATCAATACCAATTAATAAAAATACATTATTACTTAATTAAATTTAAATTACTTCCCACCCGATTCCCCTATAAACCCACAACCCGCTACAGAACTTAAACACTAAAATTAATTAAATGTATTTATAATTAATAAAAATGAATAGTTAATTTACTATAATTAAATTACTTTCCACCCTATTCCCCTTTAAACCCACAAACTCGCTACGGTACTAAAACACAAAATTAACATATACATATAAAATTATTAATAAAATAAATGAAAATAATACAAATATCGATATTAGTAACATCGATATATTTGATATCGATATTACTATCTTCGATATTAAAAACATCGATATTACTTACCTTAGGGTCGATATTCTGTCCATCGAAATTATTGACATCGATATTCTGTACCATCGAAATGAAAACATCGATATTATTGTAGGTTGATATTTTAATTTCGATATTTTGGCTACTCACCGGAGCAGGTCTTGCAAAGAGAGGAGGAGCAGGGTGTGCATAGAGGAGGAGCACGGTATGCAGAAAGAGGAGAAGGAGCAGGATGTGCAGAGAGGAGGAGCACAGTGTGCAGAGGGAGGAGGAGGAACAAGGTGTGCAGAGCGGAGGAGCACAGTGTGCAGAGAGAGGAGGAGGTGCAGGGTGTGCAGAGAGGAGGGGGAGGAGCAGGGTGTGCAGAGAGGAAGAGGAGCAAGTGCGCAAAGAGAAAAGGAGGAGCAAGGTGTGCAGAGAGGAGGAGCACCATGTACAGAGAGAGGAGGAGGAGCAGGGTGTGCAGAGAGGAGGAGCACGGTGTGCAGAGAAGAGGAGCGAGTGCGCAAAGAGGAAGGAGGAGCACAGTGTGCAGAGAGAGGTGGAGCAGGGCGTGCAAAGAGAGGCGGGAAGAGAGAGGAGGGGAGCATAGTGTGCAAAGAGAGGAGGGGAGCATAGTGTGCAGAGAGAGGAGGGGAGCAGAGTGCAGAGCGAGGAGGGGAGCAGAGTGTGCAGAGCGAGGAGGGGAGCAGATTGTGAAGAGAGGAGGAGGAGCAGGGTGTGCAGAGAGAGAAGGGGAGCAGAGTGTGCAGAGAGAGGAGGGGAGCAGAGTGTGCAGAGAGAGGAGGGGAGCAGAGTGTGCAGAGAGAGGAGGGGAGCAGAGTGCAGAGCGAGAAGGGGAGCAGAGTGTGCAGAGCGAGGAAGGGAGCAGAGTGTGAAGAGAGAGGAGGGGAGCATAGTGTGTAGAGAGAGGAGGGGAGCAAAGTGTGCAGAGAAAGGAGGGGAGCAGAGTGTGCAGAGAGAGGAAGGGAGCAGAGTGTACAGAGAGGAGGAGCACGGTGTACAGAGAGAGGAGGGGAGCAGAGTGTGCAGAGAGAGGAGGAGGAGCAGGGTGTGCAGAGAGAGAAGGGGAGCAGAGTGTGCAGAGAGAGGAGGGGAGCAAAGTGTGCAGAGAGGAGGAGCACAGTGTGCAGTGAGAGGAGGGGAGCAGAGTGTGCAGAGCGAGGAGAAGGAGCAGGGTGTACAGAGAAAGGAGAAGGAGCAGAGTGTGCAGAGAGGAGGAGCACGGTGTGCAGTGAGAGGAGGGGAGCAGACTGTGCAGAGAGAGGAGAAGGAGCAGGGTGTGAAGAGAGAGGAGGGGAGCAGAGTGTGCAGAGAGAGGAGGGGAGCAGGGTAAGCAGTGAGAGGAGGGGAGCAGGTTTGTGGGGCAAAGTGTGCAGAGAAATGAGGAGGAGCAGGATGTGCAGAGAGGAGAAGCACGGTGTGCAGAGACAGGAGCAGTGAGTGCGCGAAAAGGAAGGAGGAGCACAGTGTGCTGAGAGAGGTGGAGCAGGGCGTGCAAATAGAGGCGGGGCAGAGAGAGGAGGGGAGCAGAGTGTGCAGGCAGAGAGAGGAGGAGCACAGTGTGCAGAGAGAGAGGTGGAACATGGTGTGCAGAGAGAGGAGGAGTATGGTGTGCAGAGAGAGTAGGGGAGTAGAGTGTGCAGAGAGGAGGTGCATGGTGTGCAGAGAGGAGGAGCATGGTGTGCAGAGAGAGGAGGGGAGCAGAGTGTGCAGAGAGGAGGTGCATGGTGTGCAAAGAGAGGAGGAGGAGCAGGGTGTGCAGAGAGGAGGAGCATGGTGTGCAGAGAGAGGAGGAGGAGTGAGTGGGCAATGAAGAAGGAGGCGCAAGGTGTGCAGAGATTAGGAGCACAGTGTGCAGAGAGAGGAGGAGGAGAAGGGTGTGCAGAGAAGAGGGGGAGGAGCAGGGTGTGCAGAGGGAGGAGGAGCGAATGCGCAAAGAGGAAGGAGGAGCACGGTGTGCAGAGAGAGGAGGAGCACAGGGTGCAGAGAGAGGAGGATGAGCAGGGTGTGCAGAGAGAGGAGGAGGAGCGAGTGCACAAAGAGGAAGGAGGAGCAAGTGCACAAAGAGGAAGGAGGAGCAAGGTGTGCAGAGAGAGGTAGAGGCGGAGCACAGGGTGCAGAGAGAGGAGGAGGAGAAGAGTGTGCAGAGAGAGGAGGGGAGCAGAGTGTGCAGAGAAAGGAGGGGAGCAGAGTGCAGAGCGAGGAGGGGAGCAGAGTGTGCAGAGCGAGGAAGGGAGCAGAGTGTGAAGAGAGAGGAGGGGAGCATAGTGTGTAGAGAGAGGAGGGGAGCAAAGTGTGCAGAGAAAGGAGGGGAGCAGAGTGTGCAGAGAGAGGAAGGGAGCAGAGTGTACAGAGAGGAGGAGCACGGTGTACAGAGAGAGGAGGGGAGCAGAGTGTGCAGAGAGAGGAGGAGGAGCAGGGTGTGCAGAGAGAGAAGGGGAGCAGAGTGTGCAGAGAGAGGAGGGGAGCAAAGTGTGCAGAGAGGAGGAGCACAGTGTGCAGTGAGAGGAGGGGAGCAGAGTGTGCAGAGCGAGGAGAAGGAGCAGGGTGTACAGAGAAAGGAGAAGGAGCAGAGTGTGCAGAGAGGAGGAGCATGGTGTGCAGTGAGAGGAGGGGAGCAGACTGTGCAGAGAGAGGAGTAGGAGCAGGGTGTGAAGAGAGAGGAGGGGAGCAGAGTGTGCAGAGAGAGGAGGGGAGCAGGGTAAGCAGTGAGAGGAGGGGAGCAGGTTTGTGGGGCAAAGTGTGCAGAGAAGTGAGGAGGAGCAGGATGTGCAGAGAGGAGAAGCACGGTGTGCAGAGACAGGAGGAGTGAGTGCGCAAAAAGGAAGGAGGAGCACAGTGTGCTGAGAGAGGTGGAGCAGGGCGTGCAAATAGAGGCGGGGCAGAGAGAGGAGGGGAGCAGAGTGTGCAGGCAGAGAGAGGAGGAGCACAGTGTGCAGAGAGAGAGGTGGAACATGGTGTGCAGAGAGAGGAGGAGTATGGTGTGCAGAGAGAGTAGGGGAGTAGAGTGTGCAGAGAGGAGGTGCATGGTGTGCAGAGAGGAGGAGCATGGTGTGCAGAGAGAGGAGGGGAGCAGAGTGTGCAGAGAGGAGGTGCATGGTGTGCAAAGAGAGGAGGAGGAGCAGGGTGTGCAGAGAGGAGGAGCATGGTGTGCAGATAGAGGAGGAGGAGCGAGTGGGCAATGAAGAAGGAGGCGCAAGGTGTGCAGAGATTAGGAGCACAGTGTGCAGAGAGAGGAGGAGGAGAAGGGTGTGCAGAGAAGAGGGGGAGGAGCAGGGTGTGCAGAGAGAGGAGGAGCGAATGCGCAAAGAGGAAGGAGGAGCACGATGTGCAGAGAGAGGAGGAGCACAGGGTGCAGAGAGAGGAGGATGAGCAGGGTGTGCAGAGAGAGGAGGAGGAGCGAGTGCACAAAGAGGAAGGAGGAGCAAGTGCACAAAGAGGAAGGAGGAGCAAGGTGTGCAGAGAGAGGTAGAGGCGGAGCACAGGGTGCAGAGAGAGGAGGAGGAGCAGAGTGTGCAGAGAGAGGAGGGGAGCAGAGTGTGCAGAGAGAGGAGGTGTTGGACAGGCCCCACGAAGGGCTCGCTCCCTCCCCGCATGACAGGGCCCAGACACCGGCTCTCCGGGGGCTACCCGCAGAAGCAACCCGCAACCCGTCCCCTCCGGGACGCCTGCTCCCGGATGTCTCTGTGTCACGGGCCCGGGCCCCCGTCAGCCCCATTGCCCGGCCCAGCCGCCATCTTGGACACTGCACCACGCGGCCACGTGGCCTCAGCTCGACCCCAACCCTGGACCTGGCCAGGCCCCGCCATCCCGGCACCACCATCCACCCAGGAGGTGAACGGACCACTTGGCAGGCTAATGGGAGAAAGAAGTGTCGATGGCTCTCCCCCCGCCAGGTGTCGATCGCCCCCAGCCTCCCCGGGTGCTGGCTCCACCCCCCTGCTGGGTGTCTGGACTCCCTCATCCCGGACCTCCCGACCTCCCAGTGCGAGGGTCCGGACATCAAAGGGCGCCAGACCTATAACTGAGGCAGCCCCAGAGCAGGAGGGCAGTTGTATCCTGGAGTCGAGAGACACCGAGAAGAACTCATCCTTGACGGACTGCTGGCGCTGCCGCAGCCCTGCCTTGTGAACTATCGCCCTGCCTGCTGGCGCTGCCGCGGCCTTCTGCAACCTTCATCCTCGTGGGACCTGCTGGCGCTGCCGCGGCCCGTTGTAACCGTCATCCTCGTTTGGACCTGCTGGCGCTGCCGCGGCCCGTTGCCATCTACGACCTCTTCGGGACCTGCTGGCGCTGCCGCGGTCCGACCCGTCCGAACACCGAGCTCGAGGATTGTGAGCTACCGCCGTTTCACCTCAGTACCAGTCGGTACCAAGACTGTCCCGCTACCCCCTTTCCCTACTAGAGACTAGAATTGAGAGGATCATCGTGTCCTGACCTTGTATCGTACTACCTTACTTCCAGAACTGCCTATAAAAGGTGTTAATCTGATCTTCGTGTGGTGTCCATCTGTGGGGGGGGGAAGTTACTTGTCTGTACGATCGCTGGAGACGGCCCTCACCGGAGGCCTCTCCCCTTGTGCTCGGCCGACCCTCCAGGTCCCCGTCTAACATTGGTGGCCAGCGGCGCGATCCGAACCAACGCGTAACCGTACAGAGAGTAACTCACCCTACGAATAATCCACAATGACGACCAGAGAGAGCGGATCTGCAGAGAAATTCCAGATGGAAAAACTGGAAGAGTACAACCACCGAGAGCTAAAACAATTTTGCATAGAACTAGGCATTGCCACCACCGGTCTGAGCACGAAAGAGGACTTCAAACACGCCCTAGAATCCTGGGCAGAGACAAATATCGCCGGACCCCGGGACCCCGAAGCCCCGGAGACAAACACCACTCTGACGGAAGAAAGGAGAACGGATCTCTCCCAGGAAGAGATCCGAGAACGAGAGAAAAATAGACTACACGAGTTAGAGTTGGCACGGCTCAAATTAGACGGAGAATTGAAACTGGCAGAACAAAAGATGAACTTACAACACTTACGGCTCCAAGAAGAGCGAGAGGAAAAACAGAGACAGAGAGAACTCGAAGAAAAAAGACTGGCATACGAACACGAGTGCAAGCTGGCGGAGATAGAAATGCGCAAACAGAACAAAGACCTAGGGGTGCCCGAGCAACCGCGCCCCCCAGGGACTACCGAACAGAAGGTCCACATCCCCAAAGATGTGGTCCGTGAATATTATCGGAATGACGACATACAGCAGTGGTTCAAGGCCTACGAGATCGCCATGACTGCCCACCGGATCGCTCGAAGTGACTGGGGAGCCGGTCTATGGGGGAGATTCGTCAATGAAGGCCGGGATGCCCTGCTGCAGCTTCCGGACCATCAAATGACGTCCTATGACCACATGAAGGCCGCCCTCCTCAGTCGATATGGGCTAACGCCCGAGATGTACCGCCAGAGGTTCCGCAACTGCACCCGGATCCCGGGTACAACCTGGATAGAATATGTGAACTATTTCAGCCGAGCCTTCGAGGGATGGATCAAGGGTAGCAATGTAACAACCTACGAGCAGCTCTTCAACCTCATTGTGTGGGAGCACCTCTCCAACAACTGCTTCGTCGAGCTCAGGCAGCACCTCCTCGACAGCAAATTGACTGACCCACGGCAGCTCGCCGCCGAGGCTGACCGATGGGAGAGCACCCGAGTGACCCGGAGTGGGCCAAACGAGCAGAACAGAACCAACCAAGGTCATCATCGTCCCCGAGGAGGAGGAGGAGGACAGGGCCGGGGCAGAGACGCCGTCCCGGCCGCTCCCGCAAACAACGCCCCGCCCCCGGCCGGCCGGGGCAACCCCCCGATGCGCCCGGGGTTCCGAGCCAACGTTACGTGTCACCGATGCCAACGAGTCGGCCACTATGCCAGTGACCCGACCTGCCCAAAGAACCAGACCCCCGGGCCCCGCCAGATGGCTGCCGCCGCCCTAGGGGAAGAGCAAGTCTCCGAAGAGCCTGACGAGTACGAGCAGGAGCAGCCCGAGTGGGAACCCGCCGCCATGACCCTGGCCTGCCTAGGGGGAAGAGACCTGATCCCGCGGGCTCCCCTACCAGCCAACACCAGGAAATACAGTCAGTGGGTGAACATAAATGGGCGTAAGGCCGAAGCCCTGCGTGACACCGGGGCCAGTGTGACGGCCGTCCGTTGTCACCTGGTGACCCCAGAACAAATCCTGCCAAACGTTCTTTGCCCCGTCCAATCGGCCGACAATTCGGAGAGCCTGTGTCGGATGGCCTGCGTCCCCTTCGAATTGGGAGGAGTGTCCGGTATGCTAAGAGTGACTGTCCGCGACGATGCCCCCGTGGACTGCCTCCTGGGGAACGATCTCGAGAGTTCCCCGTGGGCAGCCGTTGAAAGAAGAGAGCACCTGGGGATGTTGGGCCTCCCGGGCTGGGCGTGTGTAACAACCCGGTCCATGGCCGTCGACACCATCCCTGGATCTGAAGAACACGAATGGCCAGCACCGCCTCCCCCGATCGCTCCAGAGGGAAGCTCCATCCCTACCGACCCCCCGGAATAAACCCAAGGAGAAGCCGCTCAGCCCCAAGACCTTCCCGACCTGGCTCAGTGGCGTCAGGAAGGGGGGCCCACCCAAGAACAATTCCGGCAAGAGCAAAAGACATGTTCCTCCCTCGAGGGACTGCGACAGCAAGCGCTCGCCCAGAGCGCAGGAGACACCGCAGGAGCCCACTGGATCTATTGGGACAATGACTTACTGTACAGCGAACAAAGAATAGCGGAGCTGGGGGCCAGTCGAGTGCTGGTGGTGCCCCTCTGCTTCAGAGACTTCCTTTTGAACTTGGCCCATGATGTCCCCCTGGCTG
Source organism: Lissotriton helveticus (assembly GCF_964261635.1). Lineage (NCBI taxonomy): Eukaryota > Metazoa > Chordata > Amphibia > Caudata > Salamandridae > Lissotriton > Lissotriton helveticus. The sequence continues at coordinate 389,726,514 of NC_136061.1, forward strand.
GACACTTGGGGCAAGACAAAACATACAACCGCCTGGTGACTCACTTTTACTGGCCGAAAATGAGAAATGACGTCTCCAACCACTGCCGGTCCTGCCCGACCTGCCAGGCCAGCGGGAAGAGCGGCCGCAAACTCAAGGCACCCCTGCAACCATTCCCCGTTGTGACCACCCCGTTCGAAAGGGTGGGAATAGACATTGTGGGGCCCCTGGACCCCCGAACAGCACAAGGGCATCGATTCATCCTGGTCCTGGTGGACCACGCCACCCGCTATCCTGAGGCGGTTCCCCTTCGAACTGTAACCGCACCAGTGGTGGGTCGAGCCTTAATGGGAATCTTCTCTCGGGTGGGCTTCCCCAGGGAAGTCGTCAGCGACAGGGGCACGAACTTTATTTCAAAATATATGAAATCCTTATGGCAACAGTGCGGAGTCACCTACCGATTCACAACCCCCTATCACCCGCAAGGAAACGGACTGGTCGAGCGATTCAACCGCACTCTCAAGGGGATGATCATGGGGCTGGAAGAACCCCTACGCCGCCAGTGGGACGTGCTACTACCGTGCCTCCTCTTCGCCTACCGAGAAGTCCCCCAGAAGTCCCTCGGCTTCAGCCCGTTCGAACTCCTGTACGGACACCCTGTTCGCGGGCCTCTCAGCCTAGTTAAAGAGGAGTGGGAAATGGCCCCCCTGAAGACCCCTCCAGACGTCTACAAGTACCTCCTGACCCTCCGTAATCAGACCCGGCGATTCAGAGAGATCGCCAAAGCCAATCTTGAAGCCAGTCAGGAGGACATGAAGACGTGGTACGATCAACATGCCTCCTCCATCGAATTCGAGCCTGGCCAGCAGGTATGGGTGATGTCCCCCATCGAACCTTGTGCCTTACAGGACAAGTGGACGGGGCCCTTCAAGGTGATCGAGCGTAAGAGCCCCGTCACCTACCTCATCGACATGGAATCCCCCCGGAGCCCCCTCCGGGTCCTCCACGCCAACAGACTCAAACCCCACTTCGTGCGCTCGGAGCTCAGCCTGCTGATGGCTACAGACAGTGGGGCGGAAGAGGACTCCGAGCCCCTCCCTGACCTACTGGGGACCGGGGAAAAAGATGGTTCGGTGGACGGGGTCCAACTCTCCGAGGCTCTGACCCCGGAGCAGCACCAAGACTGTCGGGCCCTCCTGCTGCCATTTGCAAACCTATTCTCCCTCACACCCGGGGTCACCCCCTGGTGCCTGCACGACGTGGACACTGGCGACAGTCCTCCTATCCGACACCGGCCGTACCGAGTACCAGATCGGGTACGCACCTGCATCCAAGAAGAAATCTCCAAGATGCTCGCACTCGGAGTCATCGAACCCTCGGACAGCCCCTGGGCCAGCCCGGTTGTACTGGTCCCCAAAGCTGCGGCCCCGGGCACCACACCCGAGCTCCGGTTCTGCGTCGACTATCGGGGTCTGAACGCTGTCACCCGCACCGACGCTCACCCCATCCCCCGAGCCGACGAACTAGTTGACCGCATGGGGGCGGCCCGCTACCTAAGCATCTTCGACCTGACGGCGGGCTACTGGCAGATCGGCCTCACCCCCAGGGCACAAGAACGATCCGCTTTCTCCACCCCGGATGGACACTACCATTTCAGAGTGATGCCATTCGGCATGAAAAACGCTCCAGCCACGTTTCAACGACTGGTGAACCAGGTATTGGCGGGCCTCGAAGAGTTCAGCGCCGCATACCTGGACGACATCGCGGTGTGTAGCCGCCACTGGTCAGACCACCTCCGCCACCTCCGAGGGGTCCTGCAGGCCCTCCAACGGGCCGGCCTCACCATCAAGGCCAGCAAGTGCCAAATCGGCCAGGGGTCCGTGACCTACCTCGGACACCAAGTGGGGAGCGGTCTGGTGGCCCCCCTCCAGCTCAAGATCGCTGCCATCCAATCCTGGCGCCCCCCCGTAACCCAAACCGAGGTCCGAGCCTTCCTGGGGCTCACCGGGTACTATCGGCGGTTCGTAAAGGACTATGGCAGCATTGTGAGGCCCCTCACGGAACTCACATCCAAGACCAACCCAAGAACCGTCAACTGGACTCCCGACTGTCAAGCGGCCTTCGAGAGGCTGAAGGCCGCCATGTGCACCGCTCCTGTGCTCCAGGCCCCCGACTACAGCCGTGAGTTCATCGTCCAGACTGATGCATCAGACCATGGCATCGGGGCCGTCCTCTCCCAACTGAACCCCGAGGGAGTCGACCAACCAGTGGCCTTCATCAGCAGACGCCTACTGCCCCGAGAACAGCGCTGGAGCACCATTGAGCGAGAGGCCTTCGCGGTAGTATGGGCCCTCAAGAAGCTCCGGCCTTACCTCTTCGGAACCCACTTCCGGGTACAAACAGATCATCGGCCCCTGCAATGGCTAATGCAAATGCGGGGGGAGAACCCCAAACTATTGCGATGGTCCATCTCCCTGCAGGGGATGGACTTCACTGTGGAGCATCGCCCTGGCCAAGACCACGCCAACGCGGATGGCCTGTCCCGCTTTTTCCGCCTCGACGAGGAGAGTCCCCAAGAGGATGGGTGACTCTCCCCGCCTTCAGCTGGGGGGGACGCATGTTGGACAGGCCCCACGAAGGGCTCGCTCCCTCCCCGCATGACAGGGCCCAGACACCGGCTCTCCGGGGGCTACCCGCAGAAGCAACACGCAACCCGTCCCCTCCGGGACGCCTGCTCCCGGATGTCTCTGTGTCACGGGCCCGGGCCCCCGTCAGCCCCATTGCCCGGCCCAGCCGCCATCTTGGACACTGCACCACGCGGCCGCGTGGCCTCAGCTCGACCCCAACCCTGGACCAGGCCAGGCCCCGCCATCCCGGCACCACCATCACCCAGGAGGTGAACGGACCACTTGGCAGGCTAATGGGAGAAAGAAGTGTTGATGGCTCTCCCCCCGCCAGGTGCCGATCGCCCCCAGCCTCCCCGGGTGCTGGCTCCACCCCCCTGCTGGGTGTCTGGACTCCCTCATCCCGGACCTCCCGACCTCCCAGTGCGAGGGTCCGGACATCAAAGGGCGCCAGACCTATAACTGAGGCAGCCCCAGAGCAGGAGGGCAGTTGTATCCTGGAGTCGAGAGACACCGAGAAGAACTCATCCTTGATGGACTGCTGGCGCTGCCGCAGCCCTGCCTTGTGAACTATCGCCCTGCCTGCTGGCGCTGCCGCGGCCTTCTGCAACCTTCATCCTCGTGGGACCTGCTGGCGCTGCCGCGGCCCGTTGTAACCGTCATCCTCGTTGGGACCTGCTGGCGCTGCCGCGGCCCGTTGCCATCTACGACCTCTTCGGGACCTGCTGGCGCTGCCGCGGTCCGACCCGTCCGAACACCGAGCTCGAGGATTGTGAGCTACCGCCGTTTCACCTCAGTACCAGTCGGTACCAAGACTGTCCCGCTACCCCCTTTCCCTACTAGAGACTAGAATTGAGAGGATCATCGTGTCCTGACCTCCTTGTATCGTACTACCTTACTTCCAGAACTGCCTATAAAAGGTGTTAATCTGATCTTCGTGTGGTGTCCATCTGTGGGGGGGGGGAGTTACTTGTCTGTACGATCGCTGGAGACGGCCCTCACCGGAGGCCTCTCCCCTTGTGCTCGGCCGACCCTCCAGGTCCCCGTCTAACAGGAGGAGGAGCGAGTGCGCAAAGAAGAAAGAGGAGCACGGTGTGCCGAGAGGGGAGGAGCAGGGGGTGCAGAGAGAGGAAGAGAACAGAGTGTGCAGAGAGAGGAGGAGGAGCCGAGTGCACAGAGAGAGGAGGAGGAGTGAGTGCACAAAGAGGAAAGAGGAGCACGGTGTGCATAGAGTGGAGGTGCACAGGGTGCGGAGAGAGGAGGAGGAGCAGAGTGTCCAGAGAGAGGAGAGGAGCAGAGTGTGCACAGAGAGGAGGAGGAGTGAGTGGGCAAAGAGGAAAGAGGAGCACGGTGTGCAGAGAGAGGAGGCGCACGGGTTGCAGATAGAGGAGGGGAGCAGAGTGTCCAGAGAGAGGAGGAGGAGCAGAGTGTGCAGAGAGAGGAGGAGGAGCGAGTGCACAAAGAGGAAAGAGGAGCACGGTGTGCAGAGAGAGGAGGCACATGGGTTGCAGTGAGAGGAGGGGAGCAGAGTGTGCAGAGAGAGGAGGAGGAGCGAGTGCACAAAGAGGAAGGAGGAGCCCAGTGTGCAGAGAGAGGAGGAGGAGCGAGTGCGCAAAGAGGAAAGAGGAGCACGATGTGCAGAGAGAGGAGGTGCATGGGGTGCAGAGAGAGGTGGGGAGCAGAGTGTGCAGAGAGAGAAGGAGGAGCAGAGTGTGCAGAGAGAAGAGTGGAGCAGAGTTTGCAGAGAGAGGATGAGGAGCAGAGTGTGCAGAGAGAGGAGGGGAGCAGAGTTTGCAGAGAGAGGAGGAGTGAGTGCGCAAACAGGGAAGGATGTGTAAGGTGTGCAGAGAGGAGAAGCAGGGTTTGCAGAGAGGAGGAGCAGGGTGTGCAGAGAGAGGAGGAGGAGGAGTGAGTGTGCAAAGAGGAAGGAGCACGGTGTGCAGAGAGAGAAGGAGGAGCAGAGTGTGCAGAGAGAGGAGGAGGAGGAGTGAGTGCGCAAGAGGAAAGAGGAGCACGGTGTGCAGAGAGAGGAGGAGCACGGGGTACAGAGAGAGGAGGGGAGCAGAGTGTGCAGAGAGAGGAGGAAGAGCCAGTGTGCAAGGAGGAAGGAGGAGCACGGTGTGCAGAGAGAGGAGGAGCATGGGGTGCAGAGACAGGAGGAGGAGCAGATTGTGCAGAGAGAGCAGGAGCACAGTGCTCAGAGAGAGGAGGAGCGCTAGGCGCAGAGAGAGAAGGCGCACGGTGGGTGTACATTGAGAGAAGGGGAGCAGAGTGTGCAGAGAGAGGAGCAGGGTGTGCAGAGAGGAGGAGCTCTGTGTGCAGAGAGAGGAGGAGTAGCAGGGTGTGCAGAGAGGAGGAGCATGGTGTGCAGAGAGAGGACGAGGAGCGAGTGGGCAATGAGGAAGGAGGAGCAAGGTGTGCAGAGAGAGGTGAAGCAGGGCGAATGTCTGACTGTTGGACTTGGCCCTTCTGGCAGGTTCACCCCTTAACTTTTTGCTTTTAATGGTGACCCAGTAGTAGTGATTTTTGATTTCTGCGTACTTTCACTGTGTCCCAGTGGAAAGTGCGTGCGCATTCTGAGTGCGTGTGGTGAGATAGGCCTGTCCTCCCATAGGAATGCATGGGGAATGTATGTGTCCCTGGTAGTTCCTGATGCGCGGGGTGTGCAGGCTCGAGTCTGGTATGTGCGGACTCGTGTGATTGAATGCTGTGCAATGATGTATGCCGCGTGTATGTGTCTAGTGTGGAAGTGCCACTTCTAGACATGGCTGTGCGTGTGCTGTAAAGGTGCTGGCATGTGATTGGTGGAGCTGGCTGGGGTGCCAGGCTCCATGAGTCATAATGGGTCTGCCCGGTGGTGAGTGTGGAGTTTAGCATGCTGATGGCTGGGGAGGAGTGCACCTGGGTCCTGAATAGGGCTGGGCTTTCCCCACACAATGCTGGCTCCACCCCTGTGGTGCGTCTAATGTCCCTAACCCTGCCAGTGAATAGAGTGAGGGGCTGAGCACATCAAGAGTGCTCCAAAACCAGCTGCGACTGGTTTCTTCCCCACCCTGCACCTACAGACAAAAGGTTTAACTGTATAAAAAGGGGCTGTGTCCCCAGGAAATGGTGTTCTCTTGCTGGATCCTATCCTGAGGGGGGCTGCTGCTGGGCGCCAGGAGGAACCGCCACTTGGGACTGCCTTCCTGCCTGGAGGGCCCAGTGAGCTGGCCCCTGGCCCAGCCTTGTCCCCCCCAATCTTGCTGCAGTCCTAGGAGGACTTTTTCTGGACTTGTGGGCCTCCAAGCGCCTGAAAGCGCTTTATTTTTACCCCTAAGCACTTGGGAGCACTGTATTTACCCCTCAAGCGCCTGGAAGAGCTTTAATTGTCACTAGCGCTGGGAGCGCGCTTTACTATCCTCTAAGCGCCTGGGAGCGCTTTGTTTTCCTATAGCGCTTAGGAGCGCTGCGTTCCCGAGGGTGCCCACTCCTCGTTCGGTGCGAAGAGAATCGCCGCCGCCGCCTGGCCGGAAGTCAGGCAGGCCGGGGGCGGGACGACAGAGACATCCGGAAGCCCAGGCGGGAGCCCACCTCGCACTGGGAAGTGCTGCACGAAGAGTCCGGAGCCTAGGAGGCTCCTCTCAAAAGCCGTCCCCTAGCGAGGCTCCCCTGAGGAAGGAGCCAGAGAAGCGAGAGGGGCCGCCCCGGGAAGCAGCGAGGCCGAGGAGCCCCCGCGTCAAATCCCGGTGAGTAGGGCTACGCGGTGTAGGGTTCTCGAGGAGGGGGAGGCGTCGGGGCACATTTCCGGTGCCCACCCCCCCCGTGTGGCTGATTAGAGGTGTGGGGCACTGGTGGTCATAGAGGCCCCGGGAAGGCCCGGGCAGAGTCCTTGAGCGGCCCGAGAGGCAGCGGGCCGCTCCAGAGGTGCCTCTGCTCCCCCCAGGGCATTGTCCTTGCTTCTGATTCCCCCGAGTGGGACTCCAACGAGCAGGCATCAATTGATTAGGAGTACCGAGGCTCCCAGGGGCATTTCCATGGTTTGAACCCCGAGGCTCGTAGGGGCATTTCTTTACTTGGAGCCCAGAGAGGCTCATGGGGGCAATTGCGAGTTTGAGTCCCCCGTGAGGGACTCCAACAAGGTGGCATTTTGTGATTTGGAGCCCCGAGGCTCCTGGGGGCATATTTGTTGAGCCCACAGTTGTTTTAGAGCCCCATAGAGACTCTGGAGTGCCATTCTGTTTGTTCAGAGCCTGCGAGGCTCCAGCGTTGGCCCATCATTGTCTTCACAGCTGCCCAGCACTTAGTGGGCAGCTGCTACGTTTAGGCCCCTGACTTTGGGACACAGGGTGTCCTAGCCCCAACAAGGCCAGTTGGCCTAGGGACTGCCACAGGTGGTGGCTTATGTAAGTTTTGCGCAATTGTGTTTTTCTTCCCTCCACCTCTGAATGTGTTGTTTATGCATCATTTGTTCTCCTGTGCTGCACCTCTGAATGTGTTTTGATGCACCATGTGCCTTGTTCTTACACCGCTGAATGTATGTTTATGCATCATGTGTTTTGTTCCTAGGCCTATACCCCTAAATGTATGGTGATACTTAGGTGGTTGTTTTTCTCCTAGTACAGGTGTTGCTAGGGAGGTCCTGGTTCCCTGCGCAATGTTTTCCTAAGGTGGTTAGGGTTGCGTAGGTGGTACTTACCTGGTGCCAGTAGTTACTGGTTGTGTGCTAAAGTGATTATACTCTATGTTCTAAGTGCTCATTCTAACAGTATTTCTAGTTCTAAATGTTCTGATTCCTGACAGTGGTCCAGGTGGCCCTGTCTTGTACATATCCCCTGTAAATTCTGCCCGTGCCTGTTGGCACATTGTAAAGTGTGTGTTTTTATCTAATGTGTTTTGGTGTAATACAAAGGCTATTTTTATACATAACCTTGTGTGGAGTTTCCTTTGTAGTGGTCCTTGGGTGTTGTTGCTGGGGGTGCGTGCGCAAAGACTTAACTCACATTGCCTCCGAATTTAGCCTTACTGCTCGTGCTACATTACCAAGGGGGTGAGCAGGGGTTATCTTGGCGTGTAACTCCCTTGCCCTGGCGTGGAAGCTGTGGTCTCTGGCCAGCCAGGGATCCCATTTCTAACACTGACAAAATGTCGAAACACAAAATATCGACATAAAAAAATATCAGAACAAAAATATTGATGTCAACAATATCGACATCCTATCTCCAACATGGTAAGTACAAAAATATCGAAAGAAAAAATATCGATGTCAAAAATATCCGTATTAAAAAATATTGTTTTTTAATGTTAAAAAATATGTAAAATAAATTAAATAATACTTATAAATATAATAAACATAGCTAAAAATAGTATATAATATTAAAAATTAATAATTAATATACATAATTTAATAAAACATTAATTAAGCATATACATATACTATATAATATATATACTTAATAATAACTTTTAATAATTATTGTAATAACTTAAAAATAGTTAAAAATATTACACATTACAAATACATCTATACACATAAAATAATAACGTAAAAAAAATGTAAAACACATTTTAAATAGTAAGGAGAATGTTGGATAGCGTAGAGGTAAAAATTACTATTCCAACTCCAGAGAGTGCAACAGTAGGGAAAGTGTTGGATAGCGTAGGGGTTAAAATGACTACTCTAACTCCAGAGAGTGCAACAGTAGGGAAAGTGTTGGATAGCGTAGGGGTAAATATTACTATTCCAACTCCAGAGAGTGCAACACTAGGGAAAGTGTTGGATAGCGTAGGGGTTAAAATTACTATTCCAACTCCAGAGAGTGCAACGGTAGGGAAAGTGTTAGATAGCGTAGGGGTCAAAATTACTATTCCAACTCCAGAGAGTGCAACAATAGGGAAAGTGGCGGATAGCGTAGAAGTTAAAAACGATATACTTAAAAATAATTAAAATATTTCAAATTTATTAATGAATTAATTATTAAATTACTGTAAACTACTTACAAATACCAAAAAACAATAAAAACATATTTACCAATTAATAATTAATTAACAAATTAATATTAAATACCAATAAATAATAATTAATTAATATTAATTGACTATTTAAAAATATTATTTTAAATGTAATAACAAGAACATATTAATTATAAAAAAGTAATTACCAATTAACAAATATTGAACAATCAAATAATGTTGTATACCAAAAACAATTCATTATTACAATTAATTACCAATTACATGTTACTTATTAATATATTCCTTAAAAATATCAATATATAGGGAGAAGGAACCCCGCGCTAGACCAAGTTGGCCGCGTGAGAGCTCGGCCGACCTTCCCCTTCCAGACCTGATATCCTGCTGTTAATCATGTTGCAAAGCCCCATTCCCCTACTGCATAGAAGGAGCGACGTCCCCAGCCGTGTCTCCGGTTTGCCTGCGGTGCCCGGCCCCGGAGCTGCGCCGTCTGAAAATCGGTGGCCTACCCTCGTCCGAGGCCGGAGACTCGAGTGACGTGGGAGCCCGCTGCCTAATGCATAAACATCGGGGCCGTGAACTGGAAGTCGCTGGTCCGGCCTCGGGAGCCGAGGACCTCACCTGGATGACTACTCGGAGCCGCAGAGTGGAGCCGTCCCGAGTGAGTGCGTGGCACTGCACTGCGGGGCGGCGGCTTGAGGCCACCGGTGATTGACTGCAGTGCAGCTGGGGAGCCCTTACTGTGTGCTGTGACCCCGGTGTGCGGTGGAGCTGTGGGGCTGGCCGCCTTCGAGGCTCATCTACTTGTCCCGTGGCGCTTGAGTCTGTGGTGCACCGAAAACGAGAGCTGGAGATGTGAGGGGGGCACCCATCCTCCCCGGTGCGAGGTGAGTGGCGGCGGCAGTGCTGATGCCCTTTCAGGAGGGGTGAACCACGGAGAGTGTGAGAGGAACGGCCCCGGGGATATACTGACTGGGTGTACTCTGCCCCGTTGCGGTGGGATCCGCCTGCCCACACTTGCACGGGGTACTCCTTAGTACTGGCTGGGGAGCCCAGTGAGATAACCAGCTGCTGTGGGAGCAGAGTAATGCCTGGAATTGACTGGCCTTTCCGCATTTGGGGTCTCTGCGACCCACTGATGGACAGGTGACTCGAACTACTTGCTTTGTGGGTGAAGGCTTGGGTGCTAGAGTTATCCTTTGTGTGCTTGGACAACCGGTGGATGCGAGGACCGCCCCGCCTACTGGCTGGCTGGGAGACCCAGGTTTTGATTTGCCGAGACCCCCGGGGACAAAGTAATGCAGCGACTGGGACCGGAGTGTTCTGAAGATACACAGAGGGCCCCACGGCCCTGGCCCTTTGGTGTAACCTTCTGTCCAGTGACTGGTAGTGACGGCGGAACGGCGTCTAGATGACGACAAAACAGGATGCTGAAAAATCCTTGCCCAGATCTTCCAAGGGGTCCAGAAACATACAAACTAATAAATTGGATCGATATACAATGCCCAAAGGGTCCCCCACAGAAATAAAGAGGGCTCAGTCGGTGAGGGGAGACGGAGCGGTCCCTCCCGTCGAACCAACTCTGACAGATCTCATGACAGCCATAAATGGGGTTCAGGTGTCCCTAGGCCAGAAGATGGATTCTTTGGACAACAAATTGGATACGGTTATGGTTGAGGTTAGCTTAATACGGGCGGATCTAACGAAGGCGAGCGAGAAAGTCAAATCACTCGAAATTAAGACGACCAGTCTAATCGATGATGTGGCACTGCTGCAGCAGGAGGCAAGAGATCCGAAGGCCTCAAGAACCCTTATTGATCGCAAACTTGATGAATATGAAGGGAGGGCTAGGCGGAACAATATTCGCATTCTTGGGGCGCCCGAGAAATCGGAGGGCCAAACCCCAAATCTGTTTGTCGAAGACATCGTCCTCAATCACCTCACGCCTAAGGGACTGAGTAAGTTATTTACAGTGAAGCGCGCGCATAGTGTGCCGGGGGGAAAGCCAAGGCCTGGGGCCCCCCCTCCTCCGATGATTGCGAGGGTTTTGAACTATCGGGACAGAGATGTGATCTTGTAAGCAGCGCGTACTGGGACCCCCCTGTGGTATGAAAATGCGATGCTCTCCTTTTTCCCGGACTTTACACAGATGGTGCAGAAACAATGACAGAGCTTCTTGCCGGTGAAGAAGAAACTCAGGGACAAGGAACTGAAATACGCTATGATGTTCCCAGCCCGCCTGCGGGTGGAACTCAACGGCAAGGCTTGGTTCTTCGATAACCCCAAGTTGGCAGCGGACTGGTTGGACAGTAAGCATCCGAGCGAGCCGGAGGACTGGGATCGAGGTGGAGAAGATGAACAATAGTACCTAGCATAAATAAGGCCGGTGGAATTAATGTGCAGTATTGTAATGTAAGGGGATGGGGTGGCTCCACAGTTGATTTCTTGCCCTGATCTGTTTAAGTGACAATTACTGTGGTCCGCCCCGGATACGAAGAAGTGTCTGGGGATGCTGGGGGGGAGACGGCGCGGGGGTTTCTGGCCCTCGTTCCTATTACTACCATTAGTTAGTTTGTAGATTAGTGTTTGGGCGACGGGAACACTGCTAGTTGGGGATGGGCGACAGCCATATGCAGGGGTGCAGGGAGGGGGGTTGAGAATGATGGGGTTTTATGGTGTTGGGATTACATTGTTTGCATTTATATCTGCAATTTGTTTTACTTCTTTTTTTGCATCTGGTGACATATCTATAATCGGACTGTTTCCTTACCACCATAATGTCCTCTCTTAGACGGGGATTGGGGATAAATGTGCTCAGTTGAAATGTGAATGGTCTCGGGGATAAAATTAAGAGGGGAATGGTGATTCAGGTGATTTGGTTGTCATTCCCCAGATGTAGTGCTGCTGCAGGAGACGCATCTTGTTGGTAATCGTTGCATGGCTTTGCACAAGGGGGGATACAAGCTGATGGCTCATTCTGGATTCACCACTGGATCTAGGGGGACGGGTATCCTAGTGAAAAACTCTTGTCCCCTATCCATCCAGGCCACATGGGCTGACCATAGAGGCAGGTATATCGGCATATCGGGACTGTGGGAGGGGAGAACCGTCACTTTTCTGTCTGTTTATATTCCCTCAGGCCTGCAAACTGACACTTTCCGAGACCTGGGTGCAATTTTCCTTACTCTGCCCAGAATAGGTTATATATTGGTACCGGTGGCTAAGGCAGCAACGGTCCGAGAGGTGTGGCACTTGGGTAGGGAATCTCTGATCACTCACAAATTTGGCTCCGGGTAGAGATTGGCCAAAATGACATAGGAAGAATAGTCCCCATAAATGCATGGCACCAAAGAGACCCCACCACCAAGAAAGAAATTGCCACGAGCCACAGAGACGAACTTTCACGAGAATGTGGACTCCGTCTACTCGGCTCTGACCCTGTGGGAGGCGTACAAGACGGTTATTCGAGGGGAGGCTTTATCATTAATCGCAGGGAAAAAAAGAAAAGTCGGGCAGAAGTAGACCGGGTGGAAGCGGAGATAACCAAGATGGAGATTGAGGTATCCAAGGATGTGATCCCCGAGGGTACACACCGGTTGAAGCTCCTTCAGGATGAATACAGGAGTCTAGCTAGAGATAGGGCCAAATCATAACACGCGGATACTCAGAGCAGGATATACAAACACAGTGACAGAGCAGGTAAACTGATAGCGTGGCTGGAGAAGGGAGCGTGGGCTTCTAGGCTAGTGCCGGAGTTGCAGAACGGTGACTCCGAAAAGATAACTGACCAGCAACTGATAGCTAACGAGTTCTCAGAATACTATGGTGAAGTGTATACCTCCATGGGGGGATACACTAAGGCAGAAAAAGCGCCCATGATACACGACATTCGTATGCCCATACGATCAGAAATACCTAGATTCCCCTCTTACAAATGATGAAGTGGCGCAGGCCATTAGGGGAGTGCACTCCGGGAAGGCCACTGGCCCAAACGGTATCCCTGTAGAACTGTATAAAGTGAGTGCAAATAGGCTGGCTCCGTTTCTTCGCGCTATGTTTGTTGAGAGTAAAGAGGTGGGTCAGCTCCCCTACAATCAGCGGGTAGCTAATATCGTCGTTATTCATAAAGCAGGGAAGCCCAAGACGCACTGCTCCTCCTACAGGCCCATTTTGCTGCTAAATGCTGAGCCTAAAATTCTGGCGAAGCTCCTCGCGACGAGATTGGCCAAAGTCATTACCACCCTGGTTCACCCAGATCAGTCTGGCTTTATGCCGCGTCAAAATACGGCCCTTAACCTGCGGAGTCTGCACGGGATATTGGGCGGTGCCCCACAGATTCAGGAGTCAGGGGAGCTGGTGTCTCTGGATGCCACCATAGCCTTTGACAGGGTCGATTGGCCCTACCTATTCGCAGTTTTGGGGAAGATGGGCTTCGGCCCTGAATTCATCAACTGGGTCCGTCTCTAATATGTAGATTCCCTCGCTAGGGTCATGGTGAAGAAAAGGAAATCCGCTGACTTTCCTCTGGGCAGAGGCACGAGACAGGTGTGTCCCCTGTCCCCACTTCTTTTTGCCCTGGCTCTTGAGCCGTTGGCGGAGTGGGTCCGAAGGGACCGGTCGATCAGAGGGCTCCGTTGGACACTGGAGTGGGAGGACAAGATTTCACTTTACACTGACAACATCCTGCTATACCTCACCACTCCTAAGGAATCCCTGATCAGTTTTCTTGACGTGCTTGCTATATTTGGAAGATACTCTGGTTTCGCGATTAACTGGTCGAAGTCAGTGCTCTTTGTCCTTAGGGGAAATCTCCCGGTTCTTCCGAGTTCCTGCCTGATACAGATTGAGCCGGTGCGGTTTCGATACCTCTGCGTTTATGTGACATTAGACCCGAAGTTGGGATATGCAAACAATTTGGACCCCCGCTGACCCGGCTTAGGAGGGACGTGGTGAGATGGAAGGCGTTACCGCTCCCTCTCTCGGGCAGGGCGGTGCTCTTCAAGATGACGGCCCTCCCCCGTTTCTTGTATGCGCTTCAGAACGCAATGGACCCGGTGCCATCGTCCTACTTTAGGGAAATTGAGTCCCTTCAACGACAGCTTCTTTGGGAGGGCAAGCCGCGCATTGCCTTCTCTAAACTTTCCCTTCCCTGGTATGATGGTGGAATTGGCTTGCCAGATTTGCGGAAGTACTACTGGGCCTCCCAGCTAGCGGTGGTGAACCACGCTATCTATGGGTCTCCCAGAGACCCCGGGTATGCGATGGACCGTGGGCTGGTGCCAGGGTGCGACTTCACTAGGGCGTTATATGCCAGAGCCCGCCGATTTCCTCTCGCCGGACCGTCAGCTAATGCAGTGCATGTGTGGCACGCAGCTAACTGACATCTTAAATGGGACGGAAAGCTCACACTTGCCACCCCACTATGGAACTCAGAGAAGCTGGGCAGCCTGTGGAAAACAAATGGATTTGACATATGGGATCTCATTGGGATTACGCAAATCAAAGATATTTGGGGATAGGATACAATTCTCACATTTGGTGCCCTCCAACAAAAGTACCAACTACGGGAGAGTGAGCGTTATCGCTACCTCCAAGTCCAGCATGCCCTACTTACTCCTATTCCCAGAGGCACCATGCTCCCAGAGGCCTCCCCCCTGGAAGATCGAGTGTTAGACGGTCATCTCCCGGAAAAGATCATTTCATTAATATATAAAAAACGTATCAATAACATGGGTGACCCGCTGGTAATTATTAGGGCACAATGGGACGCCGATGGCTTGGAATTAGATGATGAGGACTGGAGGGAGGCAGTCTCCTCTCCAAAGGTAGTGGCTATTCAGATGAGACTCCGGCTAGTCCAATTACCGATCCTACATAGGTCATACGTCACAGGGCCCTAACTGGTGCACATGGGTTGGGCGGAGGGCGGGGAGTTTCGGGTGGGGTGTGGGGAGCTTGAAACCTTCATGCATATTTTGTGGCATTGTGCAGCGATACAAGATTATTGGAGTAAAATTCATGGTAAGATGCAAGAGGTGCTGGGGTGGAGATGACAATGGAGGCTCGAAGGTGTTTTTTTAAATGTCTGGGAGCCCACGGACCTGAGGGTGAATGAGAGACAGTGGGTGACCCTTGCGTATATGATTGCCAAGCGTAACATCGCCCAGTTGTGGGGTTCTAGCCAACCGCCCCGGTTCGAAAAATGGACGGAGGACCTGGATTGGTGCATGTACAGGGAGAGGTCGGTCTATGTCGCCAGGGGCTGTCCTGCGAAGTGGGGGAAGGTTTGGGGAGCCTGGAATAGGTATCGTGGTGATAGTTGTGTTCCTCCAGTTGTTCAGGACGAAGCGGTAGCGCAGGAGTCCCTGTGAGCCCCAAATGTTATTCTGTATGTATTATCTTGTAGTACGGAAATGTATATAAGACAAATGTGAAGCGATGTATGTCACCTGATGTTTTCTTTTGTGGTTTTGTAAATAAAAAAGATTTTTTTTAATATCAATATATAATATTTTATAATATTTAATTAATAACTATTGATCAAACAACAATAAATTAGCATTCATAATCAAAAAATTATACTTTAAAATATTTAACAATTAATAATTAATCTGCAATAAATTAATTATCAATACCCAACAATTAATTTGCTAATTACTTAATAAAATTTCAATTACTTCCAACACTATTCCCCTATAAACACACAACACACTCCAATAATGAAATAATCCACTTAACTTAATTATCAATTAATAAAAAATAATGACCAAATAATAAAACATTTTTACCAATTAATAAAAATTAATTACCAAATAATAATTAATTAACAATAATATAATTATCAATACCAATTAATAAAAATACATTATTACTTAATTAAATTTAAATTACTTCCCACCCGATTCCCCTATAAACCCACAACCCGCTACAAAACTTAAACACTAAAATTAATTAAATGTATTTATAATTAATAAAAATGAATAGTTAATTTACTATAATTAAATTACTTTCCACCCTATTCCCCTTTAAACCCACAAACTCGCTACGGTACTAAAACACAAAATTAACATATACATATAAAATTATTAATAAAATACATGAAAATATTACAAATATCGATATTAGTAACATCGATATATTTGATATCAATATTACTAACTTCGATATTAAAAACATCGATATTACTTACCTTAGGGTCGATATTCTGTCCATCGAAATTATTGACATCGATATTCTGTACCATCGAAATTAAAACATCGATATTATTGTAGGTTGATATTTTAATTTCGATATTTTGGCTACTCACCGGAGCAGGGCTTGCAAAGAGAGGAGGAGCAGGGTGTGCATAGAGGAGGAGCACGGTATGCAGAAAGAGGAGAACGAGCAGGATGTGCAGAGAGGAGGAGCACAGTGTGCAGAGGGAGGAGGAGGAGCAAGGTGTACAGAGAGGAGGAGCACAGTGTGCAGAGAGAGGAGTAGGAGCAGGGTGTGCAGAGAGGAGGGGGAGGAGCAGGGTGTGCAGAGAGGAAGAGGAGCAAGTGCGCAAAGAGAAAAGGAGGAGCAAGGTGTGCAGAGAGGAGGAGCACCATGTACAGAGAGAGGAGGAGGAGCAGGGTCTGCAGAGAGGAGGAGCACGGTGTGCAGAGAAGAGGAGCACAGTGTGCAGAGAGAGGCGGAGAAGGGCGTGCAAAGAGAGGCGGGAAGAGAGAGGAGGAGAGCATAGTGTGCATAGAGAGGAGGGGAGCATAGTGTGCAGAGAGAGGAGGGGAGCAGAGTGCAGAGTGAGGAGGGGAGCAGAGTGTGCAGAGCGACGGAGGGGAGCAGAGTGTGAAGAGAGGAGGAGGAGCAGGGTGTGCAGAGAGAGGAGGGGAGCAGAGTGTGTAGAGAGAGGAGGGGAGCAGAGTGTGTAGAGAGAGGAGGGGAGCAGAGTGTGCAGAGAGAGGAGGGGAGCAGAGTGTGCAGAGAGAGGAGGGGAGTAGAGTGCAGAGCGAGGAGGGGAGCAGAGTGTGCAGAGCGAGGAGGGGAGCAGAGTGTGAAGAGAGGAGGAGCAGGGTGTGCAGAGAGAGGAGGGGAGCAGAGTGTGCAGAGAGAGGAGGGGAGCAGAGTGTGCAGAGAGAGGAGGGGAGCAGAGTGTGTAGAGAGATGAGGGGAGCAAAGTGTGCAGAGAAAGGAGGGGAGCAGAGTGTGCAGAGAGAGGAGGGGAGCAGAGTGTACAGAGAGGAGGAGCACGGTGTACAGAGAGAGGAGGGGAGAAGAGTCTGTAGAGAGAGGAGAAGGAGCAGGGTGTGCAGAAAAGAGGAGGCGAAGCAAGTGTGCAAAGAGAAAAGGAAGAGCAAGGTGTGCAGAGAGAGGAGGAGCAAGGTGTGCAAAGAGAGGTGGGGCAGCCTGTGGAGCGAGAGGAGTAGATCAGAGTGTGGAGGAGGGGAGCAGGGTGTGTAAAGAGGAGGAGCAGGGTGTGCAGAGAGAGGAGGGGAGCAGGGTGTTCAGAGAGGAGGAGCAGGGTGTGCAGAGAGAGGAGAGGAGCAGGGTGTGCAGAGAGGAGGAGCAGGGTATGCAGAGAGGAGGAGCACGGTGTGCAGAGAGGAGCAGCCCGGTATGCAGAGAGGAGTAGCACGTGCAGAGAGAGGAGGGGAGCAGAGTGTGCAGAGAGAGGAGGGGAGCAGAGTGTGTAGAGAGATGAGGGGAGCAAAGTGTGCAGAGAAAGGAGGGGAGCAGAGTGTGCAGAGAGTGGAGGGGAGCAGAGTGTACAGAGAGGAGGAGCACGGTGTACAGAGAGAGGAGGGGAGAAGAGTCTGTAGAGAGAGGAGAAGGAGCAGGGTGTGCAGAAAAGAGGAGGCGAAGCAAGTGTGCAAAGAGAAAAGGAAGAGCAAGGTGTGCAGAGAGAGGAGGAGCAAGGTGTGCAAAGAGAGGTGGGGCAGCGTGTGGAGAGAGAGGAGTGGATCAGAGTGTGGAGGAGGAGAACAAGGTGTGCAAAGAGAAGCGGGGCAGCGTGTGGAGCGAGAGGAGTAGATCAGAGTGTGGAGGAGGGGAGCAGGGTGTGTAAAGAGAGGCGGGGCAGAGTGTGTAGAGAGAGGAGGGGAATAGAGTGTGTAGAGAGAGGAGAAGGAGCAGGGTGTGCATAAAGAGGAGGAAGAGCGAGTGTGCAAAGAGAAAAGGAGGAGCAAGGTCTGCAGAGAGAGGAGGATCAGAGCGTGAAAAGAGAGGTGGGCAGGGTGTGCAGAGAGAGGAGGAGAAGCAGGGTGTGCAGAGAGGAGTGGGAGCAAGGTGTGCAGAGAGGAGAGACGCAGAGTGTGCAGAGAAGAGGAGCCACTGCGCAATGAGAAAAGGAGGTGCAAGGTGTGCAGACTGAGGTGGAGAAGGGTGTGCAGAGATGGGAGCAGGGGAGAGAGTATGGTGTGCAAAGGGAGAGGGAGCAGGGTATGATAGAGACAGGAGCATGGGAGAGAGTATGGTGTGCAAAGGGAGAGGTAGCAGGGTATGATAGAGACAGGAGCATGGGAGAGAGTATGGTGTGTAGAGGGAGCAGGGTGTTGAGACACAGGAGCAGGTGAGAGAGTATGGTGTGCAGAGGGAGCAGGGTGTTGAGACACAGGAGCAGGGGAGAGAGTATGGTGTGCAGAGGGAGCAGGGTATGATAGAGACAGGAGCATGGGAGAGAGTATGGTGTGTAGAGGGAGCAGTGTGTGCAGAGATAGGAGCAGGGGAGAGAGCATGGTGTGCAGAGGGAGCACAGTATGATAGAGATAGGATCATGGGAGAGAGTATGGTGTGTAGAGGGAGCAGGGTGTTCAGAGCTAGGAGCAGCTGAGAGAGTATTGTGTGTAGAGGGAGCAGTGTGCGCAGAGATAGGAGCAGGGGAGAGAGTATGGTGTGTAGAGGGAGGAGTGTTGGCAGAGCCAGGAGCAAAGGAGAGAGTATGGTGTGTAAAGGGAGCAGAGTATGATAGAGACAGGAGCAGTTGAGAGAGTATGGTGTGCAGAGGGAGCAGAGTATGATAGAGACAGGAGCAGTTGAGAGAGTATGGTGTGTAGAGGGAGCAGTGTGTGCAGAGATAGGAGCATGGGAGAGAGTATGGTGTGTAAAGGGAGCAGTGTGTGCAGAGATATGAGCATGGGAGAGAGTATGGTGTGTAGAGGGAGCAGGATGTTCAAACACAGGAGCAGTGGAGAGAGTATGGTGTGCAGAGGGAGCAGGGTATGATAGAGACAGGAGCATGGGAGAGAGTATGGTGTGTAGAGGGAGCAGTGTGTGCAGAGATAGGAGCAGGGGAGAGAGTATGGTGTGTAGAGGGAGCAGTGTGTGCAGGGATAGGAGCAGGGGAGAGAGCATGGTGTGCAGAGGGAGCATAGTATGATAGAGATAGGAGCATTGGAGAGAGTATGGTGTGTAGAGGGAGCAGGGTGTTCAGAGATAGGAGCAGCTGAGAGAGTATTGTGTGTAGAGGGAGCAGTGTGCGCAGAGATAGGAGCAGGGAGAGAGTATGGTGTGTAGAGGGAGGAGTGTTGGCAGAGCCAGGAGCAAAGTAGAGAGTATGGTGTGTAAAGGGAGCAGAGTATGATAGAGACAGGAGCAGTTGAGAGAGTATGGTGTGCAGAGGGAGCAGAGTATGATAGAGACAGGAGCAGTTGAGAGAGTATGGTGTGTAGAGGGAGCAGTGTGTGCAGAGATAGGAGCATGGGAGAGAGTATGGTGTGTAAAGGGAGCAGTGTGTGCAGAGATATGAGCATGGGAGAGAGTATGGTGTGTAGAGGGAGCAGGATGTTCAAACACAGGAGCAGGGGAGAGAGTATGGTGTGCAGAGGGAGCAGGGTATGATAGAGACAGGAGCATGGGAGAGAGTATGGTGTGTAGAGGGAGCAGTGTGTGCAGAGATAGGAGCAGGGGAGAGAGTATGGTGTGTAGAGGGAGCAGTGTGTGCAGGGATAGGAGCAGGGGAGAGAGCATGGTGTGCAGAGGGAGCATAGTATGATAGAGATAGGAGCATGGGAGAGAGTATGGTGTGTAGAGGGAGCAGGGTGTTCAGAGATAGGAGCAGCTGAGAGAGTATTGTGTGTAGAGGGAGCAGTGTGCGCAGAGATAGGAGCAGGGAGAGAGTATGGTGTGTAGAGGGAGGAGTGTTGGCAGAGCCAGGAGCAAAGGAGAGAATATGGTGTGTAAAGGGAGCAGAGTATGATAGAGACAGGAGCAGTTGAGAGAGTATGGTGTGCAGAGGGAGCAGAGTATGATAGAGACAGGAGCAGTTGAGAGAGTATGGTGTGTAGAGGGAGCAGTGTGTGCAGAGATAGGAGCATGGGAGAGAGTATGGTGTGTAAAGGGAGCAGTGTGTGCAGAGATATGATCATGGGAGAGAGTATGGTGTGTAGAGGGAGCAGGATGTTCAAACACAGGAGCAGGGGATAGAGTATGGTGTGCAGAGGGAGGAGTGTGGGCAGAGCCAGGAGCAGAGGAGAGAGTATGGTGTGCAGAGGGAGCAGGGAATGATAGAGACAGGAGCATGGGAGAGAATATGGTGTGTAGAGGGAGCAGGGTGTACAGAGATAGGAGCAGGGGAGAGAGTATGGTGTGCAGAGGCAGGAGTGTGAACAGAGACAGGAGCATGGGAGAGAGTATGTCATGCACAGGGAGGAGGGTGTGCAGAAATAGGAGTTGGGGAGAGAGTATGGCGTGCAGAGGGAGCAGGGTATGATAGAGACAGGAGCATGGGAGAGAGTATGGTGTGTAGAGGGAGCAGTGTGTGCAGAGATAGGAGCAGGGGAGAGAGTATGGTGTGTAAAGGGAGCAGTGTGTGCAGGGATAGGAGCAGGGGAGAGAGCATGGTGTGCAGAGGGAGCATAGTATGATAGAGATAGGAGCATTGGAGAGAGTATGGTGTGTAGAGGGAGCAGTGTGTGCAGAGATAGGAGCAGGGGAGAGAGTATGGTGTGTAGAGGGAGCAGTGTGTGCAGGGATAGGAGCAGGGGAGAGAGCATGGTGTGCAGAGGGAGCATAGTATGATAGAGATAGGAGCATTGGAGAGAGTATGGTGTGTAGAGGGAGCAGGGTGTTCAGAGATAGGAGCAGCTGAGAGAGTATTGTGTGTAGAGGGAGCAGTGTGCGCAGAGATAGGAGCAGGGAGAGAGTATGGTGTGTAGAGGGAGGAGTGTTGGCAGAGCCAGGAGCAAAGGAGAGAGTATGGTGTGTAAAGGGAGCAGAGTATGATAGAGACAGGAGCAGTTGAGAGAGTATGGTGTGCAGAGGGAGCAGAGTATGATAGAGACAGGAGCAGTTGAGAGAGTATGGTGTGTAGAGGGAGCAGTGTGTGCAGAGATAGGAGCATGGGAGAGAGTATGGTGTGTAAAGGGAGCAGTGTGTGCAGAGATATGAGCATGGGAGAGAGTATGGTGTGTAGAGGGAGCAGGATGTTCAAACACAGGAGCAGGGGAGAGAGTATGGTGTGCAGAGGGAGCAGGGTATGATAGAGACAGGAGCATGGGAGAGAGTATGGTGTGTAGAGGGAGCAGTGTGTGCAGAGATAGGAGCAGGGGAGAGAGTATGGTGTGTAGAGGGAGCAGTGTGTGCAGGGATAGGAGCAGGGGAGAGAGCATGGTGTGCAGAGGGAGCATAGTATGATAGAGATAGGAGCATGGGAGAGAGTATGGTGTGTAGAGGGAGCAGGGTGTTCAGAGATAGGAGCAGCTGAGAGAGTATTGTGTGTAGAGGGAGCAGTGTGCGCAGAGATAGGAGCAGGGAGAGAGTATGGTGTGTAGAGGGAGGAGTGTTGGCAGAGTCAGGAGCAAAGGAGAGAATATGGTGTGTAAAGGGAGCAGAGTATGATAGAGACAGGAGCAGTTGAGAGAGTATGGTGTGCAGAGGGAGCAGAGTATGATAGAGACAGGAGCAGTTGAGAGAGTATGGTGTGTAGAGGGAGCAGTGTGTGCAGAGATAGGAGCATGGGAGAGAGTATGGTGTGTAAAGGGAGCAGTGTGTGCAGAGATATGAGCATGGGAGAGAGTATGGTGTGTAGAGGGAGCAGGATGTTCAAACACAGGAGCAGGGGAGAGAGTATGGTGTGCAGAGGGAGGAGTGTGGGCAGAGCCAGGAGCAGAGGAGAGAGTATGGTGTGCAGAGGGAGCAGGGAATGATAGAGACAGGAGCATGGGAGAGAATATGGTGTGTAGAGGGAGCAGGGTGTGCAGAGATAGGAGCAGGGGAGAGAGTATGGTGTGCAGAGGCAGGAGTGTGAACAGAGACAGGAGCATGGGAGAGAGTATGTCATGCACAGGGAGGAGGGTGTGCAGAAATAGGAGTTGGGGAGAGAGTATGGCGTGCAGAGGGAGGAAGGTGTGAAGAGACAGGAGCAGGAGAGAGAGTGTGGTGTGCTGATGGAGGAGGGTGTGCAGAGACAGGAGCAGGGGAGAGAGCATGGTGTGCAGAGGGAGGAGGGTGTGCAGAGATATGAGCAGGCCCCGCCCCGCAGCGGGAAGAACCCGATGATGAAGCATGCCACCAAGGGACTTTTTGGTGGGTGAGGATTATTTTAAGAAAACTCGTTTTCCCTTAAGGATCACCAATATTTCCGGAAGGATAGTTTCATTGTATTTTCGAGTGGACTTTCTTTGGTTGTTTATATGATACAGGAGGCTTGGTCCACTAGGTACCTCTTTTTCCTCCCTTTAGAGTAACCGTGCATAGACAGGAGCAGGGAAGAGAGTATGGTGTGAAGAGGGAGAGGGAGCAGGGTGTAATTGAGACAGGAGCATGGGAGACATTATGGCAGAGGGAGCAAGGTGTGCAGACAGCAAGAGAAAGAAGAAAATAGGTGAAAGGGGTATGCCGGTAGAGGTAGCTGGCTATGCAGAGAGGATAGCGAGTAAATGCAAAGACAGAACACGAAGCACGAGGATGTACAGAGGTCCAGGGAATAGAAGGAGCAGAGTAATGTGTGCAGAGAGAGTAGGGAAGGCGGGGCTTCGAGGTGTATAGTGGGAGATGAGGAAAGGGGAGGAGTGGTACATAAAGAGGGGCGCAGGTGAGTTGAGGCGATGTGAGAGGTGGGTGGTGTGTTGATGGAGAAGGGATAGGATGTTGCATCACTCAAATAACAAGCATTTGCAATGCAATAGGTCTCGCATTAGGAAAGTTTGAGCTATTGGTATTGTAAATGGCAAAGTTTTTATTTATGTTTTTTTTTTTTAAATACCTAAATTAATAGCTTTGTCATTTACAATGCCAATAGTTATAACTTTCGCAAATGTGATACCTATAGCATTTGTAATGCAATATGTTTTGTATTTACATGACTTAGATGTATTGATATTACAAATAACAATGGCGTTTAATTTTTTTAAATAACTAATACTTAAATAAAAGTTATTGTAATAAATAATGGCAATAGCTTAAACTTTTCTAAAGAACTTTTGTGAAATTATGTTCAGTGTATCAGAGAGCGCAATAATACGAGATCAGTGTGAGATCCTGAACACACCTGCTGCCAAGATGGATACCGCCCAGGCTCTCTGTGACTCCATCCACAAATGTGTGAGGGGGGTCTCAGTGTGGGGAGCTCTAACCAGCTGAGGACAACCAGCAACAAGACTGGGCTAGTACCAGATATTCGGTCTCTCACACCATGTCCTATTCCCACAAAAACCTTACATTTAGATTTAATCTGAGGGTGGGAACGGGGGTGCTCTTTCACTGTGCCTGGGCCAACCCTCAGTCTTTTTACTGAGAAGAATTTGGGAGGTCTTGTCCTTTTTTAAAGCTTTGACAATCTAGCTCTTCACTGGGACCCCTTCTGGGGTGCCCCAGCATTTTACATAAAAGTAATGACATAACTTGGGGTTGCAACATCACTCACAGTTGTCAGAGCTTGGAGATTCCCTCCAAGTGGTTATTACAACTGCATTTGTTTATACATAATATACAACATAGCCACATTCTGTTTACACTGCTTAAGTGTCTAAGCTCTCGTTTCTGTAGCAGGATGAGAACTCAAGCTCAAACATGACAGCAAAAAGTAGGTACTTCAAAAGCCGAACATGTGGACTTCTAAAACAAGCATATCGTAGCGCATTAATAAGATACAATCCACAGTCATCTAGAAACATCCTCAAACTGAGTCTCGGCTGTCCATGCATACGAACAATTGATTCTTCCAACTCTCACATTTTGGGGCGCCTCCGGAGAGGCTTCAATAGGTTAAACTACCAACCTGCGGGCACCAATATGTAAATTTCTTAACCTCTATTAATAATTCACAACCTTTTCTCCACACGCCCTTAAATATGAGGCTGATACTAACCTCGGGGTCAAGCATGACAGCAGGATCTGTGATTGTTGACATAACTTAAGCGCGTGCTGCAGTCACGCCGCCGGCCTGCGACCAGGAAGTCAGGCAGGCCGGGCGGGACAACCGGAAACAGGAAGTAGGAGGGCGGGAGCCTACCCCGCCTCCCACGGAAGAGCCGCGATTGTTTGGAGCACCGGAGCAGGCAGGAGCCTACCCTGCGCCCCGGTGCCGAAGAAGGGAGGAAGAGTCCTGCTGCCGGTGAGAGCCGCTGCACCAAGGAAGCCGGTGAGTGGGGCTTCGCCTTGTTGCTGGGCTGCGAGGGCGGGGGGCATGTGTGTGTGCGCGCGCGTGCGGCGGCGGGCTGTGTGTGAGCGTGCGTGCGTGTGTGTGTGTATGTGTCTTGGAGTCTGTGTGTATGCGTGTGTGTGTGTGACTGTGGGGGGCGGAGGGGGTTGCCTGTCTGGGTGCCTGCGTGTCTGTGTAAGTGTAAGTGTGTGTGCGCGCGTGTGTGTGTCTGTGTGCATGCATGCATGTTAGGCTGACTGGCTGGGAGTATGGGAGGGAAGTGCACGGCGCGGCGCAGGACGGAACGTGCGCGTTCGCGCACACAAATCCAGGGAAAAAGCTCGTAACACCCTCTTGTCCTCCTTCCCTCGAGACAGGCAACATTAGGTCTCCAGCTGAACACCTGCATCCTTCGGATGCAGTTTACCAGCTCGACCTAAAAAGGGGAGCGAGTACTGCTCCTTTTCATCCTCCCTGTATTGCTCACACTATAACCACAAAACGAGGAAAAGGAGAAAGAGGTGGGTGGACGAGATGCTGCCCTCTCTAGGAAAACGTAGGGTTTGAAAAGAAGAAAACAAAGTCCTCATCCACTAAATAGTGGCATGCTTCTTGATAGGGCTGCTACAACATCTCTGCGCAGATCAACGCCTGGGATGGAGCAAAGGGAGAGGGAAGACAAAACAAACATAAATTTGTAGGGATCCATGCAGTAAGTAACATACAAACAGACAGTGACTGTGTAGTTATAAAACTAACTCAGAAATACGCTCCAAATTTGGATTCATGGATTCCCTGGATAGGATTAAAAGTAAAAATCGGAGATTTGATTTGATTTGATTTAAACTTTTACATAGCGCACAATTGCCAGCCGGCGTCTAGGTGCTTCAGCTAGATGGAAAAAGAAGGTTACCAATGCAATCCAACACTGAACTTAATTTACAAACAGCCAGGTTTTTAAAGCTATTCTGAAGGCCAAGATTGTTGGACAATTCTTTTTCTCACCAGGAAGGACGTTCCAGGTTTTAACGGTTCCTGAAATAAAACTTCTTCCGCCCCAAAAAACTCTTTTAGTTCTGGAAATTTGAGCTGACCTCAAATTTCTGGTTAGTGTATACCATTTCAATTGCTTTTTCAAAACGTCTGGCCCTGCCCGATGGAGTGCCTTCAAAGCTAAACATTGTGCTTTGAATATAATTATCTTCCCCACTGGAGGCCAATGTAGGCTCTTCAGCTTCTGAGAGACCAGCTGGAATTTTGGAATATCCAGCAGCAATCTAGCTGCTGCATTCTGAAGCCGTTGTAGCTTTTGAAGATGCTGCTTTTGGATCCCTACATAAAGCGCGTTTCCATAGTCCAATTTGGACAATGCCAGTGCTGTCACCAGAATTTTTACTGACTCTGGTGGGATGAAGTGGCGGATTTTTTTAATCATCTTCAGGATAAAAAAATGGAGGAAGACAGGGAGGTGATCTGATATTTGAAGGTCAATTTGTCATCGAAGACAATGCCTACATTTTTGGCCTCATTTACTGGTGTGGGGGTGTCTTCTAGGCACGTTGGACACCATCTGGGTGTCCAGAAAGAAGTGTCATAGTCCAATAAAAGAACCTCTGTCTTCCCACCAGTAAGTTTCAGGCAGTTCAGACTCATCCATTCATGTACCCAAGACATACAAAGCTTGAAACGATCTGCTTTCTCTTCCATATTGCTGGACACTGACAACACCAATTGGGTGTCATAAGCGTATGAGACCACAAAGAACCCCTAATGCCTGATGATCTTGGCCAGAGGCGAGACATACAAAGTAGGGATGAGGGCCGAGCCCTGTGGCACCCCGCATGGGAGTGAGAATTGTTCTGAAGCAAAGACCCCCGCTTCCACTGATTGGACTCTATCAGAGCGGAAGGAGGTCAACAGTTTAAGGGCCAGTCCTCTAATCCCCAGTTCTGAGAGTCTGTTGATTAAAATAGTGTGGTTCACTGTATAGAAGGTTGCCGATAGACCTAATAATATCAATGCGGCCTTCCCCCCATCATCCAACCTAGATCTCAGTTCCTCGGTGGCCATATTCAAGGCTGTTTCTGTACTGTGCCCCTCCGGGAACCCATATTGCGATGGAGATGGTCTAGGGGATAGTTAGGACCCCTTTCCTCTCTTATACTGCTTCTACTAAACGGGATCACTAGTCCTGAGGAATGCCAAACTACCCTATTTGGGCAGCAGTAGTGGCCGAAACATGTCGACATAGAAGCAGTATGGGAGAGAAAAGGGGTCCTAACTATCCCTTAGACCATTTCCGGTTTTTACTTTTAATCCTATCCACAGAACCCATGAATAAAAATTTGGAGAGGTATCTCTGAGTTCATTTTTTACCTACACAATCACTGTCTGTTTGTATATATATACCGTATACTTTTAAACATATGTGTACGTGCACACACACACATACATAAGCATGCATTTACAAAGCTATATTTATTTAACATTACATATGGCTGGACCTCCACCCTTTGCCCTCTCAACTTCTACCCACCCTACCTGACCTCTGCTGGGATCATGCAGCCGAGCTCCTCCTGTGCTGCCTGACAGAAACAGAATAAAATGCTTCATTGTATCATTCTTTTGAAGCTCCCATGTAAAAAGAGCATACCTTCCAGTTCTCCTTACAATTACCTGACCTTTGTTCCAAAAACCTGGACATTTATTCAAAATGAAGAAATGTGTGAGTACACCGAGACAGTCCACCGAAAACCGGGACAGTCCAGGGGAAACCATAATGTCTGGTCACCCTAAGAAGGGAGGGGTGACTGGAATGCAGAGATAGGAGAGAGGGCGAGTTTTGTGAAGAGGTCTGAGCTGTGTATAGAGAGGAGGGAGAGAAGAAGGGTTGACTAGTGTACAGAGAAGAGAGGGGTCATGCGAGGGTGAGTGCTGTGCGGGTGCACAGAGAGGCAGTGTATCCGGAACAATAAGCAGGGACAGGGTGTGCTCTGGGCTTGCAGATCTTCCTTCTTCTGGCCGGCTGCACTCTAACAGTTTACACTCGAGATTTCTGTTTGAAAAGTCGTAAAATGTTTCCCATTTCTGTTCTGTTTCCTGCTGAGTGAAAGCTTCCTTGGCGGGGTCGCATGTGGAATGACTCTGCGCCTCCCTTCCTAGTTTTGCCCCTCTCTTTCTCTTTTTTCTCCTCTGGTTTCACTCACTGTGCACACTCCTTGCCAATCCCACCTGGCACTACTACAATCCTCCTTTAGGTGAACAAATGAATATCAGGCTGATTGACAGCTCACATCTCCCTATTACCAATGCCACCCTAACTGCCAACATCACCCTGTGCTCCCAATCCCAACATTAACATGTATTCGCAGTGCCTTCTGCCCGCCATCACCACCCCTTGTCCTAATTTCCAATTGCCAAAGCTTACTGCACCCTTACTGTAACCCTCACCCATAACCAAGGAAGCCCCACCGCTCAACCCGAACCAGGAGTACTTGTGACCTCAGCCACCGTCCCCGCTCACTAGTGCCACCTGCCAGCAGTACCTGGTAAGACAAGCAATAATGCTACCCCTCTGTTCCATCAAACACATACGCCAACCATTGTCCCAGTTATGATCAGCCACTAACCTCCCATCTGCCCTCTGAGCCCCAATGCCTATCAATGTGTGAAGTGCTGAACACATGAGCTTCTTTTGTTTGAGGTTTTGTAAAGTGCTGCTAGCCGCCCAGCCGTGGCCTCAGGTCACTGTTGACAAGGTAGAGGGGCGAAGAGGGCCGCGAGATACTGACTGGCGGACATGTCCTCCGTCCTTACCTCCAACACTCCACCCTCTGGGGTTATCTTCTTAGTCCTCTCACTTCCGAGCCTTCGTTAGCCATGATAACACTTCACTCCTCCCACTGCCTTCTCTTTTCACTCCTATCACTTTCAACCCTTCAGTACCTCCGAGACATTACCCCATTCTTCCTTACCTCCAACCCTTCACTCCACTCTTCCTTACCTCCAACACTTCACTCCACTCGTCCTTACCTCCAACACTTCACTCCACTCTTCCTCCCCTCTCACACTTAACCCCACTCTTCATTCTCTCACACACTCCACTCTTCCTTCCTTCCCTCCAACACTTCACTCCACTCTTCCTTCTCTCACACTTCACTCCACTCTTCCTTCCCTCCAACACTTCACTCCACTCTTCCTCCCCTCTCACACTTAACCCCACTCTTCATTCTCTCACACACTCCACTCTTCCTTCCTTCCCTCCAACACTTCACTCCACTCTTCCTTCTCTCACACTTCACTCCACTCTTCCTTCCCTCCAACACTTCACTCCACTCTTCCTTCTCTCACACTTCACTCCACTCTTCCTTCTCTCTCACACTTCACTCCACTCTTCCTTACCTCCAACACTTCACTCCACTCTTCCTTCCCTCTCACACTTAACGCCACTCTTCCTTCTCTCACACACTCCACTCTTCCTTCTCTCTCACACTTCACTCCACTCTTCCTTCTCTCTCACACTTCACTCCACTCTTCCTTACCTCCAACACTTCACTCCACTCTTCCTTACCTCCAACACTTCACTACACTCTTCCTTCCCTCTCACACTTAACCCCACTCTTCATTCTCTCACACACTACACTCTTCCTTCCCTCCAACACTTCACTCCACTCTACTCTCCCTTCTCTCACACTTCACTCCACTCTTCCTTCCCTCTCAAACTTCACTCCGCTCTTCCTTCCCTCTCACACTTCACTCTACTCTTCCTTCTCTCTCACACTTCACTCCACTCTTCCTTCTCTCTCACACTTCACTCCACTTTTCCTTACCTCCAACACTTCACTCCACTCTTCCTTCCCTCTCACACTTAACCCCACTCTTCATTCTCTCGCACACTCCACTCTTCCTTCCCTCCAACACTTCACTCCACTCTACTCTCCCTTCTCTCACACTTCACGCCACTCTTCCTTCCCTCTCAAACTTCACTCCGCTCTTCCTTCCCTCTCACACTTCACTCTACTCTTCCTTCTCTCTCACACTTCACTCCACTCTTCCTTCTCTCTCACACTTCACTCCACTTTTCCTTACCTCCAACACTTCACTCCACTCTTCCTTCTCTCTCACACTTCACTCCTCTCTTCCTTTTCTCTCACACTTCACTCCACTCTTCCTTCCCTCCAACACTTCACTCCACTCTTCCTTCTCTCACACACTTCACTCCACTCTTCCTTCCCTCCAACACTTCACTCCACTCTTCCTTCCCTCCAACACTTCACTCCACTCTTCCTTACCTCCAACACTTCACTCCACTCTTCATTCTCTCACACACTCCACTCTTCCTTCCCTCCAACACTTCACTCCACTCTTCCTTACCTCCAACACTTCACTCCACTCTTCCTTCCCTCTCACACTTAACGCCACTCTTCCTTCTCTCACACACTCCACTCTTCCTTCTCTCTCACACTTCACTCCACTCTTCCTTCTCACACTTCACTCCACTCTTCCTTCCCTCCAACACTTCACTCCACTCTTCCTTCCCTCTCACACTTAACGCCACTCTTCCTTCTCTCACACACTCCACTCTTCCTTCTCTCACACTTCACTCCACTTTTCCTTCTCTCTCACACTTCACTCCACTCTTCCTTCCCTCTCACACTTCACTCCACTCTTCCCTCTCTCTCACACTTCACTCCACTCTACCTTCCCTCTCACACTTCACTCCACTCTCAGCCATTATCTTCTCAGTCATTTCACTTCCAAGCCGTCATAAGCTACCACACTTCACTCCTCCCTTTTTTCTTCTCAGTCCTTATTATTCCCTCTTCCATTACTTCTAACAATTCACTCGGCCCACAACCAGTCCCATCTTCCCTCATCTCTTTCACATTTCTCCTCTCATCATCCACTTTTGATCTTGATTCTTTTATCACCTCTACCATTCACCATTGCTCTACCAGCCAAACCACTTGTAATACCCCCACCACCTCTTTCCGCCATTCCAGTGTCATCTATTCCACTTTTACTGCATCTAACAGTTCACTCCCCCAACTGCTTTTTAAAGGTCTTCATTCTTTTTAACCTCAAGCACTTCATCCAGCCACCAATATTCCCCTATAGCACCCTACAACATGCGGCTTTACACTATTGTTAATGTCATAGCCCCTTCTCTTGCTTCTTGTGGTTTACGCCAATTTGTAACTTACTATGTTCTTCAGGCGGCTACAAGCTGTTGACAACATGAGCACTGCTCGACGAATAACCAAAACAGGAAAGATAAGCCTGGATTCCCATACTTTCTGTGGCCTCTCAGAACAAAGACCACATCCAGCTATTCTAATCATGCATACCAAGCACTTTGACGTGTGTTCAAGACTGCAGAAAACACTAAATAAATGCGTATCCATCATGTAAGGTGCAGTGGATTGAGCTGTTGTGCGTGTGCAGTGGGTGGGTTTAACGGATCGTTGTGAGTATTGCGTCATCTAAGACGTGTATTAATATTATATGGGTTTTCAACCAGCCCCCTTCATCCATTGGTCTGTTATGTGGCGTTCATATTCATGTTTATATTTTTCTTTTCTTCTGCCACTTCGGCACGTGGCAGCCGGTCACACCACTTCAGCCATTGCCATCACTGTGAGTGGCAGCATTCTGCCCTTTCACAGCGCGCATATACACACACAAAGTAGTGCACTTAAGTGACAGCAACTACTGAGGTAAGGTGTGCTTTTGGAGACCAAAGACTCCTTTTTACTTTTTGCCAATGTTGTTTTAAACTGTTGAGGGCCCGACAGTTTCCCTAACGATTAAGATTCCACTCCCCCAAAAATGACAAAAAAACAAGCAGCGACAAAGCCAAAAGGCTGGCGGCTCACGCCAGACCTATCGTCTTTGCCAGTGCTTGCTTGCACAGTCTTTGCGGAGCACATTGTATTTATGTATGGATGAGATTTTTGGGAGGTCTCTGAATAGAGACGCCCTTCACCCCAAGATCCCCCAACCCTGGCTTCACCGCCCCCGCCTGCCTGATTAATCCCAGTTCAGCTGCTTGCTGAGTGGCGGCGCTGGGCCCCAGCTGTGGCTTGCGGGGCGCATGCCAGGTTTCTTGCGGGAGTTATTGAGTTGGACGGGGTACAGCTCACGCCCCTGTTCCGGGGCTTGTTCTCTCCCTGGGTTGGCTGAGCACGGATACCATTAACTGACTGGGTAATATAAATTGACACCATCCGTAGGCACGGCGGGAGCCCGGTGCCAGCTCACAGCTCGCGCCTTTCACAGCCTACAACAGTGTGGGCCGCGGTGGCAGCTCAGCCCCCTGGCATCGCAGCATCTAACAGCGGGTACTGGCGGCACCTCACAGCACTGGCATTCTCTTAGTCTCCTGGTGCCATTCACAATTTCTAGCGTTTCCAGCATGCACCCGTGAGATGCCGGGTGCTGGTAGCTCAAACTTCTTTGATTGAGCAGTACTCAGTACCAGGGGTCATGGTGGCAGCTCACAGGTCAGGGTATTCTCGTACCTGCCCTAGTGGCAACCCCGTAGGAAGATAACACTTTCTGTATTCTTGCGGCAGCTCACGATTCCTGTTCCAGTTGTGCCAGCTGGTGCCAGCTCACGATTGTTAATTATTCCAGTCAAAATATATATAAATCACCACCCGAATCACATTACTTTCACAATACAAGACTTTAGCCAGGCAGCATCTGTTCCCATTCAGTCCATGGCCTCTCTATAGAGATAGCACCTCTGTGGTTCACTGCTAGCTTTGGAGCACTTCACCAGGGCTGAGGTGAGCCGGTTCGGTATTCATGCATGGGGTTAAGGGAAGTTCAACTTTCATTTTCCCAACGTCTTGGTCTCTGTGTTTAACGATGACAGATGCCCTCAACAGGAAGTGCAGTGATGGTTCCTGCCCACACTCCAGTACTCGATCATGGGAAGTCCAAACAGGATGCCCTCAGAGGGGAAGGCGTGATACATCGGTGAGCCACGTGCGCCTGGCATGCACTCTGCTGTGCCAGGAGATAGCAACATGCAAGGCTCCCTGCTGCCCTAGCGAGCCACCAGCCCCGCGTCTTACTAGCCGCTGCGTGAGAGAACCAACATGCATCATGCTGTCTGCACCACGCACTCCCCAAGGTATCCAGACAAAATATTGTGCTAATAACATGGTGAAACACACATTTCTTGTCAGAACTATCGTGATGTCAGAACATCGTGGGACAGAATAAACAAAGTAAGAATACTTTTTTTTAGGTATTGTATATCGTTTAAAAAAAATGTAGTTGTACATAATATTTGTAATTATTTAGTTGAGCTTTCTTAGCTTTTGTGTTAAAAGTTATTATTTTAAGTATGTGTAAGTACTTTTTAGTGTTGTTGAGTTTTCTTTTTTACTTTGATACTGAATTTAATTTTTTTTAAAATTCTGCAATGAGACTGCTACTACAGTAAACTCCACCCACACCGGGTCTCGGTCCAACCCCAATCTCCATCACACCTTCACCACAGGTCTCACAGCCTTCAACGAAGCTCTTACTTCCATTCTCAAAACCTCCATCGACTCAGCCGTCAGCTACTTCCACAGGCACGTGGAAACATGCCACGGTCACCCCTGTGCTAAAAAAACCCTCTGCTGATCCAGCCGCTAACTACAGACCAATCTCCCTCCTACCATACCTAGCAAAGTCCTTGAGAAGCTCATCAACAGACACCTCACCCGACCACCTCATAAACCACCATCTCCTTGACCAACCACAGTACAGAATCCGTACTCACAGCCGTCACAGACAATGTCCGCATGGTGCCAGACAGAGGCGATATGGCGTCCCTCATCCTCCTGGACCTCTTTGCAGCTTTCAACATAATATAACAGCCCTTTCTCTTCAGACGCCTGCACAAGATGAGCATCCAAAGGCATGCTATCCTGTGAATTTGCTCCTTCTAGACTGCCAGACACAAACTGGCAGCCTGGCATTATACTCCTCAGACACCTGCAAACTTGTCTGCATCAAGGCTCAATCCTCAGCCCGATCCTCTTCAGTGCATATATGCTCTTCCTGACCAAAGCCATCCAGGTACACAACATCAGGATCCTATCCTATGCCAAAGACACACAGTTCATAATCTCTCTCTCTCTCTCTCTCTCTCTCAAACAAGACCCTCCACATCAAGACCAATTTCAAAGCCTGCATGATTGAAGTCTCCATCTGGATGAAGTCCATCTGTCTCAAGCTGCACACCAACAAGACAGAATTAGGGATCATCAGAAAAAAACACCTCGCTCTGACACTCCACCTTGTAGCCTGTCGACCTGGAACCAACACCTACTGCCAACTACCACGCCAGAAACCTCAGGATCATCATTGACAACAAACTCGGCCTGACCACGCAAGGCAACACTGTCACTGTTTCCTGCTTCCACACCTTGAAGATGCTGGGGAATATCTTCAAATTGCACCCAAAAAACACCAGAAAACATCACTTGCCCGTGTCGCCCTAAAGCTAGGCTATGGAAATGCCCTCTAGGCTTGAACCACCAAGCAACTCACCAGAAGACTCCTTCTTCACCAGGGGTGGCTCCTCCATGTTGGCGGAGGAGCGTTGCCCCACTGCTTTCTAGCACTGCGAGACATAAAATGCTATTATAAATACCACGAGAAAGCAGAAGGGTTTGGTTGGTTGGGGGCATGTGGGTGGGTGGGCAATCTGCTCGAGGGCAGGGGCGGAGTGGCACGCCCAATGCCGACCAAACCACACTCTCCCTTTTCTCCATATAGGCAGCATGCAGCCTACATGGAGAAAATGTCCTCCCCATAGACGCCTATGTGGTCGGCGTCCCAACCAATCACAACACTATCATTGCAGCGTTGTGATTGGCCTAAGGTAGGTCAGGGAGGCTGCCTGCTTCCT
The DNA here is from genome assembly GCF_964261635.1 of Lissotriton helveticus. Taxonomy (NCBI): domain Eukaryota; kingdom Metazoa; phylum Chordata; class Amphibia; order Caudata; family Salamandridae; genus Lissotriton; species Lissotriton helveticus. The sequence goes on from NC_136061.1 coordinate 389,760,538, forward strand.
GTTCTTGCAGAGGCAGGAAAGCAAGCGCAGACCCAGTAGTGAAGGTGGGAGACCCAGGAAAGGTACGTTTTTAAAAACGTATTTAAACTCCCCCTCCTCACACAACCCCCTTTCCCTCAGGAGCACTTGCCCGCCCCCCCCACACCCCACGCCCGCCTCACCACCCGTGAGCCATGCTAGCTGCGACTGCTCTTCACATCAGATCCTCCTCTCCCTTCTTGAGTTTCACAAAAAGTTGACTGTTTGACTAATTTCCCTGCTCTTGGTGCGGTTAGACCCACACACCTGCTTTATTTGTAGAGCGCCCTATCACCAGAGAGCTGATAGGGCGCTCAACAAATATATAAATATAGAGTCAATTTGTTCATCACAAGTTGTTGGTTTTAATGGGTTTACAGGGGAGTAGGAAGGGAAGTATTTTAAATAGTTATTTAAATATTTGATTATAATAAAAAGGCAAAAGGCAAGTGGGACGATAATTGCTCTGAATAGAGGTGTCTGCTCCTGTCTTTTTTAAGAGTGGTCTGACTATTTCTTGTTTCCAGTTTTCTGCAACTAAGCACGTTTCCTGAGAAGAATTGCAAATATAAAGGAAGGGTGAGGCGATGGTCTCCTTAACAATGCAAATAGCAAAGGTTGGTTGGAGGTCCTGATGTAAAATGAGGCCTAGCAGTGGTTTTGTCTTCATGAGTAAGCTGAGGAAACTTTGTGAGGTTAGTGTAAATTTTGCAACAATATATAAGATCAACTGGCTCAGTATTTTCTTTAGAAGGCTATTTCGCAATAAATGCATATATTTGAAAGATCTTTCCTTGAGAGTATTCATCAAGGTTGGCACATAGTTCTTTAAATAGGGTGATGGTACTATTGTTGGCATCCGGAACCAAAGGATTTTTTACTATTCAGTATATTTACTGAGATTCAATTTTTAAAGATTCAGTAGAATTAGCATAAAGGTAATTGTGAGTTTTGCACATTAACTGATGACAGTCTTTAATAGCTTTCCTATATATATGTTTTTGTTTGCGATAATAATCTGATCTCCAGAATCTTTTATTTGTATTTGTTTATTGAAAGCTTGTGATACAATACAAAAGTTTCACATGCAAGCCATCAGCGCCATTGGAATCACTACAAGCAATTTTAGAGCTCCACAAATGTGTCCAACAAATATATGAAACAGATATGCGGCAACCATCCCTTGTAAAACAAAAATAAATGCACAGGGGTATAATAGAGCTGATGTAAAATGAATGATGCGAAGGTTGCAGTTAGCCGATAGGCGCCCAGTCAGCCTACAACAAAATTGCCAATGGTCTATGTACAATACATTTCCCAACGTTTAATTCCATTTAATGTATGAGGGATGTTCCTCCGACTCCCTCTCACAGAGGGACACAACATATAATTTGGTAATCAGTCCCTTACGTTCTTCTCCAGCAAGCACTGCCTGCGGTGCTCGCAATGTCTGAGGCTCAGCTGGGTAATTAGGGTAAACATCCTTGACTGCTTGTCGAACCCTCACATACATGACGCACAGCATAGAACCATGTGTCTGACACGCCTGCACGTCCGGCAACGAGCGGAACTGGCCTTGTTTGTACAGGTACCCCAGCTGCATAACCCCAACTGTTTATAGTGTACGCAACGCGGAACGCTTTTGCGCCGCCGATATGCCAGGATGTGCCACTATCGGTAATTTAGGGGTTTAGCGGTAATTCAGCCGTACCCGTCTATCCAGGGTCTGCCAGGCCCAGGCGGTGCACTGCACCGGATTGATTTTTGTATGGGGGGCCTCCACTCCCACCCGAAAGTGCAGCCGCTACCAGTGGTAAGGGGAGTATTGCGTCACGGTCAGACTCTATTGCTGTATGAGGAAGGAAACGGTGTGGAAAAAACCAATAATGCGCAAATTGCGCCTGTGCGCATAAGTAATAGAGGCGCATGTCTGGTGCCTCGAAACCACCACATTCAAATGGTTGTACCAGAGTATCCCAGTTACAAAGAGGTGTTTTACCCCCGAGACAAATGCTAATAGGGCCGTCTGCAACGCCTTAAAGGCAGAGATGTTCAGGCAAATAGGAATATTCACAAATAGGTGTAATCATTTTGTCAAAATAGCCATTTTGGTCACCGCGATTCGGTCTGCGAGTGAGAGGGGCAGCCGGGCCCATTGCTCAGCCTTTTCTGTGAGTTGTGTGATAGTGCATCCGTAATTCATGGAAATTACCTGTTCAGGGTCTCTGTGCAACCAAATCCCCAAATACTTCACCGGGTCCTGGGTCCAGGACAGGGGAAAGTCCAATTCAAACTCACAAGTACCAGCCGTCAGGGGGAAAACCATCGACTTGGCCCAGTTTATCCCTAAGCCGGAGAATCCTTCAAATGTAACATATTTGCGCAGCAATTCAGGAAGATAGGTTGCACACTCGCGGACATGGAATAGCATGTCTTCCGCATAGAGCGAGACAACAAGTGGTCGTTGTCGGAAGCATAGCGCAGCAGAGGGATGCAATTTGCGCAACTTACAAGCCAGTGGCTCCAGTGCTAATGTAAATAGCATTGGCAACAGGGGGCAGCCCTGCCGTGTACCCCTGCCTATGGGGAATGCCGAAGACAACCGTCCGTTCACGTGAATTCTAGCGGCGGGTTCGGTGTACAACACCCTGATCCACTGCAAAAAAAAACGAGGGAAAACCCATGCATGTGAGTACAGTAAACATATATTCCCAAGAGAGAGAATCAAATGCTTTTGTGGCATAAAGTAGCACTGCTACGGCCTGAAAATCAGAGTCAAAATAGTGGAGAGTAGCTAAAAGTGTACGTAGATCGTGCAGGCACAAAACCTGACTGGTCAGGGAGTACCAGCAGGGGGACCATAGGCTGAAGTCGGAGGGCGATCATTTTTGCTAAAATCTTGGCGTCAATATTAATCATTGAGAGGGGTCTGTAGGAATCGTAGGAATCGCAGCAATTGGGCGCCTTATCAGGTTTCAATAGCATCACTAAGAGAGTTTCCCTTAAAGAAGGTGAAAGGCGTTCAGTGTCGTACGCCTCCGCGTAAACTTCAAGGAGTCTGGGGACTAGGTCATCCCAAATGTCTTATAAAACTCGCTTGGAGCCCATCTAAACCTGCAGCTTTACATGTGGGGAGGGACATAATAGCAAGCTTCACATCTTCCTCATCGAAAGGTTGAGTAAGATGTTCTCTATGGTCTGAGGACAGCCAGCCAAGTGCGACATCATCTTCCGGCTGTACAGCGTCTCTATTTCTAGAAAGGGCAGTATAATAACCAAGTATGGTCTCACTAATGTCAGCTGTGGTATAATAAGCCTCCCTTGCCTCATCAAGCATCTCCGTGATATACTCTTGACTCTGTGGAGCAGCCAATTTTTGCACAAGGGAGCAGCTAGGCCGTCCCCACTCACCATAATGTCGAGCCTTACTGCGCCTTGATATGTGCACCATCTCCTGGTCGGCAGTTTGATTATGTTTAGTCACCAGTTCACGGATCTTTGACTGTGTTTCCCGCAGCGTGTCCATCTCATAGGCTAGTTTTAAAGTTGAAATATCAGCAGCTAATTTGTGAATCCTGCGCCTCAGATCTCGCAGAACTCCAGCCTGTGCCCCATACAGACCCCCCTAATAATGACTTTGAATGCTTCCCACATGGTACCCGCACTATCAACAGAGCCAGTATTCTCCCTAAATAAATTTGAACAGCCTCCCCAACGGTGGTCTTGAAGACTAAGTCCGTCAGTGAAGACGACTGCAATCATCACTGGAATGGCAGTTGGTCACACGCAGTGACCCGTAGCTCTAAGAGCACTGAGGAGTGGCTCGAGAGTGTCCGAGCCAAATGACGTACCCCAACCGCCCAAGTGCATGCAGCCTCAGTAGCCAGCCAGAAATCCAAGCGGGGACAAGTCCAGTGCACAGATGAAACTAACGTGCTCTCTCGCATCTCAGGGTGCTGCAGGCACCACACATCCTTCAAACGTCCCGCATCCATAAGGCCCAGCAACGTCTCCGCAGCTTGTTTAGGCCGTGCTAACTCACTGCCCATACAATTAACATCCATATCTAGGTAGACATTGATATCTCCTCCCAATATTATCTCCGCGTCTAGGAACCCTGAGATGCGGCGCCAGATATCAGTGAAAAAGGCCGGGTCATCGACATTTGGTCCATACACATTCACTAGAAGAACACTCAACCCCTATCTGGCTATGCACCAGCGCCACTCCGCCCAGGTCATCTTTCTCAGTGTGCGTGACCTAAAACGGAATCCCTCTTTTAATCAGAGTCATAACCCCACCTGCGTAGCTGGAATAGGAGGATGCTACACGTAAGCCAGCCCACCTACCCCCCATATTCTTTTCCGATAATTTACTGAGGTGAGTCTCCTGCAAGAAAGCAATCTGGACAGCCATCCTGTCTAAGTAGGCAAACACAGACCTAATCTTTTTAGGAGTATTTAGGCCACGAACATTCCAGGTTGGGAATTGTATTTTGCCACTCATCTAGTCAGTGGATTGTAAAGTGGCCTGGCAATCAGATATATCAAAAACATGTGTGTGCTAGTGCATCTAAGAAGATAAAGTTCACAAAATAAAAAGCATAAAGTGCCAGTCAGCCCCCCCTCCGCAACCCCCATCCCCCTCCCACTTCAGCTTCCCCAACTCGCCAAAGCCATCCCAACCCTCACCCACCCCCTCTCAACTAAAGAACAACAATGCAAAACATAGATGGGGTATTCCCATGAGAGGGCATCAGAATGGTACTATCCTCCTATCTATTAGGTGGTGGTTGAGCAGGGTTCTGTAACTATGCCTGATAAGAACAATACCAAGGATTGTGTACATAGTATGAAAGCATGCATACTACGTTGGATTTCACCTGTGTCTACCTGCAAATGGGAGAAAAGCAAGAGATACATTCAAAGAGCACAACATGGTCCAGAGTGAAGTATGGTGATTCGAACAGGCAAACTTGCAGTAGGATAAGTTCTACAAACGTGCCGTACGGGCGCACTGTTCCTCCGTATCTGACGGTGTTCGGGATTCACGTTGTCTTCTCTTAAGGTGCTTTGCTTGTTCTAGAGCTGCTTTGGGCTTGTTGAAAATGTGAGAGTCTCCGTCAGGGCCTATCTTCAGGCGGGCAGGGGATATAACATGGCGTAAGGGACCCCTTTAGATTGGAGAAATTTTTTGATAGCCCCAATTTCCCTTCTTGCAGTTGTACAGCGACAGTAAAGTCGGGAAAGAACGAAAGTTTATTGCCTTGGTATTTGATAGTGCCCTTTTCTCTGACCAGGCATTAAATGACATCCCGGTCCCTATAATTCTGCACTCTTGCAATAATGGGGCAGGGAGGAACGCCCGGGACTGGTCTAGCAGCTAACGAGCGATGTTCCCGCTCTACAATGAACATAGGTGAAAGTCGCTCTGTACCAAAAAGATCTGCGATCAGTGTTTCAATAAATGGCTCAATTTTGCCCACATTTGTTGATTCTGGCAGACCAGTGATATGAATGTTATTACGCCTGGAGCATGCCTCCAAGTCCTCATTCTTAGCCTGTATGATAGAGAGAACTTTTTCCATATTAAGAGTTTTCCCGGCAACATCACTGAGACCATCTTCTGCCACAGATACCCGCTGTTCGACTTTCCCCATGCAGGCAATCTGCTTTTCTAACTGCGAGGACATGTGGTCTAGTCGATGATTGACAGCCGCCATGGTGCCCTCGATGGATTGGAGGCTGCGTTGCATGGCCAACAGTGTTGTCTCAATAGTGGAGGACCCCCCTTCCCGTGCATCAGCCTCAGAATCCGAGGCGGGCATCTGTGGAGTCTTAGTAGATTTACGTGCCTCAAATGTGAGGTGCAGTCGGGTTTTGTCAGTTCTGCTCATGGTGCACAGGGCCATGACTGGATTATCTGGAGGGTGAAGAATGGAACTGGGCACCCACAAACCCCCTTGTAGGTCTCAACCATGATGCAGAGAGGGCTCACAATGCGATCCGCTCTTCCAGTCCAGTGGTGCGCCCAAGATGTTTGTGCTCCCACACATACACTGCCACAGGAGGCCACAGAAAGTAGGGGCACGAGTCCCGGCAAGAGTAGTGTAGGTACTCGTGGTGACAGAACCCTACACTGAGGGCAACAGAACCAGTAGACCAGTTAAAGTAGGGAGGCAAATGCAGCTGTCGAGCTGCCAAGTTAGAGAGGAGGTGCCCACCCAGGCGTCGCAGTTGGAGGAGGAAACTACGTAGAGGAAGGATATTTAGGGGTTCCCTCCAGCGCAAAACCCAGGCCACAGGGAGCACGTCCGCCCAGGGCCCAGGGCCCCACAGAACCAGCCATGGGTGACAGCAAGGTGTCAGGCACTCCTTCACTCAGGTGTTCAGCATGGAGTACAGCACACAAATACTATCCAGTACCCCAACAAATGGCAACGCAGCAGAGCTCTTCTCCTTCAGGTCGCTACTCCCTCAGGAGCTCAGCACCACGAACCTCAAGCAAGTTTAGAGAGCGTGGGCCGCGCGCTGCAGAGGAAGGCAGCCCAGCAACAACTGCGCATATAATGCAGGCCGCCCGACACGTCGCCGCAGGTGACCCTCATAAGAGGGCGGGCACCGTAGTGCCACAGGATGACAGGCGCACCAGCCTGCGGGGGTCCAGCGGCCGGAGGCCGCGGCCATTACGTCAGCACGTTTTATTGGGGGGCGGGAGGGGACAAGGTATTTATGTCTCCCCCACGCCGCTGAGCAGCCTCTTTTGTTCCTGACTGCCCTCGATGTTGTGCCCAGGTCTTGAGGTGAGTGACCTTTCCCCCCTCCCCTTTTTTCCATGCGCGCTCCGCGCCCGTGTGTTCCTTCGGGCCTGGAGGCCTGCTACTTTGAGAACTGTTTGTGTTGCTTGGGGGCTGGGGACCAGAATTTTGTAATTATTTGTATTTGGTTTCGGTTGCCGAGGGATTTCATGTGTGCGGTGATCTTTCCCCCTCCCCCCCCTTTATTTGATGTCCTGTGGTACCGCTGTGAGTGCATTGTGGATGCTTGCGGGGCGGTCATAAGGGCAGTTCCGTCGTTTTCTCCTGGGATTGCTTTAGTTTTCTGTGTCATTGTTAGGCATTTTCTCTATTGGGGGGGCAGATGGGGGTGGGGGGGCGTTAGCGGGTGTTCTTTCAAGGGGAAAGGATTAGGCGCTAAGGTGTTCGAGGTTCTCCCTTTTGCGGGGCGGGTGTATACTGGGGGGGATTTTGTGATGTTGCTTAGGCCTGCCCTTTTATGTTACTGTGGGGCTTGGGGGCTGGGCACCGGGTTGGGGGGCAGTATTTACTCGTAATGTTGTTTGTCTCTTTGCATCAGGGCCGCAATCCATCTTTTGGGCATTATGTCGTTGTTGATAAGTGGTTATGTTTGCTTCTTAATTTTCGATTGGGCAGGGCATGATGTGTATGTTATCTGTTCTCTATTGTGGTGCGGGTCTCCTTTGGGTAGTTAATGAAAGTTTACTCAGGGGCGCTGTCCATGCACGCTACCTCCGGCCCGGGTGGCTGGGTCTTTTAGGAGCTACAACTGTGGTAGTGCTATTAACATGCATTTAGCTGTGGTGTCCATTATGTCGTTGTTGCTAAGTTGTTATGTTTGCTTCTTATTTTCGATTGGGCAGGGCATGATGTGTGTCGGGGGACTTAGTTTTATTTCCGAGCTGCCGTGCAGTGTGTTACTAGCGCTCGCGACTAGATAGCTCATGCGGCTACAGGGGGGCACTAGGAACAACGGGGTTGCCGGTTAGATTCCATGTAGGTCAGGTAGTGTACTGACAGTTGTTATCGTGAAGGGTTATCACGTCTTAGTCGGACGGGGAACAGCAGATTCCAGTAACGTGTGTTCTCGCTTGGCATCAGCTTTCCTGCTTGGGGGGGGGCGGCCATTACTGGCCATGAGGGTCTTTCGCAGTGCGGCCATCTTCGAAGGTCTCGACCTACTCGGCCAAGGGGGAGGGGCGGTGGGGGCGGCCATTTTGGTCACCTCCACCTCTGGCTTTATAACGAAGGGGGGCGTGGCTGCTGGCTCGCCAGTGGTGCGGGTCAATCATTTATAAGTTTAATTACGAGCACCGGACTCTATGATGGATCGTTTATCCGGTTGCGGAACTCGAGTTGGAAAGTCATCCTGATGGCTCACGGCGCAGTATGCGCAAGCATGCTTCGATAGCTCAGTTAGGAGAGCGTTCGACCGCAGAGCGAGAGGATCCTGGTTCAATACCGGGTTTCGGCATAGTTGAACCTTGTGCTTTTATTTCACGCACTCGAGGCTAAAGCCTTGCGCCAGCTGATAGGCGTTTTTCGCAGATGTCACGGGAGGCTTGGTTAAGCGCTTGTCCCCTTACACTGTCACTGGCGATTCAACTAGAACGTAGTCTTCAGCCATGACCGGCCCGCGCGCGCGAGCCGCGCTGCTTTCTGCCCCGTTCTTCCTTGCACGACGGCTTTGCGGCTTGGCCCAGGGGTCTGGGTGTCTTACGCTCGTGTATGGTCAGTGCCGGCCCACCAAGGGGGAGCTCACGATTTAGCCCCAGTGTGGGCCCTTGCGGCTCCAGGGCAGCGCACCGCACTGCGGGCTTAGGCCTTTACTGGGATTGCGTTCTTGTGCGAGGGTGGCGGTTACGTTGAACGGCACGGGGAAGCCGCTGAGCAGGCACTTTCACGTGCCGATCTAGGTGGAGAGTGCATGTGGGTTACATGCGTTGTTCAGCCGGCATTTATGTGAGGCTGAGTTATTTTACGTTTTATTCCTATCCCGCTTGCACTTGGCACGCTGCGAGGAGTGCAGCGGTCAGCAAGGAGTTCTCCCGGGTCAGCTGCGATTTGCCAGGCATCGGTGTTTCTCCGCCCTCGCCCCCCCCTCCTCCCGGGGCGGGGGTGGTTTCTTATTTTGTGGACGGCTAGACGGTGGCCTTTCACACGAATTCAGGTGAACATCCCACCAGTTTGCTAGGGAACGGCAGGCATATGCTTTCCCTCCCTTTCAGGGCTGCTGTCCCTATCGTGCAGTGTTAACAGGCTTATCCCTAATGAGTTAACTATGGACTCCTTCGGTATACAGTTTCTTTAAATAATGCATGTGGACAACCATGGAATAGCAATGTTGGTATAGCTTTTGAGGAATACATGGTAACTTACTAGGGCTGATATTGAGTTCTTTTAAGGTGGCACTAACAGTCGTATCTTGCAGGACTGATTTACATATGGCTATTGAAGTGTGGAAGGCCAGGAGCAGAAATACAGTGGCAAGACGCTGAAAAGAAGAAAGAACGCAACAGACGAAGAAGAACAATGAGGTTCCGTGACGATTTTACCCCGTGTTTGTAACATTGTCACAAATACATAATTTTGGTATCAATGAACCGCAAATGATCCATTTAGTATATCCTGGTGTTTTCGCTATGCTACGAGCAAGAGCACTCCTGTTACAAACACATTTCTGTTCTACCCATGGCATCCATCTTAGAACACGGAAGCCATTTTGTATTCTTTGCCCTCACATAGTCAATGAACACGCAATAACCTCTTTCAATTAAGGACACGTAGGCCTTAGCCGGCAATTCACCTTGCTAGTGAATTGCGCACCTTAGGCCAGCAACGCTGTGGCAACATGACTCGGCAAGAGCTGCCTCCCCAGCCTGAGGCCAGTCCTGCTATACTGGTTCTCGTGTCCGTTGGCCTGATCATGATTAGGCGGCCGAAGCCGGTAACCGTGCCCATTTACGACCCACAAACATCTCTTATCCTACTGTTCTATCTTCTGCACCTGGCTCTGCTCCTTTCCTTCTGGGCCTTTATTAGGGGGAGGTAACGAAATTTACGATGAGGCGGTCCGGGTCTTGAATGAGAAATTGACATAGGATTATGATGGACTAGTGGGAACCCCTCGTTCGTAATGTTTTGACATCAGATATTGTTGACGATTCCTGTGCAACGACAAATATTTATTGTTTAAGATACAAAGGTTTTGGAATGTGCTAACATGTAAAGAATTTGCCTGAAGCCCAATATTCAGTATATAAGGAACAACCCTCTTTGTACAAATTGAACAGGGTCCTAGATACTGCCCATGTGTAGTTTCTGTGACTTCTGTGTCCCTGCAGTAATAAACCTTTGGTCTTTGACGCCACCATCGAGAAGCCCGTGTTTCTGTTTGTTTGTGCACCAAGGCAGGTTGAACTCCGGGGTCTTCGGGTGTTATCCCTGACACCTCTGGACGGAACTAAAAAAGTCCAGAACTCCAATTGGCGCCCAACGTAGGGCGACGTCATTCGGTACCGGTCCAAAAGCCTGAAGAGTTCGAGAAGCTTCGTGTGAAGATTTCAGAGGGAGGCGCCCCACTTCATCGATCCCGGCATATCGCAAAAGTGGCCCGACGTTCTCTTCCACGAGGGTTCCCGTTCAGACGGCTGCAGTGGTTCGTTGCCTTGACCGTCGCCCTGTCTTGGACCCGAGGTGCAGTCCTTAGTACGGCGAGACGTGACGGGTTTCTCCTTGGTGACGTCTTCAGTGCCTCAGTTAAGTATTAAGTGGTTGATAGTTGATTACTTCGTGAGGGTTGTTTCTGTTTTGATAATCCTTTTAGTTCTTGGTTTCGGTTCGGTTTCATAAGATTATCGCTGGTTATTCTGGTTACGATAATCATTCAGTTCAGTTCGGGTATCGATACGTTTGTCTGTTCTGGTAGGCCTAAGTTCTTGGTTCGAGTGCGCACCTTTCTTTTGGTTTGTGTTTTGTCTGTTTTGTGTTCCGGGTTATAAAATGGTAAGTCGGAGAAATTGTATGTTGTCTTGTTTTAGTTGCAACAGTGATTCCCAGTTGGAGGACTCGTGTTCGGTTCCTCCGATTGGAACTCCCCTTTATGATCTATATTGCAAATTTGGTGTGGGCCCTATCTCTTACAACGAGGTATGGATCCACTACACAGAGAAAGATGGTGTCCTTAGTTGGCCACTGCATGGTAGTTTCGAACCTCAAATTCTTGATAATTTAGAAACGAAATTATTCAAGAAGAAAGCCCGGCCGGCAATGTTTGATTCTTTCCGTTATTGGCGAAAAGAATCTAAACAGAGAGAAATTAAAAAGTTGAAGAAAGAACAGAAAGAGCAAGAGTTGACTTTAGAACAGTCTGCTAAGCAGCTGCAACTCAACGAGTCTGAGAAGGCGATGGAGGTGGCCAATAGAGAGCGTAATTTAGCGATAGACAAGTGCTATCCTGCTTTGCCATCGAGTACAGCTAAGATAGTAGAGGACCCTGAAAAGGATCCCCTGTTGTCTTACTTGTTACGATCACCCCCACCGTATGCACAGGGTGCTACGGCTTCACCTATACCAAATGTTCAATTACCGATTGCTGGACAACCTGGTGTTCCTGCTCCTCTGAATCAAGTTCCTGTACCTCCTGTGGTCAATATTAATGTTCCTTCGGCACCCCCTCTTCCAGGGTTGCCGTCTTCTTTACCTATACCTGTATCGCTTACACCTGCTAGTTCACAAGCTGTTTTGCCCGCTACTCCTACTGTTCCTGATCTATCTGTTCCAACTGCTACTCTATTTACTGCTTCTACTAATATTATGACTCCGCTTTCTGTTCGTCGGAGAATCACTGATTCTGTCTCTAATATTCTATCTCCCTTCTATAAAACTCTGATTAAGACTCCTACCTCTGACTCTGTGCAGAGACGTAGTCAGCTTCCCAGTACTGAAGAAAGAGGAATATTAGATTCCACTGCTCTTAGATGGGTTTCGAAAGTTGGAAGATATAATGTACAAGATGTACTAGATACATTTATGCAATGGAACGAACCGACACAACGATATGTGTTTGATGAAATGTGCTTCCTTCTACGTGAGGAATTGGAAGAGGATGACCCTGAATCAAATCTAGAAGAATTAATTAATGTTCGGAAAGAATTTGCTGCAGGTATGATAGTTGGTCAAAATATAAAAGAAGCGATGGAACTGATTTTAAGTTATAGGAATGACCCATCCCTTCGTTCATCGAGGGAGTTAGAGAAACGTAGTACGAAACAAAATCGTCAATACCCAATGAGAGAGGTTCCACCAATTTGGCGTGAAGCTGTGCAAGCTAATGCAAACCTTGGTATTGCAGCCGCTCCAGCCCAATTCCAGAGAGTATGGATACATATTCCATGGAAGCGAGCTGAAGTATTAGCAGTGAAACAGGCCTTGCCAGATCCGCGTAAAAATCCTGCAGGATACTACAAAGAGTTGGCTCAGACAGTTGACGCTTGTGTATTAAATCTAGCTGACATAGATCTGCTATTTGGTAATGTAGTACCGCAACCAATTTGGGCTAAAATTCGTAAAGAGAATCATCCAGTTGCCCTAGGTGGTGATTGGGCAGCTATAATTGCAGCGGATGGTCAACAAATAGGTGGTTCCAAACCTGAACCCTTAATTGCTAATTTGCCTGGTAGAATAATCGATTTAATGAAAACCCTAATGCCAGCATTACGCGTTAACTGGGACAAATTGTCCGCGTGCAAACAGAAGAAAGACGAAAGCGTCTCCGACTTTTTCACAAGATTCGAGGAGACTTTCGTGGATCATAGTGGTCAGGATATGAGCACAGAAGGAGGTCAGAGATTATTTGTTGATAAATTTGTGCACAATCTGTTGCCCGAACTTAGTGGTAAATTAAAGAATTCTGAAAGTGCGTGGGCTGTCTCTACGACTGCGCAAATACTTGCGACTGCCCAGTACTATGAAAATAGGGATAAAGAGGAGAAAGAAAAATCAGATAAAAAGACGAAAGATTTAAAAACTAAAGTTCTTTTACAGCAAGCTTATCCGCCTCGCACCAATCAGACTAATACACAGCAAGGGTCATATCAAAGAACGGAGTATAATTCTCAGAGGCCACAGTACCAATGGAATCAGTGTGCTTATTGCAAAATGGAAGGCCATTATAAGACTGAGTGTCCGGTACGGGCACAAAATAATACTGCGGCAGCTCAGAGAGGTCGTGGTGGTTATATGCAGAATTCTAGAGGTCGAGGAAGAAGTGCTATGCCTCCACAGACAAGTGATCGCCCTTCTAATTATTTCGACCAACGAAATGGACAATCTGCCCAACAAAATAGGTCTCAACAATATCATGTTGAAGATTACTATGAAGCTAGTGAGGAAGTTCAGCCAAGGGAGTACTAGGACAGCCATGGACAAAGAGAGGGAGTAGTATCAGTTCCAGTAGATCAGAGTGGGCCTTATGTCGCAGTAGCAACATCAGGTATAGTCGAACTGTTTCTGTTGGATACTGGTGCAGCAAAAAGTTCTATCATACATGCGAAACTCCCTGGCGCACCTTTGTCTGGCTCAACAAACGTTTCAGTAGGTTTTTCAGGCGCCCCTGTTCACAACCCTGTTTCTCGTCCTTTGTCTATTTCTGTTGGACCCCGCCACTTGAAAGCTCCCCTGATTCTGACAACAGGTTGTAATGAAAATCTGCTTGGTTTAGACTTGTTAAAACGCTTATATGCGACATTGTACTGTTCTCCAGAAGGAGTACAGCTTACGTTGGGTAAAAGAATAATTTCTCCGATGTACTTGTCGATGGATGCGCTCCCACCAGAGCTGCGTTCTCTCCCTGATACTCTTTGGGCGACTGGTCCTAATGATGTAGGTCTTTTAGAAATTCCACCATATGTAGTAACTTTGAAAGCGAATGTAAAATTTCCTCGAATTCCACAATACAGAATCTCTAGTGAAGGTGAACGCGCACTTTTATTAATTGTGCAAGATCTGATCGAGAAAAACGTTGTAGAAGAAACTAGAGGTAATGTCTGTAATAGTCCTGTACTGCCCATTCTGAAACGAACTGACCCAACAAAGCCTCCAGTATATAGGTTTGTAATTGATCTTAGAGAGGTTAATAAAATTGTGATTCCACAGTTTCCTGTGGTTCCAGACATTACTGCATTGTTAACGTTGATTCCTGCTACAGCAGCATGGTTTTCGGTTATCGACTTGAAAAATGCCTTTTTCAGCATTCCGATAGCCGAGGAAAGCAGAGATATCTTCGGTTTCTCTCTAGGAGGACGAAGCTTCAGGTTTAAACGCGCTCCACAAGGTTATTGTGAAAGCCCATCCATTTACAGTCAAGCATTAAAAAGCCAATTAGATTCCTTTGTACTTCCTCCTGGTTCTGCTTTAGTACAATATGTTGATGATCTTCTAGTGGCTGCCGATGACAAGGAAACTTGCAAAACAGCTACAATTTCATTATTGCGTCATTTGTCAAATTTGAATCACAAAGTGTCACCTTCAAAAATGCAATACTGTTGCCAAGAAGTGACCTACTTAGGTCATCTCTTGTCAATGGAGGGAAGGAAGTTGACCCCAGAGAGAATAAAAGCAATTACACAGATGAATGTTCCTAGCACGCAGAGAGAAGTACGTGCCTTTTTAGGTATTACCTCATATTGTAGGCAATGGATCCCAAATTTTTCTCTTTTGGCAAAACCGTTGGTAGCTTTGACTGGGAAAAATGTTCCGAGTCCAGTGCCATGGTCTGCCGAATGTCAGGAGAGTTTTTCTGAGTTACGAAATGCACTGTGTTCAGCTCCTGTACTGGGTACACCCGATTACAGTAAGCCATTCACGCTCTATGTCCATGAAAGAGAAGGTTGTGCGTTGAGTGTTTTGACACAGAAATTTGGTGATAAACAACGCCCTTGTGCGTATTTTTCATCAACGTTAGATCCGGTAGCTAGAGCGTTGCCTAGTTGCTTGAGAGCTACAGCCGCAGCTGCAGCCTCCATTCGACAATCTGCTGGTTTAGTAATGAACAACATGCTAGTGGTTATGGTTCCTCATGCTGTGGATACATTCATGAACCGAACCAAGACGCAGCACCTTACCAGTGCTAGATTATCAGGTTACGAACTGACATTGCTAGCGAGTCATATTCAGATCAAAAGATGCAATGTATTGAATCCAGCAACATTGTTGCCGACTAGTCAAGAGTCGAGTGATTCCGAACCACACGACTGTTGTTTTAGAACTGAGGAAGAAACAAAAGGACGAATTGATTTAAAAGACACTCCGTTATCAGATCCAGATGGCACGTTGTATGTTGATGGGTCTTGCTTCAAACTCCAGAATGGTGATGTGACTGCTGCCTATGCAGTAACGACTTTGCGTACGATTGTGGAGACTGCAAGAGTGAGTCAGAATTCTGCCCAGGCTGCAGAATTGATCGCGCTAACAAGAGCGTGCGTTTTAGCTAAGGGAAAGAGAGTGAATGTGTTCACAGATAGTCAGTACGCGTTCGGCGTGGCCCATAGTTTTGGCCGTTTGTGGAAAGAGAGAGGTTTCATTACGTCCCATGGGACTAAGATTCAACATGGCCAGCTAGTTAATGACTTGTTGGAATCTCTAACCTTGCCGACTGAAGTTGCGATTGTGAAATGCAGTGCTCACAAAGCAATCACGGATGATGTTGGTCGTGGGAATGCTTTTGCTGATGAGACTGCAAAACAGACAGCTAGAAATATGATGAGTAGAATGTATGTTGCAACGTCTGCAAGATGGATTTCTGAGTCTGGAATGTGTGAGGACACAGTGGAAAGCGTGAAAGAAATTCAGAAAGAGGCGACTGAGGAGGAAAAGCGTGCATGGAAAGAGAGCACGGGTAAATTGGACTCAAGTGGGTGTTGGATTGATTTGTCGGAACAACAGCGTTGGATGTTACCTGATGCGTATGTGCTTGCAGTAGTAACGATGGCACATGGAGCAGCGCACATCAGCTCTAAAGGGATTTGTAAGATGTTGGCCCCAGTTTGGAACAATGATGGGATTAGTAAGTGTGCAGAGAGAGTGGTGAGAAATTGTATGGTATGCTTGATGCATAATCCTGGCAAGGGAATCCCCACACCTGCAGGTTACTTCGCTCCTCCTTCCTGCCCCTTTGAAGTGATTCAGCTAGACTTCATTCACATGGATCGTTGTAATAATCTAAAGTACGTCCTAGTGGTAGTTTGTGCGTTCTCCAGATGGATCGAAGCATACCCACTGAAGGACAATACTGCTATGTCCACTGCCAAGATCCTTCTTAAAGAATACTTCCCCAGATTCGGAATGCCACGGATTGTATGGTCAGATAACGGAAGTGAGTTCGTAGGGAAAGTTATGCAGAGTGTGTGTGCCGGCCTAGGGATTAGACAAAAGTTTCACAGTGCGAATCATCCCCAGTCCGCGGGTTTAGTTGAGGGTTACAATGGCACCCTTAAACTGAAACTTGCTAAGATACAAGCATCCACGGGTTTGCCCTGGCCAGATGCACTGCCTTTGGCTTTGTTATCAACAAGAGCAACTGTACATTCTAGAGTAGGGCTTAGTCCATATGAAATAATTTTTGGTCGTCCTGCAAATGTTTGGGGGGTACCTAGACCGAAAGAATTTAAGCAGCTGGAATACCCAATGTTAATTGATTACCTTTTCGACTTGACTGCTAAATTGAGCCTTATTCACCAACAGGTTTTCGATGCATTGCCAAAGCCACCGGAGAGTCCAGGTCATCAGCTGAAACCTGGGGATCAAGTAGTCATTAGAAATTTTGCAAGAACGAAAAATCTTCAGCCCAGATTCGTTGGCCCGTTCCAAGTCTTATTGGCGACGAGAACTGCTATTCGAGTGGCCGGACGGAAGAATTGGATCCACACGACACACGTCAAACGTGTGCCTCTGCCACTTCCTTACGACAACTGGGTAAAGAAAGGAATCAGTGCCTCTGAAGCAGAACAAATACCCAGGTTCATCCCTTTCAGTGATGCAGAACTGATCACTGATACATCAAACTCTGACTCTCCTCCTGAAACTGCTCTTTTGAACCCTGAACATTTGCCATCTGCACCAAAAGAACATTTGTCATCTGCAAACGCGAACATTGCAACGTCGGCTGAAAATATATTGTTTCCAGATCAGACAGCTCCTGCAAAACTGAGATACAACTTGCGACCTCGCAATATGGACAAATAAAGCAGGAAACTGCCTATTTTCACATTTGAATTTTTATACATTGCCTCCAGCCAGGAAGTTTGCTATTATTTTGTTGTTTTAAATTTTGCCTTGCCGTCTGGGTAGCCGTAGGGTCGTGGCTGTGTGCCTAGTTGAATCTGCGGGGGTCAGACATAAGGTCGATCTTTCTGTTAGTTCTGGGAACTCCCAGGGCTGATAGAGGCATTTTCATCTACGTACACATCATCAGTGGTCACGAGCGGATTGTAGAAGATGGAGCTTCCTGAGCTGCAACGAAAGAATGTAATTTATGTTCGCAGAAATAGACTGTACAGAATACTTCACAGCAAATGCTTTCTAATGCAATGTGCAGTTAAATTTTTAATTGTTTTGATAACGTTGGTGGGTGGAATCATCTTTGGTGTACATTTGATTTTTATGCCGGTAACTACAGTACCTCCCCTTGATCCTACTACTTCTACGGTTTCTTCTATGCATTCTTTTCACTCATTTCCTGAACACGAACAAGCTCGACGCTCAGAATTTATTAACAATACATTTGTACAGCTCTTGCATCAACACCAACTGGTAGTTAATACTACAGACTGCTGGGTGTGTGGCTTGATACCTCACACTATGGATAAAGGCATTCCCTATCTAGTCTTGCCCTTCAGCTATAATGGATCATTTCAGGCCTTTCAGACCATTTTTTCCTATGCCCTTGAGACCTATCCTCCGCGTCCACCACAGTCCACTAAATACAACTCAGCCAACAAAGCTTTAGTCCAGGGAATTATTGACATGATTAAAGACGTCAATAATACTCCATCTTACCCTAGAGATGAATTACGGGTGTATTTGAGTTGGAACTCTACCGAGTATCGCCTTAATTTGGGAGAAAGCAAGCGTAAAAGCTCCACTTCAGTTTGGGTCGTGCCTCACCGAGGTCAGGTCTGTTTGCAAGGAAATGGGAGAAATCTGAGAGCTCAGCTAGGGAGGAGTGAGTGCGTTGAGACTTACGTATTTCCGTCTAACTCCTCCCCTGCCTTCCTTACTGCTAGGGGTACTTACTTCATCTGTCAAGACAGAGCGTATACATGGCTGCCTGCTGACTTCTCAGGTTCATGTTATATTGCTCGATTGTTACCTCCGACGTACACTGCTTCTTCAGATTATCACAAGACCAGAGTAGCAAGAGGTGTCTTCAGCAAGGAAGATACCGCTGGTCAGGAAGCTGGAGACTTCTTCAAAGGTTTCCTTCCGTTTTGGGGGCCTATGGCCAATAGTAGAAATCTACGTCAACTAACACGGGTAGTTGAATCTACTATTACAGAAACTGCTGGTGCCCTTAGTAACTTAACAGCTGAGCTTCAGGCGGATCGTCTCATGACGTTACAGAACCGTATGGTTCTAGACGTAATACTTGCAGATCGAGGTGGGGTATGCAGAATGATCCAATCGAGCTGCTGTGTTTTTATTCCCAATAATGCTCCAACCGTCTATGAAGCGATCTCTAAGCTACACAAGATTTCCGACTCTATACACGTAGACAAGGGAAACTGGTCCTTCATGGAGTGGTTTTGGACTCTGGTATCAGCGTGGGGATGGAAGGTTCTGATGGTCATTGGTGTCATCCTAGTATTTCTGTTCTCGTGCTGCCTTATTATCCAATGTGGTCCCGCTTTGTGTAGTCTCTGTGCTGCAACCTGTTTCAGAAAACAACCTGTATTCGGAGAAAAGGTACGAGACAGGATGATGATGCAACAACATGTCACTGACCTAATGAGCATAGAGTTAGATTCTGACATAGACTGAGTAATTGCCTATGTAAGGGCAAAAGGAGGGTCTGAGGTTCTGTGACGATTTTACCCCGTGTTTGTAACATTGTCACAAATACATAATTTTGGTATCAATGAACCGCAAATGATCCATTTAGTATATCCTGGTGTTTTCGCTATGCTACGAGCAAGAGCACTCCTGTTACAAACACATTTCTGTTCTACCCATGGCATCCATCTTAGAACACGGAAGCCATTTTGTATTCTTTGCCCTCACATAGTCAATGAACACGCAATAACCTCTTTCAATTAAGGACACGTAGGCCTTAGCCGGCAATTCACCTTGCTAGTGAATTGCGCACCTTAGGCCAGCAACGCTGTGGCAACATGACTCGGCAAGAGCTGCCTCCCCAGCCTGAGGCCAGTCCTGCTATACTGGTTCTCGTGTCCGTTGGCCTGATCATGATTAGGCGGCCGAAGCCGGTAACCGTGCCCATTTACGACCCACAAACATCTCTTATCCTACTGTTCTATCTTCTGCACCTGGCTCTGCTCCTTTCCTTCTGGGCCTTTATTAGGGGGAGGTAACGAAATTTACGATGAGGCGGTCCGGGTCTTGAATGAGAAATTGACATAGGATTATGATGGACTAGTGGGAACCCCTCGTTCGTAATGTTTTGACATCAGATATTGTTGACGATTCCTGTGCAACGACAAATATTTATTGTTTAAGATACAAAGGTTTTGGAATGTGCTAACATGTAAAGAATTTGCCTGAAGCCCAATATTCAGTATATAAGGAACAACCCTCTTTGTACAAATTGAACAGGCTCCTAGATACTGCCCATGTGTAGTTTCTGTGACTTCTGTGTCCCTGCAGTAATAAACCTTTGGTCTTTGACGCCACCATCGAGAAGCCCGTGTTTCTGTTTGTTTGTGCACCAAGGCAGGTTGAACTCCGGGGTCTTCGGGTGTTATCCCTGACACCTCTGGACGGAACCAAAAAAGTCCAGAACTCCAACAAGGCAATGAGTGGGAAGGAACGTTGTGACACTGTTCTTTATTTTTCAGATTACAAAGTAAAATTCATCAGCAGAAGAGCAATGAAGCGGGACAGGTGGATTCTGGTGGTTCAGAGACAGGTATACTGGTAGAACCAGCTCCTGGGGGTTGACATGGAGGGAGAACTTAGGCACGCAGTAGGGGAAATGAGAATAAGTCAGTTGTGGTCTAGGGAAATTGTCGCCTACAAGGACTCCTACTAACGTTCGCCTTTTCCCTCCATAGCCCCTCTTCACTCGCACTCTCGGAGTCCTCCGTATTGCTCGAAACTGTCGTTCCGCTTGTTGCATCACTGGAATGTAAGTATGGAGGGGTGTGGGACACGCGCCTGTTGATTTTCACGAAGGCCAAGCTCTTTCTTCGTTTGTGTATGGTGGCTGATCCCAAAATTTTTATCCACAGAGTTCGTGCAAGCGTTGCGAAGTCAGAATGGACAGCCAGAATTCCCCCCCCCCCCTCTTCCAGGAAAACACCCAGGTGGAGGACTCGTTGCCGGGCACCTCCCAAGACGCAGTGTGGGCTGACTTTTTGGAGCTGGCCAAGCTGAAGGGCCTGGCATGGGCCCAGAGTATGTTGAATACGCCAGAGCTGGAGGATTCTGGTTGCCCTGCTGAATCCCCGTCGTCCGACAACTCGAACAATATCGATGCCGCTCCTTCCAGGCCCAAGCGGAGCAGAAAGCCCACTGTGAGTGATTTCCCCATGGAAACTTTGCCGCTGACTCGTAGCAAGTCGGTGGCGACCCCCAAGGAGGTCCCGGCGGGGGGAGCAAGCGCTATGCCACCGCCTCCTGCACTCCCCAAGGACATTCAGACGGCACAAGGTAATTTTGCTACCAAAGACGATCTGACCAAAGTTTTGGACTCTTTGAACAATTTCATGAAACGCTTTCAAAGGGGGTTACCTGGCTCTAGCGCCATGCCAGCTGGGGGTAGTGGCCTGGCGAATGTGAGTACGATTCCGGCAGCATCCACTGTTTGGTCATCAGTGCATGCGGCAAAACAAGGCGAGTCAGTTATGGTTGCTTCTCTACCTAAGCAAGGGGATGCAGCGAGCATGGCCTCACCACCGGCGGCTCTCTCGAGCTCGAATGGGGCGGATAGCAGGGCACTGCCGGTGAAGAACGCCGCCGCCACCCCGGCCCCTACCGCTATGGTGGCTAATGCTCTCTCTGTTCCTGCTAGCGCTTCCTCCAGGGTGCCCCCAGTCAGCACCACGCTGCCGGTTCCCGTCCATACTCCTGTCCCCGTGATCACCACAGCCCCGCTCCTCTCGGGCGATGCTCTCTGGCGTGGCAGGTACCCCAGGCCGCCAAAGAGGCAATCTGGAGACGGGAGTTCATCGACATTTTCACCCTTCTCATGTTAGGGCAGGAAGGCGTGGATGCTAGGAAGTTTGGAGTTAAGGAAGAGGATAAAAAGGTCAAGTACCAGCCCTGGCCTGAGAAGAACATTGCGAACTGGCTAGAGGCTTTCTCAATCTTAGCGGCTGTCACAATGGAACGCTTTCCCGAGCAGAGCCCAGGCCTTGTTCAATACTCCAGAATCATAAACAATGAGGCTTTGAAATGGGGTGGAAACGGGTGGATCAACTATGACAGGGAGTTTCGTAGAAAAATGTCTCAGTGCTCAGACATGAACTGGGATCAGAAGGAAGTGCAGCTCTGGATGGAGCACATGGGAGCTCGGGGACAAATGCCAATGGTGGCAGCTAGCAGTACTACTAGTGGGCAGGCTTCAGCGGGGATTACCTCCTTTTTTCGGGGCAAAGGGAAAAATTCCTTTCGGGGGGGACGCAGAGGAGGTGGTGCCAGAGGTGGCTTCAAGCGTTCCCCCCCCGGCACCTGCCGCTTGTTCAATAATGGGTCTTGCTCCTGGGGGAAAACATGTAAGTTTGTCCATGCATGTAACACCTGCGGGGGGCCACACCCCGCAACCTCAGCCTCTTGCCAGTCCAAGCAGAGCGCCCAGCCAGCGACCAAAGGGGGACAGTAAGTTGGAGGCAGGCGTCAGCTCCCCAGGTTTGGTTCCTCCCCACGTTCCTCCCCACACGCCCTCTGTTTTTCATCAGTTGCATGTCAGCGAGTTTTCTGGGCCCCCCTTTCCCCCAGTCGCTTCCTCTTCCTCACCAAGTTCACAACGGCAGGTGCCACTGGGAGGGTCTCCTGTGATCCTAGAAAACATTACTCCTTTACTAAGGTGCTACCCCTTAGAGGCGGACAGCCGCTTGCTTTTGGCAGGTTTCCACGAAGGTTTTAGGATTCCTTACTCGGGTTCTCTGGGAAGCAGGGATGCTGTTAACTTGAAATCTGCCAAGGAACAACCAGATGTAGTGAGGACAAAGGTTGAGAAAGAGAGAGCGCTGGACAGAGTGGGAGGTCCTTTCCTGCACCCGCCTTTAGAGAACTGTGTGGTATCTCCCTTGAGGGTTGTGCCCAAAAAGGAACCAGGTGCTTTTAGGCTGATTCACCACCTCTCCTACCCTAAAGGATCTTCGGTAAACGACGGGCTGGATGTAGAAGCATGCTCTGTGTCTTATGCCACGCTGGATGTAGCATTGGATCTGGTCAGGAGAGCGGGCAGAGGGGCCTGGTTAGCCAAAGCTGACATCGAATCAGCGTTCAGGTTACTACAAGTCCACCCGAGCAGCTATCACCTGCTAGGTTTCAAGCTCGACGGCATGTTTTACTATGACAAATGCATGCCCATGGGTTGCGCGGTGTCCTGTGCATACTTTGAAACTTTCAGTTGTTTCTTGCAATGGGCACTCCAAGACACATACGGTGTAGAAGGGGTGACTCATTACTTGGATGACTTTCTGTTCATCGGTGGTGACGGGACACAGCTGTGCTCACAGGCCCTGGAAAATTTTGTCCGCCTTATAGACCACTTGGGGATACCCCTGGCCCCCGGTAAGACAGTCGGGCCAGCTCAAATCCTGACCTTTCTGGGCATAGAGATTGACACCATTGCAGGCGAATCCAGATTACCTGAGGAGAAGGTGCGCGACCTGTCGTGCAAGATTCGGGCGCTGGTGGGGCTTGACAAAGCTTCCCTGGGCAGTATACAGTGCATCTTAGGCCTGCTCAACTTTGCTGCTAGAATAATTCCAGCCGGTAGGGTCTTTGCCAGACGACTTGCCAGGGCCACTTCTAACATCTCCAACAAACACCACATGGTCAGGCTAAGTAAAGGTATCCGACATGATTTGGCGATATGGGCAGAGTTCCTGCGCGATTTCAATGGGGCAGTGATATGGAGGGCTCCTTGGGCGGGCAGCCCTGACCTTGCTCTGTTTACGGATGCTTCTGGCAGGCACGGATTCGGGACCATTTTAGACAGGGATTGGTGCGCAGAGAAGTGGCCCAATGCGTGGATCAAGAAAAAGGTGACTGCTAAGATGACAGTAC
This sequence comes from Lissotriton helveticus, assembly GCF_964261635.1. Classification (NCBI taxonomy): domain Eukaryota; kingdom Metazoa; phylum Chordata; class Amphibia; order Caudata; family Salamandridae; genus Lissotriton; species Lissotriton helveticus. The sequence continues at coordinate 389,783,822 of NC_136061.1, forward strand.
TGGAGCTCTTCCCCATCGTGGTGGCCTTCCACCTTTGGCCCACCATCCTGTCCGCCAAAAGGGTTCTGCTGTGGTCGGATAATCTGGCAGTGGTTCAGGCCATCAACTCCCACTCTGCCTCTTGCCCCTTGGTTCTGTGTTTGTTGCGCGAGCTGGTGCGTGCTTGCTTGTATAACAATGTTGAATACAGGGCGCGTCACATTCAGGGCATCAAGAACATCGCCGCTGACGCTCTCTCTCGTTTTCAGTGGCAACGGTTCCGAGAAGCCTGGCCGAGAGCGAGAGAGGAAGCCACCCCTTTCCCTGCGCACCTCTGGTACCTGCTGAAGTGGTGAACAGGATGAGGGCCCTGGGGGAGATGTCCTTGGCACAGAACACTGTTAACAGATACAAGGCTTGTGTTAAAAAATGTTGTGCAACTGTTGGAACATGGGAAGTTGCAGGGGATGCGGCAGAATTGAAAGTGCAGGCCTTCATCCTGTGGGCTAAAGACAACAACAAGAGTCATTCGTGGATCTCTGGACACATAGCAGCCATCAGCCACAAAGCCAAGTTGTTAGGACAGGCGGACCCCACCAGGGCATTTGTCACCAGGTCAGCATTGAAGGGATGGGCTAGGGGAGAACATAAAGTGCTCTGCAGAGGATGATCCTGTGCTTGCCCCAGGTCACTTCGTCCGCCCATGAGGCTACCTTGTTTGCTGCTGCTTTTAGCCTAGCCTTCTTTGGCGCATTCAGAATCTCTGAGGTGGTTGCTAAGTCCAAACATGACAGGTCAGGGATAGCATTGTCTCTGCAGGATGTACTGGTTTTGGGGGACACACTCAAGATTACGCTGCGCCAATCCAAGACGGATCAGAGGGGCAGGGGGATTGAACTGTGGCTACAAAGCCTTGGCGCGCCAACATTTTGCCCCTTGAGCCTCCTGTCGGAGTACCTGGCCATTCGTCCTCAAGGGTTGGGGTACCTCCTCTTACATGCAGATGGCACGCCTTTGACCAAATTCCAGGTAGAACACGTAATGCACGCATGCTTGTTTGCAGCAGGTGTCTCAACGGTGGGCAAAAAGTACAGTTCCCACTCCTTCCGCATAGGTGCAGCCACGACCGCATCCTCAGAAGGGGTACAGGTGGAAGGCATTAAACAGTTGGGGAGATGGTCTTCTGACTGTTACAAGAGATATATAAGACCAGACAGTAACAGGTAATGCGCGGGAGGACATGAGATGTTAGATATGTCGTCATGGGGCTTGAAACAGAATTTGTATAGGTAGGCACCCGGGGCATGCTCCTGTACTTTGTTTTGCTGTGTTTTGTTTGCAGTGTGGTAATTTGACCAGTATGATTTTGTGTGTGTCGAATAAACAGTTACATACAAAAACTACTGTTTATTTACCAGGAACAACGGTCTGGGTGCTGGGACACGAGGGTGTTTCCAGGTTGGCACAGTGGGCAGAAAAAAGAAAGTGGAAGCATGGGTTTAGCAAAACTCAGTTTGTTTGGCGTGGAGTCACTGGCTTACGATGGAGCGGGGTGCTTGGTTTGCTAACACATGAATTACAAGGGAACGCTCAGCCCCCAGACGTGCTCATCCTACACGTGGGAGGGAACGACCTGCCTTGCCTGGGGAAAAGATTTCTCTTAAGGGACATGAAAGTGAACATCATCAAAATCAGCAATCTGTTGGGTCCTTGTGAGCTTTGGTGGTCAGAGATCACACCACGCCGGTGTTGGCTAGGTGCTCGCTCTGGGCAAGCAATGGAAGGGGCGCGAAGAAAAGTAAACTGCGCTATGCGGAAATTCGCGGAGCTCCTGGGCTTCGGTTTTATTCGACACGGGGAATTCATTGCCAAAGCCCCTGGTTGCCTGGACGATGAAGGCATCCACCTATCCAATTTAGGCATGGACTTATTTCTTCTGGACATTCAGGAGGCACTAAGCTCTTCAGGCTGCATATAGGAGGAAATATGGTGGGGGGCCCTGCCTGTGACAGTCGCCACATTCAGGGCTGTGGAGGAGTTACATGATGATCCAGAGGCGAAAGGTACTTAGGAGTACCCTATGCAGAAGCACAAAGGGTGCTGAGGCCTATTATCCCTGGGAGATCCGTGCAGTGGACCCTGGGGGTGCGACGGCACCCCGTTATCCTACGGGCGGTTGGTTACCTGGACAACCGGGGGTTGCTTGAACGCTCCGCCCCTCGTAGGGGGGGGTGTGAGCTAGAGGGTGGACCAATGGTTCACCGGACAGGTGAGGGGCTACCCTCTCACCACAACCGCTAAGCACCGTATGGCCAAGGCCGCAGGCTACTGGGCCTATCAGGTGGCAAGCTGCGAGGGGCGGCTTGCCGTTGGATCATCTGTAAGTTAACCCACCATGTTTTAGCAATGATATGCTAATAAACCTGCGACTACCTTTTCCCAACAACAAGTTGTCGTGTCTAATTATTTTGATGGGGATCTTGTCGTTTGGGGGATGGTGTGCGGGCCGATATTGGCACTACGGTGGTCAGGCTAAAAATGTGTGGCAGTTAATGTAAGTGCTGGTCCATGCTTTCTTCCGCGCACACAACCGCAGTTGTGACTCCCACGCTGCAATGTCTCCCCCGGAGGGATTGCTTCAGCCACCAGCTCCCCCCCTGGCACCCGCCCCAGCTCGCAGGCTGCGGCCCTAGCCAAGGCCCACACCCGCCGCCGCAGTCATGGACCTGGCCAGGCCACACCCCGCTCACAGAGACCACCACCGCAAAGGTTGCCTCCTTCAACAGTCCTCTTCACCACAGCTTGGTGTCCAGGAGTCTCCCGCCAAGCCGCGGTGCCTCACCTTGCCTGGTCGGGGCTCGCGTTTGCACCAGCAGCGCTTAATGTCCCAGCACTCAGAGCCTCCACATCAGGTCTCATACAGCTGCGGCAGCACCCGACCCTCATCCAGTCGTCGCCTCACCACAGTGGGCTGAGAAGGAGTGCAACAGCCGGGCCTCGTTAGTTGGACGCCCCGGCGGCCACCTCTTGTGCACTCACCTCGGGCATCAGTACCTCCGGAAATCAGCCGTTATGGCGCTCCCTGCCACTCCACAACACCACTAATGCGTACAGGGAACTCACACAGCTGGGATTGTGCATTTTTGCAGAGTAGATGCAGCTATTACAGGCAGATTTTAGGCGGATGGTGGCTCAGCCGGGCAGAGCGACACCAAGCTGCGGCCATCTTGCCATGTGCCATATAGTGCCCTCCGATGTCCAGAATCTTTTTGTGTGCTTGCATTTACATTTTGCATTATGGAGACCATTATTGTACCAGTGTGCAGGAGGTTTTCTCCAAAAAGAGTGCAAAGTCTGAAGTAGGATTATAGTAAAGAGCGGTGACTTGATCCAGGCAAGTTTGGAGGTAGCTAGAAATATCTCACTGGAAGAGGAAAAATGGGTAATAATTAGTGCTTGATTAAGATTGAAGTGTTGATTTTAGAGATTTTGCACGATTTGCACAAGGAATGTATAGGTGTTTTAAAGGAGGAGAATTTAGGATCGGTAAATGTGACTGAAATTTCAAAATGTGAGAGGAGGATGAACTAAAATTGATTGCAAATTGATGAAGACATGTTCAGGCAGGTGCCCAGCTTGGTGTGTAGATAGACGGTTTAATCATTAAAGTGATCTATTAAGTTGATGGATTCAGAAATTTGTCCTCAAGATGAAAATGAAGGTCGCCCCATAAGGTGAAGTTTAAGCATTGTAAAAGGAACGGGAAAGTATGTCCAAAAGCTTTTTAAAGAAATCTTTCTTGGTCTTGGGGGTCGGTATACGATGCACCCTGAGAAACTGAATGTAGAATTGTTTTTTAGTGAAAAAGACCACATTTCCCACCCTGTATAGTTAGTAATTCTGAAAAAGATGCATTCAGTTTGTGTTTTATGGATTACTGCAAGTCAACTGCCTCGTCTAAGATGGTAATAACAGCGTTCAAAAGTATAGCCATGAGGGATAGCGGCTGCAATATCTGGGCCAGAGTTATCTCTGAGCCAATCTCTTTAAAGAAGAAAATCTCTGGTTGTTGTAATGTGAGGGATATAAAAAAGTTTAGTTGCATCACAGAAATAGCCCAGCATGGAGGAACCTCGCATATGCCTCTTGAGGAGACAGAAGCTGCAGGCATTATAGAGAGAGCATCTACGACAAGCAGTGTTATAATGGTTGCATTTTCTTGCTTACCTTCTTGTTTTTTTAGAACAGCAACACCAGTGTCTGCCTCTGTGGTGAAACTGGTAGAGCCAGCCCAGACCAAGGACACCAATGGCCGAAGGAGTGGTTATTGACTAATTCTTTTCATGGGCTGATTAAACCAAAAGTGACCAAGATGACTAATAGCAAACTTTCTGATATTTAAAGGGATTCTCAAACCTCAAAAGGGGTCATAAACAGCCAGCGTTTACACCAAGCAAATCATCGGAGGCAGTTTTGAAGCGTGAACATATGCACTCTTCATCACTTTTTTGGCCTATTATGGATGATTTAACCCTTGTCCAGGACTTCTTAAAAATAAAGCAGGTAAAAACGCTGTGCGTGGACATAGATATTGGGGGCAGTGATAATGAGTTAGATGTACATATTGCTACAAAGAACGACAAAAAATATCATGTCAAACTAGAAACACTAAAATGATCTCACAACCTATTAGACTATGAAATACCCCCTATAATGATGTAAATGTACAGGAATTTATATGGCGCAAATCACCAAGCGGTTTCTAAGCGCTTGCTTAGGGAACCCGTCCTGGTATTCCCCTGTGAGATAACCCCAGCAGGGTATCCGCAAGGTGAAAGCCAGGCATCCCGCCACGAGGGGCCGTTGTGGAGATTAAGCAAGCTATTGCCCAGAGTCGCCAAGTGTGAACCCGTGTATCGAGTAGGTACCGGAGTGAGAATTGTCGACTCCATGGACATTTTAGGACTCAAGACCCTGCCGAGCCGGGAATTGAACCCTGGTCCCGGGCTGACCTCTGCTTCCAGGTCTGCCTCCTTTAACCAGTGAGCCACACTTCTCCACATGCTCTGGTCGTGGGGGTTGTCATACATGGTCTTTCAATAGAAGCTCCCCTGAACAGCAGGCCCAAAATACATAACGCTCACTTGCAATACAGTCGTACTGTTGAGGGTGGCGAACCACCAGGAACATTTTTGTCTATGTCAGACTTCTATAACACATGATCCAAAGCTGATTCTGAGTTAGACCATGAACCTAATATGTTGGCTAATGTTGTTAAACTTGATAATCAAGGCGTATCTTAGGGTGACCTCGTGGAGAGATGCAAAAAGGTTGAGGTGACTAGTATGTAACTGTGGAACATATAGACTTTAACAGGAGCAACACTGAATGTAATGGTTTGCAGGGGGATCATATGGTATTTGTTTTTCAAATAAACTTTATTGGCATTTTCATATTGGTATGCTTACTGAGCATAAGTTATGAACCATATAAATTGCAATTAGGTTGTAACATTGGGCCATATGTATCAAGCAAATTAGCATTCGCATTGCGATTCCTTAAATGCAATGTATCAAATAAAAATTAATGCAAAAATGTCCATAAGGATTCGCAAATCACCACCAACTTCTAGTTGGTGGTAAGTTGCGAATTCTTTTGAAAAAGCAATTTATTTAAAATTCAAAGGTGGCATACCCTTAGGGCATGTATGTGCGCCATATGCCCACACATGTCATTTTCAGGGGTGCAGCAGGGTGTTCTTGTGACACCCCTGCACCCTTGAAAATATTCGCAATTTGCGATTAGCAAATTGCTAATCGCAAATATCCCCTTCATTCCTATGGGCCTCCTGGCCCGTAGAAATGAATGGGAAAATTGCGATTAGCAATTTGCTAATCCCAATTTAGGAATGTTAAGGAATCGCTAAAAATACGCGATTTCCTACATACATACCGTTTTGCGATTTCTAAATAGCGATTCCTTAAAATTCGCTATTTAGAAATCGCAAATGGTGAGGATGATACATATGGCCCATTGTCCCTTCCACGACCACTGGCAAAGACAGTTTACCACATATGTCTCGTAGTTCCTCAGCTATACGACAGTTCACACATCTTTAGTGCCTCCTAGTAAACTAACAACCCAAACAACCCCTACCCCCAGCCCCGCCCTTCCCTCACCTCCCCGTCCGGTTCTGTTCGTTGGCCAATGTATGTGTAATATAGCGCCAATTTGGGTCACTATTATGTGCCAATAGTTGCATGTTTCCCTGTTGGTCACCTACTTTGCTCAAGGGGGAAGTGAATGGTCTCTAATTTATGTTCGAGCAGCGCCGTGCGACTGTCAGTTCTTCATTCCTGAGCAGTTATTATGTGGTGGACACTTTGAGGCACTCTCATAGGAGGTGTACACAAATCACTTCACCTCATTTTGTAAGATTTATGAGCCTTGAAAAAGTCGTTCTTTCAATGAAACAGGTGTCAGCTGTGTGTCTTTCATCTGATACTGACCTCTGTGTCAACAGATTTTGGATTCTTTGAAAATTAAAAGTCGGATCTGTTTTACTGATAGACCAAAAATACAATATTTGTGTAGTGCTCTGGATTTGTCAATAATTTGTTAATATGTGGATTTTCTGTTTTCTATATTTGTGTGTACACTATTGAGGTGGCATAGTGTTGGTCCATTGTGGCACACGTTATTCATGTGTTATCTGTACTTGCCATAGATTTTAAGTCGGATGTGCAAGCAGTTTGTTATTACCACTCCCATCCCTGTTTCTACAAGAATGGGATATAGACTGCCAAATACAACACATGCATGGTTTTCCCTTTCATAAACCAAACTTTTCTAAAGTTTTGAAATAAAAAGGCTTTCATCCTCAAGCAATTCTTACTTATATTGGCCACCTTATTATTCTCTAGTTACCTTATCAAGCGGCTCGCCCCACTAATCCCCCAAAGTTAGTGTTCATATTATTGTCACCCAGTCAGATTTCTGCTACAGCACAGATGAATGCCGGTGAAACGATGGCAAATTATCCGATGACTCCAAGCAGCAGGTGATCAGGCCTTTCTCCAAGACCTCACCTGTGTAAAAATCATTTGTGCCTCACACACTTTTATGTGCACCTCAGAATAACTCGTCAAAACATTCTGGAGTCTGGTTCAAAGGGAGGCACTTGGATGTTGATTGACTTTAAGAACTCACCGGTTTACGATAGTCGACTTTTATTTGGGTGGGGATTCTCTCTCCACTCTTCCTTAAATTAAGAGCTACTATATCTTTCATGATATTTCCTTAGATTAAGAGAACTGTCTTTCTCTCCACTACAGTCACAGTCACTACTGTTTGCTTAGATTGAAGGGATGTCAGTTTGACAGGCTATCTATGTTCTCTTAGACTTCTACCCCGTGCAGGGTCTGAGAACACAGGGGCAGATTTATGAAGGCCCTGCGCCGCCGGTGCGTCACTTTTTCCCATGTTAAAAGTGACGCACCGGCGGCGCAAGGCCTTCATAAATCTGCCCCACGGTTTGGTCCTAATGGGTGGAGTGGGCGTTGGAAGGGAAGGGAATGGGAAAAATGAAAAGATCTTTCACTTTACTAGTGGAACGATTTATCCCTCTCATCTTAGTCATGAACTAGACAGCACAGCTTGGCATAAGAATTCTGTCTCCGCTCTATTAAAATGCTTCATATCATACAAGTAGAACTCAGATACCTGGCTTATGCCACATTCTCAAGCTGCGCTCCTACACATTATACTGTCTCTTGGCCTTGTGGGAGCCTGGCGCATTTACTGCCCCACCCCCCATGTTGGCTTTAATTATTATTCTGCAGCTAATAAGTCATGATGTAAGATGAATGTGACCCTGGTATCACGGAATCTCACTTCACATACATGAATTCAGCTATTCACACAGGAGGTGCCCATTACAATCTCTTACCTTTACACACATCAAAGAGGTACTTAAAATCTCTACCCATCTATCGTAGACAGACTTTTGATAGAAACCGAACAATTACAATTCCTATGGATACAACTGATAGATCTACAATAGACCAACGACAAATCCTTAATAACCTTGGAAATCAAACACCCGCGTTCTCTATTTGATGAAGATCCATTATTCATTCAAGAGCCAATCCTTAACTAACCAACTAGCTACCACTAAAATATTTTATAAAAACCGGTATGGGATAAGGAAGCTCGGATGGAACACCAAAATTGACACAAATGTTTTCCGATCAGTGAAACAGGGGAAGCATATTGGCTTTGAAATTAGACAGACCGCAATTTTTTTTTGCATTGAGACCATTTGTGATGATCAAGGGAACATTGCACGCAATAAGGATTCGATCACTTCGATATTCCGGGAATAATATATTAATCTATATCAGGAGAACTAGAAAGTCACTTCCTCACAAACTGATTCTTATGTTTGAAGATAGCAAAATAAAAGACATTACAACAGTGGCGGTGCGTCCATTGGGGCGTTGGGGTGTTGCCCCACTATTGCCACGGCCACATTTACAATTTAATCGTTCTACTTCTGACGCTTATTGCAGCAATCAGGAATCCTGATTAGAATTAGCGTCAGAAGTAGAACATGCCACGGACGCTGAAGAAGCTGGGGCTTCGGCAGCACTGTCAGGGTTGAGTGACAGCAGCGCCCAATAGTGCGCATGCTCGTTTTGGGGCTGATCATTTTTAAGATTTTATTTTTAGTGTTTTCTATAGTGCGAACATGACCCTGCACAGGGTATCAGAGCGCTTTACAATAGCATATAAACAACATTCTTACCTTTACATGTTACTAGCCATTGGTGATTGCGGTATTAGCAAATCCGTAAGGGCTAACATAACCAAAAAGTTCACAGATAGATTTCCATAAAGTCTTTAGAACTTAAATGAGATAAACACTAGTATAACATTCCAACCTAGTACAGTGAGTTGCTTGTGTGGAAAGTCTACCAGCCAGGCAGAATGAAATAAATGAAGTACAGTTTTAAGGATTTAAGGGAGAAATTTCCTCATATAAAACGATTTTGCTTCCTTTTTAAATTTTGCGATGGTTGGAATTCTTCTCAACTCCGGGGGGAGGGCGTTCCAAATTCTCTGTGCCGCCCCTGAGAATGCTCGGTCATAAGTTCTTTTCTTATGGAATCGCGTCGGTTTCAGTAGTAGATAAGCATTGCTCCTGGAGGAACGGGACCCTCCCGACATCGTGAGTTTCTTGGCGAGGTAGACTGGAGATTTGTTGTGAATTGCTTTGTGTGTGACGCATGCCAGCTTGAACTGGATTCGTGCTTCGAAAGGAAGCCAGTTGAGAGCTTTCAAGTGGGGGGAGATATGGTCAACTTTTTTGGATCCCGCTATGAGTCTTGTGGCTGCATTAAGACATGCTTTCAATGGGGCTGTTGAGATCTTAGGGAGCCCGGCTAAGGTTGTGCAACCGTATTCAATCCTTGAGATGACCAATGCCTGAACTGCTGTTTTGAGGTCTGCTTTGTTTAAGAAAGGTTTTAGTTTTCGTAAGTAGCTTAAGTGGAACCTGGCGTTTTTTGCCATTGTGTTTATATGTACAGACATATTAAGGTTTTTGTCCAGAGTGATACCCAGAGATTTAGTTGACTCCACAATCTTCGGAGTGCACTTTAGGGCCGTGATGAGGTTGGACCATTCAGCAATCAATGTTTTGCTTTTTTAAGGAGTAATCAGGAGGAATTCAGTTTTTTGAGGATTTAGTTTTAGGGGTTCTTGGTTAGCCATAGAAGTGTTCTTGCTAGAGCAATGTTCATTGTCTTTATATCATCAGTCGACGCAACCTTGATGTACAGCTGAGTGTCATCAGCATACATATGGTAAGCAATGTTAGCTTTTTGAAGTATTTCCGTAAGAGGTTCTACGTATAGATTGAAAAGTGATGGAGATAGCGTTGAGCCTTGAGGAACTCCTATAGTATTGTCAGTTGCGCTTGAAAGGGTTTGATTGACCATTACTTTTTGCGATCTATTCTCCAGAAAGGAGCTGAACCAGGATAGCACTGTACCCTCAAATCCCATCCTGTTCTTCAGTCGATCGAGGATATAGGCATGGTTCACCGTGTCGAAAGCTGACGACAGGTCCAATAAGATTAGGAGGCATGTTTCATTCTGGTCCAGAGCCAGTAAAGCGTCATCTACTATGTGCAGAATCGCAGTTTCTGTACTGTGATTTGGGCGGAAACCGGATTGGCAGTTGTTTAGAAGCTTGAATTCAGAGATGTGTAGGCTCAATTGATGTTGGACACATTTTTCCAGAATTTTGGCCCACATGGGAATATTGGTTACCGGTCTAAAGTTGTTCGCATCTAAGGGGTTCTCAGTCGGTTTGTTTAGGAGTGGGATGACTTGTCCTGTTTTTAAGCAAGCCGGTATTTGACCTTGAGACAGCGAGGCATTAATGATCTTGGACCAGGCCGGGATTAGCAGGTGATTTATGGAGGACCAGCATTTCGCCGGAAGGGGATCATTGTAATGATTGTTAGGTTTCGAGGTCGCCATGATCTTTGAAATGTCTAATTCGCTGGCCTGTGTAAAATCTGACCATCTAGCATTGTTTTTGGGTTCGGCTGATTCTGGTTCATCCAGAACCTTATCTCCCCGGTCCTTCTCCAATTCAATGTCATCCGCCGCTTTTTTGAGTTCCCTCTCCAATGAGTTGGCTTTGTTTGTAAAGAAGATCGAGAAGTCTTAGCTGTTTAAGCAAGTTTTGGCAAGGACTGGAGCTATTTTGGCCGCCTTGTTTGATTGATCTTTAAGTAGGTCGAAGAGTTTTCTTGGTCTATTTACTGCATTGTCCAGTTCTTTCCTGTAGAATTATTTTTTAGATTTAATAATGCTTTTATTATACGCTTTCCTGGATTGTCTCAGTAAGGTTAGCTGGGGTGAGGAGGGGTGTTGTCGCCATTTACGTTCCGCTAATCTCAGTGACCTTCTTTCTTCATTTAGGGCACCGTTGAACCATGGGTTTTTGTCTTTGTCTGAGAATCTTTTTAGTTGTAGCGGGGCTATGTCCTCAATGATGCTGGACATTGTTTCGTTGTAATGTAGCGTGAGGTCGTTGACGTCATCCATGCTCATGGGTGGCTGCAGATCAATATTGCATTGTGCCGCTAAGTTTTCCATATTAACTTCTCTGGTGTCCCTAGACCACTTTTTAGGTTTAATAGCTTGTGTAGATGATTTAGATTTTCTGAGGGGAATTTCGAAGGTAATTATGTGGTGGTCCGACCAGTCACATGGTGTGATTGCAATGTTCTCAATAGATTTCTCTTTAGCTATGATCCAATCAAGAATAGATCCTTTATTGTGGGTGGGGAGATGACATCCTTGGACTAAGGATTGGCTATCCAGGAAGGATTTTAACAGGGTGATTTGATTGTCATCATGATCTTCCCAATGCATGTTGAAGTCACCTAAGAATATATCGCTCGTCTGCAGATTAGAGTTAGTAGTTATGATTTCTATCAACTGGTCTATGAATTTGGTCTTAGTACCCGGGGGGTGGTATAAGACATGTAGTTTACAGTTCAGGTTATTTGCTGCTCTTAAGGACATGCCTAGAAATTCACAAGACTCTAAAGGCTCAGCCTGTATTTTCGTTATAGAAATGTCAGATTTATGTATACAAGCGATGCCACCACCCTTTCTGATGATTCTGTCCTGCCTCAAAATCTGGTAGTTAGGGGGGACCAGTAGGTCTAGGCAGGGCAACGAAGAGTCAGAGAGCCATGTTTCCGTTAGAATGATTATGTCAATGTTATGGTTAAGAATGAGATCGGCTATGTCTGCCGTGTGTTTATTTGCCGATCGACAGTTGAGTAGAGCGCAGCGAAAATGCTTCTGCTCTATGCTCAAGGGTGGCAGAGATTCTTCGGGCGTTAATGCCACTCTCCTAAGATTGTTGGCATTGATCCATCTCGTATTAGCCTGACAATTTCTACAGGCTTACGTTACTATAGTTTGAATATTATGGTTTTCTTCTAGCTTAGTTTGAGTGGTAGGCATGGGTTCATATGTGGATACAATAGATAATAACTCAATATCAGTCAGATAGTTGAGTTGCGTGCGAGGACGGTAAATTCTATTCGATAAAGTTAATGGGGTGGAGCTTTGTTTAACATGCGTTTCATGGTGGAAAGATTGAAAAATCTCCATTTTTGCCAGCCATTTTTCAGACAGGCACAGTAGGTTTTTCATATCTTTAATAGCGTCAAGCATAGCTTTGTAAGTTTTACGATATTGCGCACTGAGGTTTAAGAGATCACTATTAGTTTGATGGATTCCGATCCTAGCAGAGTCTGAACTATCAGGGGTGTTAGTGGGTTGTGCCGAGGGTGTCTCTCTAGGAAGTTTTATTTTGGTTATCCCCGTAGGATCTAAGCATATTCTGTTATGCTTAGGGATGGTTCCTCGCTTCTTCTTGAGGTTCCCCAGCGCTACTTTTTCGCTGACTTGAACTTGCTCCGTCTGAGCGGTTTCCATCATGCTAATAGTTCCCGCTAGTGGGTCGATAACAGTGTTTGAGGTAGGCTGTGAGCTCAAGTCCAGATTCGGGGGCATTGTTGCTAGTTGAGTGTTATTGTCCCTGTCTACTTCTCGATTGGAGTCATGACAAAGACGTTGTACTACGTTGGGTGGGATGATTTTAGACCTCAAGGCAAAATCAGACTGTTGTGTTTCTATCGCCATGTCAGCATCAGAGTCCTTAACGCTCAAGTGGTTGTCCCCCTGACGTACTAACTGAGGTTCCGTATTGGTGTTTTTGCTGATAGACGTAAGTGCGCTACCATTAGCATTAGTCTGTGGGTTCCTGATTGCCTGCAGTAACATTTGATTTTCAATCATATTGGTGTTTCTGCTGCCAGGCGCAAGTGTGCTATCATTGGCATTAACCTGTGAGTTACTGATTTCCTGATGTAGAGTTTGAGTTTCATCACAAGAGTTGCTGCAGACTGTCACTGTAGTTTGGGTGGGGTGATTGGATTCCATCTCCCTGTCGACTTCAATTGTAGCCCTAACCGGAAAGTTCCCCGGTGGCACAGTGCTAGTTTGGGACTTAGTGTTAGGCTGCATCCTTTTTAGAGTGGGGCTGCTGAGGACGACGTTTTTTAGTGTTAAGAACATTTCGTCAAAGCGTTCCAGATCTTTATTGGCCGCTTGAATGAGAAACGTGCCATTTTTATAACACGTAACATTTAATGAAGCCTGACATTTCCTAGACGGGGTAATGACCAACTTCGTTCCATAGGGAATGTTTTTTGATTCCTGAATTTTCAGAAAGTTATTTATTGCATTCCTCCATCTGGCCGTTTTCGTACTAAAGAATATAAAGTCGTTTATAAACGCACCATTTTTTTTTGTTAAAGAAGGGGTCAAGTATCAGTGTTTCTGGGTTAGATCTGAGAAGGTTGTGTTTAAAGACTTTGGAGGCATTTTTTGAGATAGTAGGAGGGTAAATTATAGAGTAAGAATTTGTTCCTTCCGGTTTTAGGTGTTGACCTGGCATTGTGGAGTGCTACCGGGTTCTATATAACGTATATCGTATATGTTGCTGTAAATCAGAAATGTGCCCACTTTTAACTTCCCTAGTATGATAAAAACATAGATTGTGCTATTTACTGAGATTATGCCCAAACATGCGTACTGGCCTTCCCCTTAAGAGACCGAGGGTTGCTTCATGCGCCGCCCCCGGTCTCTTAACGGGCAGGGAGTATCCCTGCCCTCAGCCAATCCTGGCATTGCTGGAGCAGTGGAGCAGCTTCTGGATTGGCTGAGAGCCAGGGTTTGCCAGCCACTCATGCACGACGTTGAGAAGGCGCCATTCCAACGCACTGGACCCCGGCCCAAGAGCACACAGCCGAGGCGGCGCGGACCCGACCGGTCAGGTGTGTTTAATTAATTTTTTTAAACTTTATTTTTTATTTTGTCATAATAAAGACCCCCCACGAGTATTGCAAGCTGCGAGGTACGTATTAAAATTATTATTAATCCCGTCCCCCACGCTTGAGTAGTTTCCTGAAGGAGAGGTGATCCTGGGTCAGCCGTAGGTGAGTGGGGAGGGAGTTCTATGTCTTGGCTGCCAGGTAGGAGAAGGATCTTCCTCCGACGGTGGATTTCCGAATTCTTGGGACGGAGGCGAGGGCGAGGGCGAGGCTGGCGGATCGGAACTGGCGGGTGGGTGTGTAGAAAGTGAGGCGGCTGTTGAGGTACTTCGGGCCCTCAGTCGTGGAGAGCCTTGTGTACGTGGGTGATGAGTCTGAACGTGATCCTCTTGTTGACGGGGAGCCAGTGCAGGTCTTTCAGGTGGGCAGAGATGTGGCTGCGGCACGGGATGTCCAGGATGAGTCGTGCTGAGGCGTTCTGGATATGCTGGAGTCTTTTCTGTAGTTTGGCTGTGGTCCCAGCGTAGAGGGTGTTCCAGTAGTCCAGACGGCTTGTGACGAGGGCCTGGGTGACCGTCTTCCTGGTTTCGGTGGGGATCCATCGGAAGATCTTTCGGCGCATGCGCAGGGTGTTGAAGCAGGATGATGAGACTGCATTCACTTGCTTGGTCATTGTGAGGGAGGAGTCCAGGATGACGCCCAGGTTGCGTGCATGGTCCGTTGGTTTGGGTGCACTGCCCAGGGCTGGGGGCCACCAGGAGTCGTCCCAGGCGGAAGGGGATGGTCCGAGGATGAGGACTTCCGTCTTGTCTGAGTTCAGTTTCAGACGGCTGATCTTTATCCATTTCGCGACGTCTTTCATTCCTTCCTGGAGGTTGGCTTCGGCGGTGGCGGGGTCGTTGGTGAGGGAGAGGATCAGCTGGGTGTCGTCGGCGTAGGAGATGATGTTGAGGTTGTGTTGGCGGGCGATGGCTGCGAGGGGGCTCATGTAGACGTTGAAGAGGGTGGGGCTGAGTGAGGATCCTTGCGGGACGCCGCAGACGACTTCGGTGGCCATGGATCGGAACGGGGGAGGCGGACTCTCTGGGTTCTTCCGACGAGATGATCCACTCCAGGGCCGCTCCTTGGATTCCGGTGTTGCTGAGGCGCTGTATCAGGGTGCGGTGGCAGACGGTGTCGAAGGCTGCTGAGAGGTCCAGGAGGATGAGGGCAGCCGTTTCCCCGTTGTCGAGCAGGGACCTGATGTCGTCGGTGGCTGCGATGAGGGCGGTCTCAGTGCTGTGGTTTGCTCGGAAGCCGGACTGTGAGGGGTCGAGGGATTCATTGGTCTCGAGGAAGGCGGAGAGTTGTCTGTTGACGGTCTTCTCGATGACTTTGGCTGCAAAGGGGAGGAGCGAGATGGGGCGGAAGTTTTTCAGGTCCGTGGGGTCCGCGGTGGGTTTCTTGAGGAGGGCGCTCAGCTCGGCATGTTTCCAGCTCTCCGGGAAGGTGGCGGATGCATAGGAGCTGTTGATGATGTTCCGGAGTTGGGGTGCAATGGTGGAGTCGACTTTGTCGAAGATGTGGTGTGGGCAGGGGTTGATGGGGGAGCCAGAGTGGATGGTGTTCATCATGCGGGTGGTGTCTTCGGTGCTGACAGGGGTCCAGGTGCAGAGGGTGGTGGTTGGGGGCGCTGGTTCAGCGGTTGGGTGCGTGGTTTGTGCGCTGAAGCTGTTGTGAATGTCGGCGATCTTGCGGTGGAAGAACGAGGCGAGAGAGTCGCAGAGGTCTTGCGAGGGAGTGATGTCGGTGTTGCAGGCGCTGGGATTTGAGAGCTCTTTGACGATGTTGAAGAGCTCCTTCCTGTTGTGGGTGTTGTTGTCCATTCTTTCTTTGAATGCTGTCTTCTTGGTGCTTCCGCTCAGCTGGTGGTGTTTGCGGGTGGCGTTCTTGAGGGCGGTCATGTTCTCTGCTGTCTGGTCGTGGTGCCAGGCTTTCTCGAGGGTGCGGCAGGTTTTCTTGGAGCTTTTGAGGTCGATGGTAAACCACGAGGCTTTCCTGCTGCTGGGTCTGCTGGCAGGATTCTTCAGTGGTGCGAGTTCGTCGGCGCAGTTGGTGAGCCACTGTGTGAGGTTGCAGGCTGCTTCGTTGGGGTCCGTCGTGTTGGTGGGCGGGTTCTGGTTGAGGGCGGTGATGAGCTGGTCGGCGGTGATCTTGCTCCAGCTTCTGCGGGCAACCTGTTGCGGGTGGTGGTGGGTCGTGGTTCTCCTGAAGTTGAAGTGGACGCAGCTGTGGTCTGTCCAGTGTAGTCCGGTGGAGTGGCTGAAGGAGATGTGCTTGCTGGAGGAGAAGACGGGGTCAAGCGTGTGTCCGGCGTAGTGGGAGGGGGTGTTCACCAGCTGCTTGAGTCTGAGGTTGGCGAGGTTGTCCAGCAGGGCGGTGGTGTTGCAGTCCTTGTTGTTCTCCAGGTGGAAGTTGAGGTCCCCTAGGAGGATGTAGTCTGTGGAGGTGAGGGCGTGTGGACTGACGAAGTCTGCGATGGCTTCGCTGAATTGTGTGCGTGGTCCCGGAGGTCTGTAGATGAGGGTGCCTCTGAGGGTGGTCTTGGGGTCGGTGTGTATCTGGAAGTGAAGGTGCTCGGCGGCGGTGAGGGTGTCGTCGGACTTGGTCATGATGCGGATGGTGTTCCTGTGGATGATGGCGATGCCTCCTCCGGTTTGGCTGATGCGGTCCCTCTGGGTGATCTTGTAGCCATCCGGGATGGCTATGGCGATGTCGGGGGCTGAGGAGGCGTTCATCCAGGTTTCCGTGAGGAAGGCGATGTCTGGTGAGGTTGTGTCGAGGAGGTTCCAGAGTTCCACGGCGTGCCTGTGGACGGAGCGGGTGTTGAGCAGGATGCACTTGAGGTGGTTGCTGCTGGTTCTTGGCTTGGCGGGAGCGGTGCAGGTCCGGAGGCAGGTGAATCGACAGGCTTAGCAGGTGAAGGGTCCGTAGGTGCTTTTCAGGGTGGCTCGGTAGCAGGCAGGGTTCCGGCCGACATTGAGTGCATGGAGGGTGGTAGCGTCGTAGGTCCGTCGGGTGCGCTGGCATCGTCGGGGACCAGGGGTCCTGCCGCTGGATGCGGTCCAGGCACGGACGGGCGTAGACGGGCTTGCCTTTGGCGCGCCTTTGGCGCGCCCGCTGCGCGTACGTGCGGACTCTGCCATAAATGGAGAGTGAGAGGGAGGAGAGAGGGAGGCGCAGCTGGGAGGCGGGAGCGGGGTGGCGAATGGGAAGGGGAGAGGGTACCGAGGAAGAAGGGGGCGGGGCTGCGGGGGAGCAGCAGCAGGGAGCGGGGAGCGAGGGAAACCAGCGGGAAAGAAGGCGGCAGACAATCACAATATCAGGAACAAAACAGGGGCACAACAGTGACAGAAATAAAATAGAGACAAGAATGGCAGAAAAAGACAGAAGACCGGACCAGGAGGCACCTAAGCCGCAGGGGCAGCGGCGAGCAGGCGGCGGAGGCAGGGGGGGGCCGGCGCACTCGTGAGGAGCCACGCGGAGGGAGGAGCGACCGGGTCTGACGAGGTCAGGGAATAAATATACAAGGACCGTAATTTTTGAAAGAGCACCTTCTGCCGCAGAAACAGGCGTTGCTCCGCGCACTCCTGGGTGTGCAGTTTGAAAGAAGCGTCCATTCATGGCAGCCCCCAGGGTTGCAACCGCCTTTTGAAAATGCAGTACTTGCAGTGCGCCAATTTCAGGCCTGTTATCAATAGTCTGCTGCTTATATCTGCTCCGCGCAGGCTGATTGATACAGACTATGCACCATGTGCTCCATGAATTTGAATTGAATTTAAAATATTTATTGAGCGCAGCATTCACCAGCGGTTTCTTGGCGCTAATAATACGCTGTCAGGAAATGCTGACAGACGCAATAAAGGAGCAATAAATGTGGGGGCAGCAGTAATGTAAAGGTCCGGCCTGCATGTAATAACCCTCAGTTATTTGTCGATGTGCTGTGTGCAGTCCTTCTAATACTTTTCGTGTGAGAATTCAAGCTGTGGCGTTCCTGCTGTGTGGTGTATTGTGTCTGTACAGATAAAATATATCTTGCAATGTGCAGTCTGTGGTGCTGTCAAGAGATCCCTTTGTGTATTTGTGTGCATTGATGAAACAATTTATGCCGTCATGCGCTGCTTCTGTGCATGTGAGTTCTCAACTTCTCATGGGGGATGATGTGTGCTTTGTAGATATAAGATTCCATTTTGTGAGTTTGTGCAATGCTAGCAACCGTTTTCGTGAAGTGGACTGTGTTCTGTTCAAGTTAAAGCTTGCCTATAGAGCGATGTTAAAGGAGAGCCACCCAGTAATCAATATAGCACACAACACGGACATAACAGTCTTTAAGTGTTGGTGTATGCAGCGTAGCTCATATGACCTCTGAAAGAATTTGCTAGTATTGTCTTTCTGCAGTAGTGTTATCATGTTTTGTCTAATAGTGTCACACGGGTGTTTGCAGAAATCCGAGATTGACAGTTTTTTTAACACAAATCCTATGATAAAGAGCCATTTGAAAAGACTTATCAACTGAGCATGTCATTTTGTGGAAGGAGTGGGATGTGTGTTAGATTTTCTAAATAATTCTCAATGTTGAGCGTAGTAGGTGGTTCGATGCTTTGGTGAACGACATGCTCAGAAGCGTAACCAGAAATGTCATACACGCACAACACCAGCACGACCAGTAGCAGTACCACCGCCAAAATGTACTGCTCCATATTTACAATTCCAATTCCAATTTGTAAACTTTATTTCAATTTAAGAAAATCACAAAAGTCAGCACACTATAAAAACACAGGGTCTAAACAATCATCATCAAACAAGTCATTACACTATTCCAATTCCCGTGACTGTGAGACAATCCAATTGTACAATATTAAAACTATAAATGGATAAAACTGAATTAAAACCTACATACATAGCGGACAGGAAGCAGTTCATTAATTAAAAAAGAAGCGAGAGCAATAAAAAACATCTAGAACAAGAAACATATCACAAAAACACACATAGCAGCGGTGAAAAAGAATTACCAACGCCTCCCTTCAGACCAGGGTATAACCCACACTCGTCCCAGGAACTTGGCTAAAGCAATCACTAAGGGGCCGTCCACAGCGGTTTTAAAAAGACTGAAAGCCTCCATATTTACACATTTGTTGTTACTCAGAAAAAGACGAAACCTCGATCTGATAAAACCATAAGAGTTTCATAGTAATCCAAAACACACAGATGGTAGTACACAGCAAAGTTAGAATTCATTCAAATCTAATTCCAAAATGTATGTAATCCAGAACGTCGTTATTTTTCATTGAAAGCAAAAGACAGCCAATGCGTTTCGTTCACTACATGTGAACTTCATCAGAGCTGCAAGAAAATACATAAAATCACATATAAATCTAGAAACAGAGTACATTATACATATTACAGAAACACATAATGAATTTGCAGACATCTAACAAGACAAATGACTATGTGACGACCATACAAGGACAGAAGGGGTTACCACTAAAGAAAATAAAATTGACAAAGACATCGCCATCCATTAAAAAGATACATATAGTGAATTAAAACAATAAAACATCAGTTAAATATCCCCTTCCTGCTTCCTCAAATTTGTTTGAAAATGCACTGTTTGTCCACTCGGAACCGCCCCCCCCAAACCCTTCGAAGGTTGTTCGGGTTTTGCGCGCTACGCGCGCTCGCCGCAGTGCACTACGACAATAATTTTACGTTTACCACTTTCAAATGTCACCAGCCACCACTGCATTACAATGATGTCTCATTATATGCTGGAAACATCTACATTAAAACAAGAATTATGAAAGGCAATGTTTTAACTCCTCCCAGGGAAAGCAGCTGGCCTTCTGAATCTTATAATATTTTTTCCAACTTTGGCGCCTTTTTGATTGTTTTTTTTTAACTCATTTAATAACAATGACTATATAACTCTGTCTTCCTGGAAAAAAAACCGTATTTAGCTGATTAATTGAAAAAAAAAAAGGTATCCTTTATTTGGTCAAATTGTCTGGTCTCGTGTATCAACTCTGATTCCAAAATATGCACTAAAATCATAGCCGAAAGGATTTCTCCTTGGGTTATACAGTGGGTAGACCCAATGCAACACAGTTTTGTACCCCAACTGGATAATGCCCACTGTACAAATTTTACTACAGCCTTGTTGGTTATCTTGCCAACTCAGGGCTGCTATGTTGGGATGATCTTGATGGATGCCTAAAAGTCATCTGACAGGTTCTCCTGACCTTTCCGCTGGCTAGTCCTAACAAATTTCGACTTAAGACCAAACTTTATTTAAAAAATATATATTTCTTTCATTAGTTTTTGTTCTTTTTAGTTATACAGGTTATACAAGAAAAAGCGAAAAACCCCACAAAATAAACAAGTTAAACGTGCCTTTACATAGTGGTACGTAGCTAGGTAAATGATTAAATTTGCATCTAATGTAAATTATGTCTCTTTCTCTGTCACTTAACATAAATACTGCTATATCAGCCATGTTTACATTTGGTACTGTTCGTTAACACTGTTTTTTTACAATCTCAAAAGGAATTGTTCATGGGGTACTCTCATCAGCGGGTACATTAAGTTCGTAGAATTACGTAGGTCAATGGTTTGAATTTAAAGTGTTTCAGTCTTTAGGATTTGTGCTTACCTGGTTTGGTAATAAAAAATACAACCACAGACTGTGGTAAAGTGACCTTCTCACGTTTCTGGCCCTCAGTATGATTGCGCCTTTGGAACATTGATAGCTACGTCCCTGAACCAGTCAGCTGGAACTTCAGGGTTTTTTGTCCTCAGCACCCAGCCCTGGAGATCTGCACTGCCAGCGCATAGCAGCTTTCACTTAGTGTACTGAAATGCACAACGTGAAGCCAGAAAACAAGGAATCAATTCCTCTTTTGACAAATTGTGTGATCCTCTGCAATTGCCTGATTTCACCATGCCTCCTTTTCCTTTATCATCACATTGCAAAACACCTTGAAATAAAATGGTTCAAAATATGCACTGTACAACCCCCCCCCCCTGCAAATTTTCAATAGATTTTAATGTTGTGCCTTTATTTAACAACCTAGGCCACACAGAAGGTACATAGACAACAGGCTTTATTCTTGGTTGACTAATGGTATTGTCATCAGGGCAGAAGGGAAAGGGACATGACATTTTCTAAGTTCATGTTTAAAACCGTACGAATTCTAGTAAATGCCACTCAATGCAATGATACAAATTAGGTCACTGCATTGTTGTACAGTATTTAAAAAGGTTCTAAGCTGATGCTGCATTATCTCAACCCTGCATCTGAAGATTCTGTCGTACTGACCATGTATGTGGGAGCATTTGAGGTACATATCTTTCTTGATAGGGTATTTCATCTGCTTCTACTTCAGATTTTCCAAACGTATTGTTTTTTGTAAATATTCTGATGTAAAATGCATCACTTCTGGTGGCGGCAGCAGGCCAAAGGACCTGTGGTGTCACATCCTGTGATGTCATGAGGTGAGTGTCTCAAAGGTCGCACTATGCTACTTCTTGTGATATCACTAAGTCAAAGGTCTTGTGACATCATCTGCTGTGTCAAATGGCTGGTGATGTCACTTCCACTAGCCCTGGCATTTTGGTGTATTGACGTCCATGCCCTGTCGTGTGTCATATTCGTGCAGCAACCAGACATCCTGTGTATATTTTGGCACAACATTATCCAACAGCTGATTACAGCCAAGCGCATACGAATCATGTGATCACAGCGAGCTTCTTGCCAGTCGCCCATGCATCCATGCCTGACCAGAGCCATGCATGTATCTCGCCGCTCTGGGGTACCATGATGGCAATCTGGGCTTTTGCCATCAGTGTCCCCACTGGCATGCGATTCCTCAGAACGAACCTAAACAACTACAATTGTAAATAATGCACTAAACCTCAGCCGACAAACACAAGCTGGTGCAGACCCAGTGAGTCCTAATAGTTGGAAGAGGTTGTGTTTTCAAGTACAGTGGCTACCTCCTGGAGGTTCCGGGGGAGGTGGTGTTTTTAAACAAAATACCTTCCATTATATACTTGATGGTGGGGATCCACTGATTTATTTGGGCAAACTGTTATCCCGTTTCTAGTGCCTATACTACGGAAGTCCTTCTTCAAGTCATTCGGGGCCTGCGTCAGCTCTGTGTCTGTGAGTCTGTAGCACGTCTGACAGGGCATCTAGCTCACAGGGTCATCCTGCATTTTCTGCGCATGCGCGTCCTCGCTGTGGCCGTAAATCGACCATTCCCCAGGCTGCAATTTTATTCTAGCCAGTCCCAGGCCTGATCAGGCTCCGGGAAAAAGTGTGTTTTACCATTGTGCAGTACTATGAGGCAGGAAAAAAATGTACGTTATGTTACTGTTTCTGCACAACTTCAAATGAAAGTCTCTGTACTTGTGGCGTGCAATCTGGGAACAACATTACACAGACTCCCTCCATCTGGATAACTCGTCGGTGTTCAGCTTTCTGCAACAGGCATCCCTTTCTCTACAATTGCCAATAGTAGCAGTGGAGAAGCGTGTCTCAATGGTTAGAGCGGCAGACCCTGAAGCAGAGGTCAGGCCCGGGACCAGGGTTCATAGTAGTTGCATCGGTACACCTTGTCCCACAACCCTCACCACCCAAATGATACACAGACAAGCAAGTTGGGAAGAAGAAGTTGCAGGTTTATTTGTGATACAAATAACAGAACGGGTTAACTGACAGGCGACCCCATATTCCCCGCAACCCCTTGTTGCAGGGCGCCTGAAGTTGAGCCAAAGAAGCGGACACCAGCGGCCATAGCCCGGTGTGGAACTTGGGAGGAAAACCACCCACCGGTGGACCTATCGTCCACCTGCACCACCCTCCGGACAAGGGAGAGTCAACTCACACCTTGCCCAGTCAGGCGGGGCATTATTAGCAAACCCCCGGTTGCTCAGGCTTACAACCGCCCTAAGGACTAACGGGGTGCCGTCGAAACCAAGTCCCCAAGAAGGGCCCCTTGGATTATGTATGACTCAGCACTGTGCGTTTCGCACTGGGGCCTCAGGTCCTGTTCCTGCGCCTGTCCTGCATGGGGGTCGCCTTGTAACTCCTCCTGCGACCTGGAAAACACAATTACATTGTTAATATTCCCCCCTCCCCACTTCCCCCCTTTCAGCGGGTGAGCGGTAGGGAGGGGAGCAGAATGCGCGGGCCTCGCGTCGGGGGGGAAATGAGTGGGGGGGGGGCTGGGAGACCTAATAGACCTGAGGCTGGCGAGGAGCAGCCTGGCACGACCGACTAGTGAGGGTGGGCAGCAGCAAAGAGGGCGCCAGGAGGGAGGGGCTCCCCTATATCAGGACCCAAAAGGGGGCGACCTTCCCTTGGGTGACCCCGCCCCCCCTGCCCCATCACCCTCCACTGTATTGGCCTATGGTTCCCCACGCCCTACTACAGGGTTTGCCCTCCTATGGGGTCCCCTGCAGGGACCACGGGCCTCCCGCATAGTAGTTGCATCGGTACACCTCGTCCTACAACCCTCACAACCCAAATGATACACAGACAAGCAAGTTGGGAAGAAGAAGTTGCAGGTTTATTTGTGATACAAATAACAGAACGGGTTAACTGACAGGCGACCCCCTATACCCCGCAACCCCTTGTTGCAGGGCGCCTGAAGTTGAGCCAAAGAAGCGGACACCAGCGGCCATAGTCAGGCGGGGCATTATTAGCAAACCCCCGGTTGCTCGGGCTTACAACCGCCCTAAGGACTAACGGGGTGCCGTCGAAACCAAGTCCCCAAGAAGGGCCCCTTGGATTATGTATGACTCAGCACTGTGCGTTTCGCACTGGGGCCTCAGGTCCTGTTCCTGCGCCTGTCCTGCATGGGGGTCGCCTTGTAACTCCTCCTGCGACCTGGAAAACACAATTACATTGTTAATATTCCCCCCTCCCCACTTCCCCCCTTTCAGCGGGTGAGCGGTAGGGAGGGGAGCAGAATGCGCGGGCCTCGCGTCGGGGGGAAATGAGTGGGGGGGGGCTGGGAGACCTAATAGACCTGAGGCTGGCGAGGAGCAGCCTGGCACGACCGACTAGTGAGGGTGGGCAGCAGCAAAGAGGGCGCCAGGAGGGAGGGGCTCCCCTATATCAGGACCCAAAAGGGGGCGACTTTCCCTTGGGTGATCCCGCCCCCCCTGCCCCATCACCCTCCACTGTATTGGCCTATGGTTCCCCACGCCCTACTACGGGGTTTGCCCTCCTATGGGGTCCCCTGCAGGGACCACGGGCCTCCCGCATAGTAGTTGCATCGGTACACCTCGTCCCACAACCCTCACAACCCAAATGATACACAGACAAGCAAGTTGGGAAGAAGAAGTTGCAGGTTTATTTGTGATACAAATAACAGAACGGGTTAACTGACAGGCGACCCCCTATACCCTGCAACCCCTTGTTGCAGGGCGCCTGAAGTTGAGCCAAAGAAGCGGACACCAGCGGCCATAGTCAGGCGGGGCATTATTAGCAAACCTCCGGTTGCTCGGGCTTACAACCGCCCTAAGGACTAACGGGGTGCCGTCGAAACCAAGTCCCCAAGAAGGGCCCCTTGGATTATGTATGACTCAGCACTGTGCGTTTCGCACTGGGGCCTCAGGTCCTGTTCCTGCGCCTGTCCTGCATGGGGGTCGCCTTGTACCTTTTCCACAGCCCTGGGTGTGGCACCCGCTGCGCCCAGAGCCCCCACTACCTAGCCCTTAGTTCTCTCTTATCTGCATCCGGCTGTTTTTAGCACCTCCCCTAGGTCTAATAGGAAAATCGCCATGCCTACTTTGGACAAGTGTACCCCGTCAGATTCCCAGCATCCAATGGATTTGGCGTGCAGCAAGCCATGCCTGATGAAACCTACCCCTCTCTGTTCGCTGAATTTGCGCATTGCTGCGTTTACGCGCCTGCGCGTGACTTCTAGTGCCTCCTGCGATATTGCCCCATGCCAAATCGGTCTAGGGGAAATTTCTGACCAATATATGTTGCACTGTCCTAATTCGCCGCTCAAGATGCTCAAATCTTTCCTCATTGCGTCTAGCAATCGCCTCTTGCCTAATGTCACCAGGTCGTTCCCCCCTAGGTGCACCACCAGGATGTTTGGCCTTTGCCTGTTTCCTTCAGTAATCTACGCAGCGTCCCTATCAGAGCCGCCCAGTGCATCCCAGGGAAGCCAAACCACGATATATTGGTGTTGTTAAAGCCGTGCTTCCAGGTGTTGGCATTCACCCATCTCGCCAGTCTCGTGACATAAGAGTGCCCCATCACCCATACCTCTGTCCCTGCAATGAAACACAGTATGTTGCAAGATTATACTTTATTGACACACTTAAAGGCACTGCAACAACAAACAACCACTGAGTGGCAACTGAAATTTGAACACACATCGTATTAATCTTGTCATGGCTTATGAATTATTTACTTTATTTACACGTCATCAACCATATGTCTGCCCACAGGGCGTATTACACTCATTGGTCTCACATATCTTCTGTAGCAGTTGGATTCCCACCGACCTACTTTTTTAATTGCTTCGGCTGGGAGCCCTACCCTAAAGGCCGTGGTAGCCGCACCTATCCGGAAGGAATGGGAGCTAAACTTGGCCCCTTTTGTTGTGTATCCTGCCAGGAATAAGCACCCGTGCATCACATGATCCACCTGATACTTTGTGACTGGGGAACCGTCAGAGTGGATAAGTAATAAACCATCAGTGTGTGGGCGGCAGGACAGGAAAGTGGCCAGCAGAGCCACCGGGCAATAATTGTCGTTGCCCAGCCGCTGCAATGAAATGTTCCTACCCTTGCCTATCTGGTCTGTCTTGGAGGATTGTAAAAGTATCTCAACTGACTCCGCTGTCAAACGAACGTCCTCCATCAGAAGGGCCCTGGAGTTGACCTCTTTTTTGGACCGAGCTACCAGTTCGCCTATCCTAAGGGCTCCGAAAAATGCTAAGCTAAAAGTCACTGAAAAGAGGGCCGCCTCATAGGCGGAATGTGTAACTGTAGGCAGGTCGTCCAGCATGTTTTTTAAAGTCTCATAATCTATGGGGGCCCTTTGATCCGCTAGTTTAGGCATCACTCTCGCCCAGCCTTTGAGTGCCGCCCTTGTTGGAAATAACGTCGTTGGGTCCTTCTGACCTAAACGTCGGGCATGGTGCCCGATGGCAGACAAGTGCCCGGCCATCCAGGAGTGGCTCTTCCCCTCATCCTTCGCCCAGACCATGAATGCCTGCACTTTTTCAACTTGTCTCGCAGCCTCCCGCTCCCATGGGCCCATGATTTCGCAGAATGTTTTTACACAAGTCTGGTATCTCCTCATAGTCCGAGGTGCCAGAGACATCTCGCCTAGTTCTCTGATACGCTGCGCCACCGCAGTAGATGCCAAAGCCGAGCCGGGAAAGGCGTCATCTCTTCCCTCGCTCTCGGCCACGCCTCTCGAAACCTCTGCCAATGGAAACGTGAAAGTGCGTCAGCAGCCGTGTTTTGTACTCCCGGGATGTGCCTAGCTTTGCATTCCACATTATTGTATAAACATACTTTGACAAGCTCTCTGAGTAAGCATAAAACAAGTGCACAAGAGGCCGACTGGGTGTTGATGGCTTGGACTACCGCCATGTTATCAGACCATAGCACCACTCTTTTCGCAGACAGCAAGGCAGGCCAAAGGTGGAAAGCCACCACGATTGGGAACAGTTCTAACACCGTTATGTTGTTGGTGATCTTTTTCTTCCTCCAAGCATTAGGCCACCCAGCCGCGCACCAGTCCCTGTCGAGGATTGCCCCAAAGCCCTCCCTGCCCGACGCGTCTGTAAACAACGTCATCTCCTGGCTGCTGGTCCAAGGTTCCCTCCATATCACGGAGCCATTAAACTGTTCGAGGAAGTCCCCCCACAACTTAAGGTCCTCTTTGACCCCAAAACTCAACCTCACTTGATGGTGCCTGCGCTTTATCTTTGCTGCTGTCCTGGCCAACCTGCGCGCAAAGGCCCTACCAGCTGGAATCACTTTGGTGGCGAAGCTTAATCTCCCATAAAGGCTCTGTATGTCGTCCAATGACACCTTATCCTGCCCCCGCAACAGTTTGATCTGCGAAGCTAGCTCTGCGACCTTGTCTGCTGGGAGCCTGGCCTCACCCGCTACCGTATCTATTTCTATGCCTAAGAAAACTAACGCCTGCGCTGGACCCACCGTCTTCCCCGGAGCCAGTGGCACTCCCAGATACTTTGTCATTTGTTGAAATTTTTTCAGCGCCTCTGCACAATCTACTGTCTCTGCTCTGCCTACGAAGAGGAAGTCATCCAGATAATGGGTCACGTTCTCAACCCCTTCCACGTCTTGAAGTACCCATTGCAGGAAGGTGCTAAAAGCTTCGAAGAATGCGCAGGAGATGGAACAACCCATGTGCATGCATCTGTCATAGTATTATTCATCGCCCAGCCTGAAACCCAGTAAGTTTTGGCTGCTAGGATGCACTGGCAAGAGGCGAAAAGCAGACTCAATATCAGCTTTTGCCAGCCAGGCCCCTTTGCCAGCTCGTCGTACGAGGTCCATGGCCACATCAAATGAGCAATACGAGACAGAGCACACCCCTTCCTCTAAGTTGTGATTGACTGACTCTCCGTCGGGGTAGGACAGGTGGTGAATCAGCCTGAACGCCCCTGGCTCTTTTTTGGGTACTATCCCCAGTGGGGATACCACGAAGTTGTCTAGTGGTGGACGTGAAAATGGGCCAGCAACCCTCCCCAGCTCAAGTTCCTTACCAACTTTCGCTCTCATCACCTCCGGATTGTCCCTTGCCGATTTCAGATTGTCTGCATCTCTTGCGGCAGGAACCCCTATGTATGGTATAACAAAACCTTCAGCAAACCCCCCCAGCAGCAATCTCCCATCCAATCTGTTGGGATATTTGTTCAGCAGTGCAACCAGTCGTTCCAACTTTATCGGTGAGGGCCCTTTCACTGCCTAACTCTAGCGGAATTGGTGACAACGCTTGCGAAGTAGAGGCACGGGGTTTTTTGTTAAGCAGCGGGGTGTAGGAGGGGGGTGGCGGGGGGGGGGTAAGGGTGTGTGGGATGTAGACGGGTTACTTATTCTGCCAGGACCCGCCCCTCCCCCCGTGATAACTACCTTGCTTTTATCCTTTGTTTGACCTACACGTTCCCGCCTGGTGCTGCCCTCCACAATTGCTGCATGTATGCGCAAATTTGCAGGATCTCCCCCAATGGCAGTGCCCACCGTTAAATAATCTGCAAGACCCTGGAGATGACCTCCCGCCTCCCCTCTTTTGGCCTCTCCCCCTCTGGCCCCCTCGAAAGGGCGGCATCCTTTGTTCTGTCTGGGCCGTAGTGCTGCTCTTATCATTAGACACCACCTGCGTTTCTTGCACTTTACTGTTCACATTTGTACCTTGGAGCGCCCTGGACCCCATATGGTCCATCCACAGCTGTACCTCTTTGTGATCCCAGCGCATCTTGGGAGATCTTGACATTTTCTTCCTGAACTCCCTATCATATTCTAGCCAACCTACGCCTCCCCACTTGTTCGCTTCATTATGAATGAGTCTCCCATACTGAACTAACGCTGGTCCTTGATCGCCAAACTTCTCCATGATAACAGAGGACAGTATAGCGAAGGCTTCCAAACATGTGTCAATGTTCTTTTCTGGCCAGGGCTGAAATCTAACCTTCTTTTCGTCTTCTTTTAACCCTGCCTTGCGTACATCAGCACCTTGTTGTCCTAGCATGAGTAATGAGAAAATATCTATAAATTCTCGTTTCCATATTAATTCTTTAGCTGCCAGCGGGACCTCCCAGGACAAGGAGGAACGACCTGACAGTAAAGGAGCGTCAAGCACCACTTCTTCCTCATCGCTTGGCAGCGCTGGAGAAGGAGCTGGTAACGTGGGAGCAGGAATCGCTGTATTTGATGGGGGCGATGGCACAGACGGGGGCGGGGGCGCAGAGTTCGGTGGCTGCGGTGCCGGGGGGGCTGGCAATGCCGGAATAACTGGCGTCATGTGCGGTACAGGGGGTAATGCAGGTAGTGCCGGCCCGGGCCCCGGTGGTGTAATTGACAGGTTGGACAGGTCGGTACCTTCTGGCCCACCCCCTGTTGCTCCAGATGCGCCAGGAATAGCAGCGCCGTTTCCCCACACATTGGATGGTACTACCCCGCCATTGCACCAGGCGTCACACTCTCCCTCATCTCCCTCATAAATACTTCCAATGAGGACATGATCTTACCCAGATCGCTTCTAGTGGCGTATTCCATTGTTGGTTGCCCGTTAGCAGGCAAGTTTGATGGGCCAGGCAACTCCTGAACCACTGCCGACAAATTCGAAGTGCCAGGAACGTCATGTACTACTGCGACCGTGGTTTTAACGCTGCCCTTCTTTTTAGGCGGCGGCGGGAAGTCTTTGTTCGTAGGCACCTTCGTTCTTTTAGACGCTCTAACGTGTCCTGCACTACTTGTGTCCTCATCATCCAATGCCATGATGTCATTGTTTACACAGGGGTTCGCCGGATTGCCCTTAAGCAGATTGGTAGCCCATGCCACACCGTTCGTCTCCACTAGTTGGAGGAAAATCGCCGCATGTGCTGCTTGAGCTTCCGAAACCCCCCTTGCTTCTGCGCCAGCTGGTCTCATTTCTGACATCTTGTGTGGTTTCCTTTGAGACACGCGAACTCGTTACAAGGGGGGGGCCACGCTATTCCACGAATACGTTGCGGCGACGTCGGTTCTGTGCCACGATCCTGTATTGATTGATATAAACATCATTTAGTCTTAGCCCTACCCCAAGCCTTAATAAAACCGAAGACCTGGGTGGACCAGACCTTAAACACCGGTCCCCCAGTCAAGGGCCCAACCCATCGTCCCTACCATACCGTAGACCCAAGGGGACCAGACCATGAACACCAGCCCCCCTGGTTGCAGTACCCGAACCCCTTCAATGGCCAACCCACCACCTTTTAGTTCTTACCTTCCACTTGAGGGGGTGGCACCGTGCTCTCGCTGCTTTATGTCGCAATCCTTATTTGCCTAAAATTGGGGAACCCGCAGTACAACCTGCAGCAAGGAGACGTAACCATGAAGTCCTATTATATTCAAGTCCTACGTGGCCAGTCCAACTGTTATCACCAACATTGCAATAGCTCTAAAACTGTTCACAAACATTACAATTTGACTTTGCAATAGCACCACATAACTTGTTCTGTTGCGTAAAATTAACGTTAATATTTCATCAAATGCACAAATTGTAGTTGTAGAACAGGGCCTAGGAAGCGGGTGTGGCCTTAGGAACCCTACGAGCATAATTTATATTATGGCCCCTGAAACGTGAGCTTGGTTTAAAATTAGAGGCCATCATGTGCCCAAACTGCCCTCTGCTTCCATAAATTAGTTGTCCTTTGCAAACCGGCAACTATAATTTAAGCGGTGACGTAATTTTAACCTCCCTGCACCCGGATAGCGTGAGACACTCAGCGACTGATCATAACGACAAACAACCACCCCATTCTGCAAGCGCTTCCGTGAGAAAAAAGGGGGGGGGGGCTTGTGGACGAGACGGCCGCCATTTTGCCGCTCGTGACCCCTTGGGGGCACAATTAAACTTTTTTAGCCTACCCATGTAGCGTGGCCTCGGACATGATGGATCCGACGCCTTTCCCGCGCTTGTGGTGTCATAACCCCAGTTTCCGTGGCCGGGCGGTACCATCGGCGCATAGGCACCCCTCGATAAATAAATCGCTTCTCTGTTACAGGGGGGCGTGCGCGTTACCCGCCTATCGGGCGTCTCCCCAAACGGGCCGGGGCGGGTGCAGCGCTGCGGGGCATCCCTCTAGGTGGAGAGTGGGGGCACCGGCACGTGGAGCACGAACCCCAACCACCGCATAATGTCGCGGCCTACAGCAAAGGATGCCCCTGACTGCCAAGACCGCGAAGCCTGCCGGCCGCCATACCCGGTGCCAGAGACCGTTTCAGACAACCTTCAACCGGCTCTTAGCCCTTGACCGCCACTGCCAACGAGGCCTGTGCAGCCACCTTATCCGGTGCCGAAGAGCGCTTCAGGCCACTTTACCCCGCTCTTCTCGTCGTGCCGTTGGAGCCACATGCCGCTCCCCAACACCCCGGACCCGCCGCCTAATTAATTATAAAGAGCGCTTCAGGCAACTTTAACCCAGCTCATCTCGTCGTGCCGGTGGAGCCACATGCCGCTCCCCAACACCCCGAACCCGCCGCTTAATTAGTTATACATCTTAACGTGACCCCGTTACATCTGCGGGTGCCGGCGGGCCGCTTCATCTCGCTCCTCTCGCGGAGCCGGTGGAGCCACATGCCGCTCCCCGTCACCCCGACCTCGCTGACCCTTTAATTATAGATTTTGACAAATAACAGAACGGGTATTACATCTGCGGGTGCCTGCGGGCCGCTTCTTCCTGTTGTTCTCGTGGTGCCGGTGGAGCCACATACCGCTCCCCGTCACCCCGACCTCACTGCCCCCTTAATTATAATCTAAACTTGGCCCTGTTAACATTGGCGGGTGCCTTGTACGGGCGAGCCGCTTAAGGCACCTGACCCCTCGCTTCAACCCGCTCGCGGTGACGGTGGAGCCACATTCCGCTCCCCGCCACCCCACTTCGATGCTCTGCCGCTTCAATTTGCTAAACTGCGGGAGCCGCAGCCCGCTCCTAATCCTCAGTGTCGTTCGCGGTGGCGGTGGACCCACACGCCGATCCCCGCCACCCCGACCTCGTTTGCTTTAACTTTCCGATATATGCTCGGCACCCCTCGCCCCATGGACGCCATGCGACCTTCACAATCCCTCTGCCCGCACGACAGACCCCGCACGCCACACACAACGGATCTCTGGGCTCCCCCGTGGTAGAACCACGGAGCCCTGTCGACTCGGATGTTCCCGAGGACGGGGCCCGGGGGGAGGCCTAATGATCCCTTACCTCCTAGGTGAGCAGAATGCGCGGGCCTCGCGTCCGGCGTCGGGGGGGGGGAAATGAGTGGGGGGGGGGCTGGGAGACCTAATAGACCTGAGGCTGGCGAGGAGCAGCCTGGCACGACTGACTAGTGAGGGTTGGCAGCAGCAAAGAGGGCGCCAGGAGGGAGGGGCTCCCCTATATCAGGACCCAAAAGGGGGCGACCTTCCCTTGGGTGACCCCACCCCCCCTGCCCCACCTCCCTCCACAGTATTGGCCTATGGTTCCCCACGCCCTACTACGGGGTTTGCCCTCCTATGGGGTCCCCTGCAGGGACCACGGGCCTCCCGCAATTCCCGCCTTGGCGGCTCTTGGATTCAATTTCCCTGGACCTGATAATTCTCGCCTCGGTGCCTAGTCTAATCATGGGTCCCACTCTGTGACTCTGGGCAATAGCTTACTTAATCTCCACAACGGCCCCAGCAGCGCTTGGATGCCTGGCTTCACCTTGGGGTTGCCCAGGAGTGGACATTTCACAGGAAAGCCAGGATGGGTTCCACAGCGGCAGCGGTATGAGTACAGCGCTACGAGGCCTCCGGGTAGAAGTGAAGCATGAATAAAGGCTCCTTAATTTGCAGCACGACGCTACAGTAGCTCCGGCATCCTGTGCGCTCTTTCAATGGAGAACAATTTCAACAGGCCTCTGGGCTTTAGCGTTTGGAAGATCCAGTCCTCCAGTTACCTCTCCAGACATTTCCTGGAGACCCACCAATCTAACATTGTTTCGGTGCGGGCACCCCTCTGTGTCTTTGACCCAATGTTCTAGGAGTTTATTCCTGTCCAGCAAATCAGACACTGACGCTTGCAGTGCAGCTATCTACCACTCTGCCTCTTCTGTCTATGCCTCCTCTTGTTAGACCCTTAGCCATGGATGGCGTTTGGGGGTAGTCAGGGGTCGTAGCTGCAACTTCTAGCTTGCTTCTTGCTACTCCTGAAACTTCCTTTGCGACTCCTGGCCTCAGAGTGGGCAAAACCGTTGCCTCCTCTGAGCCCAGGGGTCGAAAGGAAGTGCCAGGAGTAGCAGAGAGCAAGTTAGAGGTCGCAGCTGTGACCCATGACCACCACCAAATTACACCTGTGCCCTTACCGCGATGCTCCGCAGACTAGGTTGAGGTCATTAGACAGGCGTCTGCCTTGGTTTTAGTGGAGGTTCTCGAGTCCGGCGTAGTTCTGATCAGGTCCACTATCATGGGCTCCATCTGTTTCTGACATTCCATCCTCGCATTATCTTCTTTAGTTGGTATTTAGTTTAGTTTACTTGTCTGAATTAGTTTGGGGTTGGTTTGCTCCAGTGCCACTTTACCTTTAACCATAACGGATGTCTTCCGTGGTGCCCTTCGGCCACCCTTTTTCACAGGTGGTTTCTTTACCGTCTGCCCACCAGCATCCAGAGCCAGCTCTCTGCGATCTGTGCTGGCGCTTGTCTGGCGTCCGCCGCCACCTGATGCTATTTATGGTGTTAAACCTCACATGTGGGCACAGAGTCCCTGGGCAGTTTCTCCTCACTATTGCTACTTTGGGGCGGTTGCCAAGCACCAAAGTATTCTGTGAGAGGGTCTATATTATGGGGGTACTTTGAGTGGTGCTGTGCCGTCTACGTCTTATACCTCTGTCGCAGTGTGTCCATTGTCCATTTGTGGGCCACTTCATGTGTCTCATGCCTTGGATGTGTGCCTCTGGCCATGGACCGCTATTCATGCAGCTCCCCTCTTGTGTTTCCTGGGCCCACTATTTTAGCTGCAGTGCATCGGTGGCAATGTCTGCCTCAATCATCCTCTGGGAGCCTCGTCTCTCCCCTTAAGACTAGCTCAGATGGGCTCAGGAGGAGATCTCAGGCGGGTTCCTCAATTCCACTCTGCCCCCCGGCTACTATCTTCACTTCGTTCTCATTACACCAAGAGGGCGCCATCACTGCCTATCCCCAGGTAGATTGTTTCTGCTCAGCTGGGTCCCCACTTCAACACCCAGAGTGTTGAAGTGGGGACCCACCCGCGAGCACCACTCTTACTCAAACCTCCAAAAGAGTTTCCTGCTACTTCCCACCTGCCGGCAGTTCCCAGGTCCTACAGAACACGATCCCAATTGTACCCGCCACGACCAGTACCCCTTTAAATGTCTCCTCACTGCTCTGCTGATCTCTTGCAATGCTGGCCACCCCATTTCCGGCTGTGCGTCTTTTGTGCTCCGACTTCCGCTGGTCTATGAGTGTTCCAGTTTTGTTGCAGGGGATTGGCCCTCCATGCTCCATGTTCCGAGCGTTCTTTTTCATGTTAGATAGCGCATGCCCGCTGCTATTCAGGAATTTTTGTCTAATGACTATTAATTGTCTAATTGACTTATTGTGTCAATTAATTAAATCATTATTTATTTACTCTATCAATAAATGTTTATGTGATCATTTGTATTCACATTTTTAAAGGTCTTTTTTAATTTGTTAGTGCTATTAGTAATATTTTTTGTAATATGATTTTTTTTATTTTGTATTCTTTTGTCGGGAAATTGGGTTTCTAGCGGAATTGGGTAGTAAGTGTTTTTAATAATATATATTTTTAGTACACTGTATTGAAAATGTTAATTGGTTAGATGATTACTTTCAATCAATTTA
This sequence comes from Lissotriton helveticus, assembly GCF_964261635.1. Classification (NCBI taxonomy): domain Eukaryota; kingdom Metazoa; phylum Chordata; class Amphibia; order Caudata; family Salamandridae; genus Lissotriton; species Lissotriton helveticus. The sequence continues at coordinate 389,818,371 of NC_136061.1, forward strand.
ATCACTTAGGCCATAATTCTGAGTATGGGACCACCATTACCTCGGTGGCGGTCCGACCGCCGCCTCTTCGCCGGTCCAACCGCCCCATTACAACAATTTGCGGTCCATCTGACAGAAGACCGCTGCCACCGCCAGGATCCTGGATCCTACGGCTGAAGGGTAAGCAGCACGGAATGGAGGCGGTGCTGATACTGGCACCGCCATGCCTACTCTGACTTGCCTTTCCGGCACCTTTTCATGGCGGGGCCCCCACCATGAAAAAGTCGTCAGAAAGGCAGCGAAGGGGCCCCAAACAGGGCGCCTGGGCACTTTAGCCCATTGAGCATTGTGGCTGGGGGCACATATTGTGCCCTGCATGCCTGCACGGTTGTGTGCGCACTGTGTGCCATGCACAACATTGTGCATGGTAACAGTGCAATTACGACAGTGCAGGTGCTGCAATGCAGTGGTATTACCTTCAGGTTCGCTCTGTGAGTGAAAGCATGCCACCCCCGCAAGACCACCGCCAGCGGTAAAATCAAAATGCGGCGGTTGGGATGTCCGACCACCAAGATTGCAGTCAAGGCCTAAATCTTATGTCCTTTTTAATGTATGTTTTAAATGTAATTTTAAGTGTCTAATGAGTATTTTCTAGAAATTTGAATTATGGTGTCATTTAGCTTATATTACTAAAAGGTAATTTTATTAGTGTTTTTGGGTTTGTTGAGGGTCTTACATTTGTGTATATATATATATGTGATCAAGGCTGCCGTGGCGCAGCCGAAACGCGTCATGCTGGGGACAGACGAACATTAAACCTCTTTTGAAGTAAATCAGCCCTGTTTGTTGTCTGTACCTACGTTTGGTTAGTTGGATTCTATTGCCGACGAGTAGGAGTGCCGATCAGATATATATATATATATATATATATATATATATATATATATATATGTGTGATCAAGCCTCCTTGGAGGCGAAACGCGTCATGGCGGCAGCGCTGGCTCTTAAGAAATAAATCACCGTTCACCAGCACTTTATGGGTCGGCTCTTTGTTGCTAATATTGGACTTTTTGCGGTTCGGTGTGACAATCTACGCCATATATATATATATATATATATATATATATATATATATATATATATATATATATATATATATATATATATATATATATATATATATATATATATGTGTGTGTGTGTGTGTATGTGTGTGTGTATGTGTCTGTGTTTTTGTATTTTGTTCTACATTTGGTATTTTTAATTTGTGAGTTTATGAATAATATTATTGAATAGATAATTATCTTTTTATTTTTCAATTTTTATAATTATTTTATTTTTAAATTAGTTTTTAAAGTTATACTTAATATATTTGTGCTTAATATTAATTTTATTAATTTATATATTCTTTTTATATGTGTTTATTAATGGTTTGCTTTTTTTGTTAGAAATTTGCTTGGGGGTTTAAAATATTTATGTTTTGTTTGTTTTTGTAAATTAATTGCTAATTATTAATTGTGTGATTTAGTTAAATGTTTTAGTATTACAATCTTTTATGTGTTCGTATTGTTATTTATTTCAAATATTCAATTCATGATAGAGTTTTATTAATTTATATTGGTTATTTTTTTAAATAAAACAATTATTTATAAATATTTTTAGTTTTATTTGTTAACTTTGTGGGTAATGTTGGGATGGTAAAAGTTCACATGATTTCCTCATAGCCCAACACTTTCTACAATGTGGCTACATTTTGAGTGGAAATATTAAATCTGACAACCCCAGGGCCCAAAACATTCTCAATGTGGCTAAATGTTAAGTGTGAATGAGTCAATCTGACCTTACCCAGGGTCCATCTCCTTCCAGTGCAGATGTTTGAATTTGGAATAATAAATCTGACCCCAGGGTCAACACTTTTCCGAATGTGGCTACAAAATTATGGATTTGCATCATTTCTCATATGATCCATCATTTGATGGTTAATATGCATATTTTAACAAAAAACACATTTTGATTTGTGCTCAAAAGATCAAGAATTTCTAAAAATCCATCAACAATTGTTGCTGAGCAGTGGAAGGCCCTTCGCAAAGGTTGACTGGGCATCTTTCTGTTGCTTATTGCTGTATTTGGGTCTCAAACTGATACTAATGAGGCAAAACCCTTGATCAGATAGAAAAAATGACAAATGATGAGGTAATAATATCATAAAAGTTGCTGCATTATGCTGCATAATTTATCTTTTCGCGCTACATAATTTAGTCAACCCTGCTGCCTAATTTGGTCCTCCTCTTCTGCGTAGCTCCAGTGGTCCTGCCTTTAGTTAATCTCTGAAGGATCCCCCATTTTGCTTGATTAAAGTGATAGTAGCACCCTTATATGGATGTGTGCGAGAACGTTTTTAGAATAGTGCATACCAAGGCTTGCTCAAAATCAATTATAATTTTCCGGATGTAATAGCTTTATTTTTAGTACGTGAGTTCATTATATTTTTCTGCATGTTTTTCATGCAGTAGAGGATATATTAAGGGGACATTAGTGTTGTGATACTGCATGTGAATTATATACATTTGTGTAAAAGGTGGGGGGCATGAGTTAAAAGTCTCATCCATCATCCAGTTTTGACACTGTTTGAGAGTTAGTAAGTTGCTAGTTCTAGCAAAAATAATAACTAACTTTTCATTATTTTCATACATTATTGTTAGTATCTTTTAGTTTAAGTTTGTCTAGTGTACATAACTCTTTGAATTTGTGGGTGGCATTTTGTTTTCTCCGGATCCTAGGTTATAATATACTTTAGTATAGCTTCTGTAGGTGCTTAGGCACTGGTATTGGCTTTTTTTAAGTCTTGTAATGTATTTCTTACTGGCACCTCAGCTATACCTGGAAACAACTCTGTTCCCTGACATTTTCTACTCTGTCATTTCTTGTTGTTGCTCTGCCATAACATCCTCTGGAGCAGTATTCCTAACATTCCCAATTTTCTTTTTTATTTATTACTACAATCTTTCCTGTAAGTGTAGCCCAAATTACATAAGAAGGGCTTTGCTTTTTGGGTTAATACATATTTATCACTTTCAGACATTTTGGGATCCATGGATTGTAATATTAGAAATATATTTTATACATTCAATTAAAAGTAGATATATATTTATTAATGTTATTGCATTATTTTCAGCATTTTACCTTCCATACATAATTTTGTTTTTCTTTTTTTCCTGTGCTTTTGTCATAGAGTTTATTGAAGTTGTTTGCCCTTCTTGTTGCCTATTTTTTTTTGGTTTACTCTAGAAAAGGGACTATATGTTAACAGTTAGTATCTTTTTAACTGTATGTGGTGGATGCTTATTTTGGCTTGTTTAAATATGTTTATATATATTGTGAATCATTTGATTTAGTATTGTCTATATTTTTAGTGCCTATTTTATTTATATTTTGGTTGGCGACATTGTTGATACCATTGTATAGGAGGTGTTTCATTTGTTTTGCAGTGTTTTTGATAGTAATGATTTCTATATGTTTGTTCTCAATACTATATTGAATGTTTTGCTATATGTTTGGTCACGTTTTGCCATTTGTTTGTCAATATTTTTGTTGTCGATATTGTAGAATTTCTGTTCAGTGTATTGAAAGTTGGGGTGGGAGTAATTTTTAATTCAGCAGTCGGAATTGGGCTAAGTTAGTGGTTCAGCGTTACTCTTGTACGCGGAATTAGTAATTAATTCCGTCAGCGGAATCAAATCAGCACTGATTGGCATGCTTAGCAGAATTAATTTCTTGTAACAATGTGCCCAATATATTCAAGTTGGGCAGTGCATGGGAGTGACTGAAGTTTTCAGCTGCCCAGGTATCTTCATGTTCGATGCAAAGCTCTTTTTGATTCTCTTGGGGATCTTGTCCAGATGCTTGAGCTCGTCATTGTAGCTGCGGCTCATGGTAGTAGCGGGCTCCCCTGTCCCTTTCACACACAATGTGGGCCTCAGAGGATACAGGTGTTCAAGCAAACACCACCGCGTACGCGTAGGTAGATGACGCACAAGACAGAAGGCTTCACGTTCTACACGCACAGCTTGTTGATGCCAAAGCAGTTTGTGACGTCATTCTGCTGATTGTCAAATCTCATAGTTTGAGTCTGAGAGTAGCTGAGTATCAGTCATCTTTATGTTATATACACTTCACATAGTTAATGTGAATAGAAAGTCAAGACATGATCCCTGCTTGCGAAGAAGCTGAACTCCATTTATTGTTGCAAAGCCTTTCGCATAGTGGGTGACATTGATTGTATATGAACCCAGTGCCATGAGACCCTCACGGGTGAGTAGTGCGCTCTACAAAAGATTGATTGATAGATTGTGTATCACACGTGGGAACTGTAATAACAAGTGAGGTTCAGCACCTCTCCTAAGATGGCGTCCACGCTGCTATACTACTCTGCTTTACTACGCTGCTTTCCAGTTCTGAGACCTGTAACTGCTGACTCCAGTGTAGTGTTGCAGGAGCATGGGCAGCATCACTTGCTGTTTGTGAGGCGGGGGGGGGGGGGGGAGCATGCATCCCCCTACGTGCGTAAGTACAATTAACTTTTATTATTATTTATAACTATTAAATAGACTAGGGCTCTGGGCGCGGTTAGCATTAAGGCCATCAATTGTATACCAAGTGCGTGGCCCCTTATTTTATGTAGCAGGGCCTCATACCACTACGCTACACCCAGGGAGGCACTGGGTGCTGTGACAGCAATTGGGTGCACATTGCCACAACTATTTGGGTGCACTGTACACACCCGTTCTCTTCTTAGACCCACAACTTGGTTGCGCCACTGGCACCTTAAACCCTTAATACTGGTACAGGGCCCGCAACCAGAAGTAGAGGAAGGGCCCGTGAGCTCGGGCAAGAGGGATCAGCCAAGGAACCCAGAGTGAGATGGTAAGACTCAAGCGCCTTCTGCTGCCCTTACTTCCTGCAAATAGAATTTCCCAGGTAGCAGGGCTTTCACGTCTCCTTTCCCCGGGTACCTGGTGGGTACGTTAAGGTATGTGGGGACCTCACTGTTTCATCTGTGGCTGGTCGACATTTGACATAGCAGTTCCTCCATGTGTTTGCTGCAAAAGGCACGTGTTAAAAAAGTAGAAGCGCTGATTACTTTGACCTTGCATGAACCTTGTACAAAAACCGCAAAGCATATTTTGCTCTGTAACACATATACCTTGACAAGAACTTATATGTTGGTGAACACCAGGGTCGAGAGACTTGAAATGACTCTTGCCTCTGACCCCTTCCGTTTTTATTATCTTTGAGGTTTTGTCAGCATACACACTTGTGATGTGGCCAACCACCTACATTAATGGAAATACTAAAGGTGCAGACGTGTGAACACTTAAAAAAAAAATCTTACAGTAAGCAGCGTCATTTAAAATATCGGCCATTACTCTACCCCTTCGCGGAATTCCGTAGAATTTTAATGTAATTCCGTAGAATGAAACTCTGCCAATTCAGCCCACCGCTAAGAAAGTCAAGATTAGAGTTCTCAATAGTTTTGGAACAATATTTTAGTGGTCGATATTCTGTCAGATCCCCAGCCATTTCCTTGAGTTAGTCTGACCAATATGTGGAAACGGCTCTGTGTATTGGACGCTACAATATCTTAAGTTTTCAAACAAGGACTCCACACAGATTTAACATAGCATCACCATCACTCAATATACAGGACAGGATTGGAGATCCTGTAGGGCGGCGGTCGAACGACTAATCCCTGAATGGCGGCTGTTCCTGCACAGGCACTGCCGTCGGTATTATGATGTCCATTTCCCTCTGCCTTTTCATGGTGGACTGACCTCCTGGGGTTCCTGGACCTTTGTGACCGACTCCACGTTGTCTGGAGTGGAACTTTTGGCGGTTTTATCTGTGTTGAGGTACCCCAACTGAGCTGGTATGCTATGCAGTGCCCTGGTGCATGTGTTAGCATGGTACCCCTCCGGGATGGGGGTGAGATGTTGATGTCCTTACCATGGTCTGCCAACCAAATGTTTTCTTCGCCAAATAGCTCATGGTTGCCCCAGGTAGAGCGCCTTCTGGCACAATGTATTCCACGTATTTTCAGGGCAACGCAATGTGAAGTGTAACGTTGTGGTATTCTGGTGTTCTATGACTAGAGTGTTATTTCTTTGTTGCATCCTGTATTTCTATGATGTTTTGTCTGCTTGACTGCTGAACAAAATCTACATTTTACTATTCAAATAAAAGGCTATGCCTTGGTTGAACCACCATAAATGTATCTATTTTTCTGCCTGAGCTCCTGAGGAGGGAGAATGTCCAGTGGGGGCAGCGACTTTTACGTTGTGCGCGCACTATTGAAGTTTTGACACCCCCAGGCCACCCCTCTGCTCCCCACCTCGCCCTGGATGCATTGTGTTGTATGTCACACAAGTGAGAATGAGTTTAGTATGCGCCTGGATAGTGCACCCCTCCCTGCAGCGCCCCCTCACGCCTCTCCGTCACCTCTCTTGGGTCACGAGCACTTCCCGGTCCTTCAAAACTGACCTCAAAGCTCTCCTCCTTCAAAAACACTTCCAAATCTAATTCACGCCCTCTCTATTCCCTGAAGGAAGTTCTTCCACTATAGGAAATTCTGTACTCCATGCCTATAGAAGTGCCTTCCCAGTGTGTTCTTGTGTTTTGAGTGTCTGCCATTTATTGCAGTATTATACCTTTACTTGTATCTTGTACGCTTATGTAACATGCACACATGTCACTTTTTCCTCTTGTCACGTATCGTTTGCTACCTCTTCTTGTATTTTGATTGCTTTTGATACATGCACAATTGTCACTTTTGCCTCATGTAACGCAACGTTTGCTTTTGGAACATGCCCACTTGTAATTTTCTCCTCATGTAATGTTACTTTTCCTATTATGAAGCGCTCTGACACCTTCGGGTAAAGTCCGCGCTTTATAACAACGCATAAAATAAAATAAAATAAAAAATAAAATAAGGTGTGAAACTCCCAGCGCTCCCTCTTCCCACCCGCCTCTCTATCACCTCTCTATCACCCCTCTACCTCTGGGCCATGGGTTCATAAACCCCAGGAAACCCCCCCAGTCCTAAGAATATTGGACATGAGGATTCGTGTTGTGTGCGCCTGGAGAGTGCATTTGAAAGACCACGAGAAACATTTTACATCATTTGTGAAAGCAAGATGTTTTGTGGCTATTTTGGTCCAGAAATAATTCCATATGATGATCATTAGGCATTTATTAGGCCTGCTAAAAACATACCCAGATGTGATCACGCGGCAGCTTTTTGGAGAACCCACATCTACGAATGTAACTTTCATTATATTTTGAAAAAACAAAAGTGACCTGTGTGGTCCCGGATGAAAATATATTAAACCCCTCTGTCCTTTATAAGGTTTTCACATTTTGCGCTGCTCCGATAACAGGTTTCACGATTTACTTAACTCTTCATGGTGTTTGGGGTATTTTTCATATGTTTCAAATTGGGACTGGATGCGTCTGTTTTATAACGGACTCGTTCTGACACCTTGTGGTGGAATTTGGGATGCGCAGCCATTCGGATAGTGCTCAGCATACATAAAGAGCAGATAGAGAAGACAAGTAGCTTTGTCATTTGTTTGTGCTGTGCGGGCGGCATGCTCCTAAGGAAAACCATGTGCCTATTATTGTTATTACAAATTAAGCGTTTCCAGACTGCCCTTATTTTTTAATTCATCCCCTTTGCTAATTTATGACATTTCATTCTCTGGAATCAGAAACACAGGAGAATGTTTCGTCCAGTGCGCCACCCTCTTGTTTGAAAATACAGTTTATATTCACTTTTTTTTCTAGATAACTTTTTCATTCTTTGAAAATGTTTATCTTAGAGCTATACATGCGTTTTTTATTTTCGTCTCATAGTGGGGGATATCCTGTACCTGATTACTTTTTTACCATAATCATAATGGTTTATTAATGTGAGGCAATTCTTTGGTATCGAATTTGTAAGGCTGCCCGTTGGATTGTAGTGACTTTCCTGTCTCAGCCAGCTTCCTGCTTTTTAAAAGTATTTTTTTGTGTGCAGACAGTGTAGTTTTATGTGCTAATTTGGAAAAGGAAAGTTGGTTAAAACAGAAAAAAGGCATACAAATGTGGCAATGTTACATTGTTGCTGGCAGGTAGCGTGGTGTGTTAACCATGGTGCCAAACTGGTCTGGCTAAAATGTTTACAGTAGATACCCAGTGTAATGTCTGGGTCCCGGTCGCTGGTGCACATTCAACTAGTTTGGGCTGGTTCTTACCTTCAGTGGAAATGTTTGTGCACATTTGTGGCTCCGGTTCAAATCCTAGCACGGCCAATGTCTCTGTCTACCAGAAACAATTACCACTTAGTTGTATAGTAAAGACACGGTTATTTACTGGTAATCTAATTTACTCCTAGTCCATATCCACCACCTCGGAGTTACCGTCTTTACCACATGAGATACGTCTCAGTCGTGAGGAAGGCAATACCCCAAAGCTAATATTTACATTTTCAAAGAGTGTGAATCTTATTTTTCACTTTCAGAGGGAGGGAACCTTATCATCTCTGCTGCCTGTCTTCTTCTTCACAGTCCTTACCATACGGCAGTTTACCAAGCATAGCCCAACGCGACGTCATTCCAACGTAAAGATCATTATAATGCAGATAAACATAATAGAAACTGCATAGCAGAACAAAAAGAAAACGATTTCCAATCATTCTGAGAAAGACAAGACAACGCAGCCTCAGACAGCCGTTTAAAAGCTCGATTTTCTACTACTAACCACTTCTGATTTACAAAAGGTGTGAGGAGAAAGTGAAGTAGCCGCTTTAGATGAAACTCTTTGAGCTTCTGCTGAAGAGGTGAGTGACCACCTTTGTAGTAGAACAACCTTGTACGCCAAATGATGCCCTACAAACTTATCTGCTGAAACAATAGCAAACACGGGCCAATAGCTTCTGCTTTCTTTCTTTTCCACCCAGAGTCCCCATAAAGGTGACCATTAGGGGTCTGCATGAGCTGAATGGCTCCTTTGACTGTAGATAAATAATGCTCCCATCACATCTGAAGCATACAGGGCCTTTTCCTCTAGAGTTGACAGCTTTGTCCAAAACACCAGAAGAAAAAGTTCATACTATAGAAAAAAACTGCAATTAATGTTTTGCCAAACCCCGGTCAGGTCTTAAAACAATCTTATCTGGAAAACATTAAGATAAGGGGTGTTCTATAATTAAAGTCCTAACCCTCATTAAATGCTGATCAGAAATAATGGCTAGCAAACAGCAAACTTTACATGTCAAAAAAGGAAAAAAACAATGGTTCAAAAGGAGGACATTAAAAACTTCTTATGACTAAGGAATGATCCCACACTGATAAGGGGTATCAACCACTGGACGCTTCTACTTGAAGCTCTGGACAACTTTGACTAGCTAAATCCTCATCGAAGACAGTTGCTTCCTGGGCTCCCTAAGCATCAATGGCTGCCCATGGGACCATACTTTAGATATTGATATTTTCTTTTGAAAATGATCTCTTAAGAAGCCCAAGACCTTAAATATGTATTTCCAGTCTAACAACGAAAGGCGTGATGAGGAATCTGGCTATACAATGAATCAGGATGGTCCAGAAGAGGAATCTAGGACAGTGGGACATTCAATATAGCAGGTAATACCACAGCCTTTGTGCCCAAAAAAGATTCAGCCACAGAATTTTCCCCTTTCCTTCTGTAATGTCATGAGTACCTTAGGGAGGAGGAGGATTGGTTCTGTATTCCTATTGCACCTGCACGTCATACCATGCATTGATATATTTTCTATAATCAAATGTGAAGGCCATTTTTTTAGCAATGTAAAATGCACTTAATCTTAATTTACCTGATCAGTTTCATGTCTCTAATTAGTCTAGAAGCCCTTTTATTAAAAGTACTACATTAGTACACTTCTTGCATCTCATAGCAAAGGCTAGCTCCACTTTCAATGGTGGCAAACAGAAGCGTGAATTTAGGAAATTAATGAAATCGGCTGTATGTTCCTGTATTTCTATCTTAATTTCAAGCATGCCACTTAGTTTCAAGGATGTCTCACATTTTTTCCACGAGAAGATTCTGTAACCTGCTCATTAGATAAGTTTTACTGAAGTAACATGTTTCTGTCATGTGTTTATGCTCCATAGCCTTCTATCGAGTGAACATTGTATAAACGATGTAAAATAATGCATGCTTTTTAGAATTACGTGCTCCAACTGGCCTTTTTGGGCAAGAGCTCTGGTTAGTTGAATTGTCGCCAGATTATTTGCTGTGACCCTTGCTATTTTTGCATTAAACTTATGTTAGACTTTTGGACTTCCAGCAGTATTGAGTTTTATTTTAACAGTTTGTGCATTGTGGGCAGTAAAATGACTTCAGAGACAAAAGACAGGAGCCTGCTGGACCGGACTCCACACAGCGACCCCAGGCACCAGAGTCAAGAGAGAAGTTTCTCCAAAGGCACTGGGGTGAAGCATAGCTCAGTACTGGACCTGGTGAATTGAACACAAGCATGAGCAAGATTGAACCAACCATCTAGGGGAAGTCTGACTGTGCATATTATATATGTGCTTGCTTTACATGACTTGGACTGTTTTATGGTTATCAATGTGTTATTAAAAAGTGTGCACACTAGGTGTGAGACAATAGGGTAAATAAGTTGATTGGACAGATAGGATAAATAGAAAATGTGTATGAGTGTTGATCCATGGTTTATAGCGAACGGGGTCTAGAAATACAGTAGTAGTGCAGAAGAGAAGAGTGCCAGGTGCTGTAGCACAGATCCTTGAAGGATGAACAGGTGTGATTCAGAGGCATCTGAGGTAGGCATCCGAGCCACTTCAGGAGCTCCTCCATGTGTTTCAGAAAAGGGGGTGGTGATGAACAGAGTGTCTGAATTAAGCAGACGACTCTTACCCAGTCCAAAGATCAGGGCTTGATCCATCACCGTTATTTAGCTCACTGCCCCATCCCAGCTCAGAACTTGGCTATATGCAAATTAGTCTGTCCCTGGCCCAGTGCATCATGGGAACAGGGCAGACCAAACTACCAAGCCAATTCTTCACCAGAAAGGATTCAAGCTCCCGGGGACCGGTTTCTGGCATTTCAGCCTCATCGGCCCGGCTTGCTTGAATCCTGATGGAGCAGTGAGCAAGGGACTCATGTCTGAGTATACCCTGCCACACCTATAGTGGCCAAAAATGATTCAGAAAAGGGGGTGGTGATGAACAGAGTGTCTGAATTAAGCAGACGACTCTTACCCAGTCCAAAGATCAGGGCTTGATCCATCACCGTTATTTAGCTCACTGCCCCATCCCAGCTCAGAACCTGGCTATATGCAAATTAGTCTGTCCCTGGCCCAGTGCATCATGGGAACAGGGCAGACCAAACTACCAAGCCAATTCTTCACCAGAAAGGATACAAGCTACCGGGGACCGGTTTCTGGCATTTCAGCCTCATCGGCCCGGCTTGCTTGAATCCTGATGGAGCAGTGAGCAAGGGACTCATGTCTGAGTATACCCTGCCACACCTATAGTGGCCAAAAATGATTCAGAAAAGGGGGTGGTGATGAACAGAGTGTCTGAATTAAGCAGACGACTCTTACCCAGTCCAAAGATCAGGGCTTGATCCATCACCGTTATTAAGCTCGGTGATGGATCAAGCCCTGATCTTTTGACTGGGTAGGAGTGTTCTGCTTAATTCAGATACTCTGTCCATCACCACCCCCCCTTTTTGAATCGTTTTAGCCACCACAAGTGTGGAAGGGTATGCTCAGATGTGAGTCCCTTGCTCACTGCACCATCAGGATTCAAGCAAGCCGGGCCGAAGACGGCTGTAATGCCAGAAACCGATCCCCGGAAGCTTGTTTCCTTTCCAGTGAAGAATTGGCTTGGTAGTTTGGTCTGCCCTGTTCCCATGATGCACTGGGCCAGGGTCAGACTAATTTGCATGTAGCCAGGTTCTGAACTGGATGGTGCAGTGAGCTAAAAAACAGTGATGGATCAAGCCCTGATCTTTTGACTGGGTAGGAGTGTTCTGCTTAATTCAGATACTCTGTCCATCACCACCCCCCTTTTTGAATCGTTTTAGCCACCACAAGTGTGGAAGGGTATGCTCAGATGTGAGTCCCTTGCTCACTGCACCATCAGGATTCAAGCAAGCCGGGCCGAAGACGGCTGTAATGCCAGAAACCGGTCCCCGGAAGCTTGTTTCCTTTCCAGTGAAGAATTGGCTTGGTAGTTTGGTCTGCCCTGTTCCCATGATGCACTGGGCCAGGGTCAGACTAATTTGCATGTAGCCAGGTTCTGAACTGGGATGGTGCAGTGAGCTAAAAAACGGTGATGGATCAAGCCCTGATCTTTTGACTGGGTAGGAGTGTTCTGCTTAATTCAGATACTCTGTCCATCACCACCCCCCTTTTTGAATCGTTTTAGCCACCACAAGTGTGGAAGGGTATGCTCAGATGTGAGTCCCTTGCTCACTGCACCATCAGGATTCAAGCAAGCCGGGCCGAAGACGGCTGTAATGCCAGAAACCGGTCCCCGGAAGCTTGTTTCCTTTCCAGTGAAGAATTGGCTTGGTAGTTTGGTCTGCCCTGTTCCCATGATGCACTGGGCCAGGGTCAGACTAATTTGCATGTAGCCAGGTTCTGAACTGGGATGGTGCAGTGAGCTAAAAAACGGTGATGGATCAAGCCCTGATCTTTTGACTGGGTAGGAGTGTTCTGCTTAATTCAGATACTCTGTCCATCACCACCCCCCTTTTTGAATCGTTTTAGCCACCACAAGTGTGGAAGGGTATGCTCAGATGTGAGTCCCTTGCTCACTGCACCATCAGGATTCAAGCAAGCCGGGCCGAAGACGGCTGTAATGCCAGAAACCGGTCCCCGGAAGCTTGTTTCCTTTCCAGTGAAGAATTGGCTTGGTAGTTTGGTCTGCCCTGTTCCCATGATGCACTGGGCCAGGGTCAGACAAATTTGCATGTAGCCAGGTTCTGAACTGGGATGGTGCAGTGAGCTAAAAAACGGTGATGGATCAAGCCCTGATCTTTTGACTGGGTAGGAGTGTTCTGCTTAATTCAGATACTCTGTCCATCACCACCCCCCTTTTTGAATCGTTTTAGCCACCACAAGTGTGGAAGGGTATGCTCAGATGTGAGTCCCTTGCTCACTGCACCATCAGGATTCAAGCAAGCCGGGCCGAAGACGGCTGTAATGCCAGAAACCGGTCCCCGGAAGCTTGTTTCCTTTCCAGTGAAGAATTGGCTTGGTAGTTTGGTCTGCCCTGTTCCCATGATGCACTGGGCCAGGGTCAGACTAATTTGCATGTAGCCAGGTTCTGAACTGGGATGGTGCAGTGAGCTAAAAAACGGTGATGGATCAAGCCCTGATCTTTTGACTGGGTAGGAGTGTTCTGCTTAATTCAGATACTCTGTCCATCACCACCCCCCTTTTTGAATCGTTTCCTCCATGTGTTGGCTGGAGGTTTGCCAAACACATGGGTATCATTGCGTGTGAGTGCATGATACCTCTAAACTCGGAAACTCAAAACCGCTACTAAATCTTTTGTGGGAAATGCACCTAAGACCTGGAACTCCACCTCCCCCCCCCCCCACATCAGAACGACCACCTCTTTCCCGAAATTCAAGATCCTACTCAAAGCCCTCTTCCTAGAGCGCTTTTGAATGAACCGATAAGAACACAAGATACACATGAAATAGTTTGACACCTTACCAAAACTGCGTAGTCTTCTAAAACACTCGTCTCAGAACTAAAAAACTCCGGGATAACCCGACATACCTCTTCATGATCGAGAGACACCCCACTCGCTATCAACACGTTAACTCCTGTATATGAAACCTTGCAGCCCCAACCATATTGTTCAACCACAAAATCTTTATTGTATACATGTCTATAATGCTCATAATTGTGCAAGTTGCGGACTCTGTGTATGCCGATAATGATCATAATTGTACATGCTGTGAAGTGCTCTGATACCCTCGGGTCGAGCTAGCGCTATACAAAACTTCTAAATAAATAAATAAATATATATATATATATATATATATATATATATATATATATATATATATATATATATATATATATATATATATATATATATATATATATATATATATATATATATATATATATATATATATATATATATATATACACATAAATAAATCTGTTAGAAGACATTACTGAGGTAACTGTATCCCACTTTGTCTCCTTCCCTACCTCCCTCGATGGGTTGAGCTGCAGTCACAAGGCCGGCAAACCCCTTCCTTGCTACCCATGTGAGAGTGAACAATAAGGAGCAGAGATGGGAGCTGAAAAATCTAAACACAGCAAACCCCCCTCGAAAAGGGCTCCTGCCCACATTGTGTACCAACAATATGGTAAAGGCATGTGAAATTATTTATGAGAATGGGTGTGATTCACTAACACGAATGCCAATAAGTCCTTTCCTCATCATAGTCCATTTGATATAGAAAGATTAGCAACTTGCAAATGAAATGGAAAAATCCCCAAATTAAAATAGATGCTTAGCAATGGCCTCTCTTTCTGCAATGGCATGAGGAGGCACACAAACATAAGCATGCCTCTCAAATTTGAGGCAGGAGAAACACCTAGGAGAAACTAAAGTTCCAAATTAGTCACTTTGGGCACAAAGGTAGGGCTTGTGCCCCAACTGCCCTCCTCCCCCCAGATCACAGAGCCACCAGAATAAAAGAAAAGAAAGAGAGTGAGGACAGGAAGGGGGAAGATCAGCTGTATATATTGCCCCTGTCAGCCGATGAGGCTCGGGTTGCCCTGAGAAACAAAGCAGCAACTTTGGGTCCACTGGTGAGTGGAGTACAAGTGAACCCCTCTATACGACCAACTGACCGTAAAGTGCCTGGTAGAGGCTCGCAGGTGAAGGTGACTAGTCCAGAGGCTGAGTCCAATACTGTGAATCAGTCCAGGGCCCCTGTAGAGCCCTTTCAGGGTGAAATAGACCATAGAGAATGATGCCACACCATTACCCTAGAAGGTTTGAGGTAGACTGTAGTACAATTGCCTCAGAGGCATTTCCCATCTCCCCACTCAAGTGACGCTGATGATGAGGGCCCTTGCTCTTCTGCTCCTCTTCCCTTGAGGGACTACCCTGCAGCCAGGGGTAGAATGAAGAAGCACATACCTTGGTAAAACCTCTGATTTAATAAGTATCTACCAAGAATTCTGAAGTAATCAAAGGAAGCTGGAACTGTAGGTTCTTTAAGTTACTTTATTAAGATATTAAGTTATGATGATAACCCCATCAGGAGCAGCTATCCTGCTGCTCAGCCCTCACTCAACTGACATTCACAGCACACCAACATTCTAATCATCCAACATTCCACTCATCATGCATACAAGCTGAGCAGCAGGGAAACACAAGTTACAACATATTCCCCAATGTCAGAGAAAACCCACAGCATGTGCTTGAAGTATACATACAAAAGTGGGCAGATGTAATCCGTTATTGTGACTGGTGGTACAGATGGAAGTAATAGAAAGATTGGTGGAGAAGTCATTGTGGCAGAGGGTGGCCCTGCCAATGGCGAAGAGTTCGGTGCAGCAAAGGATGCATTGTTGAAGGCCATGCGGATGTGTGTCTGGTGAAAACAGATTGGGCTAAGATCTTCCACCTGGAGAACAACAAGGACCACAACACCGCCGCACTGCTGGACAACCTCGCTAACCTCGGACTCAAGCTACTGGTCAACACCCCCACCCACTACACCGGCCACACGCTTGATCCCGTCTTCTCATCCAGCAAGCACATCACCTTCAGCCACTCCACTGGACTCTACTGGACCGACCACAGCTGCGTCCACTTCAACTTCAGAAGAACCACGACCCACCACCACCCGCAACAGGTTCCTCACAGGAGCTGGAGCAAGATCACCGCCGACCAACTCACCACCTCCCTCAGCCAGAACCCACCCGCCAGCACAACGGACCCCAACAAAGCAGCCCGCAACTTCACGCAGTGGCTGACCGCCTGCGCCGACGACCTCGCACCACTGAAGAACCCTCCCAGCAGACCCAGAAGCAAGAAGGCCTCCTGGTTCACCGACGAACTCAAGGACTCCAAGAAGACCTGCCACACCCTCGAGAAAGCCTGGCTCCTCGACCAGACCACTGACAACATGACCGCCCTCAAACACGCCACCCGCAGGCACCACCAGCTTATCCGCACCACCAAGAAGAAATCACTGAAGGAACGACTGGACAACAATGCCCACGACAGCAAGGAACTCTTCAGCACCGTCATGGAGTTCTCCAACCCCAGCACCGGCAACAACGACATCACTCCTTCACAAGATCTCTGCGACTCTCTCGCCTCGTTCTTCCACCGCAAGATCGCCGACATCCACAACAGCTTCGGCGCACCATCCACGCACCCAACCGCCGAACCACCGCCCCCCACCGCCACCCTCCACACCTGGACCACGGTGACCACCGAAGACACAGCTCGCACGATGAACACCATCCACTCCGGATCTCCGACCGACCCCTGCCCCCACCACATCTTCAACAAGGCCGACTCCACCATCGCACCCCAACTCCGGAACATCATCAACACCTCCTTCAACACCGCCACCTTCTCGGAGAGCTGAAAGCATGCCGAGCTCAGCGCCCTACTGAAGAAACCAACAGCGGACCCCACGACCTCAAGAACTTCCGCCCCATCTCGCTCCTCCCTTTTCCTGCTAAAGTCATCGAGAAGATCGTCAACAGACAGCTGGCCGCCTTCCTCGAGACGAACGGATCCCTCGACCCCTCGCAGTCCGGTTTCAGAGCCAACCACAGCACCGATACCGCCCTCATCGCAGCCACCGACGACATCCGAGCCCTGCTCGACAACGGGGAAACAGCGGCACTCATCCTCCTGGACCTCTCTGCAGCGTTCAACACTGTCTGCCACCGCACCCTAGTTCAATGCCTCAGCAACATCGGCATCCAAGAGATGGCACTGGAGTGGATCATCTCGTTCCTCGCCGGAAGAACACAGAGAGTCCGCCTCCCCCCATTTCGATCCGAGGCCACCGAAGTCATCTGCGGCGTACCAAAAGGATCATCACTCAGCCCCACCCTCTTCAACATCTACATGAGGCCTCTTGCAGCCATCGCACACCAACACTACCTCAACATCATCTCCTACGCCAACGACACCCAGCTGATCCTCTCCCTCACCAGAGACCCCGACACCGCCAGAACCAGCCTACACGAAGGGATGAAAGACGTTGCCGAGTGGATGAAGAACAGCCGCCTGAAACTGAACTCAGACAAGACGGAAGTCCTCATCCTGGGACCATCGCCCTCCGCCTGGGACGACTCCTGGTGGCCCCCTGCCCTGGGCACCGCTCCCAAGCCAATGGACCACGCACGCAACCTGGGCTTCTTCTTGGACTCCTCCCTCTCGATGACCAGACAAGTCAACGCCGTCTCGTCATCATGTTTCAACACCCTGCGTATGCTTCGAAAGATCTTCCGATGGATCCCGACCGAAACCAGGAAGACGGTCACCCAGGCACTCGTCACCAGCTGACTGGACTACGGAAACACCCTCTACGCCGGAACCACAGCCAAGCTACAGAAAAGACTCCAACGCATCCAGAACGCCTCTGCCCGACTCATCCTGGACATCCACCGACCAAGCCACTTCTCCGGCCATCTGAGGGACCTGCACTGGCTCCCCGTCAACAAGAGGATCACGTTCAGGCTCCTCACCCACGCACACAAGTCTCTCCACGACCTGGGTCCCAAGTACCTCAACGACCGCCTGACCTTTTACACGCCCACCCGCCAGCTACGATCTACTAGCCTCGCCCTCGCCGCCGTACCACGCATCCAAAGAGCCACCGCTGGAGGCAGATCCTTCTCCTACCTGGCGGCCAAGACATTGAACTCCCTCCCCATCCACCTTCGACTGACCCAGGACCATCTCGCCTTCAGGAGACAACTCAAGACCTGGCTGTTCGAGCAGTAGCGGACCCCCTCCCCCAAGCGCCTTGAGACCCTCCCGACCCCCTCCCCCAAGCGCCTTGAGACCCTCCCGGGTGAGTAGTGCGCTATACAAGTGTTATGATTGATTGATTGATTGATTAAACTGTAAAGAAAATAAGGGTGAAGCATAGGCTGATTACTTGGACAGACATAAGGATGTGTTTGGTCCTTTGGAATAGTCTGTCCGACAGATATGGCTCAGGAACCTGTAAGTGTTGCTTTTGTACAGGGATTGTTACCCAATGTTGAAAGTCAGTTAATAACCATCTGCATTGGATGGCTGGCTAAGAATCTGGCTGAGTTGGTGATCGTCGTAATCAATTGCAAAGTTTCACAAGAAAGAAAGAGAATGCAGAATCAAACTAATGTAACTGAACTAGCACAATATGCAAAGAACAGTGTGGGATGTGGAGCCCCATAAAAGGAGGAAAAAAGGTGGGAAGGAAAGCGAGGAGGTAGAACTGGGAGAGGCAATGGAAAGGGCAGTGGAAATGTCTCAGAAGGATCATGTTTTGTTTGTGGACGGCGAAGGCACTAGAACTGGAACTGCCCTAACATCCTGTCTAATGCACCAGCTCTCCCTGGTCAGCCTGGATTTAATCAAATTACTCAAAACTCTTATCCTGCAGCTTGAGAGATTCAAACTGTTCCATAAATACTTGAGTCCCAGTAGATCAAGTAGTCATTAATTGAAAATATACCACCTGTGTTATTGACATTAGTACTAGTGCTCAACTCTAAATACCTCTTAATTCTCCACTTTAACTCTCTCAGGCATGTCTATAGATGCAGTCGGTATTTTTAACTAACACGCTCCTCACCATATTTCTGACCATGTATCTACCTCCCTGAGACCTGTTAGTGATAAACATTCCTTTTTGCTTAGGCAAACCGCTCCATCAAATCTGCTAGTCAAAGATATTTTTGAAAATTAAAATGCACTCTATTTTATACTCTGGAAGGTGCGCTCTTAAATATAACATGTTAACTAGAGAATGAAGTACTTGCACTATTGCGTGAGAGCACAAATTGCCAAAGTGATGCAAATACAACTGCCACTGATTTAACTGAATTGCTTTCACAGGTACCGTTCACGTTGTGGTCCACGGGGCCAACAGTGTGGGTTCACATAGATGGAACCAGTGACAGATGATTCTCAGAAGAAAGTACCTAGAATACCCCAGCATCTATTAAACCTGAGGCAGAGAAAGCGAGCTACCCTGTAATAGAAGACTTGATTAAGCAAGAGGTTTTAGTGCCTATTGTCAATAGATGTCTTCTGATAAGCAGGAGGGAGGGGTACTGGCTCATGTAGGACCTTAGGGCCATTGATAAAGTGGTTATCCAAAGCTTCCATTTGATCACAAACACTGCCACAATCTTTCCTTGCATTCCTTCAAACACCCAATTATTTAGTGTTTGAATTGAATATGGGAGTGTCACTCTCTGCAGCCTTCCCAGATCGACGACGGCCCCCCTAAGAGCCTCAATCAACCCAGATGCTAGACTCATCACAGTCTCCAAAAGAAACAGTCACATCTCCCCTGACCTTCGAGCCCTCAACTGGGTACCTTTCGAGGCCAGAATTCATTTGAAAATCGTCTGTATGACACACAAGGCATTACGGGAAAAATGCTGGTGTGCAGTTCCTAAGGTGAAGGAGTGTTTAGATCTCTTATGGATTGCCCTCACACACCCCGAAGGATGTCATGCTTCATCATTGGGCTGTGCTCCTTGTCGGGCTGGCGCTGCAATGCCCGATGGGCACCCGCGAAGGGGCTCTTTGCCGGAGATCTTTTACAGGAAGCCGTTAGGTGTGTGAGGGTATGTGGTCAGGGTAGTGAGGTGAGTGTGCGTTGTGATTTTAAAATAGGTCTAGTACTGCCCTATGTGAAACTAATTTTATTCTGGGGTGTATTAACCTAACTAAAATGCATGAGCCCTGTCTGGAGTCAATGATCCTACAGGGTCTGATCGGTGTAAATGGTCAACATGTTTCTTGCCTTCAGCCCCTAACGGATCAAGTGGTAATTCATCAGGACCGGTGTCAAAAAAAGGAAAAGAAGGTAGTCCTAACTCTTACACTACTGCAATGCTGGTGCTGGGTATCAAGGTGTCACCAGCGTTAATTAAGAGGTACCAGGAGAAAAGGCCTGGGCTCGTTGAGACCCCTGGGTATGAGGTCTCGGTCAGACGAGATTATCAACAGAGCACTTCATTGCTCGGTTGTATGGGTGGCGTGCAACTAGAGGTCATCATACCCCTACTCTGAATCCTAAGGCATTACATCACAAAAGTCTGAGTTACCTAATTCAGAAATTGGTGCTCTCTTGTGGGAATAGATCCACCAGGAGCTCAAATAATATTCTATTGAAACCCCAATGATTTGTCAAGAAGTAAACATACAACCAGTCCTTCTCAGGAATGGCTCCCAGAATTTGGAATGATTTGCCCCCAGAAATAAGAAATAACCCTTCTACTGCTTTCTTCAAAAAAGAAGTGAAAGCGATTCTCATGGCTAAATATATCTGAACTATTTATGCTTACCGTTAATATATCTGCTAGTTGGTATCAGTTATTCTGTTTGTATAATACTCACCTACAATTTTCTATGCTTGTTTTTTCTTTTTACCTCACATCTACCCTGTAAAGCGCTCCAATACCCGTAAGGGACTTGTTAGCACTATACAAAACCTTCAAAATAAATAAAAATAAATAGAGTGGTTGATCTCTGTTCTTGTTTCTTTTCCATTCCAGTACATGAAGAGAGTCAGTCTCTTGTCTCGTTCATAGTCTGAGGACCTCATGTTTTGTAGCCCCATATTCCTCAAGGATATAAGGAGCCCCTTTATTGTTTTCCAAGCCCTAAAAACGGATCTAGGCACATTGATTTCCTCCCTGAGTTCTACTTTAGTCAATATGTTGATGATTTGCATCTATCTCCTCGCTGAATTGACTAATAAAATCTTCAGAAGAGAAATTGCAGTTCTACCTTCCCCACGTGCAATATCTTGGTCATGAAATTTCTGCTGGTAAGAGCCACCTATCCTCTAACCATGTTGAAGCCATCCATAAGTTGCCTTGCTATCTAATTGTCCCCAAGGAATTTACCATTTGTGGGAATGGCTGGGTATTGCAGACAGCAGATCTTCAGCTATGCAGAAATGGCGAAGCCCTTGCAAGAGTATGACAGAAAAGATACCCCAAACCCGCGCAGCAATTCATTGAAGCTGAACATTCATTTGTGAAAATTAAGCAAGCATTGGTTTCTGCACCTAATTTAGGACTTCCTGATTGCACCAAACCTTTACTTTGTATTATCATGAACATAATGGATTTGCACTAGAATTTATGGTATATTGTCATGGGGATCATACAAATCCATAGACCCTTATTCTTCAGCCATAGTCTCAGTTATGACTGGGCTCCCTCCATGTTTATGGTTTATGGTGGCTGCTGCAAATCTGATCGAAGCATCTGGAAATATTGCGTTGCGTTCTCCTTTACCTGTTGCTGTGCCTCATTTTGTGGTTGTGCTCCTCCTCACAACAAACACCCATTACATCTCTACAGCCCAATAGTCCCAGTATGACATTTTTCTGTTCTTCCACTTCTCTTATCACCCTCACCGGGTTCCAGGCCTGAACCATTCATATGGAATGGCAACCCCATGATCGCATCTTTGTCACACATAATGATTTAACTGATGTTCTTGTTCATAACTATAAATTAACATATTTTGATGATGGATAAAGTCTATAATAAAAATAATGATGGTGTCCTGGTTGCTGGTTATGCTGTATGTACCATATATCAGATTGTAGAAAGTTGTAATTTGTCAAATGTGAGATATGTTTAAGGGTCCAAGCTTGTTGCTCTCACCAGAGCCTGCATACTAGCCAAAAAAGGATTGTGACTGTCTGTACAGACTCCAAGTATGCATTTAGAATAACACACAACTTTGTTCTCCAATGGATGCAAACAGGTTTTTTAACATCGGCCTTTTAAATGCCTTACAGTTAACCAAGAAGGTGGCGGTGGAAAAGTGTGCAACGCACGAGCATCCTCACTATGATGTCTCAAGTGGTAACACAATAGCTAATTCAGCCAGCAAAAATACTGCTCTGTACTTATTTCTCATGCCAACATCAACAGATTAGTCTCTTTTGCAGGAGGAAGCTTCCAAAAGTAAAATACAGCCCTGGATAAAGCAAAAATGTAAAAGAGGCCCTGAGATCATCTGCAGAGCCACACTGGACATGTGGTTGCACCGAAATTTGTACTGGAGAACCTCACCAGGTTGTATCATGGAGCAGCCCATGTTGATAGGGAGGGCATGATATGTGATGCAGCAACCCTTTGGTATTGCACCCTTCTTTTCCTCCATGGCCCAGAATGATTGTCAGTCCTGTTGCATCTGCCTATCACACAATACTGGAAAGGGTATTAAGACCACCCTCAGTACCCCCCTCCCCCCACTTGGGTATCCTTTGTGCATCTTCATATGGATTTTATCCAGCTGCCAAGGTGTGCTAATTACGCATATGTCTTAGAGATTAGTTGTATTCAGGTTGGATGGAAGTGTACGCCTGTGCAGATGCCTTCACAGTAGCTAAGCAGTCACTCAGAAATGTTATCCCTTGCAACGTCTAAAATCCACATGTCCCCTTACGGGGTTCAACAGGGCTCAATTATTAAAAAAAAAAAAATCTTTTTATCAACAAAACCACAAAGAAAAACATCATGTGACAAGAGCCTCAATCCCGTTAATCATAAATACATTGCCATGCATCAGAATAATAAATACGGAGTATTGTTAAGGGATCACAGGGACTCATGTGTCTCTACCTCCTCCTGAGCCACTGGGGGGGCACAGATATCCCCACGATATCGATTCCAATCCTCCCAAACCTTCCCCCACCTTGCAGGACAGCCCCAGGCAAGGTAAACCGACCTCTCCCTGAACATGCACCAATCCAGGTCTTCCTTTCATCTCTCGACTCGGGGTGACTGATTTGCTCCCTGCAGCTGAGCAATGTTACGCTTGGCTACCATACATGCCAGCGTAGCCCATTGTCTCCCATACACACTTAGATCAGTGTATGGGAGACAATCGAGATAAACCTGCGGGCCTCTGGGACGATCTCAATACCCAGAGCACTGCTCATCTCACTGTGAACCTTCACCCAGTATTCCTGTATCTTCACACAGTGCCACAAAATATGCATGAATGTTCCAATCTCACCGCACCCCCTCCAATACTCCCCAGTCTCCGCCTGACCCATCCGAACCAGACGGGGCCCCGTGACATATGCCCTGTGAAGAATCTTCAATTGCACTAGTCTCAGTCCCATCTGTATAGCCACCACCTTTGGAGAGGAGACCGCCTCCCTCCAGTCCTCATCATCTAGCTCCACCCCATCAGCCACCCACTGTGTTCTAATAGTGACCAGAGGGTCCTCCATGTTGTTAATGAGTTTCTTGTATATTAATGAGATGACCTTTTCCAGGAGGTGTCCGTCTAACACTCGATCCTCCAAGGGGAGGCGTCAGAGAGTACAGAGCCCCTAGGGATGTGTGCGAGTAGAGCATGCCTGACCTGTAGGTAGCGGTAGTATTCGCTGTCTTGAAGGTGGTACTGTTGCTGGAGAGAACTGAACGTGTGAACCGTTTCCCGCCCCCAAACGTCTTTGATCTGCGAGATCCCAATAAGATCCATTTATCAAATCCCTTGGATTTCCACAAGCTGCCCAGTTTCTGCGAGTTCCACAACGGGGTGGCGAGTGTAAGTTTTCCCTCCCACTTAAGGTGTCAAGTGGCCGCATGCCATACCTGCACTGCGTGTGCCGATAGTACAGCAATGGGGAATCGCCTAGGCCTAGCATACAGTGCCATGGGGAAGTCGCCCTCTGGCACCTGCCAACGGTCCATAGCGAAATCCAGGGTCTCCGGGGGGTCTATAAATGGCGTAATCCACCACCGCTAACTGGGAGGCCCAATAATACTTCCGTAAATCCGGCATTCCTATCCCACCGTCGTACCAGGGGAGAGTACATTTTGAGAAGGCAATACAAGGCTTGCGGTCCCAGAGAAGCTGCCTCTGAAGGGCCTCTATTTCTCTACAATAGGACGATGGTACGGGGCCCTTCGTATTCTGAAGGGTGTACAGGAATCGAGGAAGTGCCATCATCTTAAAAAGTACTGCCCTACCCAAAAGGGAGAGCGGAAGTGCCTTCCACCTCACCACATCTCCCTTAAAGCATAGTCAGAGGGGGACCCAGGTAGTTAGCATATCTGAGCTTCGGATCAAACGTAACATAATTCCCGAGATAGCGAAACCCCACTGTGGAAAAGTCAGCCCATAACGCCCCGGATGCCCAGGCTGCTGGCGCAGGGCGACTCTTCGTTTCCTTCTTGAATAGTTACCAAATAAAGAGACGGGCACTGGAAGTAGGAAAACAAGAACAGGGTTTATTACTCATGAGGAGGGCCTGTCCTTTGGGACACTCGCATAGTGTCTTCGGGAGGTGCTCTAACAAGTTCTCTGAGGTTTCGCCTTTTATACACAGGTTCGTGACACACAGGCATCCTATATTACAATCAATACATTGTATAGTATGAAGGTATTTCAACACGTGGCTACAGTACGGGCCCTTATCCTCCATGCAAGAGGAGGGGCTGTCACGCAGCTGAGTGTTCTGCTGATTTCCATTGGAATGTGTGTGTCTGGTCGAGTCTCAGGGGGTGGGGTGGCCATGATCAATAGTAGCTTCTTCCGAGAGAGACGAGTGCATAAAGTAGGGGGCAATAAACTGTATCCCCAGGCTAAGGGATGACCAGTGGTGGCCGGACCGGGGGAGCATGTGGCGGGACTACCTGCAACTCTCAAGGGCCGCTGTGGCCGGACTGGGGGAGAGAGAGAGGAGGGTCGAGGAGACATTCCCCCCCCTACAACTCTCCAGTGTGATCAAGGCGATCCCCTGGCTGGGTCCCGCTGGCCCCTGTCTCTCCTCCGGCTCCACCCTATGTTACGATTTTCTGGCCGACTGTTGGCAGCAGGACCCGCCTTATATGGGTTGCCTTTGGCTGGGCGTGGCCGCAACCCTGCCCCGCTTTGGAAGTTTCCAGAGTGGGGGCGGATGTTCTGCTGACTTGCATTTTCTACAGTTTACCGTTCTTATTTCTAACGTTTTATTGTTTCTAGAGCATTTAATAGGTTTTATTATTACGTATTGTCATTGTTTCTTGTTCGTTATTTTTAAATAAAAAGTTCATGTTCATCAGTGGCCTACTGATTTCGTTTTCCTATTCCTTTCTTTCCAGGTTGTTTCATGCTAAAGCTTCTGTTAACAGGTTACAGTGATCACTTAGTTATTAGTGTATGTGTCCTTTTCACTAGGGGTGTTCTCTGGTCGGGCCAGATGATCTTCCTCTAGTAAATGGTCCGAGTGAAACTGGCGCATCAACCAGTGGGGAGTAGATAGGTATGACAGATTACAACGGGGACAAAGGTCTGCATTACCTACCCTTCACTACTTGCAAAGACTAGAGTATGGCGACTTCCGTGCTCGTTTGCAAAAATAGAGAATACCTCCAAAAAGAACTTATTCCCAAACAGTCAATGTTCGGGCAAACAATCAATCAATGAGGAACGAAATAGGCACGACGTGTTAAAGGTTTGCGTTGCCCACCCTTCACTCTCTGCAAAAGGGAGAGAGAATGTTGCTATTCTTCCCCGTTTGCAGGTAGAGAAGATTCCTAAGAGAACCAACTTCGAACAATTCAATGCTCGATTCAATCAATCAATCAATGGGGTGAAAAAGAATAGGCACGACGTGTTAAAGTTTTGCGTTGCCTACCCTTCACTATCTGCAAAGACTAAACAGAGTATGGTGATTCTGTGTTTGTTTGCAAATAGAGAATCTCCCAGAAGCAATCAATAGGAAATACTAGTATTATCAAACAATCAATCAATCAATGTTCACAATTTGTCGTGTGTCACGACCTTACCCGGACCGGACCATGTGGACAGTTCTTCGCCTTTCTTTTTCCAGCGCCCACTCGTTCTCTTTCTCCATGTTTTTTACTTCCGGCATTCCTGTGGGCTTCCAGTCAGGACAACAGGTCACTTGAGAGAGAGGTCCGTTCGGAATCGGTGAAGTTCATTCAATCGGCAGCCGGACGAGGGCCCTCTCAAGGCAGGTATACTCCAATCATTTAGATGTTCACCCCATCGTCTGGACCTCTCTTACCGGACCTTATGTCGCTGATGGGCCCCGCGTTTAGGGCGCCAATTGTGGAAAAGTCAGCCCATAACGCCCCGGATGCCCAGGCTGCTGGCGCAGGGCGACTCTTCGTTTCCTTCTTGAATAGTTACCAAATAAAGAGACGGGCACTGGAAGTAGGAAAACAAGAACAGGGTTTATTACTCATGAGGAGGGCCTGTCCTTTGGGACACTCGCATAGTGTCTTCGGGAGGTGCTCTAACAAGTTCTCTGAGGTTTCGCCTTTTATACACAGGTTCGTGACACACAGGCATCCTATATTACAATCAATACATTGTATAGTATGAAGGTATTTCAACACGTGGCTACAGTACGGGCCCTTATCCTCCATGCAAGAGGAGGGGCTGTCACGCAGCTGAGTGTTCTGCTGATTTCCATTGGAATGTGTGTGTCTGGTCGAGTCTCAGGGGGTGGGGTGGCCATGATCAATAGTAGCTTCTTCCGAGAGAGACGAGTGCATAAAGTAGGGGGCAATAAACTGTATCCCCAGGCTAAGGGATGACCAGTGGTCCGTGCAAATATTCAGGCTCAGAGGAAGAGGTCATCAAAGGAGAGATATTCATGAAAGGGAGGGTCAGTGTGGACAGTCGAATGCTGTGGAAGGGTTGATCACAAGAGGGGTATTCAAGGGCGGGAAGGAGGTGTTGGTCAGGCGCGGGGTGCGATTCTTTAGGGACAGAGTCATGCGGGAGGGGAGGGCTCATGACTTGGTCATGAGAGAGCGGGGGCAGTCAGGGTACACGGGGGGGTGCTCGCAGGGTCAGGGAAGGGCGCTGATGAGCGATCGTGAACAGGGAGACCATGGTACCTAAAATGGCTGTCGCGTACGTGTGTGCATGGGTCTATGCTAGGGAGACAACATAGTCAGAGTTTTAGCGATATTCGTTCTGTTTACATCAAGGGGCACTGAGAACACAAATGAACGCCGCTTATGTACATACATATTGCTATTTTTAACAGTCCCCACTTTTTACATAAGCACGTTCAATTTCTACACAGTCGATGTGATAGGCAGAATACAATGCGTGTCAATCTACGTCTGTTGGGCCCTTTTATACAAGCCTAGAAATCGGCATAATATTTAGTCGGTGTAGAATCAAGGAAAAATGTTCCGATACATACAAATCAAGTTCACATTTTTCTCTCCAGTGGCATCACGTACAGAAAGAACATTCAGATACCTTCCGGCTTGTCAGTATTATAGGGAATTTTCGAAAAACCTAACCACATGAGTGACCGATGAAACATTTCTTAAAAGGCAATACAAAATGGTTGAGGGAGGTATTCAATTCGATACAAGTAATTTAGTCAAGGGGCGAAAAGAAAGTTCTGGAAAGGGGGAGGGTCTTTGTCGCAATGTCTTTTAACAGAGTCCGTCTTCTTTTGTTGGCGCTGCTGAGCACCGGCGGTGGAGCTATAAGTCCAGCTCGGAATCGTCCTTACACGTTGCAGGGTGCGATCAGTCCTTTGCTGTTAGATCACAGTCCTGTTTCCTAACTCATTTTCTTAGGGGTGCCTTATGCTGGGCACCTGCGTGTCTTTTCTTGTCTTTTGTGGCAAAAATCCCAGTCCATAGTCAAAGTTTATATGAAAAGAGGTTGTTGAATAATCGAGGGAAGAGAGGGCGGAGTGGGGCCAGATCTTTGAACACACCAAGGGACCAAGGGAGCAAAGGATGATGAGCAGGCAAGCCCAACAATCGGACTAAAAAAAGGGGACGGGGACTTCAGGCACAAGAGGGTCAGCGAGTCGAGGGCTTCAAGGCAGCCCTTCATTCCTCCATCTGCTGAGTTTGAAAGTTATGCCTCGTCCCACGTCACGTTGCTCTGCGGCTCCACCTTTGGTCGTCACACGTGCTCCATGATCTGTGGCCAGGCTGTGCGTCATGTCCAGCTCCTCTCCTCCGGTGATTATATCTTTGAATGGGGGAAAAACAAGTTTTAGAAAACTGGTCGAGAGAACAGATATACATCTCAATTCCTTCCCCATTCTTGAGTAGGTGGGGGATAAGTTCATCGGTCACAGTCAGAGGTCGTCACTTATGGAGTCTGGAGAAGGGCATTGCATATTGATTATAGGCTGGCTTGTTATTCATTCGCGACATATGATAAGAAAAATTTGGCTTTTGTACACAATGTATTACGTTACAAAAAAAATCGAGTCCTTATGTAGAGACTCGTTCTTCCCTTTAACCCAAGTATCGACAATACTACATCTTCCTTCGGGGTCGGCTAATTCTTGCAAGCAGGGGTATTATCATACATGAAGAAGGGGGAGTGGTGGGTGTAAAACATGGCTTTCCTGGGGGATGACCATTAATCGAGGTCCTCAAATTACATTTCGTGGGTAGCTGCATGGGTCTGGGGTTGACCGGGGGCGCGTGGGTGCTTTGGACAGGGCGCTGGGGTCGATTGGGAGAAGTGGGGTACTCTGGACGCCCGCACTTAGGTGCGAGGGGGTGGGGCAATCGTGGCATTGGGGATCGCATTTCTAAAACAGAAGACCATTGACGTTAGAGTTCCCTTTATAACAGGCCAGATTAGGGGACATCCGTCGTCTTACCTGTCCTTTCCTTTATTACCAACTTGGGTTCAATCGTTTACAGAAAGGAGAGGTAGTAATATGGCAAGTCACAATCGTTTTGGGTTTGGTCAATTTTGTTGAACACCTTTGCGTTCGAGGAAATCCAATTATGTTTGTGCCGGAGGGGCACAACGTCACTATACAAGAAGAGGAAAACAGGGGGGTTTTTGGAGAGAGAGAGAGAGAGAGTGAGAGAGAGAGAGAGAGAGAGAGAGAGAGAGACAGTCGCACTTCTAAACGAACCATTTGGTGCACGTATGTCGCGGAGAGAGAGAGAGATGTGCACAATAATGGTCCATTCAGTGCGCACACAACATAGAACAGCAGGGGTTAAGTAATGCGTACACACAAGCGGAGGGACGACGTAGATCCATACATCACGTACACACAAACTCAGATGGGGAGGACAGTACAAATATTACATACAAAGATCCAAGACAAAACATAAAACAGTTATTGGCCACAATTATCCTTTTCTGCATGCTGCGCATACTTATTGTCCTGAGCTCTTTTTACCTGTTTCTTATCCTTTATCCGTTGGCTGCCTTTTACTGATGATTTTGATTGTACACACTTACGCCTTTGGCAACTGGTCATAAACTAACCTGGTCGGGCTAATGCTCACGGAGGTTTATTCGAGTCATTTTAGCAAGTGCGTTTCCAGGCTGAGACAACCGTTGGTGTCAATCGGAGGGCAATGGGGCAGCTTTCAGTTATATGTCTATGAGGATGCGAGAAAAAGGGGCAGTAGGATTTCAAACATTGGTAATATCCCTAGTCCTCTCGGCGGAGGATACTTGTGTAACCCTCACCTTGAAATACCCTAGACCTTTTCCTACTTAGTCAAACGTAAGAATGCTTGATCAAGTGTGTACATTATTCCTTTTTGCTTTATTCGGGGTTTTGCCGCGGTTAGATACTATAATCAGACCCTTTTTCCTATCTCGTCGTCCGCTGGATCACCATCTTCGTACATTAGTCGGCATTCCGAGGTGACCTGCAGAGAGGAGGGAAAAGAAGGGAGGGGAGAGCAGGAGGCTACATTGATAGACACACTAGCGCGCATAAACCCAGAAAGGCTTTTACTTACTGCGTACTCGGTCTATTTCCACAGGATGCAGTTACTGCCAACTGGGGCGTTTAAGCCCAGGTGGACCCTTAGCGTGACTTTTCTTATGCAGGTAGCATATAAAGTATAGGCGAAATACCAGGATCTTTAGCTGTTGCCTATGGCTGTATAAAAAGGAAGAAATACACAACTAAAATTTTGACCCTTCCTATTTGCAATATTTCTACGTACTATACTTTTCAATCTTTTATCTAATCGAGCTTAGTCATTCCGTCTTCATTCTAGTTATATCGGAAAAATAGGGATCATTCATTCAAAACTTTATCAAGTTACACGGACAACTATAGTTGCTTTCTCAAAACTCTTTAATAAGAATGTCGGTGCATAAATACAGGCCTACTCTCCTGTGGACCAGCCACGGAGCAGGCAGCAATGAAATCATATTGAATCTTTTAGCGTTAGCGAATATCATAAACATCGAAATTTCGAACTTTCAATAATCATGATGCGCCAAACTCAACAACAATTCATTGTCCGAATGTTCAATCGGTACCCATCTTACGCAAATTCATGGTCCTTCGTTGTCCGAACACCTAATCGGTACCCATCTCATATCAATTCATTGTTCGAGCTGACAGTATACATCCTATATCAATCCATTGTTTCGAACTCACAATCAGTACACATCCTATATCAATCTAAAAGCTTTAAAAACTTCATACATATTCTATGACACCAAGGCTGAGCAATCGGGGTACAATAAAGAGTTGAGGGTTTCATTTGCTTCGGCGCCATCTTGGGTGTAGTCAGGCAGAACCAGGCATAGTCTAAATGTCTGCAAACTCGTGGTTGGGCCCAGAGCTTCCTTTGGTAGTCCAAAGTTCCGTTAAAGGGCAAAAGAGAGGATCGGTGGTTTGAACCATCAGTCAAAAAGGGGAGGGAGGCAACAATGTTCCTACCGGGTCATACTGTGCTTTTACCGGAACTGATCCGAACGGTGGTCTGCAGGATTCTAGTCATTCAAACTGAGGCTGGCGCCAGCATGGGAGCGCCGACGTCCTGCGGCTACATTTCCATCGTTCCGTGGGCAATCATGGCAGTTATTCCCCATCGGGGGTATTTGCGGGAGTCGGGGACTCCCGCGGCTCCTCTAGAATCTTCAAGGTTGTGGAGAACTACGACGGTGGAGTCAACAAGGGACCAGGCCATACCTGCATGCTGGGCCCACTCTTGCCGGGTCGACCGCCATCTTGGGAGTTCGGCAGCCACCAGCAATCGCGGGGTCAAATGAGCGGATGGGCTCCAACCTGCTGGATGAGGCGTCGCGGCATCGCCATAGTGGACGAACCCTTTTCCGGGCGCCTGGAGCGTTGAGGGTGCAATTGGGAAGCCTCCACCTGAGGAGGCGGGAGAGGCCTGTTCGCACCGTCTCTCCCTCCCAGTGCACCCCACGGCGCCTCGCTTGACATTTGTTATGGCCAGTGGCGATGAGGACGGGGGGGGGGTCGGAGGCATGTGCAAGACATCCCCCCCAGTGTTGTCAAAGCCATTTTTCAAGAAAGAAGTGGTGCCTGGCGTGTGGTCGCTGCTATTACGGAGGAGAAAAGAAAGAAGTGGCGCCTGGCGTGTTGTCGCTGCTATTACGAAGGAGAAAAGGAAAAAATGTCCCGTCCGTCTTTGGGCCGGGCTTCCGGTGGATGTCGGCCGGGCGCCCTTTGCTCTGGCCCCATGAACGGGTTCCTTGGCTTATCGGCTGCTGCCGGATCTCGTCGGCCCCAGCCCGTTGGTGGCCGGACCGGGGGAGCATGTGGCGGGACTACCTGCAACTCTCAAGGGCCGCTGTGGCCGGACTGGGGAGAGAGAGAGGAGGGTCGAGGAGACATTCCCCCCCCTACAACTCTCCAGTGTGATCAAGGCGATCCCCTGGCTGGGTCCCGCTGGCCCCTGTCTCTCCTCCGGCTCCACCCTATGTTACGATTTTCTGGCCGACTGTTGGCAGCAGGACCCGCCTTATATGGGTTGCCTTTGGCTGGGCGTGGCCGCAACCCTGCCCCGCTTTGGAAGTTTCCAGAGTGGGGGCGGATGTTCTGCTGACTTGCATTTTCTACAGTTTACCGTTCTTATTTCTAACGTTTTATTGTTTCTAGAGCATTTAATAGGTTTTATTATTACGTATTGTCATCGTTTCTTGTTCGTTATTTTTAAATAAAGAGTTCATGTTCATCAGTGGCCTACTGATTTCGTTTTCCTATTCCTTTCTTTCCAGGTTGTTTCATGCTAAAGCTTCTGTTAACAGGTTACAGTGATCACTTAGTTATTAGTGTATGTGTCCTTTTCACTAGGGGTGTTCTCTGGTCGGGCCAGATGATCTTCCTCTAGTAAATGGTCCGAGTGAAACTGGCGCATCAACCAGTGGGGAGTAGATAGGTATGACAGATTACAACGGGGACAAAGGTCTGCATTACCTACCTTTCACTACTTGCAAAGACTAGAGTATGGCGACTTCCGTGCTCGTTTGCAAAAATAGAGAATACCTCCAAAAAGAACTTATTCCCAAACAGTCAATGTTCGGGCAAACAATCAATCAATGAGGAACGAAATAGGCACGACGTGTTAAAGGTTTGCGTTGCCCACCCTTCACTCTCTGCAAAAGGGAGAGAGAATGTTGCTATTCTTCCCCGTTTGCAGGTAGAGAAGATTCCTAAGAGAACCAACTTCGAACAATTCAATGCTCGATTCAATCAATCAATCAATGGGGTGAAAAAGAATAGGCACGACGTGTTAAAGTTTTGCGTTGCCTACCCTTCACTATCTGCAAAGACTAAACAGAGTATGGTGATTCTGTGTTTGTTTGCAAATAGAGAATCTCCCAGAAGCAATCAATAGGAAATACTAGTATTATCAAACAATCAATCAATCAATGTTCACAATTTGTCGTGTGTCACGACCTTACCCGGACCGGACCATGTGGACAGTTCTTCGCCTTCCTTTTTCCAGCGCCCACTCGTTCTCTTTCTCCATGTTTTTTACTTCCGGCATTCCTGTGGGCTTCCAGTCAGGACAACAGGTCACTTGAGAGAGAGGTCCGTTCGGAATCGGTGAAGTTCATTCAATCGGCAGCCGGACGAGGGCCCTCTCAAGGCAGGTATACTCCAATCATTTAGATGTTCACCCCATCGTCTGGACCTCTCTTACCGGACCTTATGTCGCTGATGGGCCCCGCGTTTAGGGCGCCAATTGTGGAAAAGTCAGCCCATAACGCCCCGGATGCCCAGGCTGCTGGCGCAGGGCGACTCTTCGTTTCCTTCTTGAATAGTTACCAAATAAAGAGACGGGCACTGGAAGTAGGAAAACAAGAACAGGGTTTATTACTCATGAGGAGGGCCTGTCCTTTGGGACACTCGCATAGTGTCTTCGGGAGGTGCTCTAACAAGTTCTCTGAGGTTTCGCCTTTTATACACAGGTTCGTGACACACAGGCATCCTATATTACAATCAATACATTGTATAGTATGAAGGTATTTCAACACGTGGCTACAGTACGGGCCCTTATCCTCCATGCAAGAGGAGGGGCTGTCACGCAGCTGAGTGTTCTGCTGATTTCCATTGGAATGTGTGTGTCTGGTCGAGTCTCAGGGGGTGGGGTGGCCATGATCAATAGTAGCTTCTTCCGAGAGAGACGAGTGCATAAAGTAGGGGGCAATAAACTGTATCCCCAGGCTAAGGGATGACCAGTGGTCCGTGCAAATATTCAGGCTCAGAGGAAGAGGTCATCAAAGGAGAGATATTCATGAAAGGGAGGGTCAGTGTGGACAGTCGAATGCTGTGGAAGGGTTGATCACAAGAGGGGTATTCAAGGGCGGGAAGGAGGTGTTGGTCAGGCGCGGGGTGCGATTCTTTAGGGACAGAGTCATGCGGGAGGGGAGGGCTCATGACTTGGTCATGAGAGAGCGGGGGCAGTCAGGGTACACGGGGGGTGCTCGCAGGGTCAGGGAAGGGCGCTGATGAGGGATCGTGAACAGGGAGACCATGGTACCTAAAATGGCTGTCGCGTACGTGTGTGCATGGGTCTATGCTAGGGAGACAACATAGTCAGAGTTTTAGCGATATTCGTTCTGTTTACATCAAGGGGCACTGAGAACACAAATGAACGCCGCTTATGTACATACATATTGCTATTTTTAACACCACCGGTTCGATCCGTATCGGGCAAGCGCTCGGGACCACCGGTGGATCCCCCCTAAGGACAAAGAGCACTGATTTCGACCAATTAATTGGAAATCCGGTGTAATGCCCAAATATAGCAAGTACACCAAGAAAGCTAATCAAAGAGCCACTAGGATTGGTGAGGTAAAGCAGGATATCATCGGCATATAACGAGATTTTATCCTCCCATTCCAGTGTCCAACGCAACCCTCTAATGAATCGGTCCCACACCGCCAAAGGCTCGAGACCCAGGGCAAAAAGGAGCGGGGACAAGGGACATCCCTGCCTCGGGCCTCTACCCAGGGAGAAGTATTCGGATTTACGATTATTCACCACTACTCTGGCCAGAAGGTCAGCATACAAGAGACGGACCCAGCCGGTGAACTCCGGTCCAAAGCCCATCTTCTCCAGGACTGCGAACAAGTAGGGCCACTCAACCCTGTCAAATGCCATGGTGGCATCTAGAAATACCAATACCGCCGGACTTCTGTATCGTCAGGGCCCTGCCCATTAATCCATGCAGCCTTCGCAGGTTAAGGGCCGTGTTCCGACACGGCATGAAGCCGGATTGGTCCGGATGAATCAGGGTGGTGATAACTTTGGCTAGCCTCGTTGCCAGTAGCTTCGACAGAACTTTAGGTTCAGCATTGAGCAACGATATAGGCCTATATGCGGAACAGAGCGTCTTTGGCTTACCCGCTTTGTGGATGACTACTATATTTGCTATCCGTTGGTCGTATGGGAGCTGACCCCCCTCCTTACTCGCTACAAACAAGGAGTGCACTCCTCTGATGGCCTGTGCCACTTTGTCGTTTGTAAGTGGGGACTCTAAGTATTTCTGGTTATCCTCTGACAGTGTGGGCATCAGAATGTCTATGATCATTGCTGCGTTATCGGCCTCCGTGTATAACCCCGCAGAGGCATACACTTCCACGTAGTATTTTGAGAATTCATTGGCTAGGTTTTGCGGGTCGGTGATAGCCTCGGAGTCACCTCCCTGCAGCTCTGGCACCAACCACAACACCCACTCTCCCTTCTCAAGCCACACTATCAGTTTGCCTACTTTGTTCCTAGATCTTAGTTTGAGTCTCAGCGCACTGTGCTCTGGCCCTATCTCTAGCAAGGCCCCTATATTCATCCTGGAGCAATTTTAACTGATGCGTACCTTCCGGGATTACGTCTCTGGATACCTCAATCTCCAACCTTGTCACCTCCGCCTCTGCCTGCTCTATTGTGGCCTGCCGCTTCCTCTTTCTCCCAGCGACCATGGATAGAACCTCCCCACGAATCACAGTCTTATATGCCTCCCACAAGGTCTGTGCTGAGTCAACTGAATCCTGATTCTCCTGGAAGTTCCTCTCTGTATTTTTAATAATTTCTTTCTTAATGGTGGGGTCCCGTAAGGCATGCATTGATAGGGACTACTCTACCTACATCAGATTGGCCAGTTTCCAGCTGGAGCCAAAGTGGTGAATGATCAGAAACTCCCCTTCCTAGATGTTGCACCTCCCAAACCGCAGCTGCCCTGGACGCCGGTACTAGTACATAGTCTATTCTGGACAGGGCGTGGTGCGCGGTGGACTCGTGTGTGTAATGTACACCCCTAGGGTTTCTCATTCTCCAACCATCAATTAGCCCTGTTGTTTCTAAGAAGTCGATGAGCCATCTCTGTGCCGGCCTAAGAGTTCGGGCCGGATGCCTATCTACCTCACCATCCATTACCGCGTTGAAGTCACCCTCTATCACCAGCAGACCCAATGGCAAAGTCAGGAATATAGTACCAAGGTCTCAAAACGTGTCTGATTGAAGGCTGGGGGGGACATAAACTGACACGAAAGTGACTGTTCTTCCCTACCATTGCTCCGACACGACAATATATCGGTCTCGGTGATCAGCCCACGTAGCCTGTATAGTAAGGGGAAAGGATTTTTTGACCAGGATACCGACTCCCCTAGACCCCATGGTAAATCCAGCGTGTGCCACCAACCTGTAAACCCCCCTGTGTAGAGCCGAGCAACGATTGCCGACTAAATGGGTCTCCAGTAGTAGCACCACTTCTGGGGAATACCGCCTAATCAACTGGTTCACCATTCCCCTCTTAATTTTATCTTCCAGACCATTTACATTCCAACTAATCACATTCATCCCGGATCCCTGTCTAACAGCTGACATTGTAATGGTAAGAAATCAACCCATTTTCAGCCATGTCACCAGATACAAAAGGAAAAAGAAAACAAAAGGCAAGCTGTACTGCATTCAATACAATCCTGAATTCGAAAAACCCCACCCGTCCCAACCTCCATGCCCCCTCCATGCACCCCTGCATATGGCTATCACCCATCCCCAACTAGCAATGTGCCTGTCGCCCAAAACCTAATCTACAAGCTAACTAAAGATAGTAAAAACTGAGGAGGATGTCAGGACCCCGTACCCCCATCCCCCACCCACCAGGATACCCCGCTCTGGGCTTAGTGGAGTTCAATGTCCCAAGGATCGAACCGGAAGGAAGCACGTGGATGAGATACACTACCTGACAGTTCCAAATGTCCCAAACAAGTATAGCGGTCTTCATTCCTGCTCTCGCGAGCCATCCCCACCATCTCCGTCCTGCCCCTCAGGCTCCGCCAGGGGGAGTCTCTCCAACCAGTCCAAAGCTGCGTCAGGGTTGTCGAAAAACCAGGCTTTCCCCTCAACTTCAATCCTCAGCCGGGCCGGAAACTTCATAGCATACTTCATCCCTCTGTCCCTGAGTCTCCTCTTAACTCCAACGAAACCCTGGCGCTGTTTCTGGACCGCTTGCGTGAAATCCGGAAAGAATGTAAGAGTGGCATTTTCATATCTCAGGGGGCCCCCGATCTGGAAGCCTGCAGGATAGCGCCTCTGTCCCTGAAGTTGAGCACTCTTGCGATCATCGGACGAGGGGGGGCTCCAGGTTTCGGCCTCCCCCCGGGACCCTGTGTGCCCGCTCGACCGTGAAGAAGTTACCCAGCCCCTTGGGCTTTAGATGGTTACGGATAATGTCTTCAACGAACAGGTCCAGGGCTGAGCCTTCGGATTTCTCCGGGACGCCAATGATACTAACGTTGTTCCACCTGGCTCTCCCTTCATAGTCATCCAGTTTTCGGTTTGTGAGGTCACTAGCAGCTTTAAGATCTCGCACCTCATGTTGGCTCCACATCGTCTGTCAGGCTGGCAGTTTTGATGTCTAGCGACGTAACTTTTTCACTGGCTTTGGTGAGATCAGCTCGAATGATCTTGACCTCGATGGTTACCGTTTCAAGTTTATTGTTGAGCAACTCCATCTTCTGTCCGAGGGATGTTTTGACACCATTGATGGCCACCATCACGTCCAGCAATGTTGGCTCCGATAGAGGACCAGCAGCATCTCTTCCAATTTCTTGAGATCTCCTCAACTCGGGCAGAGATACTCTGGGCAATATGTAGCGGTCGAGCTTATTGGCCTGGACGTAATGAGACCCCTTGGTAGACTTAGAATGTTGCTTTTCACTCTCGGGTTTGGTCGCCATCTTCAAACCTCTGATCAGGCCCCTCTAGCTTCACCGCCCTACCGGGTGTGGCGATATCACACTAATCACCAACGAGTGTCACTGAGTGACCTGACCACACTCACACCCCGTCAAGGTTCCAGCACGTGAGCCTGTCAGCGAGCAAAACAAAGACCAGGGTCCAGCGGAGGTGAGGGTCTATCGATAAGTAGTCGGGCTAACAAAGGATTGCTTCATGTTCAGGATTCCCCAATTAGTTGATGGCCAAGCGCCTGCCCCAAGGGAAGGGGGCAAAGCGTACAACAAAATGGCTCCTAATGCACTCACTTGAGACCATGGGGATCTGTCCCCCGTGTCGGGTCAATGTTTGGTTTCGGTCCGCCGACAGGGATCCCTGTAGTGTCAGTCACTGGTACAGCCGCACCCTTG
This sequence comes from Lissotriton helveticus, assembly GCF_964261635.1. NCBI lineage: Eukaryota > Metazoa > Chordata > Amphibia > Caudata > Salamandridae > Lissotriton > Lissotriton helveticus. Next base: position 389,856,500 of record NC_136061.1, read on the forward strand.
GTGCAGGCCTCCCACCGGAGGTATGTTCCCACTGCACAGGGTTCCGGAAACAGAAGGCGAGGCAAAAGTTTCAGCACCGAGGGGCTCACCACCGGGGATCTCTCCGGACCGCCGCCGCCACCAGCAGCAGTCAATAGCTCACTCCACCGCAGTCCTCACAGGGGCACCCGGCAGGGCGGTCGGCCCGGGAGCTCCACTTTCATGCAGGGGGGGAGTCCCAGCCCCCACCAGGCCCCAAACAATTGGTATGTACCTCGTTGGCACTGCGCCCCGGCCACACACTCTCTCCCTCAGCAGAGGGCCCTCCAGCAGGTTTGAGGGGGGGGAGGCGGGCATTAGCCAACTGTCCCCCCCTCACGGGCAACACAGGCAGACCACTAGTCAGTCCGACTCCCCCAGCTAGGGCTGTCTGCACTGCCGGTCACCCCCGGGGTCTTTATTAGCTTCCTGCGCCGATGTAGCGTCCTCCGAGGAGCTCTCATGGATGGGGCCCTAGCATAGGTCCGCTCTCCCGCAGCAGCACCTCCACTCCCAACGTGGCCGAGATCGTGGCAACACCCAGGCCCGACCAGCGACTTCCGGTCCTGGCCCCGGGTGTTGATCACAGGGCTCTATTCTTAGTCCTGTGATCAAAGGACTTTAAAACACAGCGCATAGAAAGAAGGTAACATTTGGATGGTTATCAACTTGGCGGGAAGGTGACTACCACAATAGACTTTGAAGGTACTAATGAAAATCACGATTTTCGTTTGGCAACAACTAGAGTAAATTGACGGTTTTCGTTTGTATAATTAAGGGGATTGAACAGCGAGGTTAAACACGTGGGAGTAAGAAACATAAAAAAGGATGTTTTTTGGAAGAGTGGGCTCGAGTATCGACTTAGCAGTAGTGTAGCGCTACATTCTTACCGGGAGTACGCAGATTGTGGGGTGAACTGTTTGGTTTATAAATGGCTTTTTTGTATTCAAGTGCCGCAATTTATATGCTTAAGTGGTTTATACACACAGTCTAACTGCAATGTTTTGAATTCATACAGTACCCCTGATGAAGGGCCAGGAAAGGCCCGAAATGCATTGGGTGTTAAAGATGAATTAATGAGGAATACGCACGTTTACTCCATGCTTTGGAATAAGGCCTGATGGCATTTCCCCTGCATTAAGGATATTGATAACATATGAGGCCTCTCAAGTGACAAAGGATGAATATTGTAGAAGGATTCATAAAACATTTTTGGATTACATTGAAATAAAGACTGATACAATTGGTGCAACTTTGTGGCATCTGTGTTGACCCCTTCCATGCTGCCATCGGCCATTGGCCAACGGCAACGCTACCTCGCTGGTGCTGCCATCGGCCAATGGTCGACGCGGACCCGCCTGTTTTGCGGAAGTGCTGCACTTCCGCAAAATCGGCGGCGCAGTGGAGGGGTTAAATACGCCGGAAGGTGCTGTGCATCCGGTATTGGGGTGAGATGTCGCCCCAATTTTTGAATGTGTTCACATTAGTATGTGATTTTGGGGGCAGACAATGCTCCCGGGCTGGCACGTGAAGGACCAAAAGAGAATAAACGTCATTATGAAAAGTGGAAGAAACAGGTGTGCACTCTGTCACTCTTTTTTTTTTATATACTGGCGTACACAAGCCCAGCCCACTTTGTATACGTATAAATAGGATAACAACAACACCACATGTCCCAGTTCTTCTACACTTCCTCAGGTGATATGGCTGTATCCATCTTGCATATCACAATGCGCAGTAAAAAAAGGGATCCATGAGGTGTACACCATCCTGGCAATCAACACTGGCTCTAAATTGTGAACCCTACTGCCCGTCGTGTTTCGAAAGGGATCCATGAGGTGTACACAATCCTGTAATCAACACTGCAACTGTATTGTGAACACTGCTGTCCGTAGTGTTTACACACACAACAATGACAGCAGGTGAGTAGTGGGGCATGGGTGCACAGCGGCTCCATTTGAGTGCAATGCTGCGGGAGGGGTGGGCTGCATCAGCCTGAGTGCGCAGGTGCGAATAAGCGAAGTTGCCCTGCGTAATGATGTGATCTCTGACCTCATTCAGTCACATCTCTGTCTCATTTTAAAGACCTGCTGGACCGTACTGTAGGCCTGAGCCAGCCGGCAGCACTGTCCTACAGACACATGTTGAGCGCAGTGCTGCGGTAGGTGTGGGGTGCATCAGACGGAGTGCGCAGGTGAGAACAAGCGATGTTGCCGTGTGTAATGATGTGATCTCTGACCTCATTCAGTCACATGTCTGTCTCATTTTAAGGACCTGCTGGACCGTACTGTAGGCCTCAGCCAGCGGGCAGTGCTGCCCTATAGACATGTGTTGAGCGCAGTGCTGCGGTAGGGGTGGGGTGCATCAGCCTGGGTGCACAGGTGAGGACAAGCGAAGTTGCCGTGCGTAATGACGTGATCTCTGACCTGATTCAGTCACATCTCTGTCTCGTTTTAATGACCTGCTGGACCATACTGTAGGCCTGACCCAGCAGGCAGAGCTGCCCTACCGATACATGTAGAACGCGGTGCTGCGGGAGGGGTGGGGTGCATTGGTCTGGGTGCGCAGGTGCGAACAAGCGATGTTGCCGTGCGTAATGATGTGATCTCTGACCTGATTCAGTCTCATATCTGTCTCATTTTAAGGACCGTCTGGACCGTACTGTAGGCCAGAGCCAGCGGGTAGTGCTGCCCTACAGATACATGGCTTTGGCTTTTAGGGCACTGCAGTGAGCTCATTACTAAGTGTACATGCACACAGGCTTCCGCCACTGCATTACACGTTCACATTATGCTTCTAGCATGCGCTCTGTTCCTTTGTATGTAAACGTTGGCATAACATATTATTATTTTACCTTGTGTATTCTTATGCACTCCAACTCCTCTTTGAACCACGATTACCACTAACAGTTAGTAGATCGTACTTCAAAAACGAAGGATGCACTCAACTGGTGTTTTCTTTTAAACTTAAAATAAACCTTCATTTACCTCCAGACGTTTCCACCATTCAATTATTTCTCCCTTTTCAGACACTGAATTGATTAGGCCAAAATGGGAGGAGCGGGTGCTAACCCCGTCATGATGCCCTTGGCATTCTGACGCCTTCCATTGTGGTATCAAGACACCGTCCCCAACCAGAGACCTGCTCTCCCACCCTATAAAGATACCCCGGACTCGGAGCTTGCACCAACACGTCGTTGGACACACCGATGGTGGCAGGTGAGCAGTGAAGCCTGGGTGCGCAGGATCTACAACTGAGCACAGTGCGGGGAAGGTGCTGGGGTGCCCAGGTGCAGGCAAGTGATGTTCCCGTAGCTAATAATGTAATCTCTGGCCTCATTAATATGTTTCATTTTAGGGACTGTCTGGACCAACCTCTTTTTCGCGGACCCCAGCGTCCTACACAAACGGGTGCCAGGAGGTAAACACTGAGGGCTGGGTGCAGTAGGCCGATGCTCTATCTCCTCCTCCCTCTGTTCTTTTGACTCTCCCTCCCCTTCTCCCTTCCACCCACTCACTCTCCCTCCAATTCTCACTATCTTCCTTTCATTCGGACTACCTTTCTTTTCCTCTCCCACATGGCACATGTAGCTCTTGTGACTCTTTGGCTTCACTGACTCATAGCGCTCTGTGCTTTGCTCATTGTAGTGGCGCTTTAACGTAACTGCATTTGCCCACAGCTGAGGCACCTTCAATCAGCCCTCGTGTGGAATTTCATAGCGCTTTGTGCTTGACTCTTTTGGGTAGCGCTTGAACATAACTGCATTTGGTAGCGCTTTTTACATATTCGCAGCAGTATTCAGTCCTTTGCGCTTTCACTGCTTACAGTGCATTCCTTTATAGCTGGCATTGTACTGTGTTGGTTTCGATTCCTATCCCTCCCACCATTTTGTTGTTGTGCTTTCCCCTGGCCCGCCTCCCCGCTACCGCCTCCCAGCTGACCCGCCCACGCTCCGCCCCCTCCACTATCCATTTAAAGCAGATGTCCCAACGCGCAGCGTCCACGCGCTGCGGCCGCGCCGAAGGTGCGCCAAAGGTAAGCCCATCTGCGCCCGTCCGCGCCTGGACCGCGACCAGCGCCAGACCCCCTGCCCTATGCCGCTTCCAACCCCCCAGAGTAACTTATGATGCCGCTACTCTCCTCGCCTTCAATGCAGGACGCACCCCACTATGCTGCGTAGCTACCCCAGGACGTACCCACGGCCCATTCTCCTGCCACTCCTGTAAGTTCAACTGCCTCAGGACCCTCACCAAACACACTTCCTCCGCACTCAGCTCCGAACCCAACGACTTGAAATGCATCCTACTGAACACCCGCTCGGTCCACAGACACGCAACAGAACTCTGGGACCTAATCGACACTGTGTCACCTGACATCGCCTTCCTCACTGAAACTTGGATGAACGCATCTTCTGCCCCCGACATCACCATAGCCATACCGGACACTTACAAGATCATTCGAAAAGACCGCACCATTAAAAAAACTGGAGGAGGCATCGCCATCGTCCATAGAAACACCATCAAAATTACAACCAGCTCTGACGACAATCTTGCAACCGCCGAACACCTCCACTTTCAGATCCACACCGACCCCAGGACCACCCTTAGAGGAACCCTCATCTACAGGCCCCCAGGCACCCGATCTCAATTCAGCGACGACATCACTGACTTCGTCAGCCCGCACGCCCTCGCCTCCGAGAACTACATTCTTCTAGGAGACTTCAACTACCACCTTGACAACATTCTCGACAACAACACCACCACCCTTCTGGACAACCTGTCCAATCTCGGACTCAAACAACTTGTTGACACCCCCACTCACACAGCCGGACACACGCTCGACCCTATCTTCACCTCCAGCAAGCACATCTCCTTCGATCACACTACAGCTCTCCACTGGACGGATCACAGCTGTGTTCACTTCAGCTACAAAACAACCCTGACCCACAACCGTCCACAACCCATTCCCCGAAGAAATTGGAACAAAATCACCACCGACCAACTCCTCGCATCCCTCAGCCAAAACACTCCCACCCTAACAACGGACCCAGACCAAGCGGCCTCAAACCTCAGGCAATGGATTACACACAGTGCGGACGAACTAGCACCCCTGAAAAAACACCAGTTGAAATCATTCAGCAAAAAGGCTCCCTGGTTCAATGATGACCTTAAAAAATCCAAGAAGACATGCCGCACCCTGGAGAAGAATTGGAGAAAAGAACCAACCTCAGACAACATGACCTCCCTCAAGACAGCCACCCGCAAACACCATCAACTGATTCGATCCGCCAAGAAATCAGCATTTAAGGACCGTCTCGACAACAATTCTCATAACAGCAAGGAACTCTTCAATATCGTCAAAGAATTCACCAACCCTCCCGCAGCATCCAACGACATCACTAACTCCCAAGACCTCTGCAATGCGCTATCCTCCTTCTTCTACAACAAAATTGCCGACATCCACAACAGCTTCAAGAACACTCCCAATGACCAACTCACCCCACCCCCTTCTGATCCCACCCCTCCAACTAACTACCTCAATTCCTGGAACCCAATCACCATTGAAGATACCATTCGCCTCATGAACTCAATCCACTCTGGCTCACCTTCTGACCCCTGCCCCCACTACATCTTCAACAAAGCTGACTCCATCATCGCTCCCCAACTCCGCGATGTCATCAACTGCTCCTTCAGCTCAGCCACCTTTCCAGAAATATGGAAACACGCCGAACTCAGCGCCCTTCTGAAAAAACCAACAGCAGACCCATCAGAACTGAAAAACTACCGACCCATCTCCCTCCTCCCTTTCTCGGCCAAAGTCATCGAGAAAGCCGTCAACAGCCAACTCGCAGCCTTCCTTGAATCCAACAACTCCCTGGATCCCTCACAGAACGGCTTTCGAGCCAAACACAGCACCGAGACCGCCCTCATTGCGGCGACCGACGACATCCGAGCACTCCTGGACAACGGTGAAACAGTGGCCCTCATTCTTCTCGACCTCTCCGCCACCTTCGACACTGTCTGTCACAACACCCTCATACAACGCCTCAACAACATCGGCATACAAGGAAAAGCCTTGGACTGGATCATCTCGTTCCTAACCGGGAGAACACAGAGAGTCCGACTCCCCCCTTTCTACTCAGAGCCCACCGAAGTCATCTGCGGCGTACCTCAAGGCTCCTCACTCAGTCCCACCCTCTTCAACGTCTACATGAGTCCCCTCGCCCCCATCGCACGTCGACACAACCTCAACATCATCTCCTACGCCGACGACACCCAGCTGATACTTTCCCTCACCAAAGACCCCAACACCGCCAAGGACAACCTTCACGAAGGTATGAAAGAAGTAGCCGAATGGATGAAACAGAGCCGCTTAAAACTCAACTCAGACAAAACTGAGGTGCTCATCCTTGGATCCTCCCCCTCAGCTTGGGACGACTCTTGGTGGCCTTCCGCTCTAGGATCAGCGCCCACACCCACTGACCATGCACGTAACCTTGGCTTCATTCTAGACTCCTCTCTCTCAATGTCCAGACAAGTCAACGCCGTATCGTCCTCCTGCTTCAACGTCCTTCGCATTCTCAAAAAGATCTTCCGCTGGATCCCCCTCGAAACAAGAAAGACTGTCACCCATGCACTGGTCACGAGTCGACTGGACTATGGCAACACTCTTTACGCCGGAATTACAACAAAATTGCAGAAAAAGCTCCAGCGCATCCAAAACGCATCAGCGAGACTCATATTAGACATCCCGCGCCGAGAGCACATCACCGGTCACTTAAAAAACCTCCACTGGCTTCCCGTCTACAAAAGAATTACTTTCCGCCTTCTTACCCACGCACACAAGGCCCTTTATAATCTAGGTCCAGAATGCCTCAACTCCCGACTATCCTTCTACTATCCCACCCGCCAACTAAGATCATCCATTCAAGCCCTCGCCGCAGTCCCGCGCATCCGAAAAACCACCATGGGTGGCAGATCCTTCTCCTTCCTGGCTGCCAAGACCTGGAACTCACTCCCCACCCACCTCCGCCTTACTCAGAATCACATCTCCTTCAGAAAAGAACTGAAAACCTGGCTATTGGATAAACAATGAACCCCTCCCTCTAGCGCCTTGAGACCCTCTGGGTGAGTAGTGCACTTTATAAATGCTTGAACTTGAACTTGAACTTGATATGAGGTGCTTCTCCCCTCGCTTCAACTAGTCAAACAAGGATTTGCTATCACTGGGTGGAAGCCATGCACTTGCCCTCTAATAGCAAACATAAATGTCCCGCGGATGCACACCTCGGGACATTGTATGAGCTGCACCTAAGAGGTCGCGGTCCCTAGGACCATGATGCATTGGTTAGTATAAACAATACTAACACTACTTACACACATGTAGTACAGCGACCAGAGTGTAGTGAAGAGGCAGAGGAAGTGAAAAATCAAAAAATATAAATCCTACCAGAGGTCGGATGACATACTTCAATGAGCCGACGACCCTGGGATGAGTAGAAACAGCTACACGAAGAAAACGGGTCTTCATCACAACACAAGCAACTTTGAAATATTGGTGAGTGCTGCCTTCTTTTTACCTTCTTCCGCTCGGCGCCAAATCTATGTAGTGAAGAGGCAGACAGCAGTGGATCCGATAAGTAGATTTATTACAGGAAAACAAGACACCTTAAACACCCACCAACAGGAGCAGACAGCAAGGCAACCGTCTTCTCCAGCACAGTGTACAAACCCCCCAAGGTTCTTCTCATGACAGCCCTACATTCTAACATTACATACTTACATTCTAGTAGATTTACATACTAACATACTACTATGATTTACATTGGAATACTACACAGAGCACATGACTTTAAAGCAATGAGCTCATGCTTTCATCCAGAAGTCTTGAGACCAGTAGGGGTGAGTAGTTCGCTTCCCACTCCCTGTATTATATAAATGCAAACTAACACTACTTCCACAGGTATACTACAGCGTCCAGAGCACATCACTTTACAGCAATGAGTTCACGATTTAGGCTCACGGTTTAATCCCCGAGCCTTCAGACCAGTGGGAGAAAGTGGTTGGCTACCCACTCTCTATATACTATAAACGCATACTAACACTACTTACACAGTTATACTGCAGCGTCTAGTATCCTACAGTGCCCAGAGCCCATCACTTTACAGCAATCAGCTCGCTTTGATCCCCGAGTCTTCACACTAGTAGGTGTGAGTACTTCGCTTCCCGCTTCCGGTATAGTATAAACACACAATAGCGGTCAGTAGTTCACTTCCCACTCCCTGTATGATATAAATGCCTACTAACACTACTTGCACATGTATACTACAGCACCCAGAGCCCATCCCTTTACAGCAATCACCTCGGTTTGATGCCCTAGTCTTCAAACCGGTATGCGTGAGTACTTCACTTCCCACTTCTGGTATAATATAAATGCACGATAGCGGTTAGTAGTTCGCTTCCCACTCCCTGTATGGTATAAACGCCTGCTAACACTACTTGCACACATATGCTACAAAGACCAGAGCACATCACTTTACAGCAATGAGCTCACGGTTTAGGCTCTCAGTTTATACCGGAGTGTAGCAGCATATCATCTCAGCACCATGTCACTCTGAGCAACATCGCACTTTCAGAACGGTAGGAGTGACTACTTCGCTACGCACTCCTGCACAGAGGTTACAGTGCTCCTACCCTCCTTTCCTACTTTTTTCGCCCTTTTTCCCCTTACTCGCTTCAGCGGAATCACAAAATGGCGGCCAACACTTCCTAGTTGCAACCGCTCACAGCGCTCGCAACCAATAAGCAGCAAGCTCGTGCTCGTAACGCCTCAGTCAATCAGACGGCAGAATTCCCAAATATCGATATCTGTAAATTTCAATATTTCTCAAAAACTACATAACAGATTTACATCAAATAAACAAAAGCGTGGTTTCTAGACTAAGACCCTTCTCCCTGCAAAATTTGGGGTAATTCCGTTCACCCGTTCGATCTGTAGCCTTGTCACAAAAGTTTCCTATGGAAATTAACATCGAGAAAACAAGTTTTGGGACCCCATTTTATCTTGGTCCCGCTTGACCAATCACCCCCAAACTTTCAACATAGGAGCTGATATGAACAAGTAATTAGTTTTGAGAATTTCATGAAGATTCATCAAACGACGCCAAAGTTATAGGCAAAACAAAAAATGCTCTTCCTATGGAAACTTGGTCCTAACTACAGCTACCTACTGGTGACCACCAGTAGGTAATATATATGTATGTATATAGGAAAACCGTCTTTTGATTTGCCAATAACTGGTACAGTTGGACGAATCTTCGCGAATGTTAAAAACTAATGGGGCGGTCACGTCAGCTGCGGTCTTGAACATTTTGGAGTGATCCGTCAAGTGGGGGCCGAGAAAAAGGGGGGACCCTGAATGCTTTTTCTCCATGTTAATTTCCATAGGAAACTTTTGTCGGGCTGCAGCCCAAACTGCTGAACGGAATTATACAAAATTTGGCAGAAAGCTCTGGATCCGGAAAACACTCTTTTTGTAATGGTGTAAATCCATTCAGTAGTTGCTGAGAAATGTAAAGATTTCTCAGATACACAACTGTGGCTGCGGTGGATCCGCGAACCCTCCCGATCTCGTGCCAGTGTTGGCAGCCATCTTGTGACTCGGTTGAACAGAGCCACAAGTAAAAACTTTTTTTTAAAGAGGAAAGGGGGCAAGGTAGAAACATCCTGACCCCCTAGGCCTGTTCAGGGGGCCCTACAGGGACCCCCCAGGCCAGAGAAAAGCATTTTTTGAAAAATAAATTTGGCAAGATTGGGGGTGTATCCGCGAATCCATAAGAAAATTGAGAAAAAAAGCGAGGAGCAGGCTCCCATGCTTCACTTACTTTAGGCCCCGAGTGGGCCAGGTCCCAGAGACTATTAAAAATTAAGATGCGGGGGCCCGCGTGGGCCCCACAGCCCTAGGGAGTGCCACCACCCGGGGCTAATTGTTTGAAGTGCGGGGGGCCACGTTGCCCCACCGCAGCTCAGAGGACTGCCACTTCCCCAGGGCTATATTTAAAAATAATGTTTGGGGGGTTTCAGCTCCCCACACAACTCTAGGGACCACCAGCTCCCAGCTCCTTGGAGCTTAGTTTCTGTTAGAGGAGGGCCTCCCTGGGTGTAAACAGCAATGCCAGCTCTTGCAGGAGGTGGGAGCTAGCCGGGATCGCGGGGGCCTTCAGCATGGCCATGTCAAGAAGGCTACGGTCCCTGGGGCCAAAAATGGCCCTGAAGGAAGGCTTCTAGGCCCCCCTCCAATTAAGGAAAAACAAAATGAGAAAAAAAATGAAAGACCTTGCTCTGTGAATGGGGTCTCCGGGGCCTAGTGGCCCCACCTCCCCCTTTTTATTAAAAAAAGACCCAGCAATGGGGAATGGGGTCCTGTGGCCAAAAGAAGCCTTGGGAGGGGGACCGCGCAGCCACTCCATTTTTATTTTCATAAAAAATGGGTCAGGCACCCGGGACCCAAAAGGGTCAAGAGAAGAGGGGCCACACAACTCCATTCCTAAAATAAAAATAACAACGAAGCTGGCAACACCCCGGAGGCCCTGCTCCCTTTCTTTACTACTCTGCAAATGCACCCCCTGGTGCACTCTTGGTTGGGAGATGAAGTCCCCTTTGCTGGTGAGGGTCCTTAGGAGCCAACTTGCCCACCTGTTACCTCGAGTAAGCCCCACACTGTGGGATGCTGAGAGGTGGTCGGAGGCCACGCTCCTTGTTCCACCACTCTTCAAACATGCCTCTCGGTGCACTGCCTGTGGGGTGATGAGGTCCCCTTGCCTCCTGAAGGCCTCAGGACTAAAGTGGACTTTATCCCCCAAGCAGCAGTACGCCAGGAGGCACGTTTGCAGAGTGGTAGTGGAAGGGGGCATGGCCTCTGACCACCTCTCAGCAATCCGGCTGTGTGGGGCTTACTGGAGGTAACAGGAGGGCTAGTTGGCCCGCAGGGACCCTCCAAAGCCAAGGGGACTTCAATCCCCAAAAGTAGTGTGCCAGGAGGCGCGTTTTCAGAGTGGTGGAGAAATGGGGTGTGGCCACCGAAAACCTCTTAGCAAACCCACTGTGTGGGACTTTCTGGAGATAACAGGAGGGATAGTTGGCCCCCAAGCACCCTCAATAGCCAAGGGTACTTCTTAGAGATGCCCCTTGAAAAACTACCAGCCTCTGGTGGGTTCCCTGACTGGTACACACCAGACTGCCACCACGAAACATATTTCTGGACCCTAGGGTGGGAGCATTCGCTGCCTGAGCCCAGAAACAAAGACTTTCCTGGGTGAGGTGTTCACACCTCCCCCAGGCCACGAAGAGCCATCTGTGGCAGAGGAGCTTCAAAGTCCTTGCAACCTTTGTAATGTGACCCCAGCCTCTCTTGCTATCAGCAGCAGCCCCCTCTTCCTGTCTCTCCTCCTTTTCGGTGGTAAGACAGGCGGGATAAATTAGCCAGCACAGAAGGCATAGCCACCTCTGCCAACCCCAACGCTCAGGTGGAGAAGGCCAGGTGAAGCTCACTCTTCAGTGCCTGCCATCGTGCAGGTCGCAGGCACACCCCAATCAGGATTAGGGATTGTGCTCACTCCCCCACGTGGGGTGAACACACCATGGGTGTAGTCACCCTAAGGTCAGTAGCCCACTGGCTACTGACCTCGAGACCCCTAAAACACCACCTAAATACAGTATTTCGACGGCAGCCCTCTACTAAGAAGACAGACAGGAAACTACAAGAAGAAAAGAAGAAGGACCGAACAGCCGTGCCGAAAGCTAAGAAGAGGAGGATGCCCACAGACTTGGCCCCAGCCCTACCGGCATGTTCCCACCTCACACCTGCTGAATCAGCAATCCAGTGTGTCCTGCAGCCAGCAGCCTCAAGGACCCAGAGGTCCTGCCCTGCCTTCAAAAGAAAAGACTTTGTCTACCATGAACACCTGATTTGTTCACCAACAGACTCCAGCTCTGGCAAGATCAGCACCACTTTGAACCCGACGCCTACGGCCCGAGTTTGCGTGGCCCAACACCACAAGGAGGTCTCCCCGGCGATCCAGACCCAAGATCCAGTGATCCCTGACCTGCCTCAAGCCTCCAGCTGACGCCTGCAGCCTCAAACCGGAAGGTCCCCCCAACTGCGACCAGGAACTGGTAAGAAGATCCGACCCTAAAAGACACCCCTGCACCCGAAGCCCCACAGCCTTGGGTGGCCCAACCAATGGTGTCTAACCAACCCCCAGCATTCCAACATACCTCTCCAAGTGGTGGTCGCACCCAGAAGACCTGCGTCCCAAGACCGCAGTATGTTTGCAAACTGGAAACTCCTCATTGAAAGCTAAAGGGTGCCAGATGCCAAAACAGCACTCTGCACCCGGCCGCCCCAGTGCCGCTGAGGGTGCACCTTTTGTTCTGGATTGAACCCCCATTTGCCCTGAACTTAAGTCTAGGAGATTTGCTCCCACAACCTTGTGGTCTGCAGGTAAGCAGCCACCAACCAGAGGCCCCTCTATACCCCATTGGATAACATTGGGCCTCAGCACTCTGCACCTGGCTGCCCTTGTGCTGCTGAAGGTGTAACAAGACTGCATCTTTGACCCTGGGGACCCCTGAGTGTACCCCCAGAATACCAACTCCCACAATCAAATACTTACCTTTGAACCAATAACCCTATTTTCCTCCATAGGATAACATTGACTGTTTTTCTGTGAAAGGTTTTTTAGTGTGGAGTTGGAAAATCTATAAAAGTCTCTAAAACTGTAACAAAATAACCAAAATGCTTTCACTTACCTGTTCACAGGAAATGTCCGAGTGCAGTATCCAGGTATAATGCACTGAGTAAGAAAAGTAATCTGTAAAGTAATTTTCTTGACATTCTACTAAAAAGCCAATACAAAGTATATGTACAATATTTCAAAGCATTGCATTACTAGTAGTTCTACTGTAATGAAACCAAAAGTATATATACAACTTCAATACAAACTATTTACAAATTGTATTATTACTGCAAAGTACTTATCACTTACCTGTGCCAGGCTTGCTTGGTTCTAGGAAATAAAATAACTAAAAGAATATTTTAATACAATACCAATTGGTCTGTAGTTCAGTCTTTGAGGGTGTGATATCATTTGCTGATTGAGTGTGTACAACACATGCTTAACACTACCCTCTGATAAAGCCTTACTGCTCGCCCACACTACCACAAAAAGAGAGTAAGGTGCTATCTACTTTTACCTCTGCCTACCTTTGGGGTTCCACTAGACTCTGTGCACACTATACCTCACTTTGGTATAGTATATTCAGAGCCAGCTTTCTACAGTAATGACTTCATGTAGATGTTGAAAAAAATGGGAGAGATAATAGAGCCTTGAGGGACCCCTGCTTTTGTGAAGTATGGTTTGGACGAAAAAAGTGGGGTATGTATGACATTAGTTCTGTTGCAAAGGTAGGATGCAATCCAGTCTAGAGCAGTCCCCTCTATACCGGCTTCATGGAGTCTTTAAACAGAGTGTCATGGTCAATCGTGTCAAAGGGAACCGAGAGGTCCAAGAGAAGTAGCGCAGCAACCCTGTTGCAGTCAACTGTATTCTTCAAGTCATCCCAGATGGCAAGGAGGGCAGATGCTGCGCCTCTTCCTGGATGGAATCCCGTTTGCAAGTCTGAAAGTATGGCATTAACTTCAATGAATTGTGACATCTGGGCGAACGCTGCTCTTTCTATCAGTTTGCCCAGGAAAGGTCCATTTAAAACCTGTCTGTAGTTGTCAGGGTTCAGCTGATCCAAGTTTGTTTTCTTCAGTAATGGGTGTATGTATGACTTTTTGAGTTCTTCTGGAAATATTCTGGTAGTTAAGGAGTTGTTGATGATTCTCCTTACTGGAGTGGCAGCAGAGTTTGTTAGAAGAATTGCCTTGATGGGTTGCGGTGGACATGGGTCAGAAGGGCTGTCATCAGGCCTGCTTGCTTTACCCAGTCCATAAATTCATTGTGTGAAATGTGTTGGAAGGAACAGAAAGGCTGGGTTAGAGTATTCTTGGATTGTAGCATTGTAAAACGGTTAGTGCTGATGCTTTGTTTCTTTTTTAACTATGAGTCCAACGTGGCTGATTTGTCTGTGTAATGATTTGATTTGCCAGTTTGTCTGTGAACTTTTGACTAATGGGATGAGCTGCTTCTAGGCAATTTGGTTTACGAAATTCATTGAGAATTTTATAGAATTCTTTTTTTGCACATTTAGCATTTTGAATTCTGTCTGAATAGTATATTTTCTTAGATTTTTGAAAGCTAACTTGTACAACAATAGTTTCATCATGTATTATTATGCATATGAAATAGTAGACATGTATACTCATGAGTCTTCTGTTCTCTCTCCATTCCTTTCCAGTGAAAAGCCAAGTAGCAAGTGGGAACTTACAGGATGGGAGCAAAGAAAGGCAAGAGCCTCAGGTGCTTGGTGAACACATAAAGACGGCACCACCACTGAGGAAGAGGGAGAGCAGATTGGTTGGGAAAATGCCCCGCCAGAGAATGACATAGTTGTAGGCAAAAAGACTCCAAGTGGAGGCTGAGCACACAACATTGGGGGGTGAGATTTAGGCACCACATTTCAGGTGGAGTCTGAGGATGGTGTTCCTCCTGACATGGAGCACCAAGAAACAGTGGTATCCCGGGAAATGGGCCTTTCGTCATTGAGGCATCAAGTTGCCCCGTTCACCACAGACCACTGACAAGGCCCCCATGAAACTGGGGCCTACACCTGGACCCCATGTCACCCTGCTTCCCAAGAGTGCCCACTCAGAAGATCAGTGGTCATTCGCCTCAGACATTGTTACGCCCTGAACCCAGCCTGCCCCCTCAGTATGTCATGACGGCTTCTTTCCAAGAGGCCATAAGGCAGCTTCTGTCTGGACAGCCGGTGAGCTGTAATGGCCTTTCACAGGTGGTGGGAGTAGACAAGGTCCAGCAATGTGAGAAGGGCTACCCACTGTCCTCGTGGAATGCAGCCATCACGCTGCGTTACAGCCCAACCCCCATCCTTTATCGTTGTGAGCCACAGTGCGTCTTCACCCTTTCCCCCCAAAAAACCTACCCCATGTGTTCTACTGCTTAGGAGGTATTAGGCCTTGCCACAACCGTACCATGCCTGCTCTGAAGGAGGATCTCCAAGTACTCCACTTATCGAACCTAGAGTATGCCCAAGAACGTTTGCCCTCAACCCAAGGCAGCAGTGAGGACACAATGTCTGGATTGGGGAGCTGACTTTTGATTTAATTTCTACTTTTTGGACTTTTAGATGGGTTCTGATTATACTTCGGGACGTTTGAGCATATGTTGAGACTATTACTTTGGATATTCTCCTTCCTACATTTTTCTCATTGGATGATGTATATCGACTTTTACCTTGATGCTTCTCATTCTGGTTTCTTCAAAAGCCTCTCCCTGTCTGATCTCAGGTTCTATTTTGATTCCCACACCTCTCCACTCCTCACACACAGTTGACAGGTTTACCCCATCCCCAGAAATCATTTCTCTTTACCTTTGATAGAACTGTAAAATATTATTTTGTTTGATAAACTTAATTGAATGTGTTGTGAATCTGCTCATAGTGTGTGGGCATGCCCGTGACGTGTGTGTGCGCTGACCTAAGGCTGAATTTCACTTTTAGATGGTCCAAAATATGTCATGACATTACTCGCATGCCCCACATTTAGGCCTAAGCACACGAGTTGCCACACAGGTGGAAGTTAGGTGCAATTAATGCGTACTGAAAATTGCTTAGAATTTTTTTTCCAGACTTATTTTGTGGTGTGATGGGTGAACACAAATGTTGGGGTGAGTTGCGTGAGGTTAGAGCAGTGACTGATGGGTGAAGTCTTCATGGGAGTAGTGGTTGATATCAACGTGTTTCACATTTGCTCAAGGAGCAGATTTTACACCAAAACAGGGAGGGGATGAGAGCTTTTTAGGGGTGTTGGCCCTGCAGGTGGTCGTTGACTGCCAGTTGCCTGAGTCACCTGACTTGGTCCTGCAGCTTGCCAAAGGGTCCTGAGTGAGAGGGTCTGTATGAGCATCATGACCATGACATTACACCTTACATCCCTCACCACTGGCACCTGGAAATTTCTCTGGGCAATTTTACAATGTCCTAAATACTTTTGTCTGTGGTCTCCAAGACACAAGTCTGTCTCTCCATTAAATTAGGGGGATCTTTCAGGTCGGCGTAGATGTTATGAATGGTCGCCCCAATTCTGGAATCTCACCCTTCACAGAGGACTGCTGTTGAAAAAACTGATCCTACCTGAGGACACTGTTTGCCCATGCCAATTTACCCCCACTGGTATGGCTGTCTAATAGATCCAGCTAGGTGTCCTGCATATAGACAGTGGACATCTGGGAAGTTGTGGGATGGAGGTTTCTCAATAGGGATAAAGTCAGCCTCACTATGGATTTCCTCTCAGTGACAAGATTTAGTGAAGGCTTGAGTTGCACCTGGGAGTAAAGATGGGACAGGAGAGGCAACGAAGGTACTTGCGGGATGAGGGGTGGTTGCCGATGAGTTCCTGGGGCGAGCACCTTTGGCTTTTTAGCTAATGCCTGGGGACTGTAATCTGGAAGCTTGTCTTAAGAGGGAAACTGCTGGTTGTCAGTTAAGTTTTATATGAAGTGCCATCCTGCATGGCAGCAAACATCTCTTCTTTCTCTGCAGTGGTAGAGGAGGCAGAGATTACAGGGGGATTGTGGTTTCTCCCAGAATTGCACACTGTCTCTGATCATTGCATTGTCAGGCTCTTTGTTCCTACATGCTGCAAAAGAAGATAAATTATAGTTGTTAGTTCGAAATTTGGATGTAGAGGCAACAACAAGCCATTTTATATTATACATTTAATACATAGATGTCACTTCAAAAGAGCTGAAGGAACATAACATTGACATGTAGGTGTTTTGTAGGAAAGTGGATTATTATGTGGTGTGTTTATGAGACCCCACCATGTCATTATGTCACAATCTACATCGGGTCCACTTAAGCTCTTTAACAAAACCCTTATCTCAGTGCTGGGTTGCTCTGGCACAGAACAGTCCAGCTCGGCCAAAGGAACAAGTATAAAGTATTTTGTATGTACCAAACAGTTAATAATTAAGAAACATAGCACCGTAACAATCTGACACCAATTTAAAAAAATCGAGTATCATTTTATCAAAACATAGACACCATAACAACAAAAACTATTGAGGAAAACTGGAGATATGAATTTTCAAATCACTACAGTTCTCTTTCTACGAAATGGAATAAATCTTTGTTAGCGGTTAAGCAGTTAGTAGCCGACTGGCTAGAAGAGCTACTTTACTGGGATGGGCCGCGATGGGTCAAGGGGACAGTCACATGGGCCCCTTAGGTCCAGGGATACTGTTACCTGTCGAGTCTAGTAGTTTCAGAGTCCTCAGTGCACTTTTCTCCTTTACTGCAGTCCAGCCAGGAAGTGGTCCTGATGCAGAGAATGGTGGGATCTGAAGAGATGTAGTGAGTCTTCCTTGGGTCATTCCACTATCCACAAATCTCTAGCCTCAGGACTCGAACTACCACATTGCATCAGGGGAGTCCAGTGCAGGTTCATTC
Organism: Lissotriton helveticus; assembly: GCF_964261635.1. NCBI lineage: Eukaryota > Metazoa > Chordata > Amphibia > Caudata > Salamandridae > Lissotriton > Lissotriton helveticus. The sequence continues at coordinate 389,874,151 of NC_136061.1, forward strand.
TCCACTGGTCAACTGGTCATCCAGTTACAGCAATCTCAGTGGTTCCTTGCATGTGAGTACATCCTTTCCGTTGGGTGACCAGTGTCCATTTCTACTTTGGCTATGGGTCCCATGGACTTGGGGACACCTCTGGAAGGTCAGGACAACAGGCATTTAGGTGTGCACTGGGAGACAGGCATTCCTGGGTAGCTGGGCTCTCGACTAATGTAGGGTTTCTTAGCTTTTGGTGACCATGAAACTTAACAGGAGCCTAACCAACTAGCCCTCGAAATACCTTCTTTTCTCTTGGCACAAGTGGAGCTCTTTTTCAACAGTGAGCACAGCAGGCACAGTCCTTTTTGCAGGTCCCTTGGGTGCACTAGGTGCAGTCCAGTTTTTGGTTCAGCCTCTCCTTTTTAGGTCCAAGGAGCAACATAGCAGTCCTTTCGTCTTCATTCCAGTTCAGTATTGATCTCAGTACTGAGTGTCTGGGGTGCCACTTATATGTCATCTTTGTTTTGCTGGGCTGCGAGGACTTGCCAGGCAATGGGGCATTAGTTCCCATAAGCAACCTTTACCACTTTACATCACTTCCTGGCTGTTAACAGCCACCAACAATCCCAGGAAACCCTTCTCTACCCAATTCAAAGATGGTGAAAGCCTTCCTCCCCTGTTAGGAGCCCTTGGCACACCCCTGGGGCGCACCCAGCATATTGAGTCACTCCTCCTTGAAAATCGGTTCTGCATTGGGTATTCCCCCTCTGGAGGAGAAGCTAGCCTGTCTGCCTAAACAAAGGAGTGGGCAGGCGAATGTGTGGTCACTGTTTGCTTCACTGAAATTATAGCCTCTTCTCTTTGTTTGCCACTCCTGGGAGAGGTTCAAACTTCCTAGCAGGAGGGCTGCAGATTGTCTTGGGTGACATCTGCTGCAGATAGACAGGCAAGGCTACCGAAGGGTTGGTCAACACAAAATGGGAACTTTCCAAAGTCACCTTTCTATTAAAGGCTATCAATTTGATCTCTGTCATGAATCAGGTTTCATGTAAATATTAATTTGATACCTTGCAGTAATATCATTGGTAGTACCAAATGGAAGTTAGCACTTTGCCCAGTGGCTAGTGAAACTCCATGTTAGCCAATGAGACATCTGTCCTTACTACAGTGAAAACAACAATGTTGTGTTGTTTTACTGCAAATGCACGTTATGCACAAAAGGAGCATGCACCCTTCTTTTTAATATTAAGAACCCTGTCTGGTAGGCTCACAAGGCCTTTCTTATGTGTTCTTATTAATATTAACAAGGAAGTATTTAGCAGGAGGGTTTATTTTACTATGTCAAGGTGGCAGTTTTAAAGCTGCCTGACTAGGCTGTAGTGGCAAGCCTAGAGTCACATTTAATCTTTGATTGCAGTGGTGGCACAAATGAGTGCTATAGATGACTAGTACCATTTAACTTACTAACAATGGGTACCTTTTGTACCATATACTAGGGACTTATGGGTAAGTTAAACAGGCCAACCAGGTGTTAGTCAATTGTACATGTACTTTGCGGGTCAAAACACATGCAATGGGGCCTGGACAGGAAGGACATCAAGACCTGGCTCATCGACTGAACCACAGTGCCTTGCGACAGATCTGCAGTCATCCCCCCAGCGCCTTGAGACCCCTATGATTGAGTAATTGTGCTTTACAAGCCACTTAATTGATTGACTGCAGGGCCCAGTGTGCTACAGAGTCGCGAAATCAGCGGCGTCAGTCTAAAACTTAGTGGGGGAGATCATACAAAAAGAAGTCCTTTCCTACATGTATCCATTGCTTGGAATGTGGACATGGACACGAGATAGGAAATGTCATGGATACTTGCTGTATGAACTCACCCCTTGAAATCAGCTGTTCACAAATAGTGCCAAAGGTGACTGTAGACATGTTTCCATAATGTAGCTGCTGTAGAAAAGAGTAAAGAAACTACATATTTTGTTAATGTGACTGATGACAACTATGATAGGTGTGCCAATACGCGTCGATGCTGATAAATGTGAAAGAGACATTTGTCTGAGAACAGGGGTCAGTGAGATGAAAATGATGATAGTCGCATAGTAGTATTATAGTAGTGTTATAGTTACAGCTTATCTGACCCACCAAAGGTATAGGCCCTGCTGCTTGCAGGATGTTCCTGATGTGGTGTGATGGGTGCGGCATAGTGAAGGCACATGGGGGTGCGGTGTGATTACAACTGTGGATCTAGGCACATACAGAATAATGAAATTGCACCGCACAAATACTGTGAGGAAGTTGAAACATCTTAGTGTTAGGCAGTGACTAAACATCCACAGTCATGTCCTGGGTACCAGAGCCTGAGGGAAAGGTTCTAGTTTAAGTCAGACATTGACATGACGTGAAATACTGCTAGGTGTTCAAACAAAAAACATATGGCTCTTTTGATTGCTTGGAATTGCAACATGGGTGGTTGGGAGGGTGAAAGGAGACATGTACATATGCATACTAATGAAGAAGTGAAAATGAAGGACAGACAGACAGACAGACATCGGACCCGTAACTTCACCAATTACTAGTTGATGAGACATGCTGACATGGGGCTTGAGTGGAATCGACTGCAACCTGGAGGCAGCTACCGGACTCCGGCGCCCTGTCTCAAGCAGTACAATGGCAAGACTGCCTAGGTCAAGACGTGTTATCTGTCAGGATTGTGTTATTCCCCAAATGAGATGGCTGTTTTCCTGTTCTTTTCGGTTCATAGCCCTTTATAGCTTAGACGGTGATCTCTGCCTATTACGCATAATATTCTGCTTATACGCATACATATACATTATGCCTGTAAAATTACCAATATTAACTAAACCAGAGTAATTTCAGTAGTAGGTGTCTCTACTCCTATTTAAGTAGATGTTAATTATACTTCTACTACTGGAAGGTAAAATCTAACCAAGTTGTTGAATTCAATTCAGGCTTTGGTTTCCACCAAGGTTTGGGTGAAAATTTACATGTGCAAATATCTTCACATGTAGATTTCCATTCATTGATTGGTCATATATTGTAGTACCTGTAATGGGTACAACACGATTGTAGTACCTGTAACGGGTACAACAAGGTGCTTAGTGGTAGAAATGTTATTTCTGTGATGGGCATGAAACACTTCACAACATGACATTACTTTGAAAAGTAGTTACAAAAATGGTTCTGTAATTTAGCCCCATAAAATATGAAATCATCAGTGAGAGCAACACATTTCCCCCTTCACAGCAAAATGGAAGCATCAGACGACAGTTCTAGTGCTGCAACAGAGAAAATAAATAATAATTTGGGTGGTAAAATGACTGTGAAAAATCTGCTCAAAAATGTATTGTACATAAAGAAGTGCATTAGTTGAACCTCCTTTTCCAAGTAGGATGTAAAATTATGGAACCCCCCTCCGGCAAACCAAGACACATACAGGATCACCTGGAATTCGGGAAGGGATTAAAAACCCACCAACCAGCAGAATGAACAAATTGCATTCACAAAGACAGCATGGATGGCACACGACTGAGGTTCACACTTACCTAGACCAGAAGCTAGTCTCCTTCGAGGATGGTAGGTATGAGCACAGCTAGCGCTCTCTTCTTTACTCTGCTCCATGCATAACCATTGTTGGACTTGGCCCTTTTTGGCTAAAGTTCCTTAAACTTTTTGCCTTCCTCCTACACCTTTTTCTGACATTATGTTGCCGACTTAGATGCTTTGGGCACTTTGCCTCTGCTGATCAGTGTCAAAGTGCAAGTGCTCCCTGTATAAAGTGTTATGGTAATTGGTTGTCCATAATTGGTATGGTTGCCTTACTCGTAAAGTCCCTAGTAAAGTGCACTATGTGTGCCCGGGCTGATAATGCAAATGCTACTAGTGGGCCTGCAACTCTAATTGTGCCACCCTCACAAGTAGCCATAAGAAAAGATCTCAGGCCTGCCACTGCAGTGCCAGCGCGCAGTTTGTTAATTGCCTTGTTGTCCTGGCAGGCACTTGCCAGGCCTTATCTTCTCTTTTTACGCCAATCAGACACCCCTATTGTAGGCCCAAGGTACCCCCTGGGCAGGGTGCAGTGCATGTGAAAGGTAGGACATGTACTGAGGTGTGTACCATGTCCTGACAGTGAAATACTGCCAAATTACTGTTGCAAGGCCATCTTGCCCATAGGACAGAATGGGGAATGCTGTGTCCCATGTTTCCAGCATATCTTCCCATTGGCATAAGATGGAGAGATGGAGTTTAGTGTGCCTGAACTCAGAATTTAAGAACACATCTGTGCCTCTGCCTGGTTGTATATTGCCTGCCTGGGTTTGGATGCGATAGGGTCTGGGATGTATCCTGACCCCAGGGAGGAGTAGGTGAGACAGCAACAGGCTGGCCTGCGTTTGATGTGGGGGGAGGAGCAGCCCCCTGGATGTGAAGAGGGCTGTGTTGTTGCCACCAGAGGATGGCTCCACCTCCTGCTGAGCGTTTGGGCCCCATACCCTGACTACGAAAGGAGGAGGGTGTGCACTGGCAGAAAGACACCCAGGTCTGGTTTGGACCGAGGTCAGAGCCCCCTGAACACAAAGACTTCAAAGGCATTTAGGGGTATGAATGTAAGAGCTGAAACGTCTGAACTCAAGACTGAAATCCATACTGAAAAAGGATTGAAACTACTTTGTGTTCAAGAGGAGCCTCAGCCAAAGAAGAACAGCTGAAGAGACTGAAGAGAAAGACTTCCCTTGCTGTGTGTTTTGGTGCTGGCCTGCAATTTGCTGATTTGACTAAGGAGAGGACAAGGGACTTTGCTGTGTTCTGTGTCCCCCTGCTTGAGAAGACTTTGCTGTGTGCTGAGTCCTGAAGTAACTTGTCTCCAAGGGCCAGAGGAGAGCTGGTACCCTGTTGTGGAAACTCAGGAATATAAACGTGTCCAAGTGTGTCTCAGTGACGCAGTGTGCGTGTGCTTTTTGCACGTCTGAGACTGCTGTGTGGTCCGTGGAGCTGTTTACGAGGTGCCCCGTGACCGCATTGCCCCCGCAGCATGAAACATCGTCCACGCTGCTGCATTGCTGTTTGTGGCCCGAGCCGTCATCATAACTGAGGCTGTGAGTAAAGATCACCGCCGCCAGCCCGAGCCACAACGTGCTAAAGGATTTCTTGAAGCTAAGGAAGTTACAAGGTGAAAGGGATCGTGATCGTTGTTCGTCGAAAGGAATCTACCCAAGATGGTCAACAAAGGAGAAGGCAGTGCCGTAACCCGTCCTGCTACAGCGTCGCCTAGCAACAGAGCCGCAACGTCATCGGGCTCGCCCAGGAGGAAGTCTGACAAATGGAGAGAGAGAGCGAGGCAGCGCACTCCCCAGGTAAGGCTTGGACCCCGGTCGGGAGCCGCAAGTGTGTGGGGCCTGGGGAGGCTTGCAGGTGGAGTACAGGAGTGCTCCTATCTCTCTCCCTCTGCACCGCGTTAGACACGCTGAGTCCCCGAGCGGCCTGTACCTGCCCAGCAGTACCGGGGCTTCCCCTCTAAGCTTACGACCGTTGTTTCTGCTGTTGGGGGCTAGTGGTGCCTGAGCTGACTGCGCAGATTGGCTTACCACATTATTTTTGAATTATGAACTGCCTAATTCTTGTATTACGAACCACATTATTATTGCATTACGAACTGCCTGATTTTTGCATTACAACCCCATTATTATTGCATTACGAACTGCCTGCTTCTCGCATTACAACCGCATTATTATTGCATTACGAACTGCATTATTATTGCATTACGAACTGCCTGATTCTTGCATTACGAACCACATTATTCTTGCATTATGAACTGCCTGATTCTTGCATTAAGGACTATCTTATTACTACATCACGAACTGCATTACGAACTGCATACCTTTGCATTAGGACTGCCTTAGAGATCGTGAATTGCTCATTAATACCGCAAGAACCTACAAGTGATTGCTGGCCTAATAACTGGCCAAGTGAAATATTACGAATAGGCATATTTTGGATTTCTATTGTTTGGCCTCATCGTATTCCTTTTTATAAAGATACCACTACTTTTATGAAACCAGTGTGATGTCCAATAGTGGTGTGATCACTGTGTTACTGGGAGGGTGGTTGCAAATACTTTACACATTTCCTTGGAGATAAGCCTGGCTGCTCGTGCCAAACTACCAGGTGGTGAGCAGGGGTTATCTAAGGGTGTGTCCCTCCTTTCCCTGACAAGAAGCAAGGGTCCCTATTTGGACTAAGATACCTACCTCAGCCAACTAAAGACCCCCAGTTCTAACAACCACAGATAGCTATTCACAGCATTAGGAGATGAGCAGCACCTGCCACTTATGTACATCACCTAAATACTGGCCAAATAGGCCAACGATAGTCACTCATCCTCCAAACACATCATCCCCATTAAGGTGAAGCACCCACTCGTTCATTCATTATTACTCTACTACTCATGACATAGAATACACTAAGAACAAAACTGTTATCATCATGCATGACACCAAAACACCCCCACATAAACAGCTCTACAAAGCAGCAGCATTCAGCCAGCACTACCAATGGGCCTGCAAAGCACCTCAGAGTCTCCACATAAAGCGGTATATAAGCCCAACTACAACTGACTACAGCACAGTGCAAAAGGCAAGCCTCGGGAATCCACACTTAAAACGACGCTCTGGCCCAGATAAGACCAGGAAGGACAAATGGTGTAAACACCTAAAGCACCTTGTTCGTCTCATACCAGTCATACAGATGAGCACACACACATCTACACAGAGGTGGTCACACAACTCGCAGACTCTTTCGTTCGCTTTCTTTCTCTGCTCATTATCGCTTTTTTCTGTGTTTGATGCTTGTTTATTACGCTGGGTGTTTTCACAAATCCTGGAAATCAGTGGTTTTCAGAGCCTGTATATTGTGGTGCTAGAAAATAGGTTCACAGTTTTTTATTGTAGCAAGGCGAGTGGAGGCGCACACGAGGGGCATTCTAATTTTTCTTGGAAAAATATATGATTATAGGTTTTCTAAAATGGAAACCAGATTCAACAGTTAGGTGGACTCCAGTGCTAAAGCATTTAAGTGCCCTGACAGAAATTCTGTTCCGTCGCATACCTTTACTTGCTTCTATCTATTATAATTAGGTTGCAGGGATTTTAAACGACCTACCACAGAGCTCAAATAACAAACAATGAAAGTATAAATTATTAATAGCACAGGAGCTTTATCACAAAAGTTTAAAATCTGAGTCCTTATGGGTGAGTTTTGTCCCTTTGTTCTTGAGACAGCGAAATTGAGAAAAATAGTGAACTGGAGAGGGGAAAAAGAGACCTAGAACGGGAGAGGAAAGAGGCAAGAGAAGAAGAAAGGAAAATGTGAAGGAAAGAAGCAGAGAAATCAAGGAATGAAGGAGAACAAAAGAAAGAGAAAAATTGAGGAAAAAAACAAACAGTGAAATGAGAGAAAGAAAGGAGATGAAGAAAGAGAATTTGGAAAGAAAATGAATGTAACAGAAAACAGTCAAATGAGAGGAAGAAAGAGTAATAGAGCACTTAATAGAAAAAGAAAGAAGGAAGAGAATAACTGAAAAATGAAGAAAAAGAAAGCAAGAGAAAGAAAAAAGGAGAAAAGGAAACAAATTATGGAAGGATAAAATTAAAGGAAAAATACATAGAAAGAGTAGACAGAAAGAAATTAGGAGAGATAAAAAGGAGAGACCTAGAGAAAAGAACAATGGTGGACGAAGAAAGAAAGTACACAAAGTAAATTCAACAAGAGAAAGGCAGAAATAATAATTGAGAAGGAAAGATAAAGACAGAAAGAAGATAAAACTGAAAGGAAGGAGAAAAGAAGACGAGAAAAACAGAATAGTAGAGAAAGTAGACAGGATAAAAGAAAGGAAGAAGAGAAGGAGAGAAATCAAGAAAAAGGGGAGGAATTAAAAATACATGGGCAAAGAAATGGAGGGTGAAAGAATGAAAAACAAAGGAGCAAATTATTGAGACAAAAAGGAGAAAATTAAAGGTAAATAAGAAAGAAATAGAGAAAAAATAAGAAGTAGTGAGAAAGAGGAGAAATACATGGAAAGGAAGAGGAGAAGAATGAAAAAAGAGAGAAATGAATGTGAAAATGAAAGAAAAGGAGAAAAGTTGTGCTAGAAATGAAAAACAGAAAAGTTGAGAAATATAGCAAAAGTAAAATTAAGACAAGAAAAAAGAAAGAGATAAACTGAAAAGAGTGGACAACAAAGGAGGGAAAGAAAATGAAGTAGGGAAAGAAAGAAGTAGTGTAATAAGATAAGAAAAAAGAGGGGATAAAAGATAAAAGACAAGGGACTTCACCATGGTTTAGATGTTTTAGTGTTTCCTTGTGGGCAAGTGTATGCCACATAGTAGAAGAAGCGTACTACGAGAAGGCTTCTGGTGGATGGGATGTCGTGTTTCTCTGCTTAACCTGGCAGGTACCACTGGGGATACAGATATTCAGCGTTCTCCCTTTTTTGGTTTACACTTATCAAGAAAGAATCAATAAGAATTTTTTTATGAACCTCAGGTGATACCTCTATTCAGCCCGCTCTACTTCTGTGTGGCTTACACTTGTCCACAAGGAAACACTAAGAAATCTCTAAACCCTGATGAAGTCCCTTGTCAGGACGAAACGCGTAGTCTGGGCAACAGTTTGATGTTGTGAAAAATAAAGAAAATCTTTTTTTTAATATCCCATCATGGCTCCTGTGTTATATTGGATCCAGAAGAAGAAGTCAAATGTTTGAACACTCTGGGTTAATATTCGCTTAAGTGAACTTTTAGTAAAAACAATAGGCTTCCTAAGCACTCTCTTTTGTATATTTTTTTCCACTTTGGTTTATGGTTTCGGAGCAGTAGGACCATTAGAAGGTTGAGTGCTATTGCATATATATTAACAATGCAAACACCTGTGCAGTCAGTTAGAGCCAATACTACTCCTTTTTGGAAGTACCTGTGTTTTAAATAGTTGGACAAGGGGCCAAAGTGCAAGATATCATGCACTGGCGACAGGTGCGGATTGGATCGAACAGTTCGAGGGCAGTGGCCAGTGATGAGCAGATTTTGAATTTTGCTGTCCTGCACAGTAAGCAACCATTGGTTGCCACTTGATAGGCGGGGTGGCATGGGCGATCGTCAGGGCTGGTACGACAGATTAAATAATGGGTCAATGCTAACTGATCACACATCGCTGCCTGACTGCCCCTGACGATTGACAACTTGCTCTTGCCCTATCACCACTGGAGTTCTTTTCTTTTGGTGCTGGTACCACTCACTGCTATTTGCTGGCCGGGTTAGATTCCTCTGTTGACCTGCTGGAAAGGCTTCTCCCTGGGGCTTCAGCGGCGCTTGCAGTCGTGGTCGGCATGACTCGTGGGTGGGAGGGTCATGCAGGGTTTTGCGTGGGGGGAATTTAATTAAAAAAAAAATAATAATAAACGTACCTTCCCGGGTCCCCCGCAGTCTCAGCTCCTGGCCGAGTCCCATGGAACAGGAAGCAGGCAGCCTCCCTCCACTTCCCTGAGCCAATCACAGCGCTGCAATGGCAGCATTGTGAATGGTGGGGGGTAGCGTCCAGCCGGGAGCCATTTTCTCCATGTAGGCTCCATGCAGCCTACATGGTGAAAAGGGAGAGTGCGCATGACTGGTTTGGTCGGCCACAGAAGATCGACCAAACAGTCAAAGCCCACAGCATTGGGCTAGCCACTCCTCCCCTGCCCTCCAGCAGACCCGCCAACCCGCCCGTCCCAACCAAACCCTTCTGCTTTCTCACAGTGAGAGAAGCAGAAACATAAAATGGTAGTTTTACCATTTATGTTTCTGCTTCTCGCACTGTGAGAAAGCAGTGGGGCGACGCTCCAAACCTTTTCCCCATTATATTTGGAAAGGGTGACCAGGCATCCCGGATTTGCCCGGCTGGACGGTCCAGGTTTTTCACCTGCTGCCCGATAGAGACCTGTTTTTTTTTTTTTTGAGTTTTATATAGTGCGAACTTGAACCGAACCGAATCAGTTATCAGAGCGCTTTACATAGCACCAGTTACGTTACATGAGGACACACTTTCATTTTTTAGGCACGGGGAGATTAAGTGATTTGCCCAGAATCACAGGGGTTTTTAGGCCTCGTTACCGAGACTCGAATCAAGATCCCCAGGTCGAGCGCCTTGGCCGTTAGGCCAACCCCTCTCCCCTTTCAGGGCAATGTGAAGTGCTACGCATGAAACATGTCATCCATACGCGTGTATTCATTGTGTTGCCGTATACTCGACGGGTTGTGTGTTTGAGAGGTAATGGGTGTACAAGGGGACAAGATAGGGAACATGGTTTCCCTATTATTAGTAAGAGCAACAGAAGGAAATGTGATTCGTGGCAAGCTGCAGTCTGAAACACTTAGCCGTCCAAGGTGCGTATATGATTTCAGAACTTTTCCTTGTGATACTTTAATTTGTAGCACAAATAATACTTTTGGTTTTCAACAGCACATCTGCCCGTTCTATTCGCTGTAACTATCAGGTGTCTCTGTCATCACATTTATGAAATCCCAACTAAACGACCTCTGCAGGTTCAATTCTTCTCGAACCCTTGAATTGCCAATGACATTACATGTCAGAGACCAAAACGTTTAACTCGCTGAGCCACCCTGCCAATCGTCTTTGTTAAGTCGACACCAGGAGTGTCATCTTGCTGTAGTTACATGCCTGCCTGTCTCAGTAGTTTGTGTGTGTTTTTTGGACATTGGTTTGGCATTGGTTGGAAAGTTGTACAGGTATATTTGTTGCTCCGTGTGTAGCAGAGTCATTGCAAAAACACGTGGGCATTGAACACATTATTTGCACGTCCTGGTGTCCATGCCAGGTTTTCCTGGATTTAACAGCCTCTTCCATGCTCAGAGGGCGTGAAATTGGAGGGTGTCCTGGGAACAAGGCCACCGACAAGGAGTTAAACGCGTAGAGCATTAAACCCGCATTGTCTGTACACGCTTCAGCAAAGATACATAGGAAGCATTCTTAAAGTTGTTTTACCGCTGCACCAATGGCCCTTGAGTAACAATTATAGGAAACAGAGCCAGGAAAACGATGTTACAAATTAAAATGTACAATTGTGTTGAAAGACTTATTTGGCATCATGTCCGGGCCGTTTCAGCGCCTTAAAACTACAACTGTTCGGTGTTTGTTCTTTTGGGAAGGTGGCTACCACAGTCCAAGTTAAGGAAAGAGTAATATTGCTTGAGGCTTCCTTTTCTCCTAAGTGTAGGCCCCATGTAGTGTGTTCTCAAGCATATGCCTTCCGGTTCGGCTCAGTCTTTGGGCCAATGGACTGGCCTTTAAGATCTGGGTGGGCAACTTTTCACGGGTTGACCCCGGTATAGTTAAGGTCTTAAATTTTGTTTTAGATGCGCAACACCAAACTTTTCAACCACTGGGATGCCATAGGAATATCCACAATAGGCGATTTTTGGCGCAAGGGAAAGGTACTCTGATTCACTCACCTCCAAGGGCAATATCAGTGCTTGGCGTGTGGCTTTCGGTCACCAGTATACCAGTATTTTGTATAGCGCACAGATACCTCCGTAGAGGTGTCCCGGTGCTGGGGGCCCTCGGGAAGATTAAGCGAGCTATTGCCCAGAGTCATATCGTGCTGGGCTGACCTGCCACCGGTGCCTGGGATCAAACCGTGAGCCCCAGATTCCAGCGTCAGTCGCCCTGGCCGCTTAAACACCCTTGAGGCGACTATCCCCCCAGACACCAACCTTCCTGAAGCCTCTGGAGGATAGGCTACTCACTGATTACATGACCAAAAAAGACACGTCCTTCACTTACTAATAGATAATAAACAACCATCCTGATCCCACACAACCTCCCCGGGAAAAATGGCAAACAGATGTAGGAGATCTGGAGGAGACGGACTGGCAGGAGGCATTTGTAGGAGAGTAGGGTCTGCAATCCTATGATCACCCAGATTTTTGCTTTTTGCTTCACTGGTTTACGACTTTCCCTGGCTGTGGGCCTGCTAATCAGACCCACAGCCTAGCTGTTCTCTCTATTCCAAATTGTACCCAGGTACTGAATTGGCACTGGGCCCTTTCCAAGTCCCTGTACCCAGGGCTGAGGTGTACCCAGAAGTCTCCCAGGGGCTGCAGCATGTATTATGCCACCCCTGGACTGACTAACCAAACAGACACAACTGGCTGCTTGACAGCTGGGGGCAAGGTGGTGTACTCACCCTTTGCTTTAGATATAGTATCCCTATATCTAAACCTAAACGGACACACAGATCTCCTATCAGTCACTCCTATGGCAGGCCTTAACAATCCCGAAGGCAGAGTGCTTGGAATCGTGTGAGATGGTGCTCTGGCATGAGCTGGGCCTGTCTGCGGTTTTCGGGATCCATCCCTTAGCCGTTTCCATGATATCGCATACCATATACTCTTAAGTGCATTATAATCCTCGCGGTTATATGCCAACTCTGGTATCGCTTTATCAAAACATGTCGAGTAAGGTGTCATACGAATTGGAATACTAACCCCTCGCCAATTCTGGCGACGGGGTTAGCATTCCACCCTTCTAGAGGGACACGACATGTATGTAACCTGTAACCCCGGTGAAAGTCAGACATAGCCTTAGCTCCACAAAATGGATGCTGCCACCGAGACACAAGTCTGCCCTCCTGCTGCTGGGAGTCCTCCCAGAGCAGGAGGCAAGGACAAAGGGTTTCCTGTCAGGGGCGGTGCCAGCACCGTCCCAGACAGGATTTTGTGTATCCTAGGTAGGCAGGGCTTTAGAGGAAGGTGACTGCAAGTGGCACCCCGGTGCTCACTGTGCATAGGCCGGCTGAAACCTGTTCCAGGGGCACTCTAGCCCCTGGCCTGGGGAAAGCCCGCCAAAGGAGAGGGGTGTAACCACCCCCCTCCTAGTCCCACCCATAGGGCAGGACTTAGTCGCGTGCCAGCCCCTTTTTGCAGGATAAAGGTAGGAACTGGCCCCCTTCCAAATTAGATCATCTTTGAATCCTGAAATTACTTTCCACGAAAGGAACTCAAGACTTCTTCCCAAGATTCTCCCTTGTGACTAAGGAGTAGTCACCCTGCAGCAGCAGGCACCAACCAAGCATCGCGGTTTGTTGCCAGTCTCTCCTTCGGATCAAGACTGCTCCAGCACGACGATAACCGGCTTCCCTGGCACCTCTGACCTCAACCTACATCATCAGCCCAGCTGTGATCCGTGGGTGTGACGAGACCTCGAGGGACCGGCCATCTTCAGAACTGCACGACGCTTGTCCAGCACGACTCCCGAGTGACCCTCGACTGAGTGCTTTGGGGTAAGAGAAGCCCCGACCCTGAGCAGCTCCAGCACCGAAGTTCAGCCCCCCTGCATCCACGAGATCTGCGTGGGGCCCTTCTGCTCTTTGCTGCCAACCGCGTTGTCCAGGTCGCTTGCCCATTGGCTAGTGACCCCTTCACGACGCTCCACGACGACAACCACTGCTGGTCTGATTGCTCCAGACTAGCCCTTGCTCCCCTCCAACAGAGGAGCACCCTGGACCCTCCTGGTCCACTCAAGACGCCATTTTAGGTCCACCGCGTGGGCCTTGCATTTGCCAAGACTTGTTGCCCAATCCTGGGTCCAGCGACGTCGACAGCAAGAACCTTCATGGGACAGCTCGCACCTCCATCCTGGTCGCCGACAACGCCTCCTGGTCCGAGAGACTGCAGAGCCCAGCAGCGCCCACTCACCTGGCTGAGGTGACTTCGTCCGGTGCCATCCTGGTGCCCACTCAAATCACTGGCTAGTGATTCAGAACTTGGTCCCCTCTGCTTACAGGTTTCTTCTTCCCTGATCCAGGCTTGGATCACTCCGAACTTTCTTCACTGGCCGCCTGCCAGCAACTCTTTCTTCAGGCTCCTGGATCTTCAACAAGGGTTTCCGACGCAACTTCAACCCTATGCAGCCGCAGCCCCGGGGATAGGTAACCTGAGTACTCCGGTGCTCCAGCATAGTCCAACACCCTAAGTGTTCGGATCCACTCTTGTTTTCGACCCACCTAGTCGGGTTCGCCCGAGAACAGTAACTTTGCAACTGCTAGCCTCCATAGACTTTTTCCCGCCTTATGCGTGAGAGTTCCCACTCTGCACACGACGTCCACAGGCCTCCTGCATCTAATCCCAGTGTTTAGAATTGTAGGCCTAGCGATTCCTAAGTCTAGAAAAGTATTACTTACCTGCTAGCAAGTTCGCATTCCACTTACTGTGTATATGGTTTTTCGTGCCCCTAGGGCATTTGTGTAAATTGTGCGACTTAAGTATTTTCGTAAGAGTTTTGTTGTGTGCTTAGCTCCCTGACTCATAAAGAGTTCAGGGTAGACTTGTTATAAATAAATATCTGTTTATTTTCATAACAACTTGTGTGGTGTCCTTTCATTTGGTGTTCAAGGGGTAATGTGATGGTAAAACAGCTGGCTTAACACGTCCTCTAGAGTCTTAGCCTTAGACTGCTCGTATACATGCTACTAGGATAGCTGGTCTATAAGGTTGACTTACAACCAATCATCAATAAGGGTTGTTTGGACTGATACAGAGTGCTCACTAGAATAGTGAACATTATATATCAGGCCAACTTCTCACATTGGTGAGCAGCGGTTGGGATTTGAGCTTGCTGTTGTTTTACCACACATATCCTAAGAATATCATTTGAAAGATCACATAAGTACTAAAGGTACATATAACTTAGCTTAGAATACTCTGAGTTCTACTGAACCAGCTGTTGTAGCTCCTAGGGCCTAGCACACCCTAAACTACAACTCTAGCAAGGGATCAGTAGGCAAACAAATAGTGTAGGTAAGTGCACCACTTACACCTCACTAGAAAAGCATGTCTACCCATGGAGAGTCTTCAGAGACTCCCCTTGTGGTTATTGACCCTCCACAGGTCACTTCAAGATATGCAGCTCTCAGTTTCCAGGAGATGAGACAAGTGTGTACCTCCAGGAAACTGAAACAGGGGTCTAACCCCACCATTCCCTTTCTGATAGGTCTCTTAGAGACATATGATGCGAGAAAGATTTCTCAGCTAGATGGGAATATGCCAGCCTTAGAGGGTACCACTGGGGATCCAGACCTCCACAACACTGTAAATGCAGTTGAGGAGGAGGATCCTGAGGAACTCTCTGAGGATGAGGCAGACAAAGGTCTTGAGGTAGTCAGAAGGCTAACTAGGGCCAACATAGACTTGCTTGGGCTAGGATCTGGGGGACCCCCAGTACTGACCCTGAGTAGGCCTAACCTTGGAGTTAGGAGAGATAGATCTCTTTCTAGGGACTCCAATAGATCTCTGCACTCTAATGCCTCTTCTCAGAGGAGAAGGAACTCTCCCCAGAGGAGATTGACTTCCCCTCAGAGAATAGAGCATGAAGCCAGAATGAGACAGGCTGCTCTGAGGATTGAAAGGGAAGAACTTGCCCTGGCCAAAGAAAAGCTTGCATTTGCTAGAGAGCAGCAGATGAGTGGGTTAGCTCCCACTGGTGGCAGCAATCTCCCAAGAGATAGAGAGAAGGGTTTAGATACTAAACACCTGACAAAAATAGTGCCCCCCTTTAAACAAGGGGATGACATCCAGAAATGGATGGCTGCTTTGGAGAGGGCCTGCACTGTGCAGGGCATTCCCCAGAGTCAGTGGGCAGCTATACTGTGGCTCTCCTTTGATGGTAAAGGTAGAGATAAGCTCCTCACTACAAGAGTGGAGGATGCTAACAATTACCAAGTCCTGAAGAATACACTGCTTGATGGGTTTGGTTTAACCACTGAGCAGTACAGG
Organism: Lissotriton helveticus; assembly: GCF_964261635.1. Classification (NCBI taxonomy): domain Eukaryota; kingdom Metazoa; phylum Chordata; class Amphibia; order Caudata; family Salamandridae; genus Lissotriton; species Lissotriton helveticus. The sequence continues at coordinate 389,889,963 of NC_136061.1, forward strand.
TTGCTGTTAAGAGACACCCAGAAAACTCAGTCTCAGGACTGGTCTGACTTTGTGGATAGTGCCACTAAGGCTTTGGAGGGCTGGTTGCCGGGTAGCAAGGTTACTGATTACACAGGATTGTATAATCTGATGATGAGAGAACAAATTTTAAATAATTGTCAGAACCAGTTGTTGCACCAGCACCTTGTTGATTCAGATCTGACCTCTCCCCAAGAATTGGGAAAGAAGGCAGACAAATGGGTCAGAACAAGGATCAAGCAGAACCAGAACCAGGGTGGTCAGAAGAAAGCAGACCAGAAGGGTAACACTAAGAGTGAACAAAATGACCAGAAGTCTTCAACAGGTCCCCAACAAACCAAAGAGGGTGGGGGTCAGGCTTCACAGCAGAAAAAGAAGACTCAAGAAGGCCAGTCCAAAAGGTGGTGCCAGTACTGTAAAAGTAAGTCTCACTGGTTTAGTGAGTGCACCAAAAGAGGAGGGCAAACCTCTACCACTACAGCCCCTAAGGCAACTGCACCCCCTAGTACAGTCAGTAGTGGTAGTGCACCTCCCAAGGGATTAGTTGGGTTAACCTTGGGAACTGAGGAGTCTGACAACTTAGTTGGCACACTCACTCAGGCTGTCCTTGTCTGTACAGGGGATATGGATATGTCCCCTGATGTAAGTCCCAATACTTTGGGCAAATACAGACAGACACCTTTAATAAATGGCAAAATGGCTCAGGCCTATAGGGACACTTGTGCCAGTGTCACCATGGTGACACCTAACTTTGTGGACCCTGGACAGATCATGCCAGGTACAGATTTCCTGGGGACCAATGCCAGCAACGTCACTACCAGTCATAGTATGGCGATTGTTGCTTTCTCCTGGGGAGGGGTAAGTGGCCAAAAGAAAGTTGTGGTTAGTTCAGACCTCCCAGTGGATTGTTTGTTGGGCAATGATTTGGAGTCATCCCTATGGTCAGAAGTGGAGCAGAGGACTCACATGGAAATGTTAGGCTTGCCAGCACATGTGCTTGCTGTGACTAGGTCACATGCCAGAAAATGCCCCACTGAACAGGTGCTGGATCCTGGAAGAAAGGACCAGACACCTTCTAAGAAGAAGAGCAGTAAGGGTAAGGCTTTGCCTTCCCCCTTGCCCCAGGTTGAGGATCAAGTCTCTGAGGAGGCTGATCTGAGAGAGCTGAGGGAAACTGAGCCTAAAGAGCTTGAACTTCATCAAGTTGAGTTTCTGGGCTCAGGGGGACCCTCCAGAGAAGACCTGGGGAAGGCACAGTTAGACTGCCCTTCCCTTGAACCCCTCAGACAGCAGGCTGCTGCTGAGGCTGCAGGGAATGCCACAGGTGCCCACAGGGTATACTGGGAAGATGGACTCCTGTACTCTGAGTCAAGAGACCCCAAGCCTGGTGCAACCAGGAGGCTGGTCATCCCCTTGTCTCTGAGAGGTTTCCTTCTCACCTTGGCCCATGAGATTCCCCTTGCAGGTCACTTAGGTCAGACAAAGACTTGGGACAGACTTGTCTCACACTTTCACTGGCCCCACATGAATGAGAATACCAAGGAGTTTTGTCGCTCCTGTGTCACTTGCCAAGCCAGTGGTAAGTCAGGTGGCACAACAAAGGCCCCCCTCATACCACTACCTGTGGTGGGGGTTCCCTTTGAAAGAGTGGGGATTGACATTGTTGGTCCAATGGAACCCCAGACAGCATCAGGGCACAAGTTTATACTGGTGGCGGTGGACCATGCCACCAGGTATCCTGAAGCTATTCCACTTAGGACCACTACAGCACCTGTAGTGGCAAGGGCCCTAGTTGGAGTGTTCTCCAGAGTGGGCTTCCCTAAGGAGGTTGTTTCTGACAGAGGTGCAAACTTCATGTCAGGATATCTGACTGCAATGTGGAAGGAATGTGGTGTTAACTACAAGTTCACCACACCCTATCATCCACAGTGCAATGGGCTTGTTGAGAGATTCAACAGGACCCTCAAAGGGATGATTCATGGACTACCTGAAAAGCTCAGGCGTAGATGGGATGTCCTGATACCCTGCCTCTTGTTTGCTTACAGAGAGGTCCCACAGAAGGGGGTTGGCTACAGCCCTTTTGAACTTCTGTATGGGCATCCTGTAAGAGGACCCCTGTGTTTGGTGAAGGAAGGATGGGAGAGACCTCTCAAAAAGCCTGCAACCAGCATAGTGGACTATGTACTTGGTCTCCGCTCCAGGATGGCTGAATACATGGAGAAGGCATCTAAAAACCTAGAGGCCAGCCAAGAACTCCAAAAAGCTTGGCATGACCAGAAGGCTGTCCTGACTGTATACCAGCCTGGACAGAAGGTGTGGGTACTGGAGCCAGTGGCCCCAGCAGCCCTCAAAGACAAATGGTCTGGGCCCCACACCATCATTGAGCAAAAGGGAGAGGTCACCTACCTGGTGGACCTTGGAACCCCCAGGAGCCCCGTCAGGGTGCTCCATGTGAACAGGCTCAAGGCACATGTCGACAGGAAGGACATGAGCTTGCTCATGGCCACAGATGAGGGACAGGAGGAAGAGAGTGACCCTCTCCCAGACCTGCTCACTCAGAATCCTGATGATGGATCAGTAGATGGTGTTGTCTTTTGTGGCAGCCTCTCTGAACATCAGCAACAGGATTGCAGGCAAGTCCTGCAATCCTTCAGACATATGTTCTCTCTGACACCCAGCCAAACTGATTGGTGTACCCATGAGGTTGACACTGGAGACAGTCTGCCTGTCAAGAGTAAAATCTACAGACAGCCTGATCATGTCAGAGACTGCATCAAAACAGAAGTGCAGAAAATGTTGGAGTTGGGAGTCATTGAGCCCTCAGATAGCCCTTGGGCTAGCCCAGTAGTTCTAGTGCCAAAACCTCACACCCAGGGTGGTAAGAGAGAGATGAGGTTTTGCGTAGACTACAGAGGCCTCAATGCAGTCACTAAGATTGATGCCCACCCAATACCAAGGGCAGATGAACTTATAGATAGATTGGCTTCTCCCAACTACTTAAGCACATTTGACCTGACAGCTGGGTATTGGCAAATCAGGTTAGCTGAGGAAGCCAGGCCCAAGACAGCATTTTCTACCCCTGGTGGTCATTATCAGTTTGTGGTAATGCCCTTTGGGTTGAAGAATGCACCTGCCACCTTCCAAAGGCTGGTGAATCAAGTTCTCACTGGGATGGATGACTTCTGTGCAGCATATCTGGACGATATTGCTGTCTTTAGCTCCACCTGGGAGGATCACCTGGTCCACCTGAGGAAAGTGTTAGAGGCCCTGCAGAAGGCAGGCCTCACTATCAAGGCCACTAAGTGCCAGATAGGGCAGACACAGGTTGTATACCTGGGCCACCTTGTAGGTGGAGGCCAGGTTCAGCCCTTGGAGAGTAAGATACAGGCCATCAAGGACTGGGCTCCTCCAATCACCCAGACTCAGGTTCGAGCTTTCTTGGGCCTGACTGGGTACTATAGGAAGTTTGTCAGAAATTATGGGTCCATAGTGACCCCCCTTAATGACCTGACAAGTAAGAAGATGCCAAAGAAAGTTCAGTGGACAGCAAGCTGTCAGAAAGCATTCGATGACCTAAAGCAGGCCATGTGCACAGCACCTATCCTAAAGAGTCCAGACTTCTCCAAACCATTCATTGTCCAAACAGATGCTTCTGAGTTGGGTGTGGGAGCTGTTCTATCTCAGCTGAATTTTGATGGCAACGACCAGCCAATTGCTTTCATTAGCAGAAGGCTGACCCCCAGAGAGAAAAATTGGTCAGCTATTGAGAGGGAGGCCTTTGCTGTGGTATGGGCCCTGAAGAAGTTGAGGTCCTACTTGTTTGGAACTCACTTCACAGTTCAGACCGACCATAAGCCCCTCTTATGGCTAAGTCAGATGAAGGGTGAAAACCCCAAACTACTTAGGTGGTCCATTTCCCTACAGGGGATGGATTTTGCAGTGGAGCACAGACCTGGTACTGATCATGGCAATGCCGATGGGCTCTCCAGGTATTTCCACTTAGAGCAAGAAGACTCACCTGGTCAAGGTTAGTTTATTGTCCCAAAGTTTGGGGGGGGGGTCATGTAGGAGAGTAGGGTCTGCAATCCTATGATCACCCAGATTTTTGCTTTTTGCTTCACTGGTTTACGACTTTCCCTGGCTGTGGGCCTGCTAATCAGACCCACAGCCTAGCTGTTCTCTCTATTCCAAATTGTACCCAGGTACTGAATTGGCACTGGGCCCTTTCCAAGTCCCTGTACCCAGGGCTGAGGTGTACCCAGAAGTCTCCCAGGGGCTGCAGCATGTATTATGCCACCCCTGGACTGACTAACCAAACAGACACAACTGGCTGCTTGACAGCTGGGGGCAAGGTGGTGTACTCACCCTTTGCTTTAGATATAGTATCCCTATATCTAAACCTAAATGGACACACAGATCTCCTATCAGTCACTCCTATGGCAGGCCTTAACAATCCTGAAGGCAGAGTGCTTGGAATCGTGTGAGATGGTGCTCTGGCATGAGCTGGGCCTGTCTGCGGTTTTCGGGATCCATCCCTTAGCCGTTTCCATGATATCGCATACCATATACTCTTAAGTGCATTATAATCCTCGCGGTTATATGCCAACTCTGGTATCGCTTTATCAAAACATGTCGAGTAAGGTGTCATACGAATTGGAATACTAACCCCTCGCCAATTCTGGTGACGGGGTTAGCATTCCACCCTTCTAGAGGGACACGACATGTATGTAACCTGTAACCCCGGTTAAAGTCAGACATAGCCTTAGCTCCACAAAATGGATGCTGCCACCGAGACACAAGTCTGCCCTCCTGCTGCTGGGAGTCCTCCCAGAGCAGGAGGCAAGGACAAAGGGTTTCCTGTCAGGGGCGGTGCCAGCACCGTCCCAGACAGGATTTTGTGTATCCTAGGTAGGCAGGGCTTTAGAGGAAGGTGACTGCAAGTGGCACCCCGGTGCTCACTGTGCATAGGCCGGCTGAAACCAGTTCCAGGGGCACTCCAGCCCCTGGCCTGGGGAAAGCCCGCCAAAGGAGAGGGGTGTAACCACCCCCCTCCTAGTCCCACCCATAGGGCATGACTTAGTCGCGTGCCAGCCCCTTTTTGCAGGATAAAGGTAGGAACTGGCCCCCTTCCAAATTAAATCAACTTTGAATACTGAAACTACTTTCCACGAAAGGAACTCAAGACTTCTTCCCAAGATTCTCCCTTGTGACTAAGGAGTAGTCACCCTGCAGCAGCAGGCACCAACCAAGCATCGCGGTTTGTTGCCAGTCTCTCCTTCAGATCAAGACTGCTCCAGCATGACGAGAACCGGCTTCCCTGGCACCTCTGACCTCAACCTACATCATCAGCCCAGCTGTGATCCGTGGGTGTGACGAGACCTCGAGGGACCGGCCATCTTCAGAACTGCACGACGCTTGTCCAGCACGACTCCCGAGTGACCCTCGACTGAGTGCTTTGGGGTAAGAGAAGCCCCGACCCTGAGCAGCTCCAGCACCAAAGTTCAGCCCCCCTGCATCCACGAGATCTGCGTGGGGCCCTTCTGCTCTTTGCTGCCAACCGCGTTGTCCAGGTCGCTTGCCCGTTGGCTAGTGACCCCTTCACGACGCTCCACGATGACAACCACTGCTGGTCTGGTTGCTCCAGACTAGCCCTTGCTCCCCTCCAACAGAGGAGCACCCTGGACCCTCCTGGTCCACTCAAGACGCCATTTTAGGTCCACCGCGTGGGCCTTGCATTTGCCAAGACTTGTTGCCCAATCCTGGGTCCAGCGACGTCGACAGCAAGAACCTTCGTGGGACAGCTCGCACCTCCATCCTGGTCGCCGACAACGCCTCCTGGTCCGAGAGACTGCAGAGCCCAGCAGCGCCCACTCACCTGGCTGAGGTGACTTCGTCCGGTGCCATCCTGGTGCCCACTCAAATCACTGGCTAGTGATTCAGAACTTGGTCCCCTCTGCTTACAGGTTTCTTCTTCCCTGATCCAGGCTTGGATCACTCCGAACTTTCTTCACTGGCCGCCTGCCAGCAACTCTTTCTTCAGGCTCCTGGATCTTCAACGAGGGTTTCCGACGCAACTTCAACCCTATGCAGCCGCAGCCCCGGGGATAGGTAACCTGAGTACTCCGGTGCTCCAGCATAGTCCAACACCCTAAGTGTTCGGATCCACTCTTGTTTTCGACCCACCTAGTCGGGTTCGCCCGAGAACAGTAACTTTGCAACTGCTAGCCTCCATAGACTTTTTCCCGCCTTACGCGTGAGAGTTCCCACTCTGCACACGACGTCCACAGGCCTCCTGCATCTAATCCCAGTGTTTAGAATTGTAGGCCTAGCGATTCCTAAGTCTAGAAAAGTATTACTTACCTGCTAGCAAGTTCGCATTCCACTTACTGTGTATATGGTTTTTCGTGCCCCTAGGGCATTTGTGTAAATTGTGCGACTTAAAGTATTTTCGTAAGAGTTTTGTTGTGTGCTTAGCTCCCTGACTCATAAAGAGTTCAGGGTAGACTTGTTATAAATAAATATCTGTTTATTTTCATAACAACTTGTGTGGTGTCCTTTCACTTGGTGTTCAAGGGGTAATGTGATGGTAAAACAGCTGGCTTAACACGCCCTCTAGAGTCTTAGCCTTAGACTGCTCGTATCCATGCTACTAGGATAGCTGGTCTATAAGGTTGACTTACAACCAATCATCAATAAGGGTTGTTTGGACTGATACAGAGTGCTCACTAGAATAGTGAACATTATATATCAGGCCAACTTCTCACAGCATTGGCATCCCCCAGGGTGGGGCCACCTCCCTGGCATCCCCCAGGGAGGTGGCCCATTGAAACTCCGGCTAGTGCAATTAAACATACTCCATAGGATATACTATACAAGACCGACACTATGCAAGATAGGCAAGACTGATAGTCCACATTGCCTTAGACAGTGTGGAGCAATAGGGACATTTTTTCACACAATGTGGGAATGCCCCGCCATAGCGACGTACTGGGCGGATGTTATGTCATTAATAACTCGACTTAGTGTCGCCCCTGTACCACCAGAGCCTAAATGCTGCTTATTGAAAATTTGGGTGGCCACAGACCTTAATACCATGGACAAATATGGCCGACGTTGGGCATAATGGTGGCGAAGTGAAACATAGCTAGACAGTGGGGGGCGCGAAATGCTCCCACGATTCAAGAATGGAGTGCAGACATTGATCTGGCCGTTGTGGCAGAAAAAGGGGTGTATATAAATAGGAGGTGTCCTAAAAAAATGGGAATGTCTGTGGGGAAAATGGAACGCTTTCAGAGGGGGGGTATGTGACATTCTGCGGTGAGGGGCAAGATGGCAGACATGGCTGTGTCCGAGTGAGGCAGGACACAAGCGCTCTCCATGATTCCCCCCCCCTGCTCACCCCTGTCAGCTGATGCTTGTGAGGAAGCTAAGGAGGCTCTAGAAAGTGTGGTGCTACAGCCGCGAAGTGAAAACAAACGAGGAATCCGGCATGCTGAGGTTGTTGCTGTTACTGTCAACACCCCGCCACAAATGCCGACTCTACTTGCTCACTGCGGGGATCTGTGGTTGCCATCCCGGCGTCGGCTGCGGCTCCGTGATCAGACTTCGGCAGCTGGAGGAGGAGAAGGGGGCTGCGGCAATCAGTTTGTGGTGTTGGAGCTATCTGGAAGGTCCGGAGCGGAGCGGTGGTTCAGCCAGGATGGGGCCCAAGAACGCCAGTTCCAGTGCGGCTGCCAAGGGACCAAAAACTCGAGCAGCGGCTGCTGCGAGTATGCCGACCACAGCAATACTGATCTCTTGGGGGCAGGCGCAGGCCTCCGGTGGTGGTCTGCAGAATGCTCAGGGTGGAATTCAGACAGTTACCGAGTTGGGAGCCATGGAAACACTGGATCCTACCGATAAGGTACATCGGGACGCTGTTTTGGCCCCCAGAAATCAGCAAGTTAGCAATGCTCACGGTTCAGACTCTTCAGATTCTGCCACTTTGAGTGCAGCTCCTCTCCACCCCAGAGTTGACTGTGTATGATAATCAGTGTACTGATAATCAGAACCCCTCACCAGAAGTGGCAACTGAGGTGGACTTCTGTGGGTCAGGGGGGAAATTTTACTCCATATCAGATGTCTCCGTTGTCTCGGAGGGCGAAAGTGTGGATCTTGACTGGACGGACGATAGAAGCCTAGCCAGCTCTGCGCCTCTTGAGGAAGAGGAGAACAGCTTGTTGCTGTCAGGGGGAGAAAATACGGTTAGAAAAGCACAAGAGGTGTCTCGTCCATGCAACGTAATGCCAGGATGGGTAACAAGCAATGAAGGGTCACCAATCTTAGTCTCCTCTACAACAGCTCAAGCTGGTGGGACAAATGACAGTAGAGGGGGCCCAGGTCCTAACTTTGAAGAAACTGATAATGTCAATACCTTTACTACGATATACCAGGCCATCATGTCACACCGAGAGGAGATGAAGGCTGAGAGCCTGCGTGTCCAGGGCGCAGTGCATAAACTACAGAACACAGTGCGGCGCGTGGCTAAATCATGTAGCGAGCTGTCAGCAAGAATTGGAGAAGCTAAAGGAAGAATTTCCTCAATGGAGAATGAGTTTGCTTCGCAGAAGGCTGACATCTCCCCCCTTCATTCAATCCGTGATGACATAAATTGGAAACAAATCGACATTGAAAACAGGTCAAGGAGAAACAATTTGCGTATACTGGGCATCCCTGAAGGATTAGAAGGGAAAAACATCCGTCAGTTTGTAATTGAATTATTACTGAAGCCTTTCCTGAGTTAACCAAGTGGAAATGGGAGCTCGAGCTCCAAAGGGTGCACAGATTTCCTTTTCAGGTGCGGGGGGGTTCCAGAGAGACAGAGGCCAAGCCAAGGGCAATACTGATCTGGTTGAGCAATTTCCTACTCCGTGAGCACCTATATGATCTAGCACGGCCTGATCACAAGCGGAAAGCTAAGGGCTGTGTTTTTTTTGTGCTCCCTGACTACTATCATGCCACTGTACAACTAAGGTGGCATCTGCGTCAACTCATCTCGCCATTGCAAGCGAAAGGGGCGCAAGCTTTCTTAATAAATCCCTCAAAGCTCAAGGTTATCTATAAAGAAAACACCCTATTCTTTACCTCCGAGATAGCTGCAAAGGAATTTTTGGGGACACAGTAAGGGATAATGTGCTTCGGTGGTAGCATTGAAAGCTTCCTCCACAATACTTTATTTTGGTGCTTATTCAGGGGGACAGGGGTGCGGGAAGGGTACTCACTCCTTTCTTTCCATCACTAATAGGGACTATTCAGTCCCTTTGCCTCATTCGGGTGGGTTCAGGGGAAGGTGGGGGGGGTAGGGGTAGTAGCAGGGAGGGGCGGTGTGGGTTCTCGAGGCAAGGAATGTAAAGAACACAGTGGTGGGGTGGATGCACCTGAAAGTCAGCAAGTCATGGTCCAATAAATGTTTTTCAGCTACATATTGCTTTTTTGAGTTCTTAGCGGCAGCAAGCATCATATATATTAACATGTGGGGACAGAAATCGCGGGGTTTCTCAGTTACGATAAAACAATTTTTGTTTAAAGATGGGTAAATTTGCCATTTGCTCATGGAATGTATGTGTACTGAATAATAGTAAAAAAAAGAGGAATTATGGCTCAGATCCTCAAAACAATGAGGGTAGAACTGGTATGTGTTCAAGAAACACATATTGCTTGGAACAATAGGGCCTGGCTGAAAGATCTGGGTTTGGAACTTTTGTGTTGTGCACGGCAAGGGTCGACTACAAGAGGGGTTGCTATCTTGAAGAAATAAGGGTGGGGCGAGTGTAAACGTGTTAAGGCGGATGAATTTGGTCGGTGGGTGATCATCGAGTTGAGGATAGATGGTCTTTTAGTTACTATATGTTCATTGTACGGTCCCAATTCTGACAATCCCGATATGTTGAACGAGATTAGCATTGAATTGGCTTCCTGGCCGTCCCCTTTAATCCTATGCGGGGACTTCAATCTACGGGAAACATCCTTTACAACGCAACTTTTACCACGCAGTGCCTTTACGACGCAACTTTTACAATGCAAACCATTACAACGCATTGCGCTGGGGGGCGCTCTAGGATAGGGAATAGATTTAATTTACTATCCAACACCTTCCCTACTATCCACGGGGACTGGAGTTGGAATAGTAAATTAAACTATTCACTATCCAGCACCCCTAAGCGCTATGCGTTGTAAAGGCATGCGTTTTAAAAAACACGTTGTAAAGGCATGTGTGGTAAAAGCATGCGTTGTAATGTCATACATCCTCAATCTACACATGCGAGGAGATGAAGACATTCGTAGTAATCTCCGGTATGCAGGGAAAAAGAATAAGGTTTTTAAAGCTACCAAGGGTCTTTTTAATGATTTTGGTCTAGTAGATGTTTGGTGGCTGCTGAAAAGACTGGGTGACCCAGGTTACACATTTTATTCTACCCCTCATCAGAAACATGTTCGACTGGATTATTTTTTTACATCTATAGAACTTTTGACTAACGCTAGGATCGACACTCAACCTAAAATAATATCGGATCACAATCCGATTATTTTGAAATGAGAAACAGAAACGCTGGACAGACCCTTTAAAAAACCTTGGACGTTCGAGCGTCAGTTGCTAGTTGACTCTGCCTATCATGAACAAATGTCTAAATGGATAGCGGAGTTTTTTTAATTCAACTGTGGATCTGCCCCAGTGGGTATGGTATGGGACGCGTTTAAGGCCGGAGTGCGGGGAGAGTCCCTTAGCTATTCTATTAATAAACAACGCAGATTGAGGGCAGAACAGGACGATGAGATGAACAAACTGCGAGTTTTAGAAACTAAGTTCATGTTGACAGTCAGTACCAGTCAGGATTATGACCAAATGGCGACAGATTTGGCTGTTCAAAAAATGAAGTTAGCGGGCCAAATTGCAGTATATCATTCTGACCTTTATGAGGTGGGAGAGAATTCGGGCCGGTTACTCGCTAAAAGGTTACGGCATTTTGAGGTAGCTAGGAGGGTTGGCTCAATTCAGGATGAGCATGGGCAAATCCACACAGAACCCGCAAAAGTATTGGAGATTGTTAATACATTTTATAGTCAGCTTTACCTAAATGAGGATACCACTGAAATAGAAGGGAAAATCGGAGGGTTCTGGGGGGATAAGGAGTTTCCTAAATTAACTCTCAAACAAAAAGAAAAGCTTATGAGGAACTTGAGGCAGCAATATTATCGCTCGTGGTAGGTAAGCGGTGGGACCAGACGGGATCCCGCTTGAATTTTTTAGAACTTTCCTATCGGTCTTAAAAGAGCAAATGCTGGTGACGTTCCTGAGTGCAGAAAGGGGATTAGCCCCACTGTCCTGGTGGAAATCAATAATAACGGTGTTTTTAAAAAAAGATAAACCCCCCCTTTTACCATCCTCTTTCAGACCTATATCATTAACGCCGACAGTAAAATCTATTCCAAAATCTTAGCCGTCCGTCTTTCAAGGATTATTTCAACCCTAGTATCACCATTTCAGCATGGGTTCATCCCCGGCCGCAACACGACAGACCAAGTGCGGCATGTGATAGCTTTGATGGACTGGGCAGAAGCTACGAAGACCTCTATTGGAATCACCCTGTTGGATGCCGAGAAGGCATTCGACAGGGTGTCTTGGCCATACCTGTGGGAGGTTCTACGTCTGAAAGGATTTGGATCTGGCATTCTTCAAGCAATGAAGTCTTTATATCAGCTACCTACTGCGTGTATACGCTTATCTGGTAGAGAGTCAGAGCTCTTTACAATCAGTCGCGGAACGCGACAAGGCTGCCTGAGTTCACCCTTATTCTTTGCCTTATGTATTGATTTCTTCTTATCTACATTAAATCAGTCTATTGATATCAAACCAGTTAAAGTATGCCACATTGAGTATAGAGCTCTGGCCTATGTGGACAATATTGTCATTGTCACTACTGACCTCCCTTCCGCAATGTCAACAACTGAAGACCTCGTATCACAGTTTTGGCTCTTGTCTGGCTACAAGCTAAACTTAACTAAAACTCAGATTTTATGTGTTGGGGGCAATCCTCCGGACGGTATTCCCACCGTCCCGGAAGCTTCCTACTTGGGAATTAAGCTCTGCTCACCTATTAATAAGATCCCTGAAATTAACATGAACCCAGTATTAGACAAAGTGAACTCTACCTTAGAGCAATTAAACCATATTCATTTATCGCTGTATGGGAGGTCGAATGTTTTAAAGATGCTCGTGTTGCCCAAGTTTCTTTACCTATTCAGAACCATTCCACTTAAATTACCAGCATTGTGTTTTAAAATACTTGAGAATATCAGCTCTAGATTTTTATGGGGCTACAAAAGGCACAGAAGGGCGTACAAAAAGATGGTGCTCCCTAGAACCTGCGGGGGTTGGGGGATCCCGCATTTTTTGTTTTATTATTGGGCGGCAGTTTTGCAATTTATTTCCCCTTTGGTGGTTGCAGAAAGGAGTATGCTTTTGCCTTGCCATAGTCCTTCAATATATGAATTCGGGCTGGGTGAAGAGGCCAATAGTTGTTTGGTAAAATTTCTGGAACCCAGCAATTTTTAAAAAAACTACGTTTAAAATGCATAAGGCTGCCTATGCTGTCTGGAGGTGGGTCAAGCGGCATTTAGGTTTGCTGAATATAAACGCATACACCCCTTTTGAAGCCGCAGGTGTACTCCCTCTTATCTTTCGAGATCAAACTATTGTCAAGTGGCGGCAGAAGGGGATCTGTCGCTTAGGGGATCTTTGTCCAGATGGCCAATTTCCATCCTTTACAGAGCTACAATTACAATATGGTTTACCAAAACATGATTTTTTTAAAATATTTGCAAATCCGTAGTTATTTGAGTACGTTAGGCCCGAGCCGATGGGGAAAGGGATGCCTATTGGTTTTTTCTATTCTAATTTGATAAAGCTTTTACCAGATGATCTACAACAATGTCAAGAAAAGTGGGCAAGGAATTTAAACACAGAGGGAATTGATTTAAACACCTCTATCGCCTTGGCAAATGAAATCTTGTTGACTGGCAGGATGCGTACACAGCATTACATGGCTATTTACGATTTATAGTATACCCCGGGTAAAATTTCTAAATGGGGCACAGGAGCTGAAACTAAATGTAACAGGTGTGGCGCTTTCGCTGTAGATGCTGTGCATATGTTCTATTCGTGTTCTAAACTGGTGGACTTGTTAACCTCAATTCAAGGTTTTCTTGCATTAATATTGGGATCACCAGTTTGTATTACAGGGGAGCTGGTATTGATAGGAGTTAAATCAGATTCTGAAGCGCAAATAAGATCTAAATCCATGACCTCTTTTTTGTTTATTTGCATGGCGATTATGCGTGCTTGTATCACGAAAGATCGGATTTCCCCTGATCCTCCGTCATTTACCTCCTCGCTAGGCTTCTGGCGATGTGTAATCTTGAATCTGCAATTTATAAGACCAAGAGGAATAGGAAGAGAGTAATGGGGGCGAAAATCTGGGTTCCTGTGGTGGAGTGGATTTAAGAGACTGTGGGCCAGATGTAGGTAATTTAATTTTTCCGATTCTTAAATACCGACTCATACCCAATCGGTATTTCAGAATCGGAAATTGTGATGTAGGTAAAAAAAATCGGTAAATATTACCGATTCGGAATCACTCGGTAACCGAAATCGGTATTTACCGAATCGGTAATTTCCGAATCGGTAAATTCAGTTTCGGAAAAACCCATTCATTCCAATGGGCCTCCTGGCCCATAGGAATGAATACCGAATCGGATATTTGAAACTGACTAACATGTGAGCCTGTGAACCAATCAGAAACACCAACCACACCCAAAAACAAAGCTACAGTGGAATCAACCAATCAGAATCAAGCACCCCTCCCCAGTACCTGGGAGTGGCCACACCCATGCAGGTGCAGAAACAAACTGTCAGGAGAGCAGGAGGACAGACAGAGGAGCAGGCTACCCTGAGCTTATCTGAACAGCACCATGGAGACCCAGGATGGACAGAGGGATGCAGCAGAGCGCAGGAGGAAACAGAAATTCAACCCTGAAGAACTGCAGGTGCTGGTTGCAGAGGTAGTGAAACACTACAGCAAAATCTTTGGGAAACAGTCACTGCATGTTGCAGAGTCTGTCAAGCGCACCACCTGGATTGATATTCAAGCAAAGGTAAATGCCATCGGGGTGACCCACTGTGAAATTGACGATTTAAAAAAAAGGAAGGTCACGGGAGAGTGCTGAAGGGCAGTACGGTCAGGGGGTCTTCTGCGGTCTGGAGGCCACCATGGTCAAGGTCCAGCGCCTGCAGGCAAAGGCAATGATGGGTGTTCAGAGGCAGGCGGGCAGCATCAACAACAAGCTGGATAACATTGACAAGGGCATAGGAAACCTTTCGGACAGCATGCAGTCGCTGGCAAATTGCATGACAGACATGACCCAGTGCATGACTGTCCTGTGCCACAAATTGGACAGAAACCATTTGGAGAGGCGCAAGGCTCGTGTGGATGTGCGCTAGCAGACAAAAGCATTAAACTGCTTTGCAACTGCAACCTCCCAGCTGTGCAGACGGTCAGTAGCGATGCAGGATGCTATTGTGCAGTGCTCCACCAATTTATCTGTGGGGATGGGCAGAGTGACCTCTGCCATGGAGATGATGCTTACACAACAGACAGCCACTCGAGGCGACACATGTGTGGCTGAAAGTGAGGAATCCACCAGCAGGAGTGGCGCAAGCACTCCTGTACCAGTAATACCAGGAGCAGCAGGCGACATTCCACAGAGCCAGGCAACACCGAGAGCCGTGAAACACAGCGACATCAGTCCCACCCTGTATTCCGTGGACGTAAACATTGAATATGACCTCCACCCAAAGGACAGGTCACAGTGGGGTTAACTGTGACCACCCACTCATGGACATTGATATTTTGTGTAACCATTGTGTGGTATCATTGCAATTGCGTAGTGGAAATTAAACTACGTACATCATAATCTTAGCCTGTCTGTGTCTCATTACTCACTCAGAAATATTGCTGTGTGATCTCTGCCCGTCTTAGTCTCCCATCTGTAGCTGGAGCTGCTACTGTAGCATAGGGCTCTGCCTGTTCTGTGTCATCATCAATGTCCTCATGATTGTGATCTACACCTCTGTGCCTTCCTTGGTGGAGAGATTGTGTAACATGGCGCAGGTCGCAATGATTTTGCAGCACAGGATTGGAGTGTACTGGCGTGCCCCTCCACTCTTGTGGAGGCAGCGAAACCTGCTCTTGAGGAGTCCAAATGTGCGCTTCACAACGTTGAGTGTAGATCTGTGAGCAACATTGTAACGCCTTTCACTCCTGGTAGATGGGTTGAGGTAGGGGGTGAGCACAAAGGACCGCAGGGCATATGCACTGTCGCCTAGGGGGGAGAAAGATTGGCATTAGTTGCATGAGCATGATACATTCAACTACTGTGACTGTCAGGGTGTGTCTATGTCATTTACCTAGCAGGTATCCGTTCCCAAAATCTCCGGCAACTAGGCGTGTGTACATCCCACTATTCTGGAATATGTAGGAATCATGGGTACTCCCAGGGAACTTCGCAACGATGTCTGTGATGATGTTGCCAGCGTTGCATATGACCTGCACATTGATGGAGTGCGTTGATTTCCGGTTCCTGTATATGTGTTCTGTGGCTGCAGGTGGACAGAGAGGAATGTGGGTGCCATCTATGCAGCCTATTACGTGAGGGAAGTGTGCCAGTTGATAGAAATCAGTCTTTGTCTTTGCAAGTTCCACAGGTGTGTCAGGGAATGTAATATAATGCTCCATCCTCTGCATCATGGCGTCAAGGAACCTCCGGAAGAAGCGGGACAGGCAGCTCTGGGACACACCACCTACTGCAGCTATCACACTTTGGTAACTCCCAGAGGCAAGCAGGTGTAGGCTGCACAGCACCTGCACATGGGGTGGGATGGCGTGCGCCCTTGGTGTTGGGTGCTCCAGGAGTGGGTGTAGGTCCCTGATCAGGTTCAGGATGGTTTGGGGATGTAGCCTGTACCTTTGGACTATTTCTGGCTCTGTCAGTTGGAAAAGTGTTATCCTCTGCCTGTACACTTGCTCCTCCCTTAGCCATTCCCTCTCTCCTGCTGCCTGTAGTCTTTGCCGCCTTGCAATGACGTAGAAAGCCGCCATTCTGGTTACGCTGTTGTATTTTGGGCGCTCTTTTTATAGCCTGCACCTGGTTACCACCTGCATTCAATCCATGGTAAATACCGACTCCTAAATACCGAATTTCCTTCAAATCGGTATTTTTCGGGTTTCCTACATCTCCATGTCAAGTATTTTACCATTTCTTATTTACCGATTCTGTAATTAAGAATTCGGTAAATGTGTATTCGGTAAATTCCGCATAGGTAAAATACCGACTCATATTTTCCGATTCGGAATTATACCGACTCATGTTTTCCGATTCGGAATAATACCGACTCTTATTTTCCGATTCGGAATAAATTGGACTCCTACATCTCATTTCCTGGATACCGGTCGGTAACGGCCGAAATTACCGATTTTCGGCCGTTACCGACCGGTATTTGCCGACCTACATCTGGCCCTGTGAGTTAGGGTTTATTTTGGACGTAGCCTTGGTTGATTGTTCTCTATTTGTATGATTTGTCTCATCTCTCTCCCTGTTCTTGCTCGCTTTGCTGTTTTCTTGATTTTCCCCAATGCACTTTCCTGATTTGATCTTTATGTATTTGTGGCCATATTTGTTAAACTTTGTCTTTTGTAGTGTCTTGATTTTGTTTCCACTTAGCCACTGCTGTATATGTTGAAGTATGATTATTCCTTTCATAAAAGCTTAAAATTAAAAAAAAACAGAGGGGGGATATGTACAGCTCCAACTCTAGACACCTCACAGGGTGAGGATTAACCACCATACTTGGGACACTGTTTATGTTACATAGTAACTGTCACGATGTGCTTATAGGTTGTACTGAACTTATGTACATGTGTTGCAAGAGCAATGAGTCAAGTGAAAGTACGGATGTATGTAATTTTGCACCAAAAAACAAATAAATTAAGTTAAAAAAAAGATATATATATTTTGTTTTAGCAGGACAATGTGCATTTATTAGATTATTATCACATGCTTACGTTTATTTTGTAGCACCAGTCATTTCAAAATACATAGCATACCCTCCGAGAACGCCATTGGTAGGTGCTGCCAGTTCCAGCCGACGAGAAATCATGAAGCAAGTGATTGGATTCATTTTATTATTTGGTTAGGTTGAATATTCATATTTGATACTTCCACCAATGGCTAGGCAGTATGGTGGCCAGTTAGACAGATGATGCACATATGGCTTCCTACTGACCACTGAACCAAATATTGCCTGGCAAAATTGCTTGGGTATTTAACTGGCCTTTGGGAATGAACTAAATGAGAATCGACATAGCCTGCAGGCAGCCAAGCCAGAGTTCCTTTCAGCAAACCACTGTGCCAACTATATGCCATTTAAAGCAAAGGATAGGGTCATAGCCCCTGGGTATGTTTTGAGAGACATCTCATACTGAAGGGATTCGTTTCTTACCACATTTAGTCGTTGAAGTTTCAACTCAAACACAAGAGGAAAGGTCTTCATTTACTATTGCCAGGAAAAATTGTTCTGTCATTGTCTGAGCCATTATACAAGCCTTAATAGATTAGGGCAATGCCTTGCTGTTAGAGACCTCTGTAAGGAATGTCAGCAGGCTTTAATGGCTGCAGCATGAGCATTCTTGCCAAAAAGTTGTATTTTCCATAGATCAACAAAGCCTACATGGACTCTGTGAGAAACCATAATACAATTCTAATGTTCTCATGTTATTGCACAAAGGTCTGATTACGATGTCGGGCGAACGTGCCGCTGTCTGGGGCCCTCTGATCAGCGATCCCGACATTTCCCTTTGTTGTAAATAAGTAAGGAGTAACTTATTTATATTAAAAGCTGTAGTTTATTAGAGCACAAACAGCGGTCTACCTAACGCTTGCTGGCCAGGCACAAAATTACTCTAGTAGGATTCCACATGAGTCAGAGCCATCTAAATTCTAGAATACAGACTAAGGGCATATATAACAATGACCATAGAGTTGAAAGAAATAAGTAATTAATTTACAACACATCTTCCCTCATCAATACAGAAAAGAAAACATAAGATTAATAAAAAGTTATTAGGCTCAAAACAACAAATTAATCACAACAATAATCATTCAAGTACAAAGGTGGTCTACAGTACCTTGAATGTCTGACATCCCCAGGATTGGGCACTGAACCAGAAGTGGAAAAATTGGAAGTAGTGTTAGAAGAACTAATGCATTGAGAGTCAGTAGCATCACCACCACCATTACACTGCCTTTGGGCTGGAAATGAATGAGAAACAATAGAATCTTCCATTGAAGCAAACATATAACCACTATTCCCCCCATTGATAACATTTTCCCCAAAAGGCAAATTAAAAGAAGAATTACACGTATTCTTTTTCTGATACAAAGCTACTCTCCTCAGATTCCAATTTTCACCATTAGTTAAAGTAACATAATGAGGAAATACATTTTTTACAGTGAAAGGGCCTCTAAATTTTGACAAACCTTTAGCGAATCTACCTGGTCTCACCTTCACTAAGTCGCCCTCTTCAATTTTTGAAGAACAAGGCTGTGGACTGGCAATACTATTGCGATGCTCATCATCAAATAACAGACTCTTCAGCCAAGAGGGTGTTAATTTAGTACTGGGAGCTCTGCCACGCATGATTTCAAAAGGGGATTTGTCTTTTGAACCATTGGTGGAAGTACAATATGCGTAAACCATTTCTTGTACCAAATCATTAACTGGACCACCTTGAGTGATGGCCATTTGAATAGTGCCTTTCACAAGTCTGTTCAACCGCTCACAAAGACCATTTCCCTGTGGATTATAGAGAGAAGTTCTATGGTGTTTAATGCCAAAGTTTTCCAAAAAAAGTACACATTGAATAAGAAACCAACTGTGTCCCATTGTCAGTGACAATAACACTAGGAGAACCTTCTTGTTGGAACAAAGACTTTAAATGTCTAATAGTTGTTTCTGTGGTAATATCTCTTAAAAATTCGACTGAAAGCCATTTGCTAAATACATCAATGGAGACTATGGTAAATCGCTGAGACAACGGTAACTCCTCCATAGGGCCAATGAAGTCAAAACATAAAGTATGCCAAGGTAAGTCAGGATGAAGCAATTTCCCCACATTTGATCCAACAGCAACTTTCAACCTTTTCTCACTCTCCTTACAATATGAACAGGCCTCAACCCAAGATGAAACTTGAGAGTCCAAACCAGGCCACCAGATATTGACCCTTAATCTTTGTTGTGTTAAGGTTTGTCCCAAATGGCCAAGGCTACTAACTTAGATCTCAGAGTAGAGGGCGGAATAAATCTCTCTCCATGCATCAAAACATTGTTGTTACATAATGAGATTTCATCAATGACCTTTAAAAATGGTCTAACACTAATGCTAACACAACTTTCACGCCTGGGACCAAGTCTTAATACCTCAAAAATCTCTTTTAAGACACTGTCATTTGACATGGCATTCATCCAATCATCCTTAGAAAAAGAACCTTCACCCAAATGAAGAATGTCATCAATCCAAGCAATGTTACCATCCAAATTTTCTAAACAAAAATTTGTATCATTAGGTACCTGAGTGTCAACAGAAAGCCTTGACAAACAGTCTGCTTGGAAATTTCTCCATCCTTGTAAATGCGATATCTCAAAATGATACTCCTGTAATTTGGAAGCTAATCTAGCAAGCCTAGGAGAACCACCAGTGGCACCACCAGGTGAGAAAATACGGACAAGTGGTTTGTGATCAGTCTTTAAATTAAACTTTGCACTCCAAAGATAAGCACGGAAATAATGCGTACCCCACGCTGCTGCTAAAGCCTCTTTTTCGATGACCGAATAGTTCCTTTCTGAAGCAGACAAGGTGCGTGAGGCAAAAGCAATGGGGCGATCACTCTCCTTGTGCTTCTGAAGAAGCACAGCACCAATACCAGTGGCACTAGCATCTACCAACAATGTCGAAATTTTCTTAGTATCAAAAGGTGCAAGAATATTGGCATTACAAATGTCTTTTTTTATGTTGTTAAAACAATTCTCATGCTCAACACACCAATTGAATTTGCACCCTTTTTTCAATAGCTCTCTCATGGGTATGGTTTTTTCAGAAAATTTCTCTACGAATCTTGAATAGTATTCAATCAAACCCATGAAAGAGCGCAACTGATCTTTGTCTGCAGGACTGGGAGCCAAACGTGTAGCTTCTGAAAGGTCTCTTTTAGGTTTGACACCATCGGCTGATATTTCATGACCCAAGTGTTCTATATTCTGCACAAGAAAAGAACACTTTTCTTTTCGTAAAGTAAGTCCAGTGTCCCAGACCCTGTGCAAAACATCCTTGAGTACACGATTGTGACCAGCTACAGTGTCACCAAAAAGTAAAATGTTGTCTTGGAAGAAGACAACATTATGTATTCCTCTGAAAATCTCACTTACCATCCTTTCAAACACACTGGCTGCTGATATTAAACCAAAGGGGAAGAGGTGTGAATTGAAATATACCCTCAGTGGTCACAAAAGCAGTGAGTTCCTTAGAAGCTTCATGTAGTCTTACCTGGTGATAGGCACTCTTCAGGTCAAGCTTAGAAAAGAACTTAGCCCCCTGAAGAGTAGATACCATTTCACCAATGTTGGGCAAGGGGAAAGTGTCCGCAATCACACACTTGTTCAAAGACCTGAGGTCAACATAAAACCTCAATTTGCCATCTGATTTTTTAGAAATCACTATCGGAGAAACCCACGCAGAGGCTTCTACTGGCTCAATCACACCACTCTGCAACATTTCATCAATCAATGTTTTTACCTCGTCCCTAATGGACAAAGGAATCCTCCTTAGTTTGTGTTGAACAGGGACACTATTTTTCCTCAGTTTAATGAAGTGGGAATACCCCTTAAGTTCACCCAGTTCATTATTAAATACAGACTTAAACTCCTCCAGAATACTGTCAACACTCTAATCCTCAATTACCATAACTTGGTTTTTCGCTCTGGGATTGATGATGATATAAAGATCATATTGATGTACCCCTCCCAAAATGGGTGGGCCATCCACTGAAACATAAACTCGACCAAAGGTAGACCTTTTCTCAAAAACAATTTCAGAGTCAAAATAGCCAATAATGTAAATTTTTTCTCCTTGAAAACCAGTAGGAGAAATGTCATGATGAGCAAGTTCTTTGTCCTTCCATATGCTTCTAAACAAATCTTGTGGTATGATGGTATAACGAGATCCAGTGTCTACCATCAAGTACACTTTGTGTTTATCAGTAAGAAAAAGCGCCTTAGGTCTGTTCTGACATCTCTCTTCACCAACAATGGCAACATCATTGACAACAAGAAGTTTGTCTCTTTCACTACCATTTTCACGTATATAGTCTTCCACAACAGCCACTCTTTGTTTTATTTTAGCTCTGCACATCTTTGAGAAATGACCTACACGGCCACATTTGAGACACTCTTTGTTTGCAGCAAAACAGAACCTTGCTTCAGAAGAGTGACTATAGCTGCCACACCTTGAATATTGTTTGTTGCTGGGGATGTTCCTTCTTTGGAAATATTTATTTTTATTTTTAACCGCAGCAATGGATTCTTCCTCACAATGCTCACACTCCGGATTACTCTTTTTTACAGAAACCTCAGAGACATCTTGTTGTGATGTGTTTTTCTTATGAGAGTCAATAACCCTCATACAGTTCTCTGATTCCTCAATAACTTTTGCCAAGTTGATAGCTGCTTTCAAGGAGGGGTTCTTGGCCGCCCACAGCCTCTCTTGTATTTTTTTGTTAGCACACTGAACCATAAGCTGATCCCTTATGAGCTCATCGTTCATGGCTCCAAATTTACATTTAATAGACAATTCTCTTAGACGTGCTACAAAGTCATCTACAGATTCAGCTTCTCTTTGATGTTGCGTATAAAACTTGTAACAGTTCATTACAAGATTCTCTTCCTTTGAGAATCTTACTTCGAGCCTAGCAATGGCTTCTTTATACTCATCGGGCATAGCTTGCCCATTCGATTGCAGAGCTATAGGCAAAAACCGAAAGACTCTCTGACCTTCTTTGCCAAGTGAGCTTAGAAGAATAGCCTTTTTCCGCTTAGCAGAAAATTCTTGCCCGTCTGACGCTTCCAGGTAGTTGTCAAATATAATAAACCAATCCTCCCATGGAATTTGTGGATTTTCAACATCAGTTAAAAATGGGGGTGGTAAAATAACATTTACAGGAACATTCACTTATTGAGCCATAATAGTGTGCACACAAGACTGAAAAAAAAAATGAATGTGAAGATATCAGTTCTTAAGAAAAGAATAAATGAGTCTAAGCAAAATCTCCTTCAACAAGCAACTTGCTTCTTTTCCCTTTTTAATCATAAAATGTTCCTTTATATTTCATGTATAACATACCTTTTAGCATAGAACTGAATCGGAGTCTCAGGATTTGCTTCGTAATTACTTTTAAAAGCGATTCCAAAAACGCAGCTTTAAGGAAATGCAGGCAAAACAAACTGTGTCAATCATTTAAAATGGCCGCGATTCAAAACGAGGCTTGTTTTCCCTTGAACTGAGGCTTGAAGCGCAACGCGTCGCGTGACTATGACGCGCAGCCTCCCTGGATACACAGCGCTGAATTGAAGCCGCTCGCGCTAGAACACGGAGAGCAGGGATGAGCGCGCACAGAGTGCGAGACCGAATTCAAAAGACGCGGGCTACTCACAGTCCGTTGTATGTACGGCGATGTAAATCAAATGCCAGGCAATTCCCTCCGCATTGAAGAAAAACGATTTCTTCACCTTCTCGGACATACGATATTCTCTTGCACGTAGGGGGATTTCCAGCGATGGCAACTGCTGCTTGTCACAACGAGGGAAACTTCTTCGAAGATCCTCCTCCGCTCCCACGACCCAGCTTGTCCTTTTAACACCTTCTGACCAGGAGGTATCGTCGCCAAATGGTTGTAAATAAGTAAGGAGTAACTTATTTATATTAAAAGCTGTAGTTTATTAGAGCACAAACAGCAGTCTACCTGACGCTTGCTGGCCAGGCACAAACGGACTCTAGTAGGATTCCACATGAGTCAGAGCCATCTAAATTCTAGAATACAGACTAAGAGCATAGATAACAATGACCATAGAGTTGAAAGAAATAAGTAATTAATTTACAACATCCTTACAATGTGACAGCACATTGTGTGGTCACATACTCACATTTCTCCATGGGAGCTTATGCTGTGGCTGTAGACCAACTATAGCACAAGCTCCCACGGAGAAATGGGAACCTGTGTAAATACCTGCATAATGTGGCAGGCACCTTACGGTGCCTGCCACACGGTGCATGGATTTACGAGGAGGCACCACAGAGTCCTCCCAGGACCCCAACCAAAGCCTGCGGAGACATGGGGGGCCTGCTAGGGGCCCCCAAAGGTGCTTTCTGACAGACTTTCCATTTCGGGAAACCAGAAATGAAAAGCCTGTCAGAAACCAACATCGTAATCCCCATAGTGTAAACGCCGTAACTATTTAGGGGATTATGAGCCGCCTCTGACTGGCCGACGGGCTCCTTGAGGCTGTCGGATGCCAGTCGGTCTGACTGGTTGGTTTCAAATCTGACAGCCTTTATCATAATAAGGCTGTTGGATTTGAAACCTACGATGTGAGTCGGAAAGCCTCCGACCTGTGGTCAGAGGCTTTCTGACTCACATCATAATATGCTCCAAAATGTTTTTCTTTTCAGCACCACTACCTAAACCACAGCCATATGCCAAATCTCCCTAAAAGAATGTTGAGGTCTGCGGGTAAATATCCTTTGAGGCTCCTTAATAACAAAGAAGGAGGGGGCGCCAGCTCATTATGAAACTCCTTTACGGATGACCGGGAGAGTATCCAGCAGCTTATGTCTTTTAAAAGTTTCTCAAGAATGTATTTATGTCAGACTTGGATTGAGCGAGTGTATAGTTACTCTGGAATGGAGTATCCAGAGTTCTATAAAGCATGGACTATTATGCATATTTGATGTTAATGCATTTATATATGTATGTTATACCAGGCACTCTCTAGAAGAATGTATTTATGAATGAAAGCTCGCATCACAGTTCATTTTGAACAAGGTCATGTAAGACCCCTTGCTTAACTTCCTATCCCATAGGGACTCCTAAAAGGGTCAGCCAAAAACTTTGGAACCAGCAAGTGAATATTCTAGGAAATAATTTTCTTCCACACATTGGAAGGTCCGGGTTGACTGGGAGCCTGAATTAATTCAAAGAGCTTGATTTTCCCTGTCATCTTTGTTCTGTTCTAGACATCATGTTACCCTTCCCCTGCTGACAAAATCATGGAAGGTAGTTCAGTTCTCACAAGGGCAAGGAAGTGTTACCTATTCAACTAACACCAATGCTGTTCAAATACCCAATACCAGAACATCTGCCTGGCCTCCCCTTTCCTGAGGCCATGTCACTGATTAAAACGTTCTAATAGAAATTTGATGCATCGCTTACCCCTACCGTCCGAATTTGATGCCACACTTGTCCTGCGTGCAGCAGAACTGACGCACCGCCTCCCCAAGAACTCAGGAATTGATGCATTGCTGTATTTTCAAATGCTTCCCTCTTCTGCAGCTTTTTTGCCTTGTAGATTTTGTCGCATTTGAGGTACCTTTTTTAAAATCACCGCATCCATAGAGTTCTATAGACAGAATTGCTTGAAACCTTT
This sequence comes from Lissotriton helveticus, assembly GCF_964261635.1. Classification (NCBI taxonomy): domain Eukaryota; kingdom Metazoa; phylum Chordata; class Amphibia; order Caudata; family Salamandridae; genus Lissotriton; species Lissotriton helveticus. The sequence goes on from NC_136061.1 coordinate 389,914,825, forward strand.
TAAAAGTCATATTTTGAGCTGTGTATGTTCGATTTTTTGTTGTTTTGGTCTTGTTTGGTTTAGATAAAGCTACTTTATTTTTCTAAACTGGTGTGGTGTCCATTTGTTATGTTTTCACTGTGTTACTGTGTGTTATGTACAAATACTTTACACTTTGCCTCTGAGATAAGCCTGATTGCTCATGCCAAGCTACCAAGAGAGTGAGCAGGGATTAATGAGTGTGTAACTCCCTTATCCTGGCTAGAAGCATGGGGCCCTACTTGGACAGGGTGCGAGCCTCTGCCAACTAGAGACCGCCATTTTTAACAGGTGGCAGGCAAAGTCAACATGTGCCCAGAACTGGTAGCAGAAGGGCCTCAGAAGTGGATGTTCAGTTCTGCCGTGCATCCAGGGACGGTCATTGCTTGCATGGTCTGTGGCAGCTCATCCAGGAAGTCGCATGCAGGAGGCTACAGCCACCGGGTCTGTTTTGTCTGCCTGGGGCAACAATACGCATGTAGAGAACTTAGTTGAATTTGCCCCCTAAGCATTTCTCTCAAAACTAGGCACCAGAGTTTGAGGAAGGCCTGGTCGGTCGGGGAACCACCCAGGCCTGTGACAGGGGAAGAGTCATGGTTGGCCACAAAACAGGTAAACAACTTTGACATCAAGAACATAAGTGCAGGCGAATTCAGGATGGAATTGGATTTTAAGCCTTTAGTTCAAGCCGGGGCAGGGGTACTACAGTCTCTACTGGAAGGCTGAGGACGCCCGCTACAGCTATTTTCCACAGGGTACTCCACTAAACGGTCCTAGGGATTCCGGGAGGATGGTGGCTGTGCCAGGGGACCCAGGTATGGCATGGTTGCAAAGGCCCATCTCCCAATGGGTCCCAGGGTAGATCCCTGTATTGGCTTGGCTTTGGCACAGTTGTTTGAGGGACCAGCTGTTATCCTGGCCCAAGCTCCCTCTGTCTTGAGAAAGCAGTTCATCTTGTAGAGGACAAAGTATAGAGGGACCAGCGGAGTTTGTTCCTGGTTTCAAGTCAATTGAATCCATCGATGCCACAAGGGCCTGAGGGGTGGTCAACCTTGACTCATTTGGAGAATTTGCTAGGAATTTTAATTTATTAGGTATGGAGTATTGGCTAGAAAATGTAATGTATTAGTTATGTCCATGTGAAAATGACAATGCTGTTCCTTACATATTGTAACTTGCTATGGATGCAAAAAAATTGTGGTGTTTATGAAATGTAATAAATTTGTTCAGAGAATGATATTTTCTAACTCAAGAATAGTTGTATACATTGGGTCCTTTTCTCAGAATTAGCTATATGTTTTTTGCTGTATAATGTCTGTCTTCTTTTGAAATATTGGCAAAACTAAAGTGTCTCTCTGCTAGACTGGTCACTCTGCAGTCCCTCACCTGTGCCTTATCAAGTGGGCAGCTGTATAATCTCAAGCCTGCTAACAGGTGATTTGTCATCTGCAAGCTACTCAGTGGTAGCCTGCGAGCTACTGGTAACTCATAATCGACCTGTTGGTGACCCCTGATTTTACGTTGTGTCACCTCTCTTCTGGGTCCTTCTGCTGGCCTACAGTTTAATGTCTCTCTGGTGCCCATTCCCTATACAGCCTCTAGGTGCTGGCGCCTGTCATGAATGCTTATATTTCTGCTACAATTACTCATTTTGCCACACGATCCCTAAATCTTACCTTGGACTCAGTGAGAAGGCAAGTGGACGCTTTAGTAACCCAGCAAAGTGTAGGATCTATGATGACTGATATAGTGGAAAGGAACATGCTGAGATGTACAGGCATGTACTTATAAAGCTTCTGAAAAGGTAATGTGTCTCGCACAAGGTTGCCTTGAACTCCTGTCCTAGAGAATGTGAGTGCTGTGTATGTTTTTAACCTTTATGTATATCTGCTTCTGTGTCATAATATTGAGTACAAAAATATGGACATACAAAAATATAAAGCGCAAAACATCGACATAATCTACACACCTTGAAAAAAATGAATATATATATATAAATACATATGCGTGTGTGTATATATATATATATTCCATGAAAAAAACATAGGTTTGAGGCCTGATATAGGGGCCGATTATGATGGCGGACGGACCTGAGTCCGTCCGCCACCATAGAGTAGGAGGGACCGTCCGCAGGGGCTGCGGCGGTCCCTCCGTGCAGATTAGGATGTCACCGCCAGGGTGGCGGTCACATCCTAAATGCATGCACGGCATTTACGTGCACAAAGCAGCAGGCACCGCGCGGTGCCTGCCGCTTTGTCCACGCAAATGCAGGGGGGTACCATAGGTATCCCCCATGTGCACCCCCCAACCCCCCTTCACCGAGGGGGCCCGCAACGGGCCCCGAAGTGAAGCTCCGTATGCTTTTCCACGGCGGAAAAGCCGCTGTGGAAAAGCATACTTTGTACTCCATCCTAATATGGATGGCAGTGTCTGATAGACACTGTCAGCCATGTTAATGCTTTTCCGCCGCGGTTGGAAGGCGACCGCGGCGGAAAAGCGGAGGACAGATTGTAAGACCCACCAGCCATCCTAATTTGGCGGTGGGTCTTTCAAGCCTCCGTGGCGGATTTCCTGCATCCTCCGGGCCGGCGGTGGCTTCCGCCGGCCCGGTGGATGCGGGAAATCTGCCATCGTAATAGGCCCCATAGTTAGGAATTAGCATTTAAAAAACCTTTGAAATTCACTGAAAAAAACATAGGTTTTAGGGGTGTTATAGTTAGGAATTAGCATTTAAAAAAACCTTTGAAATTCACTGAAAAAATCATAGGTTTTAGGGGTGATGGTATTTGAGATGTCATCAGTGATGTCACTGACCATGTCATGAATGATGTAATATGTGACATCATCAGCAGTGGATTGCTGGCGCGCAAGTTATAGTTAGTACAACTAACTATATCGGAGGAATTTCAATGGTTTTGTACGAGTGAAATGTCCACCTAACTATAACACCCCTAAAACCTATGTTTTTTTCAGTGACTTTCAAACGTTTTTTAACTGCTAATTCCTAACTATAATACCCCTAAAACCTATGTTTTTTCAGTGAATTTCAAAGGTTTTTTAAATGCTAATTCCTAACTATATCAGGCCTCAAACCTATGGTTTTTTCAGTGAATTTCGAAGGTTTTTTGAATGCTATTCCTAACTATAACATGTCTGAAACCTATGGTTTTTTTCAGGAATTTCAAAAGTTTTGTAAATGACTAATTTTAAATGTAGTAATTGTTATATTTTTTTTTTTGATACTGATTTACAATTTTTTTTTACACTATTTATTTTTAAATCTTTTATTTTTTAAATTACATTATAATTACATTATACATTACATTACAAAATATACCTTCTTTGAATGAATTACTTTAGTTTAAATACTTTGGAAATAGGCAATAGACTTTTAAGTACAGTACTTACAGTTGTTGCAATCGGCAACACAATTTCAAATACAATGCAACATTGAGCTCAACGTAAATTTCTAGTTAAATGCAATTAGTTACTTTATGGATTACTTTTCTAAACACAGGACTGGATCCTAGATTCAGTCCTTGGACATCTCCTGTAAACAAGGTAGGTCAATGTAATGGGTTTGAATTAGGGGTGGGCGGAATTTGCGAAATGCGCTTTCGCAAACTATTGCGAAAATGTAAAAAATCTCTGCGATCACACGGAAATATCGCAAAGACGCAGAAGTTTTTTCACCGCCCTTTCGCGATATTTTCTGCGTGATCGCGGCTTGCCAACTTACCCATGCGGTCGCTCACGGGCGCGGTCATCTTGTTTTCAGTTGTCCCGCCCACCCGTGATGCTTACTTCTTATTCCGGGTCGCCCAAATGCATGCTCGCGCCCGTTCCCAGTACGTATTTCCTGTTCGGGAAAGCTTTTACTTGTTCGCGCCGCTTTTTGCGGGCTCGGGGAGAGAATATTGCGCGAACTTGCGCACGTGGTCGCAATGGGCGCGGCCATCTTGTTTTTCACTCTATTGCATGGTTCTGGGGCCTGATTTTGAATCCTCCCTGTATCTTTGCAATCCTTTGTTTTCAGCCACTTTTTTAAAATCTTTTTTTATTTATTATCTCTCTATTTTCCTGCTTCTATATTTTTGGTTTTGGTCTACTTTTTTTGAGTTTTTAGCTACTTTTTCACTCTTTTTCTATTCCCTGCTATTTCCTTTACTTACTTTTTAAATTTTATTACCTTTTCTTTCCCGCCCCGTCTCCCTCTCCCCAGAACCATGCCAAAGGGTAGGGCTCGCCGCAGCCAGAGCCGCGACCGCCTTCCTTGTGGAAGGTGGCGCTCACAAGGGGTGCAGGCACAGGCCTTATTTGGGGAGGTGGAGTTGGCTGCACTTATCTTCTTTGTGCAGCGCCACCTCCCCTCTACCCTTGCAGCAGGTGGCAGGCCTGGGTCCGGGTCCGGGTCCTGGCTCCGGGAGCATCGACAGCGCTGGGGGAAGGTGCCCTGGGCAGTGTTCCGCTGCTCTGTGGTCCGGCGCACCCAGGCGCGGTTGACGCACCGGTGGTCCGACATCCTAGACCGTGAGCAGGACCTGCTGGACCTGCTAGGAGTAGAGGTCCCGGGTCTTGGTGAGTAACTATTTAATGATAACTACTTTGTGTCTGTTCTTCTGCTCTGTGTTATATATTGCGAATATCTTTGTTTCTTCCAACCAGCTAGAATGTTGCTGCTTACATTCCAGGTTAATTAGGTTTACAAGTCTTCTGTGATTGTTATGACACAGGTGCTCCTCTGCGCTACTACTAATCTTACTTGTTTGCAAATTTGCGTTTGCGCTCGCTTAGCGTGATTATGTAAGAGTTTATTTTAGAGAAAGTTACGTAATACTATAGTGACTCTAGTCCTTACTTTGTCCTATCACTAAGAGATAGGGGCGGATTGATACTTAGGTTTAGTTACTTTGTATGAGTTTGTAATTTTTTTGTGGTATGCGTGATGCCCCCTTAGTTACATCACGTGCTGCTGGTACCCCAGTCTTTATTAGAACCTTTTCTAGTTTGTTCAATGAGTGGTGGTAATAGGCTTAGCACTAGCAGAACATCAGCATCAATCAATCAAATCAAAATTTGGTGTATACAAAAAATGTAGTCATGTGTCCTCCATTTGACCATATGCATTGTTGAGGACTAAAAGAAGTGGAAATGCATACTTAATGTACAATTGGCATGCCTGGAATAGGTGGGCTAGGTCGGGTGGTACGTCCTACTTATGCTTAGTTAGTATTCTGGAATTAGAATGGAAGACTGGATTAGTGTTGATAAATAGGAAGTAGTCGATCCACGAATCCCCCGATACTATTTGTTGACCAGATGAGATCGGTCAATTTAGTTATTGCAATTGTTGTTTACATAAGTGTTTTTTGACCGTTCTTTAAAAATATTTTATTTGTTTGACACCATCCATCAATATTTGTCTCTTTTTTATATGTTTCCTGTTCAGCACCCAGGGGCAGGCAGACACAGACAGGGAGTGGAACTCAGTCGGCGGGAGAACCACAACACCAGGACGACAACAACAAGGGCTCCTCTGCTGGCCCTAGTAAGTCTTCTTGTTTTTAATAATAATTCTTAGTCCATAACTTTTACCGCACCATATTTTTCCCGAACTATTGTTTCAGTTTCCTTATGCTATTTTTTACCAACAATTATCCTTCGATCTGTACTGTTTCGAAAATCTTGTTATCCCTGCCTCTGCTATGATGACTCTCTGTACTACTACTACTATTAGTCTGTCTGTACTGTAGTAGCTAAGCTTGCCCAGTTGGGCACTCTTTATTTAAAAGGTTGTAAATAAAACTCAGATTCACCAGTAGCTCTAGCCATTGAGTCCAGTCCTTTGGGTCGTCCTCTTGTACTACTTCTGGTCTTATTGATCTTGAGTCTTTGTTAATCTTGAGGTCTTGAAAATTCACACCAACAAATGCCCAAGCAGATTTATTACTATTTTGATGATAGGACATACTACTACTGTTGTAGAGATTTTGCACATACAGACCTTTGCACAAGAAAATAGGATGTTGGTGATGGTAGGTTGGACCTTCCTCACACACCTCAATCAGAAGTTCAGAACCCACCACATTCCCCTGCCCAACTAGTTATAGTAGTGTCTTGTCATAACTATCAGCTCTCCGAACCCTCTCCCCAAGATGCCCAACAAGTAGACAACCCAGAACATAACACACCCAACCTCTCAGTCGTGGAAGCAATGCACATGCTTCCTTTAATTTGCTCACTCGTGTAAGTCCACACCAAATACTACCAAGTCTATGTAATTTTAAAAATGTTTATTGACAAGCTCTGTACATTAACATAAACATTGTTACACTTACTTACAGTTGTTAATTAAATCATGATAACTGAACAGTGGTGGAAGCACCACCATCCCCTAGGTAGGAATTTAGTTTATATACATTTGTAACTGAAGATCTCTGTGTGAAGGGACCCCTCACCTTAGAAGGACCTAGTACTGGTAGTTGTTGCATCATAACCTCTGCAAAGCTCTGGTTCGTAGAAGGGAATCTTCCGTCTGTAATGCAAAAAATGAAATGGTGCGCGTTAGTATATTGCAAGCATTTCTCAGCCGTGCCAAAAAGTGTAGCTTTTATGGATCAGCAATATGGACTAACAGAACTTCATAAAAAAGTGGCTTGTTAATGTTTTGGTTGACCGCTTGTACGCAGCGCTTAGACAGTAGCAGTGTGAGGTCATGTGGGCTCAAAGTTGTCTTATACAACAAGCTGCAAGGTAACGTCACATGTGCAAAAATAAAAGACACAAAGGTAAAATGGTTGCATGGCTCGGGGTAACTAAACAAAGGCTAGAATGACCCTAGGGACCATATATAACTACTAGTGTCTACTCGACCACTACCTGATTTGTACTAGTGATGTATGTTATATACTATTAACTCATTTTTCAATCTTGCTACTGACCAATAGGGGGAGGTGTATATGACGCCTAAAAAATGTGTAATGTTTTCTAGGCGCACTACCCATGACCACCATTGCCGGGGCCAGCCAAGATGACATGGAGGGAGAGGATGCAGCAGTTGCCGAGGATACCGATGGAGCAGTAGGGGGAGTGTTCTTAACAAAAGAGGGAGGGAGAGAAAATGAAGTGGATCCGGTCTCCCCGTACATATATCTCATAAACAGAATGGAATCCACTGCGAAGGTCGAAGTGATCCCTACTGTGGTGGGGAGCACTTCGTGTTTTTAAAATACCCCTCACACAACAACAGGCCCCTTGGTGTCATACTTCATCATTGGGGTCTTCGCACCCCTCTACGGGATGTGTAGGGTAATGATTGTTCGTGAGTGGTGAGGTTTGAAAAAGTGATAGGTGATGGTTAAAAACTACCTGGCTCATGGGGCAAAAAAATATTTATTATGCCCCCGGGCTGGTATTGTTAAAATGGTGCAGTGTGAGGTTATTTGTGTATAATTATGTACATTAACCTCGTGTGTGCGTGTACATGAACATGTTTCGGAGTCTAAAACCCCTTCTTCAGGACAGGGTAGCACAAATCCCCACCTTACTCACATCTGTATAAAAGTGTATAATACAAAAAAGTGAACTATGGGATGTATGTTCCTAATTCACAGTGTGAAGCTGCTTGTAGTCTTTTCGCCCAATAGGCGTTTTTATGAAAAGACTCTGTATCAGTGGTTTATTTACACAACAGCTTCAGCAACCAACCAACGCAAGCCACAACCGCAACTACGCCACCCACCACCACCCTCCGCACCTGGACTCCGATCAGCACCGAAGACACCATCCGCACAATGAACTCCATCCACTCCGGATCTCCGACTGACCCCTGCCCTCACCACATCTTCAACAAGGCCAACGCTGTCATCGCACCCCACCTGCGGGACATCATCAACACCTCCTTCGACACCGCCACCTTCCCTGAGAGCTGGAAGCACGCCGAACTCAGCGCCCTTCTCAAGAAACCCACAGCAGACCCCACCGACCTCAAGAACTACCGTCCCATCTCGCTCCTCCCGTTCCCGGCCAAAGTCATCGAGAAGACCGCCAACAAACAGCTGGCCGCCTTCCTCGAGACAAATGGATCCCTCGACCTCTCACAGTCTGGCTTCCGAGCCAACCACAGCACCGAGACCGCCCTCATCGCTGCCACCGATGACATACGAACCCTGATGGACAACGGAGAAACAGCGGCCCTCATCCTCCTGGACCTCTCCGCGGCTTTCGACACTGTCTGCCACCGCACCCTAGTACAGCGCCTCGGCAACATCAGAATCCAGGACAAGGCACTAGAATGGATCACCTCCTTCCTCGACGGAAGAACACAGAGAGTCCGCCTACCACCGTACAAGTCAGAGGCCACCAAAGTCATCTGCGGCGTCCCCCAGGGATCCTCACTGAGCCCCACCCTCTTCAACGTCTACATGAGCCCCCTCGCGGCCATCGCACGCCAACACAACCTCAACATAATCTCCTACGCCGACGACACCCAGCTGATCCTCTCCCTGACCAACGACCCCACCACCGCCAGAGCCAACCTGCACGAAGGGATGAGAGATGTAGCCGAATGGATGACGACCAGCCGCCTGAAACTGAACTCGGACAAGACGGAGGTCCTCATCCTGGGCTCCTCGCCCTCCGCCTGGGACGACTCCTGTTGGCCCCCCGCCCTGGGCACCGCACCCAAACCGACGGACCACGCACGCAACCTGGGCTTCATCCTGGACTCCTCCCTCTCCATGACCAGACAAGTAAACGCCGTCTCCTCGTCTTGCTTCAACATCCTACGCATGCTACGTAAGATCTTCCGGTGGATCCCCACCGAGACGAGGAAGACGGTCACCCAGGCCCTCGTCACCAGCCGACTGGACTACGGCAACGCCCTCTACGCCGGAACCACCGCCAAGCTCCAGAAGAGACTCCAGCGGATCCAGAACGCCTCGGCCAGGCTCATCCTCGACATCCCCCGACGCAGCCACATCTCCGGACACCTGAGAGATCTGCACTGGCTCCCGGTCAACAAGAGAATCACCTTCCGTCTCCTCACCCACGCGCATAAAGCCCTACACGACCGAGGCCCGAGCTACCTCAACAACCGGATCAACTTCTACACTCCCACGCGCCTCCTCAGATCAACCAGCCACGCCCTCGCCGCCGTCCCCCGCATCCGAAGAGCGACAACAGGAGGAAGATCCTTCTCCTACCTGGCCGCCAAGACCTGGAACTCACTCCCGACCGACCTGCGCCTGACCCAAGATCACCTCTCCTTCAGGAAGAAGCTCAAGACCTGGCTGTTCGAGCAGTAACGGCACCCCCCCCACACCAGCGCCTTGAGACCCTACGGGTGAGTAGTGCGCTCTATAAATGACTTGATTGATTGATTGATTGATTGATTTACTTCATGAGCCTCATAGCGTGTTGGGAGTCAATCGTGCCAATTTGCAACAATTACTCAGGCCGGGTAAGTCTCCCTCCCCTCGACGCGGCTCCGCTGAAAGTGAAGCTGATACTGTTACTGTGTTATCCTGGTCAAAAATGTGGACTGGATTTGCATCTCGGCATTCCTCTTGGTCCTCTCGTCCATCAATCCTAGGTGTCGCCACTCGCCACTCACCAGTCACCACTGTCCACCTGGGAAAAAATTTAGATTTATTGGTAAGGTAAGTGTGCATTGTAATGTTTTCCCAAGTATAGGGCAAGGCCCGGCCTGTAATTGTAGATAGAAACACAAAGGGGATATTGAGAAACAAAGTTGAAACAAATGCACAAGTTATGGTGTAGTCATAGTGCAACACAAGAACACTTTCCGAGGCGCATGTATGCATCATTTCTACTCTAGTCTGTTTCCAGCATTGACCTTCAACAACAACAGGACAGAGCAGGCCCACAGTGACAGGCCTGATGGCACGTTGCTTAGCCCATACTCCGTTTAGAGTATTTTTTTTTTAAGAGTTGGACAAAGGCAAAGCACATATCCATTCCAAACATAGCATTTTACAACTTAAGTAAGTTAATTAAAAGCACCGCAGTCATCCCACCTCTAAACTCGACTCCACTTCTGTGGAGAAGTGTGGCTCACTGGTTAGAGAAGGCAGACCCTGAAGCAGAGGTCAGACGCAGGACCAGGGTTCAATTCCCAACGCGGCAGGGTCTTGAGCCCAAATGTCCACGGACTCGATAATTCTCGCTTCTGTGCCTACTCGAATTGCGGGTTCACACTCTGCAACTCTGGGCAATAGCTTGCTTAATCTCCACTACAGCCACTCCGCGGCGGGATGCCTGGCTTTCACCTTGGGGATGCCCAGTAGGGGTTATCTCACAGGGAAAAGCCAGGACGGGTTCCCAAAGCAAGCGCCTTGAGACCTTGCGGTGATAAGGCACTATATAAGAACCTTTGACATGACTTCTACAAAGACATTTGGGTCTGCTGTGGTTGTAGTTGACGTGTTAACCTTTAGGCTTTTATGCCACGCATGAAATGTCCTCCTGGCTTGTTATTATTCCACCAATCATCTCTGATACTTGTACTGACTGACTGCGAAGGTCGGCCTGCAGTAGAAGTTAAATTTTGTTATTACACAACAAGAGTAGAACTATTATTGACTTGAGTCACTGTTTAGTGTGTACAGTACGACTACTAGTACACTTTGACTTCACTTCGTGCACAACAAACAAAAAACAAAAATACCAATCGCTCAGAGTCAGGTGTCCAATGCATGCCATTTATTTTCATTACCTGTTCCTTCTCATCTAGTTAACGGCCATCTTTTTCGCCATCATCATCATGAACGGTGCTGTTGTCATACTCAGTGCGCAGATTGAGTCCCCTTCCTGTATTCAATCAAAAGCAATGTATCAAGCTGCAGTAGAATACAAATTTCTTATTTGCAATAATGGGAAAATTCACCTTGAGTTACGTTTAGTGTGTACTGTAGAAAGATGATTAGTGCACAATGACATACCTTCATGCACAACAAACAACAACAAAATCACTCAGTCTGCGACTCTGCGTCCAATGCATGGCATCAATCATCATTACCTGTTCCATCTCATTTTCATGGGCAGTCTCTCTCGGCTCTGAAAGGAGGATAGCTATAGTAGTCATCATTTTCCACTTCTATTGGCGGGACTAGGAAAGTTTTTATTTTTTCTTCTATTTTCCATCATCCAATCATCATGAGGGCAATGGATTTAGGCGGGAGATTCAGTATGATGGAGCGGAGGAGCTGGATTCGGAGGACTGTACTGTCAAATGCAGACACCTGAAAGTTGTATATTGAAATAAGAAGAGTAGAAGACGGTGGTAATGGAATGGATTTGTGGTGATTCACAAGTTTGTAACCGGAACGACAGACACACAAAACAAAGGAAAAAAAGGGAGGAAGACAGTAAGTGCAAGCCTAATTGTCAGGGAAGTATAGCTCGTCCTCCATCTCTGGGGGTTCAGCCAGTGATAGGTAATCATCATGTGACACACTACTTCTGCTGTCCTCCCCATCTTCCTCTCTTGCTTCATGTATTGTGTAATTCGGGGTATGAAATGCTCATTTTGATCATTGTTAACCTCTCCACGTTTTTTGGCGAGAGACTGGTCCTTCTCACTGTTACAATGGAACCAGCAGCACTGAAAAGCCGTTTGGAAGAGACACTTGCGACTGGGCAAGCCAGATAGCTTATCGCCAGCCTGCTGAGCAGCGGCCATTCAGACCTTTTCTTATACCAATACTGCAATGGGTTTTGATCAATGTACACCTCTGTTGGGTCGTCCAGATAGCCCTGGACCATCCGCTCAATGTTCAGGGGTGCTGCTGCTAACCTTTCGGGCTCTTTTCTCTGTGCATCAGCACTGCGCTTATTAATGCCTAACTGTAAATACCAATCGTCTAACGATTCTACTGGGCCTAATGATGATCCAGTTATTGTTGCTGTTGTCGATAGTGATGGTGAGTGTTTTGATCCAAACGCACTGCCCTCAGCCTCCAAAGTTGCACTTGATGCTGCATGCCCTTCTGCAGTACTTCTCGTGGGTTGATCTTGCGGGCTTTTAATTAACAGCAGTTCATTTTCCAACTTACTCGCTGCCTCAGCTATCCAAGTTTTGTAGCGGGCAATATGAATCTCTGAAAAAGGAAAGAGTGTCTTCAGTCCCAATTTTGTCAGTGGATGCAGAATTGTGGCCGAAATGTAATGTTCTTGTGACAAAATTTTATTTTCTATCCTTGTATTTTCAGCTAAGCGACAGTCTAAGCTCTCCACCAAGTCAAAGGCTTCCTTTTTGTCCTCTACACCGTTGTATGATTCAGACACCTTCAGCTGTTGCTCTAGCATTTGCAATAATGGGATAGCTTGGCCCATTGTACAGTCGTCCTTGCTGACTTCACGTGTGAAGACCTCAAAAGGACGAAGCATCTCAGTCAGGCATTTAACTAGGCCCCATTGCTCCATCTGAAGGGTCATGCCTTTCACAGTAGCATCCCCTCTTTGCATGACATATTCATTGAGTGGCCTGTACTGCTGAAACAGACGATCTAGCTTGTAATACATTGAGTTTCAACTGTCGTGTAGTTCCTATATTCTCAATAGGCTCTGCGCATTGGAATAATATAGACAGCAGTGTAGACGTAGGACTGAGGTCGACTAGGTCTCTACTGACTATATTAGACTTCATTAGTTTTGCCAGCTAGCTCAGAGGTCACTAGAAACTCTCTCGAGTAAACAAGGAGGAGTTTAACTTCCCTGGATAGACAAGAAGGGATTAGCTTCTGACAACCATATAACATGACAACTTTGCTCCCTCAGAATAGAGAGTGTATCTCTAGAGTCGTGTGAAAACAAGACAATTATTTCACTCAGTCAATCGTGCGTACTTAGTTTCACCAGAGTGCAGAGAAATAGAGAGACGGGCGTTTTCAATAAAAGGTGTTATTTATTGAGCAGTCTTCTTTCTCATGCAAGAGAAATGAATTGCCATAATTGCAATACTTATTATAAAGTAAAGTGTGTACAGTAATAGGAGTATTATGAAATAATACTGTAAAAGCATTGATATGGTTTCTTAGCCATATGATACTTTAAAATGGATAAAATATATACATACATAAAAACATTGACTAATGTACTCAACTGGTGCTTCTAATCTACGCCTACCCCGGTGTACCTGACCTAAGCCTAATACGTGTGAAGGAGTAAGTAAGTTGCAGTTTAAGTTAAGTTGGTTTTGCCAAGGATCTGAATCAATAATTCTTTTAAGGATTTAGTCAGCTCCGTACCTTGGTAATAGAATGAAGGAGGTCTTGTATCTCTCTCTCAGGACTCGATATCCCAATTTTCTCGGCTGGAGAAAAAGACAGCGTCTTTCTCAGTGCGTCAAAAGGGAGGGGCGGCTTCCTTCGGCTCCTCGCATCAGCTGGGCTTCCGGGCAAGTAGATAGCCGCTCTGTTACAAACCACCGTGTGTTTGCTTAAGGCAACATTGGTATAGTTATACCTGAAAGGTGCCGGGTTTGACGTAAGGTTGGACATAAGACGTCACCAAGAACTAACAGTTCTTTCTGACTCTAGGAGTTCTTGTGCAAATCAAAACAAGAGCAGGGGAATTTCCCGGGCTGCTGGAGGCTTGGTTTGTTTAAAGAACGCGTTGTACTCTCTAGGAGTCTAGGGGAGTAGCCATGCCGTATTTGGAATGCATGGACTATTACTAAATATGGATATGATTCTTATGCCTTTATAAGGATATTATTTATTATAGTCATATAAGGGCATAAATCGGGAATATCGAATTAGGGTCCTAGATAGAAACACAACACCCACTCCATGAATTAATGTCCATCATTACTAAAAACTAAGCAATATTAAACATAACGATGCATGTGTGTTTTCCAACCCACCCCAAAATACATAAATTGCATTTGAAATGGTATATGGCAAATACACGAAAATGAGTATTGGTACTGTACGCTTTTCAAGCAGTGTTATCATTCAGTTAAATGCATATATATATCAGGTGAATGAATTGCGAAAATTACACATGAAATGGCTCTGAATACAGAAAAGAAGGTCGAGACCATTCCATCACATATTTATACAAATGCTGTACATGTGCTAGAGGCTGAGGTAAAATATTGTCTCTAGAGTTCCTAAAATAGAAGCTCTGTTCTCTAAGAATAGTTCTACTTTAAGCAAAGTACTTTGTGCCAAAAAAAGGGTAAATATTTTGGAAGTGAAAAAAAAATAATTTCGCTCTCAAGGGAAAGAATAGTTCCAATTGTTTTCAGTAGCTGTGTTTATCAAAACTGAAGGCCGAATTCAGAGTTCAGGGAACGCTGTGTGCTCGTTGTTTTAAAAAGTTATTCTTTTTGTTCAGGGGAAAACATCATTTCAGACAGACTCGCAAAAAATTGGTCTACAACATCAGGTGAAAGTTCGACCAAGTTCGAAAATGCTGAAATTGTGCATATGTGAGAATGATTGCTATCATCGATGTCAGGATCAGCAATGCTCACAGAAAGTTGTACCTGTTTGGTGCTGCTTTCCTCTCGTACTTTACCGCCACCTTATCATAGTGGTGAAGGCTCAACGAATGCCGTCATCAGAATCGGTAACCGCTGGGGACAACACGATGCATGAGTCGTTACCGGACCTAGCAAGGTATCTATATCCATTAGTACTACTGATGGTAGTGTAAGACAGACGTACAACATGCATTCTTCTCCGCATAGGAGACATCGAAGCACAGGTAAGATGCAATCTTGCCAGATAGGTCTGAATGTTATGTTATGTTATGTTATAAAACATTTTATTACGCGCTCTGCTACTACAGAGTATCCTGGCGCGATATGTAAGCACTAAGCTGACCCAATCCAAAAAGAAAGAAACAGAGAACTAAAAACTGAGATTAAAAAGATGGGTTTTTAGCCCTTTCTTAAATCCCGCTAATGTAGCTGATGATCTCAGAGAAAGCGGCAGGGCATTCCAGGACCGTGCTGTTTGGACAGAAATTGACTGACCACCCAGTCTCGCATATCTGACTTTGGGCATAGACATCAGACGGAGATTGGCCGATCGAAGAGCACGATGAGGAGTGTAAAAGGTAAACCTCTTGTGCAAGTATTGTGGGCCTTGCTGATGCAAGGCCCTAAAGGCCAGAACCAATGATTTGAACATAATGCGATGTGCCACTGGGAGCCAGTGGAGCTCTCGAAGATGGGCACGTGCACTAGTTCTTCGTGGAAGATGGAACAGAAGTCGCACGGCCGCATTCTGAATGATCTGCATTCGCTTTATAAGGTATTTAGGGAGACCACTATAGAGAGCATTGGCATAATCGAGCCTTGACAGGATCAAAGCACGCAAAACAGTCTCCTTCGCCTCCCTGTGGAGAAGTGGAAGGAACCTCTTGAGTGACTTGAGGGTCGCAAAACAGGTCGCAGTAAGTTTTTTTAGATGAGCTTCAAACTTAAGATCCTGTCCAAACCAGACCCCCAGGTTTTTGGCCGGGCCTCCGTGATAGCTAGGACATGCAAAATCAGTCGGCCAAATAAGCTCCCTAAAATTGGCCGGAAAATTGCCATAAAATAATAGCTCTGACTTGTCCTCGTTGCATTTGAGCTGAGCTGAGACAAGCCATCGGAAAACATGGGTCAAACAAGAACAGACAGCCCGAGCGTCTAAGCAGTCCTTAGGCCAGGTGAACAACAGCTGCGTGTCATCGGCGTATGACATTATTTTGGCTCCCCACTGCTCAGCCAGATAGATCAACGGGGTCATATAAACGTTGAATAGCAGTGGGCTTAGCGTCGAGCCCTGTGGTACCCCGGTGGTGAGCTTCTTGGGTGATGAGGCAAATGGGGGCATCCATACTTGCTGCGACCGCTCAGACAGAAACAAAGACAGCCAGGCCAGAACTGCACCCGACAGCCCCACCTCTGCCAGCCTAGTCAACAACTGGGCATGGGGTACCGTATCAAAGGCGGCAGATAAGTCCAGCAAAACCAGGACCGCTCTGCCGCCTCCGTCGAGACACTCCCTAATGGCCTCTGAAACTTCCACCAGAGCCGTCTCAGTGCTAAAAGCAGCCCTGAACCCCGATTGAGCCGGGTGCAGGGCCTGAGAAGACTCAATGAAACTATTCAGTTGCCTAAAAACGACTTTTTCACACACTTTCGCTAGTGCCGGGAGCAGCGATATCGGACGATAACTGGAGGTAGCCAGGGGGTCCAGGCCGGGCTTCTTCAACAAAGGAAGAAGTTTCGCCTGTTTCCAACAGAGAGGTACTGAGGCAGAAGCCAGAGACATGTTAACAACCTGGGTAACCTCCTGATACACCAGGCTAGCTGCTCCCCCCAGAACCCTAGCAGGGCACGGGTCAGAGGGTGAACCAGACTTTAGCGCCTCCAAAATGGCCAGCACATCAGCTTGCTGAGCTGGCTCAAAGGTGGAAAATTGGCTGACATGTTGCTTCACACCCATATCAATGATAGGTGGTGAAAGCAGAAGGGGACCACCGGAGTTTAAGAGCTCCTCTTGAATTTTAGCGATCTTATTATCAAAGAAACATGACAGTTCCTCACACCACAGATCGGAAGCCGGGAGAGCTGGGGAGGCAGCACATGGAGAGAGGAAGCTCTGAACAATGGCAAAGACTTCTCTGCCATTGTTATCCGCCTTCTCAATCCTTCCTGAAAAGTAGCTACTTTTGGCAGCCTTGATTTCAGCATAATATACCTTCTGCGCCCTTCGCAGCTTGCTCTTAAGTTCAGGGCAGAACTCAAGGCGCCAGGCTCGCTCTAGCTTTTTGCACCCTAATTTGAGTTCTCTAAGAGCATGGGAGAACCAGGGTTTGGAGGGAGACGACCTCGTCCGCCTGCTACCACTCTTATTAGTATGTAGAACGGCACTTTGTTCAACCCAAGCGTTGAATGATTCCACCGCAGAATCAAGATTTAATGGCAGGATCAGCCGGTTAGACATAAGAGAGTCCGAAAAGGTAGACAAATTTATTCGCTGGGCATGAGCTTGAGAGGCAGAAAATTCCTTCGGCCCTTTTGAATTTATGGGCCAGGTGAACAGAATTAAGGCGTGGTCCGACCAAATGACCCTCCTAGGGGGTAACATAGTGATCTCAAAGTTAGAACAGACCAAATCTAACCAATGGCCAGCCGCATGGGTGGGGAAGTTCACCCATTGCGTAAGATGCACCAACGAAAAGACTTCTGCCAAGCCGATCGTTTCCGGTAAATCCACCGCGTCCATATGAATATTAAAATCCCCCAGAAGAAGATATCGAGAGAATTTAAGGGCGCGGGGGACAATGACCTCCTCAATATTACCAGCAAAACAACCCGCATAGCCAGGGGGGCGGTAAAGCAGAGTACCTCCCAGGGTGAAATGAGGGGAGAGGACCACAGCGAAGTGTAACATTTCTGTCTCGCCAAGTAGTTCGGGCGGTTCGCTCACCACTGTCCAGTGGTCCCGGTAAATTACTGCCAAACCGCCACCCCTACCCGTCGGTCGATCCATCCTGGTAATCCTGAAGCCGCGTGGTATAGCAAGTTCAACCACCGGCATACAGGACTCAGAAAGCCAAGTTTCGGTGACGAAAAGGAGATCAAACTCCTTCTCATCAAGCAGCTCAAATATGTCAGCCGCGTGTCTGACCATTGATCTAGCATTGATCAGGCCGGCTTTAATAGTATCTAAGTTGGTCCTAGTCGCACGGCCAGGAGATTGACGGCTAGCAAAACAGAACCCACATGCCGGGCATCGACGATGCATAGCCTCTAGCACCTCCCAAGGTTTGGCGGCATCGCAGCTGTAGGTATTGAGGGCACACAGCTCCTCAGAAGAATACCTCAGAGAGCCAGCCTGAGAGCAGCGAGGGAGGTAAGAGGGTGCCCCGGCCCTGGGCCCGTCCGGGACACGGATGGGCACAGACGGGCCCTCCTTTGGCGCTCCTTCGGCGCGCAGACGGCGCGCCCGCAGCGCGCGACCGCTGCGCGCTCGGCGCATTGCTGCGTTAAGTAGGGGCGGGCGAGGCAGGAGACTAGAGCGCCAACCCCGGTGCAATGCGGTCCCGCCTCACTTCCGGGAACCGCTGGGGCCGAGCGCTAAGGGCGGCGCTGGTCAGAATGTGCAAAAAACGCGATTCTAAAGTGCAGCGTGCAGTGGACCCAGGCAGAGAAGGTAGGCAAGTTAATACAAGTTAATACAAAGCTCGCGCTGAGGCGGCAATACAATTAAATGAAATAATTTATTTTTTAAAACCGAGTAAGTTAAAAAAGCGGCAGAAACGAGTAAGTTAAAAAGCGGCAGAGTAACAGTGCAAGGTATGGGGCGGATAGTACTTACATAGTGCAGCACTGGCCTCCCTGCTCCAAATAAGTAGGGGCGGGCGAGGCAGGAGACTAGAGCGCCAACCCCGGTGCAATGCGGTCCCGCCTCACTTCCGGGAACCGCTGGGGCCGAGCGCTGAGGGCGGCGCTGGTCAGAATGTGCAAAAAACGCGATTCTAAAGTGCAGCGTGCAGTGGACCCAGGCAGAGAAGGTAGGCAAGTTAATGCAAGTTAATACAAAGCTCGCGCTGAGGCGGCAATACAATTAAATGAAATAATTTATTTTTTTTAAACGAGTAAGTTAAAAAAGCGGCAGAAACGAGTAAGTTAAAAAGCGGCAGAGTAACAGTGCAAGGTATGGTGCGGATAGTACTTACATAGTGCAGCACTGGCCTCCCTGCTCCAAATAAGTAGGGGCGGGCGATGCAGGAGACTAGAGCGCCAACCCCGGTGCAATGCGGTCCCGCCTCACTTCCGGGAACCGCTGGGGCCGAGCGCTGAGGGCGGCGCTGGTCAGAATGTGCAAAAAACGCGATTCTAAAGTGCAGCGTGCAGTGGACCCAGGCAGAGAAGGTAGGCAAGTTAATACAAGTTAATACAAAGCTCGCGCTGAGGCGGCAATACAATTAAATGAAATAATTAATTTTTTTAAAACGAGTAAGTTAAAAAAGTGGCAGAAACGAGTACGTTAAAAAGCGGCAGAGTAAAAGTGCAAGGTATGGGGCGGATAGTACTTACATAGTTAAATGAAAGAAACCAGGTTGCACTTAGATCTCTTAGCCGGGCCAATCCGAGGACTCTAGTTATCTGGTCTCGGTAGCGTATAGCTGGAGCTCTGTCTGTGGCTTGGCTTGCCATATCGAACCAGAAGTATCAAAAATAAAATTCCTCCTACGAGTCCCAAAAGTAGAGGCAGACCGCCTAATACAGAATGGACAAATTTCAGAAAGATGCTCAGAACTGTCTCAAAGGGTGTTAAAAGTGCCGAAAAAATTGTCTTAAATACATGTGCGATGCCACTGGTATCAGACATGTTTAAAATTTGGCTTAACATTTCTACGAAATGCACGGGGCAATTTGTTGATAATAGGGAATGTATCTCTGCTGCTGTCCTTGCAACTTGCAGATCATACCTCTCTTTGGACGAGGTTAAAGGCACAGTTGTTTGTAAAAGAATGGATTTCATTCTGCTTAAAGTATCAATTTAAATAGAAGAGATATTCAAAGAAGGCCATATTCCCGCCTCCATGTCTGGATTGCTGTTTGGATACAATACTTGCATACAGCAAGTGACCATGGAACTAACGCTCACGAGATAGGCTTTTCCTAGCACCATGCCACAACAGCTGTGATCACTTATTAGAACGTAGCTGCCGTTGGAAAGCTGTCTAAAAAATGGCTCTATCTGTGCTGCAGGAGTGCCGTACAGGTGACATGAAAGGTTATTCGAAGACCCCTCGCAGGCTCCATGCAAGTTAATACCTTGACACAGGAGTGTACCACTTAGTGATTTTTTACAATTGTTACCACTAAGGAATACCTCTTTTTTCCCTTCACTATAACATTTGTGTGTATAAGGTAAATTCCATGTTGACTTGATGTATCCTTTAGCCAACCTTTCATACAGGCCTGCTGGTATATATTTTTGGCAATACTTAAACTGGAAAGTTGTTATTGGGATTGTAATCGTCCCATGTATTATCCATTCAATGACAGGTCTCTCTGACATTGTCAATGGTAATCTCTCAAGTTATTCAATGCTCAGAATTGTATAGTCTGATCCTTTTTGTGCCAAACTGATTTGTTTATCAGTAAGGTTATAGATAGAGAATAATGACGTTACGTTGATTAAACGCCATGACACGTAGCCTGAACGCAGATTTTGCAACGTCCAGCCAAGCTGTACAATAGAATGTAATTGGGACTGACCATGCTGTAACATTAGTAGGTCCTGATCTATTATATCAATAGCAGATGATACAATGCTGTCCAGTGAATATATTCTGGAGGACAGAGTCGTTAACCCATTGTCCACTACAGAAAGTGATTTTTCCAAATTTATACAATCAATTTCTCGTATTTTTTCAGCTGTTTCAATTTGTGTTACTTTCCAAGCCTCGTTGTAAGCAGCGTATATACCGGCGCATATGAAACGTTTTTGACGCTGTTTGCGTGGTCCCAGTATGAAATCACGCAAGTCAGCACCGTCTTTAAGTAAAGTCAAGTGTTGCTTAATTTCAGCCAGTGTGGATTTCTGTAGCCATTCAAGGCAGAGTTTCCCTACACTGTATGTTGTAACTATCCCTGGATGTTGTCTCTGGGAGTATCTAGGGTCTGGCCTGGTCTGTTTAAACCCCTGTATTTTGTTCAGGAATCTATCTTGACAGTTATTTGTGTCTGTGGGCCAGATCAACCATTTTTTCCAATCAGGATGTGTTCTGTTTTGGTTTAAAATATGGGATACGTCTATCTCCACGTCTGTAGTGCTATTACTATCAGGCATGGGCTTCAGAATAGACGGTTTATTTAAGTCTTTTATCTTGGCTAGACCAAGACAGGTTGTTTGCTGAATGGTGTCATTCAGAAATATTAATTGTTCTGGGATCATGCAGGCTCTAAATAATGCTTCTAAACCTTGGACCTGCCATTCTTTTGTACCCCAGATGGTTTTTGTTTCAATGTTGTTTTTCCAGAATTCAAAACCAAATGTAGTCATTTTTTCATAAAATGTTTCAGAATAAATCAATTTAGTATTTGTCAACATTGTTTTCATTCCTGTCTTATTTGACATTCTAAAATAAAACGTTTCTGCATCACTTGTGTTAAAACCTGAGAAGTATGGGAATTTCTCATAAAATGTTTTCGAGCTGCCTTTAGGCGGTGTTGCACAATGTTCCCATTGATTATAATTTAAAACATTTCTAGGTTGAGCAGATTTCTGCAAATAGTGATGACCAAAATGATTATAACAATATAACTCTTCATAATTTGATGAACCCTGTAAATAATCATGTTCTGTAAATTTGGCTGACATTACTAAATCTGACATCATATTATTAATATTTTCAAAGTCCCAATCATCCGAGAAAGTACTTGGTGTCACAAAGTCACTTAAGGAAACCTTAAATTGGTGTGGATATTTCAAGAGCTCAATCGGGCCATAGATTTTATAATCCGTTTTGTCCCATGCTACCCCACCGGGTATTGGATTGGCTGTGATGTTCACTGGTGACAGTTCTCTTTTTGTGATGTGAGAGGATGTGTGAGGCTTTAGGACCAAGTTGATGTTCTGACTTGCTGTGTCCATTGTACTATATGTTCCATCAATGAATCTACCCAAACATAAAACCATGATGAACCAAAGCAGGAGGAAAAGTACACCTAACACAATCCAAAATTCAATCCATGGAGAAATTAGGTATGTTTCTTTGAGTTGATGAAAGAGTTCAGTTACTTTGTCTATGAAAGTTTTTGTTGCTGGCGTTTCTTCATGTTCGCTTGGATCTTCAGAAAAGTCATCGAAATTGATGAAGTAGCCAGATGCAGTTCTGTCAATTGTTGGAATTGCTTCCGGAATTTCATTTGCTTTTGGATTTTTCTTTGTTTCACTAGCATAGTCTGAGGCTGCATCGTTGTAGACTGGTGTTTCTTGATGAACTGTTGCAATTTGGGTTTCAAGAGGCACAAGTTCCATGGCTTTGTTGCATAGTCCTTTTTTATTCACTGCAGGTTTATCAAATGTGATTAGTCTCTCAGTTTGAACCTCTTGGATTGTAGCAAGATTTGGTCTTCTGCTATTTCTTGGGAGTCCACTGGGCCTACTACTTATTGTTGGCCACATGATTGTGGTTTTACCAGGTCGATGGGTTCAACTCGGTTCTCCTTTTTACCAGCAAGGGGCGGTAGTAAAACTGATCTTGTTCCGCTGACAGCTAAGACAGGTACTGCTTTTCTGTAAGAAGGCCCAAATTCCTTCTTCACCGCGATCTTTTCTCTGACCAGATCCCCAATCTTTGGAATCCAGACAGGTCTTGCTGGGACAGGTAGTTTTTCTTCAGTGGCTGTTGGCTTTAGCTTTAGATTACTCAGACTTCTTCTTGTTTCATTTAAGTCCTGTAAAACAGCCAAACGGTCTTTGATATCAAAGGCTTTTTCTTCTACCACTGAAGTGTGACTATCTAAGTCCTGGATATGCATTCTAGTACCGAACAATAGTTCCTAGGGAGTGAGACCTTTTAGAGAATTTCTTGGCAGATTGTTAAGACTACGTTGGAAACTTGTTAAATGTTTCACCCACCCATCACCCGAACCTAATACCCTCGCCGTTATAGATTGCTTTATGTCACAGTTTTTTCTTTCCACTACCGCATTTCCCTCAGGATGGAATGGAGAAGAGTACCGCAATGCAATGCTCATGCTGGTCATGGCTTCTTTGTAAGACCTAGAGCTAAACGCAGGACTCTGGTCAGAATGTAGCATGACAATTGCGTATATGCAGATAAAGACTCGGAAATCTTTTATAACAGTTCTGGCGTCAGCCGAGCGCGGGTGTCTGCATTTTAAGTGTATCTAGTCGAGCATTAGCGATACGGAAATAGCGACCAACCACGGAATCTGCGAAATGAATAGCGAAACGCAATATTGTCTCAAACGGCATTCATGAAAAAAATACAATAGCGGAAAAAGCGCAAATTCGCACGTTTGCGCGGCGCAATTTAAGGACAACTCAAAGCAGGTGGTAACCATAAAAGCCATGATTAAGTAAAATTTGAAAAACTGTTGGCCAATCACCAACAGGTCCAGGCCTGACCAATCACACATAAGGACATTCAGCAGCAGCATTAGGCGTTCCACAATGCCAGGGATGTACATGGTGGTGAGGCGGCGAAGGCTACAGCGAGCAGCACGGAGGAGACGCATGAGGCAGGAAAGGATTTACCGGCAGCGGGTCACCTTGCTGGGCCAAACCAGAGAACAGATTTATGCTAAATACAGGCTGAATGGGGAAATGATCACCTGGCTGATACAAGAACTCGACCCCATCATGCAGCACCCAACAAGGCGAAACAATTCTGTGCCCACACATGTGCAGGTATTGTGCAGCCTGCACCTCCTGGCCTCCGGCAGTTTCCAGGGCATAGTAGCCGCTGCTGGGGGGATATCCCAGCCCACCATGTCACGCTGCCTCCACACTTTTGTTGACGCCATGCTCAGCCAGCTCCACCGCCACATCACATTTCCCACGAGCCAACAGGAATTGGACCTGACAAAACTACAATTTTACAATGTCGCCTATTTTCCCCATGTCCTCGGCTGCATAGACTGTACCCACGTCGCCATCTGCCCACCAGCTGCCACGGAGTATATGTACCGCAACAGGAAGTCCTACCACTCCCTCAACATACAGATGGTCTGCAATGCCAAGACCATCATCACTGACATTGTGGCCCAGTACCCAGGGAGTACCCTGACTCCTTTATCTTCAGGCACAGCGGACTCCACACACGACTGCTCAGGGGAGAGTTTGGGGAAGGACACCTACTTAGTAAGTACACTTTGTCGACAATGTCACATTGCTATGAAGTAACTGCGCTGCACAGGCAATCAACATCTGCTCCTCTCATTCAGGTGACAGTGGCTACGCCCTACGGGAATACCTCCTGACCCCTTACCTCAACCCTGCCACACCTCAGCAACGGCGCTACAATGTTGCGCACATCCGGACAAGGAACTGTATAGAAAGGACATTTGGCCTGCTCAAGAGCAGGTTCCGTATTCTGCACAAGACAGGTGGGGCGATGTATTACAGTCCTGCAGTGTGCTGCCGCATTGTGGCTGTCTGTGCAATGCTTCATAACATTGCAACCAAGCGCCGGATACCTGTTGACATCTCAGGCAGTGAATCTGAGGGGGACGACCGGCCACCAGCACATGCGCACCATGCACGCGGGGAGAACCCAGCTGAAGGCCACAGACGTCGCAACCACATCACAGCGAACAATTTCTAGCCCACCCTCTTCCCCCACCCCACATATCACAATTGCATGCAAAATGTAATGATTAGACAAGGCTAATGTGTGCAGCAAAATAAATGTATTTGTTTCATTCACAAGAAAAAGGTTATGGTTTCAACTATTTACAAATTACAGTATTCCTGCATACTGCAGTGTGAAGGTTCTTGGCAGGCTTAGCGTCAGCCTGTGCCAGTGTCCCTCAGACAGTGTCAAAGGCGCCTCCGGCGCGTAATGCCCAGGCGCCTGTGAGGCTCATCCTCATCCTGGGCACCTGTACCAGGCGTTGCCCTGGTGCTGCGCCTAGGTGGCGGGACCTGCGTGGCAGATTGGCTGCTCACGCTGGAGGCACCCTCACTGGCATCGTCTCCCCCTACAGTGGCCGGTAGCACAGGTGTGTGAAGTGCCGTCACGGCGGTGGTTAGGTGCTCCAGGACCCTGGTTATGTCCTCGCAGCACTGGACCAGTTGGTGCTGCAGGGTGAGAGAGCGCCGCGACAACTGGGTGGTGGCATTTGCTGCCACATAATTTGACCTACTATAGGACGACAGCCGGCTCATTAGCTGGTGGTGGCGCCTGCTTGCTACACTGCGGTGCTTGATGAGCGCAGCAGTGTTCTCCTCCATGGCTGCAGTCATGCGGCCCATGGCCGCCGTCATGCGGTCCATCCTGTCTCCAACTCCCGCCACATTGCGGCCAATTTTGTGCAGCTGGAGCTGGATGGCTCCTTGCTGCTGCGACTGGCGCTGGTGGATTCTGAGCATGCGCCGCTCGACGCTCATACAGGCATGGAGATGCCCATTGCCCCTCCTGCTGATCGGCCGCTGTGTTGCCGCTGTCGCAGGCCCAGATCTCGTTGCACGAGCTGCAGGTGGTGTCGCAGCAGGTGTTGCTGGTGCGGCAGGAACTGGAGGCACATTGGTGGGGTGCCTGGCTCTGGCTGCCGGTGGGCCGGCAGATGCAGGAGCAGGTACGGTGGGGGGCCTGGCCTTGGCAGCCGCTGGGCCGGCAGATGCAGGAGCAGGTACGGTGGGGGGCCTGGCCTTGGCTGCGGGTGGTGCGGCAGATCCAGATGCAGCTACGGTGGGGGGCCTGGCCTTGGCTGCCGGTGGGATGCTAGATGCAGGGGCCACAACGGTGGGGGGCCTGGCTGCTGGTGTTGGTGCAGCGGCAGATGCAGGAGCAGGTACGGTGGGGGGCCTGGCTGCTGGTGTTGGTGCAGCGGCAGAGGCTGGTGCCTGGGTTTCGGGTTGTGAATCCTCCTCCTGGGCCTCCTCATCAATCTGCAGCCTCTCGCTGTCACTGCTATCTGCGCCACCTGTGAGGGTAAGTGGATACTCATTAGTTGCATGTGACTGTCAGACGTGCAGATGTTACATGCATGCTGGGTGACATTCCCTGGATGGCTGTGGATTTGCGTACTTTGGAACCTTTCTGGCTGCATTGTGGTACTACTACATTGTGGACATACTACATCTCCCACAATGCTTCAGGGCATTTCCTGATGCACAACATAGGCATGACTAAGGGCCAATGAGTGAGCCTATTTGGTCAGGGACGGTCATAGGGGACAGGGTCGCAGTCGCATGCCACTTACCTTGGGTGTCTTGGGTGGGGCGGGAGGAGTCCAGAGGGGTCACGCCAACGCACGCCTCCCTCTCCAAGGTGTTCTCAACCTGGTCCTCCAGGGGTGTGTTGGGTGGGACTGTCGGTCCGCCACCTCCAGTGCCCGATGCCTCACCAAGGCGCTCCGCCACCCTCTCCTTGGCACGACCTCGGAGGTCATACCAGCGCTTCTTTAGCTCCTCCAATGACCTATCGGCCACACCCACCGAGTTTACGCTGGAGGCTATTCCCAGCCAGATCCTCCGCTTGTCCTGCTCTGGGACCTTCCTGGAGTTGAGGCTGAACAGCCTGTCATGGTTGGCCACCACCCCTTCAATTAGGTTCTCGAGCTCCTGCTCTGAGAACTTGAGCTTTCGCTTTCGTCCTGCGCTGTTGCTGGGGCCAGGGACAGGTTCCTCAGACATGGCGGTCGCTATTTCAGGCGTTTCTGGAGTCGCTATCGCTGGTTAGGCGTCTGCTTTCCGACGTGCTCACTCGTAGGATAGCGTCACTGTGGTGTTTGGGGGTGGGAACTGCCTGCTTCCTGGATGTGATGTCATCACGGTGCTCGGAATGCGTCTTCCCGTTTTCCCGATCGCGCGAGAATGCGAGTCGCATTCCCGATCGCACGGGATTGCGAGTCGCATTCCCGATCGCACGGGATTGCGAGTCGCATTCCCGATTGCACGGGATTGCGAGTCGCAATCCCGATCGCAGGTAGCCGGGAATAGCGATTTTTCTGCGTTTTTAGTTGGTCGCTAACGGCTTTAGCGCCCGCGTGCGAGTCGCTATTTTTTCCCCGAAAAGTACATGAATGCCGTTTTGCGTTTCCTCTATAGCGAGTCGCTATAAATCGCTATTAGGGACACGCAAAACGGCCCGTACATGAATCAGGCTGTAAATTCCCAATAGGCTCTGCGCATTGGAATAATATAGACAGCAGTGTAGACGTAGGACTGAGGTTGACTAGGTCTCTACTGACTATATTAAACTTAATTAGTTTTGCCAGCTAGCTCAGAGGTCACTAGAAACTTTCTCGAGTAAACAAGGAGGAGATTAACTTCCCTGGATAGACAAGAAGAGATTAGCTTCCGACAACCATATAACTTGACAACTTTGCTCCCTCAGAATAAAGAGTGTATCTCTAGGGTCGTGTGAAAACAATAGACAATTACTTCACTCAGTCAATCGTGCGTACTTAGTTTCACCAGAGTGCAGAGAAATAGAGAGACGGGCGTTTTCAATAAAAGGTGTTATTTATTGAGCAGTCTTCTTTCTCATGCAAGAGTAATGAATTGCCACAATTGCAATACTTATTATAAAGTAAAGTGCGTACAGTAAAAGGAGTATTATGGAATAATACTGTAAAAGCATTGATATGGTTTCTTAGCCATATGATACTTTAAAATCGATGAAATATATACATACATAAAAACATTGCCTAACGTACTCAACTGGTGCTTCTAATCTAAGCCTACCCCGGTGTACCTGACCTAAGCCTAATACGTGGGAAGGAGTAAGTAAGTTGCAGTCTAAGTTAAGTTGGTTTTGCCAAGGATCTGAATCAAGAATTCTCTTAAGGATTTAGTCAGCTCCGTACCTTGGTAATAGAATGAAGGCGGTCTTGTATCTCTCTCTCAGGACTCGATATCCCAGCGACCCGCAAGGGTGGCTGGAAACACCGGAGCTGGATTTTCTCGGCTGGAGAAAAAGACAGCGTCTTTCTCAGTGCGTCAAAAGGGAGGGGCGGCTTCCTTCGGCTCCTCGCATCAGCTGGGCTTCCGGGCAAGTAGATAGCCGCTCTGCTCCAAACCACCGTGTGTTTGCTTAAGGCAACGTTGGTATATTTATACCTGAAAGGTGCCGGGTTTGACGTAAGGTTGGACATAAGACGTCACCAAGAACTAACAGTTCTTTCTGACTCTAGGAGTTCTTGTGCAAATCAAAACAAGAGCAGGTGAATTTCCCGAGCTGCTGGAGGCTTGGTTTGTTTAAAGAACGCGTTGTACTTTCTAGGAGTCTAGGGGAGTAGCCATGCCGTATTTGGAATGCATGGGCTATTACTAAATATGGATATGATTCTTATGCCTTTATAAGGATATTATTTATTATAGCCATATAAGGGCATAAATCGGGAATATCGAATTAGGGTCCTAGATAGAAACACAACACAACGTGTTGCCACCTCCTGGATGAGTGCTCTGACTGGCATCCTATATTCATGTTGAATGATCCTCAGCTGCTTTAAAAGAATGGCCGAAATGAGTGCATATTCTTCGGCAGATGCTCAGTAAGTTGCTGACTATGGGTTATTTTTTCAGAAAGTCTTGAACTATAAACAAACACGGAACCCTGAAATAGGAACCAAGATCCATGGCCTTAAGTACATTACTGCCATTATCTGTGACAACAAAACCAATAGTAAGCTACCGTTGGAAAGCTGTCTAAAAAATGGCTCTATCTGTGCTGCAGGAGTGCCGTACAGGTGACATGAAAGGTTATTCGAAGACCCCTCGCAGGCTCCATGCAAGTTAATACCTTGACACAGGAGTGTACCACTTAGTGATTTTTTACAATTGTTACCACTAAGGAATACCTCTTTTTTCCCTTCACTATAACATTTGTGTGTATAAGGTAAATTCCATGTTGACTTGATGTATCCTTTAGCCAACCTTTCATACAGGCCTGCTGGTATATATTTTTGGCAATACTTAAACTGGAAAGTTGTTATTGGGATTGTAATCGTCCCATGTATTATCCATTCAATGACAGGTCTCTCTGACATTGTCAATGGTAATCTCTCAAGTTATTCAATGCTCAGAATTGTATAGTCTGCTCCTTTTTGTGCCAAACTGATTTGTTTATCAGTAAGGTTATAGATAGAGAATAATGACGTTACGTTGATTAAACGCCATGACACGTAGTCTGAACACAGATTTTGCAACGTCCAGCCAAGCTGTACAATAGAACGTAATTGGGACTGACCATGTTGTAACATTAGTAAGTCCTGATCTATTATATCAATAGCAGATGATACAATGCTGTCCAGTTAATATATTCTGGAGGACAGAGTCGTTAACCCATTGTCCACTACAGAAAGTGATTTTTCCAAATTTATACAATCAATTTCTCGTATTTTTTCAGCTGTTTCAATTTGTGTTACTTTCCAAGCCTCGTTGTAAGCAGCGTATATACCGGCGCATATGAAACGTTTTTGACGCTGTTTGCGTGGTCCCAGTATGAAATCACGCAAGTCAGCACCGTCTTTAAGTAAAGTCAAGTGTTGCTTAATTTCAGCCAGTGTGGATTTCTGTAGCCATTCAAGGGAGAGTTTCCCTACACTGTATGTTGTAACTATCCCTGGATGTTGTCTCTGGGAGTATCTAGGGTCTGGCCTGGTCTGTTTAAACCCCTGTATTTTGTTCAGGAATCTATCTTGACAGTTATTTGTGTCTGTGGGCCAGATCAACCATTTTTTCCAATCAGGATGTGTTCTGTTTTGGTTTAAAATATGGGATACGTCTATCTCCACGTCTGTAGTGCTATTACTATCAGGCATGGGCTTCAGAATAGACGGTTTATTTAAGTCTTTTATCTTGGCTAGACCAAGACAGGTTGTTTGCTGAATGGTGTCATTCAGAAATATTAATTGTTCTGGGATCATGCAGGCTCTAAATAATGCTTCTAAACCTTGGACCTGCCATTGTTTTGTACCCCAGATGGTTTTTGTTTCAATGTTGTTTTTCCAGAATTCAAAACCAAATGTAGTCATTTTTTCATAAAATTTTTCAGAATAAATCAATTTAGTATTTGTCAACATTGTTTTCATTCCTGTCTTATTTGACATTCTAAAATAAAACGTTTCTGCATCACTTGTGTTAAAACCTGAGAAGTATGGGAATTTCTCATAAAATGTTTTCGAGCTGCCTCTAGGCGGTGTTGCACAATGTTCCCATTGATTATAATTTAAAACATTTCTAGGTTGAGCAGATTTCTGCAAATAGTGATGACCAAAATGATTATAACAATATAGCTCTTCATAATTTGATGAACCCTGTAAATAATCATGTTCTGTAAATTTGGCTGACATTACTAAATCTGACATCATATTATTAATATTTTCAAAGTCCCAATCATCAGAGAAAGTACTTGGTGTCACAAAGTCACTTAAGGAAACCTTAAATTGGTGTGGATATTTCAAGAGCTCAATCGGGCCATAGATTTTATAATCCGTTTTGTCCCATGCTACCCCACCGGGTATTGGATTGGCTGTGATGTTCACTGGTGACAGTTCTCTTTTTGTGATGTGAGAGGATGTGTGAGGCTTTAGGACCAAGTTGATGTTCTGACTTGCTGTGTCCATTGTACTATATGTTCCATCAATGAATCTACCCAAACATAAAACCATGATGAACCAAAGCAGGAGGAAAAGTACACCTAACACAATCCAAAATTCAATCCATGGAGAAATTAGGTATGTTTCTTTGAGTTGATGAAAGAGTTCAGTTACTTTGTCTATGAAAGTTTTTGTTGCTGGCGTTTCTTCATGTTCGCTTGGATCTTCAGAAAAGTCATCGAAATTGATGAAGTAGCCAGATGCAGTTCTGTCAATTGTTGGAATTGCTTCCGGAATTTCATTTGCTTTTGGATTTTTCTTTGTTTCACTAGCATAGTCTGAGGCTACATCGTTGTAGACTGGTGTTTCTTGATGAACTGTTGCAATTTGGGTTTCAAGAGGCACAAGTTCCATGGCTTTGTTGCATAGTCCTTTTTTATTCACTGCAGGTTTATCAAATGTGATTAGTCTCTCAGTTTGAACCTCTTGTATTGTAGCAAGATTTGGTCTTCTGCTATTTCTTGGGAGTCCACTGGACCTACTACTTATTGTTGGCCACATGATTGTGGTTTTATCAGGTCGATGGGTTCAACTCGGTTCTCCTTTTTACCAGCAAGGGGCGGTAGTAAAACTGATCTTGTTCCGCTGACAGCTAAGACAGGTACTGCTTTTCTGTAAGAAGGCCCAAATTCCTTCTTCACCGCGATCTTTTCTCTGACCAGATCCCCAATCTTTGGAATCCAGACAGGTCTTGCTGGGACAGGTGGTTTTTCTTCAGTGGCTGTTGGCTTTAGCTTTAGATTACTCAGACTTCTTCTTGTTTCATTTAAGTCCTGTAAAACAGCCAAACGGTCTTTGATATCAAAGGCTTTTTCTTCTACCACTGAAGTGTGACTATCTAAGTCCTGGATATGCATTCTAGTACCGAACAATAGTTCCTAGGGAGTGAGACCTTTTAGAGAATTTCTTGGCAGATTGTTAAGACTACGTTGGAAACTTGTTAAATGTTTGACCCACCCATCACCCGAACCTAATACCCTCGCCGTTATAGATTGCTTTATGTCACAGTTTTTTCTTTGCACTACCGCATTTCCCTCAGGATAGAATGGAGAAGAGTACCGCAATGTAATGCTCATGCTGGTCATGGCTTCTTTGTAAGACCTAGAGCTAAACGCAGGACCCTGGTCAGAATGTAGCATGCCAATTGCGTATATGCAGATAAAGACTCGGAAATCTTTTATAACAGTTCTGGCGTCAGCCGAGCGCGGGTGTCTGCATTTTAAGTGTATCTAGTCTTAATTTTTATGGGATCGCGTTTCTCCTGCTGGATTTTTGCGTATAGATAGCCTTATGCTTTCTAATAGAGGGGTCCTGGCAATACTCCGCTCGGTTCATGACTGCGATCTCGGTTGCAGTTTGGACAATCCTTTGCAAATTTGTAATGTTGCAAATTCATCCCCGGCCACCAGTATTCTGATTGTAATTCTTTCAGAGATTTCACTATCTCTTGGTGCCTTAGACCCAATCCCATATGTGCGTCTGCTATTAAAAAGACTCTCCTGTTCGTGTTTGGAATTAATCTGTCCCCCACTCCAGGGATTTGAGAAAAAGGAACAGAGTTTGCATCAATTATATATGTATAACTGAGTGGATAGTTCAGAGGAAATGCAGCATATTCGCCTTTTAATGAGGCTTTTACCGCTAGCATAGTTTCTCCGTCTATGTAATTTTTAGAACGCTTTTTTGTGGCTACGGAAGCCGATAGGACCGCTTCCGCTGTGGCTCTGTTAGCCAATGAATTCCCTGCAACGTGAACGCCATCACGCTGATGACTCAGTGTATGTATCACATGAGTCTTCTGTAGTTCTTTCTGCAAAAGAACTACCTGTTCTCAGAGCTTTTTATGCTTTATTGTGGCACCTGTGTCATCTTTGTAACCGTTTTGAATCCAGGTCTGCATGTCATTATTGTAAGATTTTATGCAGAAATGCGAATCGCACACTATTAGTGTGGGGAATTCGCGATCGGCATTTTCAAGCGCCATCTTTAAAGATCTTATTTCAGCTCGCTGAGTTGAACAGTTTCTGAGTGATTCAGTTTTGGTGACTATTTGTCTGAATTTACCAAAGCGCCAGCGACCTTTAACAATCGCGCACGCTGCGTTGTAGGATTTTTCTTCTACATCGTAGTGTTGTGCAAATCTGTCCATGTAGATTACACATGTGTATTGTTCGAGATGCAGAATTTCGATTGGCAGAGGATACACTTCTTCATATTCTAAATCTTCTAGTTTTTTAATTTTCGAGTCAAAATAGTATTTCACGTCTTCTGTAGCAAGAGAATTTTCCCATTGTATCCATTTTGGATCTAATGCCACAGCATTCAAATTGTGTGGGCTTGTTAATGCCTCAAGGGCTGATTCTGCTGTTAAAACAGTTATTCTTCTGCCTTGGGCTTGGGCTCTTTATTTTGCTACAGCAGTTTGAACCGCTTTTAGAATTTTTTCAGTAGAACTGAATTTCATTTCAGCTTGTGTGTACAAATGTGATTTGTAAGCTATTGGTACCGTTTCTCCCTCATTAGAGGTTAGGTAAGTGAATCCGCATCTTCCTGGGATGACTCGGATTTCAAGATTGCGTATGTTTTCGCGAGTTTGCAATTTAGTTTTAGCTAACATGTCTGTTTGCAATGATCTTAAAATTTCTGTGTGTTTCTGAGTCCAATTTATTGGTTTGAAATCAGGTTTTATTAATTCATAGAGAGGTTTAACCTTCTCTGCATAATTTAGAATGTATGTTCTTCTGAAATTCAGGAATCCTAGTATTGATTGTAAATTCTTCAGCGTTTTTGGAGCTTGGAGTACAGCACACTTCTCTAAGAAGTTGTCTGCTAGGCTTTTGCCTTCACTTGATAATTCATATCCTAAAAACAGGACAGTTAGATTGGCAATTCGTGACTTTTTAAAGTTGAATTTGTAACCCTCAGCCGCAAACCCAAGTATTATGGTGTTCACTCTTTTCAAGTGAGTCTCCAGGTCATCATCTGTGAGATAGATGTCATCGACATAAGATAATACCTCATCATCATATATTTGTAGTAACTCTGTTACTCTTGCTGAGAATAATCCTGGGCTATTCTTGAATCCCTGTGGGAGTCGACAGAAGTGTTTTTGCGACCCCATTATTGAGAAAGCGGTCAAATACCTGCTTTCAGGTGCAATGTTTTGACAAAAGAATCCATTTGAGATATCTAATCTTGTTTTATATTTTTTGCGCACAATGTTATTCATTAGTGCTGCACTGTGTGAGTTTTGTACTGCAAATGTTTTTCAACAGGAGTTTAGGTGTCTGTAGTCCAAAACTAGATGATATGAATCGTCTGGCTTGGAGACAGGAAACAAAGGATTGTTAATTTGTGAGGTGCATATTTCATTCACCCCCTGGTATTCAAGTTGATCTAAGATCTCCCTGACTTGCTTTTTAGCTTCTTGCTTAACTGGGTACTGCCTTTGTGCAGTGGGTTGATTTTTTAACTGGATTTTGTGATGAGGAGAATCCTCATCCCATCCTACATGATTTTTATATAATGCAGGAGCTTGGGCCACTGCCCATTTTCTTGCAAGTGCATATTTTTTATGAATTGGAATATGATTTGAAAAGGCAGGCATAATCATTTATTCGCCATGAGGGCACTCCCTGACAAACTCTGGTGGCCAGTCTTTCTCAGCTAATAGGATGTCACAGCCTTTCGAAAGGTTATCCCAAAAGAGACCCCTTACTTTCCTAGTCTTGTCCCCCTCTATACGTAATGTTATTTCATATATTTTATGGGGTTTGCTAACTCTGGTGTCTGCAGTTTCCACTTGAATGTATTCATTCGTGTCCACTGTCTCCAGAAGATTCATCAGGATCTTGCGAGCTATGGTCACTTCTGCTGCGCTGTCTAGCATTGTCTGGACCCACTCTCCGTTTTTCAGTTGTGTCCTCAATATCCTCGGCATGTTTTAATATTTTAATACTAGCTACCTTCTTCTTTGGAAATTTTAATTTTTTACTTTGATGAGCAGGTTCCTTGTCGTTGGACTTGACGTGCTCTTCCTTGTGTTCTGACCGTCCTCTTCTTTCCGATTTCTGCGAGGAAGTCTGAAAAGATCGACAGGGACGTGTATCAATATCTTGATATCTGTCAGGTTTTCTCAATTTATCCCTATCTCTAAGGTTGTATCTTTTCTCAGAGGGTTCCCTATGGGGAGACTTGCCACCTCGTTCTGGAGATCTATCTCTCCGTTGAGGAGACCTCTGGACTGGAATCGTTTTTCTTTGGGAGTGGATTGTTTATTTCCATCCCAACTCTTTTTTGGAGTATTTAGATTATTTTTAATAAATGTTTTTTCAGGATTTTCAAGTAGTTGGGGTTTTACTGGTTTCCCACCCAAACTATCTCTACCTAGTTCTTCATAGGATTTTTCTATGATTCTGGCAAGTACAAATGGTTGTTCTGCTATATCTGTTTCTTTCAATCTCTGGCGGATCGCCACAGATGCTGCTTCTCCTTTTATGTTGGCTAATAATATAGCCGAGACCTCTTTGAAGTCTTTCAGTAATTTCATACCTAGAGTTAAAGCAAGTTCTGGACCATATTCATTTTGAATCTGTCCTAGTACGTCTGGTATAACCGCCATGGACGGAACACATGTGTTTTTGTGTAAATCGAAGCAAAGACTGTGCCCCAAGTGTCACAGTCCTCAACATGTGGTGCGATCCCCATTGGTAGACAGATAGTAAGAATCCTGTGTTTCTCAGTAGGCGTAGTATCAGGAAATACTGCCTCTATTTGAGTGATTTTTTGAGCTAACCAGAATGGAATTTGTTCCCGTTTTGCGGGAGTTTTGCCAATGGCTGATTGTATATTCTGTGGTGTGATTTTATTTGTGTTCCCCTGGTGAGGGGTGGTCTGTGGAATTATTATTGCCGGTTGGACTGTTGAAGTCCGCATGACATATTGGACCAATTGTCTATGTATTTTAATCAGTAGTTTTAGCTGAGCTAAAAGTTCCCGGTCTGACATTTTTTCAATGTCGGGATGTGGTGTGTAGCTGGCTAGAACCGGCCACGTGGCTCCTGGTCTACCTAGTGGACCTAGCCTGGTGATGTGATTTTGATGTTTTAGGGCGCCATTAAACCAGAGCAGGTGCTCTTGGTAAGTTAGTGGGATTTCAACGCCCTCGAAAGGAGCGTATTCATCCGGAGGTTCCCCTATTTTGTAATAGTGGAATTCGTGTGTCACAGCGTGTGCTGCTGGAAAATTTATCTATGAATAGAATACCTCTGTCTGCCGATATTCATGGGCCTCTACCACGAATATTACTGCACCACCTCGTGATGATACTCCATTTTCTATAAGTTTTTTAGTTATAGTTCTTCTTACATTTACAGGAATGAATATAGCATTCGGGTCTTCATCTCGGAGAATTGTGTCATCCGTTAGGAGTTGAGCTGCTATTCTAGCTTCCTCCCTTTCGTCTTCACTTTCCGTCATTTTTACTTAACAGAAAGTTTTTTGTTGCAGATCAAGTTTCAAGGGAAACAAAGATTAGGTGCACAATATTTTGGAACACTGTATCCTTCAACTTTGACTAAACCAAAAACTAATACATAGGATTCTCATCCTACTAAGTTCCGGCGGATATTAACCTTTTGCCCACTCCAGACGTCTTTTGGAGTATTTACGGGAAAAAGGGTCTGTGTGAAAAAGCACGACTGAGTTAATCTAATGTCTTGCGTTAGATTATCGCCTTACCAAACATTGGGCGCCATGTAGTGTAGTTCCTATATTCCCAATAGGCTCTGCGCATTGGAATAATATAGACAGCAGTGTAGACGTAGGACTGAGGTCGACTAGGTCTCTACTGACTATATTACACTTAATTAGTTTTGCCAGCTAGCTCAGAGGTCACTAGAAACTTTCTCGAGTAAACAAGGAGGAGATTAACTTCCCTGGATAGACAAAAAGAGATTAGCTTCCGACAACCATATAACATGACAACTTTGCTCCCTCAGAATAAAGAGTGTATCTCTAGAGTCGTGTGAAAACAATAGACAATTACTTCACTCAGTCAATCGTGCGTACTTAGTTTCACCAGAGTGCAGAGAAATAGAGAGACGGGCGTTTTCAATAAAAGGTGTTATTTATTGAGCAGTCTTCTTTCTCATGCAAGAGAAATGAATTGCCACAATTGCAATACTTATTATAAAGTAAAGTGTGTACAGTAAAAGGAGTATTATGAAATAATACTGTAAAAGCATTGATATGGTTTCTTAGCCATATGATACTTTAAAATCGATGAAATATATACATACATAAAAACATTGACTAACGTACTCAACTGGTGCTTCTAATCTAAGCCTACCCCGGTGTACCTGACCTAAGCCTAATACGTGGGAAGGAGTAAGTAAGTTGCAGTCTAAGTTAAGTTGGTTTTGCCAAGGATCTGAATCAAGAATTCTCTTAAGGATTTAGTCAGCTCCGTACCTTGGTAATAGAATGAAGGCGGTCTTGTATCTCTCTCTCAGGACTCGATATCCCAGCGACCCGCAAGGGTGGCTGGAAACACCGGAGCTGGATTTTCTCGGCTGGAGAAAAAGACAGCGTCTTTCTCAGTGCGTCAAAAGGGAGGGGCGGCTTCCTTCGGCTCCTCGCATCAGCTGGGCTTCCGGGCAAGTAGATAGCCGCTCTGCTCCAAACCACCGTGTGTTTGCTTAAGGCAACGTTGGTATATTTATACCTGAAAGGTGCCGGGTTTGACGTAAGGTTGGACATAAGACGTCACCAAGAACCTACAGTTCTTTCTGACTCTAGGAGTTCTTGTGCAAATCAAAACAAGAGCAGGTGAATTTCCCGAGCTGCTGGAGGCTTGGTTTGTTTAAAGAACGCGTTGTACTTTCTAGGAGTCTAGGGGAGTAGCCATGCCGTATTTGGAATGCATGGGCTATTACTAAATATGGATAGGATTCTTATGCCTTTATAAGGATATTATTTATTATAGCCATATAAGGGCATAAATCGGGAATATCGAATTAGGGTCCTAGATAGAAACACAACACAACGTGTTGCCACCTCCTGGATGAGTGCTCTGACTGGCATCCTATATTCATGTTGAATGATCCTCAGCTGCTTTAAAAGAATGGCCGAAATGAGTGCATATTCTTCGGCAGATGCTCAGTAAGTTGCTGACTATGGGTTATTTTTTCAGAAAGTCTTGAACTATAAACAAACACGGAACCCTGAAATAGGAACCAAGATCCATGGCCTTAAGTACATTACTGCCATTATCTGTGGCAACAAAACCAATAGTAAGCCCTCTTGGGCGCAGCCATTCAGAAACTTTGCCACGAAACTTTTGCAAAATTTTTACAGCAATATGAGATTTCTCCATGGCGAACATGGCTACAGTTGCATGTTTCCGAGTAGCTTTAAAAATCTCAGCTGTGTCAACAGCACCTCGTTCACATAGCTTATCTCTAACCCCCACAAAAAGAGACCCAGTGTGCAGTGATGCACATGTAATCTGGGGCTTGGCAACTGGTCCACATGTCTGTAGTCAGGTGGATATTGTGAACAGCACTCTGCTGCAAGGCTTGTCCAACCAATTCCAGCACATCATGATGTAGTGCCGGAACAGCAATTCTTGCGAAATAGGAACGGCTGGGAACCTTCCATTTAGGGCAGATGGCTGACACAAGTTCAAGGTAACCCACCCCTTCCACAAATGAAAAAGGGAGAAGGTCCAGTGCTAACATTTTAGCGAGCTTTGCATTGTACAACAGTGCCGTTGGGTGGTTGCGTTGGAACTGCCCCTCCAACCTAAGCATGCTCTCAATGGTAGGCTGGATTAATTTCCTTTGTGGTGCTGTTGTTTTAATTAACCCACTTAGACTCAACGACGCAGTTTGTCTCATTGCGGTACTCGGACGCCTTGGTGTCTCAGCCTGACTCTGAGTATGGCTCTTACTGCGGTGCCACTCAGATGTTACTGAGGAGGATGTGGCCGGTACCACTACACTACTGGGGACAGGGCCAGAAATGCCTCCCGCTCCACCTTCCACTGCAATAATATCGTCCCCTGATTCTTCCTGACCAACTTCAATGGGTTGAGTTTTTCTAC
Organism: Lissotriton helveticus; assembly: GCF_964261635.1. Lineage (NCBI taxonomy): Eukaryota > Metazoa > Chordata > Amphibia > Caudata > Salamandridae > Lissotriton > Lissotriton helveticus. The sequence goes on from NC_136061.1 coordinate 389,953,287, forward strand.
TTTCTTTTAACTTAAGTAGGTGATTCTCCCACACAATAGTGTGGTGTATTCTGAGATGCCTTGCTTGGCCTCCGGTACCATAGTTTGTACCAAGCTTACCGCGCCGAACACCTGAGCGACAAATTGAGCATATTGCAATGTTCTCCTCCTTGGTGCTAACAGAAAAGAAGTCCTAAGCTGGGGAGGAGAACTTTCTGGCACTGCTGGATGTGCCACTTTCAATACCAGATGAACTGCAGGGCGAGCTTGGAATGTGGCTCTGTGCAGCTACACTGTGACTTTTACTACTACTACCTTCTGAGATGGTTGAGCTGGATGGAGGTCCCTGCCGGGTCTTGAAAAATATGGCAGCTGGAGGTCGTGGTGGTGTAACCTGCATTGGTGGTATCCGTACTACATCCCGCTCAGTAGCAGCCTTTCTGGATAGGGTGAAAATGTTCGTCTCCATCCCCTTGGGGGCGGGAGTGATGTGTATGATGACTGGCTCGTCCTCTTCATCAACATCACCCACCTCTTCTACATCTACCTCCATAACTGTAAGTTTTTCTGGAACCGTCCTTTTCAGAAGCATTGTCTTGTGGCGTGCATCTCTCTCAGACTGAGCTGGTGGCTGCCAAGTGGCATCACAGTCTTCAGAAGCGGGGCTTTAAGAAGAAGATGATGGACTAAGCCTCCTTTTCCTTGCTGGTGGTCTGGAAGACAATAGATCTTCCGAAACAATGGTTTGCTTCACTTTTTCTGCAGGAAGCTCGATTTCCTGAAATGCCCCTACGTCAGGAGCAACAACTACTATTGTGGGCTGTTCTTGCGGCTGCTGCTGTTGTTGTTCTTGTGGCTGCTACTGTTGTTGTTCTTGCGGCTGCTGCTGTTCTTGCGGCTGCTGCTGTTGTTGTGGCTGCTGCTGTTGTTGTTGCTGCAGCACACTTATCTGCTGAGTTGCCTGCGTTGATTGTGTACTACTTTGCGATGATGACATTTCAACATCGCTGCTCGTTAATAGACTGGCTACCTCTGCGACACTCAAGGGCTTGGGCCTAGGTTGGTTGGGTTGGACCACTGGTGCGGAGGTGCTGCTCCCAGCTTGGTTCTCGGACAACGCTGCTGCAGGAGTAACTTTTTTGCTCCCAAAAAAAACATTGGCCGGCACACCAGTTGTGGTTAATGGCACTTCCTTTTTCTGTTCCTTCATCTCACCAGTAACTTTCTTGGTACTGGACCTGGTACCTTTCTATGGGGCCATCTTCTTCAGATGTCAGACAGGACGCAGATGCACAACAAGTTGTGTTCACTCGTGGATGTGATGCACAGTAGGACTTCTGTCTGGCTGGCAGTACAACAGGTGATGATGATGACACCTCCTCCTCTGGCTTTTTGTGCACCTAAAAGCAAATAAGCCAGGAGAAGAACATCGGTGAAATGTTGCATTTGTTGTTGTGTGGTTAAGTAAAGTTACTTACTACTGTACAAAAGATATAGTCTAGCCATTTCTGAGACTTTGTCAACAAGGGCTATGTTATACTACTGTGTATACACACACTACACTCTCAGGAAGGATAGGAAAGAGAATAAGAACCACCAAATTAAAAATGTAATGGAAGTGGGGTGGACCCTATTTGCCATTAAATATTTAGAGCATCACCTCATTCATGGAGCTTCTGCTGGCAAAGGGGGTGGATGGATGGAAGCAGTAAGCCAATAGGAAAACCATGCAGGCCTATATGCCAAAAGCAGGACACTACTAACTCCCAACACAAAGAAAGGCCACCAGCCACATGGCCAGGCCCAACAACACCAGAAAGACCACCGCAAACAAACACACTTCCCTACTCAATCCAGTGCCATCCATGCCCTAAATGATGTATAAATTCAACAGACCACACACAGAAACACTTGATTAATAAAGCTGTGGCTACCTGCTCTGAGCCTACGGGATGAAAGCAGGCCTGTTGGCAGACAAGGCCAGACAAGCTTGCAGGCCTAGGCTTCAAAATGGCCACCAGCCACATGGCCAGGCCCAACAACATCAGAAAGCCCACCCCCCAAAAAAAACACTTCCCAACTCAATCCAGTGCCATCCATGCGCTAAATGACGTTTACATTCAACAGACCACACACAGAAACACTTGATTAATAAAGCTGTGGCTACCTGCTCTAAGCCTACAGGATGAAAGCAGGCCTGTTGGCAGACAAGGCCAGACAAGCTTGCAGGCCTAGGCTTCTAAATGGCCACCAGCCACAAGGCCAGACCCAACAACAGAAAGTCCACCCCAAAAAACACATTTCCCAACTCAATCCAATGCCATCCAGGCCCTAAATCATGCTTGAAAATGAAATACATTAAAAAAAACACAAAAGGAACAGTTGCTTTATCATGCACACACCCATGAGGCCATGACTAGCTCTGGCCTACTACTGACTACTACTACCCACAACATTTAATAACAAGCATTTGCAATGCAATAGGTCTCGCATTTACGCTAGTTTGAGCTATTGAAATTGTAAATGACAATGACTTTTTTTGTTTGTTTTCGTTTTTTAAAACATAAATAAAAGGCATTGTCATTTATAATGCCAATAGCTCAAACTCCCGTAAATGCGAGACATATTGCATTGCAAATGCTCGTTTGTGAATCTGATAGATATTCAAGAACAGAAGATGCTGCCAGACCCTGTTCCTCGGCCGTTTGAATCCGGTAACATGCTTTCTAACCAGCCACACTGGCTGGGACTGGAAGTCTGGTTTCAAAGCAGATACATTACTATCGCCAGGCCGAACCAAAACCGCCTTTTAGTGACCTATAATAATACCAAATGAGAATTCATTATTAAGTACCTTCCAAATGTGAATGTAATACTAATATCTCCGTGTGTACAGCGCCTATAACAGAATGGGCGCTATATAAAAACAAGTTTCCTTCAGTCTCATTGATGAATGATGACTGGTGACGCCTTCAGTGAATCAATGATGCTCTAGGCTGGGATGCGCATTGTGAAGGCTGTGAGATGCACCTTCCAATAGAAGGCTACATCAGTATGAGACATGGCATTTGGTGTCCTCCTATCTGATCATTTAGTCTCGAACAAATCAAATGCGCACTGGAAATACACTAGGCGGGATGACATGCACAGAAACACAAGGGGGGAGAGGATGTGGCGTTAGGGACAAAGCTGCCGATCTTGGAGCTAGGGAACTAGGTTTGAGCCTCGTTGTCGGCTCAAGAGTCTGTGATTGTGGGGAAACCACTTAATTACCCCATGCTTATGTGTCCTTGTAATACGTAACTGATGCTTATGTTGTGCGCTCCAATACCTTCGGGTTGAATTCGCGCTGTATCAATGTGCGGTAGCAGACGCTGACTGACCATTAATCACCCAGGACTCATTTCCCTGTTTACATTCTCCGTCGGGATTTCCCAAAGATTAAAGTAGGTGTTTCGGAAGCACGCCTTCTGATCTGCAGTCCCTCTCTCCCTGCCGCCTTGTAAACAAGCAATGGCCCATCGCTGACACCTCTGAAACTCTCGTGTTTCCAGTGTGCTTGGCTGTGAGAGGAACATTAGTCAGGACCGCTCAAGGCACCCAGTGCGGCCCCCTTCCCTCCAGGTACTGTAAAATATTCAGCCCACGGAGTCGTCGCGTGAAACTGAAAGCGCGGTGGGAGTGCACGAGACACCGTTGCCGTGAGGGTGTACATCGGCTGTCCCGGCGCAAGCTGAGGATCGCCGGGCGAGAAACTGAAAGCGCGGTGGGAGCGCACGAGACGCCGTCACCGTGAGCCTGTACATCGGCTGTCCCGGCGCAAGCTGAGGATCACCGGAGAAGACACGCTGAGCTCCGAGTCTGAATTGGAGCCTGCTGCCGAGACTGACCCGCTGCAGAGGGAGAGGGACACGCGGAAAGAGCCCGGTGAGTGGGGGAGAGAGAGGGAGGGTGTGTGTGTGTGTGCGCGCGTGTGTGTGTCTGTGTGTGCGTGTGTGTGTGCCTTTGTGCCTGTGTGTGTGTGTGTGCCTGTGCCTGTGTGTGTGTGTGTGTGTGTGTGTGCGCACGCGTCTGTGTGTGTGTGTGTATGAACAGCATGCCGGAATCGGAGCGCGTGATCCGATTCCGGCATGCTGCGCGTGCCCATCTCTTGTCTCCCTCTTGGCTGTAAGCAGAGCCGACAGCAATAGGTCTCGCTGCGACAGGGCTTTCACCGTGTATCGCAGGTGCGAGACCTAAAAAAGGAATGATAGTTACCAAAATTAAATTGTAATTGCAACAACTGCTATGCCCCCGATCAAACAGACACAACAACCACTTACTTCTAAAATATCCAATTCAAAAATCCTCAAATCCAATTGCAATGATGCATCAGCCAAAAAGAGTGATCTTTCCAGCTCAAAATCCAAAGACAGAATGAGCAGGAGATGGACAAAGCTCTGGGAGAAGCCTGCTGGACAGGAACAGGAAGTTGGAGATTCTGTGGCACTTCCTCCCTCTCCCCACCTTTTTAAAAAAGGACTCCTTGCCCAAAAAAGAACAGCCAAATGTCAATTTGAGGAGTTTTTTCATCCAAATCATCATTTCCCGAAGGTTTCATGCTGCTAGAGCTGATATTCTTCTCCAAATTCAAAATTTCACATATTCGAGTTCTCGAACTTCACATTACTTCCGCCGGCGAGTCCAAAATGACTTGATCGCGTCCTCGCTCCCTGTCACGTTGACTATGACGTGTTCGGGTTCTCTCGCTCCTTGTCGCGTTCAATATGACGTGTCCGCGTCCTCACGCTCTCGCTCGCGGTGGAGAATGACGTGTTCGAGATCTCAATCATCTCATACTCTCGAGGTGTATGATCGCGAGAAGAAAGACGTGATCGTGCGCCCAATGACGTTAATGCGGGCGCAAACTCTCGAGAGATAGCGCAAAATGGCTACCACAATCCAACATCTCGTGGAGAAAGCGACCGGATCGGGAAAACTTGTCGGTGAACGCGGGGATTCAGGTAAGGCGATCGCGTGCGCGCAAGAATGTATTTTTTTACAGCGCAAGCAAGACAAAAATTTCCGGTAAGATGCAGATTGCGGAAATTTTGACATTTTCGCGCTCTGCGCGGAACGCAAAAAGAGTCATGTGCACATGTATATAGTGTAATGAGGGTCAATAGATGAACCAAATGTATTATTCACTGTTCATATTCTCAGAAATGATGGGGGTCGACATCCATTGTTTCACATAAAAAGCGATATAATTCAACTCGAACAGTACAACAAGAAATTAAATCAGCCGACACGTGTTTTGTCACACCATGTCTAGATGTGACTCTTCAGGGCTCCAGATTGTTGAGAAGGGACCGGGTAGTTCGCAGGACCGGTGAAAATTCCAAACTGGTTGCGGTTCGGTGTAGACAAGGTAAATAATGAAGTAGACTGGAGGACGGGTATGTCCACATGGAGATCTGGGCTCCAGTGGCGGCGTGTAAGTCTGGCGCCTCGTATTGCGGGCAGTGGCTGAAGAGTCACATCTAGACATCGTGTGACGAAACACGTCAGTACAGTTAGAATTACTTTTCAGGTTCAGTGCTGGGCTCAAGGCTGCAGTACTGGGGTCTCTCCTGATAACAGGTAAGTAAATCGGAATTCATAGTACATCCAGTAAGCACCACAGAGAGATCTAAAAAGGGGCACGGCCTGCACCACCTCTCTGCAACGCAGTGCAGTGGCGCTTCCTCGAAGCACCTGGTGGGCTACTTGGCCCCCACGGTCGCTCAGGTTTGAAGTGGAATTTTTCCCCCAACTTAAACGTGCCACAGGGCGCGTTTGCACACATCACGTCAGGCCCCGTCCCCTCCCTTCACCGTTGTGTGAACACACCCTGTCACCGTTCTAAGTTGAGAGATTAAGTCCCCTTCAATCCTAAGGATCCCTGGGGTCAAACTAGCCTACTAGGTACCTCCAGTAAGCCCCACAGAGCTGCATTGTAGAGGTGTAAAAAGGGGCTTGGCCTCTGAATATCTGTCTGCAACACAGCTCCCTGGTGCATACTGGAGATACCTGTTGGGCTATTTGGCCCTCAGGGACCCTCAGTATTGAAAGCGAATTAATTCCCTAACTTAAAACACACCACAGGGTGCGTTTGCACAGTGGTGAAGGAAGGGGGCGTGGCCTGAGGTGATATGTCTGCAAACACGCCCTGTGGCGCGTTCGAAGTTAGAGAATTTATTCCCACCAGGTACCTCCAGTATGGGCCCGGAGACTGCATTGCAGAGAGGTGTTCAGAGGCTATGCCCCTTTTTACAACACTCTGCAACGCAGCTCCGTGGCGCTTACTGGTGGTACCTGGTGGGCTAGTAGGCCCCCAGGGGCCCTCAGGATTGACAAGGAATTAATTCCCCAACTTACACCGCGCCAAAGGGTGTGTTTGCACACATGTGGACTCAGGCCCCCCCTCCCTTCACCACTGTGCAAACGCGCCCCGTGGCATGTTTTAAGTTGGGGGATTAACTCCCCTTGAATACTGAGGGTCCTTGGGGTTCAACTAGCCCACCAGCTACCTCCAGTAAGCACCACAGAGCTGCATTGCATATAGGTGTAAAAAGGGGCGTGGCCTCAGAACACCTCTCTGCAACGCAGATCCTGGCACATACTGGAGGTACCTGGTGGGCTAGTTGGCCCCCAGGGACCCTCAAGATTGAAGAGCAATTAATTCCTCAACTAAATCGCACCACAGGGCAGTGGTGTTTGGGTAGTGTAGGAGGTCATGCCAGGGGTAGTGTTTTAGGGTTTAGGGTAGCGCAGTGTTGTTTGGGTAGTGTAGGGGGTCGTGCCGGGGGTAGTGTTTTAGGGTTTAGCGTAGCGCAGTGGTGTTTGGGTAGTGTAGGGGGTCATACCGGGCTTAGTGTTTTAGGGTTTAGGGCAGCGCAGTGGTGTTTGGGTAGTGTAGGCGGTCGTGCCGGGCTTAGTGTTTTAGGGTTTAGGGTAGCGCAGTGGTGTTTGGGTAGTGTAGGCTGTCATGCCTGTGGTACTGTTTTAGGGTTTAGGGTAGCGCAGTGGTGTTTCGGTAGTGTAGAGGGTCATGCCAGGGGTAGTGTTTTAGGGTTTAGGGGTAGTGCAGTGGTGTTTGGGTAGTGTAGAGGGTCATGCAGGGGGTAGTGTTTTAGGGTTTTGGGAAGTGCAGTGGTGTTTGTGTAGTGTATGGGGTAGTGTTTTAGGGTTTATGGTGTTTAGGGTTATAGTGGTGTTTCGGTAGTGTAGGGGTTCGTGCTGGGGGTTGTGTTATAGGGCTTAGGGTAGTGCAATGGTGTTTGTGTAGTGTAGGGGGTCATGCTGGGGGTAGATTTAGTGTTTAGGGTAGTGCAGTGGTTTTATGTAGTGTAGGGGTCGTGCTGGGGGTAGATTTAGAGTTTAGGGTAGTGCAGTGGTGTTTGTTAGTGTATGGAGTCGTGCTGAGGTAGTCTTTTAGGGTAGTACAATCAAATCAAATCACAGTATTTGTAAAGTGCACTATTTACGCGTGAGGGTCTCAAGACGCTGGGGGTGTGTGCTGCTGATCGAAGAGCCAAGTCTTGAGGAGTCATCTGAATGTGAGTAGGTCTTGGGTCTGCCGCAGGTGGGTGGGGAGGGTGTTCCAGGTCTTGGCGATGAGGTAAGAAAAGGATCAGCCGCCGGAGGTCGCTCGTTGGATGCGGGGGACCGTGGCGAGTGCGAGGCCGGAGGAGCGGAGCTGGTGGGTGGGGGTGTAGAAGGTGAGTCGTCTGTTGTGGTTTGCTGGTCTGGTGTTGTGGAGTGCCTTGTGTGCGTGGGTGAGGAGTTTGAAGGTGATCCTCTTGCCGACATTGAGCCAGTCCAGGTGTCTCAGGTGGGGAGTGATGTGGCTGCAGTGGGGGGTGTTGAGAATCAGACGTGCCGATGCGTTCTGGATGCGTTGGAGCTGTCTCAGGAGTTTGCCCAGAATTCCTGTGTAGAATGCATTTCCGTAGTCCAACCTGCTACTGACGAGGGCCTGGGTGACCGTTCTTCTCATCTCAGTGGGGATCCACTTGTAGATCCTGCGGAGCATGCGGAGGGTGTTGAAGCAGGAGGAGGAGACGGTGTTGACCTGCTTAGTCATGGAGAGGGTGGAGTCGAGGATGATTCCAAGGTTGCGTGCGTGGTCGGTGGGTGTTGGTGCTGCTCCCAGTGTGGTCGGCCTCCAGGTGTCATCCCAGGCTGAGGGGTTGGATCCGAGGATGAAAACCTCTGTCTTGTCCGAGTTCAGCTTCAGTCGGCTGTTCCTCATCCATTCTGCGACAGCCTTCATTCCTTCATGTAGGTTGGTCTTGGCGGTCTGAGGGTCTTTGGTGAGGGAGAGGATCAGCTGGGTGTCGTCAGCGTAGGAGATGATGTTGAGGTCGTGTTGTCGGGCGACGTGGGCGAGCGGAGCAATGTAGATGTTGAACAGTGTCGGGCTGAGGGATCAACCCTGGGGTACGCCGCAGATGATCTCGGTGGCTTCGGAGCGGAACGGGGGAGGCGGACGCTCTGTGTTCTTCTGGAGAGGAAGGAAGTGGTCCAGTCCAGGGCCTTCTCTAGAATCCCGGCTTCGTGGAGGCGTATTTGTAGTGTGCAGTGGCAGACCGTGTCAAAGGCGGCTGATAGGTCTAGGAGGATGAGGGTTGCTGTTTCTCCATTGTCTAGCAGTGTCCTGATGTCATCGGTGGCGGCGATGAGAGCGGTCTCGGTGCTGTGGTTGCTTCGGAACCCGGATTGGGACGGGTCCAGGATGTTGTTCTCCTCAAGGTAGTGGGTCAGTTGTTTGTTGACGATTTTCTCGATGACCTTCACCGGGAATGGGAGCAGGGAGATGGGCCAGAAGTTCTTGAGGTCCTTGGGGTCCGCTTTGGGTTTCTTGAGTAAGGCTTTGATCTCGGCTTGCTTCCAGCTCTCCGGGAAGGTTGCTGTCTCAAAGGAGATGTTGATCACTTTCCGGAGTTGGGGTGCGATGGCTGTGTCGGCTTTGTTGAAGATGTGTGTGATCCTGCGTGGATGGAGTTCATGATCGTGCGGGTGTCGTCATCTGATGTTGGTCCAGGAGAGCAGGCGGTTGGTGCGGGAGGTGGATGCGGAGGGGATGGAATCTATTGTTGTCGGGGTGGTTGTAGCGGTGAAGCTGTCGTAGATGTCGGCGATCTTGCGGTGGAAAAAGGTGGCCAGAGAGTCGCACATGTCTTGTGAGGGTGGGATGCCGTTGGTGTTGGAGCTGGGGTTGGAGAGTTCCTTCAGGATGTTGAAGAGCTCTTTGCTGTCGTGTGCGTTGTTGTCTAGGCGGTCTTTGAATGAAGATCTTTTGGCTTATCTGATGAGGTGGTGGTGTCTGCGTGTGACGGTCTTGTGGGTTGTGCAGCTGTCCGGTGTTCGTTTGCAGAGTCATTTCTTCTCCAGTTTCCGGCATGTTCGTTTGGAGGCCTGGAGTTCTTCAGTGAACCAGTTGGCGTTTGGGTAGTGTAAGGGGTCGTGCTGGGGTAGATTTAAGGTTTAGGGTAGTGCAATGGTATTTGGGTAGTGTAGGGGGTCGTGCAGGGGTAGTGTTTTAGGGTTTAGGGTAGTGCAGTGGTTAGTGTAGGGGGTCATGCTGGGGGTAGATTTAGGGTTTAGGGTAGTGCATTGGTGTTTGTGTAGTGTAGGGGGTCGTGCTTGGGTAGTGTTCTAGCATTTAGGGTAGTGCTGTGGTGTTTGTGTAGTGTATGGGGTAGTGTTTTAGGGTTTATGGTAGTGCAGTGTGTGTTTAGGTAGTGTAGGGGTTCGTACTGGGGGTCGATTTAGGGTTTAAGGTAGTGCAGTGGTGTTTGGGTAAGGTAGGGGGTCGTGCTGGGGTAGATTTAGGGTTTAAGGTAGTGCAGTGGTGTTTATGTAGTGTTTGCGGGTTCGTGCTGGCATAGTGTTTTAGGGTTTAGGGTAGTAAAGTGTTTGTTTGTGTAGTGTAGGGGGTCGTGCTGGGGGTAGTTTTTTAGGGTTTAGGGTAGTGCAGTGGTGTTTTAGTAGTGTAGGGGGTCATGCAGGGGGTAGTGTTTTACAGTTTAGGGAAGTGAAGTGGTGTAATGTAGAGGTCGTGCTGGGGTTTGTGTTTTAGGGTTTACTGTAGTGCAATGGTGTTTGTGTAGTGTAGAGGGTCATGCTGGGGTAGATTTAGGGTTTAAGGTAGTGCAGTGGTGTTTGTGTAGTGTTTGCGGTTTTGTGCTGGGGTAGTGTTTTAGGGTTTAGGGTAGTACAGTGTTGTTTGTGTAGTGTAGGGGGTCGTGCTGGGGGTAGTTTTTTAGGGTTTAGGGTAGTGCAGTGGTGTTTTAGTAGTGTAGGGGGTCATGCAGGGGGTAGTGTTTTAGGGTTTAGGGAAGTGCAGTGGTGTTTGTGTAATGTAGAGGTCGTGCTGGGGGTTGTGTTTTAGGGTTTAGGGTAGTGCAATGGTGTTTGTGTAGTGTAGGGGGCCGTGCTGGGGGTAGAATTAGAGTTTAGGGTAGTGCAGTGGTGTTTGTGCAGTGTAGGGGGCCATGCTGGGATAGTGTTTTAGGGTAGTGCAGTGGTGTTTATGTAGTGTTTGCGGGTTCGTGCTGGCATAGTGTTTTAGGGTTTAGGGTAGTAAAGTGTTTGTTTGTGTAGTGTAGGGGGTCGTGCTGGGGGTAGTTTTTTAGGGTTTAGGGTAGTGCAGTGGTGTTTTAGTAGTGTAGGGGGTCATGCAGGGGTAGTGTTTTACGGTTTAGGGAAGTGAAGTGGTGTTTGTGTAATGTAGAGGTCGTGCTGGGGGTTGTGTTTTAGGGTTTAGGGTAGTGCAATGGTGTTTGTGTAGTGTAGGGGGTCATGCTGGGGTAGATTTAGGGTTTAAGGTAGTGCAGTGGTGTTTGTGTAGTGTTTGCGGGTTCGTGTTGGGGTAGTGTTTTAGGGTTTAGGGTAGTAAAGTGTTTGTTTGTGTAGTGTAGGGGGTCGTGCTGGGGGTAGTTTTTTAGGGTTTAGGGTAGTGCAGTGGTGTTTTAGTAGTGTAGGGGGTCATGCAGGGGGTAGTGTTTTACGGTTTAGGGAAGTGAAGTGGTGTTTGTGTAATGTAGAGGTCGTGCTGGGGGTTGTGTTTTAGGGTTTAGGGTAGTGCAATGGTGTTTGTGTAGTGTAGGGGGTCATGCTGGGGTAGATTTAGGGTTTAAGGTAGTGCAGTGCTGTTTGTGTAGTGTTTGCGGGTTCGTGCTGGGGTAGTGTTTTAGGGTTTAGGGTAGTACAGTGTTGTTTGTGTAGTGTAGGGGGTCGTGCTGGTGGTAGTTTTTTAGGGTTTAGGGTAGTGCAGTGGTGTTTTAGTAGTGTAGGGGGTCATGCAGGGGGTAGTGTTTTAGGGTTTAGGGAAGTGCAGTGGTGTTTGTGTAATGTAGAGGTCGTGCTGGGGGTTGTGTTTTAGGGTTTAGGGTAGTGCAATGGTGTTTGTGTAGTGTAGGGGGCCGTGCTGGGGGTGGAATTAGAGTTTAGGGTAGTTCAGTGGTGTTTGTGCAGTGTAGGGGGCCGTGCTGGGATAGTGTTTTAGGGTAGTGCAGTGGTGTTTGGGTAGTGTAGTGGGTAATTCTGGGGTAGATTTAAGGTTTAGGGTAGTGCAGTGGTATTTGGGTAGTGTAGGGGGTCATGCTGGGGTAGTGTTTTAGGGTTGAGGGTAGTGCAGTTGTGAATGGGTAGTGTAAGGGGTAGTGCTGGGGGTAGAATTAGGGTTTAAGGTAGTGCAGTGGTGTTTTTGTAGTGTAGGGGGTCTTGCTGGGGATAGTGTTTTAGGGTTTAGGGTACTGCAGTGGTGTTTGTGTAGTGTATTGGGTAGTGTTTTAGGGTTTATGGTAGTGCAGTGGTGTTTGGGTAGTATAGGGGATCGTGCTGGGGTAGATTTAGGGTTTAGAGTAGCGCAGTGGTGTTTGGGTAGTGTAGGGGGTCGTGCTGGGGGTAGTGTTTTAGGGTAGTGCAGTGGTGTTTGTGTAGTGTAGGGGTCGTGCTGGGGTAGTGTTTTGGTGTTTAGGGTAGTGCAGCGGTGTTTGTGTAGTGTAGGGTGTAGTGCTGGGGTACATTTAGGGTTTAGGGTAGCGCAGTGGTTTTTGGGTAGTGTAGGGGGTCGTGCTGGGGTAGTGTTTTAGGGTCATGCAGTGGTGTTTGTGTAGTGTAACGGTCGTGCTGGGGGTAGTGTTTTAGGGTTTAGGGTAGTGCAGTGTTGTTTGTGTAGTGTAGGGGGCTGTGGTGGGGTAGAATAGGGTTTAGGGTAGTGCAGTGGTGTTTTTGTAGTGTAGGGGGTCTTGCTGGGGGTAGTGTTTATGGGTTTAGGGTATTGCAGTGGTGTTTGTGTAGTGTATTGGGTAGTGTTTTAGGTTTTAGGGTAGCGCAGTGGTGTTTGGGTAGTGTAGGGGGTCGTGCTGGGGGTAGTGTTTTAGGGTCATGCAGTGGTGTTTGTGTAGTGTAGGGATCGTGCTGGGGGTAGTGTTTTAGGGTTTAGGGTAGTGCAGCGGTGTTTGTGTAGTGTAGGGGGTCATGCTGGGGGTAGATTTAGGGTTTAGGGTAGTGCAGTGGTGTTTGGGTTGTGTAGGGGTTCGTGCTGGGGGTAGATTTAGGGTTTAGGGTAGCGCAGTGGTGTTTGGGTAGTGTAGGGGGTCGTGCTGGGGTAGTTTTTCAGGGTCATGCAGTGGTGTTTGTGTAGTGTAAGGGTCGTGCTGGGGGTAGTGTTTTAGGGTTTAGGGTAGTACAGCGGTGTTTGTGTAGTATAGGGGGTTGTGCTGGTGGTAGATTTAGGGTTTAGGGTAGTGCAGTGTTGTTTGTGTAGTGTAGGGGGTCATGGTGGGGGTAGAATTAGAGTTTAGGGTCGTGCAGTGGTGTTGTTTGGGTAGTGTAGTGGTCGTGCTGGGGGTAGATTTAGTTTTTAGGGTAGTGCAGTGGTGTTTGGGTAGTGTTTGTGGGTTCGTGCTGGGGTAGTGTTTTAGGGTTTAGGGTAGTACAGTGTTGTTTGTGTAGTGTAGGGGGTCGTGCTGGGGGTATGTTTTTAGGGTTTAGGGTAGTGCAGTTGTGTTTTAGTAGTGTAGGGGGTCATGCAGGGGGTAGTGTTTTAGGGTTTAGGGAAGTGCAGTGGTGTTTGTGTAATGTAGAGGTCGTGCTGGGGGTTGTGTTTTAGGGTTTAGGGTAGTGCAATGGTGTTTGTGTAGTGTAGGGGGCCGTGCTGGGGGTAGAATTAGAGTTTAGGGTAGTGCAGTGGTGTTTGTGCAGTGTAGGGGGCCGTGCTGGGATAGTGCTTTAGGGTAGTGCAGTGGTGTTTATGTAGTGTTTGCGGGTTCGTGCTGGCATAGTGTTTTAGGGTTTAGGGTAGTAAAGTGTTTGTTTGTGTAGTGTAGGGGGTCGTGCTGGGGGTAGTTTTTTAGGGTTTAGGGTAGTGCAGTGGTGTTTTAGTAGTGTAGGGGGTCATGCAGGGGGTAGTGTTTTACGGTTTAGGGAAGTGAAGTGGTGTTTGTGTAATGTAGAGGTCTTGCTGGGGGTTGTGTTTTAGGGTTTACGGTAGTGCAATGGTGTTTGTGTAGTGTAGGGGGTCATGCTGGGGTAGATTTATGGTTTAAGGTAGTGCAGTGGTGTTTGTGTAGTGTTTGCGGGTTCGTGCTGGGGTAGTGTTTTAGGGTTTAGGGTAGTACAGTGTTGTTTGTGTAGTGTAGGGGGTCATGCTGGGGGTAGTTTTTTAGGGTTTAGGGTAGTGCAGTGGTGTTTTAGTAGTGTAGGGGGTCATGCAGGGGGTAGTGTTTTAGGGTTTAGGGAAGTGCAATGGTGTTTGTGTAGTGTAGGGGGCCGTGCTGGGGGTAGAATTAGAGTTTAGGGTAGTGCAGTGGTGTTTGTGCAGTGTAGGGGGCCGTGCTGGGATAGTGTTTTAGGGTAGTGCAGTGGTGTTTGGGTAGTGTAGGGGGTCATGCTGGGGTAGATTTAAGGTTTAGGGAGTGCAGTGGTATTTGGGTAGTGTAGGGGGTCATGCTGGGGTAGTGTTTTAGGGTTGAGGGTAGTGCAGTTGTGAATGGGTAGTGTAAGGGGTCGTGCTGGGGGTAGAATTAGGGTTTAAGGTAGTGCAATGGTGTTTTTGAGTGTAGGGGGTCTTGCTGGGGATAGTGTTTTAGGGTTTAGGGTACTGCAGTGGTGTTTGTGTAGTGTATTGGGTAGTGTTTTAGAGTTTATGGTAGTGCAGTGGTGTTTGGGTAGTGTAGGGGATCGTGCTGGGGTAGATTTAGGGTTTAGGGTAGCGCAGTGGTGTTTGGGTAGTGTAGGGGGTCGTGCTGGGGGTAGTGTTTTAGGGTAGTGCAGTGGTGTTTGTGTAGTGTAGGGGTCGTGCTGGGGTAGTGTTTAGGGGTTTAGGGTAGTGCAGCGGTGTTTGTGTAGTGTAGGGGGTCGTGCTGGGGTACATTTAGGGTTTAGGGTAGCGCAGTGGTTTTTGGGTAGTGTAGGGGGCTGTGCTGGGGTAGAATAGGGTTTAGGGTAGTGCAGTGGTGTTTTTGTAGTGTAGGGGGTCTTGCTGGGGGTAGTGTTTAAGGGTTTAGGGTATTGCAGTGGTGTTTGTGTAGTGTATTGGGTAGTGTTTTAGGGTTTATGGTAGTGCAGTGGTGTTTGGGTAGTGTAGGGGTTCGTGCTGGGATAGATTTAGGGTTTAGGGTAGCGCAGTGGTGTTTAGTAGTGTAGGGGGTCATGCTGGGGGTAGTGTTTTAGGGTCATGCAGTGGTGTTTGTGTAGTGTAGGGATCGTGCTGGGGGTAGTGTTTTAGGGTTTAGGGTAGTGCAGCGGTGCTTGTGTAGTGTAGGGGGTCATGCTGGGGGTAGATTTAGGGTTTAGGGTAGTGCAGTGGTGTTTGGGTTGTGTAGGGGTTCGTGCTGGGGGTAGATTTAGGGTTTAGGGTAGCGCAGTGGTGTTTGGGTAGTGTAGGGGGTCGTGCTGGGGTAGTTTTTCAGGGTCATGCAGTGGTGTTTGTGTAGTGTAAGGGTCGTGCTGGGGGTAGTGTTTTAGGGTTTAGGGTAGTACAGCGGTGTTTGTGTAGTATAGGGGGTTGTGCTGGTGGTAGATTTAGGGTTTAGGGTAGTGCAGTGTTGTTTGTGTAGTGTAGGGGGTCATGGTGGGGGTAGATTTAGAGTTTAGGGTGGTGCAGTGGTGGTGTTTGGGTAGTGTAGTGGTCGTGCTGGGAGTAGATTTAGTTTTTAGGGTAGTGCAGTGGTGTTTGGGTAGTGTAGGGGGTCGTGCTGGGGTAGATTTAGGGTTTAGGGTAGTGCAGTGGTGTTTGTGTAGTGTTTTTGGGTTTGTGTTGGGTAGTGTTTTAGGGTTTAGGGTAGTACAGTGGTGTTTGTGTAGTGTAGGAGGTCATGCAGGGGGATAGTGTTTTAGGGTTTAGGGAAGTGCAGTGGTGTTTGTGTAATGTAGAGGTCGTGCGGGGGGTTGTGTTTTAGGGTTTAGGGTAGTGCAATGGTGTTTGTGTAGTGTAGGGGGCCGTTCTGGGGGTAGAATTAGAGTTTAGGGTAGTGCAGTGGTGTTTGTGCAGTGTAGGGGGCCGTGCTGGGAAAGGGTTTTAGGGTAGTGCAGTGGTGTTTATGTAGCGTTTGCGGGTTCGTGCTGGCATAGTGTTTTAGGGTTTAGGGTAGTAAAGTGTTTGTTTGTGTAGTGTAGGGGGTCGTGCTGGGGGTAGTTTTTTAGGGTTTAGGGTAGTGCAGTGGTGTTTTAGTAGTGTAGGGGGTCATGCAGGGGGTAGTGTTTTACGGTTTAGGGAAGTGAAGTGGTGTTTGTGTAATGTAGAGGTCTTGCTGGGGGTTGTGTTTTAGGGTTTACGGTAGTGCAATGGTGTTTGTGTAGTGTAGGGGGTCATGCTGGGGTAGATTTAGGGTTTAAGGTAGTGCAGTGGTGTTTGTGTAGTGTTTGCGGGTTCGTGCTGGGGTAGTGTTTTAGGGTTTAGGGTAGTACAGTGTTATTTGTGTAGTGTAGGGGGTCATGCTGGGGGTAGTTTTTTAGGGTTTAGGGTAGTGCAGTGGTGTTTTAGTAGTGTAGGGGGTCATGCAGGGGGTAGTGTTTTAGGGTTTAGGGAAGTGCAATGGTGTTTGTGTAGTGTAGAGGGCCGTGCTGTGGGTAAAATTAGAGTTTAGGGTAGTGCAGTGGTGTTTGTGCAGTGTAGGGGCCGTGCTGGGATAGTGTTTTAGGGTAGTGCAGTGGTGTTTGGGTAGTGTAGGGGGTCATGCTGGGGTAGTGTTTTAGGGTTGAGGGTAGTGCAGTTGTGAATGGGTAGTGTAAGGGGTCGTGCTGGGGGTAGAATTAGGGTTTAAGGTAGTGCAATGGTGTTTTTGAGTGTAGGGGGTCTTGCTGGGGATAGTGTTTTAGGGTTTAGGGTACTGCAGTGGTGTTTGTGTAGTGTATTGGGTATTGTTTTAGAGTTTATGGTAGTGCAGTGGTGTTTGGGTAGTGTAGGGGATCGTGCTGGGGCAGATTTAGGGTTTAGGGTAGCGCAGTGGTGTTTGGGTAGTGTAGGGGGTCGTGCTGGGGGTAGTGTTTTAGGGTAGTGCAGTGGTGTTTGTGTAGTGTAGGGGTCGTGCTGGGGTAGTGTTTTGGGGTTTAGGGTAGTGCAGCGGTGTTTGTGTAGTGTAGGGGGTCGTGCTGGGGTACATTTACGGTTTAGGGTAGCACAGTGGTTTTTGGGTAGTGTAGGGGGCTGTGCTGGGGTAGAATAGGGTTTAGGGTAGTGCAGTGGTGTTTTTGTAGTGTAGGGGGTCTTGCTGGGGGTAGTGTTTAAGGGTTTAGGGTATTGCAGTGGTGTTTGTGGAGTGTATTGGGTAGTGTTTTAGGGTTTATGGTAGTGCAGTGGTGTTTGGGTAGTGTAGGGGTTCGTGCTGGGATAGATTTAGGGTTTAGGGTAGCGCAGTGGTGTTTGGGTTGTGTAGGGGTTCGTGCTGGGGGTAGATTTAGGGTTTAGGGTAGCGCAGTGGTGTTTGGGTAGTGTAGGGATCGTGCTGGGGTAGTGTTTTAGGGTTTAGGGTAGTGCAGCGGTGTTTGTGTAGTGTAGGGGGTCATGCTGGGGGTAGATTTAGGGTTTAGGGTAGTGCAGTGGTGTTTGGGTTGTGTAGGGGTTCGTGCTGGGGGTAGATTTAGGGTTTAGGGTAGCGCAGTGGTGTTTGGGTAGTGTAGGGGGTCGTGCTGGTGTAGTTTTTCAGGGTCATGCAGTGGTGTTTGTGTAGTGTAAGGGTCGTGCTGGGGGTAGTGTTTTAGGGTTTAGGGTAGTACAGCGGTGTTTGTTTAGTATGGGGGTTGTGCTGGTGGTAGATTTAGGGTTTAGGGTAGTGCAGTGTTGTTTGTGTAGTGTAGGGGGTCATGGTGGGGGTAGATTTAGAGTTTAGGGTGGTGCAGTGGTGGTGTTTGGGTAGTGTAGTGGTCGTGCTGGGGGTAGATTTAGTTTTTAGGGTAGTGCAGTGGTGTTTGGGTAGTGTAGGGGGTCGTGCTGGGGTAGATTTAGGGTTTAGGGTAGTGCAGTGGTGTTTGTGTAGTGTTTGTGGGTTTGTGTTGGGTAGTGTTTTAGGGTTTAGGGTAGTACAGTGGTGTTTGTGTAGTGTAGGAGGTCATGCAGGGGGATAGTGTTTTAGGGTTTAGGGTAGTGCAGTGGTAATTGTGTAGTGTAGGGGGTAGTGTTTTAGGGTTTAGGGCAGTGCAGTGGTGTTTGTGTAGTGTAGGGGGTCGTGCTGGGGGTAGTGTTTTAGGGTTAAGGGTAGTGCAGTGGTGTTTGTGTAATGTAGGGGGTAGTGTTTTAGGGTTTAGTGTAGAGCAGTGGTGTTTGTGTAGTGTAGGGGGTCATGCTGGGATAGATGTAGGGTTTAGGGTAGTGCAGTGGTGTTTGGGTAGTATAGGGGGTCATGCTGGGGGTAGTGCTTTAGGGTTCAGGGAAGCGCAGTAGTGTTTGTCTACTGTAGGGGTAGTGTTTTAGGGTTTAGGGTAGTGCAGTGGTGTTTGAGAAGTGTAGGGGGTAGTGCTCGCCAGGGAGTTAACTGGAAATCTACTGCTGCTGTTGAAAGTGATTGTTCATTCTGCATGTCAGAATTTTCAAATTAAATAAAAGAGGATTTGAGATCTCTCTTAAAACATGCCCTAATTTTTCTTTCTACAACACTAACCATAATTTCTATGACAAAATGAACCTCCTCATTTTTGTTCCTTTTTAAAATAAAAGTTTTAAGTGTTACCTGTTTATTCCAATCAAGATGGCTTCAGGTGTGACATACTTTTGTCATTAGTAAGGCTGTTAACGCTCTAGTTGTTCATTAGAACACTGTGGGAAGCTGCAGTAGAACACAAAGCAATCAACTGACAGTCTCTGCCCTTGTTGGATGTACATGTTTTACTGAGAATGTCAGACTTCATTATCACATGACTGAGAAAGATAATGTGAATTTACAGAAAATATGCTCTAATTTTAGGTTCTGGAGAACCTTCCAACCCTCTATCGGACAACCATGAGAAAATAATTTTCCCTCAAACATGAATCATGATTTCCCAGCAGAAGGATTTTTCACATGGTAAAATCACCTTAGAACACACCCCAATTCCTAAAATTAGTATGGTACCATCAACAAATGATTTATAATGTAACTAAAGTCTTAAATCCTTCTATTAACTGCAATGATTTTTAATGAGGTGCTATCATGTATATTGGTCCCAAGACGGCTGCCAACACCTCTTGGATGAAGTGCTGACAGCTAATCAGATCTCACAATGAGATGTGACGTTAGGCTCTGCCCAGATATTTATGTACTTTTTTCCTTTAATATCTAAAAAACTACAGAACAGATTGACACCATTTAAGCAAAAGGCACAAGTCTGAACTGAGGACTATCTCTTTGCCAAATTTGGTGTAATTCCGTTCAACAGTTCGGGCTGTAGCTGCGGCTAAAGGTCCCTATGGAAATTTGCATGGGGAAAACATGTTTTGGGAGCCCCCTTTTTTCTTGGCCCCTGCTTCACGAATCACCCCGAGACTTTCAGGATAGGAGCAGAGCGGACCTGGCCATTAGTTTTGAAAATTTCGCGAAGATTCGTCAACCGGCGCCAAAGTTATTCCAAGTAGAATGTTGCAGATTTCCTATGGAAAATAGGTCCTAGCTATATCTACCTACTAGCAACCGCCAGTAGGTAATAGATATATATATTAATATATATATATATATTATAGGATATTGGACAAAATATCATGCACGCCTGAGAATATGAATGTGTATATATATATATATATACGCCTGAGAATATGAATGTGTGTATATATATATATACACACATTCATATTCTCAGGCGTGCATGATATTTTGTCCAATATTCTAGGCCTCCAGCATGTGCCGATATTTCTCACAACATTGGGAGAGCTCTGGTGACTATGGCTATTGGTTAAATTGAATAAAATAATGAGTAATTGACTTTTATTTTCAACAAGCTCTTAGAGTTTTTTTGCTACTCTATGTGGGACACCATATATATGTTTGATGACATTAGGTCAGAGATAGGAGACAGTAGTTTTAAATTGCTTGTTCCGGTTCTCTTGCACACATTTGGTAGACATGCCTTTTGTATTATGAATATTTGATATTTTTACCTGTGTTTTTAAGGATTGTATTACACCCTTTTTTAATGGTACTATACTGTGAGTCGTTTCCCAGCTTTATATTGTAGATCTTAGTTATACAACTAGGGCTGTCCTTGTGATGAAAGCAGTTTCCAGGGATACACATGCAATGAATATCTTGGATCAAGGTGCTGTTTGAATCATGAGTAAGTTGCAATTTTGGAAAATGTATTGGGATGACAGTAACCTTGAGGTATCAAATCCATGTTAAACTCTAATTGGATCTATGTCATATTTTAGGAAGTGCTGATTGGCGATCAGCTTGAAGATATCAATGCCCAGTTAGAGACTTTTGTAGGTGTGAGAACTTGTTTGAAGAGAAGGTTCCTGCCCTTATTGGTGCGGGGGGGGGGGTCAATATAACAATACAAACTCTGATGGAATGATAAAATGTACATGATACGAAGTAATTGCCATTTTAATTGCCACAGTAAATAATTGCTCTGTATTTCAATTTCTGGACCATCCGGAAATCCATTTGACCAATTATAGCTTGGGGCATGGTGTATTTAAATGAAACTGCTATATAGGAACATTTACTTCAATTGATCTGGAAAATCTGAAATTTACATTCAATATTAATTTTTTTTTTTGCAAACATATTTTATTGATTTTCACCGTAGCAAGCAAATATCCATTGTCACAATAATCAAACTTCCCTCTCCTCCATCAAAATATTATCTATATGCACAGGTATACGTCCACTCTCCTGAGTAATAGTGTTCATGTCCTATGTTCCCCATGTGCAATTAGGAATCGTGGCATAATATTTATCAATTTACATGGCAAACAGCCGGCATTAATAATCTGTTCCATCATATTACTCAAACCCTTAAGGATCCCCCCCCATCTCCCTAGCCCCCCTCCCTCCCACCGATGTGTTCTAAATATTTACAACAATTCAGTATTTAGAGCTTGTGTTTACAATCAGTCAGGATGCATGTTATTGTAACCGGTGTTCCAGCATCCCGACTCACCACAACTCACTAGTCCTCTTCGACCTCAGTCGATAGGGTTATCAGCGTCTGAACCAGTTCTTCCCATGCCCTTGCTGTATCTAGTGCCTTTTCATTGTTCTGGTGTCTCGCCTGCCGGAGACGAATGGCCCCCTCTTAACTAGCCCACTTGATCAGCTCAGCTCTCCATTTTTTACTGCTGGGACCTTCCTTCGTCTTCCAGCGCATCGTAATTTCCCTTTCTGCCAGTACTAGGCCCATATCTATAAACTTACTTGTCACCTTCGTCTTGGAGGTATGAGGGAACCAGTGCAATATACATGTCGCTATATCAAAGGTCAACTGGCGTTCCGTAATCAAGTTTAGTAGTCCCCCCACCTCCTCCCAATAGTTCCGTAACTGCGGGCACCCCCACAACATATGGTCTAACTCTGCGCCTATCATATTACACCTAGGACACATCACATCCCCAACATTATAATATTCCATGATTTTACCCGGACTTAAATACGCCCTATGGATTATAAAGAAATGTACGAGTTGAAAGCGTGCATTCCTGGTGCCCTTCCATGCCCTACGTAGGAGTTGACCCCATGTGGCCTCTGGTATGGGCCTCCCCACTCTCACCACCCATTTCAGTCATAGTGTATCCAATGGTGCCAAACCCTCCATCAGCATTCGTGAATATAGACATGTTACTGCCTTGAAGGCACCTGCTGCCATCACCACATACTGACACGCTTGCGTTATTTCTGGTTCTAGCAGTCCCCCTTTCCAGTGCCTTTGGATAGCTCGCACTAAGGCCGCATGTATCAGAAAATCTCCTCTAGGGAGATCAAACCTCTCCTGCAGCATCTGAAAAGATAACAGCGCTCCATCTTCATACAAGTCCCCTAACATGTGTACCCCCGCTTGCTCCCACTCCCATAATGACGACCAATCTCCTCCATGAGGTAAGGCTGTCATCATCCCTAGTGGGATCTCGGGCGCATAAAGGCGTTGCGCACTCGCCCTTCGCAGGCTTCTATTCCAACACAGCCTCAGCGTTTTTTACTCTGAGGTGAGATCTTTAAGTTCCAGTCTTTGCTGCAGCACTATGAAAGACAGGATATGTCTCAGAATTCCACCCCCTCTCACATGTTCCGGGGCCATGAATTCCTTGGCCACCTCCTGTGTAAGAACCTGCAACTGCGCTGCTAAATAATACAACTCCAGGTCAGGGACCGCTAAGCCGCCCTCCACCTTAGGTCGCATTAATGTCTTAAGCACCACCCTGCATCTCCCTGATCCCCAGATAAATCCTACCATCATAGATTTCAGGTTGGCGAACACGGAGCACGGCACCCATATAGGTAGAGTCCTAAAAAGGTACAACAGTCTAGGCAGTGCCACCATCTTCAATAAAGCTATCCTGCCCATCATCGAGAGCGGAAGGGTACTCCAAAATGCCATGCTCCCCTTAAGGGCTCGTACACATCTCCCTATATTTCCTTCTAAGAGGTCGCTGGTTCCATGATAAACATGTACTCTGAGGTAGGCTAAGCAAGCAGGTTCCCACCGTACAGACGTCGGCATCGTAGGTACTACGCTCCCCGATTGCACTGAGAACAAGCAAGTTTTACTCCAATTGACCTGGAGGCCTGAGACCATTCCAAAATCCGTCAACAATTGCGCTGCCCCCGCCAATGCGCCATCTGTATCTGCCAAAAACAACAGCAAATCATCCGCTTATAGTGAAATGTATTGTTGTATTCCTCTAAAAGCCAGGCCCTCATACCACTGTCCCAACCGAGCCCGCGCTGCCAGCGGTTCCATTGCTAGCGCAAACAGCAAAGGGGACAGCGGACAACCCTGTCTTGTCCAACAGGCCACTTCATACCGGGGAGAAATCATCTGCCCTACTTTAACTCTCGCAACTGCCGAAGTATACAACACCGTCGTCCACCTCACAAACTCTTCGCCCAGTCCAAAGCGCCCCATTGTTGTACACAAATACGGCCATTCGAGGCTATCAAAAGCCTTTTCTATATCTACTGATATAATTGCGGCCCTAGGCGAGTCTATACCTGCTTCTCCTAGGATCCTCACCAATCTGCGCACATTTGTGGCAGTATTCCTGGTAGGGATAAATCCCGCCTGATCTTCATGGACCAAGGCAGTCATATGCTGCAGCTAGCGCAACGCCAGAATCCGACTAAGTATCTTAAAGTCAGTAGTAAGCATTGACAATGGGCGATTCGCTGCTGTATCTGTGCCATCACGTCCAGGCTTTAGCAGTGGGACAATGAGGGCCTCGCGCATCGATTCCGGCAGCTGCCCCAAGTCCCGTGCCTCGCTATAGACCTCCAGCAACCGTGGTGCTAATATGTCTATAAATTGCATATAAAATTCCACTGGTAATCCGTCCACTCCTGGTGTCTTATTCCTTGCCATCTGCTAATGGCGCTCCTAATTTCTTCCAGCGATATGGGCCAACCTAGATGCCGCGCCTGCTCTTCCCCCAACTGTCGAAGCATGACATTCCCCAAGAAAGACCCAATAGTCTGCTCATCCACTGTTAATGTACTCTCATAAAGCTTCTCATAATATTCTCTGAACCCATGCATGATCCCACTCTGAGTATAGACTGTTGTTCCCTCAGTCGGCTTTAGTGCCAGAATCGGGGAGCTACGCGGCATAGGGTTAGCTAGACAAGCCAGCAGCGTACCTGCCCTGTCGCCCTCTGCATGTGCTTTCTTGACATATTTCCGATAGTCGAAGCAATGCAGCCTCTCTACTTCCGTGGCCAGCTTATCTTTAGCTTCTACCACTTCCCTCTGACGCTCTGGGTGATCAGGCCTAGCTTGCTCTGCCAATCTCAATTGTTTGTCCGCTTTTTCAACATCCTGCAGCAGGGACTTCCTTACTCCAGCGAATTTACTTATGCATATCCCCCGTACTATCACCTTAAAGGCGTCCCATTCCATCGCCCTCGTAGGAGTAGACCCTGCATTCTCATTAAAGTAGTGTGTTATCCCTTCCTCCACCTCCCTACGAAACACAGGACCCTCTAATGTTTTGGGGTTTAAGGGAGTGCAGTGGTGTTTGTGTAGTGTTTGCGGGTTCGTGCTGGGGTAGTGTTTTAGGGTTTAGGGTAGTACAGTGTTGCTTGTGTAGTGTAGGGGGTTGTGCTGGGGGTAGTTTTTTAGGGTTTAGGGTAGTGCAGTGGTGTTTTAGTAGTGTAGGGGGTCATGCAGGGGGTAGTGTTTTAGGGTTTAGGGAAGTGCAGTGGTATTTGTGTAATGTAGAGGTCGTGCAGGGGGTTGTGCTGTAGGGTTTAGGGTAGTGCAATGGTGTTTGTGTAGTGTAGGGGGCCGTGCTGGGGGTAGAATTAGAGTTTAGGGTAGTGCAGTGGTGTTTTTGCAGTGTAGGGGGCCGTGCTGGGATAGTGTTTTAGGGTAGTGCAGTGGTGTTTATGTAGTGTTTGCGGGTTCGTGCTGGCATAGTGTTTTAGGGTTTAGGGTAGTAAAGTGTTTGTTTGTGTAGTGTAGGGGGTCGTGCTGGGGGTAGTTTTTTAGGGTTTAGGGTAGTGCAGTGGTGTTTTAGTAGTGTAGGGGGTCATGCAGGGGGTAGTGTTTTACGGTTTAGGGAAGTGAAGTGGTGTTTGTGTAATGTAGAGGTCGTGCTGGGGGTTGTGTTTTAGGGTTTAGGGTAGTGCAATGGTGTTTGTGTAGTGTAGGGGGTCATGCTGGGGTAGATTTAGGGTTTAAGGTAGTGCAGTGGTGTTTGTGTAGTATTTGCGGGTTCGTGCTGGGGTAGTGTTTTAGGGTTTAGGGTAGTACAGTGTTGTTTGTGTAGTGTAGGGGGTCGTGCTGGGGGTATTTTTTAGGGTTTAGGGTAGTGCAGTGGTGTTTTAGTAGTGTAGGGGGTCATGCAGGGGGTAGTGTTTTAGGGTTTAGGGAAGTGCAGCGGTGTTTGTGTAATGTAGAGGTCGTGCTGGGGGTTGTGTTTTAGGGTTTAGGGTAGTGCAATGGTGTTTGTGTGGTGTAGGGGGCCGTGCTGGGGGTAGAATTAGAGTTTAGGGTAGTGCAGTGGTGTTTGTGCAGTGTAGGGGCCGTGCTGGGATAGTGTTTTAGGGTAGTGCAGTGGTGTTTGGGTAGTGTAGGGGGTCATGCTGGGGTAGATTTAAGGTTTAGGGTAGTGCAGTGGTATTTGGGTAGTGTAGGGGGTCATGCTGGGGTAGTGTTTTAGGGTTGAGGGTAGTGCAGTTGTGAATGGGTAGTGTAAGGGGTCGTGCTGGGGGTAGAATTAGGGTTTAAGGTAGTGCAGTGGTGTTTTTGTAGTGTAGGGGGTCTTGCTGGGGATAGTGTTTTAGGGTTTAGGGTACTGCAGTGGTGTTTGTGTAGTGTATTGGGTAGTGTTTTAGGGTTTATGGTAGTGCAGTGGTTTTTGGGTAGTGTAGGGGATCGTGCTGGGGTAGATTTAGGGTTTAGGGTAGCGCAGTGGTGTTTGGGTAGTGTAGGGGGTCGTGCTGGGGGTAGTGTTTTAGGGTAGTGCAGTGGTGTTTGTGTAGTGTAGGGGTCGTGCTGGGGTAGTGTTTTGGGGTTTAGGGTAGTGCAGCGGTGTTTGTGTAGTGTAGGGGGTCGTGCTGGAGGTAGATTTAGGGTTTAGGGTAGTGCAGTGATGTTTGGGTAGTGTAGGGGTTCGTATTGGGGTAAATTTAGGGTTTAGGGTAGCGCAGTGGTTTTTGGGTAGTGTAGGGGGTCGTGCTGGGGTAGTGTTTTAGGGTCATGCAGTGGTGTTTGTGTAATGTAAGGGTCGTGCTGGGGGTAGTGTTTTAGGGTTTAGGGTAGTGCAGTGTTGTTTGTATAGTGTAGGGGGCTGTGCTGGGGTAGAATAGGGTTTAGGGTAGTGCAGTGGTGTTTTTGTAGTGTAGGGTGTCTTGCTGGGGGTAGTGTTTAAGGGTTTAGGGTATTGCAGTGGTGTTTGTGTAGTGTATAGGGTACTGTTTTAGGGTTTATGGTAGTGCAGTGGTGTTTGGGTAGTGTAGGGGTTCGTGCTGGGATAGATTTAGGGTTTAGGGTAGTGCAGTGGTGTTTGGGTAGTGTAGGGGGTCGTGCTGGGGGTAGTG
The DNA here is from genome assembly GCF_964261635.1 of Lissotriton helveticus. NCBI lineage: Eukaryota > Metazoa > Chordata > Amphibia > Caudata > Salamandridae > Lissotriton > Lissotriton helveticus. The sequence continues at coordinate 389,978,962 of NC_136061.1, forward strand.
TTTTAGGGTCATGCATTGGTGTTTGTGTAGTGTAGGGATCGTGCTGGGGTAGTATTTTAGGGTTTAGGGTAGTGCAGCGGTGTTTGTGTAGTGTAGGGGGTCATGCTGGGGGTAGATTTAGGGTTTAGGGTAGTGCAGTGGTGTTTGGGTTGTGTAGGGGTTCGTGCTGGGGGTAGATTTAGCGTTTAGGGTAGCGCAGTGGTGTTTGGGTAGTGTAGGGGTCGTGCTGGGGTAGTTTTTCAGGGTCATGCAGTGGTGTTTGTGTAGTGTAAGGGTCGTGCTGGAGGTAGCGTTTTAGGGTTTAGGGTAGTGCAGTGTTGATTGTTTAGTGTACGGGGTCATGGTGGGGGTAGATTTAGAGTTTAGGGTGGTGCAGTGGTGGTGTTTGGGTAGTGTAGTGGTTGTGCTGGGGGTAGATTTAGTTTTTAGGGTAGTGCAGTGGTGTTTGGGTAGTGTAGGGTTTCGTGCTGGGGTAGATTTAGGGTTTAGGGTAGTGCAGTGGTGTTTGTGTAGTGTTTGTGGGTTTGTGTTGGGTAGTGTTTTAGGGTTTAGGGTAGTACAGTGGTGTTTGTGTAGTTTAGGAGGTTATGCAGGGGGATAGTGTTTTAGGGTTTAGGGTAGTGCAGTGGTAATTGTGTAGTGTAGGGGGTAGTGTTTTAGGGTTTAGGGCAGTGCAGTGGTGTTTGTGTAGTGTAGGGGGTCATGCTGGGGGTAGTGTTTTAGGGTTAAGGGTAGTGCAGTGGTGTTTGTGTAATGTAGGGGGTAGTGTTTTAGGGTTTAGTGTAGAGCAGTGGTGTTTGTGTAGTGTAGGGGGTCATGCTGGGGGTAGGTGTAGGGTTTAGGGTAGTGCAGTGGTGTTTGGGTAGTATAGGGGGTCATGCTGGGGGTAGTGTTTTAGGGTTCATGGAAGCACAGTAGTGTTTGTCTACTGTAGGGGGTAGTGTTTTAGGGTTTAGGGTAGTGCAGTGGTGTTTGAGAAGTGTAGGGGGTAGTGCTCGCCAGGGAGTTAACTGGAAGTCTACTGCTGCTGTTGAAAGACATTGTTCAGTCTGCATGTCAGAATTTTCAAAATAAATAGAAGAGGATTTGAGATCTCTCTTAAAACATGCCCTAATTTTTCTTTCTACAACACTAACCATAATTTCTACGACAAAATGAACCTCCTCATTTTTGTTCCTTTTTAAAATAAAAGTTTTAAGTGTTACCTGTTTATTCCAAACAAGATGGCTTCAGGTGTGCCATACTTTTGTCATTAGTAAGGCTGTTAGCGCTCTAGTTGTTCTCTAGAACACTGTTGGAAGCTGCAGTAGAACACAAAGCAATCAACTGACAGTCTCTGCCCTTGTTGGATGTACATGTTTTACTGAGAATGTCAGACTTCATTATCACATGACTGAGAAAGATAATGTGAATTTACAGAAAATATGCTCTCATTTTAGCTTCTGGAGAACCTTCCAACCCTCTATGGGACAACCCTGAGAAAATAGTTTTCCCTCAAACATGAATCATGATTTCCCATCAGAAGGATTTTTCACATGGTAAAATCACCTTAGAACACACCCCAATTCCTAAAATGAGTAGGGTACCATCAACAAATGATTTATAATGTAACTAAAGTCTTAAACCCTTCTATTAACTGCAATGATTTTTAATGAGGTGCTATCATGTATATTGGTCCCAAGACGGCTGCCAACACCTCTTGGATGAAGTGCTGACAGCTAATCAGATCTCACAATGAGATGTGACGTTAGGCTCTGTCCAGATATTTATGTACTTTTTTCCTTTCATATCTAAAAAACTACTGAACAGATTGACACCATTTAAGCAAAAGGCACAAGTCTGAACTGAGGACTACCTCTTTGCCAAATTTGGTGTAATTCCGTTCAGCAGTTCGGGCTGTAGCTGCGGCTAAAGGTCCCTATGGAACATTGCATGGGGAAAACATGTAATGTAATGTAATGTAATGTAGTGTAAGTGTATACTTGTAGAGCGCGTCTATCACTCCAAGGAGCATCTGGGCGCTGTAGCCCGTAGCCTAGATGGAGTGGCCGGAAAGTGTCAACTCACACATCAATCTCATCGATACTAATCTCCCTATATCTAGACCAGAGTCATGCATACTGTGTCTGAAAGGTTGAAAACCCAAGTTTTCAGAGCCTTTCGGAAAATGTTCTCAGCGGAGATAAGGCGCAGGTTGAGTGGAAGTTTGTTCCAGGCTTTAGCGCCCAATGTTGCAAGGGATTTTCCTCCTTTTGTGGACAATCTGAATTTAGGGGTCAGCAACAAATTCAAGTTGGCCGATCTAAGGGTGCGTGTTGGTACATAACGTTTAAACCAGGGGAGGAAATATTTGGGTCCTTGCTGGTGGTATGCTCTGAAAGTGATCACCAAGATCTTAAACAGTATGCGTTTGTGAACAGGCAGCCAATGCAGGGCCCTGAGCGCGGCCGAGGCAGATGACCTCCTCGGCCAGTTTAGGACCAGACGGGCGGCAGCATTTTGGACTACCTGCAACCTATGCAGGACTGATCGATTTAATCCTGCATATAGACTGTTGCAGTAGTCCAGGCGAGATGTTATGAGCGCTACTGTCACCGTCTTCCTGGCTGTCAGTGGGAGGAAGTCAAAGAACTTTCTGAGTCCTCTAATGATGTTAAAACAGGACCCTGCCACTGCCCCTGCCTGCTGTTTAAAAGCTAGTGCTCCATCAAACGTTTTGGGAGCCCCCTTTTTTCTTGGCCCCTGCTTCACGAATCACCCCGAGACTTTCAGGATAGGAGCAGAGCGGACCTGGCCATTAGTTTTGAAAATTTCGCGAAGATTCGTCAACCGGAGCCAAAGTTATTCCAAGTAGAATGTTGCAGATTTCCTATGGAAAATAGGTCCTAACTATATCTACCTACTAGCAACCGCCAGTAGGTAATAGATATATATATTAATATATATATATATTATAGGATATTGGACAAAATATCATGCACGCCTGAGGATATGAATGTGTATACATATATATATATATATATTACCTACTGGCGGTCGCCAGTAGGTATATATAGTTAGGATTTTTTCTCTATGGGATTTTTGAAAATTCTATGTCTAATAACTTTGGCGTTTGTGGACGGAATTGGCTGAAATTTTCAGGAAAATGGCACATTTTGTTTCTGAGCAGCCCTTGAAAATTTGGGGGGGGGTTCGTCAAGGGGGGCCGAGAAAAAAGGGGGGTCCCAAAACGTGTTTTTAACATTGAGTTTTCCATAGGGCGGTTGGCCTCACTTTTAGCCCGAACGGCTGAATGGATTTGCACGAAACTTGGCAAAATTGTAGGGACTGGTAGCCCGATGTGCCTTTTGTAGGTCTCAATATATGTGCTCCAGTGGATTTTGAGAAATTAACGTTTGAAAAAAGATATATATCTGTAACAGCGGACCTGGCAGCGTCCCAGGACGCGTACTTTTCGCGCAACGGAGCTTTGTGAAGCGAAGCTGATTGGTTCTCCGGCGTCTGTCAACATTCCAAAAAGTCCGTAGCGGCCGCCATCTTGTCTCTCGGTAGGATCGAGAGACAAGAGGAGGTCAAAACAAAGGGGGAAATAACTATAAGGGGGCATAGTAGATCCTCGCTGACCCCCTAGGTTTGATGTGGAGGTTTTAAAAGGGCCCCGCGGGGCAAAAAATAATAATAATAATAATAATCGAACGGCTGAATGGATTTGCACGAAACTTGGCAAAATATTAGGGACTGGTAGCCCGATGTGCCTTTGCTAGGTCTCAATATATGTGCTCCAGTGGATTTTGAGAAATTAACGTTCAAAAAAAGATATATATCTGTAACAGCGCTCCGCTTCGCGTAACGGAGGTTTGCGAAGCTGATTGGTCATTCTGTCACTGGGCTATAGTTGGGCTACATCTGGCTGATATTTGGGCTACATTTGTTTTTTTGTGTGTCTGGCGGCCATCTTTGGGCTACATTGGGCTACATTGGGCTTCATTGGGCTACATTGGGCTACATTTGGGCTCCAACATATATATAGGCCAATGTAGCCCAATATATATTTTTCAAAGTTAATTTTCGTAAAAACCACTGGAGCATATATCTTGAGACATAGCAAACGCACATCGGGCTACCAGTCCCTACAATTTTGCCAAGTTTCGTGGAAATCCATTCAGCCGTTCGAGCTAAAAGTGAGTTCAACCGCCCTATGGAAATGAAGGAAATGAATGGGTAATTTGTAATTAGCAAATAGCTAATCGCAAACTAGGAATGGTAAAGAATCGCTATTTATTCCTTAAAGTTCGCTATTTAGGAAATGCAAAAAACTTTGATGATACATATGGCGGTTCATCTCTAACAAGATAAGAAGCATAGGGATACATTTATGATGACTGGCGCATCACCAGGGATGTGTTAGTCATTCTGTGCCGCTGTTCCGTCACCTATGGTGTGCTGCATTTACAATGCGGCGCATCATGGGGCAAAAACAGCACAGATGCGTGATGTATCTGTGCCGTAAAGGTGGCGCATTGCTGGAGTTGTATCGCAAGTGTGATGAAGCTCCAGCAAGGGTCGGGGGTGCCCCTGTCGCAGGGTTTCTGTTCTCACACAGAACTGTGGACAGAGGATTGGAACCTCGGCGAATTAGGGTGTCCCAAAACTCACGTTAGTAATCAAAAACTCCTTAGCAAGCTAGGTACAGTGTCACATTGGATATAACAAACTCTCAATGTTTAGACAATCCAGAATATGAACTTATAGTACCTCAGGATACGTGGAACTCATGAACAGTCGGTCGTTATATATTTCTTAGAAACCAGAACATGGAGTTAAGAAGAACACATGTGTATTTGAAATGTTTATTTACTAATGCCGTCTTCTCAGGCGTAGTATCTTAGATAATACAAGTACACATATTATCAGTAGCAAAATTACCAGCATAGTTACTAGTACATAAAAAGCGAATGGTGATAGTATGTTAACATGCTGTAAATGAATAAGAGTTAGCAACACTTATAAGCAGCCGCGGGCCGTGGAGGGAGTTACGGTGAGGCAGGGAGGCGGGGAGGGGGAGAAGCAGGGTGGAGAATACAAGTACACATATTATCAGTAGCAAAATTACCAGCATAGTTACTAGTACATAAAAAGCGAATGGTGACAGTATGTTAACATGCTGTAAATGAATAAGAGTTAGCAACACTTATAAGCAGCCGCGGGCCGTGGAGGGAGTTACGGTGGGGCAGGGAGGCGGGGAGGGGGAGGGGCAAGGTAGAGAGGGCTCCACCCTGCTTCTCCCCCTCCCCGCCTCCCTGCCTCACCGTAACTCCCTCCACGGCCCGCGGCTGCTTATATCTCACCCTCCCTAATACACATATTATATTATTTGCTAAGAAGGTCTCTTTGTGTTGGTTTAGGGCGTGCCCATACTTTAGTGTCTTAGATTTGAAGGAATCACATCAGCATACACCAGCTCTCTCTTCATGTGAACCGCATCAACTGTTGTGTATGTGTGTTCGGCAAAGCAATATAAAACCCGCCTCATGCCCAGAATTGGCAGAAGTTGCACTTATGTTATGAGTATGAAGTCGTGGAGATCAGACCTCATAACAATTCTGTATCGTGTTGTTCTTGAAACTTTAGCACTCGCTGTACAGATATAGTTTAACAAGCAAAGCAGATAGTAGAGCAATAACATATTATTCTCATGTAAACCACGATGAACTACTAGGTGGAAAGCTAAAGCAACAACTAAGTGTCGTGTGCAGAAGTTGCAAAAAAGGAAAAATGGCGTTTAAACCGGTAATGAGCCCATGCTAACTTAACACGGTGTAAAGATATCCAGGACCTAGATGACACCTCCCCATGATCCGGAAACAAACTGAATAAGATAATAGAAGTGCCATCTCATGAGAGCAGATTGCAAGTTTATATGTGGACGGTCCGCAAGGTAAAGCATTAAAAACTAGGAAAATTTAATGCTAAAGAAAAATAAAACAGCCAAGTACTTTATCGAGTCTTAAGCCAATAGGCAAGGTAAATAATAAAAACTTGACAAATAAGTCAATGAATTGTCAATGAAATGCTAGTACTCAGCATATCAAACATGAAAAAGGTCTATGACATAACTGTGTATGCAAAATAAGCTGCAACAGCCTCCAATAGGAAGTCACCGTCTTCATCCGAAAACAGTTCAGCCATCCAATTTAAAAGCGGAAAAGAACATACGTGCTCTCCCAGCACCGGATCCTCTATCACCATCAGAGGACAGCTCGGTGGGTTTTCAAGAAAGCTCTGTTCCAAGAAAGACTGTGCTGCCGCCAGTAAATTCCAGGGACCAAGTAGTCCATGCATCAATGCCACAGCCATAATCCTTTCGCCAGGACAAACCAACTCGTGAGTAATGATAGGAGTCATCAGCTGATTAAAGTCGACGTCAGGAGAAACCGGTCCGCAGAGACACAAATCAATGGCCCAATCGAAATCACAGGTCAGGCAGTGAAATACAGGCTGGACACAGGTGAAGTAGGAGAATCGAAAAGATAATCCATATGCCGTGCTTAATATCGCCAACGGCATTGTGCCATAATATTCTAGCATGCGATTGCGGAACAGTGTCAGCAGCTGCAGGGTGGGAGGTTGCATAGGAGGGACATCCATATTTAAAAATGTAAAAAAGCACAAGAGCGTCCGCTGGTAATGCAAGTAAAAATGCCAATCCACGAACCAGAGTGGAGAAAATAGAATGAAAGGAAGCAGGGATGACTCCAAAGATTTTCTCAAATGAAGTCACGAGACCACTGGTAACAACTTTAAAAAAGTGCGCCAGGGTCTTTGTGGAGGATGCGTTAAAGATAGTCGGAACCATCTTGCTGAAATTGAAAGGCAAATCTGAATTGAAAAGGGTCTGCACCTCTGTACGGTGTTCGCTATGTGAAGCACGAAAGTTTCACGGGCCGAACTCAAGGCCACCTCTCTCTGAGACAAAAGAGCTCTTATTCTTGCCATGCCGTTGAAATCTGTCCCAAGGTTGGTATTTGTGGCCAGATTGAAAACTCCCTATGTTCATGTGTGGGAGGAAATAGAACATTTCTGCAGCAAATAACCCGTTCACTTACTGTTACGATAAAAGGAATACTTTTAATTAACTCAGAACAATCTTCATTATTGAGCATCAAATAACTACCATTTTCCAACAACTTGAACGTGGGGATGATAGCAGGAACTGGCGTGCCTTGCAACACGCAAGCCATATTTGGTCGGTGTTTGTTGCATGAACCGTGTAACTGTATGTGCCTACACATTAGTGAATGATCTGGCGTCTCAGTGCATTCCTCTCCATTCAGATAAACTTCTTGATCATCTTTGAAACATCTGTATGTGTATGGAAGCGACCAGACCTCATGAAGAAAAGCACTACCTAAAGGTTCATAACGACCTATTGGTATATATTTCATTGTATTGTATTTATTGCTTATTGAGCGCAGCTGTCACCCAAAGGGTATCCTGGCGCTGAGACCTAACCATGCATCTATTGAGAAGCTACATTACTCTGGGGAACAAGTAGGTTTTAAGGCTCTTTTTAAAAGTGAGCAGATCAGGGCAGCTCCTTAATGTCAAGGGGAGAGTGTTTCACAACGTGGCAGCCGCGAAACTAAAAGCGCGACCACCCATTCTCGTTCTATTGATTTTGGGGACTCTTGCCAGAAACGCCGAAGATGATCTTAAAGGTCTGGCTGCCTGATACCAGAGGAAGAGAGTCTGGAGAGGTATTGGTCCCAGTCCATGCAGGGCCCTAAAAACAAGGCAGAGAGCCTTAAACGCAATTCTCTGCTGGACTGGGAGCCAGTGCAAATCGGCCAAAGCTGCCGATGAAGAGGCGGACCGTGGTCGAGACAGGGCCAGTTTAGCGGCCATATTCTGTATCCTTTGGAGCTTTAGGACCAGAGTCTTCGGGGCACCCAGAAGTAGTGCGTTGCAGTAGTCAATCCTACTGAGAATGGAACTACGCACTACCTCAGCTCTGGAGCCCCGTGGGAGAAGTGGCAAGATTTTCCGTAGAACACGGAGCAAGCCCATACATGTTGCTGCCGTTTTGTTTACGGAGGCATCAAGCTGCAAATTGGGTTCGAATAGAACTCCCAGGTTGCGGGCTGACTCTGCCGCCTCCACCGAGCCCGGGATGGACACTGGCCAAAAATCGGCCGGTAGTGTACGGGGAGTTCGGTCCAAGGAGCAGTGGAGTACCTCCGTTTTTGATCCATTGAATTGTAGCGCATTGGCTCGCAGCCATGCTGCTGTGGCTGCCATACAACGGTGAAAGGCATCCCTTGAAATGGCATCTGAACCCTCAAATGAAAAAATCAACTGAGTGTCATCGGCATAGTTGACAACAGATATGCCGAATGACTTTATCAGTGCTATCAAGGGACGAAGATATATATTAAATAGGATCGGGCTAATAGCCGATCCTTGGGGAACTCCCTGTTTCACCCGCCTAGTGGCTGATCGAAAAGGTGGTAGTGCCACGGCTTGTTGTCGGTTGTCCAAATAGGACGTGAGCCAGTCTAAGGCCAGACCGCACACTCCCGCACTCCGAAGACGGCCAAGTAATACTTCATGGTCCACCGTGTCGAACGCGGCCGACATGTCAAGTAGCACAAAAAATGCAGACTTGCCCTTGTCGACTCGCGTTCGCAGATCATCCAACACGGTGACCAAGGCCGTCTCGGTGCCGTGCGCTGGCCTGAAGCCAAATTGTGCAGCATCCAGTCATAGATTTGTTTCTAGGAAGTTGGATAAGGCTCTTGTAACCCATCTCTCGAGGATTTTTATCGCAAATGGTAATAGCGAGATTGGCCTGTAATTAGCCGAGCAGAGAGGGTCCAAAGAAGCCTTTTTCAACAGAGGTGTTACAATAGCCAACTTCCAACTGTCTGGAACTGACGCTGTGGTCAATGATTGACAGCAGATGGAGTGCAACGGAGGGAAAAGCTCATCTTGAAAGGCCTTCCAGATCTTATGAGGCATTGGATCCAGCGGCGATCCTGACGATACACTACTTGCCAGGATAGCAAATTCCTCTAACGAGGGGACGGGAAAGCTGGACAACTGAGGCATACCTTCCTTGTTAGGTGCCCAATTGGAGTCCAAATTGTCCAGGTTGTCAGACGGGTCCAAAGGAGAGACTACAGATGTTACGGATTGTTCAGAATTTTCGAGTCCAGTCAGGATAGTCCTGATTTTCTCCTCAAATGCAAGGGCCAGTGAGTCGCACAGCGCCTGCGAGGCCGAGATGGTAGACGCCATGCAAGGCGGGTCAGACAAAGTCTTGACCAATCTAAACAGGGTCTGAGATTTGTTAGAGGCCTTCGCCAAAGAATCTTCCAGAAACTTGGCTTTTGCGGTTCTTAACTGGGCCTTGTATTCGTGCAAGGCTGCTTTATAGGCCGCCTTATCCTGCTCCCTGTATCCTCTCCTCCATGTACGCTCCGCCTGTTTACAGCGAAGTTTGGAGTGCCCCAATTCTTCGCTGAACCAGGCGTTTAGGCCCCTGGGCCTGTCTCTTACCTTACGTAAGGGGGCCAGGTCATCAAGAGATGATACAATATGCCGGCAGAGAGAAGCATAGCTCTTGTCCACATTCTCCTCCATCCGAAAGGTTCCCGGTAGGAGTGTAGGTCGAATCGGTTCCCTGAGGAGACGACTCCATTGCCGATTCAACTTCCTACTGGTCGGTTTATTGGGTCTCCATGGGGCAGGCATAAGAAGGGACACAACAATCAAAGAGTGATCGGTCCAACCCTGGGCCTCGACCTTATGTATCACAACCAAATTCTTATCAGCAAATACCAAATCTAGTATATGTCCCCTATCATGGGTGGGTACCTGAACCAGTTGAGCAAGTTGGATATTGCTACAGGCTTGGCACAGTTCTCGGAAGGCCAAGTCATGGGGGCCAGAAGGCCATTTCATACAATTTGAAAACTTATATAAAGCAAAAGGCAGCGTTATTAAACCGTGGATAAGGCACGTTGCCAAAAAACCCGCAATCCTCTGCTGATGATGTCACTGAGCATGTCATGAATGATGTAATATGTGACATCATCAGCAGTGGATTACGGGTAATAGTATCTCTAGTTTACTCCCCTATAGCTGTCTTTCTTTTAACATAAGTGTCTGTTTCCTTCCCTTATACTTACTGTTTTTGGTTCGCTTCCGGTTCGCGTACCGGCGAGCGAACTGGGAAGCGAACTAAGAGAAATAGAGGTTGGCACAGTTCCAAATATTGTACCAATTTTTTAATAACGGGGAGGTAGTTCTGAAAAGAACTTTTTTTTTTATTGTTTTTGTTGTTTTATATTTTTTTAATTATTTTTCGGAACATTTTTTTACTTTTTTTGAATTTTTCTGAACAGTTTTATATTTTTTTGGGTTTTTCTTGGAGGGGGCAATGAAAACGATTCATTGTAAAGGGCTCAACAGGAGCAACAAAACAAAAAAAGAAGTATTTATTATTTTGGGCGTTTCGTACAAACTTGCATATGATAGTCAATAGCTCTGTTGATCAGAGTGATGCTTCTTTCTCCGTAGCAAATGAATCCATCGCAAAATACGCAGATGTGTTTTACTTCACCAAATCTCATTTGTATGTTTGGCACCATCTCCCTGCCCTCTGGTCCCGTTACTTCCGGTACAACAGATCTTCTGGCCATAATAGGGAGATTATCTAGGTCGTTCCGAAACTGTGCAGCACTGTAGTTGTTAGGATGCCACCTAGTCATATGGCGATGCATTGTGTAGTTTCCGAAACTGTATTTTTTCTCGGTTCCTCTGGACAGTCTATCTTGACATATAAGGCAAGTTACGTATCTTGCATTTACATTTTTCTGACCTTTGGGAATTTTAAAAAATTTCCAAATGAAGTTTTCTTTCCGGTGAGACGTCCTGGGCTGCTCAGGCAAAAACTGCCTCTCTTCGTGCTCGTCGTCCTGTTCCTCTTCTTCCTCTTCTTGTTGAATTATAACTTGAGCAGGTGGTCCACTCTTCCTTGGATGTGGTGGAGGTGGTGGGGAAGCACCAGCTGAAGCTACTAAAGAAGCCATTGCTCAGTGATCACAAAGGGTCTTTCTCTCACAATGATGAAAGTCAGAGTGAGGAAAGAAGGAGGGATTTTCATCATTTGGGAAAAACAAGAGTTCTCAACCAATCAAAAGTGTTCATTTTAGATTATATGACCTAGTCTTACATCATTAGGAAACCAAAAGTGAAATGAACCAATGAAAAGTGTTATTACCAAGTCACATGACTTGCTGTGTTTACGTTAAGCGCTTTGCAGGGCCTCCCGGTTTGCTTCCAGAAACCTGCGCTTTGCGACTCGCTTCGCGTACCAGTTCGCTAACGTAGCACGTCATATGACGTATCACGCGAGAACGTGAAACGTCATGCGGACGGGAGGCGTCACGATGTTGTTTTCTAACGCGGCACTTGCGGTAAAGAAACGTTTACCGGCTCGCGGTCTATTTCGCGGCATCAAGGTCAGCTAACGGGAAGCTTCCCGATTCGCGAAGCGGGAACGAAGAAAAAAAAATATTTAAAAAAAAAATTATTCATAAACATATAAAATATATTTTGGGATTTAAAGAAGAATACATTTTACAGCTACAGATATTAGCTGTTAAAAAACCAATGAAATTCACAGAAAAAACCATAGGTTATAGACCATATATAGTTAGGAATTAGCATTTACAAAACCTTGAAAATTCACTGAAAAAACCATAGGTTATAGACCATATATAGTTAGGAATTAGCATTTAGAAAACCTTATTTTACTCACACAAAACCATTGAAATTCCATATATAGTTAGTTGCACTAACTATATATCGCGCACCCGCAATCCACTGCTGATGATGTCACATATTACATCATTCATGACATGGTCAGTGACATCACTGATGACATCACTGATGACATCTCAAATGACATCACTGATGACATCATCTAGTGTCTGTGTGTTTTTGTAAAGTTTAAATACGTTTTACATATTGAAGAATGAGTGGATGTATGGAAGACTGAGTGTGTGTGTGGCTGGCTGGGAGGTGTGTGACTCTGTGCATATCAATGTGTACTTGTATCAGTGATTGTATAAGAGAGTAAGTATGTGTTAGTATATGTGTGAAAAGTATGGTGTTCTGTGTTTAACTATAGATGAGGAAATCGAAGTGTGATTGATTCTTCACAGGACTGACTAGGTGTATGAGTGCATATGATAGTGTTCTAATAATAACTGACTGTATGTATGAGTAATTGTATGGGTGAATGAGTGAATGTGTGTGTAGACGTACGAATCAGTGAGTGTGTATGTAGTAACTGGTATTGGTGTGTCATGATGTCATCAGTGATGTCATTTGAGATGTCATCAGTGATGTCATTTCAGATGTCATTAGTGATGTCATCAGTGATGTCACTGAAGTATGGTGTTCTGTGTTTAACTGTATAGATGAAGAAATGGAAGTGTGATTGATTCTTTACAGGACTGACTTGGTGTGTGAGTAACTCCATGGATGAGTGGCAGTGTGTGACTGTCTGCATAGGTGTATGAGTGCATATGATAGTGTTGTAATAATGAGTGACTGTATGTATGAGTGATTGTATGGGTGAATGAGTGAATGTGTGTGTAGACGTAGGAATCAGTGAGTGCGTATGTAGTAACTGGTATTGGTGTGTCATGATGTCATCAGTGATGTCATTTGAGATGTCATCAGTGATGTCATCAGTGATGTCATTTGAGATGTTATCAGTGATGTCATCAGTGATGTCACTGACCATGTCATGAATGATGTAATATGTGACATCATCAGCAGTGGATTGCGGGTGCGCGATATATAGTTAGTGCAACTAACTATATATGGAATTTCAATGGTTTTGTGTGAGTAAAATAAGGTTTTCTAAATGCTAATTCCTAACTATATATGGTCTATAACCTATGGTTTTTTCAGTGAATATATATATATATATATATATATATATATAAATATATATATATATATTTATATATATATATATATATATATATATATATATATATATATATATATGTTATATATATATATATATATATATATATATATATATATACACATTCATATTCTCAGGCATGCATGATATTTTGTCCAATATTCTAGGCCTCCAGCATGTGCCGATATTTCTCACAACATTGGGAGAGCTCTGGTGACTATGGCTATTGGTTAAATTGAACAAAATAATGAGTAATTGACTTTTATTTTCAACAAGCTCTTAGAGTTTTTTTGCTACTCTATGTGGGACACCATATGTATGTTTGATGACATTGGGTCAGAGATAGGAGACAGCAGTTTTAAATTGCTGGTTCCGGTTCTCTTGCACACATTTGGTAGACATGCCTTTTGTATTATGAATATTTGATATTTTTACCTGTGTTTTTAAGGATTGTATTACACCCTTTTTTAATGGTACTATACTGTGAGTCGTTTCCCAGCTTTATATTATAGATCTTAGTTATACAACTAGGGCTGTCCTTGTGATGAAAGCAGTTTCCAGGGATACACATGCAATGAATATCTTGGATCAAGATGCTGTTTGAATCATGAGTAAGTTGCAATTTTGGAAAATGTATTGGGATGACAGTAACCTTGAGGTATCAAATCCATGTTAAACTCTAATTGGGTCTATGTCATATTTTAGGAAGTGTTGATTGGCGACCAGCTTGAGGATATCAATGCCCAGTTAGAGACTTTTGTAGGTGTGAGAACTTGTTTGAAGAGAAGGTTCCTGCCCTTATTGGTGCGGAGGGGGGCGGGGTCAATATAACAATACAAACTCTGATGGAATGATAAAATGTACATGATACGAAGTAATTGCCATTTTAATTGCCACTGTAAATAATTGCTCTGTATTTCAATTTCTGGACCATCCGGAAACCCATTTAACCAATTATAGCTTGGGGCATGGTGTATTTAGATTAAACTGCTATATAGGAACATTTACTTCAATTGATCTGGAAAATCTGAAATTTACATTCAATATTCATTTTTGCAAACATATTTTATTGATTTTCATCTTAGCAAGCAAATAACCATTGTCACAATAATCAAACTTCCCTCTCCTCCATCAAAATATTATCTATATGCACAGGTATACGTCCACTCTCCTGAGTAATAGTGTTCATGTCCTATGTTCCCCATGTGCAATTAGGAATCGTGGCGTAATATTTATCAATTTACATGGCAAAAAACCGACATTAATAATCTGTTCCATCATATTACTCAAACTCTTAAGGATCCCCCCCATCCCCCTAGCCCCCCTCCCTCCCACCGGTGTGTTCTAACTATTTACAACAATTCAGTATATAGAGCTTGTGTTTACAATCAGTCAAGATGCATGTTATTGTAACCGGTGTTCCAGCATCCCGACTCACCACAACTCACTAGTCCTCTTCGACCTCAGTCGATAGGGTTATCAGCGTCTGAACCAGTTCTTCCCATGCCCTTGCTGTATCTAGTGCCTTTTCATTGTTCTGGTGTCTCGCCTGCCGGAGACGAATGGCCCCCTCTTCACTAGCCCACTTGATCAGCTCAGCTCTCCATTTTTTACTGCTGGGACCTTCCTTCGTCTTCCAGCGCATCGTAATTTCCCTTTCTGCCAGTACTAGGCCCATATCTATAAACTTACTTGTCACCTTCGTCTTGGAGGTATGAGGGAACCAGTGCAATATACATGTCGCTATATCAAAGGTCAACTGGCGTTCCGTAATCAAGTTTAGTAGTCCCCCCACCTCCTCCCAATAGTTCCGTAACTTTGGGCACCCCCACAACATATGGTCTAACTCTGCGCCTATCATATTACACCTAGGACACATCACATCCCCAACATTATAATATTCCATGATTTTACCCGGACTCAAATACGCCCTATGGATTATAAAGAAATGTACTAGTTGAAAGCGTGCATTCCTGGTGCCCTTCCATGCCCTACGTAGGAGTTGACCCCATGTGGCCTCTGGTATGGGCCTCCCCACTCTCACCACCCATTTCAGTCATAGTGTATCCAATGGTGCCAAACCCTCCATCAGCATTCGTGAATATAGACATGTTACTGCCTTGAAGGCACCTGCTGCCATCACCACATACTGACACGCTTGCGTTATTTCTGGTTCTAGCAGTCCCCCTTTCCAGTGCTTTTGGATAGCTCGCACTAAGGCCGCATGTATCAGAAAATCTCCTCTAGGGAGATCAAACCTCTCCTGCAGCATCTGAAAAGATAACAGCGCTCCATCTTCATACAAGTCCCCTAACATGTGTACCCCCGCTTGCTCCCACTCCCATAATGACGACCAATCTCCTCCATGAGGTAAGGCTGTCATCATCCCTAGTGGGATCTCGGGCGCATAAAGGCGTTGCGCATTCGCCCTACGCCGGCTTCTATTCCAACACAGCCTCAGCGTTTTTTACTCTAAGGTGAGATCTTTAAGTTCCAGTCTTTGCTGCAGCACTATGAAAGACAGGATATGTCTCAGAATTCCACCCCCTCTCACATGTTCCGGGCCCATGAATTCCTTGGCCACCTCCTGTGTAAGAACCTGCAACTGCGCTGCTAAATAATACAACTCCAGGTCAGGGACCGCTAAGCCGCCCTCCACCTTAGGTCGCATTAATGTCTTAAGCACCACCCTGCATCTCCCTGATCCCCAGATAAATCCTACCATCATAGATTTCAGGTTGGCGAACACGGAGCACGGCACCCATATAGGTAGAGTCCTAAAAAGGTACAACAGTCTAGGCAGTGCCACCATCTTCAATAAAGCTATCCTGCCCATCATCGAGAGCGGAAGGGTACTCCAAAATGCCAGGCTCCCCTTAGGGGCTCGTACACATCTCCCTATATTCCCTTCTAAGAGGTCGCTGGTTCCATGATAAACATGTACTCTGAGGTATGCTAAGCAAGCAGGTTCCCACCGCACAGACGTCAGCATCGTAGGTACTACGCTCCCCGATTGCACTGAGAACAAGCAAGTTTTACTCCAATTGACCTGGAGGCCTGGGACCATTCCAAAATCCGACAACAATTGCGCTGCCCCCGCCAATGCGCCATCCGTATCTGCCAAAAACAACAGCAAATCATCCGCGTATAGTGAAATGTATTGTTGTATTCCTCTAAATGCCAGGCCCTCATACCACTGTCCCAACCGAGCTCACGCTACCAGCGGTTCCATTGCTAGCGCGAACAGCAAAGGGGACAGCGGACAACCCTGTCTTGTCCAACAGGCCACTTCATAACAGGGAGAAATCATCTGCCCTACTTTAACTCTCGCCACTGCCGAAGTATACAACACCGTCGTCCACCTCACAAACTCTTCGCCCAGTCCAAAGCGCCCCATTGTTGTATACAAATACGGCCATTCGAGGCTATCAAAAGGCTTTTCTATATCTACTGATAAAATTGCAGCCCTAGGCGAGTCTATACCTGCTTCTCCTAGGATCCTCACCAATCTCCGCACATTTGTGGCAGTATTCCTGGTAGGGATAAATCCCGCGTGATCTTCATGGACCAAGGCAGTCATATGCTGCAGCTAGCCCAATGCCAGAATCCGACTAAGTATCTTATAGTCAGTAGTAAGCATTGACAATGGGCGATTCGCTGCTGTATCTGTGCCATCACGTCCAGGCTTTAGCAGTGGGACAATGAGGGCCTCGCGCATCGATTCCGGCAGCTGCCCCAAGTCCCGTGCCTCGCTATAGACCTCCAGCAACCGTGGTGCTAATATGTCTATAAATTGCATATAAAATTCCACTGGTAATCCGTCCACTCCTGGTGTCTTATTCCTTGCCATCTGCTTAATGGCGCTCCTAATTTCTTCCAGCGATATGGGCCAACCTAGATGCCGCGCCTGCTCTTCCCCCAACTATGGAAGCATGACACTCCCCAAGAAAGACCCAATAGTCTGCTCATCCACTGTTAATGTACTCTCATAAAGCTTCTCATAATATTCTACGCGGTATAGGGTTAGCTAGCCAAGCCAGCAGCGTACCTGCCCTGTCGCCCTCTGCATGTGCTTTCTCGACATATTTCCGATAGTCGAAGCAATGCAGCCTCTCTACTTCCGTGGCCAGCTTATCTTTAGCTTCTACCACTTCCCTCTGAAGCTCTGGGTGATCAGGCCTAGCTTGCTCTGCCAATCTTAATCGTTTCTCCGCTTTTTCAACATCCTGCAGCAGGAACTTCCTTACCCCAGCAAATTTACTTATGCATATCCCCCGTACTATCACCTTAAAGGCATCCCATTCCATCGCCCTCGAAGGAGTAGACCCTGCATTCTCATTAAAGTAGTGTGTTATCCCTTCCTCCACCTCCCTACGAAACACCGGATCCTCTAATGTTTTGGGGCGCAATCGCCATGTAGGAATTTCGGCCCTCTCCTTCGTCCACTTCATAGTGAGCAGCAGTGGGTTATGATCGGACGAGGTCCTAGTGAGATATTCAGAGCTGGTCACAGCCGAAGCCACCATTGGGGAGCACAACACAGCAGCCAGTCGAACATGCAGTTCGTGTAACGCTGAAAAGTAGGAGTAATCCCTAACTTGCGGGTGATGCCATCTCCAAACATCAATCAAATGCCACCTAGCCTGCCAATCCAACCTATGCTTGGACAGTTGATGAACAGGGGAATCTGGTAAGGGGGGGTGAGATCTGTCTATGGTCGTGTCCGTTATTGAATTAAAATCCCCTCCCACTATGAGCGGGCGCGCCAGAAATAGTGCCAGACATTCGGTCCAGAAATCGCGCTTGATCTACATTTGGGGCATAAATGCTACAGATGGTCACCTCCCTGCCATATAGGCACCCTTCAACTGCCACAAATCTGCCCTTCCCATCTATTGTCTGTTTAAGCATCTGAAAAGGGACCCCCGCTCTAATCCAAATTAATATCCCACTCGCAAACGCCGAATATGATGTGCTAAATACCTATTCTCTCCATCTACGCTGCAGTTGAAGGCCCTCCGATCTATTAAGGTGTGTTTCCTGGAGCAACGCTATGTGCACTCCCCTTCTAACTAGATGTACATGAACCCTGTGATGCCTCGTCATCGTGTGTAGCCCCTTACATTCCAGGTAATACATCGTAAATCAGGTACAGCCCCCATCACAGCAATACAACCACTCCCTCCTTCCACTGACAGCATTGAACACACCGGTGTACCCCAAAACCCAACTCATCCCCCAGCCCCTATCTCCCCTCCCCACCAAGAACTGGTCCTATAACAACATTGTTAGTTCCCATCCAAACTAATCCAACACTCCTCTCATACCTAAGCCCAGCAGTAGCCACTGCAGGCATGCCTTAAGGGCGACAGGGGGGGGGGGGCATAGTGCCAATGGGGACCGCTCCCGCTCGTACAACCACCCCGCTGCCATCCCAATAGAACACAGCCACCTCTGCCACCCGTGCACCCGTTAGCAATATAGCGAAGCTTTGTACTTTAAGGCGTTACTCTGCACCGGAGTCACATCTCAGATAAAATTCTCTGTCCACCACATTGTTCGACTGCGCTATTACAGCGCCATACATGGCCCACTCACAGCTCCCCAGCTGATTACCAACCCCATCACTCTACAACACGAATCCTCACTCCTCAATGAGTCCATCCGCCGTGGCTGGGGTGACCTGCGGCATCCGAACACTGCCGACCTTTGACAACTCCGATTCCGACTGTGACTTGTCCTTCTTCGCGTCCGTGCTCCCTGGTGATTGCCAAGTCTGACTGCTAGATAGTGCTGATGCTGCCTCTAGTGCATTCTGTCTCTCCAACTCGGTTTGGGACTGCGATGGTCTCCGCACATTCTGCCTCCTGCGCCGAAGGCGTTGCGACTGGCGTTGGGGGAGTCCTTCCGATATTTCCTGCAAATGCCGTTCCTTCCGATCCGTGCCCGCTCTGTACACTTCCAGCCATGTCCATGAGTCTTCCGGGGTATCATGAAAGTGAGTAGCACCGTCCAGCATTGTCTTCAGTTTCGCTGGGAACAGTAGCGAGTATTGGATGCCCTCTGATCGCAGCTCCCGCTTCACAGCCCAAAATGAAGTTCGGCGTCGCTGAATGTCCAATGTATAATCCGGAAATATGGTCACCCTTCCGTTATCGACCTGGTACGGCCCATCCGTTCACCCCCTCTGCAACAATAAGTCTCTGTCCCGGTAGTGCAAGAGCCTAGCCACCACTGGACATGGGGGACGACCTGGCTGTGGCGGTCTGGCAGGCACCCTGTGTGCGCATTCCAATGTAAAGAAGGTAGATAGACCCTCAGTTGCAACCACTGTTCTCAGCCACTGTTTGAGGTATTGCACCATATCAGATCCTTCCACTTTTTCAGGTAGGCCCACCACGCAAATGTTGTTGCGTCTATTTCAGCTTTCAGCATCCTCGGCCCACTTCTCCAATGCTTGTATGCGATCTAGTGCATCCGTCATTTTTGCTTCCAACAGCTTTTGGGCCGGCGCCATTTCCTGGATAACCGTTTCCGTCTGCTTCACTCTATCCACCAGCTTAGAGTGGTCCGCCTTCAATAGTCCCAGCCCCGTCGCTACCTGCGCGATGTCCTGTTGCAGAGCCGTGCGTGAATCCGCAATAGCTGCTAGTAGACGGTCGAACTGTCTTTGTAATTGAGGATCCTGGGTCTCCTCCATACCATCCGATTCCGCTTGCAGCTGCTGCTTGCCCTCCGGCTGCTGGCCCGCACCCCCCCGGTTTTCCCCTTGGCTTCCCCATATTTAGAGTTTAGTAGTAGCAACAAGGTGTAATCGCCCTCTCCGTTAGGTCGCAGGTTCCCAGATCCTCTCCTATAGCCTCCACCTCTTACCGAGAGTTCCTGAACTCCCTCAGCCAGGTACATCTCCCTTCCGCCGTCACCGACTGCCAGCGTGCCAACCGGTCACCTCCATTGATTTCACAATATTCAACAACACACAAGGAGCCGGATCTCCCCAGTTCTGAGTTCACACCAGCCCTCAGCACCCAGCAGTCGAAGCGCCAAAAGGGTGAACCCCAGCTCCCTCTCCTCTGGGAGCCAAAGCGGCATTGCTGCATTATGCGCCACACCCTCCCGCGTTTGCTCAGCACCCAGCTTCAGGGCACAGTCAAGTTCTTGGATACTGTACACCATCACTCATATAGCACCAGTCCCACTGTGTCCTCTGTGCCAGCTTTTCCATGTCATTCTTCAAGGCCACAGCTCACCTCCAATTCCATGCTCTGTAACATCACCGGCACTCTCTCTAGGTGTGCTGCTCCCTTCCTTGTCTCTTGCCCCGGTCCTTTGGGCGTTCTACTGCATGTGATGGCCTGCGGAGCTCCAGGTCCCCCCCCCGCAATGACAACCAATCGTCCCCCTTGTGGCTTCTCCCTGCAGGGACCCTGCTCCTCATCCGCACCCCCCCACTCCCACCGCCCCAGCTTGCAAGGCACAGCCACCCCCCGGCCTCGAGACCGCTTCCGCAGCCCAAGGCACCGAGCAGCCCACTCACTGGGACAGGCAGACAGGGGCCAGGTTCCCCGCTCCTCACTTCTTATCTCTCTTCCGCCGGTCCGGGCCTGACGCTCAAAAGGCATCAGCGGGAGTTTCAGTCCTCCGCATGCCTACGCCCCGTAGGCGCTGCTCCACCAGGCCAGAGCGGCCCGCGCCAGAACCTCCGCCGCGCAGCACCTTCAATGTCCCCGTGCCAGGCAGCCAGAGTCCTCCGGTCGTTCGGCTCGCCCGTGGGGCCCCACTGCTCCGGCCAACGTTTCGGGCACCTCAGATAGCACCGCCGTACCCCAGCCGGGGGACCAGGCTCCTCATTCGAACATGGCCGCCATTTTGCACGCCGGGTTCTCGGCAAGCTCCTCGGCCGAGAAACGTCCCGGGGCCTCCTCTCCACACCGCTATTGTCGTTGGGAGACACCAGCACAGGACAGCCTCGTGCCCACTACTACTGGCGCCACCGGGGGTCTGTAGAGACGTAGTAGTACAGGATTACTGTGGGATCGTCACGGAGCTCGGCGCTTAAGCAGCCAGCTCCATTGGCCTCCAAGCCACGCCCTTACATTCAATATTCATGGGGTGGAGAAATGTGCCCATGTCTTCTAAGGAAACAACAGCATTGGCCATGAAAATATGGATGTACACTGGCACTTTTTAATCATAGGATCAGAGTCTACAGTTATTTATTTACTAAGTGGGAAAAAAGGTGTTATTTCTTAACCCTAAAATGAGGCTTTCTGTAATATATAATGGCATTGAATGTGTTCTGAATTTGTAAATGATTTTTGATTGTCAGGTGAAAGTGGGGTAATCATTAGGTTGTGGTAGGTAAATTCATTATAAAGTAGGATGAGATCAATTTTTATGTACTTTAAGTGGAGTGGGCTACAAGTTATTAGCCCTTACTTTCTAAAATGAAATAGGTGTAACAATTGATGTTGTGAAAGAAATATGCTTGGAATGTATAGTTGAATGTTGATTGCGATGGGCAAGTAGGGCAACTTTCTATGAATGAATGATTTAGTTATGAACGCTGCAAAAAACACAGTTGATGGACAGAATGTAGAAGAATGTCATACATTCACCCCAGTACAAGGATCTGGGCCTAAATCCATCATTTTTTTGCACTCCACACCACCCTGGGTTAGACACTGGCTATATGCAAATCAGCTCTGACCCTGTGCCTCATGGGAACAGTCCAGTCCGAACTACCAAGCCATGTCTTTCCCAGACCGGAATCAAGCATCCAAGGACCAGTTTCTGGCTATCAGCCTTCATTCAGCCTGGATAGCTTGACTCCAGTGGTGTGGAGAGCCTGGGACTCACGTCTGAGCATACCCAGCCCACTCGTGGTGAAAATTGCAAAAAACACAGTTGATAGACAGAATGTAGAACAATGTCATACATTCACCCCAGTACAAGGATCTGGGCCTAAATCCATCATTTTTTTGCACTCCACACCACCCTGGGTTAGACACTGGCTATATGCAAATCAGCTCTGACCCTGTGCCTCATGGGAAGAGTCCAGTCCGAACTACCAAGCCATGTCTTTCCCAGACCGGAATCAAGCATCCAAGGACCGGTTTCTGGCTATCAGCCTTCATTCAGCCTGGATAGCTTGACTCCAGTGGTGTGGAGAGCCTGGGACTCACGTCTGAGCATACCCAGCCCACTCGTGGTGAAAATTGCAAAAAACACAGTTGATGGACAGAATGTAGAACAATGTCATACATTCACCCCAGTACAAGGATCTGCGCCTAAATCCATCATTTGTTTGCACTCCACACCACCCTGGGTTAGACACTGGCTATATGCAAATCAGCTCTGACCCTGTGCCTCATGGGAACAGTCCAGTCCGAACTACCAAGCCATGTCTTTCCCAGTCCGGAATCAAGCATTCAAGGACCGGTTTCTCGCTATCAGCCTTCATTCAGCCTGGATAGCTTGACTCCAGTGGTGTGGAGAGCCTGGGACTCACGTCTGAGCATACCCAGCCCACTCGGGGTGAAAATTGCAAAAAACACAGTTGATGGACAGAATGTAGAACAATGTCATACATTCACCCCAGTACATGGATTTGGGCCTAAATCCATCATTTTTTTGCACTCCACACCACCCTGGGTTAGACACTGGCTATATGCAAATCAGCCCTGACCCTGTGCCTCATGGGAACAGTCCAGTCCGAACTACCAAGCCATGTCTTTCCCAGACCGGAATCAAGCATCCAAGGACCGGTTTCTGGCTATCAGCCTTCATTCAGCCTGGATAGCTTGACTCCAGTGGTGTGGAGAGCCTGGGACTCGCGTCTGAGCATACCCAGCCCACTCAGGGTGAAAATTGCAAAAAACACAGTTGATGGACAGAATGTAAAACAATGTCATACCTTCACCCCAGTACAAGGATCTGGGCCTAAATCCATCATTGTTTTGCACTCGACACCACCCTGGGTTAGACACTGGCTATATGCAAATCAGCTCTGACCCTGTGCCTCATGGGAACAGTCCAGTCCGAACTACCAAGCCATGTCTTTCCCAGACCGGAATCAAGCATCCAAGACATGGTTTGGCAGTTCGGGCTGTACTGTTCCCATGAGGCACAGGGTCAGACTGATTTGCATATAGCCATGTCTGAAATGGGGTGGCTGAGTGGGCTAAAGAATGGTGGTGGATTAAACCCAGATCAGTTGACTGGGGGTGGGTGTTTGATTTGCTCAAACGCTCCGTCCATCATCCCCTTTTGTATCGCTTTGTTCGCCCTAAGTGTGGCAGGGTATGCTCAGACGTGAGTCCCTTGCTCACTTGGCCACTGGATTCAAGATAGCCTGGCTGATGAGGATTATAAATCCGAAACCGGTCCCAGGATGCTTGTTTCCGGTCCATGGAAGACATGGTTTGGCAGTTCGGGCTGTACTGTTCCCATGAGGCACAGGGTCAGACTGATTTGCATATAGCCATGTCTGAAATGGGGTGGCTGAGTGGGCTAAGGAATGGTGGTGGATTAAACCCAGATCAGTTGACTGGGGGTGGGTGTTTGATTTGCTCAAACGCTCCGTCCATCATCCCCTTTTGTATCGCTTTGTTCGCCCTAAGTGTGGCAGGGTATGCTCAGACGTGAGTCCCTTGCTCACTTGGCCACTGGATTCAAGATAGCCTGGCTGATGAGGATTAAAAATCCGAAACCGGTCCCAGGATGCTTGTTTCCGGTCCATGGAAGACATGGTTTGGCAGTTCGGGCTGTACTGTTCCCATGAGGCACAGGGTCAGACTGATTTGCATATAGCCATGTCTGAAATGGGGTGGCTGAGTGGGCTAAAGAATGGTGGTGGATTAAACCCAGATCAGTTGACTGGGGGTGGGTGTTTGATTTGCTCAAACGTTCCGTCCATCATCCCCTTTTGTATCGCTTTGTTCGCCCTAAGTGTGGCAGGGTATGCTCAGACGTGAGTCCCTTGCTCACTTTGCAACTGGATTCAAGATAGCCTGGCTGATGAGGATTAAAAATCCGAAACCGGTCCCAGGATGCTTGTTTCCGGTCCATGGAAGACATGGTTTGGCAGTTCGGGCTGTACTGTTCCCATGAGGCACAGGGTCAGACCGATTTGCATATAGTCATGTCTGAAATGGGGTGGCTGAGTGGGCTAAAGAATGGTGGTGGATTAAACCCAGATCAGTTGACTGGGGGTGGGTGTTTGATTTGCTCAAACGCTCCGTCCATCATCCCCTTTTGTATCGCTTTGTTTGCCCTAAGTGTGGCAGGGTATGCTCAGACGTGAGTCCCTTGCTCACTTGGCCACTGGATTCAAGATAGCCTGGCTGATGAGGATTATAAATCCAAACTGGTCCCAGGATGCTTGTTTCCGGTCTATGGAAGACATGGTTTGGCAGTTCGGGCTGTACTGTTCCCATGAGGCACAGGGTCAGACTGATTTGCATATAGCCATGTCTGAAATGGGGTGGCTGAGTGGGCTAAAGAATGGTGGTGGATTAAACCCAGATCAGTTGACTGGGGGTGGGTGTTTGATTTGCTCAAACGCTCCGTCCATCATCCCCTTTTGTATCGCTTTGTTCGCCCTAAGTGTGGCAGGGTATGCTCAGACGTGAGTCCCTTGCTCACTTGGCCACTAGATTCAAGATAGCCTGGCTGATGAGGATTATAAGTCCGAAACCGGTCCCAGGATGCTTGTTTCCGGTCCATGGTAGACATGGTTTGTCAGTTCGGGCTGTACTGTTCCCATGAGGCACAGGGTCAGACTGATTTGCATATAGCCATGTCTGAAATGGGGTGGCTGAGTGGGCTAAAGAATGGTGGTGGATTAAACCCAGATCAGTTGACTGGGGGTGGGTGTTTGATTTGCTCAAACGCTCCGTCCATCATCCCCTTTTATATCGCTTTGTTCGCCCTAAGTGTGGCAGGGTATGCTCAGACGTGAGTCCCTTGCTCACTTGGCAACTGGATTCAAGATAGCCTGGCTGATGAGGATTATAAATCCGAAATCGGTCCCAGGATGCTTGTTTCCGGTCCATGGAAGACATGGTTTGGCAGTTCGGGCTGAACTGTTCCCATGAGGCACAGGGTCAGACTGATTTGCATATAGCCATGTCTGAAATGGGGTGGCTGAGTGGGCTAAAGTATGGTGGTAGATTAAACCCAGATCAGTTGACTGGGGGTGGGTGTTTTATTTGCTCAAACGCTCCGTCCATCATCCCCTTTTGTATCGCTTTGTTCGCCCTAAGTGTGGCAGGGTATGCTCAGACGTGAGTCCCTTGCTCACTTGGCCACTGGATTCAAGATAGCCTGGCTGATGAGGATTATAAATCCGAAACCGGTCCCAGGATGCTTGTTTCTGGTCCATGGAAGACATGGTTTGGCAGTTCGGGATGTACTGTTCCCATGAAGCACAGGGTCAGACTGTTTTGCATATAGCCATGTCTGAAATGGGGTGGCTGAGTGGGCTAAAGAATGGTGGTGGATTAAACCCAGAACAGTTGACTGGGGGTGGGTGTTTGATTTGCTCAAACGCTCCGTCCATCATCCCCTTTTGTATCGCTTTGTTCGCCCTAAGTGTGGCAGGGTATGCTCAGACGTGAGTCCCTTGCTCACTTGGCCACTGATATCAAGATAGCCTGGCTGATGAGGATTATAAATCTGAAACCGGTCCCAGGATGCTTGTTTCCGGTCCATGGAAGACATGGTTTGGCAGTTCGGGCTGTACTGTTCCCATGAGGCACAGGGTCAGACTGTTTTGCATATAGCCATGTCTGAAATGGGGTGGCTGAGTGGGCTAAAGAATGGTGGTGGATTAAACCCAGAACAGTTGACTGGGGGTGGGTGTTTGATTTGCTCAAACGCTCCGTCCGTCATCCCCTTTTGTATCGCTTTGTTTGCCCTAAGTGTGGCAGGGTATGCTCAGACGAGAGTCCCTTGCTCACTTGGCCACTGGATTTAAGATAGCCTGGCTGATGAGGATTATAAATCCGAAACTGGTCCCAGGATGCTTGTTTCCGGTCTATGAAAGACATGGTTTGGCAGTTCGGGCTGTACTGTTCCCATGAGGCACAGGGTCAGACTGATTTGCATATAGCCATGTCTGAAATGGGGTGGCTGAGTGGGCTAAAGAATGGTGGGGGATTAAACCCAGATCAGTTGACTGGGGGTGGGTGTTTGATTTGCTCAAACGCTCCGCCCATCATCCCCTTTTGTATCGCTTTGTTCGCCCCCTAAGTGTGGCAGGGTATGCTCAGACGTGAGTCCCTTGCTCACTTGGCCACTGGATTCAAGATAGCCTGGCTGATGAGGATTATAAATCCGAAACCGGTCCCAGGATGCTTGTTTCCGGTCCACGGAAGACATGGTTTGGCAGTTCGGGCTGTACTGTTCCCATGAGGCACAGGGTCAGACTGATTTGCATATAGCCATGTCTGAAATGGGTTGGCTGAGTGGGCTAAAGAATGGTGGTGGATTAAACCCAGATCAGTTGACTGGGGGTGGGTGTTTGATTTGCTCAAACGCTACGTCCATCATCCCCTTTTGTATCGCTTTGTTCGCCCTAAGTGTGGCAGGGTATGCTCAGACGTGAGTCCCTTGCTCACTTGGCCACTGGATTCAAGATAGCCTGGCTGATGAGGATTATAAATCCGAAACCGGTCCCAGGATGCTTGTTTCCGGTCCATGGAAGTCATGGTTTGGCAGTTCGGGCTGTACTGTTCCCATGAGGCACAGGGTCAGACTGATTTGCATATAGCCATGTCTGAAATGGGGTGGCTGAGTGGGCTAAAGAATGGTGGTGGATTAAACCCAGATCAGTTGACTGGGGGTGGTGGTTTGATTTGCTCAAACGCTCCGTCCATCATCCCCTTTTGTATCGCTTTGTTCGCCCTAAGTGTGGCAGGGTATGCTCAGACATGAGTCCCTTGTTCACTTGGCCGCTGGATTCAAGATAGCCTGGCTGATGAGGATTATAAATCCGAAACCGGTCCCAGGATGCTTGTTTCCGGTCCATGGAAGACATGGTTTGGCAGTTCGGGCTGTACTGTTCCCATGAGGCACAGGGTCAGACTGATTTGCATATAGCCATGTCTGAAATGGGGTGGCTGAGTGGGCTAAAGAATGGTGGTGGATTAAACCCAGATCAGTTGAATGGGGGTGGGTGTTTGATTTGCTCAAACGCTCCGTCCATCATCCCCTTTTGTATCGCTTTGTTCGCCCTAAGTTTGGCAGGGTATGCTCAGATGTGAGTCCCTTGCTCACTTGGCCCCTGGATTCAAGATAGCCTGGCTGATGAGGATTATAAATCCGAAACCGGTCCCAGGATGCTTGTTTCCGGTCCATGGAAGACATGGTTTGGCAGTTCGGGCTGAACTGTTCCCATGAGGC
This sequence comes from Lissotriton helveticus, assembly GCF_964261635.1. Taxonomy (NCBI): domain Eukaryota; kingdom Metazoa; phylum Chordata; class Amphibia; order Caudata; family Salamandridae; genus Lissotriton; species Lissotriton helveticus. The sequence goes on from NC_136061.1 coordinate 390,006,374, forward strand.
ACAGGGTCAGACTGATTTGCATATAGCCATGTCTGAAATGGGGTGGCTGAGTGGGCTAAAGAATGGTGGTAGATTAAACCCAGATCAGTTGACTGGGGGTGGGTGTTTGATTTGCTCAAACGCTCCGTCCATCATCCCCTTTTGTATCGCTTTGTTCGCCCTAAGTGTGGCAGGGTATGCTCAGACGTGAGTCCCTTGCTCACTTGGCCACTGGATTCAAGATAGCCTGGCTGATGAGGATTATAAATCCGAAACCGGTCCCAGGATGCTTGTTTCTGGTCCATGGAAGACATGGTTTGGCAGTTCGGGATGTACTGTTCCCATGAGGCACAGGGTCGGACTGATTTGCATATAGCCATGTCTGAAATGGGGTGGCCGAGTGGGCTTAAGAATGGTGGTGGATTAAACCCAGATCAGTTGACTGGGGGGTGGGTGTTTGATTTGCTCAAACGCTCCTTCCATCATCCCCTTTTGTATCGCTTTGTTTGCTCTAAGTGTGGCAGGGTATGCTCAGACGTGAGTCCCTTGCTCACTTGGCCACTGGATTCAAGATAGCTTGGCTGATGAGGATTATAAATCCGCAACCGGTCCCAGGATGCCTGTTTCCGGTCCATGGAAGACATGGTTTGGCAGTTCGGGCTGTACTGTTCCCATGAGGCACAGGGTCAGACTGATTTGCATATAGCCATGTCTGAAATGGGGTGGCTGAGTGGGCTAAAGAATGGTGGTGGATTAAACCCAGATCAGTTGACTGGGGGTGGGTGTTTGATTTGCTCAAACGCTCCGTCCATCATCCCCTTTTGTATCGCTTTGTTCGCCCTAAGTGTGGCAGGGTATGCTCAGACGTGAGTCCCTTGCTCACTTGGCCACTGGATTCAAGATAGCCTGGCTGATGAGGATTATAAGTCCGAAACCGGTCCCAGGATGCTTGTTTCCGGTCCATGGAAGACATGGTTTGTCAGTTCGGGCTGTACTGTTCCCATGAGGCACAGGGTCAGACTGATTTGCATATAGCCATGTCTGAAATTGAGTGGGCTAAAGAATGGTGGTGGATTAAACCCAGATCAGTTGACTGGGGGTGGGTGTTTGATTTGCTCAAACGCTCCGTCCATCATCCCCTTTTGTATCGCTTTGTTCGCCCCAAGTGTGGCAGGTTATGCTCAGACGTGAGTCCCTTGCTCACTTGGCCACTGGATTCAAGATAGCCTGGCTGATGAGGATTATAAATCCGAAACCGGTCCCAGGATGCTTGTTTCCGGTCCATGGAAGACATGGTTTGGCAGTTCGGGCTGAACTGTTCCCATGAGGCACAGGGTCAGACTGATTTGCATATAGCCATGTCTGAAATGGGGTGGCTGAGTGGGCTAAAGAATGGTGGTAGATTAAACCCAGATCAGTTGACTGGGGGTGGGTGTTTGATTTGCTCAAACGCTCCGTCCATCATCCCCTTTTCTATCGCTTTGTTCGCCCTAAGTGTGGCAGGGTATGCTCAGACGTGAGTCCCTTGCTCACTTGGCCACTGGATTCAAGATAGCCTGGCTGATGAGGATTATAAATCCGAAACCAGTCCCAGGATGCTTGTTTCTGGTCCATGGAAGACATGGTTTGGCAGTTCGGGCTGTACTGTTCCCATGAGGCACAGGGTCAGACTGATTTGCATATAGCCATGTCTGAAATGGGGTGGCTGAGTGGGCTAAAGAATGGTGGTGGATTAAACCCAGAACAGTTGACTGGGGGTGGGTGTTTGATTTGCTCAAACGCTCCGTCCATCATCCCCTTTTGTATCGCTTTGTTCACCCTAAGTGTGGCAGGGTATGCTCAGACGTGAGTCCCTTGCTCACTTGGCCACTGATATCAAGATAGCCTGGCTGATGAGGATTATAAATCTGAAACCGGTCCCAGGATGCTTGTTTCCGGTCCATGGAAGACATGGTTTGGCAGTTCGGGCTGTACTGTTCCCATGAGGCACAGGGTCAGACTGATTTGCATATAGCCATGTCTGAAATGGGGTGGCTGAGTGGGCTAAAGAATGGTGGTGGATTAAACCCAGATCAGTTGACTGGGGGTGGGTGTTTGATTTGCTCAAACGCTCCGTCCGTCATCCCCTTTTGTATCGCTTTGTTCGCCCTAAGTGTGGCAGGGTATGCTCAGACGTGAGCCCCTTGCTCACTTGGCCACTGGATTCAAGATAGCCTGGCTGATGAGGATTATAAATCCGAAACCGGTCCCAGGATGCTTGTTTCCGGTCCATGGAAGACATGGTTTGGCAGTTCGGGCTGTACTGTTCCCATGAGGCACAGGGTCAGACTGATTTGCATATAGCCATGTCTGAAATGGGGTGGCTGATTGGGCTAAAGAATGGTGGTGGATTAAACCCAGATCAGTTGACTGGGGGTGGGTGTTTGATTTGCTCAAACGCTCCGTCCATCATCCCCTTTTGTATCGCTTTGTTCGCCCTAAGTGTGGCAGGGTATGCTCAGACGTGAGTCCCTTGCTCACTTGGCCACTGGATTCAAGATAGCCTGGCTGATGAGGATTATAAATCCAAACTGGTCCCAGGATGCTTGTTTCCGGTCTATGGAAGACATGGTTTGGCAGTTCGGGCTGTACTGTTCCCATGAGGCACAGGGTCAGACTGATTTGCATATAGCCATGTCTGAAATGGGGTGGCTGAGTGGGCTAAAGAATGGTGGGGGATTAAACCCAGATCAGTTGACTGGGGGTGGGTGTTTGATTTGCTCAAACGCTCCGCCCATCATCCCCTTTTGTATCGCTTTGTTCGCCCCCTAAGTGTGGCAGGGTATGCTCAGACGTGAGTCCCTTGCTCACTTGGCCACTGGATTCAAGATAGCCTGGCTGATGAGGATTATAAATCCGAAACCGGTCCCAGGATGCTTGTTTCCGGTCCACGGAAGACATGGTTTGGCAGTTCGGGCTGTACTGTTCCCATGAGGCACAGGGTCAGACTGATTTGCATATAGCCATGTCTGAAATGGGGTGGCTGAGTGGGCTAAAGAATGGTGGTGGATTAAACCCAGATCAGTTGACTGGGGGTGGGTGATTGATTTGCTCAAACGCTCCGTCCATCATCCCCTTTTGTATCGCTTTGTTCGCCCTAAGTGTGGCAGGGTATGCTGAGACGTGAGTCCCTTGCTCACTTGGCCACTGGATTCAAGATAGCCTGGCTGATGAGGATTATAAATCCGAAACCGGTCCCAGGATGCTTGTTTCCGGTCCATGGAAGTCATGGTTTGGCAGTTCGGGCTGTACTGTTCCCATGAGGCACAGGGTCAGACTGATTTGCATATAGCCATGTCTGAAATAGGGTGGCTGAGTGGGCTAAAGAATGGTGGTGGATTAAACCCAGATCAGTTGACTGGGGGTGGGTGTTTGATTTGCTCAAACGCTCCGTCCATCATCCCCTTTTGTATCGCTTTGTTCGCCCTAAGTGTGGCAGGGTATGCTCAGACATGAGTCCCTTGCTCACTTGGCCACTGGATTCAAGATAGCCTGGCTGATGAGGATTATAAATCCGAAACCGGTCCCAGGATGCTTGTTTCCGGTCCATGGAAGACATGGTTTGGCAGTTCGGGCTGTACTGTTCCCATGAGGCACAGGGTCAGACTGATTTGCATATAGCCATGTCTGAAATGGGGTGGCTGAGTGGGCTAAAGAATGGTGGTGGATTAAACCCAGGTCAGTTGACTGGGGGTGGGTGTTTGATTTGCTCAAACGCTCCGTCCATCATCCCCTTTTGTATCGCTTTGTTCGCCCTAAGTGTGGCAGGGTATGCTCAGACGTGAGTCCCTTGCTCACTTGGCCACTGGATTCAAGATAGCCTGGCTGATGAGGATTATAAATCCGAAACCGGTCCCAGGATGCTTGTTTCTGGTCCATGGAAGACATGGTTTGGCAGTTCGGGCTGTACTGTTCCCATGAGGCACAGGGTCAGACTGATTTGCATATAGCCATGTCTGAAATGGGGTGGCTGAGTGGGCTAAAGAATGGTGGTGGATTAAACCCAGGTCAGTTGACTGGGGGTGGGTGTTTGATTTGCTCAAACGCTCCGTCCATCATCCCCTTTTGTATCGCTTTGTTCGCCCTAAGTGTGGCAGGGTATGCTCAGACGTGAGTCCCTTGCTCACTTGGCCACTGGATTCAAGATAGCCTGGCTGATGAGGATTATAAATCCGAAACCGGTCCCAGGATGCTTGTTTCTGGTCCATGGAAGACATGGTTTGGCCGATCGGGCTGGACTGTTCCCATGAGGCACAGGGTCAGACTGATTTGCATATAGCCATGTCTGAAATGGGGTGGCTGAGTGGGCTAAAGAATGGTGGTGGATTAAACCCAGATCAGTTGACTGGGGGTGGGTGTTTGATTTGCTCAAATGCTCCGTCCATCATCCCCTTTTGTATCGCTTTGTTCGCCCTAAGTGTGGTAGGGTATGCTCAGACGTGAGTCCCTTGCTCACTTGGCCACTGGATTCAAGATAGCCTGGCTGATGAGGATTATAAATCCGAAACCGGTCCCAGGATGCTTGTTTCCGGTCCATGGAAGACATGGTTTGGCAGTTCGGGCTGTACTGTTCCCATGAGGCACAGGGTCAGACTGATTTGCATATAGCCATGTCTGAAATGGGGTGGCTGAGTGGGCTAAAGAATGGTGGTGGATTAAACCCAGATCATTTGACTGGGGGTGGGTATTTGATTTGCTCAAACGCTCCGTCCATCATCCCCTTTTGTATCGCTTAGTTATGAACGCAGCACACACTTAAAAAGTAATCTTGACTCACAAGAAAAGACAGACTTTAAACATATCAATAAGCAGCAATAAAGTGATAGTTTAAAAACATAATCACATAATCGATAAACTCAAAATCCATTGATAAAAAAGGATAGGCGTTTAATTTTTCAGAGTGTCAAATGACCTAGGACAGAAACAGGCTATGCAAACGAGTGCCAGGGGGCTATAACGTAGGGAAGAAAATGGGCCTTTTGTACTGCCCAGGTGGGTAGTAAAAGACAACCATAATTGGAATGCAGTGGGCGCTTCACACCTGCTGCACTAATTATTACTACGCCTCTGGAAGGGTGGAGGAATATATAGAAGATGGAAAGAAGGAAGATAGGAGAAAAAGAAGAATATTAAAGAGAAGACAAATCGGTCGTACATACAGCAAACAAAAGAAGAAAGGATAGAAGATATGGGTAAAGAAGGGCTATAAAGAGACCTGGGAAGAGATGAAAGAGAGGGATACAGAAGATGGGGAGGAAGGATAAAGAGGCAAGGGATGGAGAGTGGGAGAGAAAGGAGAAAAAATAAAGTACATAAAGATAGATAAAAACTTATAGAGTAATAAAAATAGGGAGTAAAGGACGGAGCGAGAGAAGAAAAGATTGTTCAAACAGGTAGAAAACTGAGGGTGCCAAGGGAGGAAAGTGGATAGAATAGGCAAGCGATGTGAAGTCAGAAGGAAAAAGGATGCGAAAGAGGGAAGAAGAAAATACATAGCTAAGGAGAAAACAAATGGAAAAGGATGTTGATAAGAGACAAATGGAGAAAATGATAAGAATGAATAGATAAGGATAAGAGATAGTAGAAGAACGAGGATAGGAGAAAGGAAAATTAAATAAGGTGAGATCTTTAGGGAGAGCAAGAGATAGAGCGAAAGAGATGAGACAACAGAAAAAGGAAAAGCAAGAATAAAGAAGAGATGGAAAGAAAGAGAAGAGGGAAGAGATGGGGAGAAGGAGAAGAGGATATGCCTAGGGAGACAAGGAAGGAACAGTAGAGATAGGGAAGAGGAAAAGGAGGGATGGGCAGCATGGGAAAGTGGGAAAAGGTGGAAGATGGAGAAAATAAGGGAAATAAGAGAGATTGTAAACAAGGAAAAAGAGGTGGGAAGGGAGAAAAGGAGAATATGGTCGTCAAGGGAAGTATGACGAATGAAGGAGGGACGTATCTGCCCGGTGAGGAAGCGCTCACAGCTGCTGCTGCTGCTACTTCCTGTCCCCCCTCCATCCGCGCGCCCAGGAGGACGGCAGCGTCTGTCTCTCTCTCATCCCTTGTTCTCTCGCGCACAGGCAGCCTGAGGTCTGTTCCCCCACAAGGTTTGTGCATAGACTTTGTTCAAGGCCCACACGCCTCCCCCTCAAAGCCGGGGGTGCAGGGGAGGGGGCGGCGGATGTGTCACACAGAGTCCCTGAATGAGACCTCACTATTATTCAGCATCTGTGACTCATCGCGATGCAGAAGATCTGCAGAGCGACCAGAGAAAAGCAGGCACCGCACGAGCGCCTTTCTGTACTGCAACATGCAGGGGAAAGCTGGGCACGGCTCTCTGCACCGCAACATGCTGGGGCAAGCTGGGCACGGCTCTCTGCACTGCAACATGCAGGGGAAAGCTGGGCACGGCTCTCTGCACCGCAACATGCAGGGGAAAGCTGGGCACGGCTCTCTGCACTGCAACATGCAGGGGAAAGCTGGGCACGGCTCTCTGCACCGCAACATGCAGGGGCAAGCTGGGCACGGCTCTCTGCACCGCAAAATGCAGGGGAAAGCTGGGCACGGCTCTCTGCACTGCAACATGCAGGGGCAAGCTGAGCATGGCTCTCTGCACCGCAACATGCATGCGAAAGCTGGGCATGACTGAACCCAGGGCACAAGTCCTAACAAAAGAAGTGGGGGGACGCTGTCACCGGATGTGACGTCACGACAGGAAGTGACGTCACAAATGGCGGCTCCGATCTCGTCCCAGAGAGGCCAAAAAGGTGAAGTCCAGCTGTTTGGCAGGGGGGATGGCGTCCACCCTGTAAAATAAGTGGGGGGACGCCGTCCACCCGTGTGGTACCCCGACTCGAGCGCTGACTGAACCGCACCATGGAGGGGCAAGCTGGGCGCGGTTCTCTGCACCGCAACACGCAGGTGCAAGCTGGGCACGACTTTCTGAACCTATGAACCTCAACATGGAGGGGCAAGCTGGGCAATGCATGAGCAAACTGGGCACTGCTCTCTGAACCTCAACATGGACGGGCAAGCTGGGTATGGCTCTCTGCACCACAGAGAAGTGGAGAAGTGTGGCTCAGTGGTTAGAGGCGGCAGACCCGGAAGCTGAGATTGGCCGTGGACCAGGGTTCGATTCCCCGCCTCGGCGGGTCTCGGGCTCAAAAATTTCACAGACTCGACAATTCTCGCTCTGGTGCCTACTCGACTCACGGGGTCACACTCTGCGACTCTGGGCAATAGCTTGCTTAATCTCCACTACGGCCCCTCGCGGCGGGATGCCTGGCTTTCACCTTGTGGATACCCTGCCGAGGTATCTCACAGGGGAATACCAGGACGGGTTCCCTAAGCAAGCGCCTTGATACCTTCGGGTGATACGTGCGCTATATAAGTCGCAATACAAGTCGCAATACATTTACACATGCATGAGCAAGCTGGGCACAGCTCTCTGCACCGCAACATGAAGCACAAAGCTGGGTGCGGCTCTCTGCACTAAAACATGTAGGGGCCAGCTGGGCACAGCTCTCTGCACCACAACATGCAGGAGTAAGCTGGGCATGGCTCTCAGTGCAGCAACATGCATGAGCAAGAATGGCACAGCTCTTTGCACTGCAACATACAGAGCAACCTGGGCACGGCTCCTTGCATCTCAACATGCACGTGCAATCTGGGCACAGGTCTTTGTACCAGGGCGCGGTGCTCTGAGCCGCAACATGCAGGAGCAAGCTGGGCGCAGTTTCTGCACAGCAACATGCAGGAGTAAACTGGGCGCAGCTCTCAGCTTCGTAACATGCAGGAGAAAGCTTTGCATGGCTCTCTGCACTGCAACATGCATGAGCAAGCTGGTCACAGGCTCTCTGTGCCGCAACATGCAGGAGCAAGTTGGGCATGGCTCTCTTCCCAGCAACATACATGAGCATGCTAGCACGGTTCGCTGTACCGCAGCATGCATGAGCAAGCTGGGCACGGCTCTCTACACTGCAAAAGCAAGGCCACGCTGGGCACGGCTCAACATGCAGGGGCAAGCTGGGCACAGCTCTCTGAACCTCAACATGGAGGAGCAAGCTGGGCACGGCTCTCTGCACCACAACATGCATGCGAAAGCTGGGCATGACTGAACCCAGGGCACAAGTCCTAACAAAAGAAGTGGGGGGACGCTGTCACCGGATGTGACGTCACGACAAGAAGTGACATCACAAATGGCGGATCCGATCTCGTCCCAGAGAGGCCAAAAAGGTGAAGTCCAGCTGTTTGGCAGGGGGGATGGCGTCCACCCTGTAAAATAAGTGGGGGGACGCCGTCCACCCGCGTGGTACCTCGACTCGAGCGCTGACTGAATCGCACCATGGAGGGGCAAGCTGGGCGCGGTTCTCTGCGCCGCAACACGCAGGTGCAAGCTGGGCACGACTTTCTGAACCTATGAACCTCAACATGGAGGGGCAAGCTGGGCAAGGCTCTCTGTATAGCAACATGCATGAGCAAACTGGGCACTGCTCTCTGAACCTCAACATGGACGGGCAAGCTGGGTATGGCTCTCTGCACCACAACATGCATGAGCAAGCTGGGCACAGCTCTCTGCACCGCAACATGAAGCACAAAGCTGGGTGCGGCTCTCTGCACTAAAACATGTAGGTGCCAGCTGGGCACAGCTCTCTGCACCACAACATGCAGGAGTAAGCTGGGCATGGCTCTCAGTGCCGCAACATGCATGAGCAAGAATGGCACAGCTCTTTGCACAGCAACATGCGAGAGCAAGCTGGGCATGACTCTGTACTGCAACATACAGAACAACCTGGGCACGGCTCCCTGCATCTCAACATGCACGTGCAATCTGGGCACAGGTCTTTGTACCAGGGTGCGGTGCAACCAGGGCGCGGTGCTCTGAGCCGCAACAAGCAGGAGCAAGCTGGGCACGGCTCTGTGCACCGCAACCTGCAGGAGCAACCTAGGTGCGGCTCTCTGCGCCGCAACATGCAGGAGCAAGCTTGGCAGGGCTCTCTGCACTGCAACATGCAGGAGCAAGCTGGGCACAGCTCTCTGCACCACAACATGAAGGAGCAAGCTGGGCACGGCTCTCTGCACCGCAACATGCAGGAGCAAGCTGGGCGCAGTTTCTGCACAGCAACATGCAGGAGTAAACTGGGCGCAGCTCTCAGCTTCGTAACATGCAGGAGAAAGCTTTGCATGGCTCTCTGCACTGCAACATGCATGAGCAAGCTGGTCACAGGCTCTCTGTGCCACAACATGCAGGAGCAAGTTGGGCATGGCTCTCTTCCCAGCAACATACATGAGCATGCTAGCACGGTTCGCTGTACCGCAGCATGCATGAGCAAGCTGGTCACGGCTCTCTGCAAAGCAGCAGCATGAGCAAGCTGGGCACGGCTCTCTACACTGCAAAAGCAAGGCCACGCTAGGCACGGCTCTCTGCACTGCAACATGCAGGGGCAAGCTGGGCACGGCTCTCTGAACCCAAACATGGAGGGGCAAGCTGAGCACGGCTCTCTGCACCGCAACATGCAGGGGCAAGCTGAGCACGGCTCTCTGCACCGCAACATGCATGAGCAAGCTGGGCACTGCTCTCTGCACTGCAGCATGCAGGGGCAAGCTGGGCACGGCTCTCTGCACAGCAACATGCATGAGTAATCTGGGCACGGAGAGGCACCGCAACATGCAGGAGGAAGCTGGGCATGCCTCTCTGCAATGCAACATGCATGAACAAGCTGGGCACGGCTCTCTGGACCTTAACATGGAGGGGCAAGCTGGGCACGGCTCTCTGCTCAGCAACATGCATGTGCAAGCTGGGCATGACTCTGAACCTCACCATGGAGGGGCAAGCTGGGCATGGTACTCTGCACCGCAACACGCAGGGGCAAGCTAGGCATGACTCTCTGAACCTCAACATGGAGGGGCAAGCTGGGCATGGCTCTCTGTACAGCAACATGCATGAGCAAACTGGGCACAGCTCTCTGAACCTCAACATGGACGGGCAAGCTGGGCATGGCTCTCTGCACCACAACATGCATGAGCAAGCTGGGCACAGCTCTCTGCACCGCAACATGAAGCACATAGCTGGGCATGGCTCTCTGCACTAAAACATGTAGGGGCCAGCTGGGCACAGCTTTCTGCACCACAACATGCAGGAGCAAGCCGGGCATGGCTCTCTGCACCGCAACATGCATGAGCAAGGCGGGCACAGCTCTTTGCACAGCAACATGCAAGAGCAAGCTGGGCATGACTCTGCACTCCAACATGCAAAGCAACCTGGGCACGGCTCCCTGCATCGTAACATGCACGTGCAATCTGGGCACAGGTCTCTGCACCACAACAATGCGGGAGCAACCTGGGCGTGGCGCTCTGTGCTGCAACACGCAGGAGCAAGCTGTGCACAGCTCTGTGCACCGCAACATGCGGGAACAACCTAAGTGCGGCTTTCTGCGCCGCAACATGCAGGAGCAAGCTGGGCACGGCTCTCTGCACCGCAACATGGAGGAGCAAGCTGGGCACGGCTCTCTGCACCACAACATGCATGCGCAAGCTGGGCATGACTGAACCCAGGGCACAAGTCCTAACAAAAGAAGTGGGGGGACGCTGTCACCGGATGTGACGTTACGACAGGAAGTGACGTCACAAATGGCAGCTCCGATCTCGTCCCAGAGAGGCCAAAAGGTGAAGTCCAGCTGTTTGGCAGGGGGGATGGCGTCCACCCTGTAAAATAAGTGGGGGGACGCCTTCCACCTGCGTGGTACCCCGACTCGAGCGCTGACTGAACCTCACCATGGAGGGGCAAGCTGGGCGCGGTTCTCTGCACCGCAACACGCAGGTGCAAGCTGGGCACGACTTTCTGAACCTATGAACCTCAACATGGAGGGGCAAGCTGGGCAAGGCTCTCTGTACAGCAACATGCATGAGCAAACTGGGCACTGCTCTCTGAACCTCAACATGGACGGGCAAGCTGGGTATGGCTCTCTGCACCACAACATGCATGAGCAAGCTGGGCACAGCTCTCTGCACTAAAACATGTAGGGGCCAGCTGGGCACAGCTCTCTGCACCACAACATGCAGGAGTAAGCTGGGCATGGCTCTCAGTGCCGCAACATGCATGAGCAAGACGGGCACAGCTCTTTGCACAGCAACATGCGAGAGCAAGCTGGGCATGACTCTGCACTGCAACATACAGAGCAACCTGGGCACGGCTCCCTGCATGTCAACATGCACGTGCAATCTGGGCATAGGTCTTTGCACCAGGGCGCGGTGCAACCAGGGCGCGGTGCTCTGAGCCGCAACAAGCAGGAGCAAGCTGGGCACGGCTCTGTGCACCGCAACCTGCAGGAGCAACCTGGGTGCGGCTCTCTGCGCCGCAACATGCAGGAGCAAGCTCGGCAGGGCTCTCTGCACTGCAACATGCAGGAGCAAGCTGGGCACAGCTCTCTGCACCACAACATGAAGGAGCAAGCTGGGCACGGCTCTCTGCACCGCAACATGCAGGAGCAAGCTGGGCGCAGTTTCTGCACAGCAACATGCAGGAGTAAACTGGGCGCAGCTCTCTGCTCCGTAACATGCAGGAGAAAGCTTTGCGTGGCTCTCTGCACTGCTATATGCATGAGCAAGCTGGTCACAGGCTCTCTGTGCCGCAACATGCAGGAGCCAGTTGGGCATGGCTCTCTTCCCAGCAACATACATGAGCATGCTAGCACGGTTCTCTGTACCGCATCATGCATGAGCAAGCTGGGCACGGCTCTCTACACTGCAAAAGCAAGGCCACGCTGGGCACGGCTCAACATGCAGGGGCAAGCTGGGCACAGCTCTCTGAACCTCAACATGGAGGGGCAAGCTGAGCACGGCTCTCTGCACCGCAACATGCACTCTCTGGAGTGGGAATAGTAGTTTTTACCCCTATGCTATCCAACGCTTTTCCTACTGTTGCACTCACTGGAGTGGGAATAGTAATTTTTACCCCTACGCTATCCAACGCTTTCCCTACTGTTGCACTCTCTGAAGTGGGAATAGTAATTTTTACCCCTACGGTATCCAACGCTTTCCCTACTGTTGCACTCTCTGGAGTTGGAATAGTACATTTTACCCCTACGCTATCCAACGCTTTCCCTACTGTTGCACTCTCTGGAGTGGGAGTAGTAATTTTTACCCCTACGCTATCCAACGCTTTCCCTACTGTTGCACTCACTGGAGTGGTAATAGTAAATTTTACCCTTTCCGCTATCCTACGGTAAAAATATTGTAATGTTTTTATTAATATTATGTTTATATATATATATATATATATATATATGTATATATATATATATATATATATATATATATATATATGTATTAACACATCAATTTGTATGTTTTTTATACTTATATTAATTATTTATTATTTTTAAGGTTATTTAAGTATTTTAAGTATGTTTAAGTTAATTATATTTATTATTTCATTAATTTTTAATTACTTTAAAGCATTTTTGACTAACTATATTTTTTACATCGATATTTTTGATTCGATATTTTTGTACTTACCTGTTTGGAGATTGGAGATAGGTCGATATTTTGGTATTCTATATTTTTTCCTCGATATTTTTCTAAATCGATATTCTTGACATCGATATTGTTTCAGTGATCCCATCGGGCCACAAAGTGGGCGCCCAATAAGGGGCAGCTCCTCCAAACAACATAATTTCAGACTTGCCCGCATTAAGTTGTAAATAGTTGGCATGCATCCAGGCAGCTATGGATTTCATGCCTTCAGAGAACATCCGTTCGATGTTAGGTGTGTTCTTGTCAAATGTAAGAAGGAGCTGGGTGTTGTCAGCATAAGAAATGGGAGTAAATCCCAAGGATCTCATAAGTCTTGCCAGAGGGGTGAATTAAATGTTGAAAGGAGTCGGGCTCAAGCAGGAGCCCTGCGGGACCCCCTTGCTGACCTTGGTAGTAGTAGACTTATAGGTTCCCATAGTGACTGTCTGTGTTCTGTCAGTTAAAAAGCTGGTAAACCTCTTCAGTGCCATCCCTTGAAAACCTATGTCTTCCAATCTGTCCAAGAGAATCTGATGGGAAACAGTATCAAACGCTGCTGACAGGTCAATAGTGCCGCTTGATAGATTCAGCACATTCCTGTCCTTTTCTTTTGCCATAGGACAGCTCAGCAGGAAAGTCTGTGGTGCTGCCCTGCGGCAAAAACTCATAAATGAGGCCCATGGAGTTTACTGCTCCACTTATGATGCCATGATCAACAGCTGTTGAAGTTCCTGTTGTGTGTCCTGCTCCTCTGCAGTGACAGGCCAGGACCCCTGGATGGAGGAAAAGTTGTTCTTGATGAAGAAATAGTTGCAGATTTTCAAAGATAAGCACCTCATGAGGACCCAGAAATTTGTACGTTTGGAGGCCTTACTTGCTTCTGATTCAGATGCTTTTGAAATATTAGCCTACCTACCAGATATTCTGATGCAGCCGTTCAAATTGCCAGGGGCCAAGATAACTCTGCAGAGACTGGTCTGACTTAGGTTACATTCTTTACTGTTATTCAAAAGGATGCAGAAGGGTTTGAACTTCCATTACCGGTGGAGGTTAACTTGCTCCCTGAGGTCTTTCAGTCTTTGGTATCTGTGGCATGATTGTACTTCAAAGAAGGTGTACTGGACCCCATGATGGCATCATGGGAGAAGTGCAGTCCATCTCTTGCTATGAGTAGACTGGTAACTCCTTGGGCCTAAAACGTTTTATCTGTACACCTCTCTCCATGAGGTCCGTTGGGTCGGCAAAGCGAAAGTTCCTTCCTCAATACACTTACTGATGGAGTAACAACTGGTTCCCATGAATAGTGAGTTTTTTTTTTAAGGCAGTTTGGCTGTATAACACTGTTAGAAGGTGGTTCTGACCATATGAGCCGCCAGGAGTTTTTGCTTTTTGGACACCTAATTGTGGAGCTTTTACTATGGGAGAGCCTCATAAGTTGGGACTCACCCACAGTGAACTCTTGATGGAAGAGACTGCATGTGGATTTTACCGGTGTCCCCCTGGCTTGACTATGCCACTGCGCTGCAGCTGGAGTAAAGGGCACCAGGCTGGTACATGCAGACACATGTGTACATGCATGTGCACACATTTAGGGGCTGCGCAGGGGAGATTCCTGGCTTTCGCAGGCCAGGAGCAAGTACAGATAGAATGGTGTGGCAGGACTTATGCAGAGCTGGGTGTGACATGGAATAGGCTTCATACAGTGGGAAGAAAAATGCCATGGAAAGTCAGTGCGCTTTACTGTTTTTCACTTCTTTATTTTCCTATGAGGATGAAAGCACCTGGGCTAGTTTCACTTTCCTAGGGCCTTCAAATTCCAGACACGCACTAAAGTCCACTGTAACTTATGTGAGAGGAAGTATTCTGCAGAGCCCAAAGCCATATTTGTTCTGCTTTTGGGTCATCCAGAAATGTCATATTTCTCTGAGTCAGCTCATAACCAGGGCCTGGCTGGTTCACCCTCCTTGAGACTTGGAGGGTGAGGGGAAGTGCTCCCAGTGGCTGGGGAGCGCCACCAGGAGCAAGAAGAGGCCAATATGAGGAAGATCGGCCACCTGGGTGCCGAGATACGCCCCCCAGAAGGTAGGCGACCTTTGACCTATGCGAGGACCGACGACAAAGCGCATGGGGCTCTGCCACCGGTCTCCAATATGCCCCCAGAGTGGGTCAGGTCCCGGGGGCTGCCCCTAAAAGAAGTAAATCCAGGCAACGCCATCGCACTCCCATGAAAATTCCACCTAGGGCCAGGAGCCCACCCTGGCCACCAAGGTCATCGAGGGAGGGGGAGCGCCGTCACGTCCTCCTCGTAGAGAGGTAGGGGGACCGGGACCCCCAACTCCGGACCCCGGTTATGGCGCTGAGAAGGCACCCCCCCTCGCACGTGAAGAAAAGCCAGGGAGTGCTGTTACGCTCCCCGTGAAGGCCCGGGACCCCAACTCCAGGCCCAATGCAGAAAACAAGACGGGGAGCGCCCTCACACTCCCCTCGAAGATACCTGGCGGGGCACCGAAATCTCAACTCCAGGCCCAGAAGAATGAAGCCAAGCCGAGGGAAGCCGTCGCGCCCCAGTGAAGATGGCCCCATCCCCGGGCCCGAGAAGAAGGAGGAGGCCGGGGGAGTGCCGCTGCACTCCCCCGAGGTCCAACCGGACCAGAAGTAGTATCCGTGTTGGCCTGCCGGAGTGGGCAGACGAGAACAGTGGTGCCGGCTCCCGCGCCAGCACGCAACATTGCTGGCTGGGCGAGGCGCCGGTGGGAGCCGCTGGGGGTGGGGTCACCGAGTGGCTCCCCAATGAAGACTCAGTGGGTGGCAGCAGGGGTCCAGGTGGGACTGGACCCCCAACGAAGGAGAAGCGAGGAGTCCAGGTGGGACCGGGCCACAGAAAGGCAGTCCGAGCAGCCGGGGGTGGGTTTCCTGAGCTGCAGTGCTGCAAGACCACTCACCTGGGCAAGTTCGTGGTCCAGGTGGGACCGGGCCCCCAACGACTAGCCAATGCAGTGGAGGGCAACCATCACCGGCAGCACGGCTCTCCCCGGCACTTTGCGAGAGCTGCCCATAAAAGATGCACGGCAATGAGCATAAAGTGCCCCATAATGCCTTGCAAGGCATAGGAAAAGCTACTGTTTTTGGCACCTGGTGGCTCCCAGAGGAGGGGGGTAACCCCCCCCCCCCCCCCCCCCCCCTTTGCTGGAAAAGGTGCAGGGGGAGCGGCGGAAGAAATGCAGTCTCGCCCAGCCCGAAGAGGAAAAGTCCCTCCCTAAGTCTTTGGGAACTCAGGATGAAATAACCCCTCAAGGGCTCAGTCAGCAGTTATCAACATCCTGAAGCTGGAACTTTTGTTCTGAAGCTGGGGGTGTGTTAGGGATTGCACCAAGGGATGTAGGGCTGAGTGGGGGATGTCTGGAGAAGGGCATCCCCTGGTGGCAAAGAGGTGCAATTGCAGCAGAAGTGCATTTTCTAATGTTGTTTTTCTGACTGGTCTGTAAATCACATGTGTTATGTGAAGTCGTAAGCAATGAGGGATTATGTTGCTAGATATTCCTGATAGGGTGTCTGGCTGTATATGCTTAATCCTGTGATTAAATCAGTGATGCTTTTTAGAGGTTGTAATTGCAATGCATTATAAATGTTATCAAGTCTAATAAGTACCTCATTTTAAAGGGATGCCTAAACATGTATTCTTGCTGCTGCGTTAGGTGAAGAAGAACCCAGACTGTTAGCCCCTAAGATGTAGAGGTGTATACTTCATGGTCGGTATGGAATGTTCAGCCAGGGTTATGTGTCACCAGGACAGGTGTGCCTGTTATAGATGCTGGTTGAGATAATGGGGTGGGTCGTCACTGAGATGGTGCCAGTGTGCAGGGCCTTTGCGCCAGGTTATGTCAACTAACTGCATTAAGGGGCAAGATTAGGTGCATACATGTAAGTGGTGGTGCTAGACCCCACACCCCTGCGGGAGGGGTGGAAATGTTATGCAATGTCACAAAGTAATTCCAACAGCTTATGTATATTTGTAAATTGGTGCATAATATTGAGTAGTGTGTGTGTTTAATACATGTACTCTTACTTTTATAAAGCATAGTACAGACTGGACAATCAATTATTGAGTATTATTTCTGCGTACCTGAAAATGGCGATTACTAGCCACACCACCTCCCTTGAGTAAGCCTTAGACTGCTCTGCAACGCTAACCTCTGAGATTCAGGCGCTACACTAGGGTGTTTGGTTCCCAGTGAAGGACAAATGTGACATGGTATTTGTGCAGGCCTCACAGATACTGCCTCGTTTTCCAACATTGGTGTCTAGCGGAGGGAAACATAGTTTCTCATTCTGGTGTGCATTTATAATATTTAATAAGTCCAGTTTTGCCACCCATTACCTATGCAGTAATGAGCAAATGGTAGAGCGCCAGCACGCAACATTGCTGGCTGGGCGAGGCGCCGGTGGGAGCCGCTGGGGGTGGGGTCACCGAGTGGCTCCCCAATGAAGACTCAGTGGGTGGCAGCAGGGGTCCAGGTGGGACTGGACCCCCAACGAAGGAGAAGCGAGGAGTCCAGGTGGGACCGGGCCACAGAAAGGCAGTCCGAGCAGCCGGGGGTGGGTTTCCTGAGCTGCAGTGCTGCAAGACCACTCACCTGGGCAAGTTCGTGGTCCAGGTGGGACCGGGCCCCCAACGACTAGCCAATGCAGTGGAGGGCAACCATCACCGGCAGCACGGCTCTCCCCGGCACTTTGCGAGAGCTGCCCATAAAAGATGCACGGCAATGAGCATAAAGTGCCCCATAATGCCTTGCAAGGCATAGGAAAAGCTACTGTTTTTGGCACCTGGTGGCTCCCAGAGGAGGGGGGTAACCCCCCCCCCCCCCCCCTTTGCTGGAAAAGGTGCAGGGGGAGCGGCGGAAGAAATGCAGTCTCGCCCAGCCCGAAGAGGAAAAGTCCCTCCCTAAGTCTTTGGGAACTCAGGATGAAATAACCCCTCAAGGGCTCAGTCAGCAGTTATCAACATCCTGAAGCTGGAACTTTTGTTCTGAAGCTGGGGGTGTGTTAGGGATTGCACCAAGGGATGTAGGGCTGAGTGGGGGATGTCTGGAGAAGGGCATCCCCTGGTGGCAAAGAGGTGCAATTGCAGCAGAAGTGCATTTTCTAATGTTGTTTTTCTGACTGGTCTGTAAATCACATGTGTTATGTGAAGTCGTAAGCAATGAGGGATTATGTTGCTAGATATTCCTGATAGGGTGTCTGGCTGTATATGCTTAATCCTGTGATTAAATCAGTGATGCTTTTTAGAGGTTGTAATTGCAATGCATTATAAATGTTATCAAGTCTAATAAGTACCTCATTTTAAAGGGATGCCTAAACATGTATTCTTGCTGCTGCGTTAGGTGAAGAAGAACCCAGACTGTTAGCCCCTAAGATGTAGAGGTGTATACTTCATGGTCGGTATGGAATGTTCAGCCAGGGTTATGTGTCACCAGGACAGGTGTGCCTGTTATAGATGCTGGTTGAGATAATGGGGTGGGTCGTCACTGAGATGGTGCCAGTGTGCAGGGCCTTTGCGCCAGGTTATGTCAACTAACTGCATTAAGGGGCAAGATTAGGTGCATACATGTAAGTGGTGGTGCTAGACCCCACACCCCTGCGGGAGGGGTGGAAATGTTATGCAATGTCACAAAGTAATTCCAACAGCTTATGTATATTTGTAAATTGGTGCATAATATTGAGTAGTGTGTGTGTTTAATACATGTACTCTTACTTTTATAAAGCATAGTACAGACTGGACAATCAATTATTGAGTATTATTTCTGCGTACCTGAAAATGGCGATTACTAGCCCACACCACCTCCCTTGAGTAAGCCTTAGACTGCTCTGCAACGCTAACCTCTGAGATTCAGGCGCTACACTAGGGTGTTTGGTTCCCAGTGAAGGACAAATGTGACATGGTATTTGTGCAGGCCTCACAGATACTGCCTCGTTTTCCAACATTGGTGTCTAGCGGAGGGAAACATAGTTTCTCATTCTGGTGTGCATTTATAATATTTAATAAGTCCAGTTTTGCCACCCATTACCTATGCAGTAATGAGCAAATGGTAGAGCCCAAGGCTCTGAGAAGGGTTCAAGGTTTTGGTTATGTGAACTAAAAGAATGGGAAAGGGAAGCCCAGTGCACATATATGTAATGTGAAGATATTATGGTTTAAATGTAAACTGTATTGATATGTCTGAGTTATGTTGATTATCATGTGCTAGCGGAATGGTGCTTTCCAGGATAATGATTGCATACCAGTGTTCTAAGCCACATGGTACATCTTTGAACCCTAACACTACACGCACTACACCTGCATGTGGAGGGTGTCTACTCAGGAGATAGGGACAGCAACTGATACCTACACCAAAGGTGGTGGTGTTGGAGTGGATTGACATTTGTGGGGGACAGGAGAGGTAGGGGGTCCTGGGAGATTCCAGCACTTTTTAAGGGCAGGGAGGGTTTCCATTGAAGAGGCCCCAAATTTCCTTTCCCCGTGGAAAGTTTTCTTGCCATTGACGCAGGCTAAAACCACTGGAAGGGTGGGGCAGGAGGTTTCTCAACCCCGGGTAGTAATACCACAGGGGTTCCCAAGGTGGGGGACCCCATGAAACCTTTCCCATGGTGGGAGGAGGGTGCGGTAGAGTTGTGTGTCCGGCAGGCCCCCACGGTTATCTGGTGGGGGAGGTGAGAAATCCAGGAGTGGGCCATGGTCGTAGGTGACCCTTAAGGAGGGTGAGTAGTGGTAGCCCCTAGGCACCCTAGGTGGGCTAGGTAACTGACCCAGTGGAGATCTGAGAGGGGGTGATGTGCTCCCTAGGTTCCAGGTGAAGGGTTAGTGGTGGACCCTGATGTGTCAGGGTTCGGTAGGTGGTTATTCCAGGGTGGCCCCAAAGGTGGGGTAGTTCTTGAGCTAGGGTGTCCCACTGGAGCTTGTGTGGTGACCCTGAGGTGGTGGCTGGGGCCATGCCTTGCCAGTGACTAGTCGGTAGATCCTGGGACTTGGGCCCTAGGGCAGGTAGAATGAGAGTAAACCCTAGCTCGATGCAGGAGGTGGACTTCTGCAGGGTAGTACCACCCTGAAGACAGGTGGGGCCCATCTTAAGGGAAGGGACCCTGTGCTTCAGAGGAGGGTGGTGCAGGCCTAGTCAGGATCTTGAGGGTCCCTGGCTGAGGGTGGTAGTGCCACCCTGAAGGCAGGAGGGGCTCGTCTTAAGTGACAGGACCTTGCGCTTCAGGAAGGGGTGGTGCTGGGCACCGAGGGATCATGTGGATCCCTGGACGGTCTTCCAAGGCGCTGCTGGGAGACCGAGGAGACCTCTGAGAGGTGGGTCTGGGTGTCGCTGACTCATGGCCCACGGGCTCTCTAAGGGTACTCCAGGAAGATAGTGCGACTCTCTGTGGAAAGGGTGCATAGTCCCTGTTCTTGCAGCGAGGAACAAGGAAGGGGTCTAGGTTCCCGGGGTAGTTTCCATGTGGAGCTACTGATGGGGGGAATGAGCTGTAGGATCTCTGATGAGGCACCCTCAGTGTTCCTCCTTGGCACTGTCAGTGTGGTAGTGAGGCTGGTCTGAGGTCCTATCAGGGAGCCAGGCCAGTGGCCAAAGATGCCTTTCTCTGTGGGGAAAGTATGAATGACTGTGCTTTCTTTAGGCAAGACAGTCACCACGAAAGGGTGGTGGCAGCTTAATGACCCCAGCGGCAGGCTGAGGGTGAGGGTCCAGAGAGGTTACATCTTTGGGGTGCAAGGACCAAACAGAGAGAGGGTACTGGTTGGAACAAACTCTGGAAGGGAGACCAGCTAGTGATCCAGGGAATGGGATATAGAGCTATCCCAGAAGGTGCTAAGGCACTGTATCCTTGTCCAGAGAAGTGGTAGGCATAGTGTTGCGTGGCCAAGGGAAAAAGGGGCCTAGTTAGGCTGAGTCCATTTTGACCGGGAGTGACCTAGAGGTATCTAACCTAGAGCCCGCAAACTTCTTAGAGTAGTCTGGGATCCCTGTCATGGGTGGAGGTCTCATGGATGGGAGAAGTAGGTGGTCTGAGCGGATAACTGGTGAGTAAGGGGGGTCTGGTCAGAACTCCTTATAACTAGTTATCACTGACTATGGGAAGAATACCTAGGTAGAGTGGCTATTTCGTCCCTGTAGGAATCAGCTGGGCGCAGCCCATGTCAGAAGGTGGTTCTGACCATCTGATCCGCCCGGATTTTTCACTTTTTGGACACCTAATTGTAGAGCTTTTACTATGGGAGAGCCTCATAAGTTGGGACTCACCCACAGTGAACTCATGATGGAAGAGACTGCATGTGCATTTTACCGGTGTCACGCTGGCTTGACTAGGCTGCTGCACTACAGCTGGAGTAAGGGGCACCGGGCTGGTTACATGCAGACACGTTTACATGCATGTGCACACGTGTAGGGGCTGCGCAGGGGAGATTACGCCCCCTGAAGTGTCAGTGCCACACAGTGCAGCAGATTTTCCACCTCCATCCCCTGATGTGTCACTGCCACTCAGTGTGACAAAACAGCACCACCCGCATGTGAGGCACCTGACACACCAGAGGACGAAGATCTGGCTTTGTGGCTAGAAGGAAATGGTAGCATTCATCTCCGCCATATGTCAGGGTTCAGCTTGGTTCTGCCCTCTGCATCATGCCCTTGAAAAATACCTCCCACTGTCCCCCTATACACTGAGCGACACTCACCTTGGACGCCGACATGGACTGCCATATTTGGTTTGGTTACCAATGACACAGCAATCACACTGCAGACTGTAGTCTTCCACGCCCTATGAACTTATCAATCCCGAAACGACACTGGCTGGCCCTCCACCGGCCAACAATGTAAAGTGGGGTTTGCATGGCCCTGTACTGGTCCAGCTTCAACACTCCACCGAATGTAAATAAAACATTCCAATTCACACAGATGTGTTATGGCCATGATCAATCAAGAATGAAAGTAGGGATGAATGTAGGGACAGTGATTACACAAAAAGGTACTCCCTGGGTAATGCTATCAATGCGCATGTATGGCCGTGACCCAGATAGGCATTGAGACGCATTGTCATTCAAATTAACACTCATCACAGTTGAATACAAGTGAAGGTGCGTAGACTTTATTGGCATATGTGTGTCATTACGGGCAAGATAAGTGCCACAACATGCAGATAAATGCAGCAGTATATCAGAATGAGGAATGTTGCCAGGCGCCGCTGTCCACTTCACTTGCACAGGTGTATATTAAGCCGCATTGTTGTCCGCTCATGTATTTGGAGTCCAGACGAATGCAGCCATGTCCACTGTTGTCGTGGGATATGTGACAGATCTCCAAGATGCAACAAGGTGTTGGGACATGTGCAATGTGTTCCAATCTGTTGTGGCTGCAGGTACGTAGTTACTCATTCATAAAAAGCGATTGCAGCTTCATAGGCTAACATTTCCAACATGAGGTCACTGTTGACTTAATCAAACAGGACGGTGAGGCGCTCCATTATTTAACAGGTCTGGACACATGTGCTGCATCCCCCCCCTTACACCAATTTGCACTACAGCCCAATAGGGGAGCGGTTCAATGTGGTCACTGCACACGAGGATTTCTGCAATCTCCGAAGTCCAGCGGCCAGCATGTATGCTAAGTATCAAGGCATCCCATAAACGGGTATCACGGGACACTCCTGGTCGTGGGCCAACAGGAGGCATACACACATGTCAAAATCCAGTTCAGCTACCGTCCTGTTGGATAGGCAGACATCCATGGACCACTCGAATATGCACGATCGACAATGCAACACAGGCTGAACGCAGGTGACGTTGGCAAAGCGGAAGCTTAGCCGGTAACTGATCCACAGCACTGCCAATGGCAGTGCCCCCAGTAAATGCAGCATTTGTGCACTGTACAGTTCCACGTGACAGGGATTATGCATGTGTCCGGGATGTTCGGCCATTGCGTTAGTGGCTCTTGTTGAAGCGGAACTATTCTGACCTGCGCCAATTCTGTGGATGAAATGCCACATCTCGGATAAATGAGTTGTTTTAGTGTGCACCGGTTGAACCCCTGGGATGTTGTGGGAGTAAGTATGAAGGCCATTCCATGCAAGATAACTTCGAGCAAGGACTCCGTGTGTGGGGTGTGTATAAGTTGGTCTCTCATCGGGTTGTGGGTAGTGTGGGAGTCGGCATCAGCTGCTATAGTATCTGTCAGGGGTTGCCGGGCACATGCAATACCGAGGCCGGAGGTGCAGATGTGCTTCAGCCTGATAGTTCAGACAAAGGAGCTTTCATCCCTAGTGTAAGTTTGTAATCTGCTTGCATTAATGAAATGTGGCTTGTTGGGGGTGGGGTGGGATGAGTGTGACTTTGGGATTAATTTATTTATTTTTCAAAATTCTTTTAATTGAAAATTGGTACAAAATATTATCATATTTTCAGAAATATTGAGACCAGTAACAATTTTACAATGCAGCATTTTACATCATTACATGCTTTCTTATACAATGTGATATGAAGTTTATACAGTTTGGATCACCATACCATTCATGATTCAATCACTGTTGTCTGTTGACCGGTCGTCGGTCGGTGATACACATATATTACCTCTGAAGGTATTCCACTGTCACCACACTCAGTCCCACTTCTTAGGGCACCCCCAGTGTAAATATACTGCCTTTTTGGCCACCATCACCATATCCATATCCTTACTCCAACCTCTGACTGTGGGAGTATTTCGCGCTCCCCATTGTTTTGAAATATTCCTTTTAGCTATGGTTATACCTAGCGTCACCCAGATTTGCACAGCACTGGTAAAATCTGTGGCTTCCCAGATATTCAAAAGACATCTCCTACGCTCCGGAGGTACCAGGACCCCACTAACTTTCATTATTGTAGATATTACTGCCTCCCAGTAAATTACGATTTCTGGACATTCCCACAACGTATGGTAAAATGTACCAGTTGCCCCACACAGTCGTAGGCTACGCTGACTATCAGACCTTCCCATTTTATATAACGTTACCCAGGTGTAATAGATTTGGTGTAACACTTTGAGTTGAACTAGGCGTAGTTTTGACGAGACAGCTACCTCCCTCGGGGACCCCAGCGCCTCCTGCCAGTCCGTCTCATCCATTACTCCCACTTTTTCCTGCCACCTCTCCCGGCGGGACAGCGTCGGGTCGGGGTGATTATTAATACGTTTGCAATATGTTAAGGACGTGGCTTTTTTGTGCATGTGTTCAGTCAATAGTCTGTCTTCCAATGGGGAAGCCTCTGGAAGAACGGTGTCAGGCGGAATAGCTGCCTCCAGTGCGTGACGAATCTGGCAATATCGAAACAGTTCCGTAGGTGCCAGCTTGTATTGGTTCTGGAGTTGTGAGAATGGGATTACCTTTCCCTTGACCCAGAGATCGCCTACATGCGATATCCCTATGTCATCCCAACGTTTAAATCCTTTGCTATTTCGCAATGTACCCAACAGGGCGGTGTCCCCTAGGGGTGTTGCCTGTGTGACCTTTTTATTCCAGCCGATCTTTCTGTGTACAGAGTACCAAAGATGGACCATATGTCTAGTCGGCCCTATTATGACCGTCTGGCGGTCAGCGTTAGACAGTGCTCGATTAAGTCCTTCCACCCTTAGCGTGAGTCTATCCAGATGATAAGCTGGTCAGAGTATGGGACATGTATCCATTGGTTTATTACAGTCAACTGGGATGCCCAGTAGTAAATGTGTATGTTGGGTAATGCTCCCATCATACCATGAGCGAAATAATTTGGTCATCGCTATTTGGGCCGGTTTTCCATTCCACAAGAGTTTGGTCACCTCCGACTCAATGGCCCGGAAATAGGCTGCATGGACCAGGTATGGGGAGTTCTGCAGGGCATATAAGAAGCGGGAAAGTGCCATCATTTTGATGCATGCTGCCAGTCCTAAAAGTGTCAGCGGCAGGGTCTGCCAGTGTTTGGTATCTCTACGTAGTCTCTTTAGGGGTTCAAGAAGTGTTTAACGTCATGAACTCCTTGGGTCAGATGTGATATGGATCCTCAAATATTTGAAACTATCCTTAGCTCTTCCCACTGTGCAGCCTTTAGGCATTCTAGGAGATGGGCCATGAGGAACATATAGTATTGATTTACTCCAATTGATGGTATAAACTGAGAGCTTTCGATAAGCCTGGCAAATATTTAGAATATTATGGAGGGAGCGACAAGGGGAAGCCAGATACAGGAGGATTTAATTGGCATACAGGGATATGCGATCCTCACAGCTCTCCTTCCAGCGGAGTCCACGAGTATTCAGGTCTTGTCGTACCCATGCCACGAGTTGCTCTAATACTAGTGCAAAAAGCAGCGCAATAATGGGCACCCCTGTCTCGTGCCACGCCCCAGCGGGAATTCCTTGGAGATCTGCCCATTTGCCACTACATGCGCTAGGGGCCTCGTATAAAGTAGTCTTACCCATGAGCAGAATACAGGCCCAAACCCAAATCGTGTGAGGACTGCAAATAGGAATTGCCGGTATACAACGTTTACAACGCAATTTTTACAACGCACTACCATTACAACGAAACTTTTACAACGCAACATCCATTACAACGCATACATTTACAATGCAGTCATTACAACGCATGACACTACAACGCACACCACTACAACGCATACCATTACAACGCAGTCATTACAACGCATACTATTACAACGCAAAACTTACCATCCAACACTTACCCTACTGTTGCACCCCCTGGAGTTAGAATAGTAATTTTAACCCCTACACTATCCAAAACTTTCCCTACTATTGCACCCCCTGGAGTTAGAATAGTAATTTTAACCCCTACACTATCCAACACTTACCTTATATGCAATGTAATGTAATGCGTTGTAATGGTATGCGTTGTAAATGTAGTATGCGTTGTAGTGGAATGCGTTGTAAAGGTATTTTTTAAGAATTTGTTGTAATGGTATGCGTTGTAATGGTGTGCGTTGTAATGGATGTTGCGGTGTAAAAAATGCGTTGTAAAGGTATGCGTTGTAAAAGTGTGCGTTGTAACGTCATACATCCGGAATGGCCACTCTACCGTGTCAAAGGCCATGCAGGCGTCTAGGGATAATATCACAGCTTCTTCCTGTATGGTGTGTTTATGGCCTTGTACATTCTGAAGACCCTTAAGTTTAGGGCTGTGTTCCTGCCAGGCATGAATCCTGACTGGTCAGGATGAATCAGGGTAGCAAGGTGGGGTGTGAGTCTATTTGCTAAAACTTTGGCCAGAATTTTGACTTCTGCGTTAATTAGGGAGATGGGTCTGTAGGAGGCACAGTCACAAGCTGGTTTCCCAGGTTTATGTATGGCCACAATCGTTGTAGTTCTCTGATCTTTGGGCATTTCGCCTCTGTCCAAACTCGGGTTGTACATAGCCAATAGATAGAGAGTTAGCGTAGCTGTGCTTTTTTTGTTGAATTCTTCGATAGGTATGTCATTTGGTCCCAGGGCCTTCCCTGACTGTATATTCCCTATTGCCAACATCAGCTCCTCAGCAGTGAGCTCTGAGTCTAATAGTTTGGAGACGTCTGCCGCTAGCGTAGGGAGGCAGATGTCTCTGAGGAATAACTCTGCCTCTTCCTGGTCTATCAAAACTGCTGGAGAATAAACCCTGGGGTAGTGGCACGCTAACGTGTCTGCTATAACCTGGGGGTCAGTCACTACCCCACTAGGCCTGGGCAGAAAACTACGCTACGCTTGCATAGTTTGCACAGCTACATGCTATGTCAATTGCACGTTGCACAGTTCAAAAACGCGTAGCGTACCGGGCAATTTTTGCTTGCTCGTGGTCGTCAACAGCAAGTTGGCGACTGCAAGTGAGCCAAATGGCATCCCGCAAGACTTTTTCCTCATTCGCGATCGGCAACATCAAGTTGCCGATCGGAAGCGTGGAAAATAAACCTCCCGGGAGATTCTCAACGCGGGGAGGTCAGGTTTCTCATTGCGAATGGTCGCGTCTGCTCTCGATGAGAAACTACCAGTCCGCGTTGAGAAAACTGCTGCTCTAGTGCAAATCTACTAGAGCGGCAGAAAACGACCGCTTGCATTGGGCAAGATGCCGTTTGCAATGATTGCACAGTGCCAACAAGCATCCGGCACTGTGCAATCATTGTGAACATCATTTCCCTACCGCCTTACGCAGTTCGCGTAGTGCAATGTGCACTTCGCGGAGCTACGCATAGCACTACTATGCGAACTACACTCAGGTTATACCACACCCGATACGGGCTGCAGCTTTGCTTGCCAGCGGCTCGCACGTTCCCGTTTTTCAAGCCATGCCAGTAGCCGGCAAGCTTTGTCTCCTACTTCATATATAGTATGGCACGTGGCTGTCAGTCGGGTCTTGGCATCTTCCCACAAATATTCATTGTAGTCCTGTTTTTTGAGCTGGAGTAGATGTGTGTTGATATCGGAACGGTTGTGAGAGTGTTGTGCTTCCAGCTTTTGTAGCTCGTGTTCGAGAGTTGTTCTCGTGTGTGTCTTCTCCCTTTTGCAGTCTGCGATTAAGGAGATGGATTGCCCTTGTAGGACCATTTTGTATGCCTCCCAGAGAGTAAGGGGCGATGGGACAGAGGACACATTTTCATCAAAATAGTGTTTTGTGGCTGTGGACAAACCATTCCAAATTTTAGGATTTTTTAGATAGCCCGGGTGAATCGGGAATATACGGACGTGTTTCGCGAGAATTTGGCTGATATAGGGGAGTGATCTGAAATTCCCTGCTGTAAATGTGTTATTTCCGCAAAGCTCCCTAAATTATCTGCTGATGACAAGACGTGATCTATTCTAGAAAAACTATTATGGGCTCCGGATAAATTTGTGAATTGGCGTGCATGTGGGAAGCGAGACCGCCAGACATCTACGAAGCCTATTGTCACAAGGAAGTCCGTGAGGATGGGAGCGGTGTTGTGGTCATGGGGGTGCACGGTCAAGGTCATCATTGAGGGTCGCATTAAATTCACCTTCTAGTAGTAGTTCTCCCTCCGGGAGATGAAGCAGGAATGCGCCAAGCACCGGGAGCGACACCGAGTGGAGTGCAAGGGGGATATGGGCTGTAACTATGTTAAGTGATTGTCCCTCCCATTGACATGCAGCAGCTGCGAAGCAGTCTTAGTCATCAGTATATGTGTGTTTAATCAGGAGGTGGGACTGCTTTCTCACCAAAATCCCAACCCCTCGGGAGCCCGTGGAGAATTCAGAATGCACTATTATTTTGAAACCCCATCTGTCGAGGGCCTTATAAGTGGTGCCCACAAGGTGGGTTTCCTGCAGGTGCTCTGCGTTTAAGGAATTGGAGCACTAAGCCTCTCTTCCCTTTGTCTCCGAGGCCATTCACATTCCAAGAATTGAATGGCATGTTCTGGCCCTTTGTGGACTGGGGGACCCCGAGTTAGGGTGTGTGGTGACATGTGACATTGGAACTGTTGAAGTCAAAGCAGTATACCTGATGTGTAAGGTGCGGTCTCAGATGAAGATTGAAATGTACCATAAACCTGAACAAAAAACACAAAGGAAAAAGAAAGGGTAAACAAGAACTTAAAATGAAAAACAGTTGCCCCACGCCCTCCCTGCCTACCTGCATGACGGTTTAGAAACTACCTGCCTCCCAACCTTGCAGAGTGCCTAGTTCCCATTGTCCAATACCTTTGTGGGGGAGAAGTCCACCCTGGTAACCCCCCCACCCCCCTTTGTCTTATCTGTTGCGGTGGATCTTGCAGCCCTGCATAGATCTCCAGCGGCGACCGCAAGTCTCTCAAAGTCTCAGCACACTATCCGAAGGCAGTGCAACAAACGGCGTTGAGGTCTATGATCATTTGAAGAAATGTTCATGGAGGATGATCTGGCGTTCTCTTTTTCGTCAGGAACACATGCATCCAACAATTGAGTATTGCCTCCACATTGTTATCTCTTTAAGAATCTTGCATTCCGTGAAACAGTGTCTGAGGCTCAGTCTCCAAGAAAAATTCCATTATGCTTGGCAATCACTTGACTTTATTGGAGCTGTCACATATAAGTCCTTCCTGCTGCTGCTGTGACTGTGGTGTGCCTGCTACCAGCTGATCATTGTCTCTTCCAGATCTTTCACGATTATTGACCTGGCGCCACCCATCATGCCAATCCTGGGCGTCCTCCGGGGACGTGAAGAACCACAGCTTTCCGTCAGTCACCACTCTCAACCTTGAGAGGAATAACATGGAGTATTTGAGGTCCTGAGCACGAAGTTCTTTCTTAATTGTCAGGAAGGTACGCCTCTGTTGAGCTACAGCAGCTGTGTAATCAGGAAAGAACGAGATTGTACTGTGTCGATATTGCACGTAGGAGCTATTCTGCATTTTGAGGGCAGCCGTACCTACAGAGAGGCCAGCCGTGGTTATCTCCACCTCGGACACATTGGTGCTCAATTTGCGGAAATCCGCTAGTATTAGCATAAGTTCTGTAGCGACAGTGTCTATTCTTGACTCGAGGGAGGAGTGCACCTTATTAAGCTTCGACATAATATCTTGCAAAGTGACTTCTTTGTTTGTTTTTCCTGTGTGTTCCTCAGTGGGTGTCGCTGCGCGCTCTGGCTGTTCCTGGCTCGATTTAGCACAAGCGTATTTGTCTCGTTTCGTCTGGTGCATGACACGTTGGCCCCTGCCCCCCATGTTACCAAACAATAGTTGAGTAGCCAGTTGTGTGACAACTTATGTGGTAGTACTCACCTCCGCCTGCCAGTGTGTATGGGAAGCACACGCGGCCTGTCGGGTTTCCTACCCCCAAGATGGATGCGGGTTGCTCTCCTGCTAGTAGGCTGAGGCAAGGGGGGGGGGGGGGGGTCACATCTGTAAAATTGGCGCCCTGAGGCGGAGGAGTCCCAAAGGTTATAACATGAAGCCTTCTGATCCGCACTGGGTGAGCAGCGCACACTAGGATTTAATTAATCTGCTGGGGACACTTCACATCCATGAACTGCGGTGACGGTGTGGGTGCTGTGGGTATGGACACTGCATATGTTGAGGTCTCTGCAGCAGGAATAAGTGGCAGGCCATGAGGGCCGCCTGGAGCATGTAAATCGATACTGATAAATCAAGGCGACTGGGTCACTGTTTTCCCCCAGGCATTCCGGTTGCGCACTCCGCAGCCGGTTCCAGCCTCCCCTGTGGTGCCACAAATAAGAGCTGCCCTGGATGATGCTTCCTACAGTGTTTAGGTGCTGAGCGTGGCCTCTCAGCACAAGCCGCCGGGGTCCGCAATGGCTTCCATCAAGCAGCAGGGTGTAGGGGATGGCTACTTTCCCCCAGAGGCGGTAATGCCACCGCTATCTGGTCCAGGTTTCAGTGGGTGTTCCGCTCTATGGGGCCGGTACCTTCAGGCATGTGTCCAAATGGATTGAAGTGTCTTTCACTTTCTTCCCCCGGTGGGGTCCTGGTATCCGGTGATCGGGCCCCATCGTACACTTTACCGCCGGGGACTCCGGCTGTCAGTAATCTCAGTGCCACACCCAGGGGCTCACCAGCGCGGTTCAAGTTCTGTGCCACCAATGTAGTTGCTGTGCACCCCAGGAGGTGTAAGTTGGGTCGGTGAGCGCCCGGGCCCGCAAATCATTCGAGGCCCCGGCTCCAGACCAATGCACAGGCCGCACACATTGCCGATGGCCGTTCTCAGGTTAATCACAGGGTCATGAGCACCGGAACAGACTTGATCGGTGCCCACTATTTTTTGATTTCATTGCTTTATAGTTATTATTACTCACCGCTGCGGATAAGTAATTGGATCAATGGGGATGTCTGTGGAGGTCCAGAGCTGCACTAGGCAGCGGCCATTTCGTTTGGCTGCCGGCTACACCCAGACATTGAGATTCATTTTTGACATGTCTTGCTTGCGGCATATGAGCGGCATCACTGTGTGTTACGTTGCCACACAGCTGCTTCTCCCTCCCACGAACCCATTTACTGGACCCCGAGCGGTCTTGCGCTCCTTCATTACTCCGTTTGTGCGAGCCCGCTCTCCGGGTGCATGCTACATTGCAACATTGTCGCTTAAAGGGGGGGGACTTAGCTACATGCCCAAGCCCTTACCCAATGCCTGAGGTGATATGGTTGCGTCTCTTGTCCACAGCACAATGTAATGTGGTAGGGCTCGGGGCCATCATTCATACATAATGACCACACAGACACACTTGTGTAGGTAGTGGAACTGGCTACGGGCATGTGCACCATGCCCCTTTTTATTACCAGATCACATATCCAGTGAAGCCTGTGCTGGATGGGTGTGGGGTGAGTGTGAGCCAGCCCTCAGGGAGTGGTTGGTGCTGGCAACAACTTGAACAGTGATCACTATTAAAGCTGAAACAGAAAACACCAATATAACACAAACAACTACGAAGCATCATTGAGGTAGCTGGAGCAAGTACAGAGGTCACCCAATATTCAATCAGAAGGGGCCATGACTTGTGGTGCACTGAGGTAGGGGCACCAGAGCTGAGCGTGCTCATGTGAAGAAATTGTCAATGATTGTGTCCATTCGGGGTATTCCTGCTGCAGCTGCAGTGGGGTGTGTTATATCTTCCTCAGCTTCATCATCATCGTCCCAGGTTTTCCACCCTGCCTGAGGTGGCATTGTTGCGTCCGCAGTCCACAGCACGTAACTCAATCATAAAGGGTCCATGAGTTGTGGTGCACAGAGTTAGTGGCTCCTGTGGTGCTCAGCGGGTGCACAGCCTGCGATGAAGTGTCATCCGTGAAGGTCAGGAATGGATTTGATGTGTGTGAGCCCTACTAACTGCAGTGTAGGCCGGAGGCAGAGGTCAGCAGGGGCCCACAACCACGTGGCGTTGACTTGTGCTGCACAGAGTTAGTGACACCTGAAGCACTCAGGGGGTGCTCAGCCAGCGATGATGCATCATGCGGGCAGGCGCACTGGGAACAATGTCTTTTGCCTACTGAATTCTACCTCAATAAGGTCACGTGACATTGACTTGTGGTGCACAGAGTTAGTCTCACCTGTGGTGCTCAGCGTGTGAACAGCCTGCGATGATGCGCGGTCCGGGCCGGCCGCACTGCTAGCAATGTCCTTTGCCCACTGGACTGCGTCATCTGCATCTGAAATCGCAACTTAATCTGAATTGTGAGCCCTGCTGACCGCAGTGTAGGTTGAAGGCAGTAGTCAGCACAGACATAACTCCGCGGTGCTGTGCCGCTGGGTTCGCTGGGGGCCTGTGTCGCGGATGCCAGCGATCGGCTGAGGAGACCGCCGATCATGGCGGCAGCCTCGTGGCAGGGTGAGAAGCCATGCCATTTTCGGAACGTCCGCTGTCCTGTTCTGTGCTGCCTCAGTGGTAGTCTGTGGGGGGGCTAGTCGGGGGGGCATAGAGGTGGCGGCGGGTTTTGTGGACCTCATGGGTCTCTGAGCTTCATGATCAGATGATCAGTGTTTCCATGACACGTGTTGGTCTTCAGATGTGGCTCTGGGCTGGGATCCCTTTCATACTGCAGGTAGTCGCCTGCAGTATGCTGCTAACATGCCTTATCGCCTGTTTTTGGATCGCATTCCAGATCTGGCTGGTCATTGAGAATATTGCAAAGTGGTGTTTTTGTGTGTTTTTGCACGGGAACGCCTACTCTGCATATCATTAGCGTTAGTTGTCGCTCTCATCCGTGGCGATGTTTTTAGCGGAAGCTATCACTGGAAATCTGGTGATATCGGCAGTTTGCACCAGCTTGAGAATGGGGCGATAATTCTTTCGCCACATTTGCTGCGTTAAAGTGCTGATAACTTGGCTATAAGTCCTTGAGAATATGCCCCAAAGTGTTTTGATTGCAAGTGTTTTTTTTTCTGTCAGCCGATTCGGCCCACATGACCCAGTGGACCTACGGGGCCTAGCAATTTCATTGGCTGGACACAACATGAAAGAAAATGTTACGCCCGCCAATACAGGATATGTGGACTTGAGCTATGTATCCCGAAACCTAAAGGAAATGAAATAGTAGGGGAAAGGGTAAGGTTTATCTGACCTTCTGGACCTTACACTGGGATCCTTCCCCCACCACTGGACCAAAAAATATTTTTCTCTCAGCTTGCTAATCCTGCTGTATTTTGCCTAGATATTTTGACTGCTCCGGTGTGCCTTATGACAAGATTTTTTTTTAAAGAATGACTGTGGTGTAGAGTCCATGGACAGATGGCCGTTCATGGTGGCTTGACCACCTGGGATCATCCCCACACCACCCATGGACGAAGGCCATGAGCGGCAAGGGTGTGGCAATGCGCGGAGGCTGGGTATGGCAATAAGATCTTACTTTACATTAAAAAATCCCCAGAAATGTATTGAGAAAACCAAAGGTCAAAGTAACATTATATGTAAGTATGGTAATAAGATCTAACTTTAAGGTTAAAACCCCAGAAATTTACAGATAAAAGCAAATGTTAAAATGACGATACATTTATGTGAAAATATTAGTCACTTTTTAAATGCAAAACAATTCTGAAATTCACCAGTAATAGTTTACTGAGAAAACAAAAACTAATGTCTCCACCATTCACTGCTTATGACCCACAAGCCTTTGGGTTTTTTCAGTGAATTTCTAGCAGGTTCTTTTTTAATGTAAAGTTAGATATTATTACCATGCCTATCTATAACACCCCTTTAACCCTTGGTTTGTTCACAGTTCGTCACTGTGTAGTTAGTTATATATAAGTCAGAGTTTCCATAGGAAGAGTTTTTTTTTGTTTTGTTAATAACTTTGGCGTCATTTCACAAATTTTCCTGAAACTCTCCCCAAACACTTCATGGAAAGTTTTGCGGTGATCCATCAAGAGGGGTCAGAGAAAAAGTGGGAGTCCCAAAACACTTTATTCCACATGTAATTTCTGAAGGGAAAATAGAACAGCAATGTAGAGAAAATGGTTAAAAGATAACAACAAATTTGGTAGCAAGCTAGACCTTTACTCAGAAAGCGTGCTTTTTGTGATATTGTATAACTCTGTTAAACCATTTTTCTGAAATTAAAGTTGAAAAAATAGTGATGCCTATTGCCAAATGACGACTACCACAACAGTCAAGTAGGAAAAAGCAACCACAAATGCATTCTGTTTGGCTGGCATCAACCTGAGGAGAAATTCTGTGGCTGTCATTAGAGGACCCAGTGACTTCATCCCAGAGTTTTGAAAAAAATAACACCACGAAGGGGGCGGGTATGGATACCATGACTCCCCAGCCTTTGTAGGTGAGGCCCAGAGTGATCCCCCAAATGGTTACAGTTAAAAAAATTGGGGGTTGTCACAGTCCCTCTGGACTCTCAAGGGATCAAGCACATCCCTTGTGTGATCCTGCTGGACTCCTGCAGGAGCCAGGATAGACCCCTCTGCTCCCACGTGTGCCCCGCAGGAACCAAATAAATAATAATAATAAAGAAGAAAGTGGGCTGTGGGTCTGTGGGCAGATGGCCACACACAAGTGGATTACCAACCCCATGCCACACTTGGCCAAAGGCAATGTGTAACAGGGAGTTGGTCTTATCATAATAAGATATTAGTTTATATTTTAAAAAATTATAGAAATTCACTGAAAAAAAGCCGGCTGATGTTGAGTTATATATAAGTATGGTAGTACGATTTTACCTTATGTTAAGAAAGCTTAGAAACATTAGATGATACAGAGGACTTGAACTTGTGTCCTGTAGGTGTCTGATATCACTGAGGCATGCTGCTCTACAGCTAGAGGCCTACGTTGGGCCAATTCACAAACTGCATTTTACAGTAGTATTACTTACTACACAATGCAATTATCAAACCTACAGGTGGCGATCTCCACTTCCACATGTAAGTTTACTATTTAGTAGTAAATATTGTGGGATCAGGGAGAGGTGTGGGAAATATGGAATATCTGTAACAAAATAGGAGAAGTTTAGGGAAAAGTAAGGAGGGGATTAGGAGGGCATAGGATATTACAAACACCCACCTACAGAAGAGTAAGCCCTTTGCATTCACAAACTACTTCTAATTTTAGTACAGCCCTAAAGGTGATACAACAGTAGTAACAGTACTCTAGCTCTGTCTTGGAGTAAATCAAACATCAAACATGGCCCCTCACAAGTACTGCAACACACTCTCCATAGAAAATAATGGAGACAGCGCCTTTAAATAACACCCATTTAGGAAATAATGTTAAGTTAATAAAATTAATTTGACTTTAACAGTAATGTAATTATCTATCTATCTATCTATCTATCTATCTATCTATCTATCTATCTATCTATCTATCTATCTATCTATCTATCTATCTATCTATCTATCTATCTATCTATCTATCTATCTATCTATCTATCCACCCATCTCTATATCTATCTATCTGTGTATATATACATAAATATATATATATATATATATATATATATATTGCAGCTCCATTCGACCCTTGCTTCAGAGACGAAACGCACTCGCGGGAGTATATTGCAAAGAATTTTATTACGGCTTTCTGACCAAAACAAACAGACGCGTTTCAGACCTCTAGTCCTTCGTCAGTGTTAGTGTGTGCCATGTTACCCGGCACAATATATACATTTCACTTCCTGTCATGTGAAAAGGAAAAACGGACAAAATGTGCAAATATTTACAATAAGGCAGCCATTACTAAGTGGGTTCAAATGCTTAACACAGTGACATATTTATAATGTGTTTTGACCCTTATGATATACTAATGCCCCTTTCATTATACTAAATGAAAACAATCTTGCTGTGTATCAGCATGTCATGGCATTTCTAACGCCCTATTCACGAATATTTACACTATATACATTATGGACACCGTTCTGTACAGCGTAATCCTCGTACAGTTGCATTACGGGTTAAGATGTTATCTTCATGTTATATAAACATATAAATATAACCCAAGTCGGTGAAAATTAATCAAATCTCGCCGTGTATCGGCGTATCACCGACATTGACAGAAACGGCCAGATCACAATGCAACATGCATCATCATTTCTGTGATATAACATTACAAGTTACAAATTTACATTATCAATAATTTCCCTTCATCAACACAATAATCATTCCAATAGGGAATAACAAGGATACATATCCCAAATATGACACACTAAGGAAGATGTCATCTTAGAATAGTATACATCGTACACTCAAAATTGAGCCGTGTATCGGCTTACCCTAAGGATTATGAATTCGCACAAACCCTGTTACCAGTTTCAATGCATATGGATCCATATGCCCCAGACCAAAGGTAAACGATAAAGTAAATTTGCGTTCATATTTGATAGGGAAAGGAAAGGAGAAATGAGACAATGTGAAGGTGAAAAGCAAAGAAAAGAAAACTATTTTCTCTACAAAAAGATTCTAAAGGAAGAATCTTTGAAAAAAGTTAGAAAAGGCTAAAGGAGGTTAGGAAAAGTTAAGAAATCAAAGGTTCAGATAAATGAAAGGGAATGCATTCAACCTGCACCCCTGAAGCTGTTACAATTACAACAAAGATGAGGACAAACCGTCTACAAGCAATACAGTTCTTAATTCATCAAATCTGCTTGTAGCGTTCCATATGCACACACATATATAGTCCACCCACTGCATGTTAGATATTCATTTTCCCAGGTGAACACCCAGTTCCTCTCCGATGTTAAGCCCACCCGGCTGTTTTGTCTGCATATCTATGATGTGTCGTGACTCTAGTCTACGTAAGCGTGTCAACCTGTCCCCTCCCCTAGGGTTAGATGGTACGTGGTCCAAACCAAAGAATTGGAGTA
The DNA here is from genome assembly GCF_964261635.1 of Lissotriton helveticus. Taxonomy (NCBI): domain Eukaryota; kingdom Metazoa; phylum Chordata; class Amphibia; order Caudata; family Salamandridae; genus Lissotriton; species Lissotriton helveticus. The sequence continues at coordinate 390,042,675 of NC_136061.1, forward strand.
ACTCCCGATTACTCTGATGGACTTGGGCAAAATGTCTGGCCACCGGGTAAGATACATCCTTGTTCATTATGGCCCGTTGATGTTCTAGAACTCGCATTTTTACCCCATTAATCGTGCTCCCTATATACTTGTGACCACAGGGACAGATCAAACAATATACCACATATGGTGTAGTACACGTGATGAAATGTTTGATCTTTTTCATTTGATCAAGGTACTTTGGTGCTGAAACGCATAATGGCCGACTGAGCACAATCTAATTAAACGATTCTGTGCACTTAATGGTGGTCCGTGCTCCTGCTTTTTTGTGGAATTGCAAACGCCGGCTGGCAGAGGAGTTGCTGCAATATTTATATGTACGTGTATATATATATATATATATATATATATATTATTCACTGGGACGTTATAGTTAGAAATTAGCATTTTAAACAAGCATTAGAAATGCAATCGGGCTCGGATTTATTTGAGTTTGAGCTAATGGCATTGTAAATGGTAATGTATTTTTGCTAAGTGTTATGGAGTGTGTTAATGTGGTGTGTAGTGGAATTATGTGTGTTAGATTGGAATTGTAGCAATGGTGGCATGCTGTGTTTTTACATGAATATGTTTAAAACTAAAGTGTACCATACTGAGACTGCTACAATACTTAATTGTGGATGTGTAACAATTGATGCATGTACTTTTGGCCGTGACTGCCTGTAGAAATTGTGCACTGATGGCTGGTGGTGTGTGTGCTTGGTAAAGTACTGCACTGCCAGCTGGAGGTGTGTGTGCCTTGTGGAAGGGTGCACTGACGGATTGTTGGTGTGTAGTTAGTAAAAATGTGCGCTGATGGTGTGTGTGTTTGGTGAAAGGGTGCACTGATGGTTGCTGGTGAGTGCCCCTTGTAAAAGGATGCACTGACAGCTGGTGTTGTACGCCTAGTGGTGTTTGTTGTTTGTGAAAGTGTGCATTGATGGCTGATGGTGTTTGGCCCTGGTGATAGCGTGCACTATCGGCTGGTGGTGTGTTGTTGTGTGTGTGGTTGTGTTTGTAGTGGTGAGTCTGTGGGGGTGAGTCTGTGGGGGTGAGTGTGTCGTGGTGAGTGGTGATGAGTGTGTGGTGGTGAGAGAGTGGTGTGTGTGTGGTGTGTGTGTGTGGTATGTGTGTGTCGTGTATGTGTGGGTCTGCAAGCAGCTGCTGCCTGGCACTGAAGCCTTGTTCCCATTACAGCAGCAGCACGCACGCGGCACACTCCAGATCTGATGCATGTGATTCTCTAAATTGTGTTGATGGAATTTGCAGAGCTGCTCTGTGTCTTCATCCTTCAAAAGAATGCACTGACGGCTGCCTGGTGTTGTACGCCTGATGGTGTTTGTGCTTGGTGAAAAAGTGCACTGATGGCTGGTGGTGTTTGGCCCTGGTGAAAGCGTGCACTGACGGCTGGTGTTGTGTTGTTGTGTGTGTGGTTGTGTTTGTAGTGGTGAGTCTGTGGGGGTGAGTCTGTGGGGGTGAGTCTGTGGGGGTGAAGGACTGCTCTGTCTCATCATCCTTCTTGGGTCTCCAAGCAGCCCCTGCCTGCCACTGAAGCCTAGTTCCCTTCACAGCAGCACGGCAGACACGCACACGCGGCACTGCCGATCTGTGCTGATCTAATATGCAGGGCTGCTCTGTGTCTTCATCCTTCTTGGGTCTGCAAGCAGCTGCTGCCTGGCACTGAAGCCTGATCTATGCTGATCTAATCTGCAGGGCTGCTCTGTGTCTTCATCCTTCATGGGTCTGCAAGCAGCCGCTGCCTGGCACTGAAGCCTAGTTCCCTTCACAGCAGCACGGCAGACACGCACACGCGGCACTGCCGATCTGTGCTGATCTAATCTGCAGGGCTGCTCTGTGTCTTCATCCTTCTTGGGTCTGCAAGCAGCCACTGCCTGGCACTGAAGCCTAGTTCCCTTCACAGCAGCAGCACACACGCGGCACACTCCAGACCTGATGCATGTGATTCTCTAAATTGTGTTGATGGAATTTGCAGAGCTGCTCTGTGTCTTCATCCTTCAAAAGAATGCACTGACGGCTGCCTGGTGTTGTATGCCTGATGGTGTTTGTGCTTGGTGAAAAAGTGCACTGATGGCTGGTGGTGTTTGGCCCTGGTGAAAGCGTGCACTGACGGCTGGTGTTGTGTTGTTGTGTGTGTGGTTGTGTTTGTAGTGGTGAGTCTGTGGGGGTGAGTCTGTGGGGGTGAGTCTGTGGGGGTGAAGGACTGCTCTGTCTCATCATCCTTCTTGGGTCTCCAAGCAGCCGCTGCCTGCCACTGAAGCCTAGTTCCCTTCACAGCAGCACGGCAGACATGCACACGCAGCACTGCCGATCTGTGCTGATCTAATATGCAGGGCTGCTCTGTGTCTTCATCCTTCTTGGGTCTGCAAGCAGCTGCTGCCTGGCACTGAAGCCTGATCTGTGCTGATCTAATCTGCAGGGCTGCTCTGTGTCTTCATCCTTCTTGGGTCTGCAAGCAGCCGCTGCCTGGCACTGAAGCCTAGTTCCCTTCACAGCAGCACGGCAGACACGCACACGCGGCACTGCCGATCTGTGCTGATCTAATCTGCAGGGCTGCTCTGTGTCTTCATCCTTCTTGGGTCTGCAAGCAGCCGCTGCCTGGCACTGAAGCCTAGTTCCCTTCACAGCAGCAGCACGCACGCGGCACACTCCAGATCTGATGCATGTGATTCTCTAAATTGTGTTGATGGAATTTACAGAGCTGCTCTGTGTCTTCATCCTTCAAAAGAATGCATTGACGGCTGCCTGGTGTTGTATGCCTGATGGTGTTTGTGCTTGGTGAAAAAGTGCACTGATGGCTGGTGGTGTTTGGCCCTGGTGAAAGCGTGCACTGACGGCTGGTGTTGTGTTGTTGTGTGTGTGGTTGTGTTTGTAGTGTTGAGTCTGTGGGGGTGAATCTGTGGGGGTGAGTCTGTGGGGGTGAGTCTGTGGGGGTGAAGGACTGCTCTGTCTCATCATCCTTCTTGGGTCTCCAAGCAGCCGCTGCCTGCCACTGAAGCCTAGTTCCCTTCACAGCAGCACGGCAGACACGCACACGCGGCACTGCCGATCTGTGCTGATCTAATATGCAGGGCTGCTCTGTGTCTTCATCCTTCTTGGGTCTGCAAGCAGCTGCTGCCTGGCACTGAAGACTGATCTGTGCTGATCTAATCTGCAGGGCTGCTCTGTGTCTTCATCCTTCTTGGGTCTGCAAGCAGCCGCTGCCTGGCACTGAAGCCTAGTTCCCTTCACAGCAGCACGGCAGACACGCACATGCGGCACTGCCGATCTGTGCTGATCTAATCTGCAGGGCTGCTCTGTGTCTTCATCCTTCTTGGGTCTGCAAGCAGCCGCTGCCTGGCACTGAAGCCTAGTTCCCTTCACAGCAGCAGCACGCACGCGGCACACTACAGATCTGATGCATGTGATTCTCTAAATTGTGTTGATGGAATTTGCAGAGCTGCTCTGTGTCTTCATCCTTCAAAAGAATGCACTGACGGCTGCCTGGTGTTGTACGCCTGATGGTGTTTGTGCTTGGTGGAAAAGTGCACTGATGGCTGGTGGTGTTTGGCCCTGGTGAAAGCGTGCACTGACGGCTGGTGTTGTGTTGTTGTGTGTGTGGTTGTGTTTGTAGTGTTGAGTCTGTGGGGGTGAATCTGTGGGGGTGAGTCTGTGGGGGTGAGTCTGTGGGAGTGAGTCTGTGGGGGTGAAGGACTGCTCTGTCTCATCATCCTTCTTGGGTCTCCAAGCAGCCGCTGCCTGCCACTGAAGCCTAGTTCCCTTCACAGCAGCACGGCAGACACGCACACGCGGCACTGCCGATCTGTGCTGATCTAATATGCAGGGCTGCTCTGTGTCTTCATCCTTCTTGGGTCTGCAAGCAGCTGCTGCCTGGCACTGAAGACTGATCTGTGCTGATCTAATCTGCAGGGCTGCTCTGTGTCTTCATCCTTCTTGGGTCTGCAAGCAGCCGCTGCCTGGCACTGAAGCCTAGTTCCCTTCACAGCAGCACGGCAGACACGCACATGCGGCACTGCCGATCTGTGCTGATCTAATCTGCAGGGCTGCTCTGTGTCTTCATCCTTCTTGGGTCTGCAAGCAGCCGCTGCCTGGCACTGAAGCCTAGTTCCCTTCACAGCAGCAGCACGCACGCGGCACACTCCAGATCTGATGCATGTGATTCTCTAAATTGTGTTGATGGAATTTGCAGAGCTGCTCTGTGTCTTCATCCTTCAAAAGAATGCACTGACGGCTGCCTGGTGTTGTACGCCTGATGGTGTTTGTGCTTGGTGGAAAAGTGCACTGATGGCTGGTGGTGTTTGGCCCTGGTGAAGGCGTGCACTGACGGCTGGTGTTGTGTTGTTGTGTGTGTGGTTGTGTTTGTAGTGGTGAGTCTGTGGGGGTGAGTCTGTGGGGGTGAGTCTGTGTGGGTGAAGGACTGCTCTGTCTCATCATCCTTCTTGGGTCTCCAAGCAGCCGCTGCCTGCCACTGAAGCCTAGTTCCCTTCACAGCAGCACGGCAGACACGCACACGCGGCACTGCCGATCTGTGCTGATCTAATATGCAGGGCTGCTCTGTGTCTTCATCCTTCTTGGGTCTGCAAGCAGCTGCTGCCTGGCACTGAAGCCTGATCTGTGCTGATCTAATCTGCAGGGCTGCTCTGTGTCTTCATCCTTCTTGGGTCTGCAAGCAGCCGCTGCCTGGCACTGAAGCCTAGTTCCCTTCACAGCAGCACGGCAGACACGCACACGCGGCACTGACGATCTGTGCTGATCTAATCTGCAGGGCTGCTCTGTGTCTTCATCCTTCTTGGGTCTGCAAGCAGCCGCTGCCTGGCACTGAAGCCTAGTTCCCTTCACAGCAGCAGCACGCACACGGCACACTCCAGATCTGATGCATGTGATTCTCTAAATTGTGTTGATGGAATTTGCAGAGCTGCTCTGTGTCTTCATCCTTCAAAAGAATGCACTGACGGCTGCCTGGTGTTGTACGCCTGATGGTGTTTGTGCTTGGTGAAAAAGTGCACTGATGGCTGGTGGTGTTTGGCCCTGGTGAAAGCGTGCACTGACGGCTGGTGTTGTGTTGTTGTGTGTGTGGTTGTGTTTGTAGTGTTGAGTCTGTGGGGGTGAGTCTGTGGGGGTGAGTCTGTGGGGGTGAAGGACTGCTCTGTCTCATCATCCTTCTTGGGTCTCCAAGCAGCCGCTGCCTGCCACTGAAGCCTGGTTCCCTTCACAGCAGCACGGCAGACACACACACGCGGCACTGCCGATCTGTGCTGATCTAATATGCAGGGCTGCTCTGTGTCTTCATCCTTCTTGGGTCTGCAAGCAGCTGCTGCCTGCCACTGAAGCCTGATCTGTGCTGATCTAATCTGCAGGGCTGCTCTGTGTCTTCATCCTTCTTGGGTCTGCAAGCAGCCGCTGCCTGGCACTGAAGCCTAGTTCCCTTCACAGCAGCACGGCAGACACGCACACGCGACACTGCCGATCTGTGCTGATCTAATCTGCAGGGCTGCTCTGTGTCTTCATCCTTCTTGGGTCTGCAAGCAGCCGCTGCCTGGCACTGAAGCCTAGTTCCCTTCACAGCAGCAGCACGCACGCGGCACACTCCAGATCTGATGCATGTGATTCTCTAAATTGTGTTGATGGAATTTGCAGAGCTGCTCTGTGTCTTCATCCTTCAAAAGAATGCATTGACGGCTGCCTGGTGTTGTATGCCTGATGGTGTTTGTGCTTGGTGAAAAAGTGCACTGATGGCTGGTGGTGTTTGGCCCTGGTGAAAGCGTGCACTGACGGCTGGTGTTGTGTTGTTGTGTGTGTGGTTGTGTTTGTAGTGTTGAGTCTGTGGGGGTGAATCTGTGGGGGTGAGTCTGTGGGGGTGAGTCTGTGGGGGTGAAGGACTGCTCTGTCTCATCATCCTTCTTGGGTCTCCAAGCAGCCGCTGCCTGCCACTGAAGCCTAGTTCCCTTCACAGCAGCACGGCAGACACGCACACGCGGCACTGCCGATCTGTGCTGATCTAATATGCAGGGCTGCTCTGTGTCTTCATCCTTCTTGGGTCTGCAAGCAGCTGCTGCCTGGCACTGAAGACTGATCTGTGCTGATCTAATCTGCAGGGCTGCTCTGTGTCTTCATCCTTCTTGGGTCTGCAAGCAGCCGCTGCCTGGCACTGAAGCCTAGTTCCCTTCACAGCAGCACGGCAGACACGCACATGCGGCACTGCCGATCTGTGCTGATCTAATCTGCAGGGCTGCTCTGTGTCTTCATCCTTCTTGGGTCTGCAAGCAGCCGCTGCCTGGCACTGAAGCCTAGTTCCCTTCACAGCAGCAGCACGCACGCGGCACACTCCAGATCTGATGCATGTGATTCTCTAAATTGTGTTGATGGAATTTGCAGAGCTGCTCTGTGTCTTCATCCTTCAAAAGAATGCACTGACGGCTGCCTGGTGTTGTACGCCTGATGGTGTTTGTGCTTGGTGGAAAAGTGCACTGATGGCTGGTGGTGTTTGGCCCTGGTGAAAGCGTGCACTGACGGCTGGTGTTGTGTTGTTGTGTGTGTGGTTGTGTTTGTAGTGTTGAGTCTGTGGGGGTGAATCTGTGGGGGTGAGTCTGTGGGGGTGAGTCTGTGGGAGTGAGTCTGTGGGGGTGAAGGACTGCTCTGTCTCATCATCCTTCTTGGGTCTCCAAGCAGCCGCTGCCTGCCACTGAAGCCTAGTTCCCTTCACAGCAGCACGGCAGACACGCACACGCGGCACTGCCGATCTGTGCTGATCTAATATGCAGGGCTGCTCTGTGTCTTCATCCTTCTTGGGTCTGCAAGCAGCTGCTGCCTGGCACTGAAGACTGATCTGTGCTGATCTAATCTGCAGGGCTGCTCTGTGTCTTCATCCTTCTTGGGTCTGCAAGCAGCCGCTGCCTGGCACTGAAGCCTAGTTCCCTTCACAGCAGCACGGCAGACACGCACATGCGGCACTGCCGATCTGTGCTGATCTAATCTGCAGGGCTGCTCTGTGTCTTCATCCTTCTTGGGTCTGCAAGCAGCCGCTGCCTGGCACTGAAGCCTAGTTCCCTTCACAGCAGCAGCACGCACGCGGCACACTCCAGATCTGATGCATGTGATTCTCTAAATTGTGTTGATGGAATTTGCAGAGCTGCTCTGTGTCTTCATCCTTCAAAAGAATGCACTGACGGCTGCCTGGTGTTGTACGCCTGATGGTGTTTGTGCTTGGTGGAAAAGTGCACTGATGGCTGGTGGTGTTTGGCCCTGGTGAAGGCGTGCACTGACGGCTGGTGTTGTGTTGTTGTGTGTGTGGTTGTGTTTGTAGTGGTGAGTCTGTGGGGGTGAGTCTGTGGGGGTGAGTCTGTGTGGGTGAAGGACTGCTCTGTCTCATCATCCTTCTTGGGTCTCCAAGCAGCCGCTGCCTGCCACTGAAGCCTAGTTCCCTTCACAGCAGCACGGCAGACACGCACACGCGGCACTGCCGATCTGTGCTGATCTAATATGCAGGGCTGCTCTGTGTCTTCATCCTTCTTGGGTCTGCAAGCAGCTGCTGCCTGGCACTGAAGCCTGATCTGTGCTGATCTAATCTGCAGGGCTGCTCTGTGTCTTCATCCTTCTTGGGTCTGCAAGCAGCCGCTGCCTGGCACTGAAGCCTAGTTCCCTTCACAGCAGCACGGCAGACACGCACACGCGGCACTGACGATCTGTGCTGATCTAATCTGCAGGGCTGCTCTGTGTCTTCATCCTTCTTGGGTCTGCAAGCAGCCGCTGCCTGGCACTGAAGCCTAGTTCCCTTCACAGCAGCAGCACGCACACGGCACACTCCAGATCTGATGCATGTGATTCTCTAAATTGTGTTGATGGAATTTGCAGAGCTGCTCTGTGTCTTCATCCTTCAAAAGAATGCACTGACGGCTGCCTGGTGTTGTACGCCTGATGGTGTTTGTGCTTGGTGAAAAAGTGCACTGATGGCTGGTGGTGTTTGGCCCTGGTGAAAGCGTGCACTGACGGCTGGTGTTGTGTTGTTGTGTGTGTGGTTGTGTTTGTAGTGTTGAGTCTGTGGGGGTGAGTCTGTGGGGGTGAGTCTGTGGGGGTGAAGGACTGCTCTGTCTCATCATCCTTCTTGGGTCTCCAAGCAGCCGCTGCCTGCCACTGAAGCCTGGTTCCCTTCACAGCAGCACGGCAGACACGCACACGCGGCACTGCCGATCTGTGCTGATCTAATATGCAGGGCTGCTCTGTGTCTTCATCCTTCTTGGGTCTGCAAGCAGCTGCTGCCTGCCACTGAAGCCTGATCTGTGCTGATCTAATCTGCAGGGCTGCTCTGTGTCTTCATCCTTCTTGGGTCTGCAAGCAGCCGCTGCCTGGCACTGAAGCCTAGTTCCCTTCACAGCAGCACGGCAGACACGCACACGCGACACTGCCGATCTGTGCTGATCTAATCTGCAGGGCTGCTCTGTGTCTTCATCCTTCTTGGGTCTGCAAGCAGCCGCTGCCTGGCACTGAAGCCTAGTTCCCTTCACAGCAGCAGCACGCACGCGGCACACTCCAGATCTGATGCATGTGATTCTCTAAATTGTGTTGATGGAATTTGCAGAGCTGCTCTGTGTCTTCATCCTTCAAAAGAATGCACTGACGGCTGCCTGGTGTTGTACGCCTGATGGTGTTTGTGCTTGGTGAAAAAGTGCACTGATGGCTGGTGGTGTTTGGCCCTGGTGAAAGCTTGCACTGACGGCTGGTGTTGTGTTGTTGTGTGTGTGGTTGTGTTTGTAGTGGTGAGTCTGTGGGGGTGAGTCTGTGGGGGTGAGTCTGTGGGGGTGAAGGACTGCTCTGTCTCATCATCCTTCTTGGGTCTCCAAGCAGCCGCTGCCTGCCACTGAAGCCTAGTTCCCTTCACAGCAGCATGGCAGACACGCACACGCGGCACTGCCGATCTGTGTTGATCTAATATGCAGGGCTGCTCTGTGTCTTCATCCTTCTTGGGTCTGCAAGCAGCTGCTGCCTGGCACTGAAGCCTGATCTGTGCTGATCTAATCTGCAGGGCTGCTCTGTGTCTTCATCCTTCTTGGGTCTGCAAGCAGCCGCTGCCTGGCACTGAAGCCTAGTTCCCTTCACAGCAGCACGGCAGACACGCACACGCGGCACTGCCGATCTGTGCTGATCTAATCTGCAGGGCTGCTCTGTGTCTTCATCCTTCTTGGGTCTTCAAGCAGCCGCTGCCTGGCACTGAAGCCTAGTTCCCTTCACAGCAGCAGCACGCACGCGGCACACTCCAGATCTGATGCATGTGATTCTCTAAATTGTGTTGATGGAATTTGCAGAGCTGCTCTGTGTCTTCATCCTTCAAAAGAATGCACTGACGGCTGCCTGGTGTTGTATGCCTGATGGTGTTTGTGCTTGGTGAAAAAGTGCACTGATGGCTGGTGGTGTTTGGCCCTGGTGAAAGCGTGCACTGACGGCTGGTGTTGTGTTGTTGTGTGTGTGGTTGTGTTTGTAGTGGTGAGTCTGTAGGGGTGAGTCTGTGGGGGTGAGTCTGTGGGGGTGAGTGTGTTGTGGTGAGTGGTGATGAGTATGTGGTGGTGAGAGAGTGGTGTGTGTGTGGTGTGTGTGTGTGGTATGTGTGTGTTGTGTATGTGTGGGTCTGCAAGCAGCTGCTGCCTGGCACTGAAGCCTTGTTCCCTTCACAGCAGCAGCACGCATGCAGCACACTCCAGATCTGATACATGTGATTCTCTAAATTGTGTTGATGGAATCTGCAGGGCTGCTCTGTGTCTTCATCCTTCTTGGGTCTGCAGGCAGCCGCTGCCTGGCACTGAAGCCTGGTTCCCTTCACAGCAGCAGCACGCACGCGGCACACTCCACATCTGATGCATGTCATTCTCTAAATTGCTGCCAGTGCTGATCTAATATGCAGGACTGCTCTGTCTCATCATCCTTCTTGGGTCTCCAAGCAGCCGCTGCCTGCCACTGAAGCCTAGTTCCCTTCACAGCAGCACGGCAGACACGCACACGCGGCACTGCCGATCTGTGCTGATCTAATATGCAGGGCTGCTCTGTGTCTTCATCCTACTTGGGTCTGCAAGCAGCTGCTGCCTGGCACTGAAGCCTGATCTGTGCTGATGTAATCTGCAGGAAAAAAATGATTTTGACACTAAGACAGACTACGCACGCACCTACACTTCCCTGCTTCACAAATGACCTGGTTGTGCAATGACTCCAAAAAATGACACACCAAACGGGAAGCTGTGAAAACGACTCGCCCTCGCCACAAGGCACGGAGCAAGAAACGTTCCCGTCTTAAGAATCTTCTTGTCTGCACCAGGCTGTGATGCACACCAGACAAATGTTGTGCTTTGCATGGCGCGCGCCCACCAAACGCACTGCAGAATGGTGAACGCGCCCACAGCATCTGGATTCCATTACAGCACCTCCCTGACAGCTCCTAATTGATATTTATGGACGGCCGTGCGCATAACCGCACAGAATATGCCAACAATGGCGACCGGAAATAACATGCAGCCTATCGCGTCAAGGCTACTAAAAAGACAGCACAGCGAAGATGAATCACTAGGCAGATGCCAAACAAAATGACTGAAAAAGCTCGCGCACTGAGGAATTTATCCGGCACAAAACAGAATACCCTTTACAGTACGGCTCGCAGCTCCGCCCCACTTCTGACGAAGTGGTGACGTCGCCGAGCCCGTAAAAACCTTTGAAATTCACTGGAAAAACCAAAGGTTTCAGAGACGTTATAGTTAGCTGGACATTTCACTCGTACAAAACTAGAGAAATTCGGCTGTTATAGTTAGTAGAGCTAACTATAACTCGCGCCCCAGCAATGCACTGCTAATGATGTCACATATTACATCGCTCATGACATGGTCAGTGACATCACTGATGACATCACTGATGACATCTCAAATTACAATTTTACTTATTGGGGAGGGGGGCCATGTGGCCCAATCCTAGGCCACTTCTGGCTCCGGGGACGCCATCCCCTGGGGCCTAGCCTCTCCATTGGGGACCATGGGGGGAGCCTCAATGCCTCCACGGTCCTGCCAGGTCCCTGCCTCCTGCGGGAGCCCACATTGCTTTTGAGCATGGGGAGCTGCTAACATGCAGCTTCCCTTGCTCAAAAGCAATCCTGCTTTGCTTCATTGAAGCGAGAGCAGGTTTGCCTGCTCTCGCTTCAATGAAGCAAAGCAGAGATTGCTATGACTTGTCAGAAGACGCACAGCTCCCGCCCTGCCACAGCAAACAGCAATGTCCCGGGGTTTAGCACCCCTGGACATTGCTTGAGCCAGCTCTGGGGAGTGGCGGTCCCCAGGGCCATAAAGGGCTCCAGGAGGGGGGCCCACCTTCCTATGTTTGCAAAGCCCTGGGGAGGTAGTGCTCCCTGGGCTGGCGGTCATAACGGACCCCCGAATTTGAATAAAGAGTGCCATGGGAAGGTGGTGGTCCCCAGGGCATGTGGGGGGGCTTTTGCCTGATTCAGAAAGGTAAACTTAGACATTTGGCCTAAACTTAGACCAAATGTCTTACTTTATGATTTTGGGGAATTGTGGGCATGAGTGCAGACATAAAGATATGACTCATAAACGTCCTTTCTGAATTACAAAGTTATAAACTTAGACATTTGGTATAAGCTTAGACCAAACGTCTAAGTTTACCTTTGTGAATCGGGCCCTATGGTTTTTACTCCAGATCATGTGATCGGAATGAATCAGTGACTCTGAATTTGCAGATTCCTATAAAAGTTTATAAATTGCTGCGCATTTGTATACCCCTTCATTGTCATTAATAACATTGGTGTGAACAAATTTACAAGTATATATAAACAACCGTATATCTGTTTTTAAAAAAAGTTACCCATTTTATGAGATTCACAAATCTGCGAATTTACGGACCAGATTCGCAAATTCACTCAAATACACCAAACCTTACAAATGGAAAACTGCACCCAAAAGGAGTTACTTCTCCAGTGAAGTCTCTTGAAGAAGGATTGAGAACCAGTACTGCTCTGCTTTACACAATGGCTGAAGCTACATCGTTCATCCAAGATGAGCATCCATAACCTATTGAGGATGAGGAGGAAGACACACCACCTTGCAGAAAAGAAAGTGATGTGTGGAAGCATTTTACAATACCTTCGGAGTAAAAGATCACAGCTAAATCAGTGCAGTATTATATTTGCAGCATACAATTACCCAGCAGAACTGCCAAGAAGTATTCACATTGGACAAGTTCCAGTTGGAAGCACTTAAAAACAATTTGTGAAAGGGCGTACAACTGAAGGTTGCAGGAGATACTGGGTGCATCAGAATATTCCATCACTACAACACACTTGGGAGAACCTTCATCAGTTGCAGACATCATAATACCAGCAGCCTGTGAAGGTTTGAGTGAGGTGGTAACTCTCTGTGCAAAATGCCACATGTTTGTCACTGTAAAAATGTGTTCTGTCGGTCCATTTTGCCTTCTATTGTTCTCAGGTAGTATACTCATGCACCACAAATGATTTACTGTTGAAATAATGATCATTAATCAATTCAGAAAAAAAGCAACCATAAAGATTGTAGCAAAAAAGAAAATGCACACTATATGTATGCAGGTATATGTTTGCATGTGAAAATAGGTACCTATACAGGTTTTTGAGTGGGTGTGTGACAATGTGTGGGTGTCAGCACCTGTGTGAATAACTTTATAGGTGTATGAGTACATGTAGGAGTACCTGTATGGGTGTGTTTGTGACACTTAAGTTAAATTAATAATAAATATATTTATAACTTTAAAAGTACATTTTATTGACAAATTAGGATACAATTAAACTAAATATTTAGCAAACAAACACAGCATAACTTATTAAACTATTTACAAATAAAGAAACACAGCAAAACTTGAACATTTAATTAAATACTGAAGGAACTCAACCATAGACTTTCACTGCTGCTGTCTATTCACTTTACCTCTCAAAATTTGTAACGGAGAAGGAGCAAGTCAGATTAAAAGAAATTTGATTTATAAAAACACATAATTTGACAAGGTAGCGAAAGCAATTTAAAGAAATACAAATACAAATGTTTAGAAATAGAGAAATACAGAATTTGGTACAAAAACTGTGGGATACTAAGATGAGAAGAGAAGCACTCAAACACATTTTTTTAATTGAGATTGTGGTTGATAAATTGTTTCCTCTGAAATACAAACTATTTCTTTTGATACTAAATACAATGAAAAAAGTGAATAAAACAGTTTTGACTAACCTCTTCCTCCCCAAACAGGCTCATTAATAAAAATAACATGCAAGATTTTCAAAGGAGAATGGAAGCGTACATCTACTACGGAGCCTTTCTTTAATGAAGAAAGCTACTTGCAAGAGAATGAATCAGTGTATCTAGTTGCAACAACTGGGCAATGTTATGAAGTAAAAGACAGTACTCCCATTGCAAAAGAAGAGATGGTTTATAGACATTTAAAAGAACAGACAGGTGAAGAGGTTCAAGGAAGTCACTGTCTGGCTTAATGAGGGATGGGTACATTACTGTTTTTGTGAGAGTGTACCTGGGTCTGTATGTCCTTCCCTGACTGTGTGAGCATGTGCAAATTACATACTATTAAATTACATACTATAAGCAAACACCCACCTATAATTTCAAATGCATTCATTCATACTAGCATAGTAAAATTAATATACATTTAGTGTAGAAATTCCTCTTTCTCCTCTCCTGCTCATTGTATTTTCAGTTAATATTCTCATCTAAGCAGCCTTCTATTTTCCATTCTAGTATACTACCTAAAAGCTACACATTTTCTTTCACTTTACATACACTCACTATTTGCTTTCTAAATATACTTTTATGTACTACAACCTAAGTAACATCCCTTTAAAAGCTCTTTGCGGTTCTCAGTTTTAATTGTATGTCTAGTAACAACTGTTTTAATTTGAAATCTCCATTCAGAAGAAAAGCAGGAAAAATGGCTACTGCTCAACATGTGCTCTTACTTATAATGCTCAAGTTAACAAATCACCTGCTTCCTTTCATCTTTTTTTTTGTTATACTACTTCTAAATGGTCAGTATTTCTTTAACCCTTTCCATTTTTCCTGCAAAGAAGCCCAATTTGGTTGTATTTTTTTCATGAATCCACAGATCCACCATGATGCTCAGCATGGCCGGCCATAACTTCGTGGCGAGATTAACATATTTTCACAGGGTCAGGAAAGAGCCCCACAACAACTCAGCGAATCCTGCCAGTGACCAAACAAACGTGTTTGGGCATTTTACTGCCCATTAAGCATGCTTTCACCTCATTTATAATATCTACAAGCTCTCACCTGATCCCTTCAACTAGTATGCAAACAATTTATCATCCGAAGGAGACTGTTTCCTGAGATATAAAATGGCAGTCGCACCTTCCTGTCAAGTTGCAGCCAACCAATCAGAACGTTGCTGTGACACTTGGAACCTCGGATTCACCGCAGGTGGATCCGTGGAGGGTCTGCATCCTTAGATATACAAATTTGGATTTCTTTTAATTTCTCTATAACTACTGAACGGATTTACACCAAATCATAAAAAGGACTCTTTCTAGACCAGGATTTACATCAAATCACAAAATGGACTCTTTCTGGACCAGGAGCCAGCTTTCTGCCAAATTTGATGACATTCTGTTCAGCGATTTGGGCTGTAGTCGTGTTCAAAATACCTTTGGGAAATAACATAGGAAATGCACTTTTTTTACCCTCTTTTTCTCAGCCCCCGCTTGACGGATCACCCCAAAACTTTCAATGCACAACTAAATTAGTTTTGCACTTTTTTTTTGAAAATTTTGTGAAAATTCGTCAAATGACACCAAAGATAATAGGCAAAAAAACACTTTTCCTATGGAAACTAGGTCCTAACTATAATATCAACTGGCGATTGCCAGCAGGTAATATACATATATTCACTGAAAAAACAGAGGTTATAGTTAGGTATGGTAACGATATTTTACTTTGTATTCAAACAAACCTCACAAATTCACTGAAAAAAAAGCTTAAAGTGATATTACTGTTAAGTGAAAATCTCACTTTACACGTGCCCTCCCCATGCACTGTGTTGTTCAAGAGTGTTGTAATATGTAAGCTAATAAGCATATTTTCTGATTGTGGGTAGAGGTTGAGGTATTGGGCTGTCTGTCCTCCTCGTTAGCATGGCACAGTGGAGAGACTGCATACCTCAGGGCAAAGGCAGCATTGCGTAATACGGCAGGCGTGGTGCTTACTAGCACTAAATAAATAAGGCAAAGCTACAGTCACACACAATTGCTAGTCTCCAATGCACTCACATGGTGCCTGATTTCCACAGCTGGAATGAAGGCTATTCAAAAATGACACAAATAATAAAAGTCACTTTACTTTCTACTGAACAGCAAAGAAAGAGGATGAGAAGGATTATGTGGAGGACATTTTTTGGGAAGATGCATCTCATTGGCCCAAAAGAGCACATGCTGCTGTAGTTCATTTCTCAACCTTTTTTAGAGATGTAAATGCAATCATAGTGTTTTGGGGCTGTTATAATGCTTGCTCTATTTTTGGCATTAAAGAGAGAAACCATTATCCTCGCCCACGGTCCTGACTCATTTCTATTCGCATTAGTTTGACTTTTGTATATTACTGAAATCACAATTTTAAAAGCACTGCTAATGCAACTAACTTCCATGGAAACAACTCTCTCCGATGTCTTCATTGTCATCACCACTGTTTATCACTTTTTTCTCTATCCGCATTCTTCTCAGATGCCTTTGAAACTGTGGCTATCAACAATCTTCCGGATCCCACTATATAGCTTATGTACCTCAAGCTCTTTTATCTAGTTCTCTCCTACCTTCTTAATTCATCCTCCTCTGTCCCGTGCTGTTCAATTACATTACCTTATCCACCTCCCTATTATGTCTCCCAGTGCAGGGCCGTACTGAGAACACAAATCAGCCCTGGCAATTTTATCACACCAGCCCCTGGGGGTGGGTGAGGGTGTAAGTGTGAAGTACTGCTGCTTAACTAAACCGCCCGCAGCACTGCTGCTTTTATTACTGGGGCCTAATATTGCAGCATTGCTGCAAAACCAGCTCCCAGTAACAAACCCAGCCCCCACCGCTCCAAAACCGGCCCCCACCCTTCCAATCTCCCAGCCAGGAGCGGCCTGTGCAGGTAAGACTGGTGGGGCAGATGGGGGGGGACACGACAGATGACGATGAGGGAAAATGTATTAAATATTTCATTTTCCATCTTCGTCTCTCGAGTCTTCCCGCCCCACGGCTCTTACCTGCATAGGCCACTCCTGCTCCCAGGGAACGGCCCGATGCGCTCTACGGCCAGTCCGGCCCTGCCCCAGTGGGCAATGTCGGGTTGCTAGCTGCAATTTATCACATGTTATGAAGCCTAGGGCCTTTTAGTGACATCCAACCAATGAGTTGTCAGACACTGCAGAACAAAAGGAAGTCTCTTCAAGTCTGATTTGTGTGAGGATGGAGTTTCAAAAGATGGAACTTTATTTCCCTTTAGCAATGCGAATCTGTAACAGTGTCAGATATGCCAAATCTGCCCCTACAAACTCCTTAACATAGTCTTCAATTCAGTCTTGCAAATGCCAGCATCCTCCCACTAGTCACAAGGACATTTAGCAACCAGCATCAAGTAAGCTGACGCCTATGCACAGAAGAGCCATTTATGCACTCAGTTCCCGCACCTGGTCAGTGATGGCTCCTCCGCTATGGCAGAGGAGCGTCGCCACACTACTTTCAAGTTATTATCATTTTATGTTTTACGGCGGGCAGGTGGGCGGGGCCAATCTGCTCTCGGAGCAGGGGAGGAGTGGTTTGCCCACTCCTAAGTGCGCAATGACTGTTTGGTCGGCCCTCTCGAGCAGCGCAAACCAGTCATGAACACTTTTCCCATTCTCCATGCAGGGTGTATTACAGCCTGCATGGAGAACATGCTCACCCCTCTAGCCCCTGGCTGAGCTCCGTGTCATGGCAGGAGAGCAGGAGCAGAGACGCTGGACCCGGCGGCAAGGTAAGTTTATTTTTTGTTATGCTCACTACCTCTTGCAATTAAGACCCCGCATGACCCTCATGACCCACCACACCCACCCCCACGAGCCATGCCGGCCGCCACTGCACCTTGTGCTCCATTTCATAGGTCAACTGCTCCTCAGCATTGGTCTTTAGCCATAGCGAAGCTAGTTGGCTTTGATCATGCCTCTGCTCTTCTACCAGATATAGGGTGACCAGACAGTACTGGTTTTCAGAGGACTGTCTTGGCGTCCTGGCACTTTTCTTAATTTCAAAGACATGTCCTAGTTTTTAGGACAAATTCCCCAAGGACTCTGCTGGTTCCCCAGCATCACCCCTTGTGGGTGCCAGAGGGAGCTTTTTTTTTTTTTAGCAATGGTTGGCCACACGGGGCACCCACAATCTGTACAGTGTTGGGGACTGTTTGGAGAGCTCTAGGAACCCCTCGGTTTCTTCCAGCTCCCCTGGGGGTAGCCTGCCACTTATCTTGTTGGTGGGTAGCCTGCAGTCCACTTCGGGCACCCACAATGTGTCATCGATAGGGGACTGGAAGGGGAGCACCAAGGCCCACACAGCCCCAGCGGGCTCCCCAACCAGCACCATACTAGGTGCTGGCAGGAGGTGGCTCCATTACTTTTTGCTCCCGTCTGGGCAGTAACCAAAGTTTTTCTCTGCGACCACCCGGGCGGGCACAAAGTTGTATTCCGTGCCCTGGAGATTGCGGTAAGGGTATTTATTCATTTATTTATTTATTTATAAAGTGACCATGGTGTTCCGGGGTATGGGGTCTCCAGGACACTGCTTGACCAAGCTCCTAAGTGATGGAGTCCCCCGATCTAATGTACGGCTCAGAGATGGGCATGCCTCCTCCCCACTCTCCCTAAGGAACAGGGCACTGTACTTGACTATTAAGTCAGAAAAGATCTCCCTTTGGGCTTATTAATCAAATTTCACACACACTTCACACTCTTGCCATAGTTTCATTCATTACTTTGTATATACCCCCAGTTACATTAGAGGTCAGACACCACACCTGTGTATAATAAAATATTTTTTTCTTTTACACTTAGACAAATCATCATATCTAATCTAAAGGACAATTATGAAATCTCATATGGGTATCAAGAAATTTGGGCCCAAAGCCACAATTATTTAAAAAAAATACAAAACACTCTGGAGATATAAATGGAAAATTTGTATATCTAGGGATGGGGATCCAACAGATCTCATGTGGAGATCTGATTGGCTGCCTGCACTTCAACCAGTAAGTGTTGGCAGCCATTTGTGACTCAGACTCAGCTGAGTCTAAAAAAAGTAAAAACAAAAAAATAAAGGGGGCAGGGTATCAATACAGGAATGGCATAATTCCTAATATAACTGCAACATTTGTCTTTAGGGTACGAGTTATAGTTTCTTGTGATAAGGATAACTATTGTTAAATTTCTATGGTTTTGTGCGTGTAAAAATTTAACCTAACTATAACGTCCCAGTAACCTTTGGCATATATATATATATATATATATATATATATATATATATATATATATATATATATATATACATACATACATACATATCAGGAAAGCTGCTTTCGCCACTGTTCTAGTTCACGATCAGCAAGCAGACACGGACCCAAGATTTCGTGCTTAGAATAGCTGTTTAATGTCGGCCATTACACGTTTCGGTC
This sequence comes from Lissotriton helveticus, assembly GCF_964261635.1. Classification (NCBI taxonomy): domain Eukaryota; kingdom Metazoa; phylum Chordata; class Amphibia; order Caudata; family Salamandridae; genus Lissotriton; species Lissotriton helveticus. The sequence continues at coordinate 390,061,427 of NC_136061.1, forward strand.
CTCCAGGGACCTTGATCACATGACAACGCCAGCAATGTTCATAGACCAATTAAATTACTACACATTTGTACGTGCTTGATGACGTGAAGTAAAAATAGAAGAAACATTCACATATTATTATAATTTGGAAGACATTCCGTGATTTTCATCAGGCAGCATTGTCATTTAATTAAAATGCCATTTGGCCAAAGGACAGTATATATATATATATTATTTCAACTCAAAAAGGGAAATAGTCACAATTTAATAAATAATTATAAATATAGTTCGACATTAAATAATAAAGAAATGTCCATTGAACCATCCAAAAACATTTTAAAATGCTCTAAAAACATTCATACATTTTCAGATCTTAAATATTGGCCTATTTTTCACATAGAAATCTATGGAGGCATACAAATTGTAACAATATTGGAATAAATCCTGAATTTGCACTGAATCATATAAATGTATGTATATATATATATATATCCCACTTTTTGCTTCTTAAAATCTGCTCACCCTAACCAGACATGATAATCCGAAGCAACCTGCTCTTTGACGTGATTGACTTTGTTTTTTTTTTCACTTTCAAGAAACGAACTTCCGCTTCGGGACTTTATTTATTGAAAACAAAATATCTTTGCTGAGCGGGTGCAAAAAACATGGGTATAAACACACAAGAACAGGTTAGAGGTACTGGCCAAATCCATCGTAAAATATTATCATAAATTATACGATATAGGAGGACATCAAACATCACATGTGGGAAAATTTCACTTCTGGTATCATGTCGGAATATTCCCAAAGTAGATATTCCTCATATAGCCCTTATGGCCTAGAGCACTGAAAATGTACTTCCTTCAAATACAATTTAGGCTTATGTATTTTGTTACAAATTTAAACTGAGTAAGGAATGTACTGGTTGCCTGTGGAGAAGAGAATCAAGTTTAAGGCACTCTGCTTCGTCTTTAGGGCTTTGCATAACCTTAGTCGTGTCTACCTAACAGATCGCTTCCAAGGGCATATTCCAGCACGTACCCTTCGGTCTGCCTCTCTTAAGTTCGTGAAAGAAGCTAAATTCTGTCTTCACAGATAGGCCGGAAAAAGTTTCACATGTATTACAACCAGATAGTAGAATGAGATACCAATAAAGTAAAAAAAACTCCCCTGATCTACTCTCCTTCAGGAAGAAACTTAAAACCTGGCTTTATACCCTATAACCTTTCTTCAAACAACTAAGACGGAACATCTCTTGGTGTGTTGAGTTGCAAGCGCCTAGACGCCCTCGGTATATAAATATATAAATCAAAAAAATATTAATTAAAATACTGGCACACAACGAATTTGTAAACCCCTTGTGTGTGGGACCCTTAGAAAGTGCTAATCACTTCACCTATGAATCTTATCTTAGGGCAATGTGCTAATGATGGTATATCTTACTCTGTCAGAATCTCACAAGTTGTTTCACTGGTAACAAATAATCACCTAATCTAGTAGCTTCCCCAAGTGCTGAAACATCACAGACACCACTGCAGGGCCCAAATTATTCACCTCATGTATGAAATTTGAAGTATTTGGGAAGCCATAAGGCCCAAGATTCTTAAGAACTTTCAGAACCAGAAAAATCTCCATTGAATAAAAGTCCTGGATCTTAGACCTGAATGTTCATCAGAAAGAGAACTGCCCTAATGAACAGAAGGCAATTTAGGGCTGCAGGTACATCTTTGGGACCCTAAAGGAATCTGGATACTAGAACACCGTCCAATTCTGTTTATCTAAGGCTTGCAAGACATGAGCCCGGGAGTATTTATTAAATATAAATTTGTTGAGAAGCCTGAGGTTCAATATTGGGTGCCAGAATATGGCAGACATAGCCCTCCAAACCTGTCTATGCCTCTAGAATTTTTGCTGAAACTCCTTCATCAAGTAGGTGGTGTGGGGGAAGGGAACGAGAGAATGAAGTGCAGAAATCAGCAACAGGGCACTTTAATGTTGAAGGTGAGAGGCCTGATGAAAGATTTAAATGAGCCTTTGGTGCTAAGTCATGTCCATCAATAGGTGCAAATATAAAAACACCAGTCCATAAACCACATACTTGTCCTCCATTGAGTAGAAGTTAAAGTTGTTTTGCAAGGAGAGCTGCAGCATGTTGTAAGCATCTTTATTCGATTCACAGAAAAACAAAACACAAAGTAAAACACATTTACATAAAAGTGAAACAATTATTTTTTTTCCGAGCAATTTCTAAAATTCTAGGTTATTAACAACAAAAGAATACATTTTCTAAAATACACAGTTTTATTTAAAAAAAAGCATACTGTCATAATATACAAATTGAGGTAAGTGAAATTGCATTAGTTAAAAGATAAAATCATCATAATTCATTTAGTGCATTACATATCAGAACCTTAAGCCTCACTTTGATCTAATAAAATTAACAGATAGCAGAAATCTACTCATTCCAAAAACAACCAGTCTAGAGGTATCTGACTTAAGAATACGCAGCATCTCAATAATATTTTCTAATACCGAGGTTCCTGCCCAGGGGTTTAATCCACTTGTTTCTGGGAATTTCATATAATTTACAAAAAAATGAAACATGAGCAATGTCCTCTTCTCTTCCCAGGGAACATTCGGAGCAGGTACAATCTTCTACCTCGCCACTCCTTTTCCCCCACCTGGATGTAAAGGTCTTGATTAGTAGTGTGCCATATCTACATTTTAGGTACAGACTCTTGGCTAAAAGAGGCTCCACCTCATCTAGAAAAGGTTCAAAAGAGGGGCTAGATTTAAGGATCAAAAACTGAGTTGTAAGGGATCCATGACCAGAACTTGCTATAACACTCTGCTCAATAAAGTTCCAGAAAATGGTTTTACATTCCATTTTAGAGTCAGAGGTAAGCAGGTCCGGATGTTTCCAGTTTTGTCTCAGGCCCAAATCCGATAACCATTTACGAATATGGACCAACCAGGGGAACGTAACATTAACGTCCAAATTAATCAACTCTTGCAATGCTTGCCTGCAGACAAGCAGTTCCTCCGTTGTCCATAATCTGATCCAATACGAAATGGTCATCCAAATGGCCTTATGCTCTATACGTTTAATACCAAGGTCCAGCATAAGGTGAATCACTGGTGTATTTTACGGGAGGGCGGTGAACATTCTCATAATTTTGTTTTCCCCTACAGTTAATGATGATAGAACACCCCCCCCAATTCTGAACCATATAGAGCCGCAGACTGGGCTCTTAATTTGTATACTTGGAGCGCCGGTGTAATTGCTTTTGACGTAGTGGAAGAGAGTTTCTTTATGATTGGAGACGCGTTTTGAGTAAGGATCAATTTAGATTTCGAGATCTGGGGGCTCCATGACAATTTGGAGTCAACGGTAACCCCAAGATATACGAAATTCAGAACACGCTCCAAAATCACGTCATTTAGCTGCAGTTTATTTGTGGATGAGCTATAGGGTCTGATAATCATATACTTAGTTTTTACAGGGTTGATTTCAAGGCCCTTTGCCTTACAATACTCATCCAGTGCATTTAAAAGATTCTGGAGGCCCCTAGGTGTTTGTGATAACAAGATAGTATCAGCTGCAAACGTTAGCGCACAAATATGCTCACCACCTAGTTTCGGGCAATCGTGGATGGTATTTTTAAGAGCTTCGATCATATCATTGACGTAAAGTAGAAATAGGCTTGGTGCCAGGACGCAGCCCTGACGCACACCCCGTTGTATAGGTATTTCTTCCGTCAATTCTCCTAATTTCCCCCAGCGCACTTTTGCATATGTATTTTCGTGGAGCCTAACTAACTGCGTTACGATGTTACTTGGAACTCCTTGCTGTACTAAATTAGCCCAGGGAAGGTCTCTAGGTATGGAATCAAATGCGGCCTTCGAGTCTATGACGGCCACATAAAGGTGGCCATGTCGTAGCCTTCTATACTTCCATGATGTGATTAAAAGCCTAAAGACTTGGTCTATGGTGCTAATTTTCTTTCTAAAGCCGGCTTGGCAAGAGGAGAGCACATTATTGTCTGAAATCCAATCGATTAGTCTATCCAAAATCTGCTTAGCATAGACTTTTTGCAGTATATCTAGTAGACTAATCGGTCTATAGTTTGTTGGATCGTCCCTCGAGCCTTTTTTATAGATCGGAATGATCGCTGCTCCTCTCCATGAGTCGGGGATTGGTTGACCACTGGCTACTCCATTTGAGAGAAGATTAATGTAGGGAGCCCAGACATCCACCGCATGCTTAAATAAGTCGCCAGGGATTTTATCGGGTCCAGGAGCTTTAGAGGGTTTTATGACAGCAATTGCATTTATTGTATCTGCCATGCTAAAATGAAGTGGAGAGGAAATATTAACTGACAAGAGTATATTGATATCAGTTGTAGAATCTACAGATGGGTGTTCTGGTGCAGCATACAAGTGGGTAAAGTGATTATACCAGGTTCGAGGAGCCAAGTTATAATCCTGGGCCATAGAATTTGCACTGGAGCCATTAGCAATGATCTTCCAAAACATAAACTGATCTCCCCTCTTAATGGCTGCTAACAGATCCTCCCAACTGTCATCTACCCAACTCCTACAAGCCCATTTGAGAACTTTACGGTATGTATCCCTACATTGTCTAATCCCGGCAGAGTTCCCAACTCTCAAAGCCTTGATCAAGTTTTTTTTTAGCAAATGCACACTCTGTATCAAACCAAGGAGTGGAGTACTCAGACTTGGAGTTCTGATTACTGTTGGCAAAAACTACTTTGGTTATATGAGGCTTAATGCTCTCCATTAATGTGTGGTGAATCTGCGTTATGGTTAATTCATCGGAACAATTTTCTATATAATGAGATACAGAGTCAGCAAAGATATTATAAACATGTGTCAATATTTCAATCCTGCTCAAAATGGAGGGGCATTTCAATGCCCTCCTGTTATTGGAAACATTGGCTCTATGGCATTAAGATCCATATCTAGTTCAAAAGAAGGATGAATCATAAATTCCTTCCCATACAAATCTAAACACAGGGGAAAGTGATCACTTTCTTTTCTGGTTATATCAACATTAAAACTTTGAACAAGTGACCAGTGTTAAATATTTATCAAAATGTAATCTATATGGGAAGATGAAAACCCTCTAGAAAAAGTGTTTGAGCAATCAAGGTCCAATTGGCTTCTGCCATTGCATGATCTAAAACCCCTCTCAATTGTAAAATCCAGAATTTGCAATGATGAGACAGAAGGTGACATCGTTTTTTCAGTTACCAACAAGGGAATACCCATTGATTGATCTTGCTCTTCGGTAACTCAATTCATACCTTGTAATGGCTCATAGCAGCAATTGAGATCACCTCCCACAACAACAACATCACTTCCTCCAACTGTGTAATAATAATTGATTCCTTAGAAGGATCTCTGGGTCTAATGTATATATTAAACAAGTGGAGCTTGTGTTTGTTAGGAAAATGCAATCTAAGACCCAGGATATCATTAGAAGAGGTAGGAATAATCGCTATGGAAGCATTAATGTTATTTTTTATCCAAATTATAAGGCCTCCACTTGGCTGACCTTTAGCTGAATGAAGCATCTCTAAGCTAAAGGTCCTATAGCCACATTTATATAAAGGATGCACCGCCCAGGATTCTTTGGAAGAGGCAGAGATCGAAAAGATCAATATAAGCCTGCCAAATCGGGTCTTGCAGATTCTTTGCAAGACCTGCTATATTCCAAGATACCATTTCTAGATGCGGAGCTAAGGAAACTGGATTACCCCCCCAAGCTTACCACTTTAGGTGGAATACCAGAATTAGAGGGCATTACACCCCCCAAATCCATATTAGTATTCAGCCAATTACCATCAGTCCCGCAACCTTCAGATGGATAGGAATCAAGGGGGTGTTCAACAGTTTGGCTAGAGGTTTGGATTTGAGTTATAGCATTAATTTCGGGATGGGTGGCTGTGGATTGTGATGGTCAATCGCTGGCTTCAAGATCGCTATTACCTTTTTGATTGCTTAATTTGTTCAGGTCACTAGGTCCTTCAGCTCTAGATTGCCTAATGCCAATTTTGGATTGGTAGAGGAAATGGGACCTCAAATTCATCCCAATTAAGTTCTCTGCGATGTCTTTGGACCAAAAGGAAACCATTATATTGTCCAGGTTCCCACTATCATGAGGGATCCTTGCCACGTTTCTTATATCAGATCTGATCACAGATCGACACTGCCTTACCTTCCTGAACCAATGAATTACTTTGTTTATAAGTGAGTCGCTATCTTCTCTAGTGTTCGGGGCTAACCTTGATGCATTGGTTAAATATACGGTATGAGTTTTTTGATCGTGTCTTGGTATTATGTTGGAAGATAGGGAGGATCTACAATCTGTCTCTTGATTACCAAGCCACCCTCTCCCACCATGAGCCCCCGTTTGGAACCCAGTAGGGCGTCCAGTCTCACAATTTCTGTTTGGATACCTGTCCAATCTATTTCCTGCGGTGTTTTGTTCTCCCTAATAGTGCCTATTATTTCGATCATTAGTATCAGAAACCTCCGTCTGCTTTGTTACAAAAAGTTTCTTGGATTGGTCCGGGGTTTCCTTGGGGTAAATTCCTGACTTTTGCATGGGATGGGGCTTATGGGTGGCTGCCCAGTTAGCATTTTGGTTTTCATTACGAATGTTTAGGGTTTTAGAAACCTGCTTTCTTGCATTTAAAGGGACAGGCTTGTTTCCCATATTATTTTCCCTCCCTGGTTCAATTGCTCCAATACCAGAATCACTAGAGGAATGATTAATTAATACATCAATCATCCTTTTAATTGCAGTTACCTCGTCTTGGACAGTATTGAGTTTTACATAAAGATCCTGGACCAGCTGGAGGATAGGATTTAGTTTGCTCTGTGTAGCTTCCTTTACCAGACCCAAACCATTTTGTTCAAATACAGTTTCACATATTGGGTCATTAACTTGATTTCCTTCCTCACTGGTCACTAGAGGCAAATACATATTTGAGCATTCTATGTTAATTACTTCACTATTTAGTGTGCTCTCTTTCTCTTTTCCTGGAGTACCATAATTGCTTTTGACAGGCGAGGGGGTTGTGCCCGTAGCCCGTCTTGGGTTAGACGGGGACACACTTAAAATATCTTAGGAAGCTTTTTTTTTGGTTCATGTACAACAACAACAGGGCTTTTCACCTTAGCAGTATCATCCTTTCCTTTCCTGCTATAATAGGAAGATATCTTGCCTTTCATCTTGATCTCTTTCCCAGTCGATAACATACTTTCCACCTCCTCAATCAACTCGTCAATAGCATCCAATGTACATTTCTCAGCTGCAGAATTTGCTTCTTTTGCATTTTAGCAATCTTTTTCTTCCCCATCATCGTGTCAGATGCTTTTCTTTTCCCCATTTCGCCTAGAGAATAGGTTGATGACACCTCTACTCTATTCAGAATGCGACAGTTACTGTTAAGGGAACAGAGCTGCAGTGCTTGAATTCACCACAGAGCGCAAGAAATTGAACTATGAAGGTCCGCTGATACCGTGGATGTAAATGTTGCTGAATTTTAGGTGCGAGTTGGGCTGTGATCTATGAAGGAATTTCTGCTTTGGAACGCAAGGGAGTACACAAAATGGCAGATTGCGAACGCTTTAACATCTGAACTCCGAGCACGCTGATATGCCACTAAAGATCCTGGATTGCGCCTGTTTGTGAATGCTCGATCTTTGTCCCGCATGCAACAAGGTATATACAGCCCAAAATAGATTCCCCCGCTATGCCGGAGCCTTTTTCTCCTGAATGTTGCCTGATCTCAAAATGGCGGATCGGGCCCGTCTTAGACTTTAAGCCTTTTAAACGCCCGCAATGGAATAGCGATTCTTGTTCCTACCTGGTTCTAGCATCTCAATCTATCCAACTACTGGGGCGTTAAGGCTGTTTCCTTGCTGCATGTATTGGCGTATACCTGCTTGATGCCTGACTCTGTGATGGCGGTGGTTGTTGCTACTAATGGTTCGATGTGCCAAAGTTAATCTAAAACGATCTGAGAGGAAGCCACGTGATTCTTGCCGAGTGAATTGGAAAGAAGCAAGGTCTGGCTCCCAAACTCTGTGGCTTTTGGTCCGAGGCATTTGCAACACAGAATTCTCATGTTGATGATGGAAGGAGGAGGCTATGGGATCTCACAAGTGAAAGGTTTCAGTTTCCGATGCCCCGCCCACTGTATATATTATGTTTATGAGTTAGCATGATGTGTCTAACCAATATGCAGTCACAGTTTAAAATTCAGGTGCTGAAACCCACCGAGCTATTTTTGTAATGTGCAAGATTCAGTTGGATAGAATGTTTTCTGTAATGTGTAAGCTTTTGTCTTATTATTGCCTTCTAAGTTAGAAAACCTGATGTGGTACATTACCTTTTCCCTTGGTTAGGTTCCCATTATTGATATTTCTGTATACTTTCCTATAAGAGAGAGAGGCTTGTCTATGGCAGACAGACTTCTGATCCTGACATTTGCTCTGCAGTTCCAATGTCTCATGGTACAGTTTTTCCCCCCTCCCTTATGAGCAGAAAATCCTTATTTCAGCATTTCTTGCCTTGAGTTAGTTTTGCAGAAAATGTTTCCATGCCCTGGCAGGGCAGAGCTTCGGCTCTGTGTTCTCGAGGGGAGATAACAAAGTTGCCTTCGCAGGCGCAGATGCCTCATGTATGAGTTCATTGTTCACCATTTCGCTAGTTCTGTAATTTTCCAGGCTGGGCGTGTCTTTACCCTGCCATGTTATGTTATAATGTATTATCATGATAGGATGAGGCAGTCCTCTCGATGCATTCTCTGGAGTGCAGACCTGACAGGGCCCATCTATAGATGAACATTTGTATCCTAATAAATATATCTCTAATCCTTCTCCACTGCCTGGCTGGCTTATTATATGAGAATGATAGATGAGTGAGGTAAGTCGCTCAGGTGGATTTGTGCCACGCTTATCAGATGGTGCCCGAACAGGGACTCCGTGATAAGGATCTTTCTCACCCGTAAGTGGGTAGCAGAAGGCCGGGGACCCTCTGGTCGGCACGGTGGGCCCGGGTACCCATTTTGATGCCGAGCTTGGTTCTCGCAGAGCTGCCCCACCCTGCTGATCGGGAGAGGTCCCGGTTCATGATCCTGCACCGGAGTCCAGAAGGCGGAACCTTGGAGCTGACCGTGTTGGTTCCAGCAGCCGGCGGTGGAGAACGGTGGATGTCGGTTCTGCGAGCAGAAGGTGAGTGGTCCGACTGTTGATTGAGGGAGCTGGGATGCTCCATGAGACCGGTGTGTCTCTGAGACCGGTGTGTCTCTGGTGATTGGAGGAGCCGGTGTGCTCCTGGGGCTAGTGTGCTCCGGGGAACTCAGAGTGCAAGTGGCGCTCTGACAGACTATTGGTGATGAGGGTTTTGGGTGGATGTCTGTTTTAGAGCATCCGACCGGGTGGTACTGAGACTGGAGTGTGGCTCGCCACGGTTAAATACTGGGAAAGGACCCAAACCCCTAGTGTGAGTGGTTTGATGGAAGAGTCCCAGATCTTCCGGGGTAAAGTGCGCAACAGTCTGCAGTGCCGCCCGGGTGGCGGATGTGTCCTCCAACCTCAGAACAGTTAGTGTACTGTTCGGTCTGCGGTAGGGTCCAGGTTCCCCAGGACTTGGTCGACGGGTCTTGTCCTATTATGGTAACACGTGTTTGGCAGGGATTCAATGCATAGGACGTGCGTGTGCGTGTGTGGTTGTGTGTGGAGATAGTTGTTTGGTTCTTTTGTGCCTGGGTATGTGTGGGTTCTTTGGCGGTATCTGATTGAGTGACTTTGGTGGTGTTTGATTGAGTGTGCAAGATGCCGTGTTTCAGTAAGTTGCGATGATTTAGGTGTTGCTGTAGTTCAACTGATGTCAGATTGGCCGAGAGCCAACCCGCTCCTGTAGAAGACTCTTGATTTTGTTTAATATTTCTGATGCAGTTAAGATAGATCACTTGCAAGAGAGATTGTTTGCTAGGCACTGCTGTCAGAGCATGTTTGATTCCCTAAGGTTGTGGCAGAAAGAGGAAATTTTAGTTATAAAAAGAAGACAAAATGTGTACACTTAAAGTTGCTTTTAGTGGCTCAGTGAGCCAATGTGAGCAGTGATTAAGAGGATGGGGTATGTATTTCATGTAACATGTTTTATTTTGTTATAATAGGTTTGGGTTGAGAGCAGTCTGTGGGCTGCCTTTTGTTTGTGTAAATGTTTGTTTGCATGAAGTGAGTGCGTCTTGTTGCATAAGTTAGATTGTCTGGTCCTTGTGAGCTATCTGAGATGGGTGTGCCTGACTATCAGTGTGTTTTTCGTGTAGTTTAAAAGTGCATGCAGGGCTGTGCTCCATGGAAAAGAATTTGGTTTCTTCCATTCCCTCAATTTGTGAACAGTAGAAGATGGAGAAAAAGGGATTTGATTACCAGTAATCAGAATGTATATTAATAGAATGTAGGAAGAAGTGTAAAGTTAGAAAGAAGAGAAAAAAAAAGAAAGGGAAATGTATTGCCAAAATAGTGTTAATTATTGAATGTTAGAAAGAGTTAGGAAGGCTTATTGGCTTTGTCAGCGCCAGACCGAGCGCGAGGCAGATTTGACCTTGGTGGTGAATGCCAGGGGAGGCGCAAGGCTGGCTAGCAGCCCAGAATTCTTAGCTCTTGGAAGGAGAGTGAAATGCAGTTGTTTAGTTAGTTTTAAACATGACTTGTTGAATGAATGTGTTTCAGTCCACAATAAAATAGAAGAGGTACTAGAACTCTGAGTTGGTAAGGTTTAGAATAACAGTGTGTGCATTTTTATTCAATTTCAATTTATCTTTATTTCGGCATGAATACCATAAAAGAACAATACATAATAACAATAAAACATTCCTTTAAAATACATAACATTCTATAAAATTCATTCAGTTTTCATGTCGAATCTAAGATCAAAAATTAAGAAATCTGAAGGTCATGGTAGTTGTTCTAATTCAATAGGAACAGATGTGGGTGACAGAAATAGGTTACATCAAGTGCAGGCGACAGAAATAGGAATTCATCAATTGCCCCTCAGATAATACAGAAACAATTATAACATGTCAACGACATTTTAGGTACTTAACGGTTTACAATTTGTAACCCAATTTTTTCCTTTGGAAAAAGATGCTGTGCAAAAATCTACTAACACTAAATACGATAGGCTGACTGCTATCAGTCAAAAGGATCCTTAGGGCCTGTGAGCATGTTCTTACACCTAGTGTTTGACATATGGGCTTGATCCATCTCCTCCTCGCTTTAACATATATTGGGCAGAAGAAGAGGATATGTAGCTCATTTTCTTGTTGGTTACCACCACACATGGTGCATGATTCACCCTCTGCATGATTCACTGAGTTAACACCACCAGACCAACGGACCAGTGTTGAACCAATTTGAAGGTTTCCATATCTGAATTTCAGAAATAGTGTCTTTGCTAGCGGTGGTTCTATTTCATCCAGAAATGACTCAAAGAATGGATCACCTTTAAAATTAAGAAATCTTTGTACAAGCGACCCATTAGAAGGAGCGTTTGTGATCATACCTGAAATGTACGACCAAAAACACTTTTTTACCATGATTTTTGAATTTGGTGGAAGTATATCTGGTTGTTCCCAATAATGTGACAATCCTATTGAGGTAAACCAGAATTTAACATGTTTAAACCAGGGTATCACATTAAAGCTGTCAAGCTCCATGATTTCTATAAGGCCATTTTTGTAAGCCTGCAACTCCGGTACGCGCCACAGCCTGATCCATAACAATAAGGGACGTAGAATAATGTGGTGGTCCGTTCTACGAAAATTTAGGTCAAGCTGGAGCGGAACCAGAGGAGTACTCCTGGGGACTCTAACCAGACTTCTCAGGAAGTTGTTGTCCATGACCCTAAAGACATCTTTGGATCCTGGGCCCCAAATTTCCGAGCCGTACAATACTGCAGATTGAACCTTATACTTAAAGAGTTCAACTGCTGGAGACACGGCTTTGCTGGTACTTAAACCTTGTTCTCTGATAATGGGTTTAGTGTTCTGACTAAAGAGCGTCTTACATTTTTCTAATTGGGCTTTCCATGAAAAGGTGGAGTCAAGTATTACTCCTAAATAACCAAAGTGCGGGACTGATTCCAATTTTATTCCATTCAAAGTTAGAGAGCCTTTGTCGCTCTTTGTTGGATTTAGGACCATACACTTTGTCTTTTTCCCGTTTATCTCCAGTCCTTTCTTATTACAATAATCATAAAAGGAATTTAAAAGAGACTGAAGGCCTTTTTTAGTCTGGGAAATTAATATGGTGTCATCCGCAAACAACAGGGAAGTAACTTTTTCACCATTTAACTTGGGAGAATCATTGTTGCATTCTTCCAGGTATGACGGAATGTCATTCACGAATAGCGAAAACAGTGTAGGGGCCAGTACACACCCCTGGCGCACACCTCGTGCAATTGGTATTTTAGGGGTTAGTTCGCCTTTTGGGCCCCACCGTGCTCTGGCGAAGTTCCCTCTATGTAGCTCTTTTATTTGCGCTATCAGGATTGGTGACATCCCTACTGAACTTAGTGTTTCCCACAGTAAATTGCGTGGAACTAAATCAAACGCCGCCCTTAGGTCGACGAACGCAACATGAAGTTGTCCCTTTTTAATCTTAATGTATTTCCAATAAAGGCAACAGAAGCGGAAAATTTGATCGATTGTACTAACTTTGGATCTGAAACCCGCTTGATATTTTGACAAAATTGCCTTCTCGTCCAGCCAATCATTGACACGGAATAAAATGTGTCTTGTGTAGATCTTTTGCAGTATGTCCATTAAACTTATCGGACGATAATTTGAGGGGTCCATCCTGTCACCTTTCTTGTAAATTAAAACAATTTCAGCCCCCTTCCAGCTTTCTGGGAAGTCTAGAGTTCGGGATAACTCGTTACACAAATGGTTAATGTATGGGACCCAGATTTTTAGTTCGTGTTTATACAAGTCTCCCGGAATCTTGTCTAACCCAGGGGCTTTGCCAGATTTAATCTGGTTTATTGCCAATTCTGTCTCTCCTAGGGTGAACTCCAGGGTTTCCCCCGGAATGACATGGCTAGGAGTTCTATCAGTACTGGGTTCCTCATATTCCTTATAAAGTTCAGAAAAATGATTTACCCAAGTCTGTTCGTCTAGATAGACATCCTTAACCACTCTGCCTTGGTGATTTCCGTTTGCTATCAGCCTCCAGAAGGCTACACTATCTCGTATTTTTGCTGCTTGTAACAAGTCAGCCCATTTTGCTTCTTCCCATGCAACTCTACATGCTTTTTGGACCATTTTATAATTGTTCCTTGCTGATATAACATTTGTTTGGATCTTAGACTTAATTGCTGTCAGGAGTGCCCTCTTGGACTCCCTACAGTCCTTGTTGTACCAAGGTTTGCTATGGGACAAGTTGTTTGTCTTCTGCTGGCTTTTTTTCGGCATCTTGGTGACTAGGGGCTTTACAGCGTTAAAAAATTTATGGTGTAGTTCCATAAAATGGCTGTCATGGCCTTCATTTGGGATGACATTTGGGTATGCTCCAAAGGTACTAGCAAAAAGCCCATAAATTTCACTTATGACTTCGCCATCACCCAATATTAGTGGCCATTTGAGAGAACGTCTGTTGTTACTGATGTGTAACTCAATTTGGTCACCACTATTTCCGTCTCCCATTAATGGAGACACTGTATCTCCTAATAGGGAGTCCTCGACATGAAGGGCCAGAGGGAAATGGTCGCTCTCTAGTCTTTCCGTTACCTCCATGTCCAGAAGGAATTCCCATGAAGACACAGAGGCTATAATGAAATCTATATTGCTTTTATAGTTCCCTCTGTAGAATGTGGGCTTCCTCATGATGTCTGATGGTAGCCGTCCATTACACGCTCTTATACAGTGTTCTGTACATAATCTAGTCAGTTGAAGGGCCATCGGAGAACATTTTACTGATTTTATGGTTTCTAAAGCAGGGATCCCATTGGCCTCATCTTCTTCTATGAAGATGTCGCTGAGCCCCACAATAGGCTCGTAGTTACAATTAAAGTCGCCTGATATAATGACATAGTTCGCTCTAGTATCTAGGTTACCCAATAAAAAATCAAGGGATGTTAGTGTGGAAGATTCCCTAGTAATGGGGGTTGGTCTGTTGTAAACGTTAACTAGATACAATTTTTTCTCTTTACGAACATCAATTTTCAAAATCAGAATATCAGGGGAGTTGGTATCCACCACTTCTATGTTTACTTTTAGATCTACCTTTACCCAGGTCAGTAACCCTCCCGAGGGTCTTCCACTCCTCGAGGGAATTGCATTGACACCATAAGATTTGTATCCCAGCCTATGAATAGTTTCAACCGCCCAGGTCTCTTGCAACATACAAAAATCAAAAGAGTCAATGAAACTTGCCCAGTCCGGGTCAATTAGGTTTTTAAATAGCCCGGCTATATTCCAGGATACCAACTTTAAGGTTTGTCGAGGTTCCAAGAGTTTTTGCATCGGGACATTTCCCCCCTCTACAACCTCTGAAATATGGCCTTCTCGATTAATTACATCATGCTCAATAGACATTAGATCATTTTGAGGTGTAACACTTTCCAATGGTGTTGAACCATCCCCAATTATTGAAGCTAACACAGGCAATGTACGTACATTCCCCTCAGATCCGGCTACATGAGTATTAACACCATCTGTCTGTAAACAGAAAACACCCCTTCCCCCCAGCAAATTAGCATCCAACAATTCATTTCCGTCAACCCCCCTATGCGCTTGGCATCAATCGCAATCATCAAGCCCACTAAAGATGTCAAATCTGTTGATAATTTCTAAAGGGGTGAACGGTTTTAAATGGTCCATTCTTCCATTGTTGGGGTTAGTTTGCCTATATGGAACGCAGTTCCAACCAAAAGCATCAGGTGCCGGTGCATTATTTGGGGGGAAGAAAGGCTCCACAGAAATAGGCCTAGTAAATGGTGGCAACATGTGTTGAATGTTACCAGCCCTCTGCATGACTGGTGGGTAGAAGCAGGGCATAGTTTGAGGTGTAATATGAGGGGCTGGTTGTTGATGGGAGGGAAAAACCACAGACCTTGGATAAAAATAGGTCAAGGGTCTGGGTATTATGCAGTTACTTGTGGTACCCGGGGGCCAATTTAATATAAGTTGGACTGCATTAGGATCCCTAAAGTTAACAACCACCACGTCCCCCTCGATGTTTTTTTGTCGGCTTCCCAACCATTGGAGGCGTCGAACGTGGACAATATCACCATTTATATGGGGTGCTATTGGTCTGTATAAACTTAACCAATGCATGATCTTATTTTTTAATTGTGCAAATCCCTCCCTCTTGCTTGTAGGTAACACTGGGACTCCGGTTAGAACTACCACAAAGGGCACTGCCTCTGGTGGTAATTCTGGATTTGGCACCGGTTTTGACCTCCCCCATCTTGGTTTTTGTCCCATAGCTTCAATTGATTGGCCTTCATTAGAGGAGCTAACTACCTTGTTAGATGAATTAATTTTGGTAGTAGCTGGCTTTGGGGCCAAATTAGTTGATAGGGTTGTTGGTAATGCAGTTGGTTTAGGAGTAATTTTAGCATTCCCTTTAGGCACCGAGATGTTAGGAATCGCCAACGATGTAGGATTGGCTGTTATTGCTTGGGAGGCTGAATTGGACTTAAACACACTAGGAGCTTTAAGTGTTACTAAATTCGATGATTTGGAATTTGCCTCGCCCTTATTCCCCAATGCACGCTCAAGTGAATTTAGCCTTGACTCTATTTCAATCAGCCTTTCCAAGATTGATGCTGAATGGGTGTTAATTAAGTTTGCTAACGAATCTAGAGAGGCAGGAACGTGAGCAGTGGGGAGCAATTTAGGCAGCTCAGAAACTACCATCATATCCTCTACAACTATAGGTGAAATACGAGGTAAAGGAGATGTAATAGTAGCTGGCCCTTCTGCGACAGTAGGAGTATTAATAACACTAGCTTCTGGGGTCTTGGCTTTTTTACCAAAATCAGAGTGGCTTATTTTTGGTTGCACTGGGATCCCCCCTTTTCGTCGTTTTTTACATGGCGGAGGTCCATGTACCCTTGGGGCTGGTATAGGTTTCTTTACTCTACTTGATACTATTTTTAATGGTAATGGGGTAATAGGTTTTGGAACATTGGGAGTACTTGTCTGTGCGGTACCATCGGGACTTATAATATCCAGATGGGGGGAGTGATTTATACAAGGGTTAGAGACATCCAATACCACGGGTTGGCTATCAATTATATCAATTGTATGAACAATAGCATCAGTTAACTGGGTGTTAACACTGAGATTCGCTAAAGGTGTGGATGTTGGCGACAGGCGCCGATGCTTTAAACTTTCAACAGAGCGGCGACGCTCAGCCCGGCGCTCTGCCAAAACAATATCTAATGGCATATCCGGTGAAGCTTTAGTAAAATAGTCATCAAGGGTTTTGTTCAAAAAAGCACCCTGCTTTTCGGCCATGGTATATGAAAATAGGAGTAAAATCCCACAGCGATAAAATACAACAGTCACGCAAAGTGTCAAATATATTAGCAATGAATCACAGCATAGATACCAGGGATTAGGGTCCAGTCCGGTCTCCTCGGTTCTCGGAGGGTCTCAGAGGGTCCGCCCTTAGTCCGGGCTTTGTCCCGGGATATGTCCCGCACACGCGTCCCGCTAACGCGTGAGTGCACCAATTCTTAAACGTTCTCTGAAAAGGGAGGCGGAGACACGGGAAGAGGCGGCAGGTGTGCTCGCTGGGTCACGCACAGCCTGCCGGACCTCGCAGTCCCGTTCTCCTTGGCAGCAGCTCTCCCCCTTCGCAAATAACCAAGTCCAGCGGGGCTCCAAACGGGCAACAGCAGCACAGGAATCCAACCTCCTTGGCGAGCGGCACCCGCGAAGCGGGGGCCGCGAGGAGTTAAGGCGCACACAGGGCAGAGGGCGGAGACACGGGAAGAGGCGGCAGGTGTGCTCGCTGGGTCACGCACAGCCTGCCGGACCTCGCAGTCCCGTTCTCCTTGGCAGCAGCTCTCCCCCTTCGCAAATAACCAAGTCCAGCGGGGCTCCAAACGGGCAACAGCAGCACAGGAATCCAACCTCCTTGGCGAGTTTTGGAAGATTATGTAGGATGGAAACATAGATGCTTGCAGCCGTAGAGCAGAACAGGTGTGACCGTGGTGTTATCAGCACCATTCCAATGGGTTCCCAGAGCACCGAGACCGAGAGCGAGAGAAGAGTACAGGCAGAAGATTATGGGGGGGGGCTAGGAGACTCTGCTCCTGGCACAGACAGCAGAGATACACAGTTGGAGCCAGCATCAGCGAGTCTGCATAATTAGATTTAGGAACAAAATTATGAATAACTTTCAACAGGTTATTCCATTTGGACATAGAGAATTACACTTTAACATGGCCTAGTCTGAGAAAAGACGGATTGTTTTGAGAAAAATTAATTTACTAATATGTTAGTGAGTGTTACTCCTATTGTTTGGATGGTATTCAGTAAGTGATTGATTTGTGTGCAGTTCAATGGAAAAAAGAAAAGAGAGATCTATTGGTTGTCTGTTGTGTCCATTTTTGTTGATTTTTTTTGTTTCACTGTTGGACCATGTCCTAGTATAACATTGTTCTATTTCAATAATAATTGAGTTGGGGGGTCCCTGATTGGCATACTGATTAGTGTCTTTGCTAGTGGATACCAGTGGAGAGTACTGATGATGCGAGGGCAGGTAAAAATATTGATTGTGTTGCTCATAGGAGCGGCCTGGTGGGAATGTATATATGTGTGTAATGTCTATATGTGTGTAACAGTATTTGTATGCAGTTTGCCCATGGGACACCATTGCAGTGGGCCCAGTGCCCCACCCGCTGAGTGTGCAAATGTCTGCTAGTGTGCACTGGAGTATTTAGTATGTTCTGGAGGTGAGAATATGGCGCCCTTTTGTTTAAAGTTAAGAAATGGCATTGGTTATAAGAGGGCTCATTTACACAGCGAAAGATGACTGTGCAGAAATATTTGGTATTTTAATAACAAGAATAACATTTTTACGCAAATATGGAAATTCCTGGCTCATGACAAGTGAATGATGTGAACGTAAATGTATATCTTTTTCCCTTTTTAATGCTGCATTAAATGCCATTACTAGATTGTCATGTGATTTTCAATGCTGCTAAATGTTTTATATTCATGGCTGACGGTTAAAGAGGTTAGAACTGGTTCTTATCTAAGACAGAAGACAGGGTTTTCGGAACAGAAAGTGAACGGTGAATTGGTATGAATGAGCTCCAAGCATAGGTTTTACGGTAAGTATTTGTGGAATGTATTTTTACTAAGTGGTTGCCTTTTTGTCCAATATTTTCAGTGTTGTTGTTTCTTTTGTGTGTGTTTTGATTTGTTTCGTTTCAGTGCAATGGGAAATATTTTTTATCTGTGTGTTACGGTGAGTATTGATGCAGCTTTGTGCTAGACAGATTAAGTGTGCACTGACACCGCATGATGCATGATATGCATGATATACATGAGAAAAAATATAGTCCTTTGAGTAACTAATATTGTGTTTTCCTTTTGTGGCCTTTGTGCTATTGTGTGTTTTATGTTTTCTTTGGCTTCTTGTGCATTGCTTGCTCTGTTCTGCGTGGATGGTATGCTGATTGATCTTAAGCCTGACAAATTAAGCAGGCCAGCATGCTGGGTTTTGGGCCACAGGCTCACTGTGCATGAAATGCATGGCATCGTATTTTGTGTCACAGCTCATTTGCATGTGTTACTGTGATTTGTCTATGCTTTCTGTGCTTAGCACAGCAAGTATACCTGCTGCCTTGTATTGTTTTGACAATTCTATTATTGATACTAGAACAAGCTCCTCTATGGGGAATTTGTTCTGGTCCCTAAATTTCACAGACAACACTTCAGCAGTGTATGTCTATTTGGTTAAAAGGGGTATGGAGGGAAAATACAAGAGTTCTACGGTGTACTCATGGTGTTGTGTCACAAGCCTGACCATTACCTAAGTAATTTTTGTTCATTTATAGATTTTCCATTTGCCGCCATTTCCCTAATGAATGTCGCATAGTGCCTAGTTATGGGGGACTTCAGCTGTGTCCCAGTTCCATTTCCTTTTCCTTACTACTTTTCCTTAGATACGTTGTATTAAATATTAATAGGCACACATATCCTTTTATGGCAATGACATTTCTACATGTGCTAAAAGATGTTCTAGCCCTCTCAAAAGTGCTATGTATCCCCTAGAATTTTGTTTATGCTCAGGGCTATCCCCAGTGGTTGATGGTATTGACCGAAGTGAAATATGTTTCAGATTTCCTTCTGTCAAAATGGGGTAGGAGGCTAGCTCCCCGCTAGCTCTCATATAAATTAAAACTAGGTAACATGTGTATTGCTCCCTCCTGTCCTGCTTTGATCTAAAAGGGGAATTAGATGTGGATAGTTTTGTTCTACAAGTGTTGGGTAAACTGAGGGTCCCAAGGCGCTTGGGGGAAGGGGTCCGCTACTGCTCGAACAGCCAGGTCTTGAGTGGTCTCCTGATTAGTGTTTCCTTATTTGACCTTTGAAGGGAACAATAGGTCGGTACTTTTGTGTCACATTCTTAGGTAACATCATTATTGTGCAGCACTAAGTAAAGGTGTACAAGTTTCTTATCAATTAGCCGGTAAAGTTCAGCTGATATTCCCTATTAGAGCTGGTGAACAGGTTTTCCCCTAAATAAAATGTTACATGGTCTAAATAGTGAGAAAGGTGAAAAGATGCTTGTGTGATCCTCAGCACAAATATTTTTAGAAATGAAAGATTTGTAGAAGTTAGTTTCCTGCTGCCTCTACAATATGTGAGCATGGTCATGAGCAAAAAAATATAGTTGTTTTGAGTAAAGAAAAAGAATATTAGAAGTGTTTGAAGTTTTGCACAACAGTGAAGGTTCATAAAGTAGACGCTGTGTGCTCGCTATAGGAAGAGCGGTTTGAACTTCCCTTTTTGCTGTTTCTCAAGTGCAAATGGGGGAATACAACATGTCTGTTTTGTTTTATTTTTTTCTCTTCTCTTAGAATTCAATAAATGCATACGTCCATCTACAGGTAATACAGCGAAACGTCAGATATGTAATGTATTACCTATTGTCAGTGCACAAATTTATTGATAGGTACGATTTGTTCACCTTCAAATTGACATGGGTAGAGAATATGAAAGCACAGAATAGACCTCATTTGGTTTCTTTGAATCAGAATTTTATTCATATGCCTTGTCTAAAGATCTTTGTTCTATTCATCAGCAGGTAGCAGACACCCTGAAGCCGTTGCCTGAGGGGCCTGGCCATGGTATAAACCCAGGGGACTGGGTCCTTGTGAAGCAGTATCAGCGGAAGTCCTGTTTGGAGCCTAGGTGGTCCGAGCCCAAGTTGGTGCTCCTTACCACCCGCACCGCACTTCGAGTGGAGGGTCGGAAGGCGTGGACCCATGCCTCTCATGTGAAGAAGGTCCCCCTACCGCTACCTTATGATGCCTGGGTGAGAGGTGGCGTTGCAGATCACGAGACCGAAATAGTTCCCAGATACATCCCCTTCTCTGATGCTTTACTGACAGAGGGGGAACACAACGAGAACGCGCGGAGGCCAGCCCTGAGTACAAGTAGCGAGGCTTCTTTTGGTCACAGTGCATAAACAACGGAAGCCACCTCTTTTGAAAGTGATTCCCCAATTTTGTTCACAGATCCTGAAGTGCGAGGGAGCACTCGCTATAACTTGCGGCCCAGAAAAGAGAGGCGAAAGAACTGAGCACTGGAAGAAGGGCTGAGGTAGGGATTAGAAGTGGACTATATTAAAGAGGCTAGCCTAGTAATAGGGATGGACTGCTGAAAGAGCCCTGGTGCATTTTTGAGACACTGCTGAACAGGACGCTAGAGTTGTGTGTGGGCCCAAGTTCAGTGCTCCTGAGTTGCTGCAGTTGTGCGACTCCGTCGAGGGATTAGGGTTTGCGAGACTGAAAGCCTGCCTATGAGGCTTTAACGGACATAGGGAGAAGAGCCCTTTTGAAGGGTGAAGCACCCCTCTGGCCGGTTTTGGAGTGTCTGGAACATTTTAGAAGTGCCCCTTAGTGTTTGGAACTCTTAGGATATCCCCTGGTTTGTTCATTAGGTGAAATGTATCCCTTTGGCCGTCCTATCCCCGAAGAGGAGAAGCCTCTGCAGCTCCTTGTCCAGATGTCCCTGATCAGTTGGTTCTCATGGTCTACAAATTTAATAGTGTGTTTGTTTGTATCCTAACTGTTGCTTTCATATTTCTCTTTAGAGAATTAGTTTCTTGTTGCTTGACGCATACCTTCATGAGTATTATTTCAACGCCACCTGAGAATGTCATTGTTATTCTAGATCCTCACGAAGAGGAGCACTGGGAAGGTCATTAGGATGATGTAGTATTCAAATGTTGCACCTGACACATGTTATTTATAGAACAGCAAAATTATTTCTCCCTGATAGTGACAGTTTGATATTATTTGCATTAATTCCTGCTCATGACTTAAAATGTGATGTAAGTAGTCCGATCATGACATAGTGTTATAGAGAAATGGTACCCTGAGAGCATATGTTTAGATTAGTCAAAAGGGAGGGTGCCCCACACCCAGAGAATAATTATTGTCTTAGTAGGTATTGCAGGGGTTGTTCTTTTACTTGTTGCCTCTGCATTTCCTGCCCTATAGTATGCTGCACTACTTCTGTGACAACGTGAGGGAAAGTTTTCTACAGTTGAACTCTTCCTTGGCCTATAGACATCCTCCCGCGACAAATAGTAGTGGTCATTCTCTGGTACCCCTGGCAGTTGTTGGCCCTTCACCTTTTTCCTGTATTATGGGGTGGGATTTGTTATTTGGATTATTTACTTCCCCCGGTTTATGTAGCACCCTCGGACTATCATAAGACTCATCGACGGTTTGCTATAATGTCTGGGCAGCGTAAAAGGAGGGCTCCCCAAGTTGAAGACGTAGATCAGACGGATACTGGTCGGAAAATTTTGATGGGGGTTGTAGGAATTGTGGGTGTATTACTGACTTGAGGCCTATGTGTTTATTGCCTTCCACCACAATATACTGGTTGATGTTGATTGATGATGATATTTTTGACTAGTGTAGCGCTCTGTCCCTTAGCACGTTATGTAAAGACTCTCCTTTTGGTTAATAAAAGCTGTACTCATGTTAGCCACATCGTGCTAAAAGCAGGGTCTGATAGGTTTCAGTTTCCGATGCCCCGCCCACTGTATATATTATGTTTATGAGTTAGCCTGATGTGTCTAACCAATATGCAGTCACAGTTTAAAATTCAGGTGCTGAAACCCACCGAGCTATTTTTGTAATGTGCAAGCTTCAGTTGGATAGAATTGTTTCTGTAATGTGTAAGCTTTTGTCTTATTATTGCCTTCTGAGTTAGAAAACCTGATGTGGTACATTACCTTTTCCCTTGGTTAGGTTCCCATTATTGATATTTCTGTATACTTTCCTATAAGAGAGAGAGGCTTGTCTATGGCAGACAGACTTCTGATGCTGACATTTGCTCTGCAGTTCCAATGTCTCATGGTAAAGTTTTTCCCCCCTCCCTTATGAGCAGAAAATTCTTATTTCAGCATTTCTTGCCTTGAGTTAGTTTTGCAGAAAATGTTTCCATGCCCTGGCAGGGCAGAGCTTCGGCTCTGTGTCCTTGAGGGGAGATAACAGAGTTGCCTTCGCAGGCGCAGATGCCTCATGTATGAGTTCATTGTTCACCATTTCGCTAGTTCTGTAATTTTCCAGGCTGGGCGTGTCTTTACCCTGCCATGTTATGTTATAATGTATTATCATGATAGGATGAGTCAGTCCTCTCGATGCATTCTCTGGAGTGCAGACCTGACAGGGCCCATCTATAGATGAACGTTTGTATCCTAATAAATATATCTCTAATCCTTCTCCACTGCCTGGCTGGCTTATTATATGAGAATGATAGATGAGTGAGGTAAGTCGCTCAGGTGGATTTGTGCCACGCTTATCACAAGTAAGCGTAGAGCTCTGCTGGCCGAGGAGCACTGAGAGTACCCCTCCTGCGGAGGACATGCCGGCTTGTCACCGTCACGCAGCAAAAACGTTCTGCGGGAGGAAGGATCGGTCATCGGATCGGCGGCCTCTCCCTCGTTGATATTATATTCGGAACTGGAGCAGCGCTAGAGACCCGCGGAGTGAAGACGCGCGAGTACTGCCAGAGGGTAATTACCAAAGCTACCCACGACATAATATTAGATGTGGTCACGACTCGCCCATAAAGACACCACTTTGCATAATGGAGCGGATGATGCAGCAGTCGCAATAAGTGCGTGTACAACTAGCCTTCTTTCATTAGTCTGTCCAAACCTGCCATTGTGTGCCATCATTGCTGCAGCAGCCCTGGAGAAATGTGTCATGTGAGTGCTTTTGTGTGTGCGTCTGTGCGTGTGTGAGGGTGTGTGTGACGCACTTGTGTGTGCGCGCCTGTGCGTGTATGAAAGACTATGTTTACATTTGTGTGTGCTTGTGCTTTGCTGTGATGGTGTGGACATGTACTTGGGTGTTTTTGTACTAGAGCATGTTTTTCAATGTGTGCTTGTGTTTGTGTGCTCAAATGTTTCTGTATGTGTGCTTATGTCTGTGCGTGTGATGGTGTGTGCATGTACCTGAGTGTTTTTGTACTAGAGCATGTGATTGTATGTGTGCTTGTGCGTGTAGATGTTTCTGTATGCGTGCTTGTGTGCGCCCTCTGTTCGCGTATGATTTTGTGTGTGCTTGTGCATGTCTGTGCGTGTGATGGTGTGTGTGTGTACATGTACCTGTTTGAACGTCCTTGGGTATTTTTGTTCTGTAGCATGTGATTGTATGTGTGCTTGTGTTTTTTGGTAGTTTCTGTATGTGTGCTTGTGGGTGTGTGCGTCTGTGCGTGTATGAGAGTGTGAGCGCATTTGTGTGTGCTTGTGCATGTCTGTGCGTGTGATGGTGTGTGCACGCTGGATTTGTTATTCTCTGGCGGCCACTGTCCTGGATATTGACTCTAACTGCCAGATGCCTGACCTTAGGATGGCCAACAGTGTACCAGTGTAGAGTACAGTCCCCTGCCTGACCCCAAGATGGCTTCCATAGTGGTCCCCTCCACGTTGAATACCACAAGCTGAATTATTCACAAAGTGAGTTAACTAGCGTTAGGACGGTTCACTATGTAACAGTAAAAATATACAGAATTTGTTTTTAATTTCAGTGGAAAGACATTGGGCAAATACAGCGAACGGGACAGACAAACATGTCTTCCCTGGAAATTGAGGAGAAGGCGAGATACATATGCCGGAGCAAGGATATGATACCAAGGAGGCAAATGATAAACAGTGCAAGAGGGCAGAGTGGTAATAACAAGAACCAGACCCCCCCCACCCATTCCCAACTCACCCCTCCCTCCCCCACTCCAACCAGTGTGCCATGTGCCAGAAACAATTTCAGGAGTAATCCAATAATGGATAATGCAATTATACAGGAGATCACTGAGGTTCATGTGGAGTCTCAGTAATGCGCAGAATGCGAAGATATCTGGGGCATGTGATCTCATTGAATTCCTTGGACAGGAGGGATAGCAACGGAAGCCAAACCTTTTGAAATGCAGCAGTGGTATGTGTAAGTGTAGCCTGAATGCGTTCCATCCCCAAAGTGAACCAGAGTTTGTGTAGCCATCCCGTGTGTGTGGGCTTGGTGGTCGAGCCCCAGAGTGACAAGACGTGTTGTGTAGCTGCCTGCATGGCGATCACCATTTGGCGACCCCGCGTAGATTTTAAGGGAAAAGTGAGTGCGTTAGGGAGGCCTAGAATGGTATATGCCGGGAACCTCGGGATTTCGGTGTCAAAGGTGGAATCAATGTCATCCAGGACCGTCTCCCAATAGCTCCGGATCTCACAACAGTCCCAAAGGGGATGGGTTAATGTGCCTCGCTCCCCACATCCCCTCCAGCACAATGCACTGTGCGTCGGGTTCCCTTTATGCAGCCGGGCCGGAGTCCGGTGCCAGTACATTGCCAGCTTCACCGCAGTTTCCCTGCCCGCCGTGTTACGTGTAGTGTGTGAGGCCCTGTAATATATGTAGCTCCATTCCTTAGGTGTTAGTGCCCTACCCAGTTCAGCCTCCCAACGTCTTTGACCCGCCGTTTTACCTGGGGTGAGTGGGGGCGTGAGCATTTTGTAGATGTCCGAGATAAGATGTCTGTCCGTGTCTTTTGTCAACAACCATTTCTCAAAAATTGTCATCAGTCGTCCCACCAGAGTGGCAGTGACCGGGTTGGTGAGCCAGTGTCGGAGCTGGAAGTACTGGAAAACGTGAGGGTTCGCTATCTCGTATCCCTGCCTGATATCCGAGAGGGGAAGAAAGCCCTGTAGGTCGAAAAGGTCGCCGGCAGAACAGCAGGCGGTACCACGCCATTGCGAAAAGGCATACGGATCATTGCCCGGCGGAAACTCCGGGTTGTCCAGGATGGGGGTAAACGGGGAGGGGAAGGTTGTCAAGCCCTTCTTGACAGCGACCGCGTCCCAAACCCGCATGATTGTACGAGTGAGAGGCGAGTTCAAGAGATAGCGCGGCCGATGCTGCCGGGCGAGGAACGGACCACTCCAGAGAGGCATCTGAGCCATAGCCCTATCCTGGAAGAGCCACCTCTTCTCGGACTCCGACCTAAACCACTACAGCAGATAGCGGAGCTGAGAGGCTTGGAAATATTGCAGTAGATTGGGGACACCAAGACCCCCCTCATCCATGCTCCTGTACGCCAACTGCTTATGTAAGCGCGCACGTTTCCCCTCCCAGATGAAATGGTGGAGGGCGGCCTGTAGGTCCGCGAGGACGCCTATGGGGGGTGCGACCGGGAGTGCCTGAAAAAGATATAAGATCTTAGGCAAGACCGACATCTTCACCGCAGCGACTCTCCGTAGTAGGGAGAGGGGTTGCTTCGACCAACGCGCGAGATCCGTCCGGATCTGGGCAGCGAGGGTCTTGTAATTAAGTGCTATCGTCGACTCCGTCGAGGAAGTGAGAGTGACTCCCAGGTATGGGAGTTGTGTGATGGACTGGAGATCACTCCCGTATGTGGAGGCAGACCCGTCGGGATGGGCGTTTTTGCCCAGAGGTAATATCAGGGATTTCCCCCTGTTGATTCGAAAGCCCGAGACAGCACCGAAGGAGTCGATCTCCTCCAAAAAGGCGGGTACAGAGCGGCCTGGATGGTCGAGAGCAGCTATTATATCATCAGCATACAGGCTGATTGTGTGGGGTTCGCGGCCAAAGGTGATGCCCCGAATGTCAGGGTTGTCCCAAATCTTCTGCGCCAAGGGCTCTATGTACAGGGCGAACAGGAGGGGGGAAAGGGGACACCCTTGTCTCGTGCCACGTTGGATTTCAAACGGGTCCAAGCGAAGACCACCCAACCGGACCCGAGCGTGGGGGCGGTGGTAACAGCAAGCAATCCAAGACTGAAAACGGCCCCCCAGCTGAAAACGCGTCAGGACTCGCTGTAAGTAGGTCCAATCGACACGGTCAAACGCCTTTTCAGCGTCGATGGCTAACAGTGCGGAGTCCGAGTCTTGGAAATGGTCCTTGTCTATCAGGTGGAGTACCCGTTTGGTGTTATCGCTGCATTGACGGTTAGGCACGAAGCCCGATTGGTCAGGCTCCAAGATCCCAGGCAGGCATGGGCCAAGACGCGCAGCCAGAATGCCAGTGAAGAGTTTCAGGTCGAGGTTTAGTAACGAAATAGGGCGGAACGCAGAGCAATGCGTGGGTTTCTTACCCGGTTTAGGCAGCACCACCACTTCGGCTGCTAACATATCTGGGGGAATGGAACCAGGGCCTTCAAAGGAGTTGAAGAGTCGGGTAAGGACAGGAGCTAGCAACTGGCTAAAGGTTTTGTAAAAACCGGCTGAGAAGCCGTCCGGCCCCGGGGATTTAAGCGGGCGGAGGCGGGATATAGCGGCCAATACCTCTTCCAGACGGATGGGGGCATCTAAGGCATCCGCGTTCGCCTGAGAGAGTTCGATGATCGCTGCCGCATCCAAATACGCGTCGATCTCCTCAAGGGACACCACCTCGGCTCCGTACAGTGAGGCCTAATAGGACCGGAACGCCTCCGCAACGTGAGTCTCCTCAGTGAGGACGACACCAGAATCGTCTGTAAGGCCAGAGATCTTGGAGCGTTGGGTCCTAGCTTTTTATGGCGCTGGCAAGTAAGCGGCCAGTTTTGTTACCCCCGACATAATATGTATGGCGAAGGCGGAGCGCAGCGAATTCTGCCCTGTCCGTGTCTAGGCTGGCTAGTTGGGCCCTGGCTGCCTTTAGCTGTTTCCAGACACGTGGAGCACAGGTGTGGCTGTGGACCCTCTCCAGTTCAGAAACCCGAGCGGTGAGGTCGTCTTTCTTTGCCTTACGGTCTTTGGCCTCTGCGGCGGCTATTGCAATGAGTTCACCGCGGATTACTGATTTCAGGGCCCCCCATAGAGCTGATATCGATATCTCCGGCGTGTCATTAATGGTTAAATAGTCGACGATGCATTTGTGAAGCCGTTTGGTGACTTCTGGTCTCTGTAGGAGAGTTTCGCGTAGGCGCAACGAACCTCAGGGGCGAGGGGACTCAGAGATTTTAAGCGACAATTCCACTGCGTCATGGTCCGAGATGGCCGCAGGCACTATGCAAACCTCGTCAAGGGTTGTAAGCAGCTCAGAGGAGCCCAAGAAATGGTCTAGCCTGGCATATGTGCGGTGCACGTGTGAGTAAAAGGTGAATTGCGTTGCGTTAGGATGTTCGGCCCTCCAGAGGTCCACTAGGCCTCTCTCCTGCAGCCACTCTATTCCGGTTGCTGAGATAGCTCCCGAAAGAGGCGTTAGCGGAGGACGCAAGTGAAGCAATGTGAGGCAAATGTACAGTATGGCAAGTCCATCACTAACAAATCCCTTTTGGCACGCGGGTTCCCTCCCACAATCCCACCCGTTGACCCCAACCAACCCCAACTGAGGGAGGCAAATGGAAAACATAGCAAATCCATCATCGACAAATTCCTTTTGGCACACCGGTTCCCACCCGCAATCCCCAATCAACCCCAGTTGAGCCCATGTCTCACCATCCCCCTCCCCGTTCTAGCCCCGGGAGCTGAAAACGCGAACCCCAATACCCAGACCCAACCATCTGTCCCCCCTCACCCAACACCCACTCCCCAACACCCAAACTTCAAGAACACATAGTCCCAGTCCTGTCAGTCCACACAGGGCTGAGGCAAAGTTACATAGTGGGGTCATGTCCAGCGGCGCCCATCGTGGCCCCCCGCCCGGAACCCCCTCGGTCCGTGAGCATGGTATGCGTTATGAACAACCCCCCAGCGGGTATATAAATCATTCGGAGGGTGATGTTTCCCATGCCACCTCAGCCACTGCGGTCGCCCTCTCTTGTGTAATGATGTGGGCCTCGGGTTTCAAACATTGCGACAGGGATCTTCTGCAGCCCACCGTTTGCCATCCACCTCTAGAGGGCCCTTGCGAGGCTCTCACCAGTGGCGCGTCTTCCTCCCAATCAATTTCCAGTAGGGCACACGTGTCTTTGAGCGAACGCATTTGATGTAGGGCCCCGTTCCATTTAAATATCAGCCGGAACGGGTGACCCCAAGAATATGTAACCCCCTGTTGCCGCAGGAAATCCATTGCCACTTTAAATGCTTTCCTCTTTTGTAATGTGATAGCTGAAAAATCTTGGCATAGGGCGACAGGGTGACCATTAAATTGAAGCGGCTGTGCCAGTCTGGCCTCTCTGAGGATCCTCTCCTTGAGCGGAAAATCCGGAAGGAAGGGCAGAATGTCCGGCGGCGGGGCGGCAGCTCGCCTGGGTAGCCCCACTCTATGTGCCCTGTCGATTCGAATGATAAAGTCAGCAGGTTCTCCCAAGATGTGTTGAAAGAGGTTCTGTAGGTAGCTAGTGATATCCGCCCCCTCTGCTTTTTGAGGTACCCCCCGACCCGTATGTTATTGCGACGGGAGCGGTTTTCAAGGTCCTCCGCATGGGCCTGGTGGTCTAATTGTTGATCTGTAAGTCGCAGAACTTCCTGCTGGAGCTGTTCGATTTCGCTGCTCCTGGTCTGGTCAGCCTCTTCGATGGCAACCACGCGTTCCCCAAGACCCTCCACATCTCTCCGGAGCTCGCTTACCTCTCCGGCCACCTCTTGTTTCAGGGATTTGAAATCATCCCTGAGGGAGTTGAACAGAGTTTCCAGGAAGGACCTGGTGATAGGCACATGGTCCTCAGATGACTCCAGTGGTGGTTTTGCGGCCTCAGGAGAGGGTGGTTCTTTGCCAGGTTTGCGTTGAGGTTTCGCCAGCAATTCCGGGAGGGTCTGAGTCGTTTTCCTCCCTTTGGGGTTAGCCATGTCGTGTCCAGTCGTTGGAGCGGGCTGGCTCGTAGACCTCCAGGGGGTAGAGAATTAAGGCAGAGGCCCGGGGGTAGCAGGGTGGGGGCAACTTATGGTGCAAGGAGGTAACCCGGTCCACACGATCCCAAGGCCTGTAACAAGGGGCCAGGGGATCGGCTGGGTAGTGGAAGGCTGTACCGGGGACCAGGCGGTTCCTCTCCGGTCTACAATGAAACTCAGGCAGCAGGTGGGGGCGGTCAGCCAGGCCCAAGCACCGGGTTATAGCTCCCCGCCAGGCGTCAGCTCACGTCGTCAGGCGGACCCCGGGCGGGCAATCGCGCATAGGGCAAGCGTCCAGGGGCCCCACCAGAGCGCACGTAGCCCCTTCACAACTTTAGCAGCGTGGCATGATCTTTGGGCCCAGCCAGGTCCCGCTCCGGGAGCTCAATTATGCCCCCCGAACCCCTCGTCAAAGACCCTCCTCCGCACTCCTCACCTCCGTCTGTAGGTTCGCTATGGCTATTCACTCTCTAGGGCGTGCAGGCCGCACGCCGCCTCGGCCCCGACCCCTCGGCTGTGCCCGCCGATTTCTCGGGCTGACCTCGACGCTCCCCTCTTGACGGGCGCGCCGGCCGGGCCTCTTCACCGCTCCGCCGAGGCCCGAAGTTGGGGGTTCACAGTCTCGTCCCCCTGATTGGCTCGACCCACGTCGCCGGGGGCAGCGCGACACAAGGGATGTGCCTCAGGGTCGCCTCAACACTCCAGGGAAACCCAGTCAGATCTGGGGCGTGGGCAGTGGCCGCGCGCTTCAGCTAGGCCCGGAGCCGGGGCCTCGATTTTCTTGATGCCCGGCCGGCACCTCCGCACTCCGTTGGCCAAGTCTCAATAGCGGCAGCCGGCCCTCCGCTACACCCTCGCACTGGGAGCCGCTGATGTCAGAGAACGGCTGCAGGCTCTGTGGGCGGCTGCCCGGTCACGTCGAGGACTGGAGGCGGACGAGGGGACGAGGGCAAGGAGGAAGCCGATCACCACTGCAGGGCGGCCGCCATTTTGGGAGCCGCAGCTGAACAGTCGTCCGGCACCAAAGCAGCTTCGGGGGTGCTCAGGCCAGGTGACTATATCTCGGGGTGACAGTCGGGTGTAGACTCCTGGTAGCCAAGGTTTGTGGCGTTCGCGGGGGGGGGGTTAAGCTATAGTATAAGGGGCCTCAGGAGGGACCAGGGTAGGGAGCCACGGAGACCTGCGTCCAATCAGGTCGCCATCTTGGCCACGCCCCCCAGAATTTGTTTTTAAAAGACTATAAGCTAACTGACTAGAACAGTTTAAAACATCATTTAAACAGAAGTTTGCAGACGAAAGTGTGAATCCAGATGCTTTCACTTTAGAACAAGGAATAAAAGGTCCTCACTGTCAGTGTTCGTGGGGCCAAATAGAACCTCCTCTTTGAAACATATGAGCTTCTACCGTCTTACCGTCCTTCTGAAGAGTGTCCAAAAAGGAAGAACCAAAGGATATGGCCCAGCCCAGCCTTCTCCGGGCTTTGACGGGCAAGGACGGGCCCGCCCTTGGCCTGGTGCGTCCCGCGCGCGTCCCGCGCTGCGGGGGGAGAGGCATCGCTAAATAACGCGATGGTGGTGCCTCCCCCTCTCAAGCAGCAGCAGCTGGGGAACTGGAGCAGGGGCTTCTGGTGCTTGTAGTCCCCCTAAAAACAGCAGCAGCCCAGTAGCGCTAAGATGGAGATAGCGCCCACCACAGAAACAGCGACTGGATGGTGGCCTCGGGACTCCTGTCCCACCGAGGCAAGCAATAAGAAAAGACAGGCAAGAGAGCGTCCCGCGCTGCGGGGGGAGAGGCCGCGCTAAATAGCGCGATGGTGGTGCCTCCCCCTCTCAAGCAGCAGCAGCTGGGGAACTGGAGCAGGGGCTTCTGGGGCTTGTAGTCCCCCTGAAAACGGCAGCAGCCCAGTAGCGCTAAGATGGAGATAGCGCCCGCCACAGAAACAGTGACTGGATGGTGGCCTCGGGACTCCTGTCCCACCGAGGCAAGCAGTAAGAAAAGACAGGCAAACAGAGCTGCAGCATGTAAAGATGAGGCTTTTTCGTGTGCAGGTCTCCATGGACGCATGTTGAAGACACTGTGAAACTTGTGGCATTGTTAATGAAGTTGTTTGGCTTGGAAGGTCCACCCTAGAGTCCAGGCTGAGGCCCCACTTTTTTTAAACCTTTCAAGCGAAGAATCTACAGTCTCACCAAAAATCCACTCTCCTTCGAATTGCATGCCCATCAGGCATGCCTAAACATTATTTGAGAAGCCCATGGAGGGTATCTGCACGTGCCACCACACTGTCAACTTGAGTTCAAGGAAAGTGCTACCATGCCAGCTTTGGTAAGGCTTGTCTTAAGGATCTGTTTCACTGCATCCTGCCCATCACGAACAAAATGGGAATATATTACTTTCATGAGGATGGGCAAGCTCATGGTGGCTAGATGGCCCATTTCTGACAAGGCATGGGTCTAGCGGGTGATTAGGCAAGTGGTGTTTGCTGTGCTCAAAGATAGGCTGCTGTGAGTAAACACCCGGTGGCTCAGGGCGTTAATTGAAGACCTGTCAATGGGCATTGTTGGGAAGAAGTTGGGAGTTAGTAGAAGACTCTCACACCTTTAAGTTTTCTGGAGACTAATGGGCAGGCAAAAAAGTGGGGTCTGTGAGGGCAGGCCTATGGTGCCTATCTGTTGACAGCATGAGTCAGAAAGAGCTTCTCGTAAGTCACCAAGATGGGATCTATTGGAGTTCTATAAAGGGAATCAATGGTTCTGCTAGAGTAGTGACAGATGGAAGATTTTTTTAAGCAGCCTGGACGGTCATCAGCAGCTCATGGAGTCTTGTCTAGCAGGGAAACAGCTACGATTTAGGGATAATCCTTGAAGGTAGCTACTTTCTTCTTTGCTGTGGCCAGGATCTGCTTTGTCAAAGAAGGGCATTGGGGCACTTCCTCAAAGGCTGGCTGTGTGAGGGACCCCACTGGTGTCATCTGAGGCATAGTGAAAGTAGCGGCATTAGGAGCAAATGGTTCCTTACAATAGTCCCATTGCACCAATTTAGCTGGGGACATAGCGGCTCACACCATTTGCATGCCAACAGGGTTGACTAGTGCCAGGCCTACGGCTACAATGTTGCAGGATTGCAAGATTTCATTTATGAGATCATATATGTACCTGGAAGAAGCAATATGTTGTCTGTCTTTTTTATCCTGCATGCCTCCAGACATTCTGGAGTGTGACAAGAATGAGTGGAATGAGCTACAATTAATAATAATAAAAGGGCTTGTAAAGCGCCTGGTGACGCCATCCCGGCGTGTCCCCGCGCTGTGGAAAAGAGTCAGGGCCAGGAGAAGGACTTACAGGGAAAACAGATGGGTTTTCAGAAGTTTTCTGAAGGTGGTTTCTGAATCCGCTAGTCTGATGCTTATAGGGAGCAAGTTCCATTCTTTGGCGGCCATTACACGAAAGGAGCGGCCACCCATTCTGGCTTTCTTAACACGGGGAATTTTCAGCAAACCAGTTCCCCCAGAGCGGAGAGTTCTGTTAGGCTCATAGGGGATAGCCAGATCAGTCATGTAAGGGGGAGCTGTATGTGAGATGATCCTATGGCACATTAGAAGTGCTTTAAATAGGACTCTCTTTTTTATGGGAAGCCAATGCAAAGTGGCTAGGGCAGGTTTGGAGGCGGCTCTTTTTGGAAGTCTAAGGACTAGGCGTGCTGCAGTATTCTGGAGTACCTGGAGTCTCCTGATGTTTTTCTGCGTTGTTCCGAGCAGAAGCACATTGCCATAGTCCATCCTCGAGGTCACAAGAGCTTGGGTCATAGTGCGCCTGGCTTCAAGGGGAAGGAGGTCTAGGGTGCGATTTAGGGTCTTCATAACACCAAAGCATTTCCCTACCATTTTATGCACATGGCTGTCAAAGGAGAGTCTGGGATCAACCCAGATCCCCAGATTCTTGGCTGCTTTGCAGGGGGTGGGTAACGGCCCCAAACATGATGGCCACCACTCCTTGGTCCAGCTCGTGTCCCTGCCTCCAATTACCAAGACCTCCGTTTTTGAGCCATTGAGTTTCAGGCAGTGCTGGGTCATCCATCCTGCCAATGCCTGCATGCAGGTTTTAAAGTTGTCAGCAGCACTGAGGGGGGGTTGGGACAGGGAGATGAGAAGTTGGGTATCGTCGGCATATGAAACTAGTTCAATGCCGAACGATTGGACCACTTCAGCCAGGGGGGCCATGTAAAGATTGAACAGGGTGGGGCTCAGGGCAGAGCCCTGAGGTACCCCCTGTTCTAAGGCTATGCTATCAGAGAGGTACATGCCTCTCTGAACCTGGAAGCAGCGGCTGGTGAGAAAAGCTTTCAGCCAGCCCAATGCTTCCTGGGTGACCCCGGCTTTGTTCAGACACTGCAGCAAGATGGAGTGTGACACAGTGTCGAACGCGGCACTAAGGTCCAGCATAATTAGTGCCATGGTCTGGCCCTTATCAGCGCCGGCCCGTAAGGTTTTGGTCGCTCTCAAAAGGGCGGTTTCAGTAGAATATCCCGACCTAAAACCTGATTGGGAGTTGTGAAAGGCATCATTAGACTCTAGATAAGCCATGAGTTGTTTGTTAGCTATTTTCTCGGCTACCTTCGCCAGATAAGGTAGCAACGAGATGGGCCGTAGGTTCTCTAGGATGTCTTGACTGATGTTAGGTTTTTTCTTTATCGGAAGAACAATGGCTTTCTTCCACTCCACAGGGAGAGTGGCCGTAGAAAAGGAGAGTTGGAGAATGTGTCTAAAGTGTGGTTCTAAGACTTTAAGGCTGGCTGCTAGTATCTTCGGAGGGGCAGGATCCCGAGGAGAGCCAGAATTAATGCTTTTACAGATACTATTTAAAATCAAGGTAGGAGGGACAGAGAAGCAGTTGAGGCATGTTTTAGCATGGGTAATCTCCAAGTTCTCAATGAAGTCAGATCCAGAGGGCAACTCATTAGAGAAGTTTGCGTAAATGTTGGTGATTTTGGTTGGTGAATTTGCACTGATTCATAATGAAGGTGTATCATGTATGAAAGAAGAGGTATGGAGAGATGAATATCCTAGGGATAAGGACTTAAAACAACTTATTGAGTGGGTGGTGAAGGGATGGCCAAGTAAATCCAGGATTTTGAAGAGTTTAAGACATTTTAGGGAAATAAAAAATAAATTGACGGTAGTGGGTAGAACCGTAATAAGACATCATTATGAAATTGTGCCACAAAGGCCATTGTGGTATAGTGAAAACCAAACAAAGGGTCAAGAAGTGGTATTGGAGGCCAGACATAGACATAAATGTGGAGAGAATGGTCAGGGATTGTATGGTATGTGTGTTAAAACTGACACATTTTTAAGGACTTTAAGACCACATATGTGGGAACCAATCATTCCAGAGAAACCATGGAACACAGTGGCCATATATACCATAGGTCCCATTGGTACACCATCAAAGTATATTATTGCTTTAATTGATGTATTTTCCAGATGGCCGGTTATCAAAATTGTAGAAACAATTGATTCTGTAGAGGTGCTGAAGTTTATGGGCAAAGCGTTTGTGGAGGAAGGACTTCCTGTTCAAATTGCCAGTGATAATGAAGTACAATTTATGTCAAATTTAACCAAGAAGTATTTTGAGAGGATAGGTGTGAAGCACGTCCTTATATAATCCCAGGGAGAATGGCATGATCGAGAAATTTAACAAGTTTTTGAAGAATGCAATTCGAATTGCTTTTACAAATGGTGAAGATTAGAAGGTCCAGGTTTTTAAAACTGAAACACTAGGACTGTCTCCTTGAAGTGATGAGAGAAAAGGGGTCAAGGACTAAATGCAATCCAGAGAGGGTATTGCAGCATTCTTTGATGAAATCAGGAACAGGATAATTAATAAGTATCTGAGTTATAAGGAAGTTTTTGATACAAAAAGGGGTTTAGAGAGTGTAGAAGTCTGCATAGGCATGTGGGTTAAGGTAAAAAATAACCTTGGAAGGTAAGAAAAGGAGTAAGTCATTTTTCCGAACCCTTGCAATTCATCAATGTGCTATGTAATGTTGTTCTTTTAAGTGATGGGAAGGTGTGAACCTCAAAAGTATTGCGATTTTTCAAGGGGAACAAGAAACATTTGAGCTATTTGGATGAGGAGTTATTGCCGAATACAGCGGTAATGGATGAGGACGCAGGGATTGGAAGTGGGGAAGCAAATAAAGCCAATAATGGTAATAATCCACAGTGGGAGATAGAAGGGGCAAGTAGTGATAATAATTTACAAAGAGCAGAAGAAGGTGCTGAGTTGGTTGAATCGGATATGGTAGTGCGAGGTGAAGATGAGACAGTTTCACCAGAATAGCTGGTCACACCCCATGTGGAAGATCAGGATAGTTGGTATCTCTCTTTGCACTACACACAACTTCTAAACGACCTCTGCAGGCCTGACCTATGCTTAAGTTAAGGGAAGAATAGATGTTTCTAAGGGTCTTTGAACATGTCTGGATATGCATACTGATTATGTAATATTTCCTAGCAATGTTTTGCATCATCAATTTATTACATAATAACCCTATGATTACTCATCATGGTGAGAAAAAAGAGGTTGAGCAAGTGACAGAGGTACTTAGTGTACAAAATGAGGTTACTGGTTGAGGGAGTTGAAACCCTACTTAAGCACCAACCACAATTCTAGCCAGGATGGAACACAAGTAAACCCCAAATTAACCTATGCTCAACCCTTTTGTAGCTTGGCATAAAAGT
This sequence comes from Lissotriton helveticus, assembly GCF_964261635.1. Taxonomy (NCBI): domain Eukaryota; kingdom Metazoa; phylum Chordata; class Amphibia; order Caudata; family Salamandridae; genus Lissotriton; species Lissotriton helveticus. The sequence continues at coordinate 390,097,710 of NC_136061.1, forward strand.
AGTCAGGCTTAACTTAGAGGCGATGTGTAAAGTATTTTTGCAGCACACAAACTGTAATAAAGTAATAACATAATACAACAAAAATCCCACACCATTCTAGAAAAAGAGAGTACAGTTAATTAAATTATTTGATACTAAAATGACAAAAAAACAATCACTAGAACCGGATATATGCAATTTTAAAGAGTGATGGTAAATATAATGCCTCAAAAATCAAAGTACAGAAGTGGGGAGCGCAGAATCCACGCTCCACTTCCAGGTGCACTGCATAACTGGATAAACAATCCAACCAACTGTTCAACGTTCCACATTACTCAAAAATAATCCAATGATCAACAGTCTTTCAAATGTTTTCCTCCTTTTCTCCACATCCGTAACATAATGTATTTTGGAAGTTTTTCATATTTGCGTGTGCCCATCCGGACTTCATCGAAAATACGATCCAAAAGACAACAGGTAGTTCAGAGCAGCATCTCTTTATTTCAAACCCAATGCATTTCGGGCTGTAACATCAGCCCTTCGTCAGGAGTCACTAAAAAATTAATTACCGGAAAATTCATCATTGCCAGATAATAGCGTTTTCCGCAAAACATACAGGAATCTATACATCAACACTATATTATTCACTTTTGTGTTTCCACGAATCTAAAAATAGTGCCTAATCACCATGATCCTCGTAATCCGCCCTACAGGCATGAAATCTAAGGCATAGGAATCTAACGCATTCCCAGGTTAACGATTCCTCAGAAATGTAGGAATGCTTCAGATAGGGACACCCACAGCAACACCCATCGAACGCCCGTTTCACACAGTGTTTTGCATGAAAATAGCACATACTTACAAGGTCATAAAAAGGCACATAAAGTGGCTTTGCGTGGTCTTGTAAATATGCTGCGGAAAATTGTGCCACCGGAGCGTCCAAAATGTGATCTTCCGGCTGGCATAAAAGTGCTGCTATGGCCTCGTAAATGAGGCCCTTAGAGTCAGCTTGGATGAGCGGACGACCTTCTATCCAGACTTCTTCAGTCGTTGCAGTCAAATGTCAACCTGAACAGTTCTGTTTTCAGGAGGTTTCTGACATGCAAGAGGCCGACTCTGCCCTCAACTAAGAGTTTTGATCCTTCAATAGTTTTAGCCCATGGACTCCAGCTCTGGTGAAGAGTTGTTGTATGAAGTGGTTTTCAATGTTGGGATGGAGGGCTGTAACAGTGGGACAGGTTTTATAATGAGCCTGCTCTTTCCTCCTCTGGGATGCCTTATTTTTGCGCTTTGAATTTCACCTTCAGGTGTACCGGAAGCCATTTAGAGGTTGATTCTACGCCTTGGTGTGTGATTCTACGCCTGGTGCAGCTTGCTTGGGAGTTTCTTGGGAAGATCTGAATTAGATGATACTACAGTGGATAAAATGCACTGTGACCAAGGCTCTGCGTAGTTACACCATGTTAGACCTGGCATCATTGGCGTGGGTCTCCCTTTCATTTTTTTGCTGTTGCCTCCTGTATTTTTGCTATGTTTTTGCTGGTCTAGATGCTTTGGGCACTTTGCCACTGCTATTCAGTGCCATAGTGCAAGTGCTCCCTATTGTAAATTGTTGTAATGGATTAGTGACTCCATGCTTGGATTATTTGATTTACTTGTAAGACCCTAGTACAGTGCACCATGTGTGCCAAGGGCCTGTAAATCCAATAATGCTGGTGGGCTTGCAGCACTGGTTGTGCCACCCACAGAAGCAGCTTGTAAAATATGGCTCAGGCCTGCTATTGCAGAGCCTGTGTGCAGTCTGGGACTGCCATGTCGACTTGTCAAGTGCACCCACTTGCCAGTCCCTAAACCTTCCCTTTTCTACATGTTAGGTACCCCTATGGGCAGGGTGCATTGTATGTGAAAGGTTGGACCAGCCCTGATGTATGTGGCATGCTCTGATAGTGAATTACAGCCAATTTAGTTTTTCACTATTGCAAGGCTACTTGTTTCCATAGGCCAGAATGAGCAGTTTGATAACACCTTATAATCCTAACTGACCCAGGGAACAAGGTAGAAATTCGAGTTTATTATGCCTGAACTCAGAATGATAAAATACATCTTTTAGTGAGGGCGATTTTTTCATTCTGTGTTTGAAAATACCACTTTTAGAAAGTAGGTATTTTCTTGCCTAACAATCCAGTATGCCTCTGCTAGGTTTGTGTATTCCATGTCTGGTTTGTGAGTGACAGGGGGCTGGAGAGGGCCTTGGCTCCAGCAGTCTGATGTGTCAGGGCTGGGCTGAATAAGATCTGCATTGAATAGAGAGTGGGGGCATAGATTTCCTTTCAGCTCCCTGGGCCAGGTCTGCTCTCAAACAATGCTGTCTCCACCTCCTGCCAGGAAGCTGCACCCAGGATGACAGAACTGGTTTTGACTAGGTACAGACAGTCTCTGGCTTCAAAGAATACATGATTTTGCAGTGCAATTATTGGAGCCCAGACCCCAGAACTTTAGATCACTTCTGGGAATCAAGACACACCTTTGCTGAGGAGAGAAACCAAGGAAACCGAAGGAGGAGACTGCCCCTCAGCTAGTTGCTGTTTGGGGTTGGCCTTCAGGGGTTACTTATTGCCAACGAAAGGAGAAAAGGAACTCTGTGTGAACTTGTACTATCTTGAGGAAGATCTCCAAGGGCTTGAAGTTGAGCTTGCCTCCTGTTCTGAAGTCTCAGGGCCACAAAGACTTCACCAACAGCTCCCCCTGAATTCCCTTGCTGGGAATTCTATCTGCAGTGAGGTGCCTGCTGTTGTTTGGGCCCTCTCAGAGACTGCGTGTCGCTGGGAGCTGGAAGCGCGACGCAACGAGGAGAAGTGTGTTGCCGACGCAGCAGTTGCCGTTGCATTGCCGAAGAAGCGTGCTCCCACTGCAGCTGTTCGCCATCGCATCGCAGACGAAGCCTGTCGAACCACCGGAGAAGCGTGACGCCGCCGCAGAGGTCGCCATCGCATCACCGGAGAAGTGTGTCGCAGGGCCTGTCGCGCCTCCAAAGTTCCTCGATTTTGCCGCACTGCCATCGGTCGTGCACGCATCTCATCCACCTTGTTGCAATGCATCCAAGATGCCATTTTGTCGCACCGCACCGGGGGCCAGATGTAGGTAAATACTATTTACCTATTCTTAAATACCAAATCATACTGATTCGGTATTTAAGAATTGGTAAATAGTATGTAGGTAATTTTTTGATAAATGTTACCGAATCTGTAAAATTCTGTATTTACCGAATCGGTATTTACCGATTCGGTAATTGCCATTCATTCCTATGGGCCTGGAGGCCCATAGGAATGAATGTCAATTACCAAATCGGTAAATACCGATTTGGTAAAAGGGGGAAAACATTGAAGGGTGGCAGGGTGTTACTTTGATGCCTTGTTGCGCCCCTCAATTGTGTATGGGTGCACATGTTGCAGACATACATGCCCTAAGGGCATGTATGTCTGCAACATGGCACTAAAGCAATTTACATAAAATTGCTTTTTTTTTTTTTACTTACCACCAACTTGTAGTTGGTGGTAAATAACGAATCCTAACATGGGATAAGCACTCATTTAAGTGCTCCCTATATTAGGAATTCGGTAATTTACCGAATCGGTATTTAAAGAAATCGGTAATTTACCGATTCCTTAAATTACAGATTTGGTAAATTACCGAATCCTTATTTTCAGCCCCTACATCAGAAAAGCCTATTACCGGTCGGTAACAGCCGAAATTCGTTAATTTCGCCCGTTACCGACCGGTAATACCCTTCCTACATCTGGCCCCGGATCATCACATTGCATTGAGGCGCCATCATGTCGCATCGCACCGGATCACAGTAAGAAACCGATGCATCGCCTCCTCTCCAGTAAGGAACAGACGCATCACCTCTCCTGCGCTGCAGTAAGGAACCAACGCATCGCTTCCCCCGAAGCAAGGAACTGACGCATCACCCTCCCTGCGACCCTTTTGTTTGTATTGCGTGATGCAGCCAAGATCCTTTGAGAGTAAAGTGTTGCATTTACCATCTACATTGAACTAAGCTATTTCTACCATTTTAAAGTCCTATTTTTGATTACTGTATTGTGGATTTTTGTAGTTTGATCTTGTGTTAAGTCTAGTAAAGATTACTTATTTTTCTAAACTGGTGTGGTGTCCAGTTGTAGTGTTTTCACTGTGTTACTGTAGTGTTCACAAATGCTTTTCACACTGCCTTTGAGATAAGCCTGTCTGCTTCTGCCAAGCTACCAAAAGGGTGAGCAGGGGTTATTCAGGGGTGTATCCCCCTTTCCCTGACTAGAAGCATGGGTCCCTATTTGGACAAAGGTGTATACCATTGCCAACTAGAGACCCCCATTTCTAACACACCTTAAAAAAGGGTACTTGAAAAATGGAGAGGATTGTCTCACACAAGCTCAGCTGGAAATTCACACTTTTCCCTCTATATTGATCTCGTGGAAAGAAGGGTTCTTCTCAAAGATAATTCCATTTTTTATGCTTTGTTCTACATTTTTAAAACATATAAAATCTGCATTTTGTATTGTTCATTTTATTTATTAAAATAGATAAAAGTCTCTTTAAAGGGTGAGGATTGAGGCAGGGCAACATAAAAACCAAAGTCAGCCCTGGCAAAAATATTCAAATCAATCCCACCCTGTAGGAGGCAATGATGAGGATGGGGTCATGGATGCATAGGTGTGTCATAGCATCCCCTCCTGCTTCAAACGGATCCCCGTGGCCATTGGCCCACCAGGAATATGCCAGAGTGCAGAATGGCCATCCCAAACCTGAACTGGAGACAAATACAGTTCACAGTACTTTTTATGGGATTCCAGAGTGTGGTCAAGAAAATTCCTCATGGGGGCCAAACCTTGAGACAGAAGGGAATGCAGGTGCCTCCGCCTGGGATGACTCCCGGTGGCCCGCAGATCTTGGATCCCCCCCACCCCACCGACCACGCACGAAACCTCTGCATCATCCTGGACTCCTCACTCACCACGAGCCACCAGATCAACGCCATCTCATCATTCTGCTTCCACACGCTACACCTGCTCCGAAAGATCTTCAAGTGGATCCTCACCGAGTCCAGAAAGACGGTCACCCATGTATTCATCAGCAGCAGACTCGACTACGGCAACACACTCTAAGCCGGCATCACCCAGAAACTCCTCACGAAACTGCAGAACATTCAGAATGACTCCACCAGACTCACCCTCAATATCCCCTGCCACATCCACATCCCGGGCCACCTGAGAGACCTCCACTCAACAAAAGAATAACCTTCAAGCTCCTTGCACACGCCTACTAAGCCCTACATGACACAGGACCTGCATACCTCAACCACCGCCTCACATTCCAAGCACCTACCACAGTCCTCTGCTCCGCCTAACTAATCCTGGCCACCGTCCCACGAATCTGTAAAACCATGGCCGGAGAAAGATCCTTCTCCTACCTCGCACCAAAGACCTGGAAAACCCTACCGCTCCACCTCAGGCAATCACGTCACTGCCTCAATTCAGGAAGGACCTCAAGACCTGGCTCTTCGACTGAAGCACAGTGACTTTGACGAATCAACAGTTCCCCCTCAAGCCCTCCCACCCCCCCACCACAGCGCTTTGAGACCCTTACGGGTGAGTAGTCGCGCTTTACAAGTCACTGGATTGATAGATTGAACATGGGTCACTTTCGGGGTTGAATAATGGGTTAACATGGAGGCCTTCAAGACTGACGCCCCCACAAGAGGCGAGAAATGTTCAATAACACCCACTTCCACGAAAAGCTCTTATCCTGGCTGTGTATCGGTGTGCTAGTGTGCGTCATGCCGCAGACCTGCCAGAGCTCTTTCCCTGGATTAACCTTGCAGAAAAACTCGCCTTTAACATTTCAAGAGTTCCACCCCCACCCCCTCCCCCGTCCCTCCCCCTCCATCTCGCTCATGAAACACTGGTACACATGGCCCAGGGCTTCTGGAATGTTCTTGTTCATGCCGCTTGAGGCTCCTGGCGCAGTGACTCAACATGCTTTTAGTACTCCTTCCCTGACAGATAAATGTCAACTCTTTCCACACAACTGCAGGGTAAACGATAGCATAACTGTGTTCAGGGTTATCTCACGTATTTCATTTATTTGAAGGTGTTTTCAGTTATTCTTCAATGGATCACTTTGTTTCAAGGGGCTGTATGGATCGGAAGCAGCAGGTCCGGATTATCCAGACAGTTTTTGTCCCACTTTGTGTGCAAGGACTGTGCTCCGGGCTTTGATGCGCCTCCTGCTTAAGTACTTCCTGTTTTTGTTGTGTTGAGGGAGGGCGTCAGGGAGCTCTTAGCCATCTCTGAGTGTGGGCACCGCGGTGCGCAGGACATACAAGTAATTGCAGCATGAAACAGTTCTTGGGAACAAGCAAGAAAGGTGCCCTTTCTCTGGATCAATGTGATGCTCCAAGCGGCTACAAGAGACAGGACAGAGGTGCCGTGGGGACCAGAGGAGGAGGCACCGACTGCACGGAGGGCTCTGCCAGAGGCGCCTGACCCCACTGAGGTGCACAGGACAAAGTTTGCTGCCACTCTAGAGGCCCTTGGTGGTCTGCCTGATGCCTGCCCTAGTGAAACATGTCAGGACCCTGAAGAACCAGGTAATACACAAATACACTGGTACCGCTCTGAAGGGTACCAATGTGCTGGCTCCTCAAATAGAAAGAATGAGAACATTCAGCTTGAGATGATGAGTGCTGAAGAGCCTGCGCAGACGCATCCTCAGGGATGCTGGTGTACGAATATTCGCAGGGAGGAGTCCTTTCATGTGCATATTCTGGTTTTGGCTTCTGTGTATTTTCACTGTTTAGTGTGCTCATGAGATAGCATTTCTTTTGGGTGTGTTTGTTAGTGTCTGTATATGTCTGCATGGAGCTGACCTGGAGAGGTGACATCAATCTGACTGGCAGGATTCTGTGATGTCACATTATAATGTAAGTGATGCCGGCTGTGAGACTGGATCTTTGTCAGAAGTGATTGGACTGAACCTGGAAATGGAACTGGCGGTGCAGGGCTCCAGTTACCCTGTATGATCCGGTGGGGGTCCCAGACCTGTTAAGATCCGAGGGTAGCACCTGTTTAAAACACCACCTGAGGCCCCCAATGCTACTCACCGGAAGGGCCTTAGGCTCCACTATTCATGGCCGGAAATGGCAGAGTTTTCCCGTGATAGGATTGGATGAGAGGCTGTTGATTAAAGAAGCCAGGATGTTGTGCCAAGATTCCTAATGTAAGATGGATGTAATTTGTGAATTTCAATTCACAAACTTTGCCAGAAGTACTCCTCTTGGTAAGCTGCTTCCGGATAAGGTTTGAGGCACACTCCTGGAAATAACGTGACCAATCCTGAGGGCTGCTTCCTCCTCTTTGGACATGTGGTCTGCAGCACCAGGGGAATGCAGTCCACAGTGCAAATGTACGCTTTTTTTCTTATTTTTTTTTCTCTGCAAGGAAAATATTTGTCGTGTGGAGACTGTCCATTCCCAGCACCTCCCCACATGCAGGGGGTGATCCGTGCCCCTTCCCAACTTCGTAGGTGAGTTACTCCAGACTTTGGCTGGAGTAACCTTCTAACCATATCCAGGGTAGGAAGGGGTCAGATTCGATTTAGTGAATGTCGAAGAATGCACTTTTGAGGATTGTCTCAAACTTAGAAGGTAAACAATGCCTTCTAACACCGGCTCCCAACCCCTTGCTTGGCATTAACTACTGCAGATTTCTTCGCACTCCAGCGGTAGAAATCCGCAGTAGTAAAAATATTTACCGCTGCAAAGAATCCTTTTGTGGATTACACATTTGTGTAATTAATATTTTCAGCTGCAGGCATACATTTACAGACAAAAATACCTTTGTGAATGCTTTTATAACGCTTTTTGAAAATCCAAGATAGCTAAATGAAGAGACACATTAACTAGCAAAGGTGTGCTTTGGATCTATGATACTCCCACAGGCTATGAAAAAGGGAATATTATTAGTCAAATGTATTACAAAAGAAGGGGAACTGTAGGTTTACAGTGGATGTTAAGTTTAACAGAAACAATCTAGTTTATTGGCCACCCAAATACAGAGTGAGGCGTCTCCTTTCTGTGTTTTTGCCCGCCACAATGTTAACAAGCATTAGAAATGCAATCGGGCTCGGATTTATTTGAGTTTGAGCTAATGGCATTGTAAATGCCAATGTCTTTTTGCCATGTGTTATGGAGTGTGTGCATGTGGTGTGTAGTGGAAGTATCTTGGTTGAATTGTAATTTTACCAATGGTGGCATGCTGTGCTTTATATGAATATGTTTAAAAGTAAAGTGTACCATACTGCGATTGCTTGGTGGAAAAGTGCACTGCCGGCTGGAGGTGTGTGTGCCTGGTGGAAGGGTGCACTGACGGCTGGTGGGTGTGTGCTTGGTAAAAGCGTGCACAGATGGATGATGGTTGTTGGTGTTTGTGCATGGTGAAAGCATTCATTGACGGCTGGGGGTGTGTTGTTGTGTGTGTTGTTTTCTGTGTGCTGGTGAGTGTGTGGTGGTGAGTCTGTGGGGGTGAGCCTGGGGAGTGAGTGTGGTGGTGAGTGTGTTGTGTTGAGTGGTGACAAGTGTGTGGTGTTGAGAGACTGAGGTGTGTGGTTTGTGTGTGCGTTATGTGTGTGTGGTGTATGTGTGTGTGGTGTTTTCTGCACACTCACACACTGCCCCTACACATTCACACACTGCTCACCCGCACACTCCCAATGTCACCCTGCATAGTCACACACTGTTTACCCTGCACACTCATTCTGCACACTCACACAATGTGCACCCTGACACACTGTCTCTGCAGTCACTCTGCACTCACTGTCACTCTGCACTCACTGTCACTCTGCACTCACTGCCACTCTGCACTCACTGTCACTCTGCACTCACTGTCACTCTGCACTCTACAGTCACTCTGCACTCACTGTCACTCTGCACTCACTGTCACTCTGCACTCACTGCCACTCTGCACTCACTGTCACTCTGCACTCACTGTCACTCTGCACTCACTCTGCACTCACTGTCACTCTGCACTCACTGTCACTCTGCACTCACTCTGCACTCACTGTCACTCTGCACTCACTGTCACTCTGCACTCACTGTCACTCTGCACTCACTGTCACTCTGCACTCACGCTACAGTCACTCTGCACTCACTGTCACTCTGCACTCACTGTCACTCTGCACTCACTGTCACTCTGCACTCACTGTCACTCTGCACTCACTGTCACTCTGCACTCACTCTGCACTCACTCTGCACTCACTCTGCACTCACTCTGCACACACTCTGCACTCACTGTCAGTCTGCACTCACTCTACAGTCACTCTGCACTCACTGTCACTCTGCACTCACTGTCACTCTGCACTCACTGTCACTCTGCACTCACTGTCACTCTGCACTCACTGTCACTCTGCACTCACTGTCACTCTGCACTCACTGCCACTCTGCACTCACTGTCACTCTGCACTCACTGTCACTCTGCACTCACTGCCACTCTGCACTCACTGCCACTCTGCACTCACTGCCACTCTGCACTCACTGCCACTCTGCACTCACTGTCACTCTGCACTCACTCTGCACTCACTCTGCACTCACTCTACAGTCACTCTGCACTCACTGTCAGTCTGCACTCACTCTGCACTCACTCTACAGTCACTCTGCACTCACTGTCAGTCTGCACTCACTGTCACTCTGCACTCACTGTCACTCTGCACTCACTGCCACTCTGCACTCACTGCCACTCTGCACTCACTGCCACTCTGCACTCACTGCCACTCTGCACTCACTCTGCACTCACTCTGCACTCACTCTGCACTCACTCTGCACTCACTCTGCACTCACTGTCACTCTGCACTCACTGTCACTCTGCACTCAGTCTGCACTCACTGTCACTCTGCACTCAGTCTGCACTCGCTGTCACTCTGCACTCAGTCTGCACTCACTGCCACTCTGCACTCTCAAACTGCACTCTAAAAATGCACTCTCAATCTGCACTCTCAATCTGCACTCTGCACTCTAAATCTGCACTCTGCACTCTCAAACTGCACTCTCAAACTGCACTCTCAATCTGCACTCTCATACGGCACTCTCATACTGCACTCTCAAACTGCACTCTCAAACTGCACTCTCAAACTGCACTCTCAAACTGCACTCTCAATCTGCACTCTCAACTCTCAAACTGCACTCTCAACTCTCAAACTGCACTCTCACACTGCACTCTCACACTGCAATCTGCACTCTGCACTCTGATTCTGCACTCTGATTCTGCACTCTCAAACTGCACTCTCAAACTGCACTCTCAATCTGCACTCTCATACTGCACTCTCATACTGCACTCTCATACTGCACTCTAAAACTGCACTCTCAAACTGCACTCTCAAACTGCACTCTCAAACTGCACTCTCAAACTGCACTCTCAAACTGCACTCTCAAACTGCACTCTCAATCTGCACTCTCAATCTGCACTCTCAACTCTCAAACTGCACTCTCAAACTGCACTCTCACACTGCACTCTCACACTGCACTCCCACACTGCACTCCCACACGGCACTCTCAAACTGCACTCTCAAACTGCACTCTCAATCTGCACTCTCAAACTGCACTCTCAAACTGCACTCTCAAACTGCACTCTCAACTCTCAATCTCCACTCTGCACTCTCAAACTGCACTCTGCACTCTCAAACACCACTCTCAAACTGCACTCTCAAACTGCACTCTCAAACTGCACTCTCAAACTGCACTCTGCACTCTCAAACTGCACTCTGCACTCTCAAACACCACTCTCAAACTGCACTCTCAAACTGCACTCTCAAACTGCACTCTCAACTCTCAAACTGCACTCACAACTCTCATGCTGCACTCTGTAACTGCACTCTCAACTCTCAAACTGCACTCTCAACTCTCAAACTGCACTCTCAACTCTCAAACTGCACTCTCAACTCTCAAACTGCACTCTCAACTCTCAAACTGCACTCTCAACTCTCAAACTGCACTCTCAACTCTCAATGTGCACTCTCAACGTGCACTCTCAACTCTCAATCTGCAAACTGCACTCTCAATCTGCACTCTCAAACTGCACTCTCAATCTGCACTCTGCACTCTCAAACTGCACTCAAACTGCACTCTCAAACTGCTCTCAAACTGCACTCTCAAACTGCACTCTCAAACTGCACTCTCAAACTGCACTCTCAAACTGCACTCTCAAACTGCACTCTGATTCTGCACTCTAAAACTGCACTCTGCACTCTCAATCTGCACTCTCAACTCTCAAACTGCACTCTCAAACTGCAGTCTCAACTCTCAAACTGCATTTACAAGTTGTGAAATGAATTCTTTGGCAGACTGTTCTAAAAACGACATAATCAAAGTATGTGTTCCGAGTTGCTAGACTTGGGGAGTTCTACAAACTTTCCTACCAATGTTCTTTACTTTATAAAAAATAAAAACAATAAAACTTAGCACACTTCCTCTTTTGCCATCGCGCAAACGCTGCAACTAGCAGGATACCTAGATTCCATTCGGGGTTTCTCCCAGAGCTCGGAAGAATAGAATTTAAGTCAAGAACGGAAATCTACTTCTGCTGCTCCGCCTTTCAGCACGACGGTCAATATACAGTCCCCAATGTTGATAGGGCGCGAGCATCTGTATCAGCCCCACGCAGCCCTCGTGACACGCTTTGCCAGGCGCGTCTTACAAGCGCAGCTGTGGGCAGTCAATTTTCTCGCAAACACCAATCCCATTAGGAAAAACAATACCAATAAAAACCCCAAACGAAGGTCCGTAACTGCAAGCAAACAGTTACCTCACCTTTCGTTGTGTCAACAACTGACGGGCTCCTTGAATCATTCCTTTAAAACTCTGCTTGCTGTCTGAAGGAAGTAACAAGGCGCATTATTCAGAGAGAACAAAACTGTTGGAAATTCGTGTGTGGAAAAAAGTTGACGCAGGCGGTATGGGAAAATACAAACAATACAGCAGCCTGTCAGACTATGCTGAAGTTCAACACCACTGCAGGACTCTGCCCAGAAAGCAAACAGTTCTAAAAGGCGCTGCCTGCCAGCTTGCTATTCATTACCTCAGCTCCGAAAACAAAAGCTGCTGCAAAGAAACACATTATAAACTCGAGAGAACAATTCCATTCACACCGGCCACGGACCATTCCAGAAAAAAAAATGAAACTGAGATTAAAAGAACAGCCCATGACAGAACGTCAGACTCTTGTTCTTGAACTAATGAAGCCCTTTCCCGGCCTGGCATGGAGCAGCTGCGCGCTGAGCGCTGCTGAATGGTGAACGCGCCCGGCCATCTGGATTCACTTATGGAGGCACCCTGACAGCTCCTAATTATAATTAATGTACTTCTTTGCGCGCACACGAACGAAAAATGCCCAACATGGCGGACGAAAACTACATTTACCCTATCACTTCAAGGCTATTAAAACGACACCACAACGAAGACGAATCACTGGCCAGATGACATAACACACTAAGGAATGTGTGGAATTTGTCTCGCCAAAGCCCTAGGAGATACTTTTTTTTTCTCTTCTTTAACATTAGGATCTCGAAACTCCTCCCACTTACGTGGGCGGAGGCCGAGCCCTAAAAATGAGGGATGCGCCCGCCACTGTGGCGGGCGCATCCTAATCCCCACCACGGGACCCCTGCTCTTATGGCGGGCGGGAACAATCCCCGTGAGGATGGCGGGCGGGCAAAGTCCGCCCGCCATCCTAATGACCCCCTAAGTATTTGTTATTGACACACACGTTCTATATTAATATTTCGATGTCGGCTTTCTCGAAGAACAACTACATTGATGCCCCTACATTAACGGTTACAACATCCCTGGGGTAAGTTTTAGATCAATTTTACATTTACATCGACCTCACTACCCCAATTCTACTATATTGAACATAATTACTTTCATTAATTTATATTAAAAGTATAATAACAACCTAACATTGTTTAAATAAACCTACATTATTTAAATAAATGTATTTAAATAGCTTAAAACTTAACCCTGAATTAATTGTAGATTACATTAAATACTATTTGAAATGCATTACATTATTAATCCAAACATTGAACCTCGATTTATTTCAAAATGACTGAATGAAGAATCTTAGAATTATATATATATACTTTAAAATCAAATTGTTTTATTTTTTCTATATAATTGCAAATTCACCAAATTGTACCACTTACTAGTTCATTTTTGTACAAAGAGCAATTCCCTAAGCCATGCTGAGTTTTAGTATTTAGTAGTAATGTTGTACGTATGTGCCTTGTCATTTGTATAGAAAATTATTAATAAACTTTGATTAACTAAAAATTATTTTTCATGAATCGTAACCCAACCTTCCTTAATTTAAACTAAATTAAAGTAGGCCGGTTGTTAATACTTACCTGCAATTATGCAGTCACATTGTCTGTAGGCTTAGATTGATGCAGCCAAGGTTTTCCACATACACAGGACTGTAAAGGAATATAGGTTTACTATCTGCATGCCCATATAGACTGTGCCACAACAACACAGAATAGTTACTCTTCCTTCGGTGAAAGAGCTAAACCACTCTCTTGTTTACCTTACAGCACAGGACCGAGGAGCCAGATTGCCACTACACAAATAATAACCAATGCAACACAGTGCAGTGTAATTTCTCACAGTTGGCAACAAAGCAACAGAATACACATAAAGGTAAGTACCCTGCATACTTTCATTGTAATCCTGTCTTTTCTAGAATAGCACTAGACCCTCCAACTCACTTCAGCAGGAATATTTATTTTCTCATAGCTTTGTAAAATTTTAAAGGATACTTACAGTTACCTCAAAGGAGCGGTAACATAAAACGAGGGTCAGATGAGGAAGTGCCTATTAATAGAGGTGGGTCCAATCATAAGGAACATAGCTGGTCACAGAATACCGGTCATGAATGAATGAATGAATATTAGCCTTATAAATGCCAAACTTTGCCCGGAGGCGTCCAGGCGCTGCAGAAAGGGCCATCATGCAATGGTACCTGTGGGGCTCATATTGATAGACTGGTAAAGAGCCAGGTTTTCAAAGCCTTGCGGAAGAGAGAGTGAGATTCTTGTCCTGAAATTACAGAGGGGAGGGAGTTCCAGCGCCTGGCAGGGGCGACAGAGAAGGCTCTGCCCCCCCCCCCCCCCCATCTCACTCTCTTAAACCAGGGACTACCAACAGATTTTTATTGGCTGATCTTAGCATCTTGGTTGGAACATAACTATGGAAGAGACCTCTAACACCTTCTGAAGCAGGATTGTAGAAGGCCTTGTGAGTAAGACAAAGAGCCTTAACCCCTTCCATGCTCATGACAAGCTAAGCTCGTCATGAAGCACACTGGAGCTGTGCTAATGACAAGGTGAGCTCGTCATGAAATAAAGAGATTTCAGAAATCTCAGCACAGGAGAAAAATACCCTTAGCATTGAAGGTGTTAAACAGGATTCTCTGGTTTCAAGGAAGCCAATGCAACTCACTAAAGGTGGCGAAGTCTGAGTGGAATTTAGGAAGGTCCATCAGCAATCTGGCAGCGGTGTTCTTTACCAGCTGCAGACGATGAATGAGCCCTTTGTTGACACCTGAATAGAGGGCATTACAAACATCTCGCCTAGAAAACACTAGGGCAATGACTGCCTTCTTTCGAGAGGAGAAGGAAAGAAATTGAGACATTTTCCTAAGAATCCTGATGGTCCCGAAGCAGGTATACACTGTTCTATTACTCTGGGGGTCCAAGGAGAGAGTTGTCCACAATGAGACCAAGATTTCTACCATCCAGGAAGAGACTGCCTCCATACAGTTTTTAAAATTGGTGGTAGACGCCTCTATATTATTAGTGATGGATACCATAATTTGGGGGTCGTCCGCATAGGACAACACTTCCAGTCCAAAGGATCAAACAACCTTGGCCAAAGAAGCAACATAAATATTAAAAAGGGTCGGGCTCAATGAGGACCCTTGAGGGACTCCACAAAACACCTGGCCCGGGGCCAAATAAAATTGATACATTTTCACTATTTGTGCCCGTTCACTAAGGAATGAGGTGAGCAGCTTAAGGGCAATGCCCGACCCCCATTTCCTTAAGCCTGTCCACCAGTCTCAGAGGGGATATAGTGTCAAAGGCAGCTGTAAGGTCAAGAAGAATCAACAGCGTGGTATGTCCAGCGTCAACCTGAATCCAAATGTGGTTGATTACGGAGGTTAATGCCATCTCCGTGCTGTGATCCCTACTGAAACCATGCTGCGAGCCATCGAGCAGCTGATATTTCCCTAGGTAAGAGCTGAGAAGGAAGTTGAAATGTTTCTCCAGAATTTTTGCTGGGACAGGTAAAGGGAGATGGTGTGGTAATTTTTTAGTTCAGCCGGATCCAGTGAAGGTTTTTTCAAAAGAGGTTTGACCACCACAGTCTTCCAAGGGATAGGGTACTGCCCAGCTTAAATTGCTCCATTGAGCAGTGAGGTGAGGTGGGGGGACTTCCCTTCCTAATTTCATAACCTTCAGTGGGCAGGGCTCCAAAGGTGAGCCGGAAGTAAGTGTCATTATGACATCCCCTAAGAAGGTTTATTTTTAAAATGTATTTATAAAGTTTTATATAGTGTGAACATGACCCTTGTGGGTATCAGAGTGCTTTACAATGTTCAAGGAGAAATGTATAAAAAAGTTGCAGTAGAAGCTGGAAGTATTTTTTGGGTTTATTGCATGAGCGTCATTCAGGGGGTCGCAGCTGCGACCCCTGGCTTGCCCTTTGCTACCTCTAGCAATGCCTTTGCGACCCTTGGCGTTAGAGGTGGCAAATTCAGGGCCAGGAACACAGGGGCAGCTAGGGCTCAACTCTTTATTTTCTGTAAACTTTTTTATTACACTAATAGTGAATAAATAAAATCTATTATACACTAACAGTGTGATAAAAATAAAGCACAATAAGCTGGTATATGATCGTCCATGGTAGTTGAGGTAAGTTGATTTTAAATGTATGTTGTGTGCGTGCTTGCAGGTAAGACTGCGTTTATGTGTGAGAGAGTGTGTATGTGTGAATTTGTGTTTATGTGTAAATATGTGTGTGCGAGTGAAAGTGGAGGTCAAAGGGTGTGTGATGTCACTTCCGCTACCCCAGGCATTTCGGTGAATTGACGACCAAGGTTTATTGAGGTATGGGTTCGGCATAAATGGAAGGTAACCAATCTTATGACAGAGGAGCGAGAGATGGCAAGATCACATAGGTGGCCCGGAGGAATGTAGACAGCCAGAGCTGATGCAGGAGGTGGAGGACTGCCAGTGTGTGGGTGCTTCTCCTTTACAGAAGTGTCCAACTGTATTGACAGGTTTTCCAGAAATAATGGGGCTGATGACCAGACTGACAGATGCACACACATACACAGCTGCAGAGGCGGGCAGGCAGGTCAGTGGCATAACAAAACTTGAGGCCCCCCATAAAGTATTTGGAGCCCCCCCCTCAGACCCAGTCAGGAGCTCTCAACCCCGGGGCTCCGTGCACAGTGCTGGAGGCCGCACCACAGTGGCTGTGGGGGCAAATGTTACACCACTGGGGCAGGCTGTATTGTGCATTAGGCAGTCTTGATGGTCAGGTTAAAGGGTCTGGTCTGCATAATGCAAAAAAAAAAGAATAAGAAAAAACGTACCTCCTCGCCGTGTCTCTCCACAACTCTCCTCCGTCGTCACCGCATTTCTCCTCTGACTTCTTGCTGCGTCTCTCCCAGCCAGGAACAGGAAACGCCCAGGCTCCCCTGACCAGCAGCGTTGTGATTGGTCTGAGCGCCATTGTTCGGCCCTCAGACCAATCACAACGCAGGCTGTAATGCAGGCTGGGTGGAGAACTCGCAAAGTGCGCATGACTGCTTGCCGTCCCAAGAGGGCTGGCCAAACAGTCAGTGCGCACTTACAGAGTGTGCTCCCCACTTCCCCTGCACCTCTGTCATCGGACCAGCCTCGCCCTGCCCTGCAAAGCTGCCACTGCAGGAATACATAAAATGATAATAACATCAAGTTATTATCATTTTATTCTTCCTTTCTTTTACTGCTGCAAAGCAATGGGGTGATGCTCCTCCACCTTAGCGGAGAAATTAGAGGAGCCGCCACTGCTGTGATGTGGGAATGATTGTTTTTGTGCAGGAAGGCAGACCTTCCTGCACAAATACAATCAACGGAGGGGATTTCCTCCTTCCTTGTGTGCTGCTGAATCCACATTGTACATCTAGTCCAGAAAACAATGCAATATGCTGCTGCTGGTGATCCCACTCCTGATCTCGATAAGAAAAGGCACTTTGTGTGATCCTGTTGACAAGAACTGCGAAAAACGTTATGGTTAAGTGTGTGCTACGCTGCCACTTGTTTTGTGAAGCATGTGTAATTCGAGCAAAAACCATGAAAACCAAATCAAGTACCTGCAGGTTGGTGCAAGGTTGCCTAGGAATGAAAATCAGGACTTTTGTGAGCATTTTCTATGTGACTGCAGTTGGTGTTGAGCCGCTGACGACCCAAGCAAGGTAAATATTTGCATACAAAATGCTCAAGCGTCACTACTGCGACATGGTTTTCGAATACTAAGGAGAAAAATCTAAGCCAGGTACCTACTGGCACACAGAATGCGTGTCAGTTACCAGTACAACTACCAGTTGTGAAAGAAAACTAGGCAAACGAGAAGGAATAGGAAAGGAAGGAGGCACCAGCAGCAATGGCCACACATCTGGAGCTTTGTGAGACCATGCTCACGGAATAAACACTTTGCACCACCTAAGTTTTGATAGGATGGAACAAGGGTGAAAATATAGCTACGATGATACAAAACAATAGACTGTACAGTTTTTAAATCATTTACATAGCACATTTTTAAATGGGAAAATGATAAGTAAAGGCATTTGTCCAAATTGATACAATGAAATGATAAAAAGTTGTATTAGTATCAGAACCATCGATAATATTGGTAGTGGTAGTAATAATATTAGTTGTTATGTGACTCCAAGTAATAGAATTAGTAGTGACTATATGATTGTTTTGTACTGTATTGTAATTGCATTCATAAGTGCTCCATAGACATAACAAAGCTCTGATTTGCATTTGTGGGCTGGTCGCCTGCCACTCATGAGTGTGATATGAATGGTACAGTGTGTGTTGTGGGACCTTCATGAGGAGAGAATGGTGTTTTGTGTAAAGATCATAGTTGTGCTCCTATCGTGTTTGTGTCGCTGTGCCTAAGTGTGAATTTGAAGTGAAAACGAACAAGGTACAGAATGTTTACGTATCAAATGCTGGTGTATAGATGTATAATGTAAAGTGTACCTTCATTGTTTGTATTTGTACTAATTTGGAATGATTTATATTAAATATTAAAGATTCTTTACTAGAATGATATTCATTGTCTTATATTCAATTATTGGAGTATTTGATGTGCATGTCTTGAAAGACATAGTTCTATTGTGACATTGACATTTTTCAAAATTATGGCGAGATATTCCGCCTAACAATTGAATCAAGCAGGCGATTTTTGTTTAGTGTATCTGGTCTTCACCCCAGCTGTCTGCCTTTGCATTGATAAATACAGGGGGGCCTCCTTTTTTTTTAAGTATAGAGGGGTAATGTATGAGTGCAATGTGGCCTATGTTGGAAGTGCATGTATGGAAGAGAACTAAAACCGTGCTGCCGCATATGTGTATAACTATGCATATGCATGGGTGGGTGTAGGAGGCAGTGGCAGAAGAGGTCATGCAAGCATCTGTGTGTGTGGAGAGGTCTATGGCACTCAGTTTATACCCCCTGGCTGTGATGCCTAGGGACGTCCCCACAGAGGTAACTGGTGCAACTTTTGGAAGTGCAGTTTTCTTTGACTATAGGTTATGCTGGGGAATTCAGAGAGGAGTGGTAGGAACCACCTCAGGAATGGGCATTATGGGCCCAGCCACAGAGGCTCTGTCCCCACAAAGGAAAGGCAGTTAAGGTAATATTTGAGTACTGGTGAGCCTTAAATAATGTAGCAATCATGATACAGGAAATTACACGTTACGTCAGAGGAACTGTGCAGACAAAACAAGAGCAGGTCAAGAATATATTTCACTTCAAAGTTGGCCTTTGTCTAGACACTGCAGCAATACCGAATAACGAAACCCTGAAGCTAATGAGAGATCTAGTGACTGAAAACCTGGGGGCAGATTTACAGGAAAGTGACGCATCTGGAGAGATGTGTCACTTTCCCGGTGTCACCCCGAGAAACCCTTGCTCCACCATGGATGTGCCGGATTTACAATACGACGCACCATTGCGCAAGGATTGACAGATGCGTCAGAAATTTGACACATCTGTTGCCACAAAAGTCACGCATTGCTGGAGTCACGACTCGAGCACGATGCAACTCTATATATAACATTTGCTGTTTCTTCAGCACGTCAAAACACTTCCTGTTTTATATCAAATGCAAATACTCTTGTGCAAAAAGTCATTTCTTCCAAAAGCACCTGTCAGTAAATTTCAAATTTCAGCACTCTAAAGAGGACAAATGGTAACAGACAACACTTTCTAAATCTTCAAAAAATGTAGATACATACCGGTTGTGACCACCTGTCAGATGGTTAACTATACTAGAATCCTAACAAGGGTTCAAGTTAACACAATTCATACATCAAATCTAAAAAAAAAAATCAAAAAACCTAAAAAAAAACATTATAATATGAAAAATATGGAAAATTATACCAATGAAGGCACAGAAAAGAATAAAGGAAAGAGAAATAGGAGGACAAACAGAAAACCCGGGAGACGCTTCGCCTTGCAGCAGGGGCCACACTCGCAGGACCACAAGCCCAAGAAGCCAGCGGGGCAGCGAGATGGGTCGCAGTAGTCATTTTGAAGTAAGTATAAATATACAGCACAGCCCCTCCCCTACCAGCACCGGGAGGTAGAAATACTGCTTGTGCCTCCCGCGGGAGACGGTTCGCCTTGCATCAGGGGCCACGCTCGCAGAACCACAAGCCCCAGGAGCCAGCGGGGCAGCGAGACGGTTTGCAGCCCCTCCCCTACCAGCACCGGGAGGTAGAAATACTGCTTGTGCCTCCCTCTCTGCGGGAGACGCTTCGTCTTGCAGCAGCGTCCACGCTCGCAGGACCACAAGCCCCAGGAGCCAGCGGGGCAGTGAGACGGGTCACAGCCCCTCTCCTACCAGCACAGGGAGGTAGAAATAATGCACGCGCCTCCCGCTGTGTGGGAGAAGCTTCGCCTTGCAGCAGGGGCCACACTCGCAGGACCACATGCACCAGGAGCAAACGGGGCAGTGAGACGGGTCGCAGCCCCTCCTCTACCAGCACCGGGAGGTAGAAATACTGCTTGCGCCTCCCGCTCCGTGGGAGACGCTTTGCCTTGCAGCAAGGGGCCACGCTCGCAGGACCACAAGCCCCAGGAACCAGCGGGGCAGCGAGATGGGTCGCAGCCCCTCCCCTACCAGCACCGGGAGGTAGAAATACTGCTCGCGCCTCCTGCTCTGCTGGAGACGCTTCACCTTGCAGCAGGGGACATGCTCGCAGGACCACAAGCCCCAGGAGCCAGCGGGGCAGTGAGACAGGTCGCAGCCCATCCCCTACCAGCACCGGGAGGTAGAAATACTGCTTGCGCCTCCTGCTCCGCAGGAGACGTTTCGCCTTGCATCAGGGGAAACGCTCGCAGGACCACATGCACCAGGAGCCAGCGAGACGGGTCGCAGCCCCTCCTCTACCAGCTTCGGGAGGTAGGAATACTGCTCCCGCCTCCCGCTCCGCGGGAGACACATTGCCTTGCAGCAGGGGCCACGCTCGCAGGACCACAAGCCCCAGGAACCAGCGGGGCAGCGAGACGGGTCGCAGCCCCTCCCCTACCAGCACCGGGAGGTAGAAATACTGCTCGCGCCTCCCGCTTCGCTGGAGACGCTTCACCTTGCAGCAGGGGACATGCTCGCAGGACCACAAGCCCCAGGAGCCAGCGGGGCAGTGAGACAGGTTGCAGCCCCTCCCTTACCAGCACCGGGAGGTAGAAATACTGCTTGTGCCTCCCGCTCCGCAGGAGACGTTTCGCCTTGCAGCAGGGGAAACGCTCGCAGGACCACAAGCCCCAGAAGCCAGCGGGGCAGCGAGACGGGTCGCAGCCCCTCCCCTGCCAGCACCGTGAGGTAGAAATACTGCTTGCGCCTCCCGCTCCCTGGGAGGCGCTTCGCCTTGCAGCAGGGGACATGCTCGCAGGATCACAAGCCCCAGGAGCCAGCAGGGCAGCGAGACGGGTCGCAGCCCCTCCCCTACCAGCACCGGGAGGTAGAAATACTGCTAGCGCCTCCCGCTCCACGGGA
The DNA here is from genome assembly GCF_964261635.1 of Lissotriton helveticus. Classification (NCBI taxonomy): domain Eukaryota; kingdom Metazoa; phylum Chordata; class Amphibia; order Caudata; family Salamandridae; genus Lissotriton; species Lissotriton helveticus. The sequence continues at coordinate 390,119,071 of NC_136061.1, forward strand.
GACGCTTCGCCTTGCAGCAGGGGACACGCTCGCAGGAACACAAGCCCCAGGAGCCAGCGGGGCAGCGAGACGGGTCACAGCCCCTCCCCTACCAGCACCGTGAGGTAGAAATACTGCTCGCGCCTCCCGCTCCGCGGAAGACGCTTCGCCTTGCAGCAGGGGACACACTCGCAGGACCACAAGCCCCAGGAGCCAGCGGGGCAGCGAGACAGGTCGCAGCCCCTCCCCTACCAGCACCGGGAGGATTTAACCATCTAGCCCATTAGTTGAGGGTTTGTTGGCCCACCCTACCTCGCCTCTCCTAATATTACTCCCCAACCAAACCACTGTAGAGGTTTCAATTGCTAACGGAACATCTGATGAGCCCAACTCCTCTTCTTTTTCCTGCTCCAATCGATTTGCAGTCTTGGAGTGTGTGGGGGAGGGATCTCTACCAGTAATAAAAAAAGACTTGTGCCGCCACTGATGCCCTGGTTATGCGCCCTTGTAAAAAACCATTAGAAGGGCTATTGGAGAAAGTGGAATCTCTGCAAAAAGAGGTGGTGTCCTTAAGGAAAATGATTGATGTTTTACATCCTAGGGCCAACAACCCTGCTCCACCTTGTGTTCCGTTGTTCCAACCACCCTTACCCCTACGTGCCCCCTTTCTAAGCAAGCCAGAGCCTGGTGCCCCCAACGAGGGGAGTGGTGGGGTCTCTGAAGTACCGCGAGGCTGAGGAGACCCCACCACCCCGACGGCCCCAGCACCTGGCCCCAGAAAATCTTATGTTGAGTTATTGAAAATGCCTGAGGCCTGTAACACCTTTAATAAAACCGGGAGCCCCCTGGGACAGGGATATCGTGCCATGAACTTGACAACAAACACCCAGGCTATAGTCCACATGGTCAAAGTTCCTAAACCTTCTGGCAATCAAGGATATGAAAGTGCAGAATCCCTTCGAAATAAGGCCATCCATTGGTTGCGACATGTGAGGGGATGCAGACCCATAATCCGCGAGGATATTGTAAGAGCAAGAAGGGTCGCTTCATATAACTCGAAGCTAGATTGCATCGAGCTATTGCTAACCAATGCAGCTCTTGCTGAGAATCTATTAGCCCTGGAATTTCGCACATCTTCCCCAGAGCACTCCACTATACATATTAGATGCTTCCCCTTATGGGCGCCAATTGGAGTGGATGATCAAGAAACATCAGGGAGAACTGGGGGAGGATCGGGTCTGAGCAGGGTGGACTGACTAGATGCATGGCCAATCGAAAACCCCAGCTTAGATAATCTAGCTGGGAGATGCACAGAGAACGCCACCCTCACAAGCCCCAGCCATATTGGAATTCACGACGGCAAGGGCTGGGCGGTGGGAGAAGCACTGTCATCTCATGGTTAATGGGGATACTCCATTAGGGGAGGCTATGACCAATTTAAAAGTAATCAATCTTCTCTCCTGGAACGTGGCAGGCCTGGAGAAGAAGATATTTCTACCAGAATGGAATCATTTCGTAGAGAAATTTGAGATCTGCATTTTCCAAGAGACATGGAGTTTAATCCCCCTCCATTAATCTGGTTACTCCTCCTACTTCATCCCGCCCACTAGTTCAGGCAAGGGACGTCCCTCGGGGGGGGGGACTGGTTATTGATCTGGGTTAGCATCTCTCTGGACTGGTCAATAACTATACATGATAGTTCATCACACGACATTCTGCACCTTTCTATCAGAGGTACATCCAACAGTGTTGTACTAGAATTATTTAATGTCTATGCTAGAGGTTCCGCAGGCCCTCAAATATCCCCGACTATAGTAGCTCTGGAATCCATGATTTCTGGCATTTCACCACATTCTAATATCATAGTAGCGGGGGATTTCAACTGTACGTTTGAACCGTTGAGCACAGAGGATCTGTTGAGTGTCACTGAAGAAGACGCTAAATGAGCTGTTCCGCCCCTTAGTCTCCCTCCCATTAAAAAGTGGTCCCAGAGGGCTATTCAAATCAACGCCCTCACTTTGGAATTTAATTTGAGGGCCGCGAATGGGAGGGCAAGATCGGATCTAAACGGTGCGAACACCTTTAACAGGATCAGTTCCCCGTCTAGAATAGACTACATTCTCCTCGATCTTCGACTATGGGGAGACCTCCAAGACATGGAGGTTAAATCCTCCATAGACAGTGACCATAATCCCCTCTGCCTAGCTATTAATAACCTCTGGTCCCATGCCGTCAGGCAGGTGAATACCCCCCCTGCATTGTCAACTACAGAGGTAAGCCCCTCCAATTGCAATAGGCACCTTAAATGGCTGAAAAACTCCCAACAGGAACACACACTGCAACACATTAAGAAAGCCCTGGAGTCTAAGAACCAAGAACTTGTGGGGCTTTCCAGTGAGGGGAAACCATTCAACTTCCATCGGTTCTATCAGGACTCGATTGACAAATTGAGTTCCTTTTTTATTGTTAAAGGGCAAGTGGGCCAAAGGTGCGACCAAGCAAGGCCTAGTAACCCTTGGTACTCCCTAAACTGCAAAGAAAAGAGGGCGGCACTAGCCCTGGCGGTGAGGAAAAAATATCTTTCAGCAATAAGAGTTGCAAGGAATGAGTACTCCAGGGCACAGGTAGAAGCCAGGCGAAACTGGGACGAGGCACGCTGGCAGGAACTCAACCTTGCCTCTAAACAAAGGGACCCAAAATTATTTTGGGATCTAATAAATAAAGAGTCTAGGAAAGGGTCAGCTCCAATTCCCAACCACATAACGGGCAACCAATGGCATAAGCATTTTTCCTCTCTCTATTCAGGAGACGATCGCCCTTAGCCCATGAGTCCCCTCTAAATACACCAGGTGACCATTTAACATCGAGCTGTTTTGCGCTCCACGAGGTGGAGCAAGCAATACATAGTATTGCTCCTGGGAAGGCCGCAGGGCCTGATGGTCTCCCCGGGGACCTGTTTTTGCATGACCCCAAGCCCTGGGCTCATTTTATTCTAACGGTAATAAACCTTATAGCAGGTGGATCGACCATCCCAGATTCTTGGAAAGGAGCCTAGGTTGTCCCAATTTTAAAGACGGGGATAGGGAGGACCCTGCCAACTACTGACCGAATAGTTTGATCGACGTTATCCAGAAGGTGGTTGGCAGGGTCCTCCTCACGAGGATTGGAACATGGATGGAGGATGACAACATCCTGTCTCACTATCATGCGCGGTCTAGGCAAAAGGTGGGAACCATGGACCAGGTGTTCAGATTCTTCATGATCTATTGGAAAGTAGTGGTCTTTGGGAAAGGGAGCCTGTTTGACCTGGTACCCCGGGATAAACTGTGGCAGGTCTTTCAGCAACAGGGCATTAGCTCACTGATCCTCGACATAGTTAAACGTCTGCATGACGGAAACTATGCCAAAATTAGATGGGGATCTCATGGGCAAATGACAGAGAGGATCGCGGTGGACAGGGGGGTCCGCCAGTGTTGCTTGCTGGCCCCCACCCTGGTTTCACTATTCATCAACGGGGTGGTCGATTATCTTAGGCAGGAACCAGCAGGTGCTCCAACCTTGGCGTGTGAGAAGACACCAACCCTCTTGTTCGCCAACGATACACTCCTGTTATCTAAATCACTGGGTGGACTCCAGAAACTTCTGAACAGGTTTGACCTTTTCTGTAAAGCCCGGGGGTTGACAATTAATACTAACAAAACCAAATTAATGTCAATCAACCACTCTAAACGTTTCAGAAATGGCATCACTCTTCATGACTCCCCTCTGGACAGTGTTGATTCTTTTGACTACTTGGGAATCCGCGTCTCTAAGAACATGAGGTGGGGTCCCCATTTAGCCAAAATGCTCCTAAACCACAAGCGGATGTGAAATGAAATGAAATGGAGTTTTATAGAGTGCACTTCTACCCTGAGGCCTCGTAGCTCATAGGACGGGGGCGGAGACAACAATCAGACTGTGCAATTTAGTGGAAGAGGAAGGTTTTCAGAAGTTTGCGAAACTTTAGTTTCTAAACTATATCATGTCTCCATTATATTAAATTCCACCGGGACGGCAACAGAGGAAATAAGACAGACAGTTGATAATGGAGGTTCGGCAGCATTGATATTGCTGGACCTGTCGACCGCTTTTGATAAGGTAGATCATGGCACCCTTTTAAAGCGGCTTCAAGAGACAGGGATAGTAGGCCCAGCCCTTGCACTCCTCAGTTCTTTTTCATCAGATCGAGAAGTTTGTCAAAATAGAAGGCTTTAAATTGCAGTGTTTCAGGCTTCAATGTGCGGTGCCTCAGGGCTCATCCCTGAGCCCCACCTTGTTTAATATCTACGTTGCACCACTGACCCGCTTGATTAAAGCCAATGGATTCAACCTAGTATCGTGTGCGGATGATACCCATAGTATCGTTTCCACCTCTAGTTAAATTCACGACCTAGCTCACAACTTTAAGCAATGAATGAGAAGTGTAGGAGTTTGGATGGCAGAAAACTGCCTCTAGCTGAACTCAAATAAAATGGAAGCTCTTCTCTTTGGCAGCGATACATTGGTCTGGTCCTCAGAATGGTGGCCTTTGGAGTTGGGGATGCCTTCCTCCCCTGTCCCCAAGGCAAAAAATCTGGGAGTCATCATTGACACCACCTTATCTTTTTTACATCAAGCTAAGATGCTCTGTTCATCAATTTTGTTCACTTTGAAAATTCTGAGGAAATTCTCCCATTTATCCCATTAGATTTACGGAAAACAGTGGTAGGAGCGTTGGTTCTATCTAAACTCGATTACTGTAACGGGATACTGGTTGGAATAAACAAATCAGTGGTTACAAAACTACAGGTACTCCAAAACTCCGCAGTCCAGTTGCTGTTTGGTCTAGCCAAATTTTCATCGGCTAGACAGGCTCTTAACACCTTGCACTGGCTGCCTGTGGAGAAACTCTTTATTGCCTTTAAGTCCTTGCATAACCTTGGTCCAGTATATTTGACAGATAGGTTCCAATGGTGCATTCCGGCACACACGCTTCGGTCTGCTTCTCTGAAGCTCACGAAAGAACCTAAGTTCCGCCTTCTCAGATAGGGCGGTAAAAGCTTCACATGTTCCACATCCAGATGGTGGAATGAGATCCGTATAGAGTAAAAAAACTCCCCCGGTCTACTCTCCTTCAGGAAAGGACTCAAAACCTGGCTGTATACCCAATAACAACTTTGCTAACTGCTCTCGGTTGCATATGTGTGGAACTGCACGTGCCTAGACACCCTTGGGTAGTAGTGCACTATATAAATATATAAATAAAGAAATAAAGCCTGGATGGCAAGGGAGCGCCATTTAGGTGTTTAACTATCGGATACGGTCTGGTATTATTGCGGCATGCAGACTAATGTGGTGTCCAGGAATCACAGACAAAAAATATTGCACTATATATATTTGCACAGAACCTACACCACCCCAGCTACATTGGCCAAATTGGACCCTACAAGATCACATCAGTGTCCTAAATGCAGGGCCGATTAATCTGACTTTTTCCACTTGACTTGGACATGTCAGCAAATAGCTGCATTTTGGAGGGCTATTTTTCCACTCTGTCCCTCATGATTGAACCCCCACTCTCACCGGACCCTCTACTGGCGTATGTTAAGCCCTTACCATTGGGAATATGTTGCTTTACTGATATAGCCAAGAGACAGATCTCACAACATTTTGGGGCACGCAAACTCCTGCCCACCCCACCTCCTACACAGTGGCAGCCGGACTTGTCTTATTGCGACACTACGTCCAAACTATATGCCACACGGCAGCCCATTACATCTAGGCCCAAGGATATTTGGGGACCACAGCAACACTATTTCCAATCCATGACAGACACTACCGACAATGTATCATCGGATTTACTGTGGCTCCTTTGATATGCTAACCTTGTCACTCATATGCACTATTATACGAATGCTGGGTACCTCCCCTCTCCTTTTTCTATATGACGTGCACTGTGCCTTTTCGTTATTTCCTTTAACCTGTGTCTCCCTACTATGCTCTTCCTCCTATCCCCCTCCCTTTTTTCCAGGCGACCAATTGTATTTTTGTGAATTATTTAATTTAATGTACCTACAGTAACTGGCTTGACCGTTATGTTTCATTAATAAAAAATAAATAATGTAAAAAAATAAAATGTATCAGTACCTCCAAATTAATATTAGGTGTATGTATTTTATTCAGGGTACAGTGGAAGACTGAATAGGGAATGTGCTAACACAAAAATTGTAATGGGCCCCTCAAATCTGCTTGTATGGGTACGCTGATAAGCGACAATCGCTTCACTCACAGACCTTTATTTCTGTCCAAGAAGATACTGAGGGTAGACAGGGCTACACTACAAAATCTGCTAGCACAAGCCATTCAGTTTCACGAGCTAATCAACCACCAGCGTCATTTGCTGAGATCCGGTTGACATTGCTCAGCATTGATGGTTTACAGCGTTTCTAATTGGGAAAGTGTTCTAATTTTAAGTCTTGGTGATAGCGCTTGACTTGGTTTGCTATATGTGCTGTACCCTGTATGTCGACCAGTTCGTGTGGAAGTCACTAAATGACAGGTGAATTCTGTGAGTTGACCAATTAAATTTTATGTGTATCATCACCCATGGATCGAACTCATTTAGGTGCTGTCCTATAGTGAATAGCATGTTTATGTTTTTTGTATGACTTATATATTGTAATAGGCTTGGCTAGAAAGGGGTGTCCCCAGATCGTTAGTGTAACACAACAGCGCTACAGGCCACACACACACACACACAATGTGTGCTTTAGATAAAACCACATTATTATTTGTGACAAGTGAAACAACTTTGTGATCCACAAGAGGGAGGTGTACTGTTTTATAGAGTATCACCCTGATACAAAGATTAGTGGGTGAAGCGATTGGCACTTCTAAGAATACCCATACAAGATGTGAGGGATGCATTAAAATTCTCTATCTAAGATGTCATTTGAGGTGTCATCAGTGATTTCATCAATGATGACATTTAACATGTTAAGAGTGACATAATATGTGAGTTCATAAGCAGTGCCCTGTATACTGTTACTGGTGAATTTCAGTGTTTTTTTGATTTTTTTAAATGAGTTTTTCTGTTATTTCAACACATAACTATTCAGTCACTTTAAACTTTGTTTTTCCAATTAATTTCTATAATTTTTTTAACATAAGCTAAGACTTTATTACCATACTTAACTACAACATAACTTTAACCTGTTTTTTTCAGTGAATTTCAGCGATTTTTTTAACATAAGGTATGATCCTATTAATTATACATAATAACCTCTGTTTTTTTCAGTGAATTTCCAAGTTTTTTTTAACTTACGGTAAGATCATCTTTGCTGTATTACTCCTCATTCACCAGGCTTATAGAACACACCTAGAGTCATTGGTTGATCTCAATAGTAATTTCAACAATGTTGTTATTTAAATATAATCATTGATGCCGCCAATGATGTGATTTAACATGTCATGAGTGATGTAATATGTGAGGTCATCAGCAGTGCTTGATGTGACGCAAGCTATAGTTAATGTAACCATAGCTATAAATGGTGTATTTCACAGGTTTTTGATGTCAGCTTGTGTCTTATTCCAACATCTAACTATAACATCACATATATATATATATATATATATATATATAACTTTAACCTCTGTTTTTTTTCAGTGAATTTCAGAGATTTTTTTAACATAAGGTGAGATCTTATTAATTATACAAAATTACCTCTGTTTTTTCAGTGGTTTCTGAGATTTTATTTAACATAAGGTAAGATCTTATTAACTATTCATACCTATAATATCACTTTAACCTTTGAATTTTTCAGTTAACTTTACTTTTTTTAATCATATTCAGCCACTGCCCTTGCTGAGCACAGCTTTCGTCAATGTGCAGCTAGGAATGGCGCCGAGCCATGCTGCAGGCAGCCTACTCCCTTTTTGCGCAGCTTTTGGGGCGTGCACAGTTGTAGGTTGGCCTGGCCTCTGGGTAGGCCCTGAAACCAATGTCATGCTGCAGGTGGCCAACCACTGCGGCACACAGCGTTTTGCAGTGCACAGCGGGTGGTCATCCACAGGTCCTGGCCAGACCCAGTGCCTAACCCTCCACTGATCTCCCTGTAGACCTCCAATCTACATTTCCTTTTATTTGTTCGTACTTTTTATGCAGTATCACAGTGCTCCTGCAGTATTGTCGCTCAACCTTCATCCCTACTTGGCTCAGTCACCCACAGGCGATGAACACCATGCCGCACACAGCTGTAGGCCTACACTCAATGAAGCTTGCATAGTCCCATAGTACCATTGAGGTGAAACTTGAGTGGTGGTAAAGCGTGAGTACTGAGGTACTTCATGGGAGGATCACACTTCATCCGACATTTATTCCTGCAGTATCCGTGGCATAATTTTTTTTCTCCGTTTTTGGCTTCTGGATTTGGGGGTCACTCTGGGGCCTTCACACGAGTGCAACGGTTTCAAGGGATCAGGGTGTTCCTACCCGGCCCCCTTATATTACTTTTTTTAAACAAATTCAGGACCATGTCATGTAATAGTGTGCACAACAATTTTCTCTGGGTTATAGTTAGTGAATGAGATCTCTCGGTACCGTAGGGCTAGCACTGTTCCTGGTCATTCAGTACCGAAAAGGGCGAAGGGAGAAAAAGACTCCCTCGCCTAACAAGAGGGTCCTGGCAAAAACCGCTGCAATTCTTTAGAGAAGAGTGGGTTTGTTGGATATTTTGCGCCAAGCCAGGAGTGCATACGGATGGCCCTGCATTAAAAGTGACCCGGATTCAGACTGGCAACCAGCTGCTATGCAGTGAATATTTTGCCGAGGGATCGGTAAATCCGGAGTCAACCGTAACTTTGGGGAAACGAGTGCGGAGCGCGGTACTTACCTCCACTAGGACGTCGTGTGGCTACGTGGCTGTCCCTGCACATTACTTTCCCTAACTGTTCGTTTTGACAGCCCAAGGGGACCAGAGGAACTCTTTGTAACAACGGAGCACTCCCAGGAAATCCGACCAACCCAACCTGCAATAAAAAGACATTAAAGCCGGTTCCTACTATCCAGAACCGCACCCCACACAACCGGCCCGGCAGCATAAACATGATGCATGCTGGGAGTTGGAGTCTGCCTACAGTACAGCAGGACTCCGACAGGTGAGCTGAATGAGCTGGGGGAGGAGTCTTGTGTCGCCAGCCTAAATACAGAGCTTGCAGGACTGTGGTTAACACTATGCTCAGGAACTCGTGGGGAATATCGCTGAAGAAGTCTCAAATCGCCGAAATACATCGCCTCTGATATCTCTGTGCACCTGAGTAATAAAGAGATTCTTTGGACCCCCTCTGGCCTCCGATGCAATTCTTTCGAGCTTTCGAGAAGAGTGGGTTTGTTGGATATATATATATATATATATATATATATATATATATATATATATATATATATATATATATATATATATCCACAAAAAAGAACTCCATTACCGGGGGCCTCCAACCCTGCAGGGCGGCTTCTGCCTTCAGGAATGGAGAATCCTGTTGAAACATGCAATGCGAAGAAAATTGCAGAAGCCCAACTCCGATTTAAAACCATGCTGTTGCTTTATTCATCATACAAGTGGCGCCATTTCACTCATTCGATGCTAACGCGTTTCGGCGATCGTGCCTTGTTCACAGGTGATTTCAAAATGATGTTAAATGTCACTACTTGAATCCATGTGGTCATGTGTCCTGAGGCTATCTCCTACAGGACCCATAATGCATCTATATTCTTTTTCAAGTTCGTTCTGTGGTGCGCTTTTCAATCTGTGCTTAATAGCAAATATATATATATATATATATATATATATATATATATATATATATATATATATATATATATATATATATATACTAGCAGCCCGTCCCGACGTTGTCCGGGGATGTGATATGTGCCTCCTCAGCGGTAACGTTTGCAGCTTGTGGGTGCTGTGTAGTCTGATGGTGTGCCAGTCCCCAACAGCGTCGTGGCCGATGTTGTGTGGCTGGTGTTAAGTCCTTTACGCTGAGAGTTTAGTGCGTGACAGCGTGCACGCGACACTGCGCGCGTGTGAAATAGCACTCGGTTAAATGTTTTTAATCCCTGCTGCTATGATGACTCGCCTTAAGTCCCGCATGAGCACCGGAGCAATATGTTAAAGCGTGTGGCGTCTCCATCCATGGTAAATGCGAAGTGTGTGATCCCCGCTGGTACGCTGACTCGCCTCAGCCCCTGCCTAAGCAACGGAGCAATATGTTAAGGCGTGAGCGTGTATTTCCGCTGTAGTTCAGGGCACTGCAAATTGGTAAGTGTGTAATGTCCGCTGCTACGCTGAGTCGCCTCTGCCCCCGCCTGAGCACCGGAGCAATATGTGAAGGCGTGAGCATGTCTAACACAACGCACACGCCCACAAGGGAGTACTGTGAAGGGTTGTTTTTTTGGAAGGATTGCCTCGCCCCATTTTGCAGTAATGCCGCGCCCCGTGAATACCGCGCCCATCGTTTTTTTGCCAGGCCCCTAGCACAACGCACTTGCACTAATGCCGCGTAAATGCCTCGCCCCGTGAATGCCGCGCCCATCGCTGTTTGGCAACGCCCCTAGCACAACGTACACACCCACAAGGGAGTACTGTGAAGGTTTGGTTTTCAGGAATGCCGCGGCCATCGCTGTGTGCACACACCCACAGCACAACGCCCAAGCCCACAAGGGACTACTTTGCCCCTAAGGTTCTTTTACCCTTGTAATGTATATGGTGGGCAGCTGTATAGCCTATGTCCATCTGCTGCAACTGTCCTTTCCCATCCTGTATTGGGTGTTGTGATTGGTGCTGTAGTTCCTGAGCTTACCCGCCTTAAAGGTTTGGGCTCTTTCTTTATAATAGTAGTATGGATATCTGCTACACTGCACCATACAGTGGATCACTCGCGGATGGGTGCTTCATACGTGGTGGTGCCCCAATGATAAATAAATGCTCCAAACTCCTTCATCAATTGTAAGAAAGAGAACAGCACTCGCGGGGGCAGTTTGCCGATGTTTATTCATATGTTGCTCTGTGAATAAACATCGGCAAACTGCCCCAGCAAGTGCTGTTCTCTTTCTTAAAATTGATGAAGGAGTTTGGAGCATATACATATATATATATATGTATATATCACCATGTCATGAGTGATGTAATATGTGACGTCATCAGCAGTGCATTGCACGCGCAAGTTATAGTGAGTCCAACTAACTATAACGTGGGAATTTCAATGGTTTTATGCAAGTAAAACTTCCAGCTAACTATAACTGGTGTAAAACCTATGGTTTTTTCAGTGAATTTAATAGGTTTTTTAAATGCTAATTCCTAACTATAACTGGTGTGAAACCTATGGTTTTTTCAGTGAATTTCAATGGTTTTTTAATAGCAAATCTTTATAGGTATAAAAAATAATAAATTTTAAAACGAATTTTATATTGTATAATTATGTCAATTTTTTGTAATTTTTTTTTCATTTTTAACTTGGGGCGCATACCGGGGAGCGTCCCGTAAGCGCTATTCTCGCGAACGAAAACAACATCGTGACGTTTCGCGTAGACGCGTGATGCGTCATATGACCCACAGTGTAAGCGCACCCGGAAGCACGCGTGCGCATACGATCGCGACACACCCTGGGGCGCGTACCGGGGAGCATCCCGTTAGCGCTATTCTCGCGAACGAAAACAACATCGTGACGTATCGCGTAGACGCGTGATGCGTCATTTGACGCACAGCGTAAGCGCACCCGGAAGCACGCGTGCGCATACGATTGCGGAACGTCTCGATGCACTTACGCCGCGCGCCGCGGAGCGCGACTACGGGCGTGCCCCGGGGCGCGTAGCGTAAGCGCGTCGGGTCATGTGACCAGAAAATAACACTTTCTATTGGTGCAGAACAGTTTTGGTTTCCAAATGAGTAAAGCCTGGGTCTTGTGATCTGAAAATAACACTTCTGATTGGTTCAGGACAGTTGTTTTTCCCAAATGAGTAAAGCCTAGGTCTTGTGACCTGAAAATAACACTTCTGATTGGTTCAGGACAGTTTTTTTCCCAAATGATGAAAAACCCCACCTTTCTTCCTTATTCTGACTTTGTCCTTTGACTGAGGAAGACCTGTTTCATCTATAGAGACAATTCTTTTGTACTTTGAAATGGCTACTGTAGCAGCAACAGCTGGAGCATCTGCACCACCACCACCACCACCATCACCAAGAGGACCACCACAACAATACATTGGTGGTGAAGAAGAGGAGGAGTAGGAAGAAGAGGAGGAGGAGGGGAGAAGATGGCTGCCTGAACAAAATACCCCATACAAGCCAAAATAACACATTGTATGGGAGTTTTTTTCACTCCCAGAGGGGAAGAAAAAAGTGAATGCGGCCAAGGTAACTTGCCTAATCTGTGGGGAACAACTCTCAAGGGGCAATCCAGACAAAAAATATTCATTTGGTAATAATACCATGATTCGACATATGACCCTGAGGCATCCTAACAACTATTCTCGTGCAGAGATCAGGGAACTGGCCAGTCACCTCCCCCAGTGTTCAAGGACCAGCTCCAAAAGAAAGCAACCCACTCCATCGGGACCAGATACAACGGAGACGATGCCTTGTATTCAGCCACGATTTGCAGATTTTAGAATCACATGTATTGCATGTGGCAAGCTCATCGCCTATGTTGAACAGAGCATGAAGCTCGTCGTCCTTGCTGGTGACAATCACAAATGCCCCAAAAACAGTAATTTTTTCCGTTTTTTGTTTTTTGCTCCTGTTGAGCCATTTACAATTCCCTGTTTTTTGTTTCTCCCCATAAAAAATAAAAAAAAAATACAACTGTTTTGAAAAGCCAAAAAAAGTACAAAATGTTCAAAAAAACATTAAAAAATATAAAACAACAAAAAGAAGAAAAAAAAACAGTTCTTTTTAGAACTACCTCCAATTTATAAAAAAATGCTAAATTTTTTTAAAACTCTGTAATTCTTTTTTCTTTAGGGTACGCTCCCCGGTACGCTCCGCGGTGCGCGTACCGGGCGCTCCCCCCGCGAAAACCGAAAAAAAAGTACATTTTTTTTCCCCGAGGGACCCTTTTATGGCCCCCACATCAAACATAGGGGGCCAGGGGGGTCCACCCTGCCCCCATTTGGTTATTTCCCCCTTTGTTTTTTGCCACCTCTTGTGTCTCGATCCTACCGAGACACAAGATGGCGGCCGCTGCGGACTGTTTCGAATGTTTACAGACACCCGAGAGCCAATCAGCTTTCCGTGCGCAAGTCGCGTAGCGCGCCCGGAGCGCTCCCCGGTGCGCGGCTATAGATATATACTTTTTTTTTAACCTAAATTACTCAAAATCCTCTGGAGCACATATCTTGAGACATAGCAAAGGCACATCGGGCTACCAGTCCCTACAATTTTGCCAAGTTTGGTGAAAATCCATTCAGCCGTTCGAGCTAAAAATGCGACCGACCGCCCTATGGAAATTAACATGGGGAAAACACGTTTTGGGACCCCCCTTTTATCTCGGCCCCCGCTTTACGAATCCCCCCCAAACTTTCAGGGAAGGAGCGGAGAGCCGCGAGGCAAAGTTGCTGAAACATTCAGGCAGATTCCTCAACCGGCGCCAAAGTTATTCCAAATAGAATGTTGCGATTTCCCTATGGAAATCAATCCTAACTATAACTACCTACTGGCGACCGCCAGTAGGTAATATATATATGTATATATATATATATATATATATATATATATATATATATATATACAAAGAAGTCTCTTTCACCTTAGCTCCGTGCTCAAAAGTTCCGGGGTGATCCAACAAGAGGGGGCTGAGAAAAAGGAGGGGTTTCAAAATGCATTTACCCCATGGAAGTTTCCATAGGAAAATTAGACACAGTTACAACCAAAACGACTGAACAGAGTTACACCAAATTTGGCAAAAATCTAGATTGTGATCCAAAAAGAGTGAATTTTTCAATTTGCTGTGAAAGCGTTTAGTAGTTTTGGAGAAATTAAGGCCCAAATGTTTTGTTTCTGTAGGGACGTGGAGGATCCGTGAACCCAGCAGTCGAAAAGATATGATCTGATTGGCTGCTACCATATCCACAAATATGTGCTAGCAGCCATTTTAGGACTTGTGGACTCATTCCCCTGTCCAGTAGCAAGTTTAAAAGAAACATTTAGGGATGCAAGGTAGAGATACCCAGCCCTCCTAGCCTTTGGGGACAAAAGGATATATTTTTTAATGGTACCACAGATCATCCCATCATAAGAATAAAAAGGGTAGACTCCAGCCCTTTTGAAATATAGGCGGGCCTAGCGGGTACTGGGGCACCCACTGTACATGAAGAATACCTAGCTCCCACTGGACCCAGCATGGAGGCTGGCTGGGGAGCTGGCAGAGCTCGCTGGGTTCTTGGTTCTCTTCCCTAGAACCCCAATTTAAAAAAAGGCGTTGGTGCCCCAGTTGGGCACTGGAGCACCCGCGGTAAATGAAAAAATGTCTGGCTTCTGCTGGCAGCCATAGTGGGTGCTGACTGGGGAGCTGGTAGGGGGTAACTGAGGGCCTTGGGGCAACCCCTTTGTGGCCCCAAAGTGTGCATACAATATGGGTGTCTTGGGTGGGACTGGGACATCCACAGAACAAAAATGCACAAACCAAAAAAGGAATAGAAAATGAGTAGCCTAGAACCAGTCATTTATTATTAACTGCTCCAGGCAAAGAGTGTCCCATAATGCCCTGCAATGGCTTTTAAATTATATTTCTTGGTCATGTTGGCACTTTTTTTAATGTGTGGAGAGCTGAAGGGAGCACAGTAGCCCAAGAGCAACATAAAACTAATCACAGAAAGTCTCCGAGCTGAGGTTGTGTGCTCTTCACTGGAGTACCGGGATCGATTGTGGGTGGGTCTATGGCCAGAATTTTTTTTAAACTCAAACTTGGTTATATTTGTTTTATAAAATGCTTTATTTAAAATAATTGTAATAATAAATATTATTAAACATTGCAATGTGTGTATTTATTAAATAATTGATGACTTTTTGACAAAGTCAATAGGTCTACTTTGTATATGTTGATGTGATTACCTCCTGGTCGAAGCCATGCACGGCTGGGTATTGGGCACCAGTGGGGGAATCGGCACAGTGTTGCACGGTGATGGACCTCCAACTTTACATTAAAAAAACGAATAATATCTTGATTTGCAGTAAAATTGTTGAAATGCACTGAGAAAAACCCGCTAGAGGGTCTTTATAGTTAGGTGAAAATGTCAGTTAAAACATAACATTTTAAACTGACAAAGCCACTGAAATTCACTAATTATAGATAGCTCAAGTAAAGTTTATTTTGTGACTTCAGAGTCTAGAGTTTCTTCCTCTTATGCTGCTCTGGGTGACTGCTCAGGTGTTCAGTCTGTGAAAGTTTATTGGCAGGGGCGGCTGGTGACATTTGAAGGTGGTGAGGCGTGGAGGTCCGGCTTGAGTGCCCGGTGGCGGGAGGGGGTGAGGCTCGGGAGGGTTCTCCCCCTGATAATGTTTTGAAGGAAGGAGTGAAACACAAAGTAGATGGGCTCAGGCTTGACCTTCGGTTTTTGGAATCCTAGTGCATTCCATTTCCGACTCTGACGTGGGTCACTGCGCGCTTCGCTTGCATCTCTGACCACAGACGGGAGCGAGCACATGTTAACCCACAGAATTAGTGCAGTAAAAACAAGTGCCACAGGCTCTTAATGCTTGAGGCAGAGTGCGCAGGGCAGGCTCCCGTGCTGCTCTTTTCGTTTCCTCTGCAAAAAGCTAATGGCCCTCGAATGCAGCCCCCAAAACCCCTCGTGGGAACTCATACCAGACACTGTCTTAAACAAAGTCACAGGATGAAAGCAAGCGGTAGAATTGTTGATGTACACAAATAGTCAAATTGCTATTACTCTTTTGGGGGTATTACTGAAATATGGAAATTTTAAAATTGCACTGTGCACTGCATTTTGTGAAAATGTATGATTATATATAGTTATTTCTGTTTCTAGAAATGTATCGAAACTTTGGCAGATCTCTTAGCATGTGTATTGAACCCGAGATTCCCCGCATGCCTCCAGGTGTTAATGGATAATACATCCACTTTTTTAAGGTGCTTTCAATGACTTGCGGTCAACAGCTTCGCATCCCAGTGGGGCAAACATTGTCTTTCACCCTCCTGAGCTCGATAAAGAAGCACCTCTGAGCAGGGAAAAGGTTTCTTTATGGTTTCACAAAGCGCTTCAAAGTTTTCTAGTGCCAACCCCAGTGCACTTGCTCGCCAGTTAGATGATGAACAGGGTTGAGTTCTGGTGAGGAGCAGACGGAGGCAAAGTAGTGGAAACCAGCCCCTCTATGGGGAAGGGTCCGTTCCTGTCTGATCTACTAGAGAGAGCGAGCTGCGCGTCGGTGACTCTCTGTAGCTATCTTCACAGCGCTTCGAGGCCCTCACTGGTGCCCTGCCACGCCAAAAAAATAAGGATTTTTAATGATTACGCAACACTGACAGAGGAACGTAAACAGATGAGCTGGGAGTTAAAACCCATGCCTGGACAGTTTCAAAGCGCTCTGCCTGTTGTGCAAACTCTGCCATTCTTAATTTATGGGGGACGGGGTGTCCCCGGTCCAGTTGATAGAAAACTTCTCTTCAAACCGGGGGAGTCCGAACAAGTGCCGCGTGAGGAAAACCGTGCCTGTGGCTCAAATCCAGGGGCCTCGTGAACAAACTAATAAACCGGAAGCGCGTGCTCAGCGGCCGCGCATCAGAACCTGTTCTCCTGTCGCCTTCTCAATGTCTTCCAGATCAATCCTTCATGAATTATAATAAAGGACGGCTAAATAATTTATCTCCGTGGAATCTGAAAGTTCAATCTGTGCATTCAGCAGAATATAAATATTCATGGTCTGGTCATCATCATTAGTGTAAATATGTCCGCTGAAAAGCGCTTTATTGGAACCCGCACCCCCCTCTTACCTTGAACTCCACTGAAAGTTGCGGGGTGTAATCCAGACTCCACAGGGCCCTGACAGAGGCCAGCTACTGGGTCACCTGCCTTTTCCTGGCGGGGTTGTTCCCTGCTTGTCCCCGGCTCGGTCCGGCAGCTGGGACTGGTAGTCTCCCAGGCCCAGCCCCAGGTATTCGGCCAGCAGGTCGGAGTTGCACAGACACGGGACCATGGTATTCATGAAAGACGTGTATCCCATGGTTCTTCAGCCCCAAGATTGTTCGAGTAGTGTAGGGCCAATATCGGCCCACTCACCAGCCCGCTCGCAGTAACATGCATTTCGCAGAAATAAGCAGACAAGACAACTTTTTGTTGGAGAAAAGTAGCTGCAGGTTTATTAGCATATACACAATGCCAACAAGGTGGGTTATCTTACAGGCGATCCAAAAGGCAAGCTGCCCCTCGCGACCTACCACCTGATGGGCCAATTTAGCAAACAAGGACTAAAGTGCTGTTAAAGTAGACGTCCTGAACTTCACAGGGTACCAATGTTGCTAAAGTCAGGGCAGTTACTGCATCCCCCTGTGGGGTGACACATCACAGGCACCGCGAACAGGCTCCTTGCCCGGAGCCAACCAGGCAGCAAAATGCTCCCTTTCACCCCTGTACTTCTCAGAGGAGGACTGTGTCCTTAATCCGATTGTCCTGCTCCAAGCCCTGGCATGCAGGAATGTTGAACGTAGATTGACCATTATCAAAGGATACCCGTGTGTATAGGAAAAGCACAAATCCAAGGAAACAGCCCCTACCCAGCAACAACGGAAAACCTGTTGTAAATTTGATCGCCAGGATCAGCCCCTTACTTGTGCCCCCAGTTGCTGTGAAAAGGACACAATCCAATTACGCATGGGATTCAAGATGAGCCCAGGCACTTCAATAGTATAAGAAAAACTGATAAGAAGTGAGACACATGGGGTGCCAGGTTTGCCCATACTCCGCCACTGCTACCGAGAGAACACCCCAATAAAGCCTAGTAAAGCAACAGGGAAACCAGACTCAAACCTGTGGGCACTCAGCTCCACAAAGGGTCCTCCCAGGGAGTCGGGAAAATGTTACATACTAGCAGCAAGGCAAGCAACACGGTTACCGAATAGCTGCTGGCACCGGCGAAACCAAGGGAACTAACCCCGGTACCCGGGCACACCTGGGAAACACATGCAGATAAACAGCCACGCGAGTCACTGGGCCCCTAGATGACCCCAGGTACTTCCGGAAGGCAAACGGTCTGCAACGCTCTGGGAACCAAGAACACGCCTGATTGACCGTGTCCTCTCGATGCAGCAAGCGGACCGAGGAAAGCCTAACCGCCTGAGAAATACACGTGTCCTACCCAGGTTGCTTGCTCGAAGAAGGGAGGTTCCATGCAGCCCCTGCGGACACGAGGTACCCCTAGCAACGCATAACATCCCCTTGGTCGGGTCGTTCCTATTCGATTGGACTGAAGAGGAAGGAGACGGCCTATCAGAACACCCTCGAGAGAGTGTGCGCACGCTGTGTACACCCTGTTTCATGTCACACACAAAGCACGGACCGAACCGAAGTACTCGGAGCTCTACGCCTGGGCACCGATTGCTTAAACATTCAGGCACGGGGATAAAACCGGGAACCACTACATCCTAATCTAATGCACTCCGAACGGAGCTATCACACCCTGAGAATAAAATCCGGATAAAGACTATTATATCTAGCGCGAGCTCGGCCCACCGGACAGGCGCGCATTGCATTAGCCCTGATTGCATGAACCTTCGGGGGGGTGTAACTATAATAAAATACAGAAATTGCCAGATTGAACTGCTCGAACTAGACCAGAGGTCCTTGGAGCGCTTACAAGAGCACCGGTTGCCTGCACATTATAATAATAAAACCCGCTTTCTGAGCGTGTAGGAAATATTAGTCCCAAAAACGGCTTCTGCCCCAACCCCGGAACGAACCGGGAACTAATGGGTCAAAAGTCTAACTCTCTTCGCACTGAGCAGGATCTGATCCTATAATTAGCAATCCAACCTTTTTTATAGCGCAAATTCCCCAAAGTACTTGTAGCGCTTGAAAGCACACCGGGAAAACAGTCCTCTCACGGATAGCCAGCAGCTATAAGCGAACCACCGTCAAACAGCCTGTAATATCAAAACGCAAGTTACGGGCTCCACGTGTTCCCTACTGCCCGGCGGGAACAGGGGGGGGGCGACCCACCTCAAGCGAAAACACCCGCCCGAAAACTCCTCTCCTACACCCAGCCAAGAAAGGAAATACACGTAAACCGGCATGCTGGGACCAGGTCCCCAGAGGACAAGAACCACAGCGCAAAAGGTTCTTTGCCGCAGCACCTCCACCCGGGGCTGCGACCACTGTCGCATGCGTTGCTGCAGGCGATGGGGTCAGGTGAGAGCGCCAAAAGAGAGAGGACAGTGATCGAAAAGGGTAATGAGGCGCCATTACCTCCCCTCCGTCATTGAACACGACAATGAAAGCCGCAAGCCATTTTCAATGTCCACAGAATACGTGTAGAGCCAGAAGCCTCTACCGCTGAAAATACCTCGAGCCAAAGTCCGGGGTGACAATCTCAGCCCCAACTCGTTAATGGACGTAAACGACCCTAATGATTGCTAGAAGGGAGCTTCGATCTACAATCAGTACAACGCTGTTGGACAGGAAAGAGGCTACCCAATAGTGTGTGCCTACTGCCATCTAGTGGCCATCGTGTTGGAATTCAGGCAGCGCTGCACGAAAACTACTACTATACACCACCCAGTCCAGGTGCCTTAAGGGCTGGGAAATGGGATGAGATTCGTAGTTTACATACGGGAACAACCTGACTAGCGCGCCCTATCCGACTGGACCCCATGCTCTTACCTACAATAAAAACATGTGCACCAGGCCTGGACAGACAACCCTGTGCCCCAGCCCAGCCGGGACCAGCATGCCAACCCGCCGACACTCACGGCGAGTGAAAATGTGAAAAAGTCTTGATAGCACGAGCATCTCTCCCCGCTCATGGGGCCGACTGTGTTGCGCGGCTCGCGAGGCCGTTCCGCGCACACTGAGATAGCTGAAAATGCCCCTGAGGGTGGCCACACTTAATACAGACATGCCTAACCATACAATAGATGAACCAAATAGGCAGCTCCGCACGTCAGCGCCTGAAACTCGTGCCACAAATCTGCATCATAGACTGTCGACGTACATGAAACATGAGGTCGTACCAAAGGGCGCCAAAAACCCCCATGCGCACTACCTTTCGAAGGAAACTGCCAAGAAAATGGCCGCACCGGGCGCCCCTATTCACAAGTGCCAGACAACAACAAGTGGTGCCCCTAAAATGGCCGCCCACGGTGCCATAAACCACGAGTATCGGACATGCGGAACAACTGCCCCTGCAAATGGCCGCACTGGGTGCCCTTACTCCCATGTGCTGAAACTCACACAAATGGTGCCTCCTAATTAACCACGTGTAAATAGCCGCACACGGACGCCAAAACCACGTGCACCGAAAAAGAAAGAAAGCGGTCGAGTGGCCCGCGTGACCCAATGCCTGCAGGAACAAAAGCATACAGGGTGCCCAAAACGCGGGCTGTGGCAAACGCTATAAAACCCTCACGACCCCAAAAAAAGGGGGGGCGGGGGTGTCCTCCGCGCGTGGGCACCAACTTCACCGGAGCAAGCTACAGAGTGCAGAGAACACCAAATCGTATCTGGCAGTGCGGGCCTAGAGCGAAGCCGAGCCTGGAACCCGCATCCAACAGTCGGGGCGCGGAGGCGAGCACTCCCACCAGGGGGAGCTGAACGGAGGTGGGTTGACCCTGAGTGTGCGACCTGGCCGGTCCGGCCAGTGCTCCCCGCGCCCCGCAGGATGCATGGGCGCCCAAAGACGACCATGTGCGCAAAACGTAGAATCTATCCAGCCGAGAGGGGATAATTCCAGACAAATCTACGACCTCCCAGAGAGAGATACTTAAAACTAATGGCTTTCCTAACATAGCGCGATCCCCGTCGGAGACCAGCAAACACCGACAAAAGCCTCGCGATGCACGACTCGTGTGCGAAACACAACTTCTAGCTCAAGATTTAAGACCTCCCTGGCGAGAAATCCTATAAATGCAATCGCGTTAGCCTAGCGCGAACCCAGTCGGGCCTCATAAAACCCGAATGCAGCCACCCCCCACCGCCAGACCCCAGGGTCCGACCGGGGTCTGGGACCCTTTCAGCCGATAAAGAGTGAGCGTAGTAATGGCTGCGCAGGCATCGCACTAAAGCACACCCGTCCCGAAGCAGGAGAAAGGACAAAGACTCGTCAAAACCCATGCTAATAGCGCGGTGGAAACCTCTGCTCACGAAGTCCTAAAATTACTGTCTGCACCTTCACACGACACGGAAACATAACGTGCTCGTTCCACTGAAGAAAGCCGCAAGAACAATACATGGCCTCTCTGTGCAAACTAGCACCGGTGCACGATCCAATACTACGCGAGCCCACACAACGACCCCACAATACCGAGGCCGTGCACCAGGGTGCAGGGCAGGAACACCCACACTCGAACTGCGGCACCGCCTCTGCACCCCCACTGTCCCCTCACCTGAAACGGCAAGGAATCACTAATACAAAACCTACAACTGTCCGACTCACCGCAATGGAAGAAAACGGCGAAAAACGGCACTCCGACGCCCGACCAGGCCACTGGCCCGCGCAACCAGAGGGCACCCAACGGCGTCAGAGTGAGGGGACAGCGGACAAGAGGCCGCTTGGTGGGCGGGGGAGGAATATATACTCTCCCCCGCCCACCCCAGGAAGGAAGTGACGCGCGGGACCCACCAGGGTCTCAAAGAGCTGGGCTGCCCCGTGTGCCATCTTGTGGCACTACGGTGGCCGCCCTCTTATTTGTGTCCCCTGCGGGGACGTGTCGGTCGGCCTGCATTTCAGAGCTGCTTGGCGCAGCCCACTCCCTCAGCTCCCTCCCATTGTCCAATAAGGAGGTCAGGGACTAGCGCGAAGTGGTTGTTGCCACCCACATTGCTCTGTCTTGAGGGGGGCCGGCCTGGCCCCTTGCCATTCATTTCAGTGGTGTGCTGCTGAAGTCACCTGGGGAGCAGCATAGGCGCCCCATTAGAAAACAGCCAATTTTCGCTTTCTCTGGCCACTCCCTTCAGGATGACATCACTCCTCTCGCATGTGCTTCGAGGGCGAGCAATAGTCGTCACCCCTGCAAGCATATGCGTAGTAGGAGGTGTCTCTGACCTGGCTGTGACCTCATCGCTTCCTAGGAAAACACAAAACAGAATCTGTTTTCTGTTCCACACAGGGCAGTAAGCACTACTTCATTTGAGGCTGCTGCATTGGTGTGGTGTCTCTCTTGTCTCCAGTCCCCGATCCTCCTCCGAGTCTAGTGGGGCAACGCCCCTTTCGCCTCTATGCACCAGCCGCCACTGTTTTTTGGGATGCAGGACTCGCCGATGCTTTGACATCCCAGTTCCAAATGAACCTGAGTGACCTCTCTGCAGCTGTTCCGCGCTACCGAGTGAGCGCCTCGCGTGTGGGTAGGTTCGCAAGCCTTGGGCTGCACTGACAACAGGGTATTTTACCTTTTTGTGCTGCCCCATGGCAACAGACTGCGAGGCCCTTTAGGGACTTCCTCTAGGGTCAACCCCTCATTGCAGAACCACTTGGCCTGCACCCTTACAGACCCAGAGAGGTTGTATTGATCTTTTATCTTCACTTCTGGTTTTTCACTGTGTAGTACTGGTGTACTTGAGGTCCTGAGGAATTGCAATACTAAGCAAGAAACATGTCGACCTAATTAGAGGGTCGAGGTAGTTCCACTGTGCCCCTTTCAGCCTCTATCTCCCCTCCCACCTTTTTTAACCAAGGGAATCAGTCACGTTAATAAAAATCCTTGTGAATTGGTTCACCTTTTTTAATATCACCTTCCCCACATGACTACACCCCTCAATTTCCCCCTCACACGCACACAACCGTTGGCTTGAACTAAAGATCTCCGACAAAGAGCGCCTTCTAGGCGCCCGTCAGGCATTGCAGCGCCAGCCTGACGAGGAGCAAGAGGCCAATGATGAAGCTTGACATCTAGCTCGCTGGGTGTGTGAGGCCTCTGAGTTCTAAAAAGGGAGCCTTCCGCTCCCTGACTCCACTCTTGTTGGTTTACACACTCCTCCCCTTTCCCTCTTTAGATACTCTCGGGGAACTTTGTACCCTCTGTGTTTCATGACCTCTCTGCAGTACCTGGTCGAAAGGGTGCAAGCCACCTGGTATGTATTTACTTATCACAGTGTGTGAAAAACATCCATGCAAGGGATTAGTTTGGTTGCTGGCCTGGACCTAGAGTTTTCTGGGCCCACTTGCTTACCATTGGTCCTCTGATGGACCTTTTTTCTCGGAAAGGGTGGTGATGGGAGTTAGCATTACCATCAATCAAGATTTAATTAACAGTGCAACCTATTTGGCTATACAATGATGACCAGGTTGGTTGGGTTAAGAGGATTTATTACAAACTAGCTTACCCGTCGCGCGTTGCTGCGATCTCAGAAGAAAGGAAATTCAAGGAAACTCGTTATGATAACATTCAAATTGAATTGTGTCATTTTTATTGGAACTTATTCATTTTAATCTTGAAAACATTTCAAAGTGTGGCTTGAGCAGTGCGTACTCGATCGGCTTCCAATCTTGATTCTAGTTGCTCTCCTGTTTCATTCGAGCGGGCTTGTGCAGTGCGTAATCGATCTGTTTCCAATCTTGATTCTCGTTGCTCATTTGTTTGAGAAGAACGGGCTTGAGCAGTGCTTACTCGATCAGCTTACAATCTTGATTGTCGTTGCTCGTTCGTTTGAGAAGAACGGGTTTGAGCAGTTTGTATTCGTACAGCTTCTAATCTTGCTTCCCGTTGCTCGTCCGTTTCTGAAGCTCGTAATGCCTTTTTCTTTTGTGCTTCAGATGTAGATCGACCAATCGATTTCCGTTTGGGGGGCATAACTGTTGACGATGCTCGCAATTTCGCTGACAATTTCAGTATTCGAAAGATTATTAGGGCCCTGGCGGTATGTATATTTAAAAAATCTTTATGCCAGAAACCTTCGCGGGAGTGTACTCAATAACTTCCCAAAGTTTCATGGCGATCGGATGAATGATGTAGTAAAGCATAAAGAACAAACAGACAGACAGACATACATTTGTTTTTATATATATAGATTAATAAACAAGTTCAAATACACTGCTCACAACACCGTGCTATACACATGGAGAATTACAACTGGGATTCCCAGACGCCTGAAGAAATTAAGGCGAATTAGTATTAAACAAACAAGCAATTCTGTAACAGCAATGCGGAACAGTTGCATCAAAATCTGGTGCTCGAAGAATAATATATGGCTCTCTCTCCTATACATTAGTGATCTAGAATTTCAAAGCCCAGAGGATGGTTTGGGGAAATGAACCCTAGCAAATCAGGGAAAATTATATGAAGGTACTCAGGTCAGGACAAAAAGAAATTGAGTGGGGAAGCATTAGCATCTCAGAAGCTTGGTCAAGGGTCTTTTATGGGTCAGGTATAAGTGTTAGCAAAAGTCACACTTAAGTAAGAATCAAAAGACGCATTGAGGTATAAAACCTCTCAAAGTCCATTCAGATAGAAGGGGCTCAAGGATTGTTACTGCAAGGGATCTGCAAGGGGTCGGTAAAGTATCTGCAAGGCATCTGTGTAAAAGCAGCAGCCTATTTTTTTAATAGAGACCTGTGTTTAATCAAATAGACCTCGACTTTTGTTTGGATTCTTCAGATTTGTGAGAAGCTGGCCTGGTATATGAAGTACACTTATGTAAGTGGACACCCTGCACCCGTCCAGACAACCCTTATGGTGAATTAAGAGGTTTTAGACAGTCTTAGAAAGCTCTCTATGTGGTAGCTGTGAAGAGCAGCCTTCAGGCTTAGTCTAGAAGGATTGTAAAGCAGCTTGCTTTACCAGAATTCAATCTTATAGGATAGAGTAAGTGAAAAAGAACGACACAAGGTATTTATAAAAATATGTATATATTATATAATACTCTCTAACAAATACAAATATCTCCTACCTGGAGATATGCACAATGCACACAATACTTGGCAAAGAAACACAGTAAATAGCACGTAATACACAGTGGACCCCATGGGGGGACCAAACCATATACTAAGAAAGTGGTATAAGAACCACGACTCAGGTCAAGACAATGTCGAGAGGACGTAGAAGTGCTGGAGACCCAAGGAACCACCCAAGGTGAGTGACTAGAAACCCCACGGAGAGCGTGTGCAGTGTCGAAACATGACTCCGTGCTCTGTACAAGTCTACGTGTAAGTTGCGGTTGGATTTTTAAAGATTAAGGACCCTTCCCAGTGGACCCTGAAAAACCCTGTGAAAGACAGAAGGTTGGAGAGCCATCCCAGCTGTGGATACCCTAGTACCCACGTTACCTACACCAGGGAAGCCGGGTGCACACATGTGAAGTGGTGTCGGAAACCGCTGTCGGACCCAATGGAGGACTTCAGGAAAGTGCCACTGCTGAAGTAGTAGAAAGTGTATGGTGGAAACCGAAGGTGGATTCTAGTTGAGAGGTACCTGCAAGCAGAGGGTACAGAGTATATGTCACTCAGGAGTGACCAGGTGACTTGGAAGGAGAATGCCCTCCGATGTCGGGTGTTGCAGTAGAGTTGACGAGGACCTTGACTCTTCAGCTGTGAGGACCAGGCGATGCTGAGGATGACCAGGAGCCATGCACAAGCTGTCACATGAAGGATGTCAAGTGTTGAGGGGTTGGTGTCTGGCGGGAATGCCAACAAGCCTTGGCAAATGCAACCAATGCAAGAGCTAAGGAAGGAGCAACGTCGGGACCAGCAAGGTCCAAGAGGCTCACCACCAGCAGGGGAGTCAGGGTAGGCCCGAGCAACCAAGGAAGCCCAAGAGAAGGAAAGGGACCCTCTAATGGGTCCACAGGCCGGAGGCACTGGAGTCATGAGATGACCTCAAGAAGCTCACCAAAAGATGCAGGCCACGATGCACACAATGCAGTGTGGCCCAAGATTCTGGTCACTGAAAATGCTCGAGGTTAGGGCTACTTGGAGCCCAAAGATCTTCTTGGAAGGAAGTCAACAAGCCTTTGCAACTGTCAATTGACGCAGTGCACAGGGGTCCAGTTATTGCTGCCCCCATGAGGGATACTGATTCAGAAAAGGGGGTGGTGATGAACAGAGTGCCTGAATTAAGCAGACCACTCTTACCCAGTCCAAAGATCAGGGCTTGATCCATCACCGTTTTTTAGCTCACTGCACCATCCCGGCTCAGAACTTGGCTATATGCAAATTAGTCTGTTCCTGTCCCAGTGCATGATGGGAACAGGGCAAACCAAACTACCAAGCCAATTCTTATACTGGGAAGGAAACAAGCTTCCGGGGACCGGTTTCTGCCATTTCAGGCGTCGTCGGCCCGGCTTTCTTGAATCCTGATGGTGCAATGAGCAAGGGACTCACATCTGAGTATACCCTTCCACGCTTATGGTGGACAAAATTATTCAGAAAAGGGGGTGGTGATGAACAGAGTGCCTGAATTAAGCAGACCACTCTTACCCAGTCCAAAGATCAGGGCTTGATCCATCACCGTTTTTTAGCTCACTGCACCATCCCAGCTCAGAACTTGGCTATATGCAAATTAGTCTGTTCCTGTCCCAGTGCATGATGGGAACAGGGCAAACCAAACTACCAAGCCAATTCTTATACTGGGAAGGAAACAAGCTTCCGGGGACCGGTTTCTGCCATTTCAGGCGTCGTCGGCCCGGCTTTCTTGAATCCTGATGGTGCAATGAGCAAGGGACTCACATCTGAGTATACCCTTCCACGCTTATGGTGGACAAAATGATTCAGAAAAGGGGGTGGTGATGAACAGAGTGCCTGAATTAAGCAGACCACTCTTACCCAGTCCAAAGATCAGGGCTTGATCCATCACCGTTTTTTAGCTCACTGCACCATCCCAGCTCAGAACTTGGCTATATGCAAATTAGTCTGTTCCTGTCCCAGTGCATGATGGGAACAGGGCAAACCAAACTACCAAGCCAATTCTTATACTGGGAAGGAAACAAGCTTCCGGGGACCGGTTTCTGCCATTTCAGGCGTCGTCGGCCCGGCTTTCTTGAATCCTGATGGTGCAATGAGCAAGGGACTCACATCTGAGTATACCCTTCCACGCTTATGGTGGACAAAATGATTCAGAAAAGGGGGTGGTGATGAACAGAGTGCCTGAATTAAGCAGACCACTCTTACCCAGTCCAAAGATCAGGGCTTGATCCATCACCGTTTTTTAGCTCACTGCACCATCCCAGCTCAGAACTTGGCTATATGCAAATTAGTCTGTTCCTGTCCCAGTGCATGATGGGAACAGGGCAAACCAAACTACCAAGCCAATTCTTATACTGGGAAGGAAACAAGCTTCCGGGGACCGGTTTCTGCCATTTCAGGCGTCGTCGGCCCGGCTTTCTTGAATCCTGATGGTGCAATGAGCAAGGGACTCACATCTGAGTATACCCTTCCACGCTTATGGTGGACAAAATGATTCAGAAAAGGGGGTGGTGATGAACAGAGTGCCTGAATTAAGCAGACCACTCTTACCCAGTCCAAAGATCAGGGCTTGATCCATCACCGTTTTTTAGCTCACTGCACCATCCCAGCTCAGAACTTGGCTATATGCAAATTAGTCTGTTCCTGTCCCAGTGCATGATGGGAACAGGGCAAACCAAACTACCAAGCCAATTCTTATACTGGGAAGGAAACAAGCTTCCGGGGACCGGTTTCTGCCATTTCAGGCGTCGTCGGCCCGGCTTTCTTGAATCCTGATGGTGCAATGAGCAAGGGACTCACATCTGAGTATACCCTTCCACGCTTATGGTGGACAAAATGATTCAGAAAAGGGGGTGGTGATGAACAGAGTGCCTGAATTAAGCAGACCACTCTTACCCAGTCCAAAGATCAGGGCTTGATCCATCACCGTTTTTTAGCTCACTGCACCATCCCAGCTCAGAACTTGGCTATATGCAAATTAGTCTGTTCCTGTCCCAGTGCATGATGGGAACAGGGCAAACCAAACTACCAAGCCAATTCTTATACTGGGAAGGAAACAAGCTTCCGGGGACCGGTTTCTGCCATTTCAGGCGTCGTCGGCCCGGCTTTCTTGAATCCTGATGGTGCAATGAGCAAGGGACTCACATCTGAGTATACCCTTCCACGCTTATGGTGGACAAAATGATTCAGAAAAGGGGGTGGTGATGAACAGAGTGCCTGAATTAAGCAGACCACTCTTACCCAGTCCAAAGATCAGGGCTTGATCCATCACCGTTTTTTAGCTCACTGCACCATCCCAGCTCAGAACTTGGCTATATGCAAATTAGTCTGTTCCTGTCCCAGTGCATGATGGGAACAGGGCAAACCAAACTACCAAGCCAATTCTTATACTGGGAAGGAAACAAGCTTCCGGGGACCGGTTTCTGCCATTTCAGGCGTCGTCGGCCCGGCTTTCTTGAATCCTGATGGTGCAATGAGCAAGGGACTCACATCTGAGTATACCCTTCCACGCTTATGGTGGACAAAATGATTCAGAAAAGGGGTGGTGATGAACAGAGTGCCTGAATTAAGCAGACCACTCTTACCCAGTCCAAAGATCAGGGCTTGATCCATCACCGTTTTTTAGCTCACTGCACCATCCCAGCTCAGAACTTGGCTATATGCAAATTAGTCTGTTCCTGTCCCAGTGCATGATGGGAACAGGGCAAACCAAACTACCAAGCCAATTCTTATACTGGGAAGGAAACAAGCTTCCGGGGACCGGTTTCTGCGGTAGCTTGTCTCCTTTCTGGTGAAGAATTGGCTTGGTAGTTTGGTCTGCCCTGTTCCCATGATGCACTGGGCCAGGGACAGACTAATTTGCATATAGCCAGGTTCTGAGCTGGGATGGGGCAGTGAGCTAAATAACGGTGATGGATCAAGCCCTGATCTTTGGACTGGGTAAGAGTGGTCTGCTTAATTCAGACACTCTGTTCATCACCACCCCCTTTTCTGAATCGTTTTTGGCCACTATAGGTGTGGCAGGGTATACTCAGACATGAGTCCCTTGCTCACTGCTCCATCAGGATTCAAGCAAGCCGGGCCGACGAGGCTGAAATGCCAGAAACCGGTCCCCGGTAGCTTGTCTCCTTTCTGGTGAAGAATTGGCTTGGTAGTTTGGTCTGCCCTGTTCCCATGATGCACTGGGCCAGGGACAGACTAATTTGCATATAGCCAGGTTCTGAGCTGGGATGGGGCAGTGAGCTAAATAACGGTGATGGATCAAGCCCTGATCTTTGGACTGGGTAAGAGTGGTCTGCTTAATTCAGACACTCTGTTCATCACCACCCCCTTTTCTGAATCCCATGAGGGATACTGGCCTTAAACTTGGTAGGGCAGGGCAGGGCAGGCCTCGGGAGCTGTGGAAAACCACCACCTGTTTTGCAGAACCTTTCGGAGTCTGGAGAAGCTCAGGATCAGAAGACTTGTCAAATTTGTTGCGGTGCCTGCGAATGTAGGGGAGTGACTACTTCAATCCAAGGTAGATTCCTTCAGGTGTCTTTGATGCCCACAGGCATTGGAAGGTTCCTGTGTGGTGCACAGACACAGATGATGCAGCAGACTGGAAGGGAGATAAAGTCAAGCTCAAACAAAGTCCAGCGAAGTCCAGAGTGCCCAGACAGTAGAAGAAGAAGTGGTGTCTGATCTGAATCTTATCCCATGACAAATCTAGGGACCTACACCCAGGTAAGCCCTTAAGTACCCTAGGGAAAGAGTTGGGATGATTCAGGGGACCCTACCAGTGGATGGTCTGGACAGTGGGGAGGTCACTCCCATGTCCTTTGTCCAGTTTCATGCCAGAACCTGAGCTGATGGCTCCCAGGACTGGTTTGAACTTGACCATGCATGGAGACACCAAATGTGCCCATCATACAGACTGGGTGGCACTGGCAAGGGCACCCACCCTGCCCCAATACACTAAATTGTGTCTGGTAAGTGGTTAAACCTCCCTGTGACAGGATGCCTATTGTTCTGCCTTCCCCTGCTCGAGCTTGGCTCAGCAGCAGGAGGGCAGATTTGTGTCTATGGTCTGCAACAACCATTTTGTGCTGTTTGAGTCTGGAAGACTGGTACCGGGGGCATGGAGGGCCTAACGGAGGGCACTTCCAGTGCTTGGAATCATATCTCCCACACCGTTTACGGTGTGTGGGTATGATTCCAACATGTTTGATACCAAACATGATAGGATTCGTTGCTGCCAGTGTAGAGATGGTCATTGCATATTTATGCGATGCCCCTCTATATGGTATATGGCTGCTTCACTGACAACCCATGAGAATGGACTCCGTAAGCTGCAGGGGTGTCCTGCTCATGCAGAGGCACCTTCTCACTTAGAGCCTAGCACCCTGCCTTCAAATTGCAAAGGCCTACAATAGGGGTAACTTATAGGTTTTAAGTGCAGTGACCCTAGATATAGGAATCCTATATCCTTAGTAAGTGGTGCTACTACCAGCTTACACTGGCTGCAATGCCAGGCCTGTAGTTCCATTTTGAATGGTCTCCCATGGGTGGTATAATGCATGCTTCAGCCCATGGGGAACCTCTGGGGTACCTATGCCCTGGATACCTTAGTACCATATACTAGGGACGTATAAGGGTAGCCCGGTATCCAATCTGGAAAGTACCTAAGTACTGAAAATAACAATTTAGGGAGAAAGCAGGTAAACTGGGGTCCTGATTTGCAGGATCCCAGCCAGACAAGGCAATAACAGATTAGCACCAAGCAAAAAGTGGGGGTAACCATAGAAGCAGATCCTACTTTCCTACAAGTTACATCGAAGATTTGTAGTCCTCACAGTTATAAGAAGCCGGGACTTACATACTGAATATCGAGGTGCCAGGAATGAGTACAGTGACCCTCGTAACTTTTAAGAATTTAAGGTCTGATATTAAAAAACTTTGGAATGTCTTTTAAAAGTAGGGCTAATGTAAGAACTACAAAACAGACATATACATGCAGTTTGATTTTAATTGTGCTGCTTAGTTCAACAATAAAGGTTTGCTGTACTGGTTTTGGATGCACATCACAGAGATAGGCATGACTTCCTTTCTAGGTATTGCTATGTCAAAAACAAACTCCACAACTTTTTAACAAGTTGAGTTTGAGAGGAAAACCTACTATTTTATACTAGAAGGACGCTGGTTCAATAAATACTTATTGAAAACGTCCCCAATGTTTATTCTGTGTAACTATCTGAGGCAAAGTAAGCATGAGTGACTGAGCCAAAAGTACTGTACTGTTTCCACGATCCCTGGGGGGGTCAGGGTTGTCATGTTCGATAGTTGCCAGAAACGTTTTGGTCCTTGTAAGAGGGGCTCATTGTGGCTCCAGGAGCAATCTGGTCTACAGACTGACATATCCTTGGTGGGTATCTGGAATCAGTCTGGACACCAATCCGTTAGATTATGTTGTCTAAACACGCAGATGCTATATAGATTTGTAGGAACTACCCTTCATGGCACCGCCAATGTTGGTTTAGTTCTTATTTAACAGTCAAATCTGAGTAGTTCAGCAGTGCTTTCTCAGAGACCCCTACTCACATCTACCCTGAGACGTCTGGAGTGGGAAGAGAAATATCCGTCACAGATGAGTAGGCATAGCCTATGTATTAGCTTTAGGTTTATTCAATTCACATTGTGGATAATACCTTATCTCATTGTCCTAGACACTCTTTTCAACAATGTCTGTTGAGGAAAACGCAGCATGCACATGCAGCAGGGTGACTGAGAGCAAGATAGCGCTATAAACATTTCAGAAAATGTCAGAAATGCACTTACTTTAAAATTAGAAGAATTTGGAGTCTCAGCATTAGGTGGGACTGTAACATTCGTGATTGAGGCACACGAGAAATTCAGGACAGAGGTATTCTATTCACGGGTTGAATTCCCACCTACAGATGCACGCAGAAATACATTTCATTCTTACACCCTGGATGATACACCGGAAGAATATTGTCCATACGAGGCCATTGAAGATCCACTCAGTTACCAGGAGCATCTAAACTGGTTTAAAGGCGCCCTCCCATACAACACAAAAAAATTAGACTTACCGCCAGATGTACATCGCTTGCATTTTGCGACTCGCAAATTGCGTCGCTTTGCAACTCGCAATTTGCGAATCGCAAAATGCAATGCACATCAGTGTCACAGACACTGTTAGTGATACCCAATGGGGTCGTAAATTGCATGCCTCATCAATATTCATGAGGCTAGCGCAATTCGCGACCCCATTGGGAATGGCTAGCTCTCCCAGGCATGGTGGCCGTCTGGGGTCAGCAGACCACCATGTATGGGACTGCTTTTTCTTTTTTAAATGCAGACCGTTATCCTTAAAGGAAAATGAGATGCATTTAAAAGAGAAAATTAAACTTTTCAGTTTAATTTTTTAAGGGCAGGCAGTGGTCCCTAGGACCTCTGCCTTCTGTTAAAAAATATTTTCGCACCCATTCACAAAGTGGAAGGGGTAATCTGGGAACGCAGAAGGGTTAAATACCCTTTTGTAACTGCAAAAAACTGTAGTACATTTGGCCCTTAGTCCGCTCAGTAGAGACGGAGCAACTTGGCCGGTCCTAGCGACTTATACACCGCATCCAGATGTTCACATATTGCCAATAGCAGACCTTTACAAAAATCAGACACAATTCGTCATGAGAACACTCACACTTCAACCAGCTAAAATTACCCCAGCTGGTCAACTACAAGGAAATGCAACTAAAATTACCCCACAAACACTGAACGCAGTCATGGGAAGAAAGCCTACTAACGTGAGCAAATGCCAGTCTAGATAGCACAGAAACTAGCACAGTTAGAGGCAGTGTTTCCATACACAGGCCAACAAGAAAAACACAGAATACTGACAATTTGCTTGCCAATGGGGATAGCTCCCCCGATAGAGGATTCTACTTGAGGTACAGTCTTCAATGCCATCTATACCAGAACTGATGATATCCCTTCAATAGCAGTGATACCAGAAGTATTAGGACACATACAGAATGTGTATGGAGCAGAGCCTGCTCTAAACTTGGGGATGAAATTATTAAGCAATTTATCCGAGGTATCTACAAATATGTTAGCAGACATAATAGGGGAGGGAGCTGCGGTGGCTATACGCCAATGCTTCAGGGAATGTACTCCTGCACAACAGGAGCAAGAATTACCAAAAATTGTCAAAGAAACATACCCCGAATTAGGTAGGGATAGTTTGGAAGCCAGAGCTATGAAACCACAAGTAATGGGTAGTTCTGAAGAGGATAACACCAAGCGATCACCTTATTCTTCAAAGAAGAAATGGGATAATAAAAAACAAAAAATAGAGAGAATAAATAACAATCAAGGAGTGGGTCTCCTCAGCAAGAGCCCCACGAAAGGAGTTATAACCTTAGAAATTGTGACAACATTAAAAAACCTGACAGGTATCAGGCTACTGATACACGTTCCTCTTGTTCTTTTTGGGGTTCATCAAAAACACTCCGAAAGGTAAGGACAGTCAGAACACAGATCAGAAGAGTGAACAAAGTCAAGAGACAAGTATCACAGTTCTGACTTTAATACCAAAAAAGAAGATAAACCAAAATCAAAACCTCAGTTTAAGAAGAAGAAGGTAGCAGGCCTTAAATAAGAAATGATACTGAGGACTCAGCTTTGAATGGGGACTGGGCTCTGACAATGCTAGACAGCTCAACAGAAGTAACAATAGCTCACCATAACCTGATGGAATTTCAGGTGACAGCAGTGTTGAATGAACATATCACGGTGGAAACACTTGATACTAGGGTAAGTGTCCCACACCTGTTATACGAAGTAACACTCCATATGGAGGTTGACATACCTAGGAAGGTTAAGAGTCTCTTTTGGGAGAACTTGTCCTTCGGATACTACATTCTTTTAGCAGAAAAAGATTGGCTGCCTGAGTTTGTTATGGATTGCCCAAAAGCAGAAACAGTAATTTTACCAGCCTTCTCTGACCTCATTCCAGAATCACTAAAACATTCATATGTGCTGGAGTGGGTGGTAGCACTAGCTCCTGCATTATATCACAATCATGCAGGGTGAGATGCTGAGTCACCTCACAATGTAATCCCAGTGAAACTCTAACTGCACAAAGACTGTACCCAGTAAAACAAGGCACGAAAAAACAAGTCAGGGAGATCTTAGATCAACTTGAATAGCAAGGTGTAATAGAAAATGTAACCTCTTCCATGAATGATCCTTTGTTTGCCATAATTAAACCTGATAATTCTTATTGTCTAGTTTTAGACTACTGGCATTTGAACACAGGCACAAAGATATTTGCAGTACAAAATGCACACAGTGCCGCATTAATGAATAACATTGTGCAGAAAAAATACAACACAACACTGGATATCTCAAATGGATTCTTTTGCCAAAATATAGTGCCAGAAAGCAGATATTTGTAGCATTTTCAGCTCGATGCTCTCAGCGTCAATTCTGTTGACTGCTCGCAGACGCCAATAACAACCTGGTAAGAGGCTGACAGGAGTATACATACACCTGAGGGGAGGTGGGAGGCGGTGTTCAATGAGAGTCCATGGCAATGAACCCAAAGAGATATATATTGATGTTGCTGGAAATCCGAGATGTTGGTAACAAGACGAGAGACATGTATAGCCTTGTGATTCTGTATGTGCCAAGAGTGAACTTGATATGCATTGATAATAGAAATTATACCAATAAAAATAAATATATTTTTTTATTCTGTTGACTGCGCCACGGGTATAAAAATAGCCCGGACTGTTCTCAGCAAGACTAACAGAGTTGCTTCAAAATTTTGATGAGGAGGCATTGTCCTATGTAGATGATATCTATCTAACGGGCAACGAATTATTGGATCATTTGACCATAGTTCACAACATAATTCTGGGGTTCGCCTCTGAGGACTACAAATGTAACTTTTAAAATCAAAAATTGCCCACCACAATATCTTATTTTTGGGATATGAGCTCTCAAATGAAGGAAAAAGCCTTGCAGCTAACTTTTTAGAAATGTGTGCTCTGCTCCATCCTCCAAAGACTCTGAAAAACTTACAATCCATTTTAGGATACATACATTTTGGCAGAACATACATTTTGGATTACGCAGAAAGAGTAAAATCTTCTACAACTTAATCAGACCTGATTTCTCAGTTCAGCACTGGACCCAGGAACATACAGAAATACTACGTCCCCTACAAGCTGACATGATAGCTTCCAAACACTTACGCACACGTGTAAACACAACAAGTTTGGTGATCTGTGTAATCACGGGTCAATCCAGGTACACTTACCTCACCTTCAATGAAGGCAAAAATGTACCAATTGCATACAAATCACATTTATACACAAACTCTGAGATGTGTTTTGCATCAACTGAATTTTTTTTAACAACAGTACAGACTGCTATAGTGAAAGAAAGAGCAATAGCTCAGGTGAAACGAATAATTGTCGTAACTACAGTACCAACCGTTGAGGTTGTTACAAAAGCTAGCGTTCCAAACGCTAAAGTGTTGCATCCATAGTGGATACAATGGGCTAATTCCCTCCAAGCAACAGATGTAGACTACAAATTTGACTCTTCATTTAAAAAACACAGGCATTTCTGCAGTACGAACAAGAATATCCTCTCCCCGAATACATCATTTACACTGACGGTTCTGATCAGCCTGCCATAGGAAGTAAACAGCAATACAGCATAGTTTGTGCGATTGTAAAGTGATGTAAGTTCCGTCCTCGCAATACGCAGACACAGTCTCAAGGAGATTGCACGGCTCAGTTGGCAGAACTAAAGCTCTAGTACTGGCACTAAAAAAATATGGATTGAGAATTCCCCACACTCATTGTGTGCAATTCATTTTACTGTGTCCCATCATACAATGAATATCTTCAGTATTGGGGCCAGAATGAGTTTAAAGATTCAAAAAGTTGCACAATAAAGCATAAACTGCTTTGGGAACAAGTGGCAGAGCTGAAAAAGGCTTGCCGCAGGCTCATGTGATTCATACGAGTCATCAACGTGATGGAATGCACATTGAAGGGAATTCATTGGCTGATGAAGCCGCCAAGGTGACAGTGCGAACTACTGCCGTTGCTGCAATCACTCGTTCTCGCACAAGACTAGACGGACAGATGATGGTAGCTGTCATCGCTTCACGAAAAAACAGCACAGCCTTGCCAAAAGGCTTGACACTCAAGTACTCCTATAAGTTGGATGCACAAAATATACCTTATGCTCAAATTCCAGGAGTGGGGGATAGAGTAATACAGAACATAGATCACAGGTTAGGTTTTATACTAGCTGACCACGAGGATCTGGGCTCAGCGCACACAGGTATCACTGTGTTTGACCTGACAGCCCTAGAATGGTCTCACCCCGCATTTTTTTCCCTTTTTGCCTCAATCTTGACTGCCATTTTTGTTGGACATAGGACTCTGGGTGCCTTAATGCTGCTGAACAGTGCTGAGGTGCAGGTTATTTCTCCTAACAACATGGTTGCCACAGGCCCCTGCTACTGCAGTGTGGCCACTGTCCAATCTGCACACTAGTAGTTGGGATAAGGCTGGGACTTAATGCTACTGTAATCTTGCCCGTCCCACCTGTTGTCACCATAGACAGACACAGCAGAGTCCCCAGAGCCTTCTAGAACCTTCCAACACCCCAAGGTTGGCCCCAGAAATTGTCGCCTTTTTGTAGGTTCACCTGACTTAGGGGTATACCAGTAAAGGAGGGAAACCTGACAAGCTAGTTGCACCACTGGACCCGGGGACCCTCCACTGGAGTAAAGGCTGCTGAGCTAAAGAGATTGCTACACTACTGAGGCTGATTGATCCTAGGACCTGCTGCCCCAAGTCAGATGAGTTACCCTGCCTGCCTGCTGACATTGCCCTGTGTGAGGGGAACCTGGGACACCAGCTCCAGGGTGCCTGACCAGGATACTATACCCTCTTCCCCTGCAACTAATATCTGCAATCCATTTCCAGCGCCGAGTCTGGGAAGTCCTGTGCTGCTGCTGGACCCCCCCCCTTGAGGTACTGTAAAGCGCTGTGCCAACTAAGCGCTGTATTGCCAGAGCCTGCAATTGCCCCCAAGCGCTGTGCTAGCGAAGCACTATGTGTCCCAGGACATGAGCATGCTGCTTGGCGCTGTGGCAGAGAGCGCCCTAAGCCCCAAAATCACCGCAGCCGCCCATGAACTGATTGTGCTACAAGGCGCTGCGGTAGTAGTGAAGCACTGCCGTGCCCCGAGCCTCACCTCGAATTCAAACTCTGTGGCCAAGATCACTGCCGTGGCCCAGGCGCCGATGGAAGAGAACGCTGCAGATCAGGATCACTGCCGGGGCACCCCTTAGCTGGAGTGAGGGCCGCAGCGGTTTTTGCCAGATCGCGCGTGAAGAGGAGCGTTGCTAGGCGACAGGGGCGCCCGCCGCATCATTGGCCGCACCCCCAGGAAGCCGTGCCCGGATTCACTCTGGGACCTGGAACTGTCCCGGAGGTCGGGGCTCATGGGGAACACCCCCGAGAGGGGCTCTGAGAAGTGCGGGAGCCCCTATATTCCACTGGCCGGGCTCCAGGAAGTAGAGGGCCATGCCAGCACGCTGATTCCCCTCCCCCGGTCGAAGCCCCATGTGAAGTGAGGAGCGGGCTGACCGGGGAGGAGGCGTCCTGCGTGTGTCAGAGCTGGCGCAGCCTTGGAGGCTGAACTTCCCCCGCAGGAACAATGTGGTGAGTCGGGGAGGTCTGGGGCCAACACCCACGCAGAGGCCCCTCCCCACGGACAGCAGGGATAGCCCTGGGGGCTCCTGGGGCCAGAGTACTCGGTTAAACACCCTCGGACACCAGTAATCCCTGTCTGGGACATGCGCCCCTGCTGAGACACCCCCTCTGAACCTGTAGTGAATATTGGCATAAGGCTGAATACTTGTACTGAATATGTGCCCAAGAATGATTATCTGTAGGGAATCTCTGCCTAAGAAATGTTATCTGCATCAAACTTGTTGCCTATATTTAGGCTTTCCTGTTTTCAGTTTCTATTCTTGGTAAATTCTGGTGGTGTTTTTTCAGTGTTTTCCAGTGATTTGGCTCTGCCTGCATTGTTTTGGCCTAATCTTGTATTTTTCCCCTGTGCCTAACTTGCTTTCTTGCCCAGACTTGTTTTTACTCCCCTGTGCCTGTACTTGCTTTCTTTCCCAGACTTGTTTTTATTCCCCTGTGCCTGTACTTGCTTTCTTGCCCAGACTTGTTTTTATCCCCCTGTGCCTAACTTGCTTTCTTGCCCAGACTTATTTTTATTCCTCTGTGCCTGTACTTGTTTTCTTGCCTAAACCGTGGTCCCCCGGTTCAAACTTTGCCGAGCTGGGGTCCGATCTTTTCGAGTGAGAGCTGCGGCCATCTGGAATTCCCTTCCGGTAGAGATCCGTCTGTTGGAGGACCTCCTGTTGTTTCGCAAGGCCATTAAAACTTTCCTATTTTAATTTCTGCCCTGCTGCTGTTCCTCTTTTTCTGTCTTTGCTTTTAGCGGTGTTGTGTTCTACCTTGTCTTGCGCCAGGACGCTCCTTTGCTGGAGCAGCTGTGCGCATTATAAGTGCCCTAACATAACATTACATAAACTTGTTTTTCCTTCCTGTGCCCAGTTCTCCCGCGGCCCGCCCGTTTTTCCCGCCGCTGCGTCCCTGCGACCCGGCCCACCTGCAATCCCATTCGCCGCCCCGCTCCCGCCTCCCAGCTGCTCCTCCCTCCCACATCCCCTCATATGGAAGCCGCTACGCGGCCGCGCTCAGCGGGCGCGCCGCTGGCGCACCTAAGGCAAGCCCATCTGTGCCCGTCCGTGCCTGGACCGCGCCCAGCGCCAAGACCCCTGGACACCACGAACGCCACAACGCCTGACACCGCTACGATGCCAGAACCCTCCACGCACTCAACACCGGACGATCACACACCTGCTTCCTGGCCACCCCGAAGCGCACCCACGGAGCTTTCACCTGCCGGAACTGCAGCTTCACAAGCATCCGCCCCACCATGCTGCCGACCAGGAAAGAACCCAACCACCTCAGATGCATCCTTCTCAACACCCGCTCCGCCCAAAAGCATGCCGTTGAACTCTGGGACCTACTCGACTCAACCTCCCCAAACGTCGCCTTCCTGACGGAGACCGGGCTGAACCCCGCCTCGGCACCCGACATAGCCATAGCCGTCCCGGAAGGCTACAAGATCACCCGCAAGGACCGCACCAACAGAGCAGGAGGAGGAATCGCCATCGTCCACAGGAACACTCTCAGAGTCTCGACCAACACCGACGACACCCTCAGCACCGCCGAACACCTGCACTTTCAGATCCACACCGACCCCAACACCACCCTCAGAGGAACCCTCATCTACAGACCGCCCGGACCCCCGACCACAGTTCAGCGACTCCATCGCCGACTTCGTCAGCACACACGCCCTCGCCTCCATGGACTACATCCTCCTCGGGGACCTGAACTTCCACCCCAAGAACAATGACGACACCAACTCCACCACCCGGATCGACAACCTAGCCAACCTCGGACTCAGACAACTCGTCACAACACCCACCCACTTCGCCGGTCACACGCTTGACACCGTTCTTCTCCGCAAGCCCCCACGTCTCCTTCAACCATACCACCGAACTCCACTGGACCGACCACCGCTGCATCCACTTCACCTTCAAGAAACCCACCACGCACCACCGCACCCATCAGATGCCTCACCGCTGCTGGAACAAAGTCACCGAAGACCAGCCAACCACCACCCTTGCCCAGAGCCCACCCACTGACCATACCGACCCCGACACTGCCGCCCGCAACCTCAGACAGTAGATCAACGACTGCGCCAACACCCTCGCCCCGATCAAGAAACCCTCCAGCAATCATACCAACAAGAAAGCCAGCTGGTTCACTGAAGACCTCCGGGCCTCCAAGCAAACCTGCCGAAAGCTGGAGAAGATCTGGCTCTGTGAACGAACACTGGACAGCCACACCGCCCACAAGAATGCCACCCGCAGACACCATCACCTCATCAGATCCGCCAAAAGGGCCTCCTTCAAAGACCCCCTAGACAAAAACGCGCACAACAGTAAAAGAGCTCTTCAAAATCGTGAAGGAACTCTCCAACCCCAGCTCCAACACCAACAACGTCCCACCCTCGCAAGACCTGTAGGACTCGCTGGCCACCTTCTTCCACCGCAAGATCACAGACATCCACGACAGTTTCAACCGCCCCGACAACCACTGAGACCTCCGCCCCTACGACCACCATCCGCACCAACTGCCTGCTCTACTGGACCAACATCAACGACGATGACACCATCAAGATCATGAACAACATACACTCCGGATCTCCGTCAGATCCATGCCCACACCACATATTCAACAAAGCCAGTACATCCATCGCACCCCATCTCCGGAAAGTCATCAACACCTCCTTCGAGACAGCAACCTTACCGGAGAGCTGGAAGCATGCCGAGATCAACGCCTTACTCAAGAAACCCAAGGCGGACCCCAAGGACCTCAAGAATTTCCGGCCCATCTCCCTGCTCCCGTTTCCGGCAAAGGTCATTGAGAAGACCGTCAACGAACAACTGACCCGCTACCTCGAGCAGAAAAACATCCTGGACCCTTCCCAGTCCAGGTTCCGCAGCAACCACAGCACAGAGACTGCTCTCATCGCCGCCACCGATGACATCAAGTCCCTGCTGGACAACAGAGAAACGGCGGCCCTCATCCTCCTGGACCCGTCAGCCGCCTTCGACACGGTCTGTTACTGCACACCACGAACACGGTTCCACAATGCTGGGATCCAAGACTGGACCACCTCCTTCCTCTCCGGCAGAACACAGAGCGTCCACCTTCCCCCCTTCCGCTCCAAAGCCACCGAGATCATCTGCGGCGTACCCCAGGGCTCATCCCTCCGCCCAACCCTGTTTAACATCTACATGGCACCGCTCGGCCACGTTTCCCGTCTGCACGACCTCAACATCCTCTCCTATGCCGATGACACCCAGGTGATACTCTCCCTCACCAAGGACCCCCACACCGCCAAAACCAACCTTCACGAAGGAAAGAAGGCCGTTGCTGAATGGATGAGGAACAACCGACTGAAGCTGAACTCGGACAAGACGGAGGTCCTCATCCTCGGATCCAACCCTTCGGCCTGGGATGACTCCTGGTGGCCTACCGCACTGGGAACCGCTCCAACACCCACCGACCACGCACGCAACCTAGGGGTCATGCTCGACTCCACCCTCTCCATGACTAAACAGGTCAAAGCCGTCTCCTCCTCCTGCTTCAACACCCTCCGCATGCTCCGTAGGATCTGCAAGTGCATCCCCACTGAAATGAGAAGAACAGTCACCCAAGCCCTTGTCAGCAGCAGGTTGGACTATGGAAACGCCCTCTACGCAGGAGCCTCGGCCAAACTCCTGAGACGGCTCCAACGCATCCAGAACGCCTCTGCATGCCTGATCCACGACATCCCTCGCCGCAGCCACATCACACCTCACCTGAGAGACCTGCACTGGCTCCCGGTCAACAAGAGGATAACCCTCACCCACGCACACAAGGCACTCCACAACACCGGATCAACATACCTCAACAGACGACTCAGCTTCTACACCCCCACCCGCCAGCTCCGCTCCGCCGACCTCACCCTCGCTACAGTCCCCCGCTTCCGAAGAGCGACCTCAGGCGGCAGATCGTTCTCCCACCTCGCCGCCAAGACCTGGAACACCCTCCCCATCCACCTACGGCAGACCCAAGACCTGCTGACCTTCAGAAAACTCCTCAAGACCTGGCTTTTCGAGCAGTAGCAGCATCCCCCACCCCAGCGCCTTGAGACCCACATGGGTGAGTAGTGCGCTTTACAAATGAGATGATTGATTGATTGATTGATTTCAATACCTAAAAAAACAGTGCTTTTCAGTGGTTACTCATTTTTGCGCCATAAAAATCAACTGAAATAGTGTTTTACCGGTGTTTATGGAACTCTTTGCTTTTATTATTGCTTGCTTTCTTCATTGATGCATGGCATACAGACAGTGTACGTACAGAGTATATGAGGTCCAAATACAATCTTACAAGTCAAACTTATTGTAGTACACCAATACAATATTTCTTCAGTGAGTCTTTGGTCATTCGTGCTCTCTCTTTCCTTCCCATGTAAAGTTCTATTTGTGAAAGGCCCTCTTGACATTGGCACTTGAGACTGGCAACACCAAAACAGCCAGTAC
The DNA here is from genome assembly GCF_964261635.1 of Lissotriton helveticus. Taxonomy (NCBI): domain Eukaryota; kingdom Metazoa; phylum Chordata; class Amphibia; order Caudata; family Salamandridae; genus Lissotriton; species Lissotriton helveticus. The sequence continues at coordinate 390,161,458 of NC_136061.1, forward strand.
ACAATTTGCCAACTCGGGCCACTGACATAGCTTTCCATACCAATACTGGTGCACCTAAAGGTTGACATTCTCTGGAACAGGTTCTACAACATATGTGTTGAACTGGGTGCATAGGCCCTCAGAGGTATTAAAGCAGTCAATAATAAAGCTGTACTTTGCAAAGTCTGGAGAAAATTCCTCTTTACGGTAGGGATCTAACACTTAGGCAGAGTAACACAGTTAGGCTTCCTTGACTTCAAAAGCCATGGTTGGTGAAGGGACATTTCTATTTTAAAGGATGAACAAGAACCAAAGTCTGCAGAGGCCTGGACATAATGAGCACTCTGAAATTGTCTCTACGCCCACACAGCAGGAGCCACAGAAAAGGCCCTAGTTGCTGTGGTGGCTCTCAGCCTAGGCCCGCAATTAACTCAACTGAAGTAGGTGTCTCCATAGGTTAAGATAACTTTGCCAGCTCAGTTATGAGCTCCAAAGGAGGTGACCTGCCAACAGTTACCCCACAAAAAAAAGAAAATATGTTTCGATCCCAGGCTGAGCAACAGAACAGACAAATGTAGGCTCTAAAAACAGAAGGCTTGCTGTTCAAGGAATGGAATGAGTGGGCTAACCGATGCATATTGAACAGGGAATACAATTGATTATTCTAAATACCTTTGAAGGAAACCAACCATGTAATCAATGGCAAATATGCACAAACCAACGGGTGGAAAAGAAACTCCCAGTTAAAAAAAATCAAAGAATACTTCACAAAACGTAGTCAAACAAATCTATAGAACGGTTGTAACATAAAATGTATACAGGTGGAAACTAAAGGCTGCCTATGGCTGTTTTAATCGTTACACATTTCCTCCCACAAACAAAGTATATAGATTGTTAGACTTGAGACGCTTGTTGCACGTTAAATACAACACGATTTACACTGCAGGGCACATAGCGCTTTAAACAAGGATTTTATTAATTAGAACGAATCTGTGATTATACAGCGAGCAATGTATGGAGCTGTATTCCCAACAAGAAAGTATGCACTCGTGAATTAGAATAACTAAATGAATTACCTTTGTTTTTTAGAGGGAGAGTGCTCGAGCTCTAGCTGTTTTCTAGGTAAGAGTGTAGCTGCAGGGGCTCTAAGAAGGGGTGAAGAACAACAAAGCCTCGTTAAGTAAATGGTCTTTTTAAAGACCTGTGAAGTACTTGGGGTGCAGCCTCAGTAAGACAGAGGGCAGACCACAACAGCTCCAAGCAGGGGGCCTGGTTGGTCAGTTCTCAAAGCTTCCAGGTGCTAGCCTTAATGTCACCATGTGTACACCCTAATAAAATGAGACCATTAAGGGCCGGGTCAGGGGTAACACAGAGCAAGTTAGGGTTGAGTTGCAGCTGCCTTCTGTGGGCAAAATGAATGTTGCATCAATGCACGTGCGTGCATAAAAAAGCACAGAGCATAGGAAATACATTTTGCCATTCGCCATGGATTTGTGGCATGAAGAATGCCGTGGATTTGAGGCATGAAGCATGAGTTAGTCTAACTTTGAACGTTCTACCTCCTCAATCATTTTTGAGCAGGCTTGCCTGTGAGTCAGGTTAGGGGGAAGGGCTAGAAGTCCAACTCTCCCCTGGACTTGGCGAACATTTCTTTATAAGTGTAATTGTAGCAGTCCCATCCCTCAGCTGCCCTCAGTGACTCTCATTGAAAGCATGTGTTCCATAAATCCTGCTGTCAGACTGTGGGGGGTGCGTGGAAGCCAGGTTTCCAATTTCAATTAGTTCACACGTCTCCAGTCAGCAATAGCAGCATCCTGCATCCGGCGTCCTGGACACTCCACTTAGCCCTGCAACATTCCCACCTGGCAGCAGAGGCCCAAATAGGCCAAATTCTGGGTGGGGGAATCCTTAATTCTTCCAGACTGGAGATGAAGGGTTGAAAACAAAGCAAAGCCTTGTTAATATGTAAATGGTCTTTTTAAAAACCTGCAAAGTACTCAGGTGTGGCTCTGTCTGTGCCCGATAAGTTTTCTAAGCAGGGGCGGGGGGGGCTTTAGACTGCAGCCCTTTGAGCTCCATGGGCGTTGCGGGTCTGCCTGCCAGCATCTTGGCCTTCTCACACGGCCTCCTTACTGCTCACTGATTAATTATGTTAATGTTATTATTGATAATAATCACGCAAAGGCAGGTCAATTAATGCACCACTGAACGATGTCCCGCCACCTTTCCTGTAAAACAGCTCTCTCGCAGAACTTATCTGCTGAGTCTTGGAGCACCAGCAGTCGTCGTCTCCTCTTGATATTCAATGCGGGGCAGAGATGTTTGGGGACACACAGTCATGACAGCAATTAAAATAGGATCTGTATTGTAATACATGTGTGCCTGTGAATTTTTTGGAAGCTGGTTACCTCCCACACTGCCCTCCCACCCCCCTCCATGTATTTCATCTGTGCTGGAAAGCAATCAAATCATTAAGCGCCCACCCTAATTAGGGAGTTTAGCAACTTTAACACTGAATACATTACCTGCAGAGCACTTCACTGTGGAACACCACAAAACCTAGCACAAAAACTGACACTATAGGGGGTCGCTAAGTACACAGTTGCCAACCAATGTGGTGCCCCTAATTTAATGGGGGTGACTCATTGTTTCATGCTGTTTGCTTCCGCAAAGCAAGTTCCAGGATAGTCCGTGTCCCTTTAGGAGCTAGGGGCCAGATGTAGGAGCCTAAATACCGGTCGGTAACGGCAGATTTCGGCCGTTACCGACCGGTGTTTAAGAATCGGCATGTAGGGGCATTTATTTTACAGATTCGGTAAATTTACCGAATCAGTACATTTACCGAATCCCAAAGGCCATACAGAATCGGTATTTTACCACCCATTTCAATTGGGTGGTAAAATACCGAATCCAAGTGTGCATGCACATGTGTGCATGCACACCTATGCCATGTGACACACAGACCTGCCCCTAGGGCATGTCTGTGTGCCACATGTCACACGTGCCTGAATTCGGGGTGCTAGAGGGTGTCAAAGTGACACCCCCTGCACCCTTGCAACATTCGGTATTTACCGATTCGGTAAATACCGAATCGGTTTTTCCCATTGATTCCTATGGGCTTCACAGCCCATAGGAATCAATAGGGAATACCGATTGTTTCCGAATCGGTATTCCAAGTTAAAAAATTACCTACATCTCACCCCTTCATATTTACCGATTCTTAAACACCGAATCGGTAAAATTCGGTATTTAAGAATCGGTAAATATGACTTACCTACATCTGGCCCTAGGAGAGCTCCTTTTGCTGGTGCCGCCCCTCGGGCTGTTCTGCAGACTGAGGCGCGTCAGGAAACACTCCGCTGCCTTTTTCCAGCGAATGCGGGGTGTGGGCTTCTCTCCGCTGCCCCCGCGACCCTGCTGGCGTAAATCCGCAGCAGTGGGAGGCGGCGCACGCTCAAACCCGGTCACTCACTCTCTTTCTCGTTAGGGTGGATGCTCCGTTCACGCTCGCTAAGTGCATAGGATAAAAAAAACTGTACAATCTTTGGCATAGACAATCAGGCTAACTATGCTAAAAAGGCATCCTTTCCTGATTAAGGTCTGTTTAAGAATCCAATGGGCCGCTCCACCACTATATAACCCACTCAACGCTGCTCTGCTATGAAAATGCGGAGGGAGCGGCGTACGGCATCAAACGAGAGGAGCTGTGTGGTGCAGTACTGATACGGGGTTCGCAGGATGTAAATACGGGTCTTGGGTGCCGATGCGGCCGGTGGCAAACTTCCGACACCGGGCAGCAAGCACAGAGGGTCTCCACTTCACGTCAGCTGCAACGCTTTAACCACATTTAGACCTTTCTTCCCAGGTCTGACTTCTGGTGCGGTCGATTAACTAAATGTCCGTAACTTGGAATATTTGTTTGTCTCCAAAACTCCCAGGAGCCCGCCCTACACAATAGACAACCTTCAGCGCCACGTGCGGGCTTATCTCTCGTCTTCAGATGCTCTTTAATATGCAAGCAGTGGTGCATCATGGGAAAGGACATTCCTCCAGGATAGTTCTTTTTTGTGCTCCTTTGGCTCCCTCAAGTGGCCAAGCGGAGCAACAAACATGTAAAGAATCAGTGACACTCGGTTTAAACCGGGTTATCTGATTTTCAGTTGGTAGGGTACTGTCGTTTACAGTCGGTTTTAACTGAATTACGGACAGCCTACCTATATTGAATATCTCTACATAAGACATGTCGTCCATATTGAATATATATCTGCCTAGAGTTGTTGCTTGCCTTGCATAGAGATGTCTTCCTGAGAATTGTTGCCTGCATTGAATCTACGTCTGCATAAGATGTGTTGCCTGAATTCACTTGAGGAAACAACCAACCATTTATCCTGCATACTGTGAGAACCCTACGTCACCACCCTAACAAGAAGTAGATAGATACTTGTTCATATAAATGAAAGTAGAGGGGTGTCTCCTTATTGTATGTGCTTTACTCTGTCAGTGTGAGAGTATGCTGCACAACTACTTTACACATAGCCTCGGACGTGCCTACCTGCCTCGCGCCAAGCTACCTTGTCAGAGTCAGTGGCCCCTGGGGCCCTGGGTCTAACATACTGCGACAGTTTCATTGCTGAAACAACGTTATTGGTGGCCAGGACTTTCTAAACAGACCAAGGCTTTTGTCCTTAACTGTGACATCTGCCAGCAGATGAAAGGTTCCACTGTAGCACACCTGGCACAGACATTTTTTATTGATATTAGACAGACCATATTAGATATTAGACATGTGTCTATTTGGACCACTGCAGCCCCCTACAATTTGTCGAGGCTTACAAGTACATTTTGGTGCCATTGGATTCAGGCTTTAGATACCTGTGGGTTATGCCTCAGCGCTTGGCTGACATCCGAACTGTTATAAAGGATTTGTGAGTGTTCCTAGGGACATACGCAACTGGCACATTACATTCTGACCGTAGCCCCGTGTTTGGCTCTCGGGCTTACAAGGAAGCCATGGGAGACGTTTGGTTGTAGCATTGCGGTACTCCTTCCATATCATTCCGAGGGAAATTTGATTGTGGAAAGGAAAAACCAGGACTTTAAGCAATCCTTAACAGCAAGGGTATAAGGCTCAGGTGGCAGTTGGGTCAATCACCCATATAGGGTCCAGAGGGCACTTAATACCATGCCAAGAAGCTCCCTGGGAGGCTGTACTCCTTATGAGGCCCTATTTGGGATGAGAATGTGGGTACCCCTCCTCGATTGTGGCAGCACAGTGGCGGAAGAAAAAGAGTTTGTCATCAATGATCGTTTGGCTGTTTTACAGGAACTCAATGTATTCCGGGCATCGCAAAGCAAAGTCCAAGTAAAACGGACCACCACTGGGGAATTCAAAGCTGTTACAGCAAGACCTGCTTGGGTCCCAAAGATTGGGGACCTGGTCAGAGAATAGATTGTGGCAAAACAGAATTTTGGCCATTTTACAGAACACCTGTAACTGTTTTGGCTATGGAAGGAACAAGAACTGTACTTCTTCTGCTTCTTGCCAGCAAAAAAGAAAAGAGATTCATCTCCATTGATCTGATCAAACCACACTATGAGGCCGATACTGAATAGCAGTCCGCGTGGGCTCCTTGGCAGCCGCCGATCTCCTCTTGCTACTATACAAGAAGTTCAGACAAAAAGACTTACAATATTCGAAGATTCTACTCTACAAAGTAACAGAGTTGCCAACAATGGAATAGAACTCGTGCCTATTGAAATTGAATAACAACAAAATTCAAATGAAACACAGATCGCAATTCGGCCTAATACCGATATCTATTTGAATATGCCTCAAAATTAGTCATTTGCCAGTTCAACTAAACCTGCTGAGCTACCAAAGATAGATTGAACAGCATCTGGCTACTTCATCGATTTTGATACCTTCTCTATTGATCCGAGTGAACCTGTGTCGCTGCCAGCTCCTGTTTCCCGAAAAGACATTTTTTATAATATCTACCTTTGGCTGGCTACAGCTCTGGATTGCAATTGGTCTACTGTTCCCAGTCCTCTGGATAGGTGTAGTGACTGTATTTGTCTTACTCCTAAATGGACATTATCTCCCACAACGCTCTGTAGTATCACATGTGAACATGGTCCTGAAACCAAATAAATCATCTCAATGTAAATAAAGAGGCCTGCCCTTTGTGAACATTACAGCAGTTCCGATTCCTGAAGGGATAGTTTGGGATAGTGTTTCATAAGATGTATTTGGTCCTACTGAACTTTTTAAAATACTACATGCATTTAAAATGTCTTTGAATGATATCATCACATCCGTACATTCTCTGATGATCTATCTGATGTAGAACAAAGTGTTGCTTTTTTCCAAAAAATTGTACAATGATACATCTGATTTTGACACCATTTATTGTTATCAACATTATAGTCATACATTTTTGTACAAAGCAAGTATCCCACGTAACATGTTCACTTACCAATAATTGGAACATTGCCTGACACCACCGAAAGGTAATTCACAAATGTTTACACACAAGTTTGCTTATTTTTCTGGGTTTAACAGTTCAGACCCAACCTCATATTATTACTAGATTGCACCTACACCTGCAACGAAAAATATGCTTACTAACATGAAACAGATATACTCTACTGCCTTTATTTCCCAGCTGTCTTCACAAGGGTTCAACTTTTGGAGGGACACAATAGACAATCAGTTTGGGGACTAAAGATTGGCAGGTTCAGGGGACTGAGGAGTTATTTAGACTGTGTTTCCTATCACAACAGATTGTTTTCCTGAACAATACAGTGCAACAAACTTCCTGCCTTGGACTAGCCAAGATCAAGGACTTGAACACACCACAGATTCCCTCACTTTCACACTTTGAAGGATGACAAAATTATACACAGCATGATGGGGATAAACTAGATGACATTATACATGATGGTTCACACAATTCATAAGACTTCAATTTGAAGGGATGGTTGGTTTGGCCTGCAGACACGAATAGGTGTCAATCAAGATTCAGATGTACCACCGAAGGGTTTAGTATTCATAGGCCTGATCAGCGCTATGAACAACAGGAACATCCGGGGGAGGTGACATCATATAGTGTTGGGAAGTTATGCTAATAGAGGATAAAGACCTCAACACTGTCCCAGGTGAAACAACACTTATCCTTACTTTCAGATGACATGGATCTTAGGGATTTTTTTTAGGTGCCCGGAAACCACGTCAAAAATGCTTCTTATGGAAGATCTCTCAATAGGAGGCTGCAGAGAGATTACGTGAAATAGATAGGGCTAACCTAGAAAAGGGATTGGCAGTGGTCAACAATGGCTTGACCACAATAACATCAAGGATTTATTCACTGGGCAACATTGTGTCTTTAGCTATACATGTTATAGAGATGCAAAGTATACAATGTTGCACACTGAAAATTTAGACCAATTACCTTTTACCATAACTGAATCACCTTCCATAGAATGATTAATCCTTGGCCATTTAACATTGCCAGTGACAACATTTCAATTTCAATATTTCCTACAATACCACCAGGTAGGAAGGTATGAAGCGTTGGGTAAGGAGTACATCCATTAAACGTGGGAGTTGCCGTACAGATTTAGATGCAGGAATAGTGATACTGAAGACTTTCTCAGCGGTTCAGACTGCGAGAATTCGTTAAGTGGATCTTTGATTTGATCTTGTCACTTGAAAGGGTCCCCAGTTGCCATGATTCATCCAGTGTTCAAACCACAGTTGAACTGGAGTTGTTTTTAGGTTGCTGTGGGGTGCCGCCAGGCATTGCATATCTGGTCACAGTAAGTTCCAGGGTTACTTGTTGTATGCAAGTATTGTTTCCACTGATCCACACAGTCAGGGAGGTGCTGCTATTGGCTTCAGAGAATGTTTCCCTCATACAGTTTGATTACCTGAGCAGACTGAAAGCCATAATTTTACAGGAAGAGGTGGCATTAACCTCGGCCTGCGAGACTTTTCATCTACAGGTTGCAAGGCCTTCAGCTGAGATACAGGCCCTAGTCTGAACTAACTTCCCGCTTCATTTCGGGGAAATGGTACAGCATATCTTTAACATGTCTGATACGAGTGGGATAGTACACCTATTTAAGACCATAGGTTCTGGGCTATTAAGCACCTTTCAGATGATTTTAGTAGTTATTCCAACTTTGATACACTGCTTATTTGGAAGCATTTTTGGAGGTCTTCAACTGATCCTGCTACTCATCCTGGTTTGAATTTTTCTGCTACGCAATGGACGTCTCAAGTATCAAGGAGATGGAAAAAGCCCAGTGGAGCGACGTTGCAGTAAACGCATGGTACTCCATCTGGGCACAACTTAGCTTCGGGAACTGAGTGAGCAATGGTTTCTGTCATTCATATCAGTCTGGATTGACTGCATCTTGACTGTACTCTACTGCTTATTCTGTGGACAAGATTACGTGTTGGACATCTGTCTAACACTTCCACCGGTTGCGCCTCCGAATGTGGATGTACTGCTGGACCCGTTAAAGGCCCTTGTAGTGCAGTGTCCTCAGCTTATTCCAATCCTGAGGTCAGTATTCTTAGAGCCACCATGGGATGATTCAGCTCCTGTTGAAATGGACACTGGCTTTGCCCCAGGCTTACAGGCATCGAAAGCTTCCTCAGCAAAAGCTGTGGAAACCAGAGGTCACCTTTGCTCCATAGACCTGATCCAAGAGGTGTTACAAGGACCGTCGTCTGCGAATGCAGGCAACAGTGATGTTGCGTCTCCTGCACACGACACATAAACATCTGGCTCTCCGTGTGCTGGGAACAATTTGGCCTATTTTTGAAAACAACTACAAATGGAATGCATAAACAACATTTTAGTTTTATTTTTCCTCTTCTACTTTCACTGAGCGCTATGGCTTTTGGCGTGCTCAGTTGGTCTGACAATATATTGATTTTAGAGGACTCATAGAGCTTTTACCTGTAAATCATTTTTTTAAACACATACTATGTTTTAGGCTTATATTTTAAGCTAAATTTTTATGCTTTTAAAACATGCATATTTTAGCAATTAGTATTATTTTGTCCAGTTGGATGAGGAGTGGGTGTTATGAACCCCAATGTACCCGAATATAGGCCTAGGTATTTTACGCAACCATGTACCTACATCTGCCCTACTATTGTTCTACATAACAGGTTTTGGTGCTGACCTTTTACCTAGTTGGGTGCTACATGACTATTGTGGGGTTTTCTCCAAAAACTAGCCTCATGTATTATGCATGAAGATTCTTAGTATCACAGCAGGATTACCATCTTCTGCACAATAACTCTGTATAAGGGTCCCCTCTGTCGTCATCCTTGCCCATAGGCCCATAGTACATTTCTAGGTGGAACCCCTGAGGGTACCTTTTGGGTATATAAGCGCTACATCTTCACTAAGCAAATCAGAGGAGAAAGACTTCCATGCTGATAAACTGACGCGAGACACTGAGGTCCCTGCATGTAGGCACTCCATCACGCAGTGGTCTGACATGCATTGAAGGGTGTCCATCTCGATACTAAGATGGGGTCCTTCGCTCTCCCACATTAAGTAATGGGGTTGGCTCTATCCTAAGGGGATTCTTGGCTACACACCTACATACATACCAGGTACATTTAGGAACATCTATTTAGAGTTTGCATCGTAGGAGTACGCATTTTTACTGTTATGTTCATATGTCGGCATATATTCATTGTTTTAGCACTATGGTAGAATTCTACCTTTTCTTTACTCAATTGGTGCTCATTCCCAAATTTTTCTGTTTGTTTCTAAAGGTTGTTGGAACACACATATTTTATACTAGAATGACGCTGGTTCACAAAATACTTATTGATAATGTCCCACTGTTTATTCTGTGTATCTCTGAGAGGCAAAGTAAGCATGAGTGACTGAGCAAAAAGTACTATATTGTTTCCATGATCCTTGAGGGGTCAGAGTTGTCATGTTTGATAGTCTCCAGAAACATTTTGCTCCTTGGTAAGAGGGGCTCATAGTGGCACTGTGAGCTAGCTGGTCTATAGACTGACATATCCTGGTTCCCAAAGTTTAAAATCTGGGCGTGGCTATAGATCAGAAACTTGATTTTGAAGCTTCAGTTAAATCTGTGTCACCTTCCAGTTTTTTCATCCTAAAAGCCATAAAAAAAATCCTACCACTGATTCCCAAAGAAAGGCTACGGTGGTCACATCTCTAATCCTCTCTAGATTAGATTACTGTAACAGGCTATATCTCGGCATACCTATTAAACAACTCCAAAGGCTCCAAATGATCCTAAATGCATCCGCCAGACTTCTTTTGGGGATTCCCAAATTCCAGTCTGTGGGTACTCATCTCCAAAGATTGCATTGGCTGCCAATAATAAAACAGATCAAGTTTAAAACCCTGTGCATTACATACAAGGTACTTCAAGGGGCCTGCCCTCAGTTCCTATGACGTTCACTGCACTGGTACTCCCCAAACAGATGTCTGGAGCAAAAGTGATACTTTCCCAGAGAGTTTTTAAGCCTTACTGGGGCGGCAGAAAATTCATGGGGGGAGCTACCACGCTCTGGAACTCCCTTCGGTTTAGCATCAGAAATCTTCCCTCTCTGACGCTGTTCAGTAAAGCCATTAAAACCTGGCTGTTCACTGATTAATCCCTTATGCCTGCTTCCTGGTTTGCTAGCACCAAGACACCTTTTGGTAATTGTGCACTGTATAAATTTATAACATACCATAACATATCCTTTGGGGGTGTCTGTATTCAGTATGGACCCCAATCCCTTAGTTTATGTTGTCTAAATGTGCAGATCCTATATAGATTTGTAGGAACTACATGACAATCTGACACAGAACTTTGGAATCCATGTCCAAAATTCTATATTACACAGCCATGTGGCAAAGGAGACTTTATATTTTTGCTGTGCTTTATATTTTAGGAAACAATACTTTTTATTCTTCCAAAGTGGCTTCTGGACATGAAGATCAGGGTAGAAGGAATCTGGAACATGAGAGGGAAGAAGAAAAACTGGCAGTTGTCGAGACAAAATCTATTGTATGGACGTTTTTCAGCATTTCATCAGATGAAAAAAATGACATCCAGATACATGACACGCATTGAATCGAAAGAAGGTCAGCAAAGGTAAATAAGAGTAATACTGCTTCTGAGCCACCCCAATACACAAACATATTAATGCACGGCATTTATGGCAGTTCTTTGCAGAAAAACTCAACTAAAGAGGGGCAGTGAACAGGCGAGTACATCTTTTGCAATCATACTGTGTGGCACCTCTGCTGGAGATCAATTGCCTGCAAAAATGCTACAAGACAAGCAGTAAGCCATTGACCACTGTTAGTAAACTTTGGGATTGCATTCTTTAATGTGTGGCTGGGTCACCTGTTGTGTTGTGCAAAATCAGGATGTTTAGCTGAAGCAAATTATGGATCTCAATCCACATGTCAGGTTCTGCGACTCACAAATTGCGATTTTTAGTGACTTGCAATTTGCAAGTCGCAAAACCAGATGAACAACAGTGTTTCAGCCACTGTTTGCGCTTAACAAATGGGTCGCAAGGGACCTGCTTCCTTAATAATCATGAGGCATGTCGCAATTTGTGGCCTATTGGGAACGGCTGGAACTCACAGGTATGGTGGACTGCTGGTGTCAGCAGACCACCATGTCTATGACTGCCTTTGAAATAAAGTCGTTTTTTTTAATGCATCCCGTTTTCCATAAAGGAAAACGGGATGCGACCACTGCGCCTCTGGCCTGGTCGCCCCCTCAGCCTACCTGCTTACCTGCTGCCCGCTGCACCAGATCCTCGCTGCCCGCTGCACCAGATCCTCGCCGCTGACGCTGCCCCAGCCGCCGCAGGGCCGCCCTCCGAGCCTCGGCCTCCCGTTTTCCCGCCGCTGCCAGCCAGCGGCCCCGCCCCCCCGCCAGCCGTTGGTCGGCCCGCTCCCGCCTCCCCGCAGACCCTCCCTACCGGCTCCCTTCTTATGACGCCCCCGGAGCGACCGCGCAGCGGACGCGCGCAGCGGGAGCACCGAATGAGCGCCGAAGGTGCGCCAAAGGTAAGCCCGTCTACGCCCGTCCGTGCCTGGACCGCGCCCAGTGCCAGGACCCCTGGCCCCCACCGTCGGAAGCCGACCCGGCGGACCTACGACGCCACCGAACTCAACGCACTCAACACCGGCCGAACCCCGGGCTGCTACCGAGCCACACCGAGACGCACCCACGGATCCTTCAGCTGCCACTCCTGTAAGTTCACCTGCAACCGGACCCACGCCACACCAGCACCACCCACCTGAAGTGCATCCTGATCAAAACCCGCTCCGTCCACAGACACGCCGTCGAGCTCTGGAACCTGCTCGACACCACAGACCCAGACGTCGCCTTCCTCACGGAAACCTGGATGAACGACTCCTCAGCGCCCGACATCGCCATCGCCATCCCAGAGGGTTACAAGATCACCCGAAGAGACCGCGACAACCAGACTGGAGGAGGCCTCGCCATCATCTACAGGGACACCATCTGCATCAAGACCAACACCGACGACACCCTGACAACCGCCGAACACCTGCACTTCCAGATCCACACGGACCCCAAAACCACCCTCAGAGGCACCCTGATCTACCGACCCCCGGGACCACGCACACAATTCAGCGAGGACATCGCCGACTTCATCAGCCCGCACGCCCTCCCCTCCGCCGACTACATCCTCCTGGGGGACATCAACTTCCACCTGGAGAACAACAACGACCGCAACACCACCACCCTGCTCGACAACCTCGCCACCCTCGGTCTCAAGCAGCTGGTGTCCACCCCCACCCACCTCGCCGGACACACACTCGACGCCGTCTTCTCATCCAGCAAAGACATCACCTTCAGCCACACCACCGGACTCCACTGGACGGACCACAGCTGCGTCCACTTCACCTTCAGAAGAACGACGATCCACCACCACCAGCAACAGGTTGCTCGAAGAAGCTGGAACAAGATCACAGCCGACCAGCTCGCCGCTTCCCTGAGCCAGCACCCTCCCGCCAGCTCAGCGAACCCCAGCCAGGCCGCCGACAACCTCACGAAGTGGATCAGCAACTGCGCGGACGAACTCGCCCCACTGAGGACCCCGCCCAACAGACCCGGCAGCAAGAAGGCCCCATGGTTCACCGACGAACTCATGAGTTCCAAGAAGAACTGCTGAGCCCTCGAGAAAGACTGGAGAAGGGAACCAACTCCGCACAACATGACCACCCTCAAGCTTGCCACCCGGAAGCACCACCAACTGATCCGCACCACCAAGAAAACTGCATTCAAGGACCGACTGGACAACAACGCACACAACTGCAAGGAACTCTTCAACATCGTGAAAGAGCTCTCCAACCCCAACGCCGGAAACAACGACATCACCCCTTCGCAAGACCTCTGCAATTCCCTCGCCTCCTACTTCCACAACAAGATCGCGGACATACACAACAGCTTCAGCACTCAACCGACGCACGCCACGACCGAACCACCGCCCCCCACCACCACCCTCCGCGCCTGGACGCCGATCAGCACCGAAGACACCGTCCGCATGATGAACTCCATCCACTCCGGATCTCCAACCGACCCCTGCCCTCACCACGTCTTCAACAAGGCCGACGCTGTCATCGCACCCCACCTGCGGGACATCATCAACACCTCATTCGACACCGCCACCTTCCCGGAGAGCTGGAAGCACGCCGAACTCAGCGCCCTACTCAAGAAACCTACAGCGGACCCCACCAAACTCAAGAATTACCGCCCCATCTCGCTCCTCCCGTTTCCAGCCAAAGTCATCGAGAAGATCGTCAACAAACAGCTGGCCACCTTCCTCGAGACGAATGGATCCCTCGACCCCTCACAGTCTGGCTTCCGAGCCAACCACAGCACCGAGACCGCCCTCATCGCTGCCACCGATGACATCCGAGCCCTGATGGACAACGGAGAAACAGCGGCCCTCATCCTCCTAGACCTCTCCGCAGCTTTCGACACTGTCTGCCACCGCACCCTAGTGCAGCGCCTCAGCAACGTCGGAATCCACGAGAAGGCACTGGAATGGATCATCTCCTTCCTCGACGGAAGAACACAGAGAGTCCGCCTACCACCGTACAAGTCAGAGGCCACCGGAGTCATCTGCGGTGTCCCTCAAGGATCCTCGCTGAGCCCCACCCTCTTCAACGTCTACATGAGCCCCCTCGCGGCCATCGCACGCCAACACAACCTCAACATCATTACCTACGCCGACGACACCCAGCTGATTCTCTCCCTCACCAACGACCCCGCCACCGCCAGAGCCAACCTTCATGAAGGGATGAAAGACGTAGCCGAGTGGATGACAACCAGCCGCCTGAAACTGAACTCAGACAAGACGGAAGTCATCATCCTGGGCTCCTCGCCCTCCGCCTGGGACGACTCCTGGTGGCCCCCTGCCCTGGGCACCGCACCCAAACCGACAGACCACGCACGCAACCTGGGCTTCATCCTGGACTCCTCCCTCTCCATGACCAGACAAGTCAACGCAGTCTCCTCGTCCTGTTTCAACATCCTGCGCATGCTACGTAAGATCTTCCTGTGGATCCCCACCGAAACCAGGAAGACGGTCACCCAGGCACTCGTCACCAGCCGTCTGGACTACGGCAACGCCCTCTACGCCGGAACCACCGCCAAGCTCCAGAAGAGACTCCAGCGTATCCAGAACGCCTCGGCGAGACTCATCCTCAACGTCCCCAGACGAAGCCACATCTCCAGACACCTGAGAGACCTGCACTGGCTCCCGATCAACAAAAGAATCACCTTCCGGCGCCTCACCCACGCACACAAAGCCCTACTCAACCAAGGCCCAGGATACCTCAACAGCCGCCTCAACTTCTACGCTCCCAAACGCCACCTCCGATCGACCAACCACGCCCTCGCCGCCGTCCCCCGCATCCAAAGAGCGACAACAGGAGGAAGGTCCTTCTCCTACCTGGCCGCCAAGACCTGGAACTCCCTTCCGACCCACCTCCGCCTGACCCAGGACCACCTCTCCTTCAGGAAGAAGCTCAAGACCTGGCTGTTCGAGCAGTAGCAGCACCCCCCCCCCCCCTAGCGCCTTGAGACCCTCTGGGTGAGTAGTGCGCTCTATAAATGTCCTTGATTGATTGATTGATTGATTGATGCATTTTCAAAAATGAAAATGAAAAGATTTATTTTAATTTTTATTAGTGGGCAGTGGTCTGTGGGACTACTGCCTGCTCTGAAAAGCATTTTTTTTCGAAAATGTATCGTGTTTTCCTTAGAGAAAAACGGGATGCATTTCCAAAATAAAAATGAAAAAGTTTCATTTTTTTGGGGAGCTGTGGTCCGTGGGACCATTGCCTGCTCTGAAAAAATGTTGGTGTCCCCATTCACATAGGGGAAGGGCTCCAAGGGACTCCCATCCTGTTTGCGAATGGCTTACCACAAATTTGAAATTGGTGGTAATCTGCTAATGTTTTGCAACTGCATTTTCCAGCCGCAAAACATTCATTATTACCAGTGCAACTCACTAATAGGATGGGACATCCTTTACAAGCCCCTTACTAATAGCGAGTAGAAAACCCAGTTTTGCTATTCATAATAGGTTACCGACTTGCGAATTAGAGTTGGTACATAGGAAAATTCATTTTACCCGATGAGCCATTTGCGACCGGTAAAATGTGTCGTACATCTGGCCCTCCATGTTTACAAAAACCTTTTTTAGGTTTTGCCTAGCAATGCGTGCGAAGTACGCATGCGCTAGCAAAACCTCTTGAGTTCTATGTCGGGTGATGACCCGCCTCTGTCTATCATTGGCTAGCTCCATAAATGGAGGCTAGCCATTGGGAGACAGAGGCTGTCAATCGCGCTTTCTCTTGAAAACGCGATTCGGGGGCGTTTCTGGTGCTTTTTTTAAGCCCCGCCCCTTTGTCCCGGGCCGCGCTGCGATTGGCTGCCGGCCCGGGACACCCCCGTGACGTCAGCCAATCACAGCGCGGCCCGGGACCTGACTTGTTTATGTATGACTTCTGAAAATTCTAATCCTGAATTTTTATGGTGTATACACTGCAAATGGCAAAATTGTAGACAGCTTACGCCCCCGAATCTGGTCCGGGATTGACGGCACCCGCCCTCATTGCAGCCGCCGTAAATTCTGAAGTGGTTGGCCGGCCGGCCGGAAGTCCCGCCTCCGCCCGGAGACGCATGGAGAAGTGCTGGATGGTGCGGGGCTCCCGTGTGCTGAGGGAGCCCCGGGGGAAGAGACAGCAGGAGCGGAGCTGTGTTCCTCCAGCTGACGGATCCGGTGAGTTTGCAGAGAGGGGAAAGCTGAGCGGAATCCTGGCCCGCCTCCTCTCTGCAGATATGCTCTGACTCCCCGCCGCCTCAGGTACAATAAGCGCAGTGGCAGGACACGGAGGCGGCGCTGCTGCTTGGGCAGCTGAGGATCGGTAGCCCCTGCGCCTACCTCCAGTCCCGAGCACGTTTACTTGGCACAGGAGCGGAAGACGCAAAATACCCCCCCCAAACAAATGGCATTGTCATTTACAACAGCTTTCACCTTGCATCCATTATGTATCGTCTACATTTTTTCCCCCATGATGGCAGCCCTGTTTACTCACAGAGACTACTTCAGTAGTTCTGTTCGTTTGCAGTCTTTCTTCTCTTTCCACGGCTTCGGTGATGCTCGGTTTACAAATTGTGCCATGGCGGGAGGTGTTGTATGTCAGAGCTTCGCTGTCATTAGTAGGTTCTGTGGGACCTTCTTATCTTGAACCATGCAGAGGGACGTCGGCAGCTTCCCGCTTTCCCCGGCGGTAAAAGTGAAGCTTATCAGCGCCGGCTTCCAGAGTGCTCAAGACCTTCTAGAAGTCAGTCCTTGCGAACTCAGCAAAGGTACCATTACCAAGTTATTCCGACCATTCTGCCTTCCCGCCGTCCATTCCCGCCCCCCCCCTCCCGCTGTCCGTGTGCTACAAAACCTTTCCGACCATTCTGTTGTTTCAAGTCGATTCCCTCGATCCAGCTGCTGCACATGAAATTGTCTCCTTTGCTGGTTATCGGTCTGAAGTTATAAATGGCCATTAAACCTACTTTATCTGACGTTCTAGCTGTAAACATGCTGTGCAGTATCGTACTTTGCACCAGACTGCAAACTTGTGTGTGTGTCACTGATTAATTTGTTCTCTGTGACACCGACTTAGATGCTTGCAGAGATAGTCCTAGCGCCACTCATCCCTCCACGTTGGTACTCATCACAATGTCAAGAGAAGAGCCCTTAACGTGGTTGTAGGTGGTAGGCAGGAAATGAGAATGTAGGAGGGTCAAAGGGCTAGTAGAGGGTATGTGGGGGCCGGAGGCGTCTCAATTCTGTGCCAACAATCAACACGCTCTACAATATCAAATGTATAGCCTATGTTGCCACTCTTAACAAAAAGACGTAACGGAAATTAAGTCCGAAGTAGAACTTGTACGATTTCTCCTTTGTCAGCCCACGGTAGTAGCAGTGGCGTCACTTGGGGGATGCGGACCGCACCAGCACATGGGGTGACACCAATACGCTGTGTTGTCCAATGTCCAACTTTGCAGCCTCGCCTCTGCCAGGTGTACCGAGGCTTTAACAGCGAGCAGCTGGACCACGTGTACCAGAATGCACCTGTGATATGTGAAGCTGTTGCTGCCTCAGAGGTCCTGGTGCTGGGCAACAGAGGAGGGAAGATAGACAGACGCAACGTGGACTCCTACTGAGCCTAGAGCAACGTGGGACGGGGCACAGAAGGACAGACAGAGGGCTGACCTCTTACTGAATCTCCCCAGAACGGAGGAGAAGCCGGCCCGGCGGCCGGTAACGCCCCAGTGAAGCTCAGCAGGCAGAGAGAGGGGGAAGACGGCGATCTGCAGGGGTCAAAACTCCTGCTGGCGTTAAGAGCAGCCGGGGTAGGGCAGGCGGGTGTAGCGCGGACAGACTGATACAGTCAACTGAACTCCCTCCACGCACTGGAATTTACCGGAGCATCTGTGCCTAGTCGAGCTCCCTCTGCTGCTCCAGGAAGAGCAGGTGAGTGTCTGTTGTTACTGCTGAGGTGTGTAATGTTCTGCTGAGTGTCTGTGATCCTGTCTTGAACCCTACGCAGCCTCCTTTACTCCGTACAGTATCAGGAACACAAGGGTGTAATTATGGTAGTATGCTGACGTTTGTGAATAACCGGTTGCTACTGATGTCGGCAGCCTTGAGGTGCTTGGATGATACTAAGGTGGGTGTAGTGTCGGTACATACATAGCAGAATCCAAGCAGGGTCCTGCATGAGGGCTGGCAGTAGTACAGTGCGAAGATGGGTGGGTGTGATGGAACATCAGATGCATTCGCTACAATCTGCGTTTGCATCAATATTTTCTGAAGGTCGGTCCTGGCAGTGTGTGTTTGGAGTACTTGGGGAGAGGGGGCGTAATCTCCTAACGCATGTGACCCCGCCCTGGTTAATTTGTAAAGCAAAGTGTGTGGAGAGAAGATGGCCACGTGTGTCTCTTGGGCTGCTGCGTCCAGTTGGCAGAGGGGTGGGGGAGATCCCCCTGCCTTCAACTCACGTTTAATGCCTACTCAACACAACCAAGTGCGTCTAAAGAGGCGACAAGTGTGTGCATGCGGGTTAGATGCCCACTATTATATGCGGCGGTGCCAGTGAACCTTTTTAGCCTGTAGCATTTTCGCATTTAAATATTGACACAGTGCGATGTTAAAAGCGAAACTACAAGTCCCAACATGCAAAGTTCTGTTGACTAACATATCAGGATTGACAAAAGTTATCACACATGGACACTTTTTGACCGTGTTTCCTTCTGTCTTCCTTTGGGTCATTATAGACCCTCTTTTCTCTAAAACTCATACATTTAAGGAATAAAAGCTCAAAGAGGGTGGAGAAGTCCGAATCGTTGAAACCTGGCTTTAGACACATGGAAGCAAACGACCCGAGAGGCAAGAAAATTAGGCAGGAATGTACTTTCTCTGTATGCTTGAAGACAACCGCACACTGAGCCATTTCTTCTAAACTCTGTAAAATAAGTGTAACTTTCTGTGATTGAAACAAATAACGTTTTGTCTAATGGAATTATCCCTTTCCAAGTTCCGCAGCAGCCCGATTTTGGAGGAAAGATCTATATTACAAAATGTATGCAGCGGGGTCAGTGCGCCTCGAGTGAAGGAAACAGGAAATCCTCATGTGAGGCTGGGCTGCTGATTATTTTTCTGCAGCACGAATACTGTCGAGTCCTTCCGTGGCGCTTGCAATGTTAATCAACTTAATTAAATTTGAAGTTTAACGAACTATAAAACTGGCCATACATACAGTTTGCTGCTCTTTAGAATTGTATTACGTAAAGCAAGTACCTTTGATCAGATATGCAAGAGTAGCATGTTTACGGAATTAATAACTTTTTGTTCGGGTGATATATTTGCATAACCTGACAATTTATATTTTACTTTGGAGGACATTCTGTGAACGTTCTATTTTTCTCTGGTGAAGGATTTTGTGCATTTTTAAAACTCAAATGAGGCCGAACAAATTATGATAATTCTCGCCTTTAGTACTCTTTAAAGGAAAACTTCGGCATAATAATCCAATCTGTGCATTTTAAGATAATACATCTTCAGCTGCTGTGTTTTTACCGGCGCCCGGTTGAATTTTTAGGTAAATTGACAAAAGGAATGTAACGCCCATATCCTGTTGAAAAAAGGTGCAATACATTAAGGAACCGGTTGCTACCGATTTTGCGTTCTTCACGCACCCTGCAGTATGTGAATATAAATTAATCACACCCTTGTATTTGGGCCCCCTCCTGTCCCCATACGTTTTTTTACATTTGCAATGCAGTGGGTGTGCCCTCGACCACCTAGGGTATTTTCTTTATCAAGAAGTTGCCTCTTTCCTTTGTTGTGCCGAAATGGTTGTGTTTGGAGGTCCATTAGCTGGGAAAATGGGAGAGCGCTTCCGCCGGTTTGTACTTAGCATGAAACAGCCTTATCTTTGGGGCAAGCAAGATTGCATCATAGTCCTCCACAGGCCGACTTTAGCCTGGGTCCCATACCCCGGCACTGATGGATTCTCAAAAGTTATAATATGCAGGAAAACATATAATGACATTTCCTAGGAGGAAGCAAATATTGGTTAGGCACGTACACCTGAAAACATTGAAAACATATGGTTAATCCCTATCTATCATATTTACCTAGATCAGGGTTCGGGAAGAACTTCAGACATGGGAACGCTCAGGTATGGGGACCAGATTCCGGGAAGGGTACGTCTACACGGGACACCACCTGGGACTGCTACTGGGACAGGACAGGGGGGCTCTGTGTGGGTGTGGGTGGGGGGGATCTGTGTTGGGGGTCTTGTGTGGCTGTGTGTGTGGGGGGCTCTGTGTGGCTGTGTGTGTAGGGGGGGGCTCTGTGTGTGTGGGGGGGCTCTCTGTGGGTGTTTGTGTGTGGCATTTGCGAGAGATTAAGCTATTGGCATTGTAAATGATAATGCCATTTATTTATGTTAAAAAAAACATAAATAAAAATGTCAAGAGCAATGCCAATAGCTCTAACTTTAACAAAGGCAAAACCATTGCATTGTAAATGCTTGTTTACTTTGGTTATCCCAGTTTTCGATTCTCTTTTTGAACAGTTTTTTAAAATTGAAATACCAGTGTTGTGAAACTAGGACTGTTTTCGTTTCCCCAAAAAATAAAAATACAAAAAGATTTCTATAAAAACAAAGAAAATGTTTTTTTAAAGACCAACTTTAATGGTATTTTCATGAAAAGAATAAACATGTATGTTTGTTTTGTATGTAAGTGAGAGCATGTGAGTAAAAGTATAGAAGACGAAAGAAAGGAGTGGATGAAAAAGAGAGAGAGAAAGTTAGTGAGAGTGTGTGAGAGGGTGTGAGTCAGTGAGAGATACCAAGAGGGTGAGTGTGTAGGATAAACAGCCAGTCACATAGAGAAATTGAAAGTGAAAGAGAATGTGAGAGACAGTGTGAGGGAGAGGAAGAGCATAAGACCAGGGATGCCTAAGAATTTGTGTGGAAGACTGAATGAGAGGTGATGAGTAAAGAGTGAGAGATTGAGTAAATGTTAGGTAACCACAGAGTGAAAATGAGGGGGAGAGTTAGATGGAGAGTGAGTGAGAAACAGTGAATACAAATGAAAAAAGATAGGCGGGAGAGTGTGAGGAAAACAAAGTACATGAGAGAGTGGACGAGTGAGGAAGGGAGTGAAAACTGGAGTGAGAAGGAGAGAGCAAAGAGTGAGTGAATATCAGCAAGAAAAAGTAAAGGAGTCAGTACTGAAATGATGAATAAGTGAAAATTAGGGAGTGAGTGAGAGAGAATGAGTGGGCATTTATGAAAGTGAGACAGTGAGTGAAAGACAATGAATAAAGGTCAAAGAGAGTACGAGGGACAATGAGTGCATAATAGAGAGAATACAAAATAAGTAGGAGACTGTGAAAAAATGAGTAAAGACTGAAGGAAAGTGAATGAGAGAGAATGAGTAAATCACTTAATGACTGAAAATATCAATGAGTAAAATAAGGCAATGAATGAAAGTGAGCGAATGGGAGAGTAAGTGATATGTTATGTTAAAAGGACTGACCGTCTTCCATGTGCTGCAGCGCACCATTCATTCTGGGATAATCAAGTAAAATGAGTTATTATTTGCCTAGCCATCTGCCATGCACTGCAATGTGCGATTTGTCCAGGATAATTGATTAAAATTAATTACTATTTGCCTAACTATAGTTATAGAATCATGATTAATGTGCTTACAAGAGCTTTGCTCTGTTTGCACTTTTGTAAACCACCTGTCCATATGAGTAGGACCCAGAACACCATAACTTAATTCCCTTTGACTTTCCACTTGCTGTATAATCACACTGTAAACACCTTCATTAAAACGTTGTGCTCTGGGATGTCTCAAACCTCTGAATGAGTTTTCGTATTCCTGTTCCATGCACTACAGTCTCTTCCTTCTCTGTGTGAGTTAAACTCAGCCTAATTGTGAAATGTCACTCTGATATGAATTGTCTGGGTCAGGGTCGAATAGCCAAAGAATTATTTTTTAAGGTTGATATTGTTAACAAATACATCGTTGGAATGTGGCATAACTTTAATGTGTTTATCCAGTTGATAAAAGATAAAAGAGACTGATAAAAGATTGGTTAAAATGTTTAAATAGAGGTACAATTGAAGGTGACAAAAGTGATTGCCAGAGCGGCAAAGCAATTGTGCGGTGGGTTGGGGCAATGATTTTGCCCCTTTATTTGTTTGTTCACTGGTGCCTAGGGGTTTAGGCACTTACCCTACCTGCACGCGAACTAGGAACATGATTAGTTCCGATCGGATATAATGGCAAAATAGAGTAACATGGAGTGCTCCCCAAACCCCCCATGCTGAGATTATCATTGTAAACCCGACTTGGGGAAGCACCCGCGATAATATTGATGAACTATGAAAACGAAGGATTGCAAAAGATTTGGTCACACATACGGAGTAAAAACCTGGGTTCTTGGAAGAAACCGAGGCGCATGGAACTTTTGACACAGGAAGCATGTATTCATTTCGAAATATTGTAATATAGCACTTGCCTGCATAGTACATAGTAAACCTTTTTTTATGGTGGAAAGGAGGATTGTGGGTTAAGTAGTTAAATTGGAAGATGGAAACACATCACACCGCCCCAACGGACAGGCAGCAATTAGAACCGTAATGAAGAGGAGTGGTTTAGGAAGGGAGGGGTTCAAATAAGGGTGTTTTCCCGAGATTGCTAGAAAAACGAAGCTGTTGATCATAGTGGTTAGAGCGTCCAGAACAGGTATGCAGTGTTATTGCCTTGGTTGAAAAGCGTAGGTGATGAGAGAGCGATAGGATGATTGTGAGATTTTTCACTTGAGGGATATCATGTAAGCAAGTCCGTAAGGGAGAGTAAATGGGCGTTTCAGTGAGAGATGTTGAGCTGCTTTTAATCTCCGCGTGTTGCGACTGAAAACGGGAAGGGAAAGGTGCACGAGATTTCTCAAGAAATACAAAAGTGATGAGGAACGCTTTTTTAGTATTTACCGACAGATATGTCCTATTACTTACCGGTAATCTTCATTACTCCTGGTCCCGTTGACCTCGTCCCATTCCTTAAAATATGGAGATAACCATCTCCATGACAGAAAAAAAGAAAAGGAGCATGCTGGGATACCCTACCTGCTCCCTCCCACTGGGAGTACATAAGCAGTACCAGCCCAGCATGCAGCCTGAAAATACCAAGCCAACAACAGGAAGGCCGGCCGCAAGGGAGGGAGGGAGGGAAGTAAGGAATGGGACGAGGTCAACGGGACCAGGAGTAATGAAGATTACCGGTATGTAATAGGACATTACCCCCAGGTCCCTCCTGACCTCGTCCCATTCCTTAAAATATGGAGAATACCAAAGCAGAGAACCCGGCCTTCCGGAAACCCACCAACAACAAGGGCACCAGACCAAAAAACAGTACCCCATAGGCCCGAACCAAGACCCCAAAGGCCAGAAGGGGACCGCCACGCAGAAGGGAGGCACAGAAGCATAGCCAAGCACCCAAGGGAGCAAGCAGAGGAGCCAAAACCCAGGCCCCCCCACCACGAACAAAGGAAGCCCAGGAGAAGTGCACGCGCCTCAACAGAGAACGGAGCCAGGAAAGGGCAAACAACCAGCGAGAAACCCCCAAGGGAGAAGCCCCCGGACCTAGGCCGCCAACAACCAGGGACCAACAGGCCAAACTAGCCCAAAGGAAAGGGCAGAAAGAACAGCCCGCACGGGGCGGAGGAGCCGAAGGAACAGGAAGGAAGAAAGCAGAGGGACAACCCCAACACAGCAGGGGAAGCCCCCAGCAGAACCAAAAAGAGGGCAGCAACAGGGAACCACAGAGGAACCCGGCCACAGGGCAGGAGCAACCAAAGGTCAACCCCCGCAGAAATGCCGCAGAGCAGCAGCCCCGAAACGGAAATCAACCGGGAGAAAAACCCGGCGCCCCAAAAACGACCAAGACCGGGGCAAAAACGAGGGCGCAGTCAAGAAAGACAACAAAGGCCCACACGGAACCAGGGAAACCAAAACCCCAGAACCGGACAGGAGGAACCGACCCCCAGGAGGAAAAAGGGACACACCACGGAACCACCGAAGGCGGAACCCCAAAGGCAGAAGGCCCACAACAAGGCCCACAGCCCAACCCCAAGAAACCCGCCGAAGAACAGGCAGGCCAGCCAGCCAGGAGGCACACAACACCGCACCACCCAGACCCAGAGGGAGAGGCAAAAAGGAACCCCCAACCAGGAAGGGGCACAGGAAAGGCACAACAGCCAACCACAGCCAGACCCCTCAGAGAAAAGAGAACCAGAGGAAGCCCGGCACCCAAACGCAAAGCGAACAGGACGCCAAAACAGGGACCGGAAAGGCAAAACCAACAAAGGCAGAGCCACGGCCTCCAGAGAACCCCAAAGAAGCCCAAGGGACACCACTCAACAAGGGAGCGGGAAGGGACCCCCCAGCACCAACGAGAGAGCAAAGGGCACAGGCCGAAAACAGCCCGCGCGGGGGCACAGGGCCAACACCAGGCCCCCCAAAGCCCCAAAATGGAAGCAAAGCCAACCGCAACCCAAGGCAGAACGAGAGAGGCGGGAAGCAGAAACCCGGCCACACACCAGGGGAGGCAGACATCCAAACCCCACAAGGAGCGAAAAGGCACGGCCAACAGGACAGGGCACAAGAGGGGAAACAGGGCAGCAGACAAGAAGAAACCCGAGCCAACACCACCAAAAAGGCCAAGACCCACCAGCACAGAGGAAGGGCACAACAAACCCAACCCCCCTGGAAACCAGGGGGAGACACCACCAGAAGGCAGACACCCCGAGCACGGGGCAAGCAAAAGCACCCGAAGGGAGCAAAAAGCGCCCAACAGCGAAAAAGGCAGGCAGGCAGGCAGGCAGGCAGGCAGGGCCGGCACCCAGACAGGCACACACCCCGCACAAACCAACAGAAGGGTAGGAACCAAGGGGCGAAAGGAAAGCACAGAGAGGCCACACACCCGGGGAGACCGACACCCAAAACCCACCAGCAGGGAAAGGGCACAGCACAGCCAGGAACGGCAGACAGGGAGCGGTGCAGGAGCCAGGCCCACGAAGAACAAGCGTCCACCGAAGGCAGAGCCAAAGAACCAGCCACAAGGCGCCCCCAGGACAGAGGAAGGGCCCAACAGCCCCCCCCCCCAACAAGGAAACAAGGGGAGGACACAGGAAACCCGCCGAAAGCCAGAAGGCCCGAGCAGGGCCCAAGCAAAGCACCCACAGAGAAAGCAAGAGGCGACCATCAGCGGATACCTCAGGAAACCCATAGGCACGAACCCGGACCGAACCCACAGGAACGCCAGGAACCGAAGGACAGAATGCCGCAAAAGCGAGCCAAGGCCCAGCAGGAAGACACCCCACCAGGGACGGCCACGCAGCAGGAGGACCAGAAGCCACAGCCACAGAGCACAGCACAAGCGGCAAACGAACCATGCCAAGCAGCAAGCACCAGAGGGAGAGGCCGGACGGAAACAGAAAAGAAAGCCAGCAAGAACCCCGGAACAGAAAGCACAGGGAGCCGCAGCAGCCGGAGAAGGAAAGAACAGGAGCCCGGCAAGGCCCAACCGGAACCCCCAAACAGGACACAGGTCAGGGGAACAGGAAGAAAAAGCCCAAACAAAGGTCCAAGGGCAAGCCAACCAAAGAGGCACGCCCAAGGCACACAGGGGAAAACAGAAGCGACCCCAGAACACAAAAAGGAAAAACAGGGAACCAGGGCGTAGGCAGGAAGCGTGAGGGAACGGACACCTCTCCAAGGGCACAAGTGCACCCACCAGGGGCGCAACAAGGGCAGAGCAGGAGGGCCCGAGCAACAGGGGACCCCCCGCAGCAAAAAAGACGGGCAGGAGAACGCCCGAGAGAGCCAAAAAGAGGGGGCCAACACACACGAAGCAGGAGGCCCCCACCACAGGAGAAACACCCCAGAACCCCCCCCAAAGGCGAAACCCAAGAGGAGGAGAAAAGGACTCCAAGGTGGCAGGAAAAACGCACCAGCCCACTGCCCCGAGCAACAGAACACAAGCAGCCGAGGAGGCACGGGGAAGGCAAATCAAGGCAGCAACATAAGAGCCAAGGCAGCACAGGAGACCAAGCGACATGCGGACATGAGCGGAGGAAACAGTGCAGGAAAACAGCACACACCCCACACAACCGGCAGGGAGACGCCCAGAGGACGACACCCACCAGCACCAGGCATGGACAACAGCAGGCAAAAGACGGAACCATGTCCAGCAAGGCCAACCCACCCATACACAGCCCCAACCGCCACATAGCGCACAAGGACAGTGAACAGGAAAGAAACAGGGACTACCGACACAAGGTACTCACCAGGGGGGCAGGAAGAGGGCCACAACAGCACCCCCCCACCCCCAACAGACCGGCCAGGCGCCCACCAGAACACCAGCGCCGGGCAGAGAAGTCCGCCCCGCCGAGGCCACAGCCTTTCACCGGCCACAGGCAGGGAGCCAAGGACCCGGCCCAGGAGGAACCTGCAAAAGAAAGACAGCAGGAAAAGCGGACATCAAAGAAAGAAACAGGGACCGCTACGCGGTACTCACCAGGAGGGCAGGAGGAGCGCCCCAACAGCCCAACGCCCCCCAAGAAACCTGCCCAGGCGCCCACCAGGACATCAGTGCCAGACAGAGCAGGCCACACCACACGCACATCTGGGGAAGAAAAAAACATCAGCCCCAAGTGAGGACACACCGGAAAAGACCCGCCAACAAGAGGCATAGCGAGGCAGAACCAGGAACGGAGACATGGCGCCAGCGCATGCTTTTTTTTCATTTAATCCAACGAGAACAACCTTTGTGCATACTTGACATGCGGAGATGAATTCAGCAGTGTCATCGACCTCAGAAGGATGAAAGGCTGAATGGACCCGCCAGGATCTGAACCAGCGACCACAAGTCGGAACACAGGCCCCCACTGCACGAACCAGAACAGCAGGGAACACCAAAAAACCCAAGTCCGCCCGCTTGTGCAGACCAGACCACCAGGAGTCGCCCAAGCAGCCATCGAACACAGACCCCAGCACAAGGAAACAGACAGCGTCCAGTCTGAAAGGGTAAGGTGGCATGAAAATCGAAGAAAGCGGATAATGGAAAGCATCACAGATCGGACATGAACATCACAAACCCTGGATTCAGGAAGCTAGCAGCGCCGTAACCAGCAAGCCAACGAAGGCACACAGAAAAGAAGCGAGCGAAGGCTGCTGGAGCAACAGCCACGGGCACAAGAAAGGAGACAATCACCGCAAAGCGGGACTCACCCGTAGCGGGGGCCGTAGTACCACGAAACAAGGCCCCCACACACCCAGCCTGCACCAGAAACCATCCAGCGTCTCGCCCGCCAGCCACAGGAGCAGCGCGTCTCCCACCCGGCCAAGCTCGGGGAGACGCGCCCAGGCGACCCGGAAGAACAGCGGGAAGACGGCGCATCAGCCGCACAGGGCCGGCAAACCGGAAGCAGCCAGGAAGAAGCCCCGCGACCCAGCAAGCCAGGCAGGCCGGGAGGAGACACCAGGAAACAGCACCCCTGCCCGCGAAGCCAGGCAGCCGGGCAGGGGAAGCAGAGAAGGACCAGCACGCCACCCCAGCCCAGCAGGAGCGGGCGCAGGCACCCAGGATAGGGTAAGTAGAACATCACAGCACACTCGAACAACCAATCTGTCGGAGACAGAAAAAAAGAACAGGCTGCATGCTGGGCTGGTACTGCTTATGTACTCCAAGTGGGAGGGAGCAGGTAGGGTATCCCAGCATGCTCCTTTTCTTTTTTTCTGTCATGGAGATGGTTATCTCCATATTTTAAGGAATGGGACGAGGTCAGGAGGGACCTGGGGGTAATGGGCAATGCACAGTAATTGGAGCACCCTGAGAGGGAATGCAGAGTATTCTGATCGTTAATCGAGTTAGCAATAATACCATAGTGAATCACATGATTGGGGGACATTATTTTAGAGAAGTGTTTGTGATTTTTGAAAAAAAAAGGGGTTTTCATGTTACATAAAGTGATGAGTTTTAAGGGGGTTAGTAAGCCGTTCTGTATATGGTATGCATAGCATGTTTTTAACATGAATGAGACTCACAAATGAGACACTATGCACCAAGTAATGATAATTTATAAGAACGTTACTCATTGAGCAGAGCAAAGCTGTTAACGGATATTTGTTTCTGTATTACTTCCAGCGTACCCTAACGAAGAGCACTTGATGCTCGAAATGCTTTGGTTTTTGAATAAACGCTGTTTTTGGAAGAACCCTGTGCTTCTGTCGTGCTTGTGCAAGAGGTCAGGATGGGCACAGCATTTGTACTAGAAATTTGAAAATTGCAACAAAATCCCGTGTGTGGAGTGACATAAAACATGAATAAAAGTGGAATAATGGATTTACCAGAGACTGATAAAAGATTGGTTAAAATGCTTAAATAGAGGTACAATTGAAGGTGACAAAAGGGATTGCCAGAGCGGCAAAGCAATTGTGCAGTGGGTTGGGGCAATGATTTTGCCCCTTTATTTGTTTGTTCACTGGTGCCTAGGGGTTTAGGCACTTACCCTACCAGCACGCGAACTAGGAACATGAATAGTTCCGATCGGATATAATAGCAAAATAGAGTAACATGGAGTGCTCCCCAAACCCCCCATGCTGAGGATATCCAGTTGTGTGGAACACCACCCCTTTGGCCCCGCTTGATAGTGCTGCACAAAACTTACCATGAACAACACAACACAAATATACTTCTCTTTTTAGAAACTTTCTTACAGTGTTTAACAAGACAACAATGCCTTTTCAATGAAAAGTCTGACCTAAGCTATTGATGCTTGTGTAATCTATCTATCTATCTATCTATCTATCTATCTATCTATCTATCTATCTATCTATCTATCTATCTATCTATCTATCTATCTATCTATCTATCTATCTATCCATCCATCCATCCATCCATCCATCCATCCATCCATCCATCCATCCATCCATCCATCCATCCATCCATCCATCCATCTATCTATCTATCTATCTATCTATCTATCTATCTATCTATCTATCTATCTATCTATCTATCTATCTATCTATCTATCTATCTATCTATCTATCTATCTATCTATCTATCTATCTATCTATATATCTATCTATCTATCTATCTATCTATCTATCTATCTATCTAGGATTATGTATTACCATACATACAAGAAGCCTCATCCAGAATTATTGAAGGAATGGGCGCAGTAAATGGCAAGGGTATGCAAGGGCATGCTTGAAATCCTAACAAAAATCGCCAAAAATGATTTTGAGACTATCAGAGCTGAATTATTTAAACTGAAGGCAGGATTGACCTGCTCAAGGAAGATAAGACAGTGAAGGATTTTCTTGATACTGCACGACAAATTGAAAACGTACAAACAAGAAATTAAGAATAAGAAAAGGAGAAAATGTCTATGGGATAAGAAAGATTATGCGGCGGGAAGGATTTTAATCTTCACAAAGAAGTATAACATTCTACGGCAACAACTCCGGGTGACTGAAAAGGAGACATACAAATAGATCTCAGCCTATGCCTCCAGCTCGGAAATGAGTTCTGTACCAGGGGACTCCCCAGGATAATCACTCAACACGAAAGAATCAGATGTTTTTTATTAGGAGAATTCAAACTATTAAATCAGAACCAGGAGCTACCCAGAAAGGGCAAACACAGGACATGAGCTAGAGGGCGTGGAAGAGGCACCTGCAGAGGACGAGAAAAGTAAGAAGAGGCAGAGGAGGTCTGAAGATCAGAAACTTTTGTCAAAACTGCTGCTAGTAAATGGTGAGCAGACTATCATTAACCTATCTAGTAGATCCCTGCCAGACGAAGAAATGAACATACAAGAATTTGGCTTCACCTACTGTCTTAAGCGCCAGGATGCCCTTTGGGTGACAGGTCAGCGCTCTATAAATATATTAAATAAATAAATTACCGCAAACTTCAACTATACGCAATCTAGAATTGACCTGTTCCCATTCTGCCATGAATTGAAACTTATGAAAATTCACAAAACACGCAGGCTACCCACAACTACTCACATCCCCACGTCAAATACTTGTCTGGACCACTATAGTTTCAATGACATTATGAACATGGTATCACTGTATGAATTGGATACTAACAGGAGGCATACGTCACCTCAAAGCTCCTCTTCCCTGGAAAGTGAACATAGATTCTGGACCTCTCAGAAAGCAGGGAGGAGGATGACCTAGTAATGTGACATTTTAAATGAGATGGGCCTGAAAGTGAACAAATCCTCCCTCAGTGACTTCAAACTGAAAAGCTGCACAAACCTGAATACTCTCTTTGATGCAATAGATGCATTTCAGGACACTGCGACAATTGAACTGCGTAACCTCAGAGATAAAAAAACCAAAAGACAGTATAATCTAACTAATCCTTAGAAGCAGGCACTTGAGGCTTTAACTAAAGACACCAACATTATTAACAAGCCCTCTGATAAAGGATGAAAACATTCTCCTCATGGACGGTGACCAGCATTGTGGAGAGGACCACAGACAACTGGGTGACATAAAATGCAACACGGAGATCAGTCAATCAGAGTATAAAAGACCACTCTCTGAGTATTACAGTCTAGTACAGAGATGCAGAATACTGGAAATCATTGATGGTGATGAATATTGCTTTCTTAAAGTTCACCACCCCAGTGTGCCTACCATTGGCTTTCTACCGAAAGTACACAAACATCCTGCAAAACCACCAAGGCAATAAAGGAGGCCTCTTGAAGGTCCGCTGCCATTTATTTGAATCATTTTTGGGAACTACACTAACCTCATACTGTAGGGACACTACTGATTTCCTGTAAAAAATACGTGGCTTTCACTGGGAAGACACTCATCTTATGATGACTATGGATGTGAATTCCCTGTATACATGTATCGATCGACAGCAGGGAACTGATGCCTGTGCTTCCTTTCTCAGAAGTAGATCCATCCAGTTCTTAGACCACACACTCATGCTAAGCAAAATGATGGGTTTCTGCGTACTGCAAAACATTCTTATTTTTGATGATGTGTACTATTGCCAGGTCTCTGGTGCCGCAATGGGTACCTGCTTCTCCCCCAACTTTGTGAACCTCTTCCTGTGATGATGGGAGAAGCAGGTGGTCTGGACGGAGGAACATGAGATCTATACCTCACACATAGTAACTTGTATATGTTACATTGACGCTCTATTCATATTGTGGGATGGGGTGGAATCAACAGCTGAGGAATTTGTAGTCAATCTTCAGATTAACAATCTGAACCTGGGTTTCAGCCATAACATCAGCAGAAACACCTTAGGAAACCTGGATATTTGCCTCATTACAGAAGGGGTACAACTCACTACTAAACTGTACATCTATCTAATGGCAGATAAAGTAAGATTAAAAAATTGATCACTTGTACCACAGTGCTTTGTGTATACATCCAAGAATGCAAATGTGAACTCTGGTACAAGGAAAGTAATATCTTTCCACTGACAAAGAGGACTCTTGAACATCAACCTGCCATTAAGAAAGGAGACATCGCCTGTCCTGTTGATAGGCACTTCCACACAAAGCACAACAGTAACCCGATCTCCTTAATTTTTTTGGGAATTGACACGATTAACAATCAGACACGAGGAGGAGAACAGGAGAAACGCCTATGCACACAAAAGTCATGTCGAATCATTGACATTGAAACCAAGATCCCATGAGGCCTCAATACGGATGAGAAGTTGGTGGTGCACATCTGAATTCACTAAATACCAGCACTGGACCTCACAGGACTCTCTTCTCTTTCTATCTTTTCTTCTACGATCATTGGAACACATTATCTTTCTCTCCCCTTCTTCACTCTTCCTTCTTGTGGTACTATCTTCAGCTTTTATTTCTGATTTTCTTTCATGTTTGTCTTCTTATCTGCAATGTTTTTCAACTTAGTTACATGTTATGCCTGCATGGCCCGGCATTTTGATTTCAGCCGTTTTCCTTTCCTCACAAATGTAATCCTGTCTCAATTTTAATGCTTTGGGGCTATGAATTGTTGGAATTTTGACATAGTTGACGGTCATGACGTGGATTGTTTTGTCTGTTATGAGATAGAATATGATTTTGTATATTTAATATTGCCCATTATGAGAGCTACACATGTGACTTTGTTTACTGCAAATTAGATTTTTGGTTTTCCTGTCTATCTCTTTCCATGACTTTGTGATTGCCAACCATGAACATTTAATTCAATTGTGTGAACACATAGAGTTATCTATGCTGAATATCCCCACAACTGGGCAAATACACCTAAGCCAAAATGCGACAAGCACCATTACGATCACATGTGCAGTAACAGCCAGACCACTCCAGCACCCCTGTGTTACAGGCATATCTCCCTTGATTGGACATAACATTGTCACACCCTTGTAGAATCATCTGCCTACTTGGGCTTATATTATTACTCTGCATTGTAGCCGTTTGGCGTTCCGGATCAGCAATTGGCACACAAGCTGACAAGTCCGCCCACTGGGCAGCAGGGTTTTATAATAATTTTATAATAGTAGCACAAGTCATCCTTATGAGAATTTGATAACAAGAAAACACAGCGCCGTTATACACTGGACGGGTGGCGTGCACTATTGCGCACACATCACATTGCTGTCAAATGTAAGCACAGACGGGTATTTCACACAGACATTACGGCACACGCCACGTGAAAATATGGTTGGCAACTGCCGAACTCACTGTTGCCTTATATTTTAACATTGGCCCAACCTTTGCCACATTAGATACGCCCGCAGATTATGTAAGGTGCTTTCAGTACAAACCTTAATTGTATGTAGTTATAGAGCTTTATGTCTTTTAAACACATGTTGACCATCACCTGCATGCTATGTCACATACAAGCTCACTTACAGTCTGAATGACTATTGATAGATTATGGTCCCACTAACTGATTGGGCTTTGCCCATTATTGCCATGGAGTTGATCAACCCGACCTTCATGTGATTTACCGCGGAGATACATAGTGCCGTTCACTCTGAGCTTCCTAAAATTGGACGGTGTACATGTTGTACCCTTACCATGTACTCACATTGCATTTAACTGGATACTTTGTTGCCAAAGCATTTGCTCCGCCTACTTGATACAGCGCAAGTTACCACGGAAATGCATTGTGGTACTTAAATGCGGACTGTCATACATTTGAGTTCACATTCGCATTTAACTATGAACTTTACCTATTATTTTGCACTTATGCTTAACAACACATTTGTGTATTTAAGCAATGCAGTGTATTATTTATGTGATTATCATTTGTATGTTTATTTCATTTTATGCATTGTCATAGTTGAGCTTATTTTGTGGAACATAGTATGTTTACTATGTCCTTTTAAAAAATGGTGACGGGTGGTAGTATAAACATTCAAAAGAAAATAGGCACTTCACTTGAAAAAGACTGCAAAGCCTAAACACATTTTCCTTGACATTGTGGAATTAAAGGTTTTTACACCGTGAGGAGCACCTTGGATTTATTTCCTGAGCTGCACTTAACATATTCAGGGTGTTACAGCAAACAAATGATGGACGGAATGCTGACAATGCAAACATTCTACCCCAGTCAAAAGATCTGGGTTAAATCCACCGTTCTTTTGCCCACAACGCCACCCCAAAAGGGACCCGGCCATATGCAAATCAGTATTGACCCTGTGCCCCATGGGAACAGTCCAGACCGAACTGCCAGACCAGGTCCTCCCTGGACTGGAATCAAGCATCCTGGGACCGGTTTTGGGGTATGTCACCCTTCTTCAGACAGGCTAGCTTGAATCCAGTGGCACAGTGAGCAAGGGACCCACCCACGTCTGGGCATACCCATCCCACTTAGGGTGAAAAGTGTTACAGCAAACAAATGATGGACGGAATGCTGACAAAACAAACATTCTGCTCCAGTCAAATGATCTGGGTTAAATCCATCGTTCTTTTGCCCACCACGCCACCCCAGTTTGGACCCAGCCATATGCAAATTAGTCTTGACCCTGTGCCCCCTGGGAACAGTCCAGACCGAACTGCCAGGCCAAATCCTCCCTGGATCGGAAACAAGCATCCTGGGACTGGTTTCAGGGTATGTCACCCTTCTTCAGCCAGGCTAGCTTGAATCCAGTGGCACAGTGAGCAAGGGACCCACGGCTGGACATACCCATCCCACTTAAGGCGAAAAGTGTTACCGCAAACAAATGAGGGACGTAATGCTGACAATGCAAACATTCTGCCCCAGTCAAAAGATCTGGGTTAAATCCATTGTTCTTTTGCCCACTACCCCACCCCAGTTTGGACCCAGCCATATGCAAATCAGTCTTGACCCTGTGCCCCATGGGAACAGTCCAGACCGGACTGCCAGGCCAGGTCCTCCCTGGAACGGTAACAAGCATCCTGTGACCGGTTTCAGCGTATGTCACCCTTCTTCAGCCAGGCTAGCTTGTATCCAGTGGCACAGTGAGCAAGGGACCCATGTCTGGGCATACCCATCCCAGAACGATGGATTTAACCCAGATCTTTTGACTGGGGGAGAATGTTTGCATTGTCAGCATTCGGTCCATCATTTATTTTCTGTAACATATTAAAGGGCCCACAAACCCGTGGATGGGCACCGATGCATACGTTGGACGCAAACTGCATCTATCTTGTAGACGAAAGAGATCACATATCCTTTGGAACCGAACCCCTATGCACATAATGGCTGCCACAACTTTCCTCTCAGGTTACTGTCAGCCAATCACGCATTGCTATTGATGCATGGATCTGCGGATCCGCAGCAGTGGATCTGCATCTTTAGAGGTACAGAAATTGTTTTACTTTAGTAACTCCAAAACTACTGAACAGATTTGGACCAAATTTCAAAAAGCACTCTTTCTGGACCAAGATCTAGCTTTCTGCCAAACTTGATGTAATTTTGTTCAGCGGTTCAGGCTGTAGTCTTGTCTAAAATCCCTATGGCAAATTGTCATGGGAAAATGCCTTTTGGGGACCCCCCTTTTTCTCGGCCTCCACTTGAAGGATCACCCAACACTTTTATATAATATATATATTATAAACGTATATATATTAACTATTGGCGGTCGTCAGTAGGTAGTTATAGTTAGGACCTTGTTTCTATTCAAAAATGTTTATTCTTTTGCCAATATCTTTGGCGCCGTTTGACAAGTCTTCGTGGAATTTTCGAAACTAATGGTTCACTCAGGTCATCTCCTGTCCTGAAAGTTTTGGGTTGATTCATCAAGCGGGAGCCAAGAAAAAAGGGGGGTCCCAAAACACGTTTTCCCCATGGTAATTTCCATATAAAATTTTGGAACAGGCTATTTCCCGAACTGCTGAACGAAATTACACCAAATTTGGCATAAAGGTAGCTCTTTGTTCAGTAAGCGACCTTTAATTAAATGGTGTAAATCCATTCAGTAGTTCCTGAGAAATCCCCAAAATAAAAATATCAATATCTGACCACGCGGAGGGTTCGCGAACTCTCCCGAACACGCGCTTCATTCTGATTGGCTGCTAGCACTCCAAACCAGAATGTGTTGCCAGCCATCTTGTGACTCGGTAAAACCAAGTCACAAGAAATCAGTTAAAAAAGGAGAAAAAAGGAGAAAGGGGGGGTCCCAAAAAGACCCACAGGGCCCAAAAAAGCATTTTTTAAAACAAATTGCCGAATATACGCTAGGTACACGAATCCGGCCGAAACAGAAAAAAAACTGAAGCTCGGGCTCCCGCACTTTATTATCTATAAGCCCCCGGGAGGGCCAGGTCCTGAAGGCAATCTGCAAATAATAAAAAAGGGGGCCGTGCGCCCCCACAGCCCCGGAACCACCACCTCCCCGGGGCTTTTTCATTATGTGTGGGGAGCATGCGGCCCCACCGCAGCACCAAGGACCGCCACCTCCCTAGGGAGTTTTTATTAAAATGCGTGGGGGCATTGGTAATTAAAAGCGGGGGCCTCATGGGCCCCACAACCTTGGGGACCACCACCTCCACGGGGCGTAGTTCATTATTGTGCGGGGCTATTTGAATGTTGGGAGGGGGTCGAGCGGCCCCCCTCCTGGAGCCCTTGATGGCCCTGGAGACTGCCACCCTCCAGCACTGGCTCCTCCAATGTCCCAGGGTGCCCACCCTAGGGACATTGCTGTTTGTTGTGGCAGGGCAGGAGCTCGGCTCCCGCCCTGCCATAGCAAGCACTGCTTTGCTTAGTTGAAGCGAGAGCAGGAAACCTGCTCTCGCTTTAACAAAGCAAAGCAGAATTGCTTTTGGGCAAGGGGAGCTGGCAGGGACTGTGGGGCAATGGGGCTCCCCCACGGTCCCCTACTTGATGGCTGGGGTCCCCAGGGCCAGAAGTGGCCCAGGGGAGTGGGGCCACATGACCCCTCTCCCTAATTATATATTTTTTTTTTAAAAGAGGCAATGCCCTGGGATGGGGTCTCCAGGGCCAGAAGCTGCCCAGGGCAGAGGAGTCATGCAGCTCCCCTCCCTACTTAAAAAATAATTTTTAAAAAGAGGCCAGGCCCCAGGGTATGGGGTCCCC
Source organism: Lissotriton helveticus (assembly GCF_964261635.1). Lineage (NCBI taxonomy): Eukaryota > Metazoa > Chordata > Amphibia > Caudata > Salamandridae > Lissotriton > Lissotriton helveticus. Next base: position 390,198,156 of record NC_136061.1, read on the forward strand.
GGGAACAGAACTGGCCCAGGAGGGGGGCAACTTAGCCCCCCTCCGCTTTAATAAAAAAAAACAGAAGGCCAGCCCCACGGGTGGGGTCCCCGGGCCATAATTGGCCTGAGGAGGGTTGCCATGCCCCGGGGTATGGGGTCCTGGGGGCCTAAATTGGCCTCGGGAGGGAGGCCTCCTTCCTGTTTTTTTTTATGTGGCAGGCCCTGGGGGAACCCAGGGCCTAAAAACATTGAAAGAAGGGGAGTCACAAAGCCCCTTGTACATTTTATTTTTATTTTTTAAAGCCGGCTTCTCGCCGGAGGTCCCGCCCCCTCCCTGCACCACTCTGCAAACGCGCACCCTGGCACGTTCTAAGTTGGGGAATTAAGTCCCCTTGAATACTGAGGGTCCCTGGGGGCCAACTAGTCCATCAGGTACCTCCAGTAAATGCCACACAGCTGGATTGCAGAGAGGTGGTCCATGCCATGCCCCTTTTTACACCACACTGTAAATGCGCTGCTTGGTTCACTGCTGGTGGGGCGATGCGGTCCTCTTGTGTCCTGAGTACCTCAGGACCCAAGTGAACTTCATCCCACGGGTAGTAGTGCACCAGGAGGTGTATTTGCAGAGTGGTGTAAAAAGGGGGCGTGGCCTTGGACCACTCTCTGCAATCCAGCTGTGTGGGGCTTACCTGGTGGGGTAGTTGGCCCCCAAGGACCCTCATGAGGAAAGGAGACTTCATCCCCCAACCAAGAGTGCACCAGATGGTGTGATTGCAGAGTGGTGGAGAAAGGGGGCGGGGTCTGTGTCCACTCTCTCAACAATCCCACTGTGTGGGGCTTACCGGAGGTAAGAGGTAGGCTAGTTGGCCCCTAAGGACCCCCAGCAGTGAAGGGGACTTCAATCCCCATCCAAGAGCGTGCCAGGGAGTGCATTTGCAAACTGGTGGGCAAAGGGGGTATGGCCTGGTATGAGAACTTAGCAATCCTGCTGTGCGGTACTTACTGGAGGTATTAGGAGGGGTAGTTGGCACCCAAGGATGTCCTTGGGGGCCAACTACCCCTCTTGTTACCTCTATAAGTCCCACACAGTAGGATTGCTAAGACGGCTTCGGAGGCCACGCCCCTTTCTCCACCACTCTGCAAACGCACCTCCTGACAGACTACGGGGTGGAGATAAAGTCCACTTTACCCCTGAGGGACTTTGGGGGCCAAGAAACCCTCCTTGTACCTCTTGTAAGTCCTATGCAGTGGAATTCCTGAGCGCTGGTCGGGGGCCCAGCACCCTTTCTCTACCACTCTGCAAATGTGACTACTAGTTAAAGAAGCATCTTTCTGCACCTCTGACTTAGAGGTAGTTTTAATCCCCCTGCCCTATTATGTATCAGGGCCTTACAGGGGAGCTCATGCCAATCACAGGGGTAGCCCAACCCATAGTGTACCCTAGTGTATGTAGGTGTTTACACTGTATTCTAAGTGTCCTCTAGCATAGCACTGGCTCTAGGCCTGGTAACTCAGACTCAGTTACCACCAGTACCCGTCAGCAAAAAGGTTGAGGGCACAGGATGACTTTACAACAAGGCCTCTTTCTGCCCCTCTGTTGGTTCGTTCTGCATATCTCTTGCTTCTTTCTGCACCTTTCTTTGTCTTTCTGGACTTCTGTTGCCTCTTTCTGTCATGAGCGCCTACATGAAAATAGGTTTAGCGCTGCATAAATGTTATCATATGCGAATAATGGACTACATGTCCCACAATGCTTAGAGACTGGGAGGAGTTGGGTAAATTATTTAGGTGGCCATTTTAGTGCTGTGGGTTGTACGTGATTTGCTACCCGAATCTGGATTTGTGTTCTTGGATTTCGTTGACGTTCAGCGGCTGCTGAACATCCTTGTTTCCTGCCAAGGAATTATCGTATCTTGATGGAGACACGAGAGCTGTGGTGTAGTTAACAGCTATTGATAGCGTTCAGCGGCTGCCGAGCGTCTCCTCGGACTCTCCCGTGTTTTGGCCTGTGACACGAGAAAAGCTGTTTGCCTTTTAGCAGCCATTTAGTTAAAGCGTTAAACGGCTGTTAATCGCTTTCCTGGAACGTCTTTTCTTCATTTTTGGGAAAAGAGAAGAGTAACGATTGTGTGCTCGGCTGAGACACTTCGTCATACCGTTGGAGTTTCCCGATGTGGAAAGCAGCAAGTGTTATTAGAGAACTGTGAGTAGTCGCGTTCTTGACTGAGACGCGCTTTTATGTTCAGTTGCATTTGATCGGCCCGAAGGAAAAGAACTTGGCAATTATATTGAGTGGAACTCTGATTTCGGGACTTGGTTCTATTCAAGGAGAAAAAGACTTGTCAGTTCTAAATTTGATGGGAGTTTGTTAGTGCAAGACTGTTATTGCTTTCTGGATTACTCCACGACTATTTTTATCTCCTTATTTTTTGATGAACTGGAAATACAAAAGGGTTTCTTTTTAGTTATGTTGGGAAAGCTGGAAGGTATGCATTAAACACGAGAGAGGTGATAGTTGGTGCTTGGTGTGCTGAACCCCATGTATGAACGCTTCCTTTTGTTTATGTATTGCAGAGTTTTATGCTAGGGTATAGAGGCGTTTATCTGATACCTACTGAAAAAGAGGAGGAGAACAGTCCACAGCTAGTCGACTTGGTAGGTGGTGATCTAGCAAGATTTGAATGAGAGTAGTTAGTTATTTACTGTACTTACCTTGTGTGTTTTTCTTCTTTTCTCGTTTCAGCCTCCCTTCCCATTCCAGACCCTTCCCTACCTTTTCCCTCGCCTGATTTCCTTTATGCTCTGTATTATATTACAGTCAGAGTATAGGGCAATCTGGAGGTGGACCCCTTTTAAGCATCATCCTGATCCTGAGGAAGCCTGGTCGTGACACTTTCTGCATTTTTCTTGCTTCTTTCTGCACCTTTCTGCATATGTCCTACCTATGTAGGCATAGTTTGAAATTAGCATTTGAAAAACCATTGCAATTCACTGAAAAAAACATAGGTTTCAGGGTTGTTATAGTTAGAAATTATCATTTTAAAAAACCTTTGAAATTCACTGAAAAAACCATAGGTTTCAGGGTCATTATAGTTAAAAATAAGCATTTAAAAAATCCTTTGAAATCCATTGAAAAAAACATAGGTTTCAGGGACATTATAGTAAGTTTGACATTTTACTCGTACAAAACTAGACAAATTTGGCTGTTATAGTGAGTTGAGCTAACTATAACTCGCACCCTCACAATGCACTGCTGATGATGTCACATATTACACCACTCATGACATGGCCAGTGACATCACTGATGACATCACTGATGACATCTCAAATGACATGACTGATGACATCACTGATGACATCATCCACGTGATAATCTGAAGAACCTACTCACACCCCAACCATTGATACACCCACTTTAAAATACAGACTACCATTTTCGAAACAATCAACACTCCAATTCCAGTTACTATATACCCACTCACTGATTCCTAGGTCTACACACACATCCACTAATTCATTCATACAGTCAAGCATCCATGCAGTCACTCATCAACACAGCACTATCATTTGCACTCTTTCACCTATACCGACACTCACACACTGCCACTCATCCATAGAGTTACTCACACATCTAGTCATTCATGCAAAGAATCAATGACACTCCCATTTACTCACCTATACAGTTATACACACACCACCTCACTTATTCATACAGATACTAACACATACTTACACTCTTACACAATCACTGATACAGGTGAAAAATTGGAAACAGAACTAATCTGCACTAGAAATGAACTAAAGACTCACAATCTTTCACAAACTGCACAGAGACTGAAAGTAAAAAGAGCGCATTGTCGCTTTTAGTTGTGCATGAATTAATGCATAATAGGAACCAAGAAAACAATTTGAGATGATTTTATCAATTGTTTTAAAATGTATAGTCTGCATGTATAAGATGATCATTCTACCTAAGTATCTTTATGCCCTGCAAAACGAATATTATCCCCTTCCAACTACGCTTATGGCTAAAATCCATTCTGACCTGAGAACCTTTCTTTGGTTAGGTAAGCAGCCTAGAGTGGCCCTGACTACGCTCCAAAGGCACCAATATAGTGGCGGGATCTCACTCCCCAACCTTGAGGCTTATTATTGGGCGGAACACATGGCACCGATAAATGATTGGCTGCATGCCCCGGCGGATCACCCAACCTATGCCCTGGAAAGGCTTAAACTGTCATCACAAAACTTACTGTACTATCTCTACGGGGGCACCCGGCGGGCACCGTTCCTCCCAGCCACGACCCTCACGCTAAATGCATGGACTAAGGCCACACGGCGTATGGGATGGGAGAAGAAGCCCACCCGGCAGACACCATTATGGCACTGTCAGTGGTTGGCAGAGCTCAACAAGCTACGCGGCTTCCGAAAATGGGACGATATAGGTATCTCCACTATAGGGGACGTGATCGCCAAAGGGGAACTGAAATCCTTTCTGGTCCTTAAGTCGGAATTTGGGCTGCATCACTCACTGCTCTTCAAATATACACAGCTGTGACACGCGTGGCGGGCCCAGAATGTCACATTAAAAGATATCCCAGAATATGCACCTTTGGAGGGTCGGCTTCTCCAAGAACGGATCCAAGGGAAGGCGGTCTCCCTCACATATAAGACCTTAACTAACAATATGCTAGGAGACCTGGCGAAGCTTAGACGTATGTGGGAGGCGGAGGTGGGGGACATGGAGGATTTGGACTGGGATATAGTACTAATGCATCCCCGGGAGGTGGCAATCAAATCTAGACTGCGCCTCATCCAGTTCAATGTGCTCCACAGAACCTACTATGATAGACTGCGACTCCATAAAATGGGGAAAGTAGAGGACTCGCACTGTCTTAGATGCCACCAACACGACGGAAATTTTTATCACACCATTTGGGCTTGCGACAAGTTACAGACATACTGGGGGCATATTTTCACAGAATTGGGGGAGGTCTTGGCGATCCCACTCCAACGGGAACCTAAGCTAGCGCTACTGGGCATGACGAATGAGGTGGACTTGCCACGCCCACTCCTCACTTTCCTAGTTCTCGCACTAGTAGTAGCGAAAAGGGATATTGCGAAGTACTGGGGGTCACCCGAACCACCAGGGCTATAGGAATGGAGGAGAAGGTTAGACCTCTATATGGCAGCCGAGAGAGTGACGTATAAAGCTAGGGGGTGCCCAAAGAAATTCCGAAGGGTTTGGACCAAATGGCGGCACTACCATGGGTTGGATGGGGGGTTGTGAGGGATGGCTTCTTTTAAGATCTGGCAATTACATCGCCAAAGAACTGACAAGAGGACTTCAAGTGGGATGCGATGTGATATTTACAACTTGTATAGGTAGACGTTGAATTGAGATGTTTCGCACTGAGGCAGACATATGTGGCTTTGGGGGGTGGGTGTGGGAGTAGAGGTGTACGTACTGCTGATTTCACGACTGTATTGTTGAGTTTTTGATAAAATGCAAATTAAAACATTTTTAAAAGAGAAAAAAAAAAGAGTGTAACGTGGCACAGAGTTGAATTTTGCGGTCATTGAAAGAGAACTGCTGGCTTGTAGGTGGGCAGTTAGGAAATTTAACCCTTATATTTGGGATAGACATTTTCATATACGTACTGATCATAGCCCACTTGTTTCAATTCTTTCAGGTGAGAAGTTAAGGGATCAAACACCGAGGATAGCCCATTCCACAAAACTTTTACAATATGTTTTTGACATATCATACATTCCAGGAAGTAAGAATGTGAGGGCTGACTATTTTTCTAGGTTTCCTGTTGAAGAATTTGATGTAGATTTAGAGGATGAAGATGAATGTTTCATTGCTAGTTTGGTACTAGATGACATGTATGCTATTAGCGAGAAAGAATGGAGATTAGAATTGGAAAAAGATAATTTACTTTCATGTGTAATTAAACATGTCAAGGAAGGTTGGCCCAGAGAGAAAAATGTTTCATCTGCACTTCAAACGTTTGTGAAAGTATCATCGGAAATTTCTGTTGAAGATGGTTTGTTGGTACGTAATGACAGGTTAATTCCTGCTGACACATTGAAATTACGTTTAATTAAAGGAGCACATGAGGGTCATTTGGGAAGAACATTAACTAAAAGAAGGTTACGTGAATATTTTTGGTGGCCTCAGATGGATAAAGATGTTGATATTTTTGTGGGAGATTGTGTGGTCTGCTCTGGAGCAGAGAAAAACTTTGCTGTGAGAACACCACCTTTGCAACCTATAGAGTTGCCTGATTCACCGTGGAAGAAAATTGGTATTGATTTGGTTGGTCCGTTCAATGTTCTTCCATCTTCATCTAGATTTTCTATAGTAGCAGTAGATTATTTTTCGAAATGGCCTGAAGTGCGTTTCATTGGTGAACCAAATTCTAGAAATGTAATTGACTTTTTAAAAGATATTTTCTTGCGTGAGGGGTTCCCATCAACTATTGTGAGTGACAATGGTGTACAGTTTGTGAGTCATGAATTTGGAGAATTTTTTAAAGAAAGTGGTATCAGTCATTGCAAAAGTTCACTTTATCATCCACAAACAAATGGATTAGTACAAAGGATGAACCGGGTGCTTAACAATTGTGTTCAGTGGGCTATAGCAGAAAAATGCAATGTGCAAAATGCAGTTAGATCTATGCTATGGTTTTATCGTACAACTCCGCATTCTCCCTATGAGCTTTTACATGGAAGGAAACCGTGTTAAAAAATCTGTCCAGGATGGATGTCAAAATGGGTAAAGATGAATTCTATTTCAGACATTGATAAAGTTGTTAGAGAAAATGTTTCTTTAGCGCAATCTTAGCAAAAAAAATATTTTGATTTCAGGAAACATGTTATTTCTAATTCATTTGCTATTGGTGATGTTGTACGTGTCAAGTTTCCTATGCACAAAAAGAAAGGAAGTTCAAAATTTTCTGATCCAATGATCATTGAGAAAGTTCAAGGTAATGCTGTTAAGATGACTAACAAGCAGTGGTGGAATGTTTCTAGAATTCTGAGAAATGTTGGAGGTATAAGACCAATGGGAGCATTTTCTAGTGGTGATGATGTTTCTCTTAATTCTGAACATTCCAGTACTGTTTTACGCAGGAGTAATAGACAGAGATTTGTTCCTGCACGATTTCGTTAGTTTTATGGTGTTTCTTTAACTCCAGCACTGTTTTACACAGTGCAAACAGACAAAGTATTGTTCCTGCAAGTTTTTATCAGTTTTCCATTGTTTTTATATTTTATATTGTTATTTATTTTATTTTCCATTTTTGTTTTTATTTTTGTATAAGAAGGAGGATAATGTAGTGGTTTCATCATTTCTCCTATGGTCTAGCGCGAGATCCCTTGCGCTAGTTAATATGTGTTCTGTTTTGGAATGTTAATTGTAGACTGAATGTCCCAGTTTCAGTTGCCTTTATCTTACCTTGCCTGCTGGTTGCTGCGCGGCACTTGTCCCGAATAAAGACTTAGATCTTTCTAAAAAAAAAAAAAGAAGAAAGAAAATGTATAGTCTGTTCACTATATCTATTGCAAAGGTGACCATGTGAACAAACTTCCTCTGGTATAAAACCTGTTTATTTTTAATGGCTGCCCATGTGAACAAGGCAGGTGTGTTGAAACGCGTCATGCTATTTTAAGAAATAAACCCTGAACTGGATGGCTAAGTGTGCTCCTATGTGTCGGTGTCCGGTTTTAAAAAAAAGATCAGGATTGGTTGGAATATATATATCATGTGCCCTGGCCGCTGCAGTACAGTTGTGGAAGTAGTGTCAGCATGTGTTTATACCTACTAGGATGAACTACTGACTCGTACTGGTGTGAGTCCTGTAGTACGGAAAATATGTGAGGTATTGTCTAGAGTCTCATGGAACTAGGAAGTATTGGCCGTAATTTTGTGATTCTGTTGAAGCTAGTAAGGGCAAAAAAGGGCAAAAAACATAGGAAAGAGGAGGGTAGGAGCACTGTAACCTCTGTAGGGTGTTTAGGGTGTGGTATACTAGGGGTGCAGAGCGAACTACTCAAATCTACTGGTCTGAAAGTGCTGGGCTACGGAAATTAAGTGAGGTATTGTGTAGAGTCTGATGCTGCTAAGGTGAGCTGGTGCGGGACTCTGGGATTAAAGCGTGAGCCCAAATTGTGTGTGTTATGCTGTGAAGAAATGTGCACTGGCCGCTGCAGTACACCTGTGGAAGTAGTGTCAGCATGTGTTTATATCTAGTAGGATGAACTACTGACTCATACTGCTCTGAAAGTCCTGGGGTACGGAATATCTGTGAGGTAATGTCTAGAGTCTCATGCTGCTAAGCTGAGCTGCTGCCAGACTCGGGGATGAAAACGTGAGCCCAAACTGTGTTTCATATGCTGTGAAGTCATATGCTCTAGGCACTGTGCCATACCTGTCCAAGTAGTGTGAGCATGTAGTTATAGCTAATAGGATAAACTTTTGTTTCGAACATTGTAGCTTGTGTATGGTGCTTAGGGGTGTTACAGCGGGAGTACGAAGGTAAATTCGCGTGTATCAAATCAATTCGGTATTTGTGAAGTGCTAAGTACTTACTCCTAAGGGTCTGATGGCGCTAGCGGAGTAAACTGAGTTGTTGACGTACTCGGGGTAAGGCTGTTGAACTACTGACCCCTACCGGTCTGAAAGTGTGGGGTATGGAAATTAAGTGAATTACTGCGTAGAGTGTGATGCTGTTAAATTGGGCTGCTGCTGGAGTTGGGGATGAAACCTTGAACCTAAACTGTGTGTGCTATGCTGTGAAGTCATGTGGTCTGGGCGCTGTGTCACACCTGTCCAACTTGTATATGGTGCTTAGGTGGTGTTGTATAGGGAGTGCGAAGGTAAATCAATACGGTATTTGTAAATCGCAAACTACTCACCTCTATGGGTGAGTAGAGCCGGGGATCAAAGCGAGAGCTCTGTGCTGCAAAGTGAGATGGTCTGGCCGCTGCGCCACAGCTGTGTGGAGAATATATTTTGGCGAGGGTCTGTGAGTTGCCGTTATGCGGCCCTAAAATAGCGGGGCTAAGTTGTAAGTTATAGGGTGGCTCTAAAAAGAGACCTTGTGTTCATTAGTTGGAGCTACATATAAGTGCGGATGCACAGCTTCAAGTTATTCAGGAAAACTCGGTTTCCCTGATCTGTCAAGTTTCCATTACTTTTGTAGATATCCGCGATATCAAAACATATGTTGTTGTTATAGATGGACCCCATTTTTGGTCTCTGAGGTATGAAGACACAGCTTTGTTGAATTTCTTCCGAGAGTATTCAATCTGAGGACAAAATTGTTTGGACCATTTTCACTTTTGTCTTTGGGATATAATGGAATATACAAAGACAGTTTGAGACAAAAGTAACATCAATTGCCAAAAGGTGTCCTTCATAAGCATTTCCAAACCTCCCCCAGTCAATGTGCCTAGGTCGTTTCCACCACAGTGCACAATGACGAGGTCAGGGTGTTGGAGATGCAAACAGGTTTTAACCAAAGGCAACAATTGATACCACTTCAATCCTCTCTGTCCAAATCATTTAATGTCCACATTTTGTAAACCAAGGTCTAAGTCAATACGTCTCTGTTCTGCATACCTCTTGCACCAGAAAACATAGCTATGTCCTACGATCCACACTAGCATTTTGAAGGTATGGAAAGATGTCTGTAGCTCATGCAGTTCCTTCGTAGAATAAGAGATATGTTTAAAGATGGGTAACTAGTTTCTTTCACATACAAAATGGTATTGATTGGGAGATGAAAAGGATTGTTTTTTAAAAGTAGGGTGCACATTCATTTTCTGGAAAAGCATCTTTGTGATTGGTTAAGAAAAAGAAGTTTGAACGTGGAGTACATATTATAGGATAAAATTTGCTCAACTCAACCACACCTGCTACTTTCATTTGGAATGCAGTGTTCGAACTGAAAACAATCGTGAACTTTTAACCTGCAGGTGCCGTTAAATGTTCGAGAAAATGTTGCAAAAAAAATCGTTAGGTTTAAAAAAATGTATGAACTTTTATCCTCCAGTATTGTAGAATGTTCTAGAAAGTGTGTTGATAGAATACGTTGCATTTCTGACTTGTATGTGTACTTGAACATTAAATAAACTGTTTAAATGGAAAATTAGAAAGACAGTAATAGAGAGACGTTTTGAAACCTAAAAGAATCAAGGAACTATTCTAATTTGTTCTTTATATGTATTTATGTGTGGAGGAGCAAAATTATAGAAAGAAGAGCACCAGGAAGAGGAAGAACCATGGGTGGGGAAGGGGGGTGATCGGCACAATGGCACACATGTACAGTGAAGTACAGCACACGTATAAACAAACAATGGCGCAAATTAAACACACCAACAAGGAGCATAAGTCACACAACCCAGCAACGTCACAGCGCTGAACGAGCATAGAAGTGAAAACCACACTGCATTCATGTAGGATATGTACAAAGGCCGGTCGTGGGTGTTGTGAGATGTGTGCGACTGTGGTCATTATGGATAAGATGTCTAGCACGTGGCACATGGGTGGGTTAATTGTGTGTTACATTGCCAAACAGCTGCTCCTCCTTCCCTCGAGCCCCCATACTTTTGTATGGTGCACTGTTGTATGCTGTGCACTCGTACAGCACAGTATTGTAATGCGTATTTCGGCATGTGGTGCTGCATTCGAACTACACCATGAGAGTGCCGTTTGGTGGTGGTGCACGCCACTTTACAACAGTGTCTGCTGCGGCCCTTGTGGCAGGCTACATCAGAACACAGACACACTTACCGCACTTCCTGCACACGGACATGTGGGAGACACCCCGTTTCCCTTGCCGGAAAGGCACACCCCTGCACTGACCTGTGTACGCTGGACCAGCTCCCAGCTCTGAGAGAGACAGAGAGAGAGACTGTCGCCTCTGTGCATCAATTAGCAATAACTGTGCAGTAGTCAGCGTACTGCACATGCCTGTCAAAACCCCACCGATCTCAGATGTGTTGCAGAGTCCTGAGTCCTGAATGGCGGACACCACATCCCATTGTGCGCGCATCTTACAGTTGTCGTTGAGTCTTGAATGGCGGAGACCACATCAGCTTCTGCGCGGATCTGACAGATGCCGCTGAGTCATGAATGGTGGAGACCACTTGAACTTCTGCGTGGCCTGGCATATCTCATACATTTCGTTGAGTCGTGAGTCGTCAATGGCGGAGAGCACCTTAGGGTTTGGTGCCGCTAAGCTTGTAGAACTCAAGTTTTGGCACGTGGTGGTAGGCTCCTGATGGCCACATGAGTTGGGGTGGCAGAAACTCTATGCGTATGAAGTCCGTGCCAAGGGGATGGTAGGCTACTGACGGCCATATAGTTGAAGGTGCGACTAACCTTAAGTGCAAGTTTTCGTGGAGTCTTTATGGTTGAGACCCGTGGACCATTTGCCAGATAGTCAGCACGGCAATAAAAGATGTGACGTTGTCGATCTATTATTTTTGCGTGGTGACATGGCTTGTGCCGCATGTGCCGGATGAGTGTGGTGTGTGTGCAAACTTGCCCTCAGGGAGTGGCCGTGAGATGTTGAGAACTAGAGCTCTGACCTGCACATCAACAGCAAGTACGCCTGCAACAGATAGCTATGTAGGGCCAATGTTGGAACGTAATCAGAATGGTGTGGCTTGGCGTGGTGTGGCATGGCGTACGACGGAACAGGGCAGGAACAGACACAATGACGTGGATCATAGTACTGCGTCTGGGAGTCGAGCAGATGGGCTGCAGCTGTCGCAGTGCAAACCTGGGTGCTAACTGTTCATAGCTCACACTACATAAGTATTGAAAAATCATTTTGTGATTCAGTTCATCAGCTGGCATCTGTCCGAGGCATTTGTGAAAACATATCGGAGTTCTTTCTGTGAGTGATACCCCTTTGAAGCTCCCTCCCCCCATATTAGCAGGTAACGTACCCTCTTCCAACAATACCAACATACCCGCAACAACCTTCTTTGGCCCAGAAGTATCCCTGTGCGGTTGGACAAAGAAGAATCTTACTCATGTATAGATTTACATATAAAACAATGTATTTAAAGAAAAGAACAACAAGTAAGACTGAAGGGAGTTTGGTGCTGTGGTCGGTGCCACGAAGTTGGGGTCACTGGTGTTCAGGATTAAGGACACAGTTAGTCATGTGGGATTTGTTTGTATTAAATAGGGTTAGTGGTACTAGAAGCATTAAGAGTGTATGTGCCTGTGATGATGCTTCATGTGGATGGGTCGCACTGGGAGCGACCCATTGCCTACTGGACTGCGTCATGTGCAATCGGGACTGTATCTGATTTGTGAGGACTGCTGACTGTAGTGTAGGTCAGAGATAGCGATGAGGAAGGGCCTACAGCCTTGTGCATACGTTGGTGGCGTCACCGGCCTGCGTAGTGCAGGTTCAGTGGCACCACTTGTCAGCAGACTTCAATCTGTAAATACTCCTCACTAATCGAAGGGAGTGAGGTGCTGTGGTTGCTGACACGACATTGGGGTCACCACTGTTTAGGACTCAGGACACAGTTAGAGTTGTGGGATTTGTTTGTGTTAAATAGGGTTAGTGGTACTAGAAGCATTGAGAGTGTAGGAGCCTGTGATGATGTTTGATGGGGATGGGTCACACTAGGAGCAATGTGTCTTGCCTACTGGACTGCGTCATGTGGAATCGGGACTGTATCTGAATTGTGAGGACTGCTGACCGTAGTGTAGGTCAGAGGTAGTGATAAGGATGGGCCTACAGCCTTGTGTATACATTGGTGGGGTCACCGGCCTGCGTAGTGCAGATTCAGTGGCACCACTTGTTGGCAGACTTCAATCTGTAAATACTACTTACTATTCGAAGGGAGTGAGGTGCTGTGGTTGCTGCCACAAACTTGGGTTCTCTGCCATTCAGGACTCAGTTACACATGTGGGATCGGCTGGTGTTACAGAGGGTTAGTGGGACTACATATCACCCGCCTTGCATATGGAAATTTGGTTGTGATCGAAGGGAGTCTGGTGCTGTGCTCGCTGCAAAGAAGTTGTGGTCGCTGTCATTCTGGACTCAACACACTGTTCACATGTGGGATCGGCTTGTGTTGAATAGAGTTAGTGGCAGCATGTGTCGCCAGACTCCCATATGGCAATATATCTCACTGATCGGAGGGAGTCTGGTGCTGTAGTTGACTTACGGACTTGTGGTCACTGCTATTTAGTACTCAGGACACAGTTGGACCTGTATGCTTGTGTTGAAGACGGTTAGTGGCTCTATGTGTCGATGGTCTTTCACACTGTAGGTTAGAGGTAGCAGTGAGGAAGGGCCCACAGTCACGTTCATACGTTGGTGGCCCCTCCGGCCTGCGTAGTACAGGTTCAGTGGCACCATGTTTCGCTGGCTTTCCATATGCCAGTCAGTCAGTCAAAAAAAGGTCTTTATTTCGATTTGCATCATAAAAGACAAAATGTACAAATATAATACAAACTCCATTATAATATCACAATAAAATTCATAAATACAGTAGATATTAAAACCTGATTAAAAAGATATTAAATATGTATACAAAGACACACGACTGATACAATACACAACCAATAGAATAGAATTCATAAGGAGTGGACAGTAATACACGACCACCAGACAGCAAAGTATACACTGTATATTAAATTCTCAGGTGCCGGAGCCGAATTAACCAGGCCCAACTGACAAATTTAGTTACCCCAATGACAATGTAATCTGAGGTGTCAGATTTCTAAATTCTACTAGCAGACAGGGCTGATCTGGTGTTCAATGAACAACATACCGGCCTTAGCCATACTCGTCTAGGCAGAGAATACAAAGGACAGCAGAAGAGAAAATGATCTACAGTTTATACCTCCTCCACACATAAGGGACATTTATCAGTACCAGGTGGATTCCAAGAGCTCGTTAGCCCGTGGAGCGGAAGAGTACCAACCCTTAACTGATGGTACAGTTTACGATCTAGTGGCTTCGTTATAATGTCCCAATAATCCTCATAAACGGAAACGTCCTTAATATCCAGGAACAGTGCTGTCTTAGTGCTACCCAGCACAGATAAAGATCTCCTTTCCTTAACCCTACTCCAATAAATTTCCTTAAAAAGCTTCTTAGAAGGGAAAGCAGCAGTGACAGGATCATCCCATAAGGACCCCATCCCCATGTCAATCAGGGAGGCCTTGATTCCAGAAAGCCAAGGAATCCTGGATGAGCCATGTAGCCTTTTAACTTCCAAAAGGGCCTCGGCATACGTAGACAGTTCCGTTGTCGTCCACAAATGTCGCCAAAACGCCAGTGGTCTATACCGTACCATATCCTCAACAGGGTTACAGCCTAGGTCATACAATAGGGGAATACAAGGTGTTGATTGAGGTAACCCTATTGCAGACCTAAGAAATGTATTTTGTGCAACTCTAAGTTGAGATGTATCGCTAAAGCCCCACAGCTCTGCTCCATACATGATGGCCGGTAGGATTTTAGAGCCATAGATTTTCATCAGGGGGGCCAGAGGTTTGGTTAAGGAGTTTCTATGTTCCCTCAACAAAGCTCCACCTAGTTGGACATGCTAAAGGGAAAGGAGGTATATCTGGGGTTTCCAACTTAGGTTTTCACTAAAGGTAACCCCAAGGTATGTGAAAATGGCAGTCTGATCAAGAATGACCCCACCCATTTTAACCTTTGCTTTAACTGGTCTTGTATTACGTAGGACCATAAATTTCATCTTCCCTACGTTGACTTCCAACTCATGTTCGTGGCAGAAAAGCTCGAAGCGAGACAGTGCAAGCTGAAACCCCTGTCTCATCTTAGAAATTAGGAGCGTATCGTCCGCGAACATGAGGAAAGGGACTTTCATCCCAGCAAGGGTGGGTGCATCAGTCGGATAGTTTGAAAAATAATTTGTGACCCCATTGATAAACAAGGAAAACAAGGTAGGGGCTAACACACATCCTTGCCTAACCCCTTTAGAAACCTCGAATCTATCGGTCACCTCCCCTGGTTTACCCCAACGAACTTTTGCATACGTATGCTTGTGCATGTTAATGAGAAAAGCCACCAGCTTTTGGGGCATGCCCATCCCCAGTAAAACATCCCACAACTTGGTCCTTGGGACTAAGTCAAATGCGGACCGCAGGTCCACAAAGGCCGCAAAAAGCATGCCGCCCCCAAGCAAAACCTCTTTCCAATACAAGAGCATAACCCTAAATGCTTGATCTAATGTACTAATGTGCGACCGAAAACCCGCCTGTAATGGGGTTAGTATTAAGCATGGGCGTAAAATCCGTTACGCTCGCGGATTTTTCGTATTTTCGGAAAATCCGCAATCCGCGAACTCTCGCGGATGTGGCGAGAATACGCAAATCCGCGCGAAGCGGATTTTTTGCTTGTGTTCGCACTGCTCGCGGCCCGCGGCGCGGGCAGCAACAATCTCGCACTCGCGAAAGTACAAAAATTACAAGGGGAGGGGTAAAGGAAGTGGCCCAGTCTCCAACTTCCTGTTCCTGTCCAGCAAGCTCCTCCCATAGGGGTGGGGTGAAGGAAGTGCCCCAGTCTCCAACTTCCTGTTCCTGTCCAGCAAGCTCCTCCCATTGCTTAGTCCATTTCCTGGCCACTTTGATTTCGATCTTGACTGGGAAGGATTACTTTTTGTGGTTGCTGCTGGATATTTGGATTTGAGGCCTTTTGGATTACTTTTGGATTCGAAATTTGATTTCACAAAGAAGTAAGTTGATGTTGTTTGTTTGTGGTGATTTTTGTGTGTGTTGCTTTTTTTTCGACTTTTTTGGGGGGAAAATCTGCAAGTTCGCGAGCTGAGGATGTTTTTGCTTGTGTTCGCACTGCTCGTGTCCCGCGCAGCAACAATCTCGCACTCGCGAAATTGTAAAAATTACAAATCTGCACATGAATTGAAAACCACCAGGCTTAGTTATGGGTGCATGCATGATACAACTGTTTTGTTGAATTTTTTTTTAACATGATTCTGGCCAGGGCATGGATGGCATTGGATTGTGGTGATTTTTGTGTGTTTTACGACTTTTTGGGGTGGTGTTGGGGGCTTGCTATGTGGGTGGGGGCCATTTTATTGCCTGGTCCCGTGTGGGTGGGGGGTCTAGGGGCCATTTTTAAGCCAGTTTGTGTGCTTTGTGCCATAGGCCTGCACCCAGTGTGCTCTGATGTCATCCATTATGCCCAGGGGGCCCAGAATCGGTCTGTTCGCGGATTTTGCTGGTTTTTCGCCACGTTCGCGCCGTGAAGCAACAATCTCGCACTCGCGAAATTGTAAAAATTGCAATTTTGCACCGGAAAACCACCAGCAGGCAGCATAAGCCTTCTGAAACTTGATGGATGGCATTGGATTGTGGTGATTTGATTTGTGTTGTGTTTTTTGACTTTTTGGAGTAGGGGTTGGGGGCTGGCTATGTTGGTGGTGGCCATTTTGAGGCATGGTCCTGGCCATGTGGATGGGGGTCAAGCGGCCATTTTGAAGGCAGGCAGTGAGCTTTGAGACATAGGCCTGCACCCATTGTGCCTTGCTTTCACCCATTGTGCCCAGGCGGAGTCAGGGGTACATGAAAGTACAACCCTCTCTGTGTGTGCTCTCTTGGATCAATGTTAAATTCCTGTTTCCCAAAAATTTAGCAAATCCTAATTTTGAAATTTCCATATTGTGTGGTGTGCACGTGTGTATTCATAAATGCCTACTTGCAAACTGTTTATTGAAGCGCTACATATGCAACATATATTTACTGATGTTCCTCTGTCTTCGTTTGCTTTTAGGTGCACAAAACTCCGCATCATCGTTGAGCATCAGTGCCAGGAAGAAGTCCTGCTGCGGCCTGTTGTTCCGACATCTGAAGAATATGGCTCCAAAAAGAGGTGCCCGTAGGTCCTCTTGCAAGAAAGATGTCTCTACTAAGGAGAAGAAGAAGCAAGTGGCACCACTTACCAAGGAGACTGGTGGCTCAACCAATAAATTTTTTGGGGAAAAACAACAAAAAAAATAAATGCCCACCATGAGTGCTGCACAGGTAGCCTGTTTAGTTGTTGAATCACCAACGACCAGTGATGTTGGTTCATCGCAAGAAAGTAGCAGCACACCATCAACACAGGTTGTAACTCATCTCACAAGTACTATTCAACAACCAAAGCCGCAACAACAACTGCATGGGCTACTAGTACAAGCAGAAGTACATGCGCAAGGAGCTGTCGGAGAAGGAGCTGTCGGAGAAGGAGCTGTCGGAGAAGGAGCTGGCTGTGAAGGAGCTGGCTGTGAAGGAGCTGGCCGAGGAGGAGCTGGTCGAGAAGGAGCTGGCCGAGAAGGAGAAGGCCGAGAAGGAGAAGGCCGAGAAGGAGAAGGAGAAGGCCGAGAAGGAGAAGGAGAAGGCCGAGAAGGAGAAGGCCGAGAAGGAGAAGGCCGAGAAGGAGAAGGCCGAGAAGGAGAAGACCGAGAAGGAGAGGTCCATGGAGACTTGCAAGTAGAGGTCAGTGAAGATGCCCATGTAGCGGCGCATGGAGCGGTGCAAGTGCCCACAATGGTTGTTCTTCCAGAAGTAGGGGCACAGGAGGAAATTGACTTTGGAGCCGGGGTATCATGTCAGGAAGACGAAGCCACTCCTCCTGATGATTCATTTTCTCCCAGCTCCCCAGCAAGGAAAAGATCAAGGAGGGTGTGTAGAAGTTCCTCTTCAAGCCCCGCTCCATCAGATGATGATCTGGATCTAGATTGGCAACCATCTCGGACGTCTGAGAGGGAGGCACACCATGAGCTGCGAAAGGTATCAAATGTTAAAAGGAAGGGCCCCGGAAAGCTCATACTTATGGATCCGAACGTCGGACTTGATGAAGTGGTGCATTCTGATGTTGTTGAACAGGATGACAGCAATGACCTAGTCATCATACATGTCAGTCCAGCCACACCGGCCATGCAGCAGACAGACATTTATACCCTATCCCGACGTCATGCTGAGCGTGACCCTGGCGCCGTGCCACTGGTAGCACCACCAACGCAGTCAAGTAGTACAACAAGTTCAACAAAACCTACAGCTCCCATATTTTCTCCCCAGAGGGGGACTCCATCCAGCTCGACTCCCTCAAGTAAGGTTGCTGCAATAATTGCACAACCCAGTAGATGTCTGCAAGGCTCATCCACCACTGCTTCATCTGGCATTGGCAGCAGTATCCCCTCGTGCGGCAAAACCAGAAGTTTCCAGTCCCCAGTTTGGAACTTTTTTAGTGTCCATGAAAAGTATGATAACATAGCCGTTTGTTGCATTTGTAAGACTAGCGTTAGCCGTGGTAAGACTGGTACCAACTATGGAACCGGAGGCCAGATAGGTCATCTTGAAAGAAAGCACGCTGTCGAATGGTTTCCGCATCTAGCAAACGTCAAGGGAAAGCGATCCCAAAGGGCAAGTGGCCAAAATATACCCATACTAGGTGTTTCATCTGAAGATGACGGGGAGGTAGAAGAAGCGTCAGACATGTGTCCGGTTGCACCCAGTACCCCTGGCAGCACCACACCCTCCGGAACACATAGGAGGCACACTGAGAGTCTGGGAGACACACCAATGCGGAAAATGTCAACACTGAGCAGAAGTGGGTCGAAGAAGGCATCAGCATCATCCCGTAAATTTGTCCAGCACACCATTTCAGCCATGTTCTCCTCAGATGTGCAATTTCAACGCAACCACCCAACTGTACGCCTGTATAACACTAAGCTGGCAAAAATGCTAGCGGTGGACCTTCTCCCTTTTTCGTTTGTCGAAGGTGTGGGTTTCCTTGAACTCGTGGCAACATTGGCCCCTAAATGGAAGGTTCCTAGCCGGTTCTATTTTGCCAGGGTTGCTGTTCCAGCACTACATAAAGAGGTGCTTGAGTTGGTGGGGGCAGCTTTGAAGAAGAGTGCTGTTCACACTATACACCTGACAACAGACATGTGGACCAGTTGCCAAGCCCTTGATTACATGTGCATCACTGCACACTGGGTCTCTTTTTCAGGGGTTATAAAACAGATAAATGCAGGTGGTGACTTGGTCGAGATTTTTAAGGGTGCTCGTAAACATGCAACATTAGCCATGTTTGGCATGGAGAAAAGTCATACTGCAGTCAACATTTTGGCTGACTTTAACAAAAAGGTCTCGCAATGGCTGCCCCCAAGAAAATGCAAGGTTGGTTATGTTTCTACAGATAATGGCAGCAATGTAGTTAGGGCCATGGAGGACGGTTTCTATTTCAGAGTGTCGTGTTTGGCGCACTGTATCAACCTTGTTGTGCAAAATTTTTTGAAAAAAGAACTTGCAGTCAACAAAACACTGACCATCTGCAGAAGAATATGCACACATTTCAACCATTCTTTTAAGGCCCGGAAGGAGCTGAGGCGCAAGCAAAATGAACGTAGAATGCCAGTGAAAGCACTTATCCAGGAGGTGGCAACACGTTGGAACTCAACCTTCTACATGCTTGAGCGTCTGCATGAGCTGTTTCCAGTAGTCAATGAGTATTTCTACAACCTGGGTGGTGATACGACAGAAATGATGCTAGCGGTGGAGCAATGGCAGCTAGTTAAAAGCCTGACAGACATGCTTCGTCCTTTTGAGGTCTTCTCGCGTGACGTCAGCAGGGAGGACTGTTCTTTGAGCAAAGCTATCCCATTGTTGCTGAAGCTCGAGCACCAAGTCAAGGTGGTGTCTTCACAATTAAAGGACGTTGGAAAGAACGAAGCACATGAGTTGGCGCAGAGATTATTACAACGCCTAGTTAGCAATAAACGGCTTGTAAATATCAAGAAACAACAGCACTACATTTGTGCTACTATTCTGGATCCACGTTACAAAAAGCCATTGTTTGGCAAAGTAATAATTCCTTTTGAAACATCGGATGTTACAGAGTACAAAGGTTGGCTAGCTCAGTCAGCCATTCGTTTTGAAAGAGAGCGGAAGGAAACTGTAGGAGAAGCCAGTACTACTAGTGAATCAGCAGGCCATCAGGCGTCCCAAAAAAGCACTTCTGCATCTGTGCCTCTGGCAGAAGTGAGTGACTTTTCCTCTGAGCCGTTAACCACACCAGCAACCGTATCATCTGCACCAGGCCCAGGCGATATGTCTGAAGCGGGTTGGCTAAGTGAGCTAGGGTTTCCTTGTCCCAGAAAGGACACAGAAGTGCAAAGTACAGGAATGCGGGAGGACATTCTTTCAATGGTGCAGGCCTATCTGGATGACTCAACAGAGGTCAATATTACTGAGGACCCATTGGCGTATTGGCATGGGAAAAGAAAAATATGGTGAGAGCTCACCAACCTGGCTATCAATTACTTGTCTTGCCCACTCGCAAGCGTGTCCTCAGAACGTGTTTTTAGTTCTGCTGGTGGCATTGTGACTTCCAAAAGGTCCCGCCTCTTGCCCGCAAATGTGGAGCGGCTCACCTTGATAAAGATGAACCAGCACTTCATACCACCAGATTACAGAGTACGAGAATCCACGCTGGAAGAAGAGGACACCGACCTACCTGAGGAAAGTTCTCCTCAGTTACCAGAAGTAACCCCGACTGATGATTTAGCAGAGTATGAGGACGAGTTCTGCTTCCCTGACAGCGAGTTCTGAAAATGAGTCAATCATTCATTAATTAATTGTAAATTTAGTCCTCCTTATTCACTTTTATTCCTGTGTGTCTGTCTTTCTTTAGCAAGTGCTTCATCACATTCCCAACAAAACTGTAATCAACCAATAAAACAACAAGCCCATCAACAGAACTGTCTTGATTTTGATGCCGCAGCATTCCTCAGGTTCACAACAGTTAGTTGACAAGAACTCAGTCCTGGTCGTCTATCCTGAGTCCTCCTCCTCCAGACTCACCCTATCCATTACCCATAATGCTGATGCCTGGATTCTGCACAATGAAGAAACTTACGTTGACGAGTCCCCTAACGCCTTAGGACACTGTGAATTCCAGGTGGAGCCAGCCCTCCAACACAAATTACAGGTAAGGTAAGCGTTTGGATGGGAGGTAGTATAATGGAGTATTCGGAGAGGCGAGAGAGTGACAGTGGTACTAACAGTAAAGTCCTAGGGCTCTTGAATTAACAAACTCTGTGACAGGCATTTACTTTGGAAAACATTTGGCCTATTACACATGAACGTTTAGGCGTTATTATTGCTCGCTTGCCTGTCTCAGGGGTGCTGTCTGTGGGGCTTCTAGGTTTTTGGGTTGTGTGAGCACCGCTGCCACATTTCTAATGTTGATTGCTTTTGTTTTGCAGAAAATCCACGCCGGGAAACTCCAGTTGGGGCCCTGCTGCAGAACGCCTTAGGAGGACACTGTGAATTCCAGGTGGAGCCAGCCCTCAAACACAAATTACAGGTAAGGTAAGCGTTTGGATGGGAGGTAGTATAATGGAGTATTCGGAGAGGCGAGAGAGTGACAGTGGTACTAGCAGTAAAGTCCTAGGGCTCTTGAATTAACAAACTCTGTGACAGGCATTTACTTTGGAAAACATTTGGCCTATTACACGTGAACGTTTAGGCGTTATTATTGCTCGCTTGCCTGTCTCAGGGGTGCTGTCTGTGGGGCTTCTAGGTTTTTGGGTTGTGTGAGCACCGCTGCCACATTTCTAATGTTGATTGCTTTTGTTTTGCAGAAAATCCACGCCGGGAAACTCCAGTTGGGGCCCTGCTGCAGAACGCCTTAGGAGGACACTGTGAATTCCAGGTGGAGCCAGCCCTCAAACACAAATTACAGGTAAGGTAAGCGTTTGGATGGGAGGTAGTATAATGGAGTATTCGGAGAGGCGAGAGAGTGACAGTGGTACTAGCAGTAAAGTCCTAGGGCTCTTGAATTAACAAACTCTGTGACAGGCATTTACTTTGGAAAACATTTGGCCTATTACACGTGAACGTTTAGGCGTTATTATTGCTCGCTTGCCTGTCTCAGGGGTGCTGTCTGTGGGGCTTCTAGGTTTTTGGGTTGTGTGAGCACAGCTGCCACATTTCTAATGTTGATTGCTTTTGTTTTGCAGAAAATCCACGCCGGGAAACTCCAGTTGGGGCCCTGCTGCAGAACGCCTTAGGACACTGTGAATTCCAGGTGGAGCCAGCCCTCAAACACAAATTACAGGTAAGGTAAGCGTTTGGATGGGAGGTAGTATAATGGAGTATTCGGAGAGGCGAGAGAGTGACAGTGGTACTAGCAGTAAAGTCCTAGGGCTCTTGAATTAACAAACTCTGTGACAGGCATTTACTTTGGAAAACATTTGGCCTATTACACGTGAACCAACACGATGACAGTGGTCAGTAAAACGAACTTACTGCAAAACCACCACCCACCAGGCTCAAAAGTAGTAAAAAACAGGTATGCTCAGATAAAGTTTGAAAAAGTATATTTATATCCCTAACAAAATAATCTCCCGCAAGACCCTCCCTAACCCCAAATAAATAGTCCATCAAAAATCCCCAAAAAACCCAACTCCCAATTCCCACCCCCCAAATGTCTCTAAAAAAGGGGCAAGGGACACTCTACGGATGCAGGTTGTTCACTTTGGCCTCCAGGGCATCATGCCTTAGGGCCAGGGCATCGTACTCCTCCCGGAGCATGACGTGATCTAAACGGAGGCCCTCCATCACCTTTTGGTACTCTTGCCATTTCTTGACCTCCGCCTCCAGGTTGGACACTCTGCGGAGTGCACGGCGCAAACGAGCCTTTACAGTACTGTGAGGAGGTGCAGCCTTTGCTGCTCGGCGGTGGCGTCTTCCAGCACGGCTCTGGTTGGCTGGAGCACTGCGCTTAGCGGCAGAACGTGGGGTCACGGAGGAGGATGCAGAAGATGTTACATTTGATGCACTTGAGTGCGTGTCGTCCCCCTCCATTTCCACCAGCCGGCGATATTGCGCAACAGTGGCATCCAGCCTCCGTTGCCGGGCCAGTACAGCCAGCATACTCCTGCTCGGTTTTGCAGTTTTAGTATTACCAACTATATGAAGAAAGAAAGACATAATCTGTAACCAATGCTCTTTAAAAATATGATTAACACAAAATGATTCAGCAGGAAGTTGTGTCACAGTACAACTAGCAACTAGCCAGCGCAGTACAAATCTATTCAGGCCAGTATCATGGGCGTCTGCATGGAGGGGCAAGGTGGGGCGCTTATGGTTTGGTGCTCTTTCATATGAAAGAGATCTGGCAGAAGTGAGTGACTTTTCCTCTGAGCCGTTAACCACACCAGCAACCGTATCATCTGCACCAGGCCCAGGCGATATGTCTGTTTCCCTCTCTCTCTCTCTCTCTCTGTCTCCCTCTTTCTGTCTCCCTGTGTCTCCCTCTACCTCACTGTCTCTCTCTCTCTGTCTCCCTCCCTCACCCTCCCTCTGGCTCCCTCCCTCTCTCTCTCTCTCCTTCTGTCTTCCTCTCTCTCTGCCTCTATCTGTCTGTCGGTCCCAGCCTGCTGTAATTACCATATTGTAATTTGTCACTGGGCCAGCAATGAATACACATCATATGCTATCTAAGAGTCAGATAGTACCATGATCCAGCTTACCTGTACTCGCCACCACCACTGCCTGCTTCCTCACAGTCTGATTGTCCTCTGGCGCCGCATCCTCCACAGAGTAGTCCTCAGACTCGGAGTCGATCACGATCACGTCCGAGCTGGCCCCGCCACCAGATGTTCCACCTAAAAAATATATTTAAGACTGTTAGATTACACCACTCACTAGTATTTGGTTTAGGAATGAAGAAATTTGAAAACAACAGAAAAAATAATTGACTGTCTACTCTAGTCTAAAGTAAAAATGTCCCTCCTTCCAGGGAAGGCTGTTGTCTTGCTGCTTTTTTTTGTCACAATTGATGAATGCTTGCTTAATTTTAACACACATCATTTTTCTCTGAACAGACAGACGCTGGACTTCTACAGACAAGAGCAACATCAACTAAACCAGGTGAAAGCTCGGCTCGACCACAAGAAATGTGTTCCATTACTCATCAACTCAGCACCAAGCACTTTTCCTTTTCCAGCTAACTTTATTTTAATATATGTGTTTACTTTTACTTTTACTAAAGCTTTTAAACTTGAATAGACTCTGTGGTTTTTGGTCCTCCAGACTAGAGTGACTGAGCGAAAGGTTTTGTAATTTTTGCAAGGAGGAGTCCGTGCCGCTGACACTACCAGGTTTATACAGTGTGCCAAACACACCACTCTGAAATATTATGACTCTGGTCTTTGGTGTCCATAGTTTGGTTTGTGGAGAATTGTCCCTGCAACAGTAGTATTATTGATTTTGCTCCTATCTAAACACTGTTTCGAAAAAATTAAATTAGTAACGCTTGGACAACAATAGGTCCTCTATATTTAAATGAAAACTTACTGGGGCCAGCAAAGGAGCACTCGCCGCCCTGGCCTGCATCCTCCTCCTTTGGAGCCACTGCATCCACTGTTTCTGTCCGCTTGCCCCTGGGCGGACCTGACGTACAACATGAAAGAAAGAACAGAAAAAATTGATGATTGCTGCTTGTCGATGTCCTTGTCAACCAAATCAAACATTTTGAAAGAACAAGAGCCAACTATTTCAGCCAAAAAGAGGGCTACAAAGGAAGGACTGCACCTGAGCCTCTACTCTAGGGGCAGATTTACAAGCCCCTTGCAGCTCTTTTGCTCCGTTCTTGCGTCACTTTTGTGACGCAGCGCCACAACAAGAGAGGCGCCATGGTGTGGCGTATATTAACAACGTGACGCATATGGGAGATGCATCCCATTCTGAAGCCCTGCGCCATAAGGGAGCGTTCCAGCGCAAGGGAGGGCGTTCATGCGCAGGAACGCATGCTAAAAGTGGCTATGGGGAATAGATAAAATTTCAATCAGTCATTTAGGACAATGATGCGTCACTGAAACCCTGCGCCTGCATGAAGCAGACTTACGGCTTGACGCAGCATTGCTGGAGCTGCGCCATCGTTGCAACGCAACTCCATCAATGAGCCGCCTTTACGGCACCGATGCGTAACGCTTCGGTGACGTTTTGGCACCATGGCGTGCCGCATTGAAAATACGGCGCACCATGGGTGGTGCTGGCGTGCCTCACACTTTGCAGGGATGCGCAGGTAATTGCTAATCTGACACTTAGGGGCATACTTACGAGTTCTGAGCTGGACACCTCCAGATGTGCACCAGAACAAATGCGTAACGCAAAACTAACCTTGCGTCACGGCAGATGTGCCGCAATTACAATGCGGCAAACCCTGGCGCAAGGGTAGGCAGATGCGTGACGCATCTCGTGACGAAAGAGGGGTGCATCTCTAGAGTCGCGTCGCAGGCGCGATGCAACTCTAGCAATGCTCAGGGCTGCCCAATACTCAACATACCGCATCAGTCCTTACGCCTGCTTCAAGCAAGCAGGCATAAAGAATTGACGTAGCAGCGTCGCGGAAGTGCCTGCGTTAAATCTTGTAGATTTCACGCAGGCACTTTTGCGAGGCGCACATCTGCCTGACCGCCCCCCCCCCCCCACCCCCTGCGTGGGAACGCTCCCATTGTGGCGCAGGCCCAGGTCTTAACGTGGCGCATCTCCCTAGATGCATCACGTTGTACATGACTCGCAGGGATGCGCCACGTTTACGTCGCTGTGCGTCAGGTAAGGCAGCATAAACGTGGCGCAAGGGGCTTGTAAATCTGCCCCTTTTTGTCTATCATTACGCAGTTCTGTAAAGTACACTCATACATTACTCAGCCCAAATAAATGAACACAAAATAGAAAACAAATAAGCAGTGGCACCGCCACAGAGAAGGAGAGCAGTGCACCTGAAATGCACAGAAGATGTTGAAATATTAATTTACCTCTCCTATCAATGTAATCAGCAGCATTATTTCTCTTTGTAAAAAAGTTAAAGCAAACATTTGCAATATTATATAACAGACAGAGCAGGAGAAAAAACAGAGTAGTGACGAGTGATGAAAAAATTGCTACTACTACTCACCAAGCCCGGGGACCTCCACTCCCAGCAGGTCGAGCAGGTCGTGCTCCCAGTCCAGGATATCGGTCCAGCGGTGGGTCACCTGATTATAGGTGCGCTGGACCCCCGTGATGTTAAAAAGGGCCCGGCACACCTGCCCCCACCGCTTCCGACGCTCCTGGCTGTTGGTGTAACCGGCAGCGATCCTGCCGCCTGCCGCGATGGTCCTGGGGAGACGGCGCTGCACATAATAAACCAGTGAGCCCACCTCCTCAGGGCTGAAGATCTCCCGGGGCACCACCATTTCCGCCCTCAAGCGGCCACACGGGAGACGGGCACGGGCTGCGGTGCCCGTCTTGGGCAGCTTGACAGCTGTCTTACTCTTAGTCTTCACCATGTTCTGGGCAGGTAAGGAGATAAAATGAAAAAGAATAAGAGTAGAGAAGAAGGAAATAAAAGTTTAAAAAAGTAGTTGAAAAGTAAACAAAAGTAGACTAAAACATAAAAATATAGACCTAGAAAACAAGAGGGATAGAAAAAAAGTTTAATAGATCAAAAAAAAAATAAAACAAGCAAAGGATGGCAGAGATATACAGAGGATAGAAACACCATGCCCAGACACATAGGAATGAATGAAAAACAAGATGGCCGCCCGAACACGTGCGTGTAAATAAGTTTGCACGCGATTTCTCTCGCGAACTCGTGTGAACTTGTATTCGCAAGGCGCTCATCGCGCGAGATTACACATAGCGGGCGGAAACGGAAATACGTCACGCAAACAAAATGGCGGCGCCCATACTCAACCTTGGGGTAACTCGCACGAGTTCGCGGCTTACACGATCGATTTCGCACGACGTCGCGCCTCGCGAATAGGGCGAAATTACCAAAAAACGAGTTTTGCAAAAGCAAAACCAACGAGCAGGTGCAAAAGTTCGAGCTCATCATTTGTAACCATTTCCCTGTAGTGCTTCCTGAAGGGGCCCTCCAGAATCCGGTTGCCTACTTGCAACTATTGTGTGACCCTGCTCTGACAGTCACAGAATAGTTACAAGTATGCCATTGCATCCTGTTAAAAAATGTTTACAATGCAACAAAAAGGAAAGGGAGCAGACAAGCAGGTGCCAGCCTTCATTAATGTCAGTTGAGGCAGGGCAGGTGTTGCGGTTTGCATAACTTAAAGCACTTAGCAGGTGTGCTTTGCTTTGCCTCAATAATGTACACTCACTGGTCAATCAGAGGGTGTTGTGATGACACTGAGGGTGGCATGGGTGTGCCAGCCAGAGGGTGGCATGGGTGAACCAGAGTGCCAGTGTTGACAGAGGATTGCAGTGCTTTGCTTTGCCCCAATAATGTACACTGGTGAACCAGAGGGTGCTGTGATGACACAGAGGGTGACATGGGTGAGCCAGAGGGTGGCATGGGTGACCAAAGAGAGTGCCAGTGGTGACAGAGGGTGGCAGTGATGAAGAAAGCCTTGCAAACAGGCTGGGCACATAGAAACAACAAGTTCGCAAAACTGGCGACCCGACAAGTAAGTTTGCAATTTGCGAAATTGTACAAAACCCTCGCGAACTTGCAGAAACCCGTGCGAACACACCCCCCCAAAAAAATACGCAAATCCGCGAGAATTCGCGGAATTTGCGGATTTTCGCAATCCGCAAATACGCAAATCAGCAAATTCGCGGATTGCGAATCCGCAAAATCCGCCCATGCTTAGTTAGTATATCAAAGTCGGCCATCCAGCCCTGAATGCGTCCCAAAAGTAGACGGGCCACAATTGTTTGTACCGCATCAATGAGGCTAATCGGGCAATAATTGGCCGGGGCAGAGCGATCACCCTTCTTATAGATAGGCAATATCTATGCCCCTAGCCAAGATTCGGGAACCGATGCTCCACTGGCAAGGGCGTTCGCCAACGTTGTCAGATAGGGGACCCAGAGATCCTGTTCATGTTTAGGTAGGTCTGCTGGTATACAATCAGGCCCTGGTGCTTTGCCACTTGGAATGCCCTTTCGGACAGCCTTCACCTCACTGGGGACAAATACCAGCAATTCCACGTGCTTTGTGGACGGTGTCGTGTCAATGGGCCTAGTCTTGAGTTTGAATTGATTTTCAAAATAAGAAACCCACTGCTGTGGTTCCACATAGGTTGAGGGTACCCTATCCTGTGGGCGGTTACCCCATTTCAGGATGTGCCAGAATTGAGTCAAATTCCGCCCGTTGCATGCCTGAAGTAGCCCCCTCCAATGTTCCTCGTCCCAGTTCCTCTTAGCGATTAGTTGGGCGTATTTATATGAGGCCCTGCAGTTACAAATAGCAGCTGGTAATCTAGATTTAATGGCTGTGAGCAGGGCTCTTTGTACCCGCCTACAACCTTTATCATACCAGGAGCTAAGACTCTGGATACCAGGAATATTTTCATTGAACTCAACCTGGGACACAAAGGTGTTAAGTTTATCCACTGTGTTAATAAGCAAGTTCCTAATTGAGGACAATAAACCCTCATTCAAGGCTATTTTAGGCCAGCGAGCCCTTCTTTCATCATTAGTTAGGGAAACTTTCCCCTGGACAATGGGGACTTAAGCCATGGGAGTAACAATAAAACAGTTATCAGTCAAAGACAGGACCAAAGGATTATGGTCGCTCTCTTGTCTACATGTAACCACCATATCAGCTATAACCGAGCACAACTCCAGGTTAACCAATATGTAATCAATGCGAGACCTAGATCTTCCATTATCAAAAGTCATTGCCCCAAACCTGTCTGACTTTGTTCTACCATTGACCGCCCGCATACCCTTATCAAGACACAACCCCTTCATAAACTTAGCTGCTTGCGTCCATTTTAATAGGGGGCAGCTCCAACTGGGGAATGCCCCACATAGAATCTTCTACCTCTGAGAGCTTCCCATCATCCGAACCAGGGGGCTCGAAACAGGTGTTGAAGTCCCCCATCACAACCCTATTATTGTTCTTGGTTATAGTGCTTAAAAATTCCTCCAATAAATGGACTGTATGCGGACATCTCCCCCCCAGGATCCTCCTTAAATATACATTAATGATAGTAATGTTAAGGCCCTTTGAGGAAATAACCTTAATAGCCATAATATCCATACTATCTATCGGGATCCCCACCACTGAGACACACTCACATTGGCGTACCCAGATTGACAAACCACCCACCGGTCTACCCCTTATACCCTTCGATGCTGGTTTTGAAAAATTAAGATAACCTGCGCGGTGTAAGGGGGCCAGTGCCCACGTTTCCTGGAAGGACCAGATGTCAGACTCATCAATAAAACTAGTCCAGTCTGGTAGATGTAATTTGGATTCCAGACCCGCAATGTTCCAAGAAGAGACCTTCGCCAAAGGGATAATGGGGCTATTTAATGCCTCCAGACAGCACTCCGTAGGGCAATAAGCAAGACTCCCCGTGACAGTATTGTTATTAGTAAGTGGGGAGTGCAGGGGAGGAATAATATCATGAGGCAATGACACTAAACTGCATCCCGTAGCCCCTAAGATTTGAGGCGGGCTCCCGAGTGATGGTAACCAGTACAGACCCTTAACACCCTCAAGTCAGTCATTTTCCTCGAGGGTGGATAAAAGAGCAAATCGGTTAGAGGTAATGGTAGGGTGGTTATAGAAGGAATCCAATTGGTGAACCCGGGGTAGATGACATTCCTCCCTAAATACAGGGTTGGAGTGTCTTAATGGCGTTTCAGACCAGTTCCGCGAGTACAGAGGGATGCCTGAGGTTGAACGAGGATAGAAATAACTCAAATTGTGCGTTTAATCAAACCCTCCCTACAAATGCAATGCAAATATCCTTCACAGATTGAAGGGAGTTTGGTGGTGTGGTCGGTGCCACGAAGTTGGGGTCGCTGCCATTTAGGATTCAGAAACCAGTTACACATGTGGGATCGGCTTGTGTTGAACAGGGTTAGTTGGCACCACGTGTCGCCGGTCTTCTATAGTGTAGGCCGGAGGCAGGGGTCAGCAAAGGCCCACAGGCAGGTGATGCTGACTTGAGCTGCACAGATTGGGAGCATTTGGTCTTCTTAACCCATTATAGTCTCTTACACAATTTGCATCGCTACTAATCTTGAATTGTGAATCGTATAAACCCAGTGTAGGGCGCAGGCAGCGGTTAGGATGGGCGCACAGCCATGTGGCGTTGAGTTGAGCTGCACAGTTCGTGGCACCTGGAGTACTCGGCGTGTGCGCACACTTCGATGATACGTGGTCTCGGCGGCGCGCAGTGGGAGCAATGTCTTGACTTGATAAGGCCACGTGGTGATGATTTATGGTGCAGTGAGTTAGTAGCACCTGAAGCACACAGCGTGTGCGCATCCTGTGATGAGTCGTGGTCTCGGCGGGTCGCAGTGGGAGCAACGTGTCTTGCAAACTGGACTGCGTCATCTGCAATTGCCACTGCATCTGAATTGTAAGCCGTGCTGTATGCAGTGTAGATCAAGGGCAGTAGTTAACATAGACATTGAGGAATGCTTTTTGTCACTTCTTCTTGACAAAATCCGAGGACATAGAGTACAGTTCTCTGTGCAATTAATAAATCAAGGCTGAATTCAAGTTGTGAACGTTGCTGTCCGCAGTGTAGATCGAAGGCAGTAGTTAGAATAGACATCGAGGAATGCTTTTTGTCACTTTTTCTTGACAAAATCCGAGGACACAGAGTACAGTTCTCTGTGCAATTAATAAATCAAGGCTGAATTCAAGTTGTGAACCCTGCTGTCCGCAGTGCAGATCGAAGGCAGTAGTTAGCATAGACATCGAGGAATGCTTTTAGTCACTTCTTCTTGACAAAATCCGAGGACATAGAGTACAATTCTGTCTGCAATGAATAAATCAAGGCTGAATTCAATGTTGTCCGCAGTGTAGATCCAAAGCTGAATTCAAGTTGTGAACCCTTCTGTCTGCAGTGCAGATTGAAGGCAGTAGTTAGCATAGACATCGAGGAATGCTTTTTGTGACTTCTTCTTGACAAACTCCGAGGACATAGAGTACAATTCTCTCTGAAATTAATAAATCAAGGCTGAATTCAAAGCTGTGCGCAGTGTAGATCCAACGCTGAATTCAAGTTGTGAACCCTGCTGTCCGCAGTGCAGATCGAAGGCAGTAGTTAGCATGGACATCGAGGAATGCTTTTTGTCACTTCTTCTTGACAAAATCCGAGGACATAGAGTACAGTTCTCTGTGCAATTAATAAATCAAGGCTGAATTCAAGTTGTGAACCCTGCTGTCCACAGTGGAGATCGAAGGCAGTAGTTAGCATAGACATTGAGGAATGCTTTTTGTGACTTCTTCTTGACAAAATCCGAGGACATAGTGTACAGTTCTCTGTGTAATTAATAAATCAAGGCTGAATTCAAGTTGTGAAGCCTGATGTCCGCAGTGTAGATCGAACACAGTAGTCGGTACAGACATAAGTCTGCAGTGTTGTGGCGATGGGTTCGCAGGGGGCTCGTGTGGAGGAGGCCCGCTGTCATGGCAGGAGCCACGTGCCAGGGTGAGGGCCGCCGCTCTGGCAGACTCGTTGATCTTCGCACAAATGAACCACACCCAGGGCGTGGCCTATTTATTCATACTCCTATGCTGGAGTTGCGTACGTTGGACCAGCCCACTCCACTTCCGCTTCAAGGTGGGGGCCAGCACAGCTACATGACCGAGATCTTCCCCACTGACTGAGGTAATATGGTTACGTCCACTGTGTAGTACATTACACGTATCAATACTATATCTCCACATGGAGAGGTTTGTGCTTTGAATAGTGAGGTCTGTGCAGCACATCACCGGTACACTTGGAATTGTGTGAATTATTGTTGATGGGCAACTTGCCTCCAACACACATAGTTGGTTGCCACATCTCCGAACATTCAGCTATTGTGCGGTTGAGGGGATATGGTATTTTGGGAAGGTCCGTTGTCCTGTTTTGCGCTGTCTCGGTGGTAGTGGCGGGGGAGTAGTCCGGGGAGGAGGTTCTGGTGGTGGTGGCGCTGGGTGTTGTGGCCTTGTTGGGGGTCGGAGCTGCATGATTAGTACCTCTATCACATGTTGGTCTTTAGATGTGGGTGAGAGTTGGGTGTAATTCACGCAGTAGATAGTTGCAGTCCTTACATCAGTTAAAGGTTGATGTTAATTTGTTACTGGTAAGTGGGGCTATTGCCTGTTTTTAGATAGCATTGCAGATTTGGCTGGTTGTTGAAAATATGAGGAAGTGGTGTTTTCGTTGGTATTTTGCATGGGAACGCCTAGTTTGTATGTCATTAGCGTTAGTTGTGGCTCTGGTTTGTGGCGATTTTGTTGGCTGAAGGTATCGATAGAAGAGTGGTGAGATTTGCAGTTTTTACCAGGTTGAGAATGGGATGATAATTATAAAAGACAGAAAAAAAAGATATGCTTAATGAACATTATAATTAGAAATTGGCATTTAAAAAACCTTTGAAATTCACTGAAAAAACCATAGGTTTTGCAGACGTTATAGTTAGGAATTAGCATGTCATCAATGAAGTCATTTGAGATTTCATCAGTGATGTCACTGACTATGTCATGAATGGTGTAATATGTGACGTTATAGTTAGTTGGACATTTCACTCATACAAAACCGGCCGTTATAGTTGATTGAGCTAACTATAACTCACGCCCCCGCAATGTACTGCTGATGACATCACATATTATATCACTGACTCATGATATGGTCAGTGACATCACTAATGACATCTCAAATGACATCACTGATGACATCATCCAGTGATTGAGTGTTACTAAAAAGTTTCATTATGTATTATATATATATATATATATATATATATATATATATATATATATATATATATATATTCACTGAAAAAACCATAGGTTAGAGACCATATATAGTTAGCTGGACATTTTATTGACATAAAACCAATGAAATTCCATATATAGTTAGTTGCACTAACTATATATCGCGCACCCGCAATCCACTGCTGATGATGTCACATATTACATCATTCATGACATGGTCAGTGACATCACTGATGACATCACTGATGACATCTCAAATGACATCACTGATGACATCACTGATGACATCTCAAATGACATCATCTAGTGTCTGTGTGTTTTTGTAAAGTTTAAATATGTTTTACATATTGAAGAATGAGTGGATGTATGGAAGACTGAGTGTGTGTGTGGCTGGCTGGGAGGTGTGTGACTCTGTGCATATCAATGTGTACTTGTATCAGTGATTGTATAAGAGAGTAAGTATGTGTTAGTATATGTGTGAAAAGTATGGTGTTCTGTGTTTAAATGTATAGATGAGGAAATCGAAGTGTGATTGATTCTTCACAGGACTGACTAGGTGTATGAGTGCATATGATAGTGTTGTAATAATGAGTGACTGTATGTATGAGTGATTGTATGGGTGAATGAGTGAATGTGTGTGTAGACGTAGGAATCAGTGAGTGCGTATGTAGTAACTGGTATTGGTGTGTCATGATGTCATCAGTGATGTCATTTGAGATGTCATCAGTGATGTCATTTGAGATGTCATCAGTGATGTCATCAGTGATGTCACTGAAGTATGGTGTTCTGTGTTTAACTGTATAGATGAGGAAATGGAAGTGTGATTGATTCTTTACAGGACTGACTAGGTGTGTGAGTAACTCCATGGATGAGTGGCAGTGTGTGAGTGTCTGCATAGGTGTATGAGTGCATATGATAGTGTTGTAATAATGAGTGACTGTATGTATGAGTGATTGTATGGGTGAATGAGTGAATGTGTGTGTAGACGTAGGAATCAGTAAGTGCGTATGTAGTAACTGGTATTGGTGTGTCATGATGTCATCAGTGATGTCATTTGAGATGTCATCAGTGATGTCATCAGTGATGTCATTTGAGATGTCATCAGTGATGTCATCAGTGATGTCACTGACCATGTCATGAATGATGTAATATGTGACATCATCAGCAGTGGATTGCGGGTGCGCGATATATAGTTAGTGCAACTAACTATATATGGAATTTCATTGGTTTTATGTCAATAAAATGTCCAGCTAACTATATATGGTCTCTAACCTATGGTTTTTTCAGTGAATTTTCAAGGTTTTGTAAATGCAAATTCCTAACTATATATGGTCTATAACTTATGGTTTTTTCAGTGAATTTCATTGGTTTTTTAAAAGCTAATATCTATAGCTGTAAAATATATTCTTTATTACGTGACGTATCACGTAGCCACGTGAGACGCCTCATGACGCGTCGCATAACCGTGACGTATCGGCTCTGCAGCGCAAACAAAACCCGTAACGTAAGCGTGCCGGAGCACGCTTACAGATATATATATATTTTTTAACCTTAATTAGACAAAATCCACACGTGCACATATTTTGAGGCCTTGCAAAGGCACATCAAACAAACAGTCCCTACAATTTTGCCAAGTTTGCTGGAAATCTATTCCCTTAATTTTTTTTTTACTGTTTCTCTTGGTTTTCCCCTTGTTACGCTTACCGGGACGCTACCCGGTACGCGAACCGGACGCTCCAAAAACACAAGATGGCGGACTCCCGTTACGCTGCCGGTTAGCTGCCCGGTTCGCGTACCGGGAAGCGCCTCTACCGCGAAAAATCGTGGGGGACTTTAATATCCCCCTCATCAATCCTAGGGGGTCAGGAGTGGTCTACCTTGCCCCCTTTCCTTCATTTCCCCCTTCGTTTTTCACCACATCTTGTCTCTCGATCGTACCGAGAGACAAGATGGCGGCCGCTCCGGACTGTTTAGAATGTTGACAGACACCGGAGAGCCAATCAGCTTCGCTTCGCGAAGTTCCGTTACGCGTCAGGTACGCGAACCGGGGCGCTAACCGGAGCGCTGTCACAGATATATATATTTTTTTAAACGTTAATTTCTCAAAATCCACTGGAGCACATATATTGAGACATAGCAAAGGCACGTCGGGCAAACCATATCTACAATTTTGCCAAGTTTCATGTAAATCTATTCAGCCGTTCGAGCTAAAAGTGAGTCCAACCGCCCTATGGAAAAATGAATGGGAAAAACGCGTTTTGGGAACCCCCTTTTTTCTCGGCCCCCCCTTGACGAAACCCCCCAAATTTTCAGGGGCTGCTCAGAAACAAAATGTGCCATTTTCCTGAAAATTTCAGCCAATTCCGTCCACAAACGCCAAAGTTATTAGACATAGAATTTTCAGAAATCCAATAGAGAAAAAATCCTAACTATATATACCCACTGGCTATCGCCAGTAGGTAATATACATATATAAACATATATAATCTGCATATCTATATAAATATAAATGCATGCATACATATACATATATGCATACATATGCATGTTATTTACATGAAAGTTTTAAAAACACTAATAAAAGCAAAGCTAAAAAGCCACCTCATTACAAACAGAATGGCTTTAACTTAAACGAGGTCGAGATCTATTGCATTTTCAATGCTTGTTTACTTTGGTTCTACCAAGAAGGCATTCAGATGTGTCACACATTTGCCATAAATTCTGAATGTTAGCACTCTAGTTGCTCATTAGATCACTGTAGTAAAGCTAGTGCTCACCAGGGAAGTCTGCTGCTAATCATGGTTTGCAGCCATTTTCCCGCATTTTTTATCCCGCAGACTTTCAGTCCGCATACCATTATCCCGCAAGGTCATTGACCTCGCATACCATTATCCCGCATTTTTTCAAAACGCATGTGCATTTATCGCGCATGCCTTTACAAAGAATTACGTTTTAAAGGCATGTATGGTAAACGCATTTGCGTTGTGAAAACCACGATGACGAGAGAGGTAAGTGGGTTTGTGTTAATTTTTTCGTGGGTTAGTGATTGTGTAGTGTAGTGTAGTGTTGTGTAGTGTAGTGTTGTGTTAGTGTAGTGTAGAGTTGTGGTGGTTGTTTAGTGTAGGGTCATGCTGGGGGTAGTGTTTTAGGGTTTAGGGTTGTTTTGTAGTGTTTGCGTAGTGTAGGGTCATGCTGGGGTAGTGTTTTAGGGTTTAGGGTAGTGTTGTAGTGTTTGCGTAGTGTCGGGTCATGCTGGGGGTAGTGTTTTAGGGTTTAGGGTTGTGTTGTAGTGTTTGCGTAGTGTAGGGTCATGCTGGGGCTAGTGTTTTAGGGTTTAGGGTAGTGTTGTAGTGTTTGCGTAGTGTAGGGTCATGCTGGGCGTAGTGTTTTAGGGTTTAGGATAGTGTTGTAGTGTTTGCGTAGTGTAGGGTCATGCTGGGGGTAGTATTTTAGGGTTTTGGGTAGTGTTGTAGTGTTTGCGTAGTGTAGGGTCATGCTGGGGTGTAGTATTTTAGGGTTTAGGGTAGTGTTGTAGTGTTTGCGTAGTGTAGGGTCATGCTGGGGGTAGTGTTTTAGGGTTTTGGGTAGTGTTGTAGTGTTTGCGTAGTGTAGGGTCATGCTGGGGGTAGTGTTTTAGGGTTTTGGGTAGTGTTGTAGTGTTTGCGTAGTGTAGGGTCATGCTGGGGTGTAGTGTTTTAGGGTTTTGGGTAGTGTTGTAGTGTTTGCGTAGTGTAGGGTCATGCTGGGGTGTAGTGTTTTAGGGTTTTGGGTAGTGTTGTAGTGTTTGCGTAGTGTAGGGTCATGCTGGGGGTAGTGTTTTAGGGTTTTGGGTAGTGTTGTAGTGTTTGCGTAGTGTAGGGTCATGCTGGGGGGTAGTGTTTTAGGGTTTTGGGTAGTGTTGTAGTGTTTGAGTAGTGTAGGGTCATGCTGAGGGTAGTGTTTTAGGGTTTTGGGTAGTGTTGTAGTGTTTGCGTAGTGTAGGGTCATGCTGGGGGTAGTGTTTTAGGGTTTTGGGTAGTGTTGTAGTGTTTGCGTAGTGTAGGGTCATGCTGGGGGTAGTGTTTTAGGGTTTAGGGTAGTGTTGTAGTGTTTGCGTAGTGTAGGGTCATGCTGGGGGTAGTGTTTTAGGGTTTAGGGTAGTGTTGTAGTGTTTGCGTAGTGTAGGGTCATGCTGGGGGTAGTGTTTTAGGGTTTAGGGTAGTGTTGTAGTGTTTGCGTAGTGTAGGGTCATGCTGGGGGTAGTGTTTTAGGGTTTAGGGTAGTGTTGTAGTGTTTGCGTAATGTAGGGTCATGCTGGGGGTAGTGTTTTAGGGTTTAGGGTAGTGTTGTAGTGTTTGCGTAGTGAAGGGTCATGCTGGGGTGTAGTGTTTTAGGGTTTTGGGTAGTGTTGTAGTGTTTGCATAGTGTAGGGTCATGCTGGGGGTAGTGTTTTAGGGTTTAGGGTAGTGTTGTAGTGTTTGCGTAGTGTAGGGTCATGCTGGGGTGTAGTGTTTTAGGGTTTTGGGTAGTGTTGTAGTGTTTGCGTAGTGTAGGGTCATGCTGGGGGTAGTGTTTTAGGGTTTACGGTAGTGTTGTAGTGTTTGCGTAGTGTAGGGTCATGCTGGGGATAGTGTTTTAGGGTTTAGGGTTGTGTTGTAGTGTTTGCGTAGTGTAGGGTCATGCTGGGGGTAGTGTTTTAGGGTTTAGGGTTGTGTTGTAGTGTTTGTGTAGTGTAGGGTCATGCTGGGGGTAGTGTTTAGGGTAGTGTTGTAGTGTTTGCGTAGTGTAGGGTCATGCTGGGGTGTAGTGTTTTAGGGTTTTGGGTAGTGTTGTAGTGTTTGCGTAGTGTAGGGTCATGCTGGGGGTAGTGTTTTAGGGTTTAGGGTAGTGTTGTAGTGTTTGTATAGTGTAGGGTCATGCTGGGGGTAGTGTTTTAGGGTTTAGGGTAGTGTTGTACTGTTTGTGTAGTGTAGGGTCATGCTGGGGGTAGTGTTTTAGGGTTTAGGGTAGTTTAGTTGTTTAGTGTATGCTAAAGGCATATTCGTTCTAAAAGTTTTCGTTATTTTAATTTGCGGCCTAATAGTACATGCGGGATTTCGTCATATATTCGCTAATCATACTTTCTATGGCAAAATGAACCCCCTCATTTTGTTCCTTTTTAAATTAAATGTTTTAAGAGTTACCACTTTATTCCAATCAAGATGGCTTCAGGTGTGCCATACCTTTGTAATAAGTAGGACTGTTAGCACTCTAGTTGTTCTTTAGAACACTCTGGGACATTCTGTCATTGGGCTATAGTTGGGCTACATCTGGCTGATATTTGGGCTACATTTGTTTTTTTTGTCTCTGGTGGCCATCTTTGGGCTACATTGGGCTACATTGGGCTACATTTGGGCTCCAACATATATATAGCCCAATGTAGCCCAATATATATTTTTCAAAGTTAATTTTCGTAAAAACCACTGGAGCCTATATCTTGAGACATAGCAAAGGCACATCGGGCTACCAGTCCCTACAATTTTGCCAAGTTTGGTGTAAATCCATTCAGCCGTTCAGGCTAAAAGTGAGGCCAACCGCCCTATGGAAAATTGCATGGGAAAAACACGTTTTGGGACCCCCCTTTTTTCTCGGCCCCCCCTTGACGAAACCCCCCCAAATTTTCAGGGGCTGCTGAGAAACAAAATGTTCCATTTTCCTGAAAATTTCAGCCAATTCTGTCCTCAAACGCCAAAGGTATTCGACATAGAATTTTCAAAAATCCCATAGGAAAAAAATCCTAACTATATATACCTACTGGCTATCGCCAGTAGGTAATATATATGCCAAGGTGTACTGAAGAATGAGTGGGTGTATGAGTCTCTGACTAGATGACTTAATAGGTGCATGACTGACTGTATAAGTGAGTGATTGAACGTATGTTAGTGAATGCTTGGGTGAATGACTAATCTGTGTGAATGTCTGTATCAGTCTGTCAGTTGGTGTGTAAGTGGCTGCATGGGTTGGTTAGTATCTACATGAGTGTCTATCGTGGTTAATGATTTGTTGTCTGAGTACCTGTATGGGTGCCTGTGTCTCTGGGTGGATGGGTGTGGGGCTGTGTGACTCCCTGCATGGATGTATGAATGGGTGAATACCTGGGTGTATGGGTTCATGAGTGCATCTGTGAAGGACGGTATGGTTGAGTGAGTGTGTGTATGGCTGTGTCGGTGAGTGTATGGATATCTCAGTGGTACATGTGTGAGTAACTACATATGTGAAAGGCATTATATGTGAGTGTTGGTGTATATAAATAATTATATGTGAGAGTGAGTGATTGTGAGAGTGGCTGTATGGATGAGTGTGTGCTGGTGTCAGTGATGTATAAGAGAGTAAGTATGTGTTAGTATCTTTATAAACAAGTGACGTGGTGTGTGTATCACTATGTAGGTGAATAAATGTTATGTTATGTTATGTTATAAATTCTTATATAGCGGGCAGCTGCCCCAGCTAAGTGGCGTCCCGGCGCTATAAAAGCAGGAGAATCGGCTACCGCAGGAATGGTCTGTGATCTATTCTTTGCATAACTGACTAGCTGTGTGAGTAACTCTATGGGTTAGTGGCAGTGTGTGAGTGTCTGTATGGGTATATGAGTGCATATGATAGTGGCTGGTTTGATGAGTGAGTGTTTATATGAGAGACTGTGTGGGTGAGTGAGTAGATGTGTGTGTAGACCTAGGAATCAGTGAGTGGGTATGTAGTAATTGGCATTGATGTGTCTATGGTTTAAAAATGTGTCACTGTATATTGCTAGAATCTCTCAAAACAACAGATCCAGACCACAGTATAGTGCAATTATAATCCTTTATTCAGTGCAAGATGGCATAACGCGTTTCAGCTCTCACTGGAGCCTTGATCACATGACAAAGCTCAGTGTTATCATTGGTGTATTTAAAGTGGTTGGTGCAAGCATGACTTCATCCACCTGTGCAAATTACGCTATAGACATAGAAAAGTTAATGTTTCACATTCAATAATACACTGATATCGACATATATACAAAAGGGTAAAAATTGATCAAATTTGATAAAAGCATAGCCATGACAATTCATGATCATATGGTGTCATAAATGTAATTTGATTTTGCTTAATACCATTAGCTTTGCTTTGAATACTATCGAATAGATTTAATATTCATATCATCTCCCTTGGTGTATTCCTGTCAATTCCTGTCCTCGCACATATCTGCACATATGTTTTCAAAAGTGCTTAATGTGTATGACGTGTTTTGTGCTAAAACACCAAATTTCCTGAGTGTGAAGTTAATATATTGGTTGACACAGTTAGTCTTAGTTCCATCATTATTATTATAGCAGGTGAGCACCCATGGTTTTGTTTCTATGTCAATACTGGAGCCCCAGTACGTGACATGTATTGAGAGTAGTAAAAGTGGAAATTGATCAAATTGATTAGTGTCAATTCCTGACCTTAATGAAGAGTTTTTGTTGTTCAGCCCAATCATGTAGGTCTATTTTGTTTACATCGGTATGAATAACAATAGACCCTTTCATTTGTCTATGTGCTTACAGGTTAATTCACTGTTCTTACTATCGCTCTCATTTGGTTCTCGTGTGGATTAAGCAACAAGTAAAGTGCAAGTGCTATTTATCTATGTATGTCACGTACATAGCTTGTGCAAATTGGCATCAATGTATATCATGTATCTATACTACTATTACAAAGGAAGAACTTTGAGGCTTTGAGGCGGGTAAACTCGGGAACCACTGTGCCAATCCACACACCCGATACATCGTTGGAATCCTCAGGGTGTGCAGATGGACATAGGCTATATAATGTTAAAAAATACGTTATATAAAAAAATTTACATTATAAAAAAAGTAGTTCCCTCGAAGTAGCGCCGGCCGCAACCTGCGTGCTGACGTCAGGAGCACGGGGAGGAGCGGCGGACATGGCACGGGGGAGGAGCGGTGACGAGCGGCGAGGAGCGGTGGACTGAGGAGCGGCAGCTGAGGTAAGGCAGCAGGGGTCGGGGCAGGTGGGGGATGGGGTGATGTAAGGCTCCAAACTACCACGATCACGCTCATTAGTTTTACCTCAAACACAGCTCAGGAAGTTGAACTGCAGAGCGCCAGTGTTTCAGAGTTTCAGCTTTAAGGGTCATTAGGTTGACACGCGGGCATTATGTTACCATGCTGGAATCTCGGCACGCCGAGCTCCGTCAAGGGTAAACCCCGCTCAAAGAGACCCCACCGGCGAAAGTGATCCGTCAACCTCGGAGCCGTGTTTAAATGTGCCCTCTTTTCGTGGTACTTTTCATGTGGACGGGGAAAGCAAACAGCCCGAAGCGCACTGCTGTGACTATCATATGTCGCCTTTTTAAGGCTCCGGGGGACAATGTCGGTGCAGGCGGGGGTCGGGGCAGGCGGGGGACGGGGCGGACGGGGACGGGGAAAGCAAGCAGCCCGAAGGAAAGCCAGGAAATCTGGTTCGGTTTATCCCCACTCTAAACACATGGAAATGCTAATTTCCAGGCGAAGGCTGGAGTAATAGCTGCAATACAGTGAGATGGTTTTACATTATAGTGCACTGCTGTGACTATCATATGTCGCCTTTTTAGGGCTCCGGGGGACAATGTCCGGGCAGGCGGGGGTCGGGGCAGGCGGGTGATGGGGCGGGCGGGGGCCCAAAATGCTGGACAATGTCGGGGCAGGCGGGGGTCGGGGAAGCCTAATTGCTCCCGGACAAGGTCGGGACGGGCTGCTAGTTATTGATAATAAGATGTATTTATTTATTTATTTATGTTTGCGATTTGTAGAGCGCACAAATACCCGGGGGTGTATCGGCGCTACAAACTGCAGTGGGTGGATCCTGATAGAGAGCTTATTGATTGAACAGCCATGTTTTTAACATTCTTCTAAATGTGAGCAGAGACTGACAGGATCTGATCTCCAGCGGGACCGTATTCCAAAGTTTAGCCGTGGTGACCACAAATCTTCCATCACCCCAAGAGGCTGTTTTAGAGCGTGGCACCATTAGCTGAAGGGCAGTGGATGAACGGAGTGCCATATTGGGTGTGTGAAATTTTAGGTGATTGATTAGAAATTCGGGTCCGTTGTTGCGAGATGCTTTATAGGCAATGCAAAGTGTCTTGAACTTTATCCGATTTTTTACTGACACCCAGTGGTAGATCTTGACAACATGGGAGATGGGTTTAAACTTGGGAGTTCCTGATAGAATTCTAGCTGCTGCGTTCTGAACTGTTTGGAGCTTTTGGATGACCCGCTTTTGGGCGTTTGCGAACAGTCCATTGCAGTAGTCTATGGAAGACATAACCAAGGTGCTGACTAGCATTTTTCCAGCGTTCAGAGGAAGAAATGGCAGAAGTTTTTTAATCATGCGTAATTTGTGGAATGAGGCAGATGCTACTGAATTGGCATGAGAGATAAAGTTACGTTTATTATCGAATATAATGCCCAGATTCCTGACCTTGGTTACTGGAGTTGGTGGGGGGCTCATGGAGGGGGGCCACCAGGTTTGTGACCAGCAAGGATGTAGTTTACCGAAGATCATGACCTCTGTTTTTTCAGAGTTTAATTTGAGGCAATTTCTGGCCATCCAGCTACTGATGGCGAGCATGCCCTTCTGAAAATTAGCTGCAACCCTTTCTCCATTGTTGTTTATTGCTAACACCAGCTGAGTGTCATCGTCGTAAGAGATAAGGCCCATCCCATGAGCCTTGATGACTTTGGCTAGGTCCGACACATAGATATTAAAAAGAGTCGGATTCAGGGATGAGCCTTGAGGGACCCCACATGGTAGGGCTAATTGGGCAGAGTGGAAATTGCCTAAATTAACCGACTGAGTGCGATTGGTGAGAAAGGATTGCAGCAGATCTCTGGCCTTGTGTTGGATCCCCCTACTATTTTTATTTATTTATTTTGAAAGTTTTATATAGCGCGAACAAGATCTTTGCAGATATCAGAGCGCTTTACAAGGACACGGGGGTGAACGAATAATACAAAGTAATATTTGAGGTAGTTAGGTACAAGGTGCTTAGTAACATAGGTAGGTCAAAAAACATGAGGTAGGTCACAGGTGTGGTAGTGTCGGTACACGGTGCAAAGACAAACAGTAGCGTCAATAATATAAAGTACAACAATAAGGAGCATATACTTGCTTAAGCGTGTTTAAAATTTTTGGAGCTTAAAGGTGGGCATAGTTGAGGTGGGTGAGTGCAGGATGTATAGTCCCACAGGTGAGACAGTAGTAGAGAAGTAGGGATCGATGAGGTGGTGTGGGTAAAGTGTGCAAAGTCAAACAGGTGCGTCAACAATATAACAATATACATAGTCACACAGGTGCGTCAACAATATAACAATATACAAAGAGTGAGCGTATACAATCAAGTAAGTCGAGAATACAAGTAATACAATAGCCCAGGGGGGTCGGGCAGGTCTTACAGAGCAGATTCATGAGTAATACGGAATAGTAGATCATGTGTATTTAGCCAGGAGGATCGCTTTAACTTCTTTCTTAAAAAGTGTGTTGGAGGAGATGAGCCTTGTTTCAGGACAAGTGACACGGTCTTCTAGTGACACGGTCGATCAAAATGGTATGATCGACCGTGTCAAAGGCCGCTGAGAGGCCCAGCAGGATGAGTATTGCTGTTCCTCCCTGGTCCAGGATAATTCTAATATCTTCCGATGCCTTGATTAAGACGGTCTCTGTTCCATGGCCTTTGCGGAACCCGAATTGAGTGCCATCTATGAGATGGTGGTCTTCTATGTATTTAGAAAGTTTGAGTATTGATTAGTTTTTCTACAACTTTGGCTGGAAAGGGAAGACTAGCTATTGGCCTGTAGTTTTTGGAGTCAACTGGGTCCAGGTTGGATTTTTTTAATAGTGGTTTTAAGATAGTCTTTTTCGAGGTGGTGGTATAGGTTCCAGAGGCGAACATTACATTGAAAATGTTGGCTAAAGCAGCAGCCTCCTGCTCAGCAACTGGTGTGAGTGCGTCCGGTGGGCAAGGGTCATTAGCTGATCCTGACTTTATGGAGGACATTGTGATAAGAATTCCTTCAGCAGAAGTGTTTTCAAATTGCTTCAGACAG
Source organism: Lissotriton helveticus (assembly GCF_964261635.1). NCBI lineage: Eukaryota > Metazoa > Chordata > Amphibia > Caudata > Salamandridae > Lissotriton > Lissotriton helveticus. The sequence goes on from NC_136061.1 coordinate 390,241,983, forward strand.
TGATCTGGTAACTGTTGTTCAGAAATTGGTCGGCCAAATTGGTGTGTGACGCGAATTCAGCATAGATATCGTTCACTTTATTGAAGAAGTAATCCGCCAAGGAATTACAGAGTGACTGGGAGGGGGTTATGGGAGCGGTGGGTGTGTGACCTGATAGTTTAGACACTACTTGATAGAGCTTTTTATTCGTGTTTTTTGCTAGTTCAATTTGAGTTACATAGTATTTACTTTTTACCGGTGCAATCAAACGTTTATATTTGGCAAGCTCATCTTTATAGATAAGTTTTTCTTCGCTAGTGTAGGATTTGCGCCATTGCCTTTCTCGATTTCTACAAACTTTCTTTTGTTCCCTAAGGGATTCAGTGAACCAAGGGGCTGACGGGGAGGTTCGATTTTTAGAGAGGGTCTTGCTTGGGATCAGCAGATTGAAAGCGTTCTGCAGCCAGTTGGTTTAGTTAGCCACGGCCGTATTAGAGTCTGACGAGGCATGCGGTCGGGTGGAGGACAGCTGGGATTTGAGGAGATGATTATCTACCTTTTTCCACGCTTTAACTGTATCAGGCCTGTTGGGGCAGATATTAGGGGGAGGCTTACTGTCAGTGGAAATGTTGAAGATAATTGCGTGGTGTTTGGTCCATACTTGGGGAAGTATTTTTTTTAACAAGGAGATTTCGATGGTTAGTAAAAAGCCCATCCAGCGTGTGACCCGCCATATGGGTGGCTTTAAAAACACCCTGTGACAGACCTGCTGCTTATAAGTCAGCAAGTAAAGATATAGTGTTCTTATCTAGGTGGTTTTCTAATTGAAAGTTAAAGTTTTCTAGAATAGAAAAGGTATCTTCGGCTACTGTGGATTCCAGAAGGTTACCTAGACCGGAAAGAAACCCTGTTCTGGATCCTGGGGGGCGTTACAGCAAAATCCCCTTAAAAGTTTGAGATGGGGTAAGCAGGATTGAAAAGTGTAGTGCTTCACAAATGGGAGAGGGGATAGGGTCTATTTTAGTTGTTAGATGGCTGCGAAACATTATTGCCAGCCCGCCTCCTTTTTTATGCAGTCTATTTTGCTTTAAGGCAGAGTATCCCTCGGGCGTGGCCGCTACGAGTTCTGGTCCAGATGCAGGGTCTGTCCAGGTCTCTGTTATAAAAAGGACATCAATTTTGTGATAAGTGAGTGTTGGAAATGGGATCCCCGGCTGGCCAGGGCTTTCGCCAAAGTCAGTCAGAGACCACCACTCCCAAGTCAGGGCAAGGGAGTTACACGCCAAGATAACCCCTACTCACCCTCTAGGTAACGTGGCGCGAGCAGCAAGGCTAAACTTGGAGGCGATGTAAGTTAAGTATTTGCGCACGCACCCCAGCAACAACAACCAAAGGCCCACCACAAAGGAAACTCCACACAAGGTTATATAAAAATAGCCTTTGTATTACACCAAAACACATTAGATAAAACACACACTTTACAATGTGCCAGGGGCACAGGCAGAATTTACAAGGGGATATTTACAAGACAGGGCCACCTGGACCACTGTCAGGAATCAGAAGTAGCACTTTCAGAAATAATACTTTTGCATGTAAAATCACTGTAGCACACAATAAAAATAGAGCACACAACCAGTCACTACTGGTAACAGGACCTCACTAGCACCACCTGTACTAGGGAGAAAACAACCACCTATGTATTACAATACCTGTAGGGGTGTAAGAGGAAAACACATGATGCAATGCATAACATTCATTCAGAGGTGTAAAGGCACATGACGCATAAACAATACATTCAGAGGTGCAAGGAACAGCAACACAATAGCGCAAAATCCACATTTGCCACCACCTGTGGCAGTCCCTGTGTCCCAATGTCAGGGCCTAAACGTGGCAGCTGCCCACAAAGTGCTGGGCAGCTGGTAAGCGATGCTGGGGGGGGACAACGTTGGAGCCTCTCAGGCTCTGCACAAAGCACTTGTTTCCCCTTGAGCCTCGCTGGGCTCTTCACGCTACCAAACGCCTCCTCTGAGCCTCTCTGGGCTCTGAAACACAATGTGGGCACTCAGGAGCCTCTCTGCGCTCGAATTATACCAAATTGCGCCCGAGCCTCGCAGGCTCTAAAGAACAAGGCAGCCCGTCGTTGGAGCCCCCCCTCTGGGGGCTCGAGATCACTCGCAGGCCCCTGGAGCCTCTCAGGGCTCTCCCACAATGGCGGCGCTCACGTTGGAGCCTTGACGGGCTCGAGATACACACAATGCCCCCAGGTAGGTTCCTGCAACCAGGATGGCACAGGGGGGAGGGGCGGGCACCGGCAATGTGCCCCGACGCCCTCCTCCCTTCGTCTGTACCGACGGAGTCCCCCCAGGCCCGGCTCCACTTACCGGGCGACTTCTTCCTGGAGTGCTGGACTCTTCTCCCACACCGGGTAGCTCCACTCTGGTCCCAGTCGTGCTGCGGCGGCTCTTGGGCTTGGAAGGCAGGCGCCGCTCTCCCGCCTCACTCACCGGATCCCGGGGTCGGCTCCCGGCAGCTTCCGGCTTCCTCTGTCCTCTCGGCTGCGGTGGGCGGGACTTCCGGTCGGCCGCGCACCGATTGGCCGGCCGGACAACCACTTCCGGGTCGTCGCGGGCAGCGCGGCGGCCCGGCTCAGGCACTGCAGGCGGGGGATGAATTTACCGAGGGGTGGCCTCCCTCGAGGTAAATTATAATTCAGAAACAGCGGCAATGTCCCGGGCAGGGTGGGCACCTGCCAGGGGACTCTGAAATCAGCAAAAGCGGCGTGGGCAGCCGCGGAAGGGCAATGACAGCGCTCCCAGCGCTTAGCCGATAAGTAAAGCGCTTCTAAGCGCTAGGGCCGCAAATAAAGCGCTCCCCAGCGCTACAAGCCACAAGAAAGCGCTCCAAAGCGATATAGCAGAACAAAAGCGCTCCCAGGCGCTAGGAGGAATCTGCAAGCGCTAAGAGGCAATTCCAGCGCTCCCAGCGCTAGAGGACAGCCCAAAGTCCAGCAAAAGTCCTTTCAAGGGGCAGGGGGCAAGGCTGGGCCCAGAGCCAGCACACTGGGTCTCCAGGCAGGGAGACACCCCAAGTGGCGGTCCTCTGGCCCAGCAGCAGCAGCAACAGCCCCCTCAGGATCCTGGAAGAGAACAACATTTGTGGGGACACAGCCCCATTTTTATACAGTGCATTTCTTTGTTCAAGGGTGCAGAGTGGGGGCGGAACCAGTCGCAGCTGGTTCTTGAGTACTCTGTTTACCTCAACCACCCTCTCTATTCACTGGCAGGGCTTGGGTCATTAGACACACCACAGGGGGGCGGAGCCAGCATTGTGTGGGGAAAACCCAGCCCATCCAGGACACAGGTACACTCCTCCCACACATCACTCATGCTAATCTCCCACTCACCACCGGGCAGACCCATCCAGACTTCCTGGAGCCTGGCATGCCAGCCAGCTCCAGCCAATCACACGCCAGCACCCTCACAGCACACGTACAGCCATGTCTAGAAATGGTGCTTCGCTACTAGACACATACATGCTGCATACACCGTTGCGCAGCATTCACTCACACGAGTTCACACATACCAGACTCAAGCCTGTACACGCCACGCATCAGGAACTACCAGGGACACATACATTCCCCATGCATTCCTATGGGCGGGCAGGCCTAGCTCAGCACATGCACTCAGAGTGCGCACGCACTTTCCACTGGGACACAGTGAAAGTGCGCAGAATCCAAAAATCACCATCTCCAGGTCACCATTTCAAGCAAAAAGTCTAGGGGTGAACCTGCCCTAAGGGCCAAAGTCCAACAGTGAGTAGCTCTGCTATCTCGTCCTTATGTTTGCCTAAGGAACGAGTGTTAATAAGGGCCACTGTAATATTTTCAGTTTCTTTATTGTGCTGTAAAGAGATAACCTCAGGGGTTAAAAGGATAGACGGTCTAAATGTGCAGTGTAAACAAGGTTTAATAGGTGTATCGGCCGATATCTCTAAAGTTAAGTGTGAGCAGGCTTTATTAGTAGGTGGTCTTAATTTTAGGAGTTCTATGCCTGAATAATGTATTTTCATAGATTTCTGGGACACAAGGCCAGGGGGGGGTGGCCCTGGGCCCGGTCCAAGCGCGGACGGGCGCAGAAGGGCTTGCCATTGGTGTGCCTTCAGCGCGCCCGCTGCGCGCGCATAATGTCAGGCCTAAATAGGTCCGGGTGCGGCAATAGACTGGAGCTCTAACCCCCGAGACCGGAAGAAGATTGTACCTCCAAGGAGCCCTCCACGCAACGGCACGTGCCGCGTCGGACCGGGGCGAGGGAGTGAAAGGAAGACCTTCCAAGTAGGTAAAAATTGTCACAAACAGTATTAAAATATATCACAATGGTTTTAGAATCAGAGTTAAAAAACGTGTCTTACGCGCGGGTGCAGTTAGCAGCTCTCTATGGTAGACTGCTGCATCTACCAAAATCCTCTTGACAATAATCAATGTATATAGATCAAATCATTACCAACTATCATCATGGTAATCATTAAAAATCATAGTAAAATACCTTGATTGCAGTATCATTATACATAGAAAAACGTCAATAGAACCTTTATTAAATACATATTAAACCACAAGCTAAAACTCTCGCACATAAAATTTACACATAAAAATCAATTTGATAGTTAGATTAAATTGGATTAAAAGACCTCAATATTAAAATGACCTTCAATATTTTACAAGCAAGTATATAGATCTTCGGTAACATTCAGCCCTATTAGATATTTAGAATTCAGCTCCAAAATATATCTGATCTCCAGTTGACGCAGACGTTTTTCCCTGTCCCCACCTCTTCTCCTGGGTGGGACCGAATCAATCACAAAATATTTGAGGTCCTGACTCCTTGATCCATGGACACTTTTAAAGTGACGGGCCACCAGGTAGGTGTTGTCCTGATCATTTATCTCCCCGAATGTGCTGTAAAATTAGTTTATGCACCTGTAACTTGGTGCACGAGCAAATTAAAATGTACACGGCATATTCGGTTTTACATGTCAGAAGTTTGGTTAGTTTGACACTTCTGGCACTGAATGGTGTTTTTCTGTAAAAACCCCAATGTGTCTGTAGCCAATTGGTGTTATCTATGACCTCCGGGCTGGTCTTCACCAGTTCATCCCGCATTGAGAGTAGACCTGGGCGGTAAATTTCGTTCCGCTCGCGGAATTTGCGATATTTTGACATTTTTGCATTCCGCGAAGATCGTGAAAAAGTAAAAAATTTTGCAATTTGCCACGAAACTGAAGTATTTTCTTGTTTGCGCTTTTAAAATGCATTCTCGTTTACGCGGTCCCTGCATTCGCCGGCAAGTTTTCCTATCCGTTCGCGTGCGCCACAAGATGTTAGATTGTTGGTGGCCGGTCGTGCTATCCCGCGAGAGTTTGCGATCGCAAACAAGTCCTTCGACCCGGAACAGGAAATAAGCATCGCAAGCAAGATGGCCGCGCCAATTAGCGACCGCATGGGCAAGTTAGAGATACATTTTCCTGCGAAAACGCAAAAACACATCGCGAACAGGCAGGAAAAGCAATCTCCGCATCTTCATGAAAGTTCCGCGTGCTCGCAGAGATTTTGAGCAATTTCGCGACAATTTGCAAAAGTCAATTTCACAAATTCCGCCAAGCCCTAATTGAGAGACCCCTACTAAAAGTGATGGAGGGTCGAGTCAGTAACCTCCTACCAATGACAGGGTCGCTCAGTACCATTGGCCAGTTTTGTGTGATGATTAATTGGAGCTGTCTGTGTTGTTGGCTGTATTGAATGAATCTAAATTAATCTGCTGTTTCCGTGTCTACCCCTCTATTTTCTTGTTGTAAGGCAAGGGTTCCTGAGGCTGGGTTTTAGGATGAGAGCAATTGATATCTGTCATAGCACATGGATTTTAATGTAACGCTATCTATCAACTTTCTTGAGTACCCCCGGCTCAAGGAACCTAACTCTGCTGTTTGCCTGCTCTTCCCTTAAGTCGTTATCATTACTATTTATCCGCCTCAGACGAAGCATCTCCGCATAGGGGATGCTGTTTCTCAGATGTCTGTCATGAGAACTACTCGCGTGTAACGTCGAGTTTCCCTCGGTCTCTTTGCGGAATAGTTTTGATTCGATCTTGTTATCAGCCACATAAATCATAATGTCTAGAAAGCTCACTTCTGTAGCACTTATGTTTGCTGTAAATTGTAAATTCAAATCATTGGTGTTCAGAGCTGTAACAAAATCATTAGCATCATTTACATCCCCATCCCAAACCACAAACAAGTCGTTGATAAATCGCAACCACATTTTGACGTTTCTTGCCATCACGTGTGTGTGTTGTGTTTTGAGGACGAGCTCCTCCCACCAACCCGTGTGCAAGCATGCATAGCTGGGGGAGAAGCATATATGTGTATATATATATATATATATATATATATATATATATATATATATATATATATATATTCACTGAAAAAACCATAGGTTATAGACCATATATAGTTAGGAATTAGCATTTACAAAACCTTGAAAATTCGCTGAAAAAACCATAGGTTATAGACCATATATAGTTAGGAATTAGCATTTAAAAAAACTTTTTTTACTCACACAAAACCATTGAAATTCCATATATAGTTAGTAGTACTAACTATATATCGCGCACCCGCAATCCACTGCTGATCATGTCACATATTACATCATTCATGACATGGTCAGTGACATCACTGATGACATCACTGATGACATCTCAAATGACATCACTGATGACATCACTGATGACATCTCAAATGACATCACTGATGACATCACTGATGACATCTCAAATGACATCACTGATGACATCACTGATGACAACATCCAGTGACTGTGTATTTCTGTAAAGTTAAAATATGTCTTACATATTGAAGAATGAGTGGATGTAGAAGTGTCTGGATGAAGGATTTAGTAGGTGCATGACTGACTGTATGAGTGAGTTGTTAAATGTGTCTCACTGAGTGCATGGGTTAGTGACTGAACTGTGTTAATTTGTGCATCGTTATGTCATTTGAGATGTCATCAGTGATGTCATCAGTGATGTCATTTGAGATGTCATCAGTGATGTCATCAGTGATGTCATTTGAGATGTCATCAGTGATGTCATCAGTGATGTCACTGACCATGTCATGAATGATGTAATATGTGACATGATCAGCAGTGGATTGCGGGTGCGCGATATATAGTTAGTACTACTAACTATATATGGAATTTCAATGGTTTTGTGTGAGTAAAAAAAGGTTTTTTAAATGCTAATTCCTAACTATATATGGTCTATAACCTATGGTTTTTTCAGTGAATTTTCAAGGTTTTGTAAATGCTAATTCCTAACTATATATGGTCTATAACCTATGGTTTTTTCAGTGAATTTCAATGGTTTTTTAATAGCAAATATCATAAGCTGTCGAATGTCAAGTACGTGGTAAGAAAAAACATTTTCGTGTTTATGCACACTGATCTGCTTTGAATGCTGCACCCCCCCTCATTTCTATTAGGAGTACTCTCTCTTTGCAGATAGTGAAGGGTAGTTAACGCAGGCCTTTGCCCCCGTTGTAATCCGTCGTGCCTGCTTCTCTCTCGATTTGATTGATTGTTATCCAAGCATTTACTGTTTTAGAATTGGTTCTCTTTGGTTCATTCTCTATTTACAAACAAGCACAGAGTCGCAATACTCTGTTTAGTCGTAGCTCCGTCGTGGTCATTCCGCGAGCAATCATGGCAGCCGCTCCCCACCGGAAGCCTGCAGGAGTCGGGGGCCCCCAAGACTTTTGTACAATCCTCAAGGCTGAGGGAACGCTTTCGAGAATGGGGTCCAAGACCTAGCAGACTAGCGTCCGATTTCCAAGGTGTCCCAGGGCCATTTCAGTGGACCAGGCCCAAAAAGGAAAGAGCCTGCCGCCATTTTGAGAGTCCTGTGGCAGCCGCCTATCGCTGCACCGCAAGAGTGGGCGCAACTCAGCTGAATGGCGGATTTTGACACAGTGGACCAAAAGCGGACGGAATGGCAACTGAAACGGTAAAGGGGCGCCCCACTACAGCAGACGAGCCTCCACCTGGGGAGGCCCGTTCACGCCGCCTCACCCCCCCCCCGGGGCGCCCCACGCCGTTATTCGGAGGGCGGCAACTTACTGGACATCACCTTGGTGCCATCGTTCTGCTGCCTTGGAACTATTTGCACAACAGACCGCTACTGATGACCCACCCCCCGCGACGCCCCACGCCGGATACCGAAATCAGTGCGGCACCCAGGCAACATCACCTGGGTGCCGTCCAGAAATCTGGACGTTGTGCTGCGTTGGGACTATTCGCACAACCGACCGCTACTTCCTTCTTTTTCCCTAAAAATGTTTAAATGTTTTTACTGTTTTTGTTTTGTTGTATATATTTATAAGTTATTAAAGTTTTATAATCCTACTACTTTGTTGGAGTGCTATATATTTTTAACGTGACACATAATTGTAAAAACTTTGATGTACAAAGAGGCATCCCTGGAATCTTCCGCTTCAGGCTCGGTCCCCTCCCCAATCACAATACAGAATGGTTTTCAGATAGTAGGAACGCGTGTGGTGTGACGGATCTCATCGGGTGTGGGCCTTGATCTACTATAACTCCTTTGAAGAGTGGTGATTCTTTACAGCTGGGGCCATAAACTACATCTGCAGGGCTAGCTGATAGCCTGGGACCGGCCTGGACAATCGGACACAGAGGAAGAGGAGTGTCAGAGGGTGCGGTAGTGAATAGGGCGAAAGGGAGGTGTCGGACAGGCACAGATTGTGATTCTCAGGGAAGAGCAGCGCAGATGGGGGGAGGTTTATTGCCCATGCGTAAGACAGAGAGCGGGGGTGACCAGTGCCTGGGGGAGATGCTTGCGAGGGTGGGGAGCCATGCTAAGGATCGACAGCGTGCAGAGAGTGGGTCTGGTCAAGGCATCTAAAATGGCTGCCGTGCACGACAAAAGTGTGGCATTTGAAAAAAGGCAAGATGGCGCAGACAATGTTTATCAACACTTCCTGATTTCCTTCGAATCGAACGTTAACAGACGTTATCTCTACCACACTACCGGTCCCCCTGGGCTTAAACGCCGAGATGGTAGGGACTGCATCCCGTGGAGATAGGCCGAGACGTCACTCAGCAGAAAAAAAAGAAAAAAAAAAGTCTATAAACATACAATAAGTTAAAAGTCAATCATTCTTGTTTCCTTGTAGTACGCTCCCCAGGCCCGCGGGGCTCTTTTAAAACCTCCACATCAAACCTAGGGGGTCAGGGAGGATCTACTATGCCCCCTTATGGTCATTTGCCCCTTCGCTTTGGCCTCCTCTTGTCTCTCGATCCTACCGAGAGACAAGATGGCGGCCGCTACGGACTGTTTGGAATGTTTACAGACGCCGGAGAACCAATCAGCTTCGCTTCACAAAGCTCCGTAACGCGAAAAGTACGCGAAGCGGAGCGCTGCCCGGTCCGCTGTCACAGATATATATCTTTTTTTGAACGTTAATTTCTCAAAATCCACTGGAGCACATATATTAAGACATAGCAAAGGCACATCGGGCTACCAGTACCTACAATTTTGCCAAGTTTCGTGCAAATCCATTCAGCCGTTCGATTATTATTTATTTATTTTTTTACCCCGCGGGGCCCTTTTAAAACCTCCACATCAAACATAGGGGGTCAGGGAGGATCTACTATGCCCCCTTATGGTCATTTGCCCCTTCGCTTTGGCCTCCTCTTGTCTCTCGATCCTACCGAGAGACAAGATGGCGGCCGCTACGGACTGTTTGGAATGTTTACAGACGCCGGAGAACCATCCGGTCCGCTGTTACAGATATATATCTTTTTTTGAACGTTAATTTCTCAAAATCCACTGGAGCACATATATTGAGACCTAGCAAAGGCACATCGGGCTACCAGTCCCTACAATTTTGCCAAGTTTCGTGCAAATCCATTCAGCCGTTCGGGCTAAAAGTGAGGCCAACCGCCCTATGGGAATTAACATTGGAAAAACGCGTTTTGGGACCCCCCTTTTTTCTCGGCCCCCCCTTGACGAACCCCCCCCCAAATTTCCAGGGGCTGCTCAGAAACAAAATGTTCCATTTTCCTGAAAATTTCTGCCAATTCCGTCCACAAACGCCAAAGGTATTAGACATAGAATTTTCAAAAAACCTTACAATCACTTCGCTACAACCTCATAAATTAAAAATAAAAATGAATAATGTCTCAAACAATTTTTGATTTCTAAATATAAATTTATTCTTCTGAATTTTCATAATTTGAAAGAACTAGTAACATGTCCTCATCAGGAATTTCCTCTTCAATCATCTCATCAGGAATCTCCTCATGAAAAGTCTGCAATGATGATTCTTGTAACTCTATAGTCTCCAAACATTCGATAAATTCGCCGTCAAGAGATTGATCAAAAAAATCATTCAAGTCATCTCCTCCTTGTGAGAATATTTCATTATTGGTGCTGTCAATTTCAATAAATGTAGTGGATAATTCAAAAGAAATTGCCACGGTCTCTTCATTGTGATCCATTTTATTTTGAAATTTCTTGCTGTAAATTGCAGAAAAAAATAATCACTTTCATTTATCGTTTTTAGTAATACATAATATAAAACTAACTTTATCAAGTATTTAGTATAACAGAAGGACTGTAAATAAATAACAGAAAACATTTTTCAAATTATCTTAAAGTGTACAACATAGTTCCCCTTACAAATTAACAACTCACCTTTTTGAAAGTAGGAGAAGCGTTAGTACTGTGTAAATCAAACACCAGAAATTGAGCACCCAAAATTCCTCACAAATGTACCTCAGACAGTAGTATCACAAAATGGCTGTGGTTTCCTCTCATTTTAGATATATACATAACCAATTAACTTTCATCACACACAAATACAAAACCAAAGTAACATTTTAATTGGTTCTAAATTTCAACACTTTCAAATGTGTTTTCCCCATATATACATAACCAATTAACTTTCATCACACACAAATACAAAACCAAAGTAACATTTTAATTGGTTCTAAATTTCAACACTTTCAAATGTGTTTTCCCCATGCAATTTTCCATAGGACATTTAGATACGTCTACAGCCTGAATGGCTGAACGGAATTACACCAAACTTGGCAAAATGGTACATCAAACCTAGGGGGTCAGGGAGGATCTACTATGCCCCCTTATGGTCATTTGCCCCTTCGCTTTGGCCTCCTCTTGTCTCTCGATCCTACCGAGAGACAAGATGGCGGCCGCTACGGACTGTTTGGAATGTTTACAGACGCCGGAGAACCAATCAGCTTCGCTTCACAAAGCTCCGTAACGCGAAAAGTACGCGAAGCGGAGCGCTGCCCGGTCCGCTGTCACAGATATATATCTTTTTTTGAACGTTAATTTCTCAAAATCCACTGGAGCACATATATTGAGACATAGCAAAGGCACATCGGGCTACCAGTACCTACAATTTTGCCAAGTTTCGTGCAAATCCATTCAGCCGTTCGATTATTATTATTTTTTTATTTTTTTTGCCCCGCGGGGCCCTTTTAAAACCTCCACATCAAACCTAGGGGGTCAGGGAGGATCTACTATGCCCCCTTATGGTCATTTGCTCCTTCGCTTTGGCCTCCTCTTGTCCCTCGATCCTACCGAGAGACAAGATGGCGGCCGCTACAGACTGTTTGGAATGTTTACAGACGCCGGAGAACCAATCAGCTTCGCTTCACAAAGCTCCGTAACGCGAAAAGTACGCGAACCGGAGCGCTGCCCGGTCCGCTGTTACAGATATATATCTTTTTTTGAACGTTAATTTCTCAAAATCCACTGGAGCACATATATTGAGACCTAGCAAAGGCACATCGGGCTACCAGTCCCTACAATTTTGCCAAGTTTCGTGCAAATCCATTCAGCCGTTCGGGCTAAAAGTGAGGCCAACCGCCCTATGGAAATTAACATTGGAAAAACGCGTTTTGGGACCCCCCTTTTTTCTCGGCCCCCCCTTGACGAACCCCCCCCCAAATTTCCAGGGGCTGCTCAGAAACAAAATGTTCCATTTTCCTGAAAATTTCTGCCAATTCCGTCCACAAACGCCAAAGTTATTAGACATAGAATTTTCAAAAATCCCATAGAGAAAAAATCCTAACTATATATACCTACTGGCGACCGCCAGTAGGTAATATATATATATATATATATATATATATATATATATATATATATATATATATTTATGTATATATATATATATATATATTTTCAACAAAGAGGTTGCCCCAAAGAGAGAAGCCAGCCGGCAGATCAGATAATTCCATTTATTAAGGCAGCATGCTTGCATGCAGGTAACAATGTGAACGACCGCTTCCCATAAATAATTTCACAAAGCCTCTCCAGACGCGTTTCGGGGATTAGAATCCCCTTCCTCAATGGCAGCTTGTAGCAAAACGACGGATGGCTTGATACACCATATATTGCAGAGTCCCCGCCCATGTGGGCGTCATCACGCACCAGGCATTATGGATCTCGTAGTTAATGTCACTTCTAACTCATGTGAGTCCGTCTGCATTTAAAATTAAACAAAGTACCTGCCCAAGTGGGTGGAAAACAAAGTCATGCAAATGTTCCTGTTCCGCTTTATAGCATGCGCCTTGGAAAGCTGCCTCCTGAAACATGGATCACCTCCACCATGGCGTAATCCCAGGCCCACACACCTGTGGTGAGCTTCTCTCGCGGCTGGGCTCAGCCGCTCAAAATTTTCAACGAAGAGGTTGCCCCAAAGAGAGAAGCCAGCCGGCAGATCAGATAATTCCATTTATTAAGGCAGCATGCTTGCACGCAGGTAACAATGTGAACGACCGCTTCCCATAAATAATTTCACAAAGCCTCTCCAGACGCGTTTCGGGGATTAGAATCCCCTTCCTCAATGGCAGCTTGTAGCAAAACGACGGATGGCTTGATACACCATATATTGCAGAGTCCCCGCCCATGTGGGCGTCATCACGCACCAGGCATTATGGATCTCGTAGTTAATGTCACTTCTAACTCATGTGAGTCCGTCTGCATTTAAAATTAAACAAAGTACCTGCCCAAGTGGGTGGAAAACAAAGTCATGCAAATGTTCCTGTTCCGCTTTATAGCATGCGCCTTGGAAAGCTGCCTCCTGAAACATGGATCACCTCCACCATGGCGTAATCCCAGGCCCACACACCTGTGGTGAGCTTCTCTCGCGGCTGGGCTCAGCCGCTCAAAATTTTCAACGAAGAGGTTGCCCCAAAGAGAGAAGCCAGCCGGCAGATCAGATAATTCCATTTATTAAGGCAGCATGCTTGCACGCAGGTAACAATGTGAACGACCGCTTCCCATAAATAATTTCACAAAGCCTCTCCAGACGCGTTTCGGGGATTAGAATCCCCTTCCTCAATGGCAGCTTGTAGCAAAACGACGGATGGCTTGATACACCATATATTGCAGAGTCCCCGCCCATGTGGGCGTCATCACGCACCAGGCATTATGGATCTCGTAGTTAATGTCACTTCTAACTCATGTGAGTCCGTCTGCATTTAAAATTAAACAAAGTACCTGCCCAAGTGGGTGGAAAACAAAGTCATGCAAATGTTCCTGTTCCGCTTTATAGCATGCGCCTTGGAAAGCTGCCTCCTGAAACATGGATCACCTCCACCATGGCGTAATCCCAGGCCCACACACCTGTGGTGAGCTTCTCTCGCGGCTGGGCTCAGCCGCTCAAAATTTTCAACGAAGAGGTTGCCCCAAAGAGAGAAGCCAGCCGGCAGATCAGATAATTCCATTTATTAAGGCAGCATGCTTGCACGCAGGTAACAATGTGAACGACCGCTTCCCATAAATAATTTCACAAAGCCTCTCCAGACGCGTTTCGGGGATTAGAATCCCCTTCCTCAATGGCAGCTTGTAGCAAAACGACGGATGGCTTGATACACCATATATTGCAGAGTCCCCGCCCATGTGGGCGTCATCACGCACCAGGCATTATGGATCTCGTAGTTAATGTCACTTCTAACTCATGTGAGTCCGTCTGCATTTAAAATTAAACAAAGTACCTGCCCAAGTGGGTGGAAAACAAAGTCATGCAAATGTTCCTGTTCCGCTTTATAGCATGCGCCTTGGAAAGCTGCCTCCTGAAACATGGATCACCTCCACCATGGCGTAATCCCAGGCCCACACACCTGTGGTGAGCTTCTCTCGCGGCTGGGCTCAGCCGCTCAAAATTTTCAACGAAGAGGTTGCCCCAAAGAGAGAAGCCAGCCGGCAGATCAGATAATTCCATTTATTAAGGCAGCATGCTTGCACGCAGGTAACAATGTGAACAACCGCTTCCCATAAATAATTTCACAAAAGCCTCTCCAGACGCGTTTCGGGGATTAGAATCCCCTATCTGTTGTTATGCTTTATTTTTTGCACATTGCTGCCCTTCAGCCTATTTTTGAGGGTTGTTTGGGCTTTTATTTCCACTTTAAATTTGCACTGCTTGCTGGGGCGCGTCAGGTGATCAAGCTCCGTTCACGGAGCAAAACGCATCATGGAGGACAATCGTCCTAGAAAATGCAAATAAATTGAAATACTGCTCACACAATCCTGTGTGTTGGTGGCCCGTCATTGTACGTGAATTCTTTCTTGGGGGAAGAGGTCCGCACCTGCTTGGTTCCGCCGTGGTATTGGCGGACAGGAATTGTACTTCGATATATATATATATATATATATATATATATATATATATATATCCACCACAGCAATTTTCTTCATAGAAAAGCTCGCACTCGGGATAAACCACAGTTTATTTCAGCAAAGTTACGCGTTTCGACAGCAAAGGCTGTCTTGATCACACAGTTTGCATTTTGAAACAGGAAGTCTATACATAGGTGTTGGACACTGAAAAAGGACTAATAGTTTGATAACTAGTGTCCAGATCTCAAACTTGGTGGCCATCTTGAGATGGTGAGTGTGGATAGGTAGCATATCATACATGTTCGTATTTACAACATATTTACACATATATGTACAATTCCTACGTCCACTCGGAGACTTTGAAAGTAATAAATTACTATTTCTATGAAAATTATATAGATACATGTGCAAGAAAATCATATATATACAAGTTTAAGCAAAATTGCAGATTTTTAGGCAACATATTCCTTCGACATAGTGTCTATAAATGGCTGCCCGGATTGTCTCCTTGTAGTAAACAATAGTGTATCATGTTAGGCGTAGTGCCCAATTTGTACCGGAATTTGTACTTATTCAACATACGGTAAATTGTGCATGAAAAAATTAAATGAACATTATCCTACAGATCATGTTGTATATATTACAAGATAGGCCAATATGTACACATTAGATACCTATGAGCTACTCCCTGTGTCAACAAAGAGAAGAAGAAAAATTATATAAAGTGCATACAAAAGTGAATACTATAACTATATATGGTGTAAAGTCTTATCTGAAAAACAGGACCCATGGGAGAAAGGGGTATGTTATCAGGAACGGATGAGACAGTCCGATGCTCCAGTAACCAATCCTTTCTTCCTATAAGTAAAATCAGATAGGAAAAGGTAACCTCTAAATAAAGTGTTGTGTTACTTATAATAAAATGTAGATTGTTCTAAAGACACGAGAAACAGGTTGCAGAGTAATGTACTGTACAAGCAATTTACAGATCAAATAACAACCCAAAAAGCAAGACCGGACATTAATCCTTTAAGTGATAGGCAAGTTCTTCGTCAAGATTATGGCCTTTAGGGTACTTGGTCTCGAGATTGATTATCCACTTCGATTCACGTTTCCGAAGGACAAGGGTCCTATTCCCACCTCTGGGACCAATATGGACTTGTTCCAATGCAAAGAAACTTAACAGATTGCTATTGGAATGATGGAAAAGTTCAAAGTGTCTTGCTATCGGGTAGTGGGGGTCTTTGTTGTTTATGGCCCGCATATGTTCCAGTACTCTCTTTTTGGTGGTTAGTGTGGTACTACCCACATATTTCATCTTGCAAGGGCACATCAGTACATATATACAGTAGATGGAGCTACATGTCAGAAATTGATCAATATTTTTGGGAGTATCAAAGCCTGGGATTGCAATGGATTTCACCATGCTACTATTACGACAGGCTTTACAGTGCCCGCAAGGGTAAAAACCCTTCAGATGGTGATCATTAACTGTATTTATGGGTGTAACATCATTGCAAAGAATGAAGTCTCTGATACTTCTCCCTTTTCTGTATGTTATTTGGGGCCTGCGTGGCATACTGGGACCGATGAAGGGGTCACTAGTTAATACATCCCACTTGTCGGCTAATATTTTTGATATTTGAGTAGAGTTACTACTGTAGGTGAATATTGCCCACACAGTGGTTTCTGATTCTTTGGTTTCATCTTGTGTGTTGGTTTCCTCATTGGGACTGAGTAAAGAGTTACATTCTACACTCGTGACTCGTTCTTTGGCTTTATTGAGTACCCAATCGGGATAACCTGTATCTCTGAATCTAGTAATCATGATGTCCATCTCTTGTTCGAAAGCAGAGATGGTGCTGCAGTTTCTTCTTGCCCTCAGCAGCTCCCCGTATGGAATACTCCACTTGAGAGTATCAGGGTGGCTGCTGAGGGCATGGAGAAGAGTATTCCCTGCTGTACTCTTTCTATAGAGGCTGGTTTTCAGGGTATTATTTTCAGCTGTTATGTACAGATCTAGAAACTCAATGGACGTACTGCAATCTGGCTAGTTAGTTTGATGTTATAACTGTTAGTGTTCAAGATGTTAATGAACTCTAACGCCATAGCTTCCCCTCCTGTCCAAATGACAAACAGATCATCAATATATCTGGACCACACCTTTACTTTAGAAAAATACAAGTTCAAGGTGTGGTCAGATCAAATCTCCTCCTCCCACTTGCCAAGGAAGAGGTTGGAAAAACTAGGGGCAAAACATGTGCCCATAGCCGTGCCACGGATCTGTTGGAAGAGAGTGCCATTGAACATAACAATGTTACCAGTTAAACATAATGACATCATGTCTAGTACCATCTTAGTATGTTCTAAAAACTGTATAGATCTCCTTTTCTGATAATGATGGCTGGCTTGTATACCATCTTTATGGTCAATTACAGTGTACAAAGAGTTCACATCCATGGTGATTAATAGATCAGTAGACTCCCAAGACACATCTTGTATTTTACAGATAAAATCTGTGCTGTCTCTCACATAAGATGGTAAACCTGTGACATATTCCCTCAAAAAGAAGTCGACATACTTCGAGACATTTTCTAATGCACTTCCAATCTCTGAGAGACCTATACCAACTAGGAGAGCGAATTTTTTAGACGAATTCAAGGTCCTGAGGAGGGGCTGCCAAATACCGAACTCTACTCTAGAGTCACCTCCGACGAAAGGAAAAGTACGGGGCAGAGGTCGCGGAAGAGGAAGAGGGAAGGGAGGAGCAAACAAAGACGGAAACGAAGAAAACAAAAGCAAAACAAAGAAGAACGTAAAAGAGCCCATGGGAACAAGAACAAGAGGCTCATTGAACAATGAATAATGGATCCTGCTAAGGTAAATCAAACTATTATTAATCTCAGTGGCAGACAATTAACTTTTTCCGAAAAAAGTACTCTCTGTCTTGGTTTAACATTCTGTCCATCTGAAGTTTTCAACTATGCAGATGCTAGAATAGATCTGTACAAATTTGTGAGAAAAGTAAAACTGAAGAAATGGCATTATCTATATAAACAAAACTCTATAGGAACATTCTCACAAACAGACAACATTCCTAGTACCTTCCCTAACCTCACTGTGGGAGACGTATCAGGAATCCAAAATATTCAAGAACTGATAAATGGAGACGATACATCTCTATCTTTTTCCAGTGAAAGGGAGTTGGGTATGACCACTGACCGGACCCCATGCACTGGTTTCAAACCAAGCTCTATTTTTTATCCCAACTTACCCCACGACAATATAGATACTTTTCAAGATGTTGTCATCCAATCCTTACTAAAACTAAAAAGGAAAGCAAATAGAAAAACGTGTTTCAATCTTTCATGTGAACAAAGAAACTTTCTGACTGATCTAGCCAATGACACAGACATCATTATCCGCCCCGCGGACAAAGGGGGCAACATTGTCCTTTGGCCAAAGGACCTATATATTAAGGAAGCGCAGAGACAGTTGGATGATCGGCAGTTCTATATTCAAGTGAACACAAATGTGTATAATAGCAGTATTGTCGATATCTGGGAAAGGTTGAAACAGTGGGAACAAATGGGGCTGCTAACTTGGGAAGAATATTGTTTTTTGAAAAGAGATTACCCCAAATTGTCCATATTGTATCTCCTTCCGAAGGTACACAAGAACCCCACTTCTCCACCAGGGAGACCCATTGTGTCCTCCATTGGAAGAGCATTAGAAAATGTCTCGAAGTATGTCGACTTCTTTTTGAGGGAATATGTCACAGGTTTACCATCTTATGTGAGAGACAGCACAGATTTTATCTGTAAAATACAAGATGTGTCTTGGGAGTCTACTGATCTATTAATCACCATGGATGTGATTTGTACACTGTAATTGACCATAAAGATGGTATACAAGCCAGCCATCATTATCTGAAAAGGAGATCTATACAGTTTTTAGAACATACTAAGATGAAACTAGACATGATGTCATTATGTTTAACTGGTAACATTGTTATGTTCAATGGCACTCTCTTCCAACAGATCCGTGGCACGGCTATGGGCACATGTTTTGCCCCTAGTTTTGCCAACCTCTTCCTTGGCAAGTGGGAGGAGGAGATTCGATCTGACCACACCTTGAACTTGTATTTTTCTAAAGTAAAGGTGTGGTTCAGATATATTGATGATCTGTTTGTCATTTGGACAGGAGGGGAAGCTATGGCGTTAGAGTTCATTAACATCTTGAACACTAACAGTTATAACATCAAACTAACTAGCCAGATTAGCAGTACATCCATTGAGTTTCTAGATCTGTACATAACAGCTGAAAATAATACCCTGAAAACCAGCCTCTATAGAAAGAGTACAGCAGGGAATACTCTTCTCCATGCCCTCAGCAGCCACCCTGATACTCTCAAGTGGAGTATTCCATACGGGGAGCTGCTGAGGGCAAGAAGAAACTGCAGCACCATCTCTGCTTTCGAACAAGAGATGGACATCATGATTACTAGATTCAGAGATACAGGTTATCCCGATTGGGTACTCAATAAAGCCAAAGAACGAGTCATGAGTGTAGAATGTAACTCTTTACTCAGTCCCAATGAGGAAACCAACACACAAGATGAAACCAAAGAATCAAAAACCACTGTGTGGGCAATATTCACCTACAGTAGTAACTCTACTCAAATATCAAAAATATTAGCCGACAAGTGGGATGTATTAACTAGTGACCCCTACATCGGTCCCAGTATGCCACGCAGGCCCCAAATAACATACAGAAAAGGGAGAAGTATCAGAGACTTCATTCTTTGCAATGATGTTACACCCATAAATACAGTTAATGATCACCATCTGAAGGGTTTTTACCCTTGCGGGCACTGTAAAGCCTGTCGTAATAGTAGCATGGTGAAATCCATTGCAATCCCAGGCTTTGATACTCCCAAAAATATTGATCAATTTCTGACATGTAGCTCCATCTACTGTATATATGTACTGATGTGCCCTTTGCAGATGAAATATGTGGGTAGTACCACACTAACCACCAAAAAGAGAGTACTGGAACATATGCGGGCCATAAACAACAAAGACACCCACTACCCGATAGCAAGACACTTTGAACTTTTCCATCATTCCAATAGCAATCTGTTAAGTTTCTTTGCATTGGAACAAGTCCATATTGGTCCCAGAGGTGGGAATAGGACCCTTGCCCTTCGGAAACGTGAATCGAAGTGGATAATCAATCTCGAGACCAAGTACACTAAAGGCCATAATCTTGACGAAGAACTTGCCTATCACTTAAAGGACTAATGTCCGGTCTTGCTTTTTGGGTTGTTATTTGATCTGTAAATTGCTTGTACAGTACATTACTCTGCAACCTGTTTCTCGTGTCTTTAGAACAATCTACATTTTATTATAAGTAACACAACACTTTATTTAGAGGTTAACTTTTCCTATCTGATATTACTTATAGGAAGAAAGGATTGGTTACCGGAGCATCGGACTGTCTCATCCGTTCCTGATAACCTACCCCTTTCTCCCATGGGTCCTGTTTTTCAGATAAGACTTTACACCATATATAGTTATAGTATTCACTTTTGTATGCACTTTATATAATTTTTCTTCTTCTCTTTGTTGACACAGGGAGTAGCTCATAGGTATCTAATGTGTACATATTGGCCTATCTTGTAATATATACAACATGATCTGTAGGATAATGTTCATTTAATTTTTTCATGCACAATTTACCGTATGTTGAATAAGTACAAATTCCGGTACAAATTGGGCACTACGCCTAACATGATACACTATTGTTTACTACCAGGAGACAATCCGGGCAGCCATTTATAGACACTATGTCGAAGGAATATGTTGCCTAAAAATCTGCAAATTTGCTTAAACTTGTATATATATGATTTTCTAGCACATGTATATATATGATTTTCATAGAAATAGTAATTTATTACTTTCAAAGTCTCAGAGTGGATGTAGGAATTGTACATATATGTGTAAATATGTTGTAAATACGAACATGTATGATATGCTACCTATCCACACTCACCATCTCAAGATGGCCGCCAAGTTTGAGATCTGGACACTAGTTATCAAACTATTAGTCCTTTTTCAGTGTCCAACACCTATGTATAGACTTCCTGTTTCAAAATGCAAACTGTGTGATCAAGACAGCCTTTGCTGTCGAAACGCGTAACTTTGCTGAAATAAACTGTGGTTTATCCCGAGTGCGAGCTTTTCTATGAAGAAAATTGCTGTGGTGGATTAATTGCCGAGTGACCTGCTCGGTTTGGCTCGCCATCTGTGAACGGGCCGCGGACTTCGTGTATCAGGTCTCTTGATGGTATAAATATATATATATATATATATATATACACACACCCAAAAAGTAAAGGTTAATGGGACGCTATAGTTGGTGAAAATGTCACTGAAATTCACCAGTTATAGTTACTCAAGGAACTATAACTCGTGCCTTAAAGTACCTATAACCCACGCCACTGCCATGCACAGTGTTGACCGCAATAATCTCACTTTAGATTTTGCAGTGATGTCATCAATGACATCATCGAACATGTTATGAGTAATGTGATATGGAAGGTAATTAGTGGTGCATTGCAAGATAACTATATCTATGCATAAACAGTGTTGTTCGCCACTGGTTATAGTTAGGACCATGTTTCCATAGGAAATCTATTTTTGGGTTTGCTAATAACTTTGACGCCGTTTGACAAATCTTCACAAAACTTTCCAAAAAATGTCTCATGCACTTTAGCTCCTTCATAGAACGTTTCGGGGTGATCCGTCTTTTCTCCATGAAATTTTCCATGGGAAAAGTTAACCCAGCTACAGCCAAAATGGCTGAACAGAATTACACCAAATTTGGCAAGCTAGACTGTGATCCAGAAAGCATGCTTTTTGTGATTTGGTGTAAAGGTGTCCAGTAGT
Source organism: Lissotriton helveticus (assembly GCF_964261635.1). NCBI lineage: Eukaryota > Metazoa > Chordata > Amphibia > Caudata > Salamandridae > Lissotriton > Lissotriton helveticus. Next base: position 390,263,635 of record NC_136061.1, read on the forward strand.
TTTGGAGAAATGAAGGTTCCATATATACACATTTTTCTTCTTATATCACTATATATGTTCCTCTTTTGCACCTTAGAAGACACAAAGTGGTTATTGCCATTTGAACATTACAAATTAACACAGTGTGCTGAGTTGACATTGTCCTTTGCTTTTCCAGAAACAATCTCTCTTCTTCTGTATTCCCTGTCCTCCAATGGCCCCTCTCTACCAATGTCCCTGCCAATATATAAGGAGAACACTGAAAAGTGTCACCCTTTGTGCAGTGTGCACATCCTTTCGTGCAGTATTAGCATTCATAGTAAGATTGCTTACTTCTGTCTCCTCCTGCTCCAAATATTGGGTCTAACTGGCTCCTGGAAAGCATCTCTGCTTATTAGACACACAGTCTTTTTTATCTTCATTTCATCATACACTATTAATCTCATGTTGTCAGATAAAATGCTGGCCCCTCTTCAAGAACTTGCACAAAAGAGTAGGAAGTCGATGACTCCAACCTTACATACAGACTCTTTCACAGCAGCCACTGCTGTGGGACTTCTGCCAATTGTCAATGAGAAATCCTGGCACCCAGTCTCGAGGTTTCTACCCCATACTTATACCAAGTTTGTAAAGATTCTGTATTATGCAGGACCAAGTCTTTTTTAAAAATTAAATATTTTTATTAATTTGACAGTGTCAAAGGTCACATTTCCATTCAACAATCTGAGTATTTGTACAGTGAATAATCACCATAATAGAGGGTAGAATTGTCACAATCATGGGATGTCCAACTGTCTCTCTCCAGTGCGCTGCATTTCCATTTCCACCGAGGGGGATACACACAGGTTGCCACGGTATGTATTCCACTTGCCCATTTCCTGTCCCATTCCTTCGGACACCCTCTCGATTTAACCCCTCCCACGCTCATGACGAGCTCAGCTCGTCATGAGCAATGGTTCTCGTGTGCTCATGACGAGCTGAGCCCGTCATGACCGTTAAAACGCTCACACCGGGGCTAATTCCCCTGCTGTGCTGGGCGTTCTAAGGAAAGGGCGTGATCATGATGAGCTCAGCTCGTCATGAGCACACAAGAAACGTGGCTCATGACGAGCTGAGCTCGTCATGAGCACCGGGGCGCTGTGTGCCCCCCCCCCCCCCCCCAGCACAGTGGCGGAATCGGCCCGCAGCCGAGGGGTTAAATACCTCCTTTTCAGCATTCATGCATTTATCAAACTCTCTCCACAGTAGGGAAGAAGGCTCACCCGCCATCCCCCACCTTTTGGCAATCTCGCGTTTGACTAAGGAGTATCCCAATGTGGTTAATTGTTGTTCCACCTCCGTGAGGTCAGTCGGCTCCCATATATTGAGACGACCTAGTCGCGGTGTAAGAGTTATCTCTTTTCTCAGGGCAGTCTGGATGTGAGTCGTGGCACCCTCCGATATTGGTCGCACCTCTGGGCAATCCCAAATTGTGTGACAGAAGGTTGCATCTTGCTGGCATCCCCTGTGGCAGAGCGGATCCGTTCTTGAGCCCATCTTTGCCAGGGTAGCTCCGGTCAGGTAAGATATGTGTTAAATTTTGAGTTGTATGAGCCGGAAACGAAGGGTGATGGCTGCTTCTCTAGGGTACATTAAAGCCGACTGCCAGTCCTCATCATCAATGGGTCCTATATCTGCCTGCCATTTCTGTCGAAGTTTGAGGAACGCTTCAGGTAAGGTTATTACATAGTTTTTTATAAGTCAGCGATATGGCTTTAGTGAGCAGCGGTCCGTCAAGTAACCGGTCTTTCAATGGGACGACTCTGCTATGTCGGTCATGTCAGATATCGCTGTGATGAGGGCGTGCCTAATTTGTATGTATCTAAACCTCGCGTCATATCACCACTTTGTTCGCTTGCTCAGCGCTATACGGGGAGACCCCCCAATCCGATAGCAACGTCCATATTTCACTCTCCACTCTGGAAAAATATGCATCTGAGACCCGGTATGGACAGTTCTGAAGGATGTAGAGAAAACGTGGAAGGACCAGCATCATAAAAAGAGCCGCCCGACCATCAGAGAGAAGGGCATCTCAAATGCTTAACATCTGCACGCAGCCGGGCGAAATGAGTGGCAAGATTACGATCATAAAAAAGTTGGGAATTTGTTGTTATATAGATTCCCAGATATCGAAAACCTTCCGTGGCTACCTCTACATTGCACCCCGGGGGAAGCCGAGGAACCGGGCCCCAAAGAACAAACAGTACCAACTTGCTCCAATTGATAGCATATCCCAAGTACTTCCCAAAGTTGGTAAATATATTTAATACCCTGTGTATAGATCTATACAGAAAGGCAAGATAGAGCAGAATGTCGTCGGCATAAAGGGATATTCGGTCATCCTACCCCTCTGCCCACTTCAGTCTGCGCACCATAACATTGCATCTGACCCAGGAAGCCAGCGGCTCCAACAAAAGGGAGAAGATCAGGGGGGATAGAGGACAACCCTGTCTGGTGCCTTTTTTTAATGAAAATATTTGAGGCGTATAGTTGTTTACGGGCACTTGGCCAATGAACTTCGGGCCAAAGCCCATACACCTCAGGACTTCAAATAGGTATGACCACTCAATAGAATCAAATGCCATGGATGCATCAAGGGATAACACCACTGCGTCTTCCTCTATAAACTTTCGGGGCGCGAGCACATTGTGAAGACGCCGTATATTAAGCGCCGTATTCCTCCCTGGCATACAGCCAGATTGGTCTGGATGAGTCAATGAGGAAATGACCGTGAGCAACCGTGAGGCAAGTAGTTTTGCAGGACCAATTCTTGGACAAATTTCAGGTAGATCCTGACTTTAATATTTCTCTAAAATTGGTCAAGCCACAGTTATCTTCTATTTTAACCAAACTGAGCTGTGGGGCAGGGCGATAACTGCCAGGGGAGATCTATAATAATAGCACAAATGAGGGAGAGGCTTCCTCACTCTGCAATATCTCAACCTGGTGGGGGTACCAACCCTGGGTAAGAATGGAGGAGGAAGGGGGCTGCTGATACACTTCAAAGGGACCCTGGGTCTCCTGCCCTCCACACCCTAGAGCTGTGCTTCATTCAGAGGACGTCAAGAATGCTTTGGAGGAGCCCTGCAATTCACACTGAGTTATGGCAGACCTCCTGTAATCTCTATCTTATGTACCACTTACACACTGGAGATCCAAAATGGATACCTATTCTGCAATACCCTCCCATAGAGCATTCACCACTCACTCATGCTACTACACGTTCATAGGAAAAACATACATGTGACAACGTCCAAGTTTCACATGTATGGAGCAAAGGAAATTATTGTAAGGGGGTGGCAGCAGAAGGATGTATGTTAGTACAACGCGATCATTTTGATTGTGGTACTTTACAACGTGGTTTTCACAACGCAAGTCGTTACAACGACTTACGTTGGAGGGCGCTGGATTGTGGATTATTTAAATTTTCTATCCCAACTCCAGCCCACATAACAGTAGGGAAGGTGTTGGAATAGAAAATTAAACTATTCCTTAAGCAAGAGCGCCATCCAGCGCAAGTTGTAGTAATGACTTGCGTTGTGATGGCTGCGTCGTAAAGGCCCCACGGTGTAAACACCGCGTTGTAAAGATGTTTCCCGCAGCAGAATCAGTTGCTGCCACCACTGTAATTCTTTCACATCCTGATGAGCTGGTGATAGTCATGTTCGGCAAAAGAGATGCGCACGGTGTGTCCCTCAGACCAAAGAGCTCTGTACAACATTCCATATCACAAAATGCCCAGTATGCATGAATGATTGTTATGTGCACTGAGGCCAAAAACAAAACATTAACAAAGAGGTCACTATGGGGAACGCAGGGCAGAGTGTTATACTCTCCAGTGGCATGCAGGGGACATTTTTCATCCATGCAACAACTGTATTGTATTTATGTACTTGTTAAGCGCGACTGCCACCCAAAGGGTATCCTGGCGCTGAGACTGCGTCCGTGTTTACAACCGATGTGTCATTACATTTTCCTTGGGAACAAGAACGTTTTCAGGTCCTTTTAAAAAGAGGGGAGATCCTGTCTGCTCCTCAGTGTCAACGGGAGTGAGTTCCAAAGTGTAGCGGCCGTGAAGCCGAACGCCCGGCCGCCCATCCTCACTCTATTTATCCTTGGAACCGTCACTTTACGCAAGATTTTACCTCTTCTCCCTGAAAATGCTAGAACGGAAGTAGTGCGCAGTTCTATCCTTAGCCGGTTAGATTACTGCAATGCACTACTTCTGGGGGCTCCTAAACTTTTAATTTTAAAACTGCAGAGGATACAAAATATGGCAGCTAAGCTGGCCCTAACGCGTCCTCGATCTGCCTCTTCCACTGGAGCACTGACTGACCTTCACTGGCTACCTGTCCAGCAGAGAATACTGTTCAAGGCAGCTTGTCTTGTTTTTAGGGCCCTGCATGGACAGGGGCCAATACCGATCCAAAAACTTTTTTCTTGGTACTGCGCCACTAGACCATTAAGATCTTCCTCTGCGTTCTTAAGGCCCGAAGTAGGCCCATACAAGTCGCTACGGTTCTGTTTACTGACGCATCAAGCTGCAGGTTGGATTCAAACAGAACTCCCAGATTCCGGACCGACTTTGCTGCCTCTACCGTGCCAGGAATAGATGCAGGCCAAAAATCGTCCGGGAGCGGGCGCGGTGTACGATCTAAAGAGCAGTGGACCACTTCAGTTTTTAAGCTGTTAAATTGTAGCGAGTTCGCACCCAGCCACTCGGCTGTAGCCGACATACAGCGATGAAATGTGTCCATTGATACTGCCATGGCGCCCTCGAATGAAAAAATCAACTGGGTGTCATCGGCATAGTTGATGACCGATATGCCGAATGACTTTATCAAGGCGACCAGAGGCTGGAGGTACAGGTTGAATAAAATAGGGCTGATCGCCGATCCCTGCGGGACGCCTTGTTCCACACGATGAGTGGCTGATTGATAAGGCGGTAAAGCCACTGCCTGTTGTCTGTCACTAAGATAGGATGTAATCCAGCTCAAGGCCAGGCCAGTGACTCCTGTCATCTGTAGACGGCTCAGCAATACTGCATGGTCCACCGTGTCGAATGCGGCCGACATGTCGAGCAGCACTAAGAATGCTGATTTGCCCATGTCGACTCGCGCCCTTAGATCGTCCAACACGGCGACCAATGCAGTCTCCGTGCCGTGAGCCGGCCTAAAGCCGAACTGTGATACATCCAGGCGAGAGTTATTTTCCAGAAAACTGGATAGGGTTCTTGTGACCCACTTCTCTACAACCTTTACTATAAAAGGCAAGAGCGAGATGGGTCTATAGTTGGCCGGATTTGAGGGGTCCAGAGAAGCCTTCTTCAGCAATGGTGTAATGATTGCCATTTTCCAGTCTTCTGGGACCACTGCTGTACTTAGTGACTGACAGCAGATGGTGTGGAGCGGCGGAAACAGCTCGCTTTGGAACGCCTTCCAGATCTTATGGGGCATAGGATCAAGTGGTGATCCTGAGGACACACTATTTGCAAGAAGGCAAAAGTCTTCCATGGAGGGGCACGGAAAACAAGACAGCTGACCCACCGTGACGGATGGTTCTATCGGGGGGAGCAAGGAGGCTGTTAACTGAGCCGAACTCTGAAGTCCACTCAGAATTTTCCTAATTTTTTCCTCAAATGCGTCAGCCACAGAATCACATAGGTCCTGGGAGATGGAGACAGTCGAGGCAGCACAAGGCGGGTGGGCTAAGTTGTTTACCAGTTTGAACAGTGCCTGCGCTTTATTAGCGGCCTTGGTCAAAGTGTCCGCCAGAAACTGAGCCTTGGCTTTCCTCAACTCGGTCTTGTATTCCTGCAAGGTCGCTTTATATGCCACCTTGTCTGCTTCCCTATATTCTCCTCTCCAGAGTCGTTCCGCCTGTTTACAGCGAAGCTTTTGCTGGCCCAGAACCTCCGTAAACCAAGCATTACATTTACATTTTCCAAACTGCCCATGACCAAAGCCCTTGTCAGCTCAATTATATAGCCAGTTTGAAGGGGTGGAAGGAGCGTTTGGAGGAAGATGAGTTGGAGGTTTGCACCCTTGACATCTACATTGATTTGTGGGAATATGTTGAGATCAAAATCAAAAATGATTCCCAGGTTTCTGACCTGCTGGGACAAGAAGGGGGTGTTGCTCAGGTTAGGAGGTCTACTCAAAGAAGGTGTTTCAGAGTTGTGCCCCCTAGGACTTCTGTAAAATGTAAGTGACTTTTCTTCATTAAAAAAAGACATGGTCTAGCCATTCCGCAATGCTGGTAAACCTCTCTGCACTATCTCTCCATACTGTGTATCTGGGTATTATCCACACACATCTGGAATTTTACCTTATAGTGGTCTAATAATTGAGTCAAAGGTTTTGTACATATTATATGTGTTTAAATGATTCATATCACTTAGTTAATGTATTTGTTCATAAGAAATTATTGGTAGATGCTTACCAGGGAGAATCTGTTTTGAAGCATACATTTCCTGCAGCAGAAAGATTGTGTGGTTATGAAAGTTGATTTTTGTTAATATTAAAAATTACAAACCACAGACACAGAAAGCATCATTATAAAAAATAAATGTGACAATAAATAATTATTTGAATTTTGAATATGTCTGAAGTCTTTTTTGGCCAGTGATTGTTGCATATTTCTGAAAGATGTTTTAGATCAGATTTTTCTCAAAGTACAACTCAAAGGTGTTTAGAAGTCCGGTAATATCTCACATGGAATATGGAAATGCCTTATTCATTAGGCTTTTCAAACCCTGCTCAGGTCCTGTAGGAACATTCCTCTGCAGCCATGCGGAATACCAACACTAGGAGATTCGATGTTATCTCTCCTCTTCTTGAGCCATATGTCCACCACTACACTTTCACTCATAGTAGAACATAGAATGTCACACCTGTAAGGTCATAACTCTTCAACACCTCTAACACAAAGTCCTAAGATGTTATCCTCAACTTACACCTCAAGGCTCCTCACTTCAGGAATATAACCACCCTCAAATGGTCCTTCTCACGCTATTCCTTCACACGTAGGCGTTATCCCCTCATTTCCGATATTTAAAAGCCACCTCAAAACCTGCTACACCCACACTAACCCCTCTAGACAATTACTCTTTCATCCCTTTATACTCCTCCTTCAATTTGTCTGATGGCTTCTAATCCTACCAGGACATAGCCTGCTGAAGGTCTCTCCTCCCTAGGAGTGAAACTTGCCACTTATGCTCACTTGAATATTCGCTGTCTTCAAACTCCTACACTTCCTTTTTCCCTTCTGCATTGCCGCTCACCCACCCTACTTGTTACATTACTACTCATATTATGGATGTCATAACTCTGATGTATAACCCACTGCCTCGTGCCTCTGAGACTGTAAAGAAACTCTGCATTATTCATAACATCTATGTCTCACTAGTAGCGGCTACAATTACTTATTCATGTTATAAATATTTATTTCTAAATTTTTCTCTCTTACTTCATGCTTTGCCTTACTTGGTAAAGCGCAGCAACAACTCCAGGCTTAATCTCGCTTAGACATTTTTCATGGCTTTATGGGTATGGTGATGGAATACGGGTAGGGTGTAAGCTGTGGACTTGTCTCCACTTTCCTTTTGACAAGAGGCTGGAAGCTGCAGGCTGGCCCTGTGGGAGTTGCTTCAGAAAGATAGAAGCAAGCCAGCACCCTGGAGGCAGCCTTGCTTGCCACTAGTATTGTCGTGAGTTCTTGGTGAGTCAATCAGTCATGCCGAAATGCACTGATTCTAATTTCTTCAGAATGAAGATGAACAGGGCTTCATAGGCCAGTGATGAACAGTCATAGCACTGAAATGCAATATTTTATTTTATTTCTTTATTTTAGTAGTTTTCTATAGCGCTAGCTAGACCAAAAGGTATCAGAGCGTTCACAACATGTAAATCATATACAATAGTTAGAAAATGTTCAACTGAATAGAAAACACAAGGGGTTGGCATTGGCATTGGGATTGGCATTAATTTTATGCAACTTTAGAAGGTAAGGACAAGGCAGAACCGTAAGTGTTTGTTTTGCTCTCTCCTTGGTGTTTCTCTCCATCTTTCCTCTGTCTGCACCATCCTCTCACCTGTTACTGGCGCATGCGTTTTTCAGCTCCAAGCCCCCGCTATCCTCTATTCCATTACTCTGTTCTTCTCTTCTCTTTCTCCTCTCTTCCACGGTTCGCCCCTCCCCTAGCTCTTTACTGACAGTCTCTTTTTTCATTGATGACTGACTTGCTTCTCCTCTGTGACTGTCCACTGCAAAATCATGGCCTGTCTATTTGCAACCCCTCGGCTACTCATAAAGCAAGGTACCTCCTGGGTCCTATTTTGCTTTCTATGATCTCGCTTCTGCCTCCTCTCCTCTTCTCTTCCTTTACTCTGGTCGGATCATCTGGCCAACCCCTCTCCTTTCTTGTTACTCAGCACAATCTTACCAAGCATGCAGACCTTAATACTACGTGCCTGCGAGCACTCGCTTAAAGTACTCTATGAAGCTTTACCCAATACCATTCCAATGTTCTCACAAGATTTCACTGCTGCTACACTCTTGCATCGCTTCCTCTTCTGACTATCTTGAACCCATGAACAGGTCATCTCCTCTCAGAAGGCTGCCTTCCTCTCCTTGGTATAATAATGAACTACACGACACCAAACAGCATTGCAAACTGCCGGAAAGAACCTGCAGGAAAAATGATGAGCCTTCCTCCATTGCCACTTATAAATCAGACATTAAAGACTGTCAAAAACTTTACAAAAACCTCTACACTATTTTGATAGCAGTATCAAACAATGAATCTAGAGCAATCTTTTCTATTCTCAAATCCCTCCGTCATCCCAACTTGGAAAAACCTATTATTACTGAATCGGAAATGCTATGCAACAATCTTGGAATTCATTTTTCGCCAGATATCTAACATCTATGCTAATTTTCATCCAGATGCCTCTCTGCATCGCGAGGTCCACCGCTAACCTTATCTGGCGGCCTTTTTTCATAAGCTACCACCCATCTCTGATGTCACTTTCTATACTAAGTCTACTAAGTCTAGTTCTCCACTGGATCCTTGCCTGACCTTACATTTTGCACTAGGCTCTGCTGACTTTAGGACTTAGGCACCCTATCTTTGAGTTCAACGACTGTCCCACATTCATGGCGACATGTGCTTGTGGTTCTCCTTCTGAAAAAACCTCAGCAGACCCTGCCACTCTCAGGATCTATCGTACCAACTCCTTGCTCACTTTTCATATCAAAATCTTAGAAAAACATTAACCCTGGGCGGTGTGGGCGTAGCGGGGCTATGCGAGGTCCACGGAGTTGCGAACAAACTCCATGGAACCCTGCTCCGCTCCGCCACCCACCATCACCCCCTATTAACAATGATTTCTACATTAATGAAAATTACATTAAAAATCACTTACCTGTACCACAGCTGCCCTCCTCCTCTTCCTCGCCGGTACAGGTAAGTGGTTTTTAATTTAATTTTAATTAATGTAGAAGTAATTGTTAATAGGGGGGGTGGAGGCGGGGGCTGGTCAACTCTGCTCCGCTGCGGAGTGTTGCGGAGATTTGCCTTCTCCGCGTTCTCCGCGGAACACTGAGTAGGCAAATCTCTGCACACTCAGCGGATGGAGCAGAGTTCTCCGCCCGGGGTTAAAACACATGTCAACAGAATCCTTTCTAACTTTCTGGAAACAAATGTTTTTCTCGATTACTCCCAATGTGGTTTAAGGCCTCAACACAATACTGAGTCAGGTCTCTACCCCACTCTTTTCTCTCCTCTCCCCTCCCCTCCTAAATTACTTTCCCCTTCCCTTTGACCACCTCTCTCTTCTCCGCCTCCTCCAATTTCTATTTCTTTATTTTTCCATATAACTCCCGTTCCTCCTTAATTTCTGGACCTTCTCCTCCTCTCAACAATTCTAATGTAAACGCGTTCCTGCAGTGGCCTTCTAATTCAATGTATACAATTAAGTTAAAGAATATCCAAACCAGGTGACAAAAGATAGATACTATACTGAAATTATTCAAAAAGTATAAAAGTTTATTTTTTCTCTTTTTCTCTTTTAATTCATATAAATTCTGTTATTAATCAGAAATCACAAAACAAACATTTTTCAATTCATATCAAAGAAATTTTTTTCAAAACAAGAATAATTGAGTCATAAATATCTACAACACAGAATATATAATACACATACAATATACAAAATAATTTAATAATAGCCCTTGGTAACAACCATATCTCTCAACACACTCACGTGCTAACATTCATACCACACTCAAACTACAAACTAGGATGGTAAAAGGAACTGAATTAATTTTTAGCAAGATGACAATGCTAAAAACATGGGCCAAGATGTAATTTAAGGCTCCCGCAACAGGTCTACGCGCGTTTCGGCAGCTTTAAGCCGCCTTCATCAGGACCTTTTTCATCGTGACTGTGCAGATACCAAGGGATCTGAAAAACATATATATATGTATTCACAAAAAAATATATATAAACATATTGTCACCACCAAAACGTTTAGACAAGTACATTTTGTTGCGAAACAACAGAAGCTCAACAACATGACCACAGTGGGAAGGGATCTAAATGGTACAAGACCTGAATTAATTAAATAATAAGAACATACCTAATGCATTTACCCAAAGTCCTAGTAATGGTAATATGTCTGAGACTGAGCCTTTAGTACAACACCCATTGTCATTTTAATCAAGGAGGTAAGTCAGTGGTACTAAACTATCAAGCAGTAAACATAAAGCAAGAGGGTCTCTAACCCTAAGTAATGCCCTCAACTAATCACATCAGTTACACCACAGGACATAGCCCTAGAGCTTACCAGTTGCATCAAGTAGCAAAGATGTCACCAAACGTCTTCAGTGCATATAGGGGGACAAAGCATCCTATGCCGCCAATAAGTAACTGCAGGGAAGAGATATCTCACATTTTATCTTTTATAGACATTAGAGGTAAAACTCATTGCACCCACTAGAGTGAAATCCATTTATTATAAAGCTCAAAAGCTACAGAAGGTAAAGTACCTTTTTTTTGGTCTTTGATAAATTTATTAACTATTTGAAAAGTGCACAAATTCGCCGCTTGTTCTAAGAAAATTGAAGTCAAGGGGAGGCTTAGGGCTTCAACGGTCTGCTGTCCTGTTTTACACCATAATCTATGACAAGAAGAAAGATGTGGTAATCGATCTAATTAAACTTTCTGCCATACAGTAGCACCGCCTAGACTAGCACAGATTCGACAAGTACATCCCGGTGTCCAGCATGGTCTTACTTCAATATACGAGGGGAGTCCTTTATATATGTTAAAGTTGCTCCACAGTCAGTCCCCTGAAAAATAGAATGAGAACACGTTGTTGTATCCGATTGACGCAGCATAGCTCAAGGTGCAGGGCCGGTCCTAGCATTTGCGTGGCCCTGGGCTAAAAGGCAACGTGCGAGGCCCCCTCTAATTTAGATAAGTGGCCCCCTGCAAGGACACCATTCAGAGACACTGTGGGGGGCCCATTGTCCAGCATTTTGGCGCCCCCACAGTTTTAGCTTTTACTCCACAAGCATTTCTCACACCTTCAGCCCGATAGGTGTGAGAATTGATTGTGGTCTAAAAGTTAAAACTGTGGGGGCGCCAAAATGCTGGGCAATGGGCCCCCCACAGTGTCTGTGAATGGGTCTCCTTTCAATTGAAGGAGCGTCTCCCTCCCCTATGCCTCCAGACAGACACCATCCCTGAGAGGCCCAGCGAGGGGGCCCCCTCCAATGGACCTTAATTGCAAGGTGACACCTTTTTTTTAAATAGATCGCCAGGGAAACAACAGCACACATCAGTAGTGCGTGGCCCCATGCTGGTGGGCTGAGTGCGAGGCCCTGTGCAGCCGCCCACGCTGCCCATGCCTAGCGCCGGCCCTGTCAAGGTGTACTAATATTAGCTGTAAGATGCGATCCTGCCCCTGGTCTAAGTTTAGATAATAGACCTGTAGTTAGATGTTTGAAGCGCTTTCTAGCTCGAGCTACATTTAGGGGATTTTGCACCACTTTAAAAGGGCCACTTGAATTATGTGGCACTGCAACCGGCCGGCACAGGGACACAAGGTCTAAGGATCAACTTAATTAAGATTATTCCTCTCGGTAGTAGGCAGCTACTCGACGGCATGACAGCCCGAAACGGCCGAAGGCATAGTTATGACTCCTTGGCAGCCGAAAATGCCGATAGTTAAGTTTGGCATAAATTTCAAATGCGGCATGCTAGCCCGAGACGACCACAGGCATAAGTATAACTAATGCGTGCCCGAAGTGGACAGAGGCACGAGTCTAACTAACGGGCAGCAGGGAAGGCCAATGATTAAATGTGGCATAAATTACACAAGCGGGTCTCATTCCCCTCGAAACGAAGGCTCACTTACCTCGTAAAAACCACAATTGGGGCCGTATATCAGCACCGCACCAAGCCTTCTCCGCCAAGAGCTGTCAGGCATTAACTGATCCTTCGTTTTTAAATGGATCCTGTCGGGCTAATTGTATCACGTGAGATCGCCTTCTCCTCCTCTCACCCATCTCTCTTTCACCATTACCTCTCCTTCTTTCACTGTTTATCTTCTTCCGGTCTTTCCCTCCACGACTCCCTTCTCTTTCCAGTCGTCCTCCCTCTCTTCCTCTATCACTCTTCCTTCTTTTCTGTTTCTACCCCTTATCTCTTATAAGGGGTAGAAACAGGTCTTATCTCTCTCCATGCTACTCTCACCTCCTTTCACTCTTTTTCCCGTCCCTCTCTCTCCCGCAGTTTTCCTCCCTCCTCTCTTTGCCGGCCCCATCTCCCTCCTTTTATGCCTCTCGCCGCCTACTTCTTTATCGAAGCTTCATTTCCTCACTTAACTCTCTCTTTTTTTCCTGCCCTCACATTAATCGTCATTGACTCTCCTCTCCTCACTCTTTCTTGCCTATCTGTCACTTCTAAGACTGACTGTCCAGACTTCCCTCCTCCCTCTTCCTGCACGAGCCACAACTCTCCCTCACCTCCCTCTTTCCGGTCCCTCTCGCTCCTCATGGTTGATCACGGCTGACATTTCATTGCCATTCCTAGTGTCAGATAGTGACACGCTGTGACGTCAGGAGGATCTTCCAATGAGTGTGTGTGTGGGGGAGGTGGGGGTTAGGATGCTCTGTTGCTTTCTAGTCTACATTCCTCTCACTGATTCCTGCTTGCGTATTCCGGGAGCATCTCCGCACCGTGTCTATTGCACCCTTCGAGTAACCATGGAGAGCGAGCGCGTGCACCGCTCTCTCGGCTCAAAGAGCCAATTACACCGCCTCAATCTGTCTGTGGCCAATCTGTGGGTCCTGAGCGGTTTCCATCGCTGTTCAGCAATGTCTCACCGGGTGCCGTTACTGCTAGCCATGTTACTGACATCACTGAGTGTCTCCATCACTGTGTCAATGTCTTCGTCACTGTGTGAATCTCTCCATACTGTCAGTCAATGTCTCCATCACTGTGTCAATGTCTCCATACTGTCAGTGAGCCAATGTCTTCATCACTGTCAGTCAATGTCTCCATCACCCTACCAGTCTTGATTACTGTGTCAATGTCTCCATCACTGTCAGTAAATGTCTTCATCACTGTGTCAATGTCTCCATGCTGTCAGTCAATCAGGGCTCGAGTCGGGGTACCACGCGGGTAGATGGTGCCCCCCACTTATTTCACCGGGAGCTCAATAACTGAAGCAAATGGAGCCACACATTCACTCTTTGGCCTCTCTGGGGCGAGATCGGAGCTCATTCAGAACGCTGCTCAAGCGCTGGCTTCTCTGATGCAATCGCATCTAAGGGGTGAGTGAGGGGAGGCAATGAGTCTGATGGTGCAAGCCACCTTTCGTGACGTCACTTCCTGTCGTGACGTCAGCGTCGCCCACTTCTTTTTTTAGGACTTGTGCCCTGCAGTCAATGTCTCCATCACTGTCGGTCAATGTGCCAGTCTTCAGCACTGTGTCAATCTCTCCATACTGTCAGTCAATGTCTCCATCACTGTGCCAGTCTTAATCATTGTGTCAATGTCTCCATACTGTCAGTAAATGTCTCCATCACTGTGTCAATGTCTTCATGCTGTCAGTCAGTGTCTCTATGCTGTGTCAATGTCTCCATCACTGTGTTAGTCAATGTCGCATTCACTGTGTGTGTTACATTCGCATTTGCCTCCAGCACCACGTCAGTGTCTCCATCAGGGTCGGCCAATGTCTCAATCCCTGTTATGTTACATCCATCACTGCATCCTACACTGCACCAGTCCAAGTTTCCATTACTGTGTCAATCAGTCCCTGCATCAGTGTGTCATTTACTGTTATCACTCTCTCCATAGCTTGGGGCCCTGCACGTGCCTCCCCCAGCCTAGGGCTGACGACCGTTGAACCTACGCCTGACGTCGATTCGTGCATCTGTGGCATGGAGGGGGGGGGGAAGGAAGGAGAATTGCGTGAATTACCAGGGATTCAGGAATGGCAGCTATATATATCGATGTGTACAGGTGCGAGGGCAGGGTTCCCAGTTATGTTAGTGGAACACGAAAGAAAATCTACCCAATAACTTCTGGTCTGTAGTAGTTGCATAGATGTGGTGGGTACAACTGGCAGAAGTTAAAATATTGATAGCAAGGAACCCCATCATTATCTTCTTTTTTTAGAGAATTGCACAACGTTTCTTATTAGAGTCTCACCCGCTGCAGCACAGTCTCACTGCTCGAGTTAGGTCCCATACACTTGAACTCGCTCTTTCTTGGCCTGTTTCGAGAGACTTGTACCCTTTAATGGAGTCACGCACATTGGTACTGTCTCACCAAATTCTCAATTACCCCACTGCCTTTTTGGTCAGTGTCAGACCTCAGGGCACCGTGTCACACCTTGAAACTGAGTCTCACACTTTGGAGTTTCGTCTCATCCCTGGCCAGCTTCCATGACTGTAGAGAGCCACCCGGCCTCTACCCTTGATTTGTATCCTTTTGCACTCCTAGTGGCGGGGCTTGGCCGGAGGGGAGTAAATAAAGGGGGTGGGATAGCACATGACCACCTTGCCCAACGAGCTATCTGTGTGCCGGTCTCGTTATTGATGCGTGCTGCCAGGCCTAACCCCCTCACAGTGGCAACGAGGGGAGAGAGACGAAGCCCTGCCTTCACAGAGGCCGCCTCCGCAGGGGTGTTAGAGGGCCAGCGCCTTAACCCGCGCCAAGGCCCCCCCCAGAAGAACCGGTTCAGGGCGCTCCCAGAAGCGGGAAAGGCCATGCCACCCCCTTCCCGCCCCCCGCTAGCTGCGCCATGTGGGCGCCTAGCCCACCGGCCAATGGGGCCAATGCGGAGGACAAACCCCCAATGGGGAAGAAGGCCTGCTAGCCGGGGATACAAAGTGGGGGGGTATATAAGCTCCGCGCCCGGGTCCAGTTGGCATCTTGGACCAGGAGCAGCGCCAGCATGGCGAAGGAATCTTGTCCCACCCACCCACACCAAAGGAGCAGCATGTCGCAGTGCTGGGAAACGGGCAGGGAATGGGCGAAAAATAAGGAGACAATGGTTGCTACGGAGACACACTGATGGGCGGTGTGTAAGAATTGGCACCCTCACACTGGGATGCCGGACGGCAGGGTGAGTGGCCAAACAAAGAGAAAGGGGGTAGCAAACGGAGACGGCACTCGCTGCCCAGCCCCCGCCGGTTGGCAGGGCACAACAGAGCCTAACAAGGTAGCGAGTATGGTCCTAACTCCGGGAAGGAAGCTACCCCCGCACAAAGTAAGCGCAGAGACTACCCAAAGGAACTAACGAACGAACTACTAGTCCAAAGGCGAATGGACAACGGAAGTAATCAGCAAACACAGACTGATGATGTATGACCATGCATGACAATTCACAATAGTTTTGTATGGCAATCGCATATAACGTATGACAGACACTATATGCATGTATGATTAATAAAAACTGCGACCAACATTGACCACTAAGAAACCAAATGGTGTTGGCTTGTTCATTCGGGGGACCAACGTAGGTCCCATACAGATGTGTACATAATCTGGAGTTAGGGCACAGTGCGGGGTTATGACCCCCAGCCGTTCTCACTATCTTGCGGACTGCGCCGTCGAGACGCTGCAGGACCCGGCTTTTCTTCGCCCTGACGACTCTGCCTCTCTGGCGGTCGAAGAGCCCCTGCCTGCATTAACGCGCCCTGTGGTGCGTGTGCCAACCTCCAGAGACTCGGAATTCCAGCCTGCAATGGCAGCCGGCTCCAGTTGCGGCCTGCGCTGTGTGCGCTTTATCAGGGGCCTGGCTTTCCTACACGGCAGCCATGTTTTCCCAGGGTCGGCCAGCTCCAACTCCTCATGTCTGCAACCAGTGTGACAGGCCGCAGCTCAGTGACTTAAAGCCCACATCTGGCATGACAGGTGAGGTAAATAAATAATAAATAAATCCGTATTTGTAAAGCGCAAACTACACATCGCTCTTTGCTGATGCAATTCGGGAGTGATGAGCTCTACGAACTTTTTGAGACTCTGCCGAACACTGGGGAGGATGATGATTATGACGTGACTATTACTGCCCTCAACAGGCATTTTGATCCTCAGATGAATCCTGACTTCGAGCGTTGCAAACTGGGTCAAGCTAACCAGACGGATCCCAAGTAAGTAGACATGCTCTATGCCAGATTGCGGAAGCTCACACACACGTACATGAACATTGATCAACGAGAGGAGATCTGCGCGCAAATCATACAGGGATGCAAGTCAGTCACACTTCGACGCCAAATACTCCGACAACCGGGAATGTCCCTGGATAAAATGCTGATCCTCGCACGCTCAACTGAACTCTCCAACAGCCAGACGGAAGAAATGGAAGCCACTGGAGTTCGGAATACCACCGCTCCCTCAGCCACGAGGACTACCCCGGTCAACGAAGAGGCGGTGGATGTGGTGCAATAATGCCTGAGGCCGGCACAGCCGCGGACTACCCCAGGGAGTCAACACGAAAAGTGTGGATATTGCGGTTTTGACCATAAACCATCAGACCAGTGCCCGGCATGAGGTCAGACATACTCCAAAAGCAATAACATCAATAATTATGCAAGCGTCTGCCGCGGTGGCAGAGGGCAACTTAGAGGAGGTGAACCGATGGGATGCGCCACTACCCTACATCATCTGACACTAGAGGACCGCCCCATGCAAAGATACAGCGCCAGCAAGGGGCCACCACCCACTTCGAGGACAATAATGACAACATTTTCATAATCTCCTTCGACGGACACTTTGGTCAAAAGAGACGTCCACCGCCCATGTGCACGGTACATGTCAACGACATCCCGATTCAAGCCCTAATCGACACCAGAGCATCAGTGAACATGATGGACTTGAGCCAGTACGAGAAGCTAGTTCCTCATCCATGACTCCCCCCAAGCCTGGCAAAAATCTACACGTACGGGGGAACCAAGCCTCTCCCGCTCATTGGCACGATTGAAGTTGATGTCACTGCTCAAATGACACACCGCTAAGGATTTAGAGCTGGTGAACTTCGTAAAACAAATCCAAGATACACCACTGGAAAAACATGCTGAACTACATCCCTCAACTGTTCCAAGGTCTGGGAAAGCTAAAAAAATCACCAAGTCGATCTGCACATTGACAACGCCATCAAGGCCACGGCACTCAGACACAGAAGCGTTCCGTTTCTACTCTACTCACTGGTAGAGAAAATACTGCAAGAACTTGAAAGCCAAGAAGTCATTGAGAAGGTATCAGGTTCTACCCCATGGGTATCTCCACTGGTCATTGCTCCAAAACCAAAGCATCCAGGAGCCATCCAGCTCCGTGTGGATATGAGGCTCCCTAACCAAGCCATCCGGAGGGAAAGACATGTGACCCCTACCTTGGACGACATCGTAGCAGACCTCAACGGCGCACAGTGGTTTTCAAAACTAGATCTAAACTCGGGATACCACCTGGTGGAGCGAACACCAGAGAGTCGTTGCATCACGACGTCCTCCATGCACGTAGGCCTACGGCAATACACCTGGCTCAGTTTTGGCATCTCTTCAGCGGCAGAGGTGTTTCAGAACACCATCAAAGAAACCCTCTCCGGGCTGGTCGGCGTGATAAACCTGAGTGACGATATCCTCATATCCTCTCAGAGCCTGCAAGAGCATCATGTTCAGCCGTGAGCCATCTAACAATGCCTGGCAGACTGTGGCCTCATCCTTTAACGAAAAAAATGTTTGTTCTATCAGAACTCAATTGATTTCTTTGGCTATGTGTTCTCCTGAGATGGACTCAAAGTCAAACCCAAGAACGCGGAAGCAATCCGTAGCGCCCCAGTACCACATAGTTTCCTAGGAATGGCAACGTACTGCGGGAGGTTCATATCCAACATAGCCTCTCTATCGGAACCCCTGTGCCATCTAACGAAAACCAGTGTGCCATGGACCTGGGGCCCCAAAGGAAGATAACCCAATTTGCAAAATAAAGACAGAGCTGCTAGACCATGGCCTACTTTTACCCATGGCGAAGGACCGAACTGGTCGTGGACGCCAGTCCGGTGGAGCTTGGACCTGTCCTTCTGCAGGGAGATACTCGAGGGAAGTGTGTCTCAGTGGCGACTGCAAGTCAGGAGCATTCACTGATGGAGACCCGCTAGGCACAGATGGAACTCAAGGCTCTGGTGATCAGATGGGCATGTTAAAATGTCCACCTCTGCCTCTGTGGTCACAGGTTTAGGGTGGTGACAGATCTCAAACCACTCCTGCCTCTGTTCAGTGGATTGACCCACCTGGCCCCCAGCGGATAGAGGTGGGCCATACAGCTCTGGGTGTATTCTTTCCAATTGATCGATAGACCCTGTGCCAATAACTCCACTGACTTCCTGTCACACCACCCCTCACCAAGCACCCCCAGCATACAAGCACTGGGCGATGAATGCACCGAGTGCTTTGTGTGTGTGCCTAGTGGCCATCACCCATGAAGACATAAGGGAGGGCACGGATGCCAACGACACCCTACGGAAGGTGAAGGAAACCCTAGTCTGGGGGCAATGGCACCGGTTCCTCAATGGATTCAAGTCAATGGTGGCCGACGAGCATAACTTGGATGGCCAGCTCTAGAGAGTATGACATAAGCTGGGCATGAGTGGCTCTGGCCTGGTATTGCGAGGGCAGAGAATTGTAATTCCCCAAAACTTCCAGAGTCGGATGGTCACACTTACCCATCCAGGGCACCAAGGGGCAGCCAAGACCAAAGCAAGGATCAGAGCAAAGGTCTGGTTTCCAGGCATGCATAAACTCGTGGACGAGGACCTCAGACACTGCCACTCCTGCATTATCACCGGCAAAGACCCTGCATCTCACGCCCGTGCTGACCAAAGAACCATGCCTCACCTCATGGGCGAAAGTCAGCATTGACTTCGGGAGTTTTCCTGATGGGAAAACATTCTGGTGGTCATGGATTCATTCCCCAAGGTTCCCATGGTTGAACTAGTACTCTCCATCGCATTCGTCAATGTGCAGCCCGTGCTGTAGAAAACCTTCACATTGCTCAGTCTGCCGGAGGAAGAGAAGTCGGACAATGGGCCCACCTTCTAAGGACAAGAGGTTTGGGACTTTTTGGCACAGAAATCGGTCAGGGACTGAAAGATCACCCCACCAATGGCAACATACAATGGAGAGGTAGGGAGGTTCATGAGGACACTGAATCGAGCTCTCAGGATAGGGGTTGACTAGCATCAGGATGCTGAAGTGTCTCTTCACTAATTTCTATAGATGTCCCATTCCACCACGGGGTACGCCCCTGAAACCCTATTGTTCTGACGGCCACCAAAGGATGTCATTTCTGAGGACGCAGAGTGGGTGCCACCAAGCCTGGATGTGGAAAAGGCGCAGCAGAAATGGCAGGCAACGAATGAAGGCCACCATGGATCGGCATGCAAAGACCCCAACCCTGCAGGTGGGAGCCCATGCCGTGATTAAGGATCACCACCTGGGGTGGAAGTTCCGCACTCCCTATGAGCTGGATGTATGGACGATTGTACAGGTCAACAGAACCATGATCACAGCCAGATGTGTCTGGTACACGATGGTAAGGAACGTGGCGTGGTTCAAGGAGACACTGCCAAACACTGCCCCTGCGAACACCCAGAGATGTGAAGGAAGTGGTCTGGAGGATAAAGAATACCCCCCGACTTGGCGGACGGTTGCAGCAGGTCGCTCTCCCCCAGCCGGCAGCAATGGAGACACATGAAAGCAGGGTGCCAGGTGATACGTCCCCCGGATCCACATCAACACATTTCAGCAATGCCTCACGTGGAGGTCCAGGTGGCGAACAGGTGCCGGGTGCAGTGCCAAGAAGTCAGCGATACCTAATGCACTCGAATCCTGCACTGAGCCGGAAGCTGAGACTTTAAGTATTAAGGTTATTGAGTATTTTGACTGATTGGGTTTTCTTGATTAAGAGATGGGAAGGATGGGGGCGTGGCTAGCAAGCTACGATGGCGGACGGAGTCTGCTAGAGCTCCGGTGCCGCCGGGGCTTCACCATCCTGAAAGGAGCTTCTGGGGAGGCTCAAACGGTTCGAAGCAGGCGGCTTGGAAGTCGCGGAGACAAGTGGAACCCCTGACCCAAGTTTGGAGGAGCGGGGACGAAGTCCGGACGGAGGAGCGCCCCAGACATTTGCGGCCTCCCTCCTCGTGGCGAGCCGGGGACGAGATTTGGGAGCAGGCCCGAGGGACCTCGGGCACTATTGACCGGAAGTGCCGCGCCCGGACCGGGAGGTGCAGTTGAGCGCCCGGAGCCTTGACCGGACCGCCTGGGTGCCCCGCGGTGTGAGAACTGCCCCGAGGCCGGAACGACCTGACTGCAGGGGGCGCCCGGAACCGATACGGCCTGGCGGACCCTGGGTGCTGGATGGAGACGCAGCAGCGACACGGCTGACGGTAGGGAGGCGGGGGCGACGATACCTGGACACTGCTCTGTACGGGGCTCCCCCCCACCCCCGCTCCCACTGTCTCCCCAATCCTTCCTCCCAGGCGGCTTGCTGGAATCGGCTGCTTTCCTGAATGCCTGGGGGCCCGTCTCCCGCCGTGGCCTGACCGGGAAGCCACGCTGCCACCGAGACGGCCTGGGCTGCGCCAGAACCCTGGGCACTGAGGCGCATTAGACACTGCAGAGAGGGGCTGGACAGAGCGAGGGCCCTGTAGGAGGACCCCCCAGGGTGAGTGGCCCCCGCGCTGCCACCGAGACGGCCTGGGCTGCGCCAGAACCCTGGGCACTGAGGTGCATTAGACACTGCTGAGAGGAGCTGGACAGAGCGAGGGCCCGGTAGGAGGACCCCCCGGAGTGAGTGGACGCCGCGCTGCCACAGAGACTCTTTATGAGCCTCATGATGTGGCCTTTACTCTAAGGGACCACTTGTACATATATTTTTTCGATTAAGAATAAGATTTGTCACTGAATGATTCAGATCACGTCTATCCTATCCCCGACACTTCCCTCACTTCACCCCTCCCCGTTGTGAATGTGGGCACATACATGTACTAAAATTTGTTGAATGTAATATGAGTTCTAATCCATTGAACAGGATATATATGCAATTTGGAATTAAACTCTTTTTGCATCCAATAGCTTTGCTTTTTTGAATTAATTTAAGAAAATGGAATGAATTTGTAAATTTCTTTGTTCTGAGTCTGAGGACCCCTTCCTTTCATTTCAATTGCTACCCAGGTCCCCATTGACTTTATTGGGTTCAACCCTGTTTTTTCATAAACACAGAGACGGCCTGGGCTGCACCAGAACCCTGGGCACTGAGGCGCATTGGACACTGCAGAGAGGGGCTGGCCAGAGCGAGGGCCCTGTAGGAGGACCCCCCAGGGTGAGTGGACGCCGCGCTACCACCGAGACGGCCTGGGCTACACCAGAGCCCCGGCACTGAGGCGCATTGGACACTGGAGAGAGGGGCTGGCCAGAGCGAGGGCCCTGTAGGAGGACCCCCCAGGGTGAGGGGCAGTGGGCACGAGTACTGGCTGGGACGCCTGAAGTTATTGGCGACATTCTGTGGGGCACTCTCCTGGCACGGCTGAACATATCTGAACTGTACCGACCATGGGACGCAAAAACCCCAAACCACCGGACGGCCGAGAAGGACCCAGCACGGCTGTGACCACCCAGACAATCGCAGCGGAGGAGGCTCACCCGAAGACACCCAGCCGGGGCCCCGGAGGGGACCAACAAATGGACAAACTAGACCTAATTTTAAAGGAGATCAGAGACTCTAGGATGGCGATGGAATCACAACTGGGTACCCTGACTACCAACCTCTCTTTACTCAAAGCTGACCACACTAAATTGGCCGACAAAGTCAAAGACCAAGGATTAGCGATAGCAGATATAACGCCGACGGTGGCGGACCACTTGGCCTCTGTCCAACAGCTGAAGCAACAGGTAGTGTCCCTGATGGATCGAGTGGAGGACGCGGAAGGCCGCAATCAGCGGAATAACATTCGCGTCATAGGCCTGCCGGAACGGAGTGAGGGGGCCCGCGTGACCGAATTCATGGAACAGTGGTTTCGCGACTATGTGGCCCCAGAGGGACTGTCGTCAATGTTCTGTGTGGAGAGGGCGCACCGAATCCCCACTGGGCAGGTCAAGCCTGGCAGGCCGCCGCGCCCGATGATTGTGCGGATACTCAATTATAGAGACAGGGACACTTTGCTGCAAAAGGCTCGAGAAAAATCCCTCATAGAGTTTGAAAACCGGCGCATCTCCCTGTATCCAGACTATACTAATGTGGTACAGAAGCAACGATCATCGTACTTCGAGGTTAAGAAGAGACTCCAGAAGGCCAAGCTACGGTATGCTCTGCTGTTTCCGGCCTGCCTCAAGATAGTGTACGGTAAGAAGACGCACTTCTTCGAAAGTCCCACGGACGTGGAGGAATGGCTCGAGGTGATGGACATTGAAGGGGACCAGACCAAAACCCCAGGAACGTCGGCGGATACGTCCCAGCGAGACCCGGAACAAGCGGATGAAACATCCCTCACCTCGGGCATGGAGCCGGGATGCAGGAGGCCCTCACGAGAACAGCAGGAAGATGAGAGGCGGGGAGCCGTCGATCTGGTGGGCAGCTTCAGGGAAGATCGGGCTGCTATTAATACGGACACGGACGATAGCACGATCCATTCGGACTCTGAGCACAGTATGGTATTGTTCCCGACGATGACGCCCAGAGCTGCTGGACAATGGACGCGAGTGATGGCCGGCGGAGATGGGAACTGCATACCCTAAAGCCCACTGGTATCCTTTTTATGTTACCTGCCGAATGGCAGCACACTCAAAGGTGGGAGGAGGGACGGTGAGGGTGTGAGACTGATACTGCGAAGTACTGTTCACCTGTGAGGGACGGGACAGACTACTGGTACCTCGCAAATGAGACTTTGGTAGGGACTAATGCAACATAGCAGGGGGTTCCGAGAGAACTTGACACTGGAGTGGGACCCCCCAGAAGATATTCGGAAGTAGTATCCTGATATTTACGCCCTTGGCGGCGCCGTTGAGCCGGCGGCACCAAACTGAATGGCTAATTGGGTTAGATCTGTGCCTGGCAGCCCCCCCACTGGCGAATGCACACATCTTTGGTTGGTTCTGTTGCAGACTTTCTTGTTCGGCTCAGCAATGTTTTCAAGCTGTGCCAGGTTAGTTTTGTTCGGGGGAGGGTTAAAGTACGTCTCCTGGTAGGCTATTGTGCCGTGCGATATAGATTGCATG
Organism: Lissotriton helveticus; assembly: GCF_964261635.1. NCBI lineage: Eukaryota > Metazoa > Chordata > Amphibia > Caudata > Salamandridae > Lissotriton > Lissotriton helveticus. Next base: position 390,287,437 of record NC_136061.1, read on the forward strand.
GCGTTATACAGTGATTATACCTGGGTCCGGTCATGGCTGAAACTATAGCGAGGTATAGGCTGACAACCTGGAACGTGCGTGGGCTTGGGGCCATTCAGAAAAGACACCGGATTCATGCATTCTTATTGCGTAATCACGCTCAAATCACCTTCATGCAGGAATCGCACTTGACAGTGTCTGAAGCAAATACCTTACGGAAGAGATGGCGGGGAACTGTAATTTCCACTTCCTACTCCGTTTTCTCCAGGGGGGCTACTATCTGGGTGCGCCATGGTACCCCCTTTGTAGAACTGGACCGGAGGGTGGACGAGCAGGGGAGGTATGCCCTGGTGAAGGGTACACTGGACGGCACCCTGTTGGTCCTGGGCAGTGTCTACGCCCCCAATTTCGACCAGGACACCTTCCTCGCTGGGATTGGTCGAGCGTTGGCAGACTGGGTGGACATTCCCTGGATCCTGGGAGGGGATTGGAATATGGTACTAGATGTGGGGTTAGATAGGTCACACCCCCCACTACAACTGACCGGAATACATAGAACGACAGACATGTTCCAACACTGGCTGGATGGATGGGGACTTGTAGACGTGTGGCGTGCACTACATCCAACACACAAGGAATACTCTTACTACTCACCAGTACACAACCTACACACACGACTGGACAGATTCCTGTGCTCTACATCTCTGCTGTCCAAGTGTTCCTCAACCGAGTATCTGGCTAAAACCTTCTTGGATCACAGACCACACACACTTGATCTGCAGTGGGGTAGGGTGCCGTCCCCGGTGCCGACCTGGAGACTCGACCCGCGGCTCTTGGAAGATGGCCCCTTCCGTAGGTTATTATCAGAGGCCCTAGATAACTACTTCCGGGAGAACTGGGACACGGCAACGTCCAACTTGGTGGTGTGGGACGCCATGAAAGCGGTAATACAAGGGGCGGCCATAGGCCAACTGGTGGGAGCCCGGCAGGAAATCCACAAGAAACTGTGTGAGGTTGAGGAACGGTTGAAAATCCTGGAGAGGGAGGCAAGCGTGGATCCCACCCGAAAGGGGGATCTACAGACTAGCAACATAGAACATGCGGAGCTACTGGAAACATTACGGGTCATAGACCACAAAGAGTACCTACGGCAACAGCAGGCTGAAGCGGACAGATCCGGGGCTCTGCTGGCCCGCCTGGTGCGAGACCGCCCTGAAACCCCGGTTATCACACAGGTTCGAGACGGGTCGGGTAGACTAGTACACACACAGACAGAGATTAACACGGCATTCCGGGACCACCTGAGAGCCTTGTATGCCCCTTTCCCCACGACTGCTGCTGACGAGATCGGTGACTTCCTCCGGGATCTGCCTCTTCCGACCCTGACCAGGACTGAGCGTGAGGGGATGGCCGGTCCTATCACTCAGCAGGAAATTCGAATTGCACTCCAATCCCTTAATCGGGGCAAAACGCCGGGAATGGATGGACTCCCGGTGGAGTTCTACCGGACTTATTCTGACACCCTGGTGCCTGTTTTGGAGGCCGTATACAAGACGTCGTATGAGACTGGGCACTTACCTGAATCAACGATGCAGGCCCTAGTTACCTCCATTCCTAAACCTGGTAAGGATACACTAGAGCTGACCAACTATAGACCCCTCTCGATGCTCTCCACAGAGTATAAGATACTCAGTAAGGTTATAGCTCTGAGAATACAGGCCCGACTCCCTGCTCTGATCCACCCGGATCAGTGTGGTTTCCTCCCAGGACGGAGTACCTCCCAAAACACGCGGAGACTCCATTCTCTAATGGCGGCCTCACCGCCAGACCTGCCCAGGGCGGGTTGTGTCGCGCTGGACCTCCGACAGGCATTTGATTCCCTGACATGGCCGTTTATGTTCGAAGTGTTACGACGCTTCGGCTTCCCGGATTCCCTGCTTAAAATGATACGACTGCTATATACAAACCCCACGGCTAGGGCACGTACCGGCAGATACATCTCGGACAGCTACCCCATCTATAGGGGCACCCGCCAAGGCTGCCCACTGTCGCCCCTGTTATTTGTACTGACGCTGGAGCCCTTAGCGATCGCGCTCAGGACTCACGCGGAGAGAGTGGGCATCTCCATAAGAGGGACCCACAATTTGATCTCGATCTATGCAGACGATATCCTGCTATACTTCCGAGACTTGGAAGGGGATCATGCGCCGATAGCGGCCACACTTGACCGCTTCGGAGCTATGTCCGGATTGGCCGTTAACCCGGCAAAATCTACAGGATTCTACTTCAGGGCACAACAGCACCCCCCACATATCCAATTTGGCGGATACTTGATTCCAATAGCGCAGTCCACGTTTAAGTACCTAGGGATTAATGTATACAGACTACCTGAGGACCAGATCGAGGGGAACATACGAAGAGCCATTACTGGTCTGCGCGGTAGTGTGGGATTCTGGACGTCGCTACCCCCAACAGCATGGGTAGAATAGCCGTCTCTAGGATGGTGATGCTCCCTCGTATACTGTACTATTTTGTCAACCTACCGGTTCTTATCCCTCGACAAGACTTGATACGCTGAATACGCTCCTAACCACGCTGGTTTGGGGGTCCGGAAGGAGGAGAATTAGTCTCCGGAAACTGCAACTGAGTACCAAACGGGGAGGTCTGGGGGCGCCGGACTTCCTGGGGTACTATTATGCGAGCCAGCTTCAGTGGCTGGCGCGATGGATTGCAGGTAGGGATCTACACGAGATTGACCTCACGTCTGACAGACTGGCACGGGGCGAATTACACTCTCTGCTCCTGCCTGGAGCCAGGATCCCCCGAGACTGCCACCCTCTACTACGCACTGCTCTACTGTGCTGGAGGAAAGCACTGGCGTACACGTCAGAGGCCTTGCCCTACGCTGACAACATACCTCTGCTGGGCGTGCCGACGCCGCAAGGACGACTGACACGACACAGACTGCAACCCTGGACAGATACAGGGGTAGACACGGTGGGGGATCTTTTTGGGGACGACACACTATTGGATCATGACTCCTTTCTGCGCGTCACGGGGGCACCCCCGAGGCTCTACATCCTACATGCCACACTGTTACATTATGTACGAACTAACTGGGCCCCACAGCGAGTTAAACCTCCACAGCACAAACTAGTTCACCTTCTTTATTACATGGGTAATGGGGGACGCCTGGTACACTGGCTTTACACTGAGGTTAGGGAACACGCTGCAATATCCCTTAACTCACTCCGGGAATCCTGGATATTAGACTCTGGCGAGGTGCTAACGGAGGGAGCTTGGAAGGGTGTCCTAGAACACCCTAGAAAGGTGTCTCGGAACGTTAAGTTTAAGTTCATACAAGCTATGGTGTTGCACAGGGCATATCTTACCCCCCACAGAATACATAAAATGTTTCCAGACTCCCCCCACTGCTGCCCTAGGTGCGGGGCTGACGAGGCTGGCCTTCTCCATATGCTGTGGGCGTGCCCACGTCTGCGGGGCTACTGGGAGGGGATATGCCAGGCCCTTAGTAAAATCACGGCCCTCCCGGTCCCGGAAGAGGCACTGCCGTGCTTGATAGGGCACCGGAAACGCCCTAAACACCACAAGGCCCAGGTGAAGTTCCTAGACTTATCACTGTTGTTGGCGATCAGGGTACTAACCATGAGGTGGAAATCTGCCAGGACTCCCGACCTAGAGGTGTGGCGTACTGACTTACTCAGATGGGGCAGGGCAGAGGGAATGGTTCTGCGTAGGGAGGAAGAGGGAGGACAACGGAAATACCCGATGGAGTGGGAGCAGATGCTCCTGGAGGTAGAGGAAATGGAGGGAGAGCAGGAGCTGATTCAGGCAGGCGATCCCTAGGAGTGACAGGGCAGGGAGCGAGGTGGGTTAGCTGTGAAACGATCCAGCCCGGATAGAGTACAGGTTGGGCAGCTGGGCAGGACTACACTACTTGAGAAACTGATGATTGCGGCCATGGATGATATACCAGGTACTTGAATGGACCAGGAGACGTACGGAAAAGGGGAGGTGGGAGAGGGGTGGGTGGGGAAAGATCAGACCGAAAAGATCGTGGGATATTGTTACACGTTTACGCCGAATGCACAGTAATATCAGTGGCACTGTAATGGAGAGGCGCGAAATATATTGTTTTAAGATTTAAGAATGTGCACGAATTATATGATCTGTTGGTAATAAGCGAGTACAAATGCAAGTTGAAGGTCTGGAATTACTAGTTGCGGGAGTTAACAGAAAAGACTGCTTGCTGATAACATGTATTGATGTATACTGTGATGATATGCAGTTGCTAATAAAGAGTTTAAAAAAAAAAAGAGATGGGAAGGATGTCAAGAGACACCCAGCCTCTCCCCTCGATTTGTATCCTTTTGCACCCCTCACGGCCAGGCTCGGCCGGAGGGGATAAATAAAGGGGCTGGGGTGCATGTGACCACCTTGCCGAATAAGCCATCTGTGTGCTGGTCTCGTTATTGTTGTGTGCTGCCAGGCCTACCCAGCCCCCCTCACCATGCACAGCACGTCAAAATGACAACTGTTGATGTTCATGAAGCCTCAGACCCCGGGATGCAATCTTCCCTCTAGCCAGACTCAACAGTCGTACTGACTTCTGTGTGATTACGTTGCACAGTCCTATTTAGAGAAGTGGCAGATGGCATTACAGGAAGACTATAAAAAATCCAACAGTGTTCTCATTACTCAACAGTAATTCTCATTACACTGAGTCCTACTCTTCCTCGTCACTGTCTTTTCGGATGAGGGTTACCCTCCCCAGAGACAGGGACTTTGTCGCCATATGGCACATATTTTAAACCTTTCAAATATATGTGAAGGGCCTCCCTCAAGTAACAATGTTGGATTCCAACAAACAAAGAAGATCCAACTATGTGGCTCACTCCCAGGAAGGAAAGTGAGAATGTGAGCAGGCAAAGTAGGACTGAGTGTAATGAATATTACCAGTAAGTAATTGAAACAATTACAACTTTGATCCTTTGGCTTATCCCAGTCATTACGGGTATAACCATCAGGAAGAGGCCAATAAACAAAAATGCATGGAAACAATCTGCATCTATGCCCGTGGACTGCTTTACTTAAGTAACAGAATAAGAACTGAAAACCACTGATTCAAAAAGAAGCCCAGGCCCCACAACCTACAAGAGGAAGCATAAGTGGTGGCACAGTAAATGTCCGAAATGGAAACCCGTGTAGCCTCAGCCCAATGGAAACCAGTGTAACCCCAGCCCCTGAAATCACCATGCCTCTGGTGTGGTAATCCAAGTCCGATGGAGGGAGGGGAATGTCTATGTAGTGATCTAACCTGCTGTTCCTTAATAAGCTTGGCTGCACCATACAGGGTGCTATTGACAGAGTCCAGGGATGAGTCTGGCATGCATCTTATTAGGGTGTTGATGTCATCCAGTTGCAACAGCACCAGAGACAGATCATCTGTGAAACAATTGGGGATGAAGGGTTATGGCTTTCTCTTGTTCATCAGTAACAGGTGGAATTAACCAGTTCCCAATGAGTATCTTGAATAAGAAGAGGCACTTAGTATAGCAGCCAGGCCATTTAATTTCTTACCAGTATTAATCTCTTTTCAATGTTTGTCTTTTGAACTTAGATTCACTCCTGCCATCTGCACAGCTCTTGAAGACCGAACTAGAGCCTACCACTCTGACACTCAAAATCAAAACTGAGCAGCCTCTATGATGGCCCCATGGTCTTTACCAGAGGGTCTTGCGTCTTTTCTTTAAGCCCTATGGCAACCATTGACTATGGTGCAGTTCTCTGGTGAATAATGACCATTTATTAAGGTGTAGCATGGCCGTGGATACTATTGCACTGCTCATTAGATGACAACTATTCATAATGGTTCTTAACTCTCACATGTGAGCAGCCAAAGCTTGCTTTTAGGAGGGATAAGGGAGTCAAACTCTGACACTTACTTTTAGGAAGGATAAAGGATTGAAACTCTGATTCTTTCTGACACAAAGTAATAACATTTAAAACAAGTCACTGTTGAATTAGTGCTACATCTTAAAACGAATATAGGGATTCATTTAGAATAGCAAGATTGAAGATAGATCGAAAAACAGACGTTGCTAGCTTTTTGGGGGCTGACATATGACTCCAAACAGTTTATCACACTTACGCAATCTAACACTATAACACCAAATGACCAAGAAGTGGATTGCCATGTTATCCTATGTGATGGCGATCACAAGTCATCGAAAATGTACGGATATGTTTATATCTTATTTCAAGTACTAAGCACTCGCCTATTCAAAACAATTGCAGTTATGTTATCAAATAGACAGAATACATGAAGAACATAGGAGATTTCTTTTCTTCACTGTGGTGTTTTATTTTCTCTCCAGGTGACCTTCTTTTAGCCAACACGTTTTTCGTTGTTTGATGGGAGATAGCCCCATTACTTTAACAGGGCTCCTGCATATGTTGTACTGTTCAGGAGGTCATTGATACCAGAAATCCTAAATGTATCAAGATGCATGCTGAGAACTGGCCAAAATGTCCAATTGTGTGTGGCCACGCCACAGGACGGATTACCTCTGATGCTGAGTGTACGCAGCTTCTGAGGTTTATGTCTTAGTTCTTGAACCATTGACTATGTTATGCCAGGCCTTTTTCCGAATTCTCCAGCTATGTCTGGTGTGAGAAAACTGAGCTCAATTGGTTTGAGCTCAGATCATGCCAGCACTAAAAACCCTACGATCTAATATAGAACTATAATTTCCAACCAACAAAAAATGAACTTTCTGGATAACAAGGTGTAGGACGTTGGCTTAGTATGGTCCTCACTTACATAAATGTAGCACCCTGCACCAATATAGGCAACCCTTATGGTGATTTTAGTGGTCTTAGACAACCTTAGAAAGCTCTCTAAGTGGTAGCTGTGGAAAGCAGCCTTCAGGCTTAGTCCAGAAGGATGTATGACGTTACAACGCATACTTTTACAACGCATACCTTTACAACGCATTTTTTACAACGCAACATCCATTACAATGCATTCCATTACAACGCATGCCATTACAACAAATCTTTAAAAACTACCTTTACAACGCATTCCATTACAACGCATACTACCTTTACAACGCATACCATTACAACGCATAACATTACATTGCATGTATGGTAAGTATTGGATAGTGTAGGGGTAAAAATCATTATTCTAACTCTAGGGGGTGCAACAGTAGTGTAAGTGTTGGATAGTGTAGGGGTAAAAATTACTATTCTAACTCCAGGGGGGTGCAACAGTAGGGTAAGTGTTGGATAGTGTAGGGGTAAAAATTATTATTCTAACTCCAGGGGGTGCAACAGTAGGGTAAGTGTTGGATAGTGTAAGGGTACTATGCGTTGTAATGGTATGCGTTGTAATGACATGCGTTGTAGTGGTATATGTTGCAGTGTCATGCGTTGTAATGGTTGCGTTGTAATGGCATGCGATGTAATGGATGTTGCATTGTAAAAGTTTCGTTGTAATGGTAGTGCGTTGTAAAAGTTGCTTTGTAAAGGTTGTTTCCCATCCAGAAGGAGTTTAAAGTAGGTTGTTTTACCAGAACGTAATCTTATTGGTATAGATTAAGTGAAAAAGAACCACACAGTGTATTTATTAAAATATGCATTTTTATAAGACACTCACTAACACATACAAATATCTCCTACCCAGAGATATAAAACAATGCACACAATACTTTGCAAGTAAAAAAGGTAAGTAGTACAAATACACAATGGTCGCTAGGGGGAGACCAAACCATATACTAAAATAGTGGGATGCGAACTATGACTTGAGTCACAAGTAAATCCAAAAGACATGGAAGTGCTGAAGACCCAAGGAACCGCCCGAAAGTGTACCCAGGAACCCCATGGAGGCTGTGTGCAGAGTGGGAACACGACTGCATGCTCAATTCAAGTTAATGGGTAAGTCGTGGTTGCATTTTTAAAGAACCCTTCGGATCTCCAGGCCGTGGCGTGTTCACCGTGCAAATCAGCAGTCTGCAATTTTAAAGAAGAATGACTCTTCCCAGTGGACCCTGAAGAAACCCGGTGGAAGCCAGAAGGTTGGAGAGCCACCCCACCCGTGGCTACCCTAGGAACCAGAATACCTACACCAGGGAAGCTGGGTGCATAGGTGCGAAGTGGCATCGGAAATCGCCGTCAAACTCAATGGAGGACTTCAGGAAGATGCCGCTGGCGAAGAAGATAAAAGTGTCCGGTGGAACCCAAAGGTGGATTCAAGATAAGAGATACCTGCAAGCAGAGGGGACAGAGTCTATGCTACTCAGGGGTGACCAGGAGGCACGGAAGATGAATGCCCACCGATGTCGTTGATGCAGGAGAGTTGACGATGACCTTGGAGCTGCAGCTGTGTGGCCCAGGCAATGCTGTGGAAGACCAGGAGCCGTTCACGGGCTGTACCACGTTGGATGTCGAGAGCTGGGGGCTGGTATCCATCGGGAGCACCAACAAGCCTAGCAACTGCAAATAAAGTGGCAAGCGAAAAAGGTACAGGGTCTGTACCAGCAAGGTCGAAGTGACTCACCACGAGCAGGGCAGTCGGAGTAGGCCCTGAGCAATCAGGGGAGCCCACTGGAGTCAAAGAAGACCCTCAAAAGGACCCACAGGCCAGAGGCACTGGGGTAGCAAGAGGACCTTTAGCAGCTCACCAAAGATGCAGGCCCTAGGTGCTAAAGATGCTGTGAGGTCGGAGATCTTGGTAGAAGGAGATCATTGAGGCTGGAGCTTCTTGGAACCCGAAGAGCTCTGGTGAAGAGAGCCAACAAGCGTTGGCAACGGCAACTCAACACAATGCACAGGGGTTTGGTTGCTGTGGTTCCGACGAGGGATACTGGCCTCAAACTCGGTGAGCAGACACTGCAGGCCTTGAGGGGATTGAAGAGCCTCCACCTGTGTTGCTGAGCCTTTCGGAGTCCCTGGGAGCCCAGGATCAGCAGACTTGTCAGCTTGGTTGCGGTGCCTGCAGATGCAGGGAAGTGACTCTTTTACTTCAAGGGAAATTCTTTCAGGTGCCTTTAATGTCCACAGGCCTTGGGAGGATCCTGTATGGAGCAAAGGCGTAGATGTTGCAGCAGACGAGCAGGGTGACGAGACGAGGAGCAGCAGAAGTCTTCCCTGTTGTAGTCTCGGTGCCTAGGGCAAAGTCCAGCAAAGTCCAAAGTGCCCAGACGGTCAAAGGAGAAGTGGTGTCTGATCTGAATCTTGTCCCACGACAAATCTAGAGACCCACCCACAGGTAAGCCCTTAGGTATCCTAAGAAAAGGGTTGGGATGATTCAGTGGTCCCTCCCAGAGGAGGGGTTGGACAGTGGGGAAAATACTCCCATGTACTTTGTCCAGTTTCGCACCAGAGCGGGAGCCAACGGCTCCCTGAATTTGTTTGAACTGGAGTATGCAAGCAGCGCACCAAGTGTGCCCTTCAAGCAGTCTCAGTGGCACTGGCAAGCTCCCCCACCCTGCCCTAATACATTAAACCATGTCTGGGAAGTGGTCACACCTCCATGTGACTGGATACCTATTGTTCTGCCTTCCCCTGCTCAAGCTTGGCTCAGCAGCAGGAGGGCAGAAACATGTCTCTGGTCGGCAGCAGCCCTAGTTTGCTGTCTGGGTCTGGAAGACTTGTACTGGGAGCACTGTGGGCCTTCCGGAGGAGCTTCACGGTGTATGAGGTCATACTTTCCAAACCGTTTACAGTATCGTGGAATGATTCCAACACAGTGTGGGGTTATGATTCCAACATGTTTAATACCAAACATGACAGGGTTCGTTTAGAGATTGTCATCGCGTATTGAAGCATGGCCACTCTATATATCGTAATGGCTGATGCACTTACAACCTGGAAAAATAGACTCCGAAGGTGGTAGGGGTGTCTCGCACATGCAGGGACACCCTCACACTTAGTACCGAGCACCCTGTCTTCAGGATTGAAAGGCCTGCCTTAGGGGTGACTAATAGGTTTTAAGTGCAGTGACCTCAGATTTAAGCAAACTTATATCTGTCGTAAGTGGTGCTAGCACAAGCTTACACAGGATGCAATGGCAGGCCCTTAGTCAGATTTTGAGTGGTGTCCCATGGGTGGCATAATACATGCTTCAGCCCACGGGGGACCACGGGTGTATCTATGCCCTGGGTACCTCAGTACTATATACTAGGGACTTACAAGGGTTCACCAGTAGCCAATCTGGGGTGTACCTAAGTACTTACCATATCCAATTTAGTGGAGAAAGTGCAGAAACGGGGGTCCTGATTAGCAGGACCCTAGTCAGACTAGTCAGAAACAGCGAAACACCAGGCACAAAGTGGGGGTAACGATAAAAGCTGATCCTACTTTCCTATACCAGGGGAACTCTGTACTCCTACATTGACCAAATGGTGGATGGGAAGAGGTGGGTATCCTTAACATATGGAGGATATGAGCTGGTCTGGGCACTGCAGAATCATTTAAAGCAGTGTAGACCACCATCTCCTTGTCTCAAATGGTAGTTTCATTCCAGACAGCCTCTAGCAGTTCTGAGTCCTAGAGGCCACTTGTTGCACCCAGTGGTCATTGCAGCCCTGTCCGCAAAAATCCTCAGGTACTTGTGGCTACAGCTGTGCCCTCCCATGGCACTATGACCCCAGAGTCTATATCACTAGGATATGTGTCGATGGGTGGAGGGGACAGGACAGTAATGGCGATTTATATCTCAGAAGAAAGACTCCTCCTCCACCCAAGATGGTGAGAAATATGGAAATGACTTCCTCGTTTATGGAGGAAGTTTTCATTGATTAACAAGGAGTGTTTGGATCTATGAGGGAATAAATAAAGAAGCAATTACTCTCTCGGCAAAACCTGGACTTACAAGGGCTGGTTCAACCGTCTACCTCTACCAACACACTTAATATTATGGATAACACCTAATGCTAGAAGATAGTCTTTCTTTATAGCAATGGAACCACAAAACTATCCTCCTACAATGGAAGATGCATAAGAAGGCTTTAGTTCCCCTTTACTGGTCGACAGCCAACACTGCTGGAGTTTGAACCACAGCTTTCACGCCCCTTGGACTAGACTAGCTTCTTTGCCAGCTTCACAGGGAAATGCACAGTGCTGTCTGCCCCATCGACCCATCATGCTCTCAATGTGACTTCCTCCCTCACCCTAAACAGTAAGGACACCAGCATCATCTTTTCAATTACTGACCTTCCTAACTGTGATGTTTCGTCATGCCACTGTCCCACAGCTGAAGACAATGACTGCCAGGCCATCATGTCCTGTCAGCTGTCACACAGTGCATGTAATGCCTTTTTTCTTCCAAATTTCTCGACTGACAATTCACCCTTGATCTATCCTGTCTTAATCTAATTCTCATCAGTTGGGTTTTTACAAATTCGACGCGGCAGAAACATACTTCCCAGTTTTCTAGCTTCCTTGCTTATGCTACAAAATTATCGCTCATGATTTTACATTCTCCTTGGCCTCTTGACTGATTTTGTCACTGTTGAATACAATATCACACACCTGTCAAGTGTCAACTCAACCATATTAACATAACATAACATAACATAACATATTTGGCAGGTGTCGCCCACTTTTTACATCTATTCACCCGCCTGACAAACAAAATGTCTCTGTAGACTTTAATGGATCCAGCTGCTTTTGCAACCTATATAACCCCCTAAAAAGTGTTCATTCCCCATTTACCATATTGGCAATATGGTAAATGGGGAATGAATTGGGCTCATCCTCGTAAACACCTAGCCTCAGCGCATAATATTGAGTCAAGAAGTTGCATGCTATCGGGCTCCTGACTACTTCCTCCCTTGACAACACAAACAAACCACTTGATTTGTTCTCTCACTCCCTCTCTTAATGCACTTTCGTGCACTCCTAGCTTCTACTGCCCCCACGTCCTTCCTTATTCCATTGACTAACTTCTAGCTGCCCCTCTTTTAGTCTTCATTCCTCTCTCCCTTGCCAATGCCCCCACTCTCTTTCTCCATCTGTCTTTCACTTCCGCCTCTCCCACCCCCTCACCCGCAGGATGCCCGCTCTGCGGCTGTACTCAAGGGTTCCTATATCTGCGCATCATCACATCCGGTTTCGCTCCTCGTTCATTCTAGGGGTTTCCAGGGCGCTTATGCTGCCTCCTCGCGCCCCTCCCACTCTCTGATATTATTGACAGCCTCCTGCTCGCCACTCTTCCGGTTCCGAGGAAGGGGGCAATTCCCTCGCCCCTCGCGCACGGTGCGGCGGCACGACTCCTGCCGCAGCGCTTCCCTCAAGTTGGGTGGGTGGGGGCTGCAGCTCTGCCCCCTCCCTCCCTCAGCCCCGTGAATCCAGAGTGACTAATAGCAACGAAATGATTGCTGCCCATGCGGAGAAAGGCAGAAAACTGACTATTAACTCTGTGAGTCAGAGGGGCTGGGAGGCAGTACGGGGGATAAGAGGAGGAAGGGGGGCCGGGACAAGAGAGGGACAACAAGGAAAAAGAGTGAAAGGAAGACAGGGGGAGGCCACACGGAAGAGAGTGGGAAGGAGAGTGAAAGGGGGCAGATAAAGGGTAAAGGTGGAAGAAGACCACAGGAAAATGAGATACAGAAGAGTGGGAGGGGAAGGCGAGCCGAGCAGGGATAGCAACGAGTAAAGGGGATGAGGGAGGAACGGAGAGGGAGAATGGGACAGGATAGGCAGGGGGGAATATAAGGGTAGGGGAGAACACAAGTGGGAGATGGGGAAGAGCGAGGGGCATGAAAGGGATAAGGGCGAGACAATAATGGAAGGTGGGAGGGCGAGAAGAGGGGCAAGGGGTGAAAGGGCAACGTAATATAAAGGTAGAGGAGGTTAGAGAATGGAAAGGGGAGTTGCAACCGGAGATGGGGAAGGACGGAAAGGCACAGTAGAAGGATAGAAGTGAGAGATTAGGTGAGAAAGACAACGAGGGAATGGTAAACGAGAGATGGACAAGAGAGTGGACATAGAATGAAAACAATGGAATGAAGTATAGGGCAAGGGTAAATAGAAGGCGATGGGCGGGTGAGGGACAGTTTCAGCTCTTGTGTCCTGTTTCTGGGGCCGGAGTGAGGTTTTAAGAATATCTACTAGTTTAGAGTGCACACATAGAAAATCTATTCAATTAAGAGCATGTGTAAGAGCACAAGGTTACACACCATTGCTGGAAAAACAAAACGGGAGGGGGCCCTAAGGAATATTTTTTAGACCTGCGATGAAAAATTCCCCCCAAATACTCATAATAGACAAAATAACCTCTGGTCTGAGAGAAAAAGCAGTGTTGCTGTAAGGAGACTAAGGGCCATATGTAGGTAGGCTAATGCCGGTCGTTAACGGCCGAAATGACCGAATTTCGGCCGTTACCGACCGGTATTAGGCTTTTTAGATGTAAGAGGCCAAATTGAACGATTCGGTAATTTACAGAATCGGTAATTTAAGGAATCGGTAAATTACAGAGGGCCCGATGTAGGACACCAAATACCGGTCGGTAACGGCCGATTTTGGCTGTTACTGACCGGTATTTGGTGTTTGAGATGTAGGGGGCCTAAAATTTACAGATTCAGTAAATTTACTGATTCGGTAATTTTACCTATTCGGTAAAATACCGAATCGGTAAATTTACAGAATCGGTAAATCTGGATGTAGGTGGCACTGAAAACAGTGTCATAGGCCCTTAAGAATTCGTTATTTACCAAGAAATTCTATTGTGTGGTAAACAACGAATTCCTGTGTACATGCACATCTGTGCATGTACACCTGTGCCATGTGGCAAGCCAGAATCAGGGGTGCAACAGGGTGTCAAAGTGACACCCTGTCCCCCTTGACAAATCGGTAATTTTACCGAATCGGTATTTATCGATTCTGTAATTGACATTGATTCCTATGGGCCTTAAGGCCCATAGGATGCCCTGTCTGCTACATGGCACTGTTAAAAAAGCACAAAATTGCTTTGTTAACGGTTTTCGATATTTACCACCAACTTGTAGTTGGTGGTAAATAACAAATCCTTAAATGAGAAATGCACTCACTTGAGAGCTCCCTACATTAGGGATTCAGTAAATTACCGAATCGGTATCTTAAGGATTCGGGGCCCGATGTAGCTAAATCTTATTTACCGACTCTAGAATACCGAATTTTACCGATTCGGTACTCTACATTCGGTAAATGAGATGTCAAGTCAAGTCAAGTCAGAGAATTTATATAGCGCACTACATACCCAGAGGGTCTCAAGGCGCTTAGGGAGGGGAGGACGCTCACTTGTCAAATATCCACGTTTTAAGTTGTTTTCTAAAAGCTAGGTGGTTCTGGGTAAGGCGAAGGTAGGTGGGGAGTGAGTTCCATGTTTTAGCTGCCAGGTATGAGAAGGATCTGCCTCCCATGGTGGTCTTGTTGATGCGGGGAACAGTGGCGAGGGCTTGGCTGGAAGAACGTAGTTGGCGAGAGGGGGTGTAGAAGGACAGTCGTGAGTTGAGGCATTCTGGTCCGATGTCGTAGAGTGATTTGTGTGCGTGGGTTAGCAGTCGGAAAGTGATCCTCTTATTGACGGGTAGCCAGTGGAGGTCTTTCAGGTGTCCAGTGATGTGTTCGTTACGTGGGATGTCTAATATGATCCTGGCTGAGGCGTTTTGGATTCGTTGGAGTTTCTTCTGGAGTTTAGCGGTAGTACCTGCGTAGAGGGTGTTTCCGTAGTCCAGTCGGCTCGTGACCAGAGCATGGGTGACTGTTTTTCTGGTTTCGGTGGGGATCCAGCGAAAGGTTTTTTTGAGCATGCGAAGAATGTTGAAGCAGGATGAGGATACGGCGTTGACTTGTCTGTTCATTGAGAGTGAAGAGTCCAGGATAACGCCTAGGTTCCGTGCGTGGTCTGTCGGGATGGGTGCTTTTCCAAGGGCTTCCGGCCACCAAGAGTCGTCCCATGCAGAGGGGGATGTACCTAAGATGAGGACTTCTGTTTTATCTGAGTTCAGTTTCAGACGGCTTTGTTTCATCCATTCGGCAACTTCTTTCATTCCTTCGTGTAGGTTTGTTTTGGCGGTGCTGGGGTCATTGGTGAGAGAAAGGATCAGTTGAGTGTCATCTGCGTAGGAGATGATGTTGAGGTTGTGTTGGCGAGCGATGGCCGCAAGGGGGCTCATGTATACGTTGAAGAGAGTGGGACTGAGTGAGGATCCTTGTGGTACGCCACAGATGACTTCAGTGGCTTCGGATTTGAATGGTGGAAGGCGGACTCTCTGGGTTCTTCCGGTGAGGAACGAGGTGATCCATTCAAGTGCTTTTCCTTGTATTCCGATGTTTCTGAGGCGATGTAAAAGGGTACTGTGGCAGACTGTGTCGAAGGCTGCAGAGAGGTCGAGGAGGATGAGGGCGACTGTGTCTCCATTGTCCAGTAGAGTTCGAATGTCGTCTGTTGCTGCGATGAGGGCGGTCTCAGTGCTGTGTTTTGCTCGGAAGCCAGATTGTGAGGAGTCGAGGGATTTGTTGGCTTCGAGGAAGGCGGCGAGTTGGTTGTTGACAGCTTTCTCGATGACTTTGGCTGGGAAAGGAAGGAGCGATATGGGGCGGTAATTTTTGAGTTCGGTGGGGTCCGCTGTGGGTTTTTTCAGAAGGGCGGTGAGTTCAGCGTGTTTCCAGCTTTCTGGGAAGGCGGCGGAGTTGAAGGAGCAGTTGATGACGTCTCGGAGGTGCGGTGCTATGACTGAGTCTGCTTTGTTGAAGATGTGGTGAGGACATGGGTCTGTGGGGGATCCTGAGTGGATAGAGTTCATCAGGCGGATGGTGTCCTCAGTGGAGATTGGGTTCCAGTCGTTAAGAGCGTTCAAGGGGGGAGAATGTTCAGCATATGGTTGGGTGGGTTTGTCTCCGGGTTGGTTGTCGAAGCTGTTGTGGATGTCTGCAATTTTGTTGTGGAAGAATAAAGCCAGGGAGTCGCAGAGGGCTTGAGAAGGGGTGATGTCGTTGGAGTTGGCCGAGGGGTTGGTAAATTCCTTGACGATGTTGAAAAGTTCCTTGCTGTTGTGGGCGTTGTTGTCTAGTCGATCCTTGAATGCTGTTTTCTTGGCCTTTCGGATTAGTTGGTGGTGTGTGCGGGTGGCGTTTTTGAAGGCGTCCTTGGTGCTAGTGGTTGGGTCTTTTTTCCAGGCCTTTTCAAGGGAGCGGCAGAGTTTCTTGGACTTCTTGAGATCATCGTTGAACCATGAGGCCTTCTTGCTGCCAGGTTTGCGTTGACGTTTTTTCAGTGGTGCTAGGATGTCGGCGGTGTTGGATAACCATAGGGTGAAGTTGGCGGCGGCTTGGTCTGGGTTAGAAGAGTGGGCTGGGGTATTTAGAAGGAGCGATGAGGAGATCTGGTCGATGGTGATTTTGTTCCAGTTTCTTTGCAGAGTTGGTTGGAGGTGGTTGGTGGGTTTCGGCTTGTTGTAGGTGAAGTGAACGCAGCTGTGGTCCGTCCAGAGGAGATCCGTAGTGTGGCTGAAGGAGACATGATTGCTGGAGGTGAAGATGGGGTCGAGTGTGTGACCTGCGATGTGGGTGGGGGAAGTGACCAGTTGTTTAAGTCCGAGGTTGGCGAGGTTGTCCAAGAGGGTGGTGGTGTTGCGGTCGTTGTTTTTTTCAAGGTGAAAGTTGAGGTCTCCCAGAAGGATGTAATCTTTGGAGGGGAGCGCGTGTGGAGTGATGAAGTCCGTGATGTCTTCACTGAATTTTGCGCGGGGTCCTGGTGGTCTGTAAAGGAGGGTGCCTCTGAGTGTGGTCTTGGGGTCGATGTGGATCTGGAAGTGAAGGTGTTCAGAGTTGGCGAGGTTGACGTCAGAGCTGGTTGAGATGTGGATTGATTTTTTATGGACGATAGCGATTCCTCCTCCTGTGTGGCCGGTACGGTCCTTGCGTGTGATCTTATAGTCTTCAGGGATGGCAATGGTGATGTCTGGGGCGGAGGAAGCGTTCATCCATGTTTCTGTAAGGAAGGCAATGTCTGGAGAGATGGTGTCTAGTAGATTCCATAGGTCAATGGCGTGTCTGTGGACCGATCGAGTGTTGAGAAGGATGCATTGTAGGTGATTGGGGTCAGGAATCTGTGGTGTGGTTGTAGCGGAGATGTTGTCGGTGCCGATGAATTTGCAGGAGTAGCAAGAGAAAGGTCCATGGGTTTGTCCAGGAGCGGCTTGGACGCAGTTGGGGGCGCGACCGGGGTTAAGGGCTAGGAGGGTGGCGGCGTCGTAGGTAATGCGGGAGGGCTGGGCAGCGCGAGGGGCAGGGGGTCTGGCGCTGGGCGCGGTCCAGGCGCGGACGGGCGTAGACGGGCTTACCTTTGGCGCACCTTCGGCGTGTACGTAGCGCGTGGACGCTGCGCGTTGGGACATCAGGCATAAATGAAGTGTGGAGGGGGCGGAGCGTGGGAGGGTCAGCTGGGAGGCGGGGTCTGGGAGGAGGAGACACGGGTGAAACTACAAACAAAACCAAATGGCCGCCCAGAAAGGAATCGAAAGTGGGGCACAGCGGAGCTTCACTCTAACATTCAAGTACAAAGTTAATGAATAAATGAATACACGCTACGCCGACAATAACATATGCCACTATACACAGATAAATGAATTGGAGCAGTGCGAGCGCAAACAATAACAAGCGCTCAACGTTATGCAAATATTTAGGAAAGGCAGTGCGAGTAGAAACGATACCAAGCGCAGTTAAGTGGTCTATGCGCTCTAGCAGGACGGCAGTCAGCAGGTCAATGCAGGCAGCAGGCAAGGCAGGCAGCGAGCACAAGGCTTCCGTGAAGCAAGTGGAGTGCTGGGGGAGCGACCGTGGTGGAGGGAATCCAGACGGTAGGAAATTATTCGGTAATTTTTACCGAATCGGTATGATTCGGTAATTACCGAATCGGTATTTACCGATTCGGTAATTGACATTGATTCCTATGGGCCCATTCGGTATTCTAAAGTCAGTAAATAAGATTTAGCTACATCGGGCCCCGAATCCTTAAGATACCGATTCGGTAATTTACCGAATCCCTAATGTAGGGAGCTCTCAAGTGAGTGCATTTCTCATTTAAGGATTTGTTATTTACCACCAACTACAAGTTGGTGGTAAATATCGAAAACCGTTAACAAAGCAATTTTGTGCTTTTTAGGGCTCGCTGGTACTGCATCCGAAGGATGCGTCCAGCTGGGAGCCTTTTAGTTACCTGACTCGGGGGAATGAGGGACAAAAGGGTGTTACGAGCTTGGATTTGGGTGCGCGAACGCGCACGCCCAGCCCGGCGCCGTGCACGTCCCCTGCCACAGATTCCCTGAACACAGACATACACACATGCACACGCAGGCAGGAAGGCACACACAGACACACGCGCGCACCCCCCCTACTTCCCCCGACTCACCGGAACCCCCCCGCCGAACACACACAGGAGCGCTCCTACACACACGCACGCACACACACATACAGAGACCACCGCCATACAAGCCCCCCGCCCCCCCCCGCTCGCTCTCACCGCTCCCGGTTTCCTTCCCGCTCTGGCTCCACAACCCCGGACTCCAGAACCCAATCAGAGGCCGATCACCCTGCGCAAGATAGCGGCCGGGACAAAGGACAGACGAGAACGTTGCGAAGCAGTGCGCGTGCGCAGCTTAAGGTCACGCCTACTAACATGCCGCCCTCCGGTTGCGTCCGCCACCGCCATACAAGCCCCCCCCGCCCCCACTCGCTCTCACCGCTCCCGGTTTCCTTCCCGCTCTGGCTCCACAACCGGACTCCAGAACCCAATCAGAGGCCGATCACCCTGCGCAAGATAGCGCCCGGGACAAAGGACGACAGACGAGAACGATGCGAAGCAGTGCGCGTGCGCAGCTTAAGGTCACGCCTACTAACATGCCGCCCTCCGGTTGCATAAGCGCTATGTGACGGACTACGGTTTGCCACGATCGATTCCCCAATGAGTTCGTTTCTCATCTTGTTAAAAGTCTTGTTCTTACATCATGCAGAGTTTTCAGTGCGATGTCTCTTTTCTGTTTCCATGACGGTGTGCCAAAAGAGTGAAGTCTCCTATTAATGCTGCCCGAGTATGCTTTTATATTTCCATGGTGACAGTGCTCGTCATCTCAAGTGACTCTATGACTAGACCTGACCCTGGAAGTGCTGTTATTGTAATTTCCTGGGTGGGGAAGTAAGATGGCGGCTCTTACTGGTCGGCTTTTGAGGAGACTTCACACTGTCATCAGGTATGTAGTATTAGTTAATTGTGGCAAGCACCCGATATGGATATGGGCAGGCTAACTTGAATAGTCATTTGACAAAATCAGTAGACGCTTTTCGTTTGTCGCGGGTGTGGAGTGACGAAGAATATTCTTTTGTTGCGCGTGTTATTCTTGTGCATAACATGTTCACTGATGGGAATAGTCAAGGGACTTGACATAATAGATTGGAGGTGCTTGTGTTTTCCTGTTGTCTTGTATTCGAATACTATTGGGGAGACTCGTGAAATTAAATAGGAAGTAAAACCTGAACAAGAGTTGCAGAACTGCGCACTCGGCAGGTCCCGCTTTCTACTGTCAAAATGAGTATAATTGTGGGTTCCCAGGTGAGGGGCATTTTGGAATGAAACTGGAGGGGATGGGGCGCATTCTGTTATCTCATAGAGAGGGATAATATTATGATAAGCATGTGTGTGTAAAGTACAAGGAACAGTGAACGAAAGTGTATCACGGCGGACAGTAGTGTTCTATTGCAGTAAACGTCACCTCTGATGTGATGTGATGAAATATCATGCAATGTGTGATGTGATGAAAGATCATGCAATGTGTAGGGACACGTACAGGCACATTTCACTGGGACGTGTGTGCTTTGGTGGTCTTAGCTGTGCTGTCAGGATATGGCACAAGTGAAGTAACATGGAGATCGAAAGTATGTTAGCCGTCTTGTTATATTGAGCTAATGCCATCATCCAATGCAGTTTGTTCTTGTACCTCTCTCCAATCGACATCAATCAATCAATCAAATAAGCTTTATTCGATTTTTAAATTAAAAATCATGAAAGCATCGACAATACAGAAGTAATAACAAAAAAATACCATAAACATTTCATTTCATAGACACAGTAAAAGGCCATCATTCAACAATTATTGTGCAAGATTCAGTTACCATTAAAAAACTTAAGAGTTTGTCCTATGTAATGTGAGGGGAGCTCGGGTAAAAATCATACAGATCCCAAATGCGAATTGTGCCTTGTCTTTCATTGGGGGTACAAACTCGTAAAAAGGGGGCAACATTGGTGTTTTTAAATTTAATTAGTACCAGATCCCCAGCAATGCATTTGGGCAGCGTCCCTAACCATCCCACCCTCCTGACACTCAAAATACCCCCGTCTAGCCCCGGCGGCAACGGTGTATTCTTTTTTAGCCAGTAGGTGGCCTTATTTAGCAAATCCTGCTTGGTTTCGCGTGTTCCCTGGGTGAGGGCAGGGACCCCAGAGAGGACAGACACATACGGGGCGGCCTCAGGGGGCAGGTTGATATGTGGCATTCTTGCCAAGGCGGATCTAGCCACTGTATGGGTTTTTGGTGCAGGTTTGACAAATACTTTGGGGCCTATTTGAGTAGATGTGCGTGATGGCTGCATTTGGGTGGCCCCATTGCCATATTTATACATTTCGGGGGCGGTGGTAGGGTTAGGACAGACGCATGTGGCCATAATAGTAGCTGGAAGCGGGTGCTTTCTTATTACTGACTCAATATTGGTCAGCCTTTCCCCTAAATCATTCATTTTTGTGACCAAGGGAGAGATGGTAGCAACCAGCAGTTGCTCAATTTTGGCCAATAAAGTCGTATTGAGAGACAAAAGAGGGTCCTCTGGTTTGTCCGCGGCCGGGTCCTTGATAAATGCTATTGGATTAGCAAGTGATGGTATAACATTGGTGCACAGTATTCGTGTACTTGTATTGTTCCCAAAGTTAGTTTCGATGTCATACTTCCATCTATTGTAGGAACCCAGGGGCGCGGCATTTACTTGGTTATGAGCTTTATCAGGGGGGCCATTTGCTTTAAGACAAAAATAATCCACAGTTGGGGAGGTTATAAGATCAGGGGCGTACTTTGTACCGCACAGAGCGTTGAGTTCCTCCCATATGAACATCGTGTTTGTAATAGTTTGGAGAAATGCCCAAAAAAAAATCAAAAAAAAAAATCAAATAATATTGAAGCACGATACCTCCCTCTGTGATGAAACTAAGTGGAGTGGCCCGTCCCGTCCTCCTCAGGTCCTCTGAGGGCCACAGAGGGCCCGCCCTTTGCCCGGGCTTAGCCCCGGGCGCCGACCCGCGCGCGTACCCACGACGCGGGGGCTCGCGCTGTTTTTCTGAGCACCTCCGGGGGCGGGACAGGATGTGCGCGCCTCCTCTGTGCTAGTGGTGCTGGGGGATGTAGTCCCTGGTCTCCCCTGCTGCTAGGAAACCCGGTATGGGCGGCGGTAATGCAGCGCTGGTGCTGCGGCGGACCTGGACTCGGCAGAGAGCTCCCAGGTCAGTTTCTCCCCCAAGGCTGAAGAGTCCCCCGCTCCCCCGGGGCTCGCGCTGTTTTTCTGAGCACCTCCGGGGGCGGGACAGGATGTGCGCACCTCCTCTGCGCTAGTGGTGCTGGGGGATGTAGTCCCTGGTCTCCCCTGCTGCTAGGAAACCCGGTATGGGCGGCGGTAATGCAGCGCTGGTGCTGCGGCGGACCTGGACTCGGCAGAGAGCTCCCAGGTCAGTTTCTCCCCCAAGGCTGAAGAGTCCCCTGCTCCCCCGGGGCTCACGCTGTTTTTCTGAGCACCTCCGGGGGCGGGACAGGATGTGCGCGCCTCCTCTGCGCTAGTGGTGCTGGGGGATGTAGTCCCTGGTCTCCCCTGCTGCTAGGAAACCCGGTATGGGTGGCGGTAATGCAGCGCTGGTGCTGCGGCGGACCTGGACTCGGCAGAGAGCTCCCAGGTCAGTTTCTCCCCCAAGGCTGAAGAGTCCCCCGCTCCCCCGGGGCTCGCGCTGTTTTTCTGAGCACCTCCGGGGGCGGGACAGGATGTGCGCGCCTCCTCTGCGCTAGTGGTGCTGGGGGATGTAGTCCCTGGTCTCCGCTGCTGCTAGGAAACCCGGTATGGGCGGCGGTAATGCAGCGCTGGTGCTGCGGCGGACCTGGACTCGGCAGAGAGCTCCCAGGTCAGTTTCTCCCCCAAGGCTGAAGAGTCCCCCGCTTCCCCGGGGCTCGCGCTGTTTTTCTGAGCACCTCTGGGGGCGGGACAGGATGTGCGCGCCTCCTCTGCGCTAGTGGTGCTGGGGGATGTAGTCCCTGGTCTCCCCTGCTGCTAGGAAACCCGGTATGGGCGGCGGTAATGCAGCGCTGGTGCTGCGGCGGACCTGGACTCGGCAGAGAGCTCCCAGGTCAGTTTCTCCCCCAAGGCTGAAGAGTCCCCCGCTCCCCCGGGGCTCGCGCTGTTTTTCTGAGCACCTCCGGGGGCGGGACAGGATGTGCGCGCCTCCTCTGCGCTAGTGGTGCTGGGGGATGTAGTCCCTGGTCTCCCCTGCTGCTAGGAAACCCGGTATGGGCGGCGGTAATGCAGCGCTGGTGCTGCGGCGGACCTGGACTCGGCAGAGAGCTCCCAGGTCAGTTTCTCCCCCAAGGCTGAAGAGTCCCCCGCTCCCCCGTGGCTCGCGCTATTTTTCTGAGCACCTCCGGGGGCGGGACAGGATGTGCGCGCCTCCTCTGCGCTAGTGGTGCTGGGGGATGTAGTCCCTGGTCTCCCATGCTGCTAGGAAACCCGGTATGGGCGGCGGTAATGCAGCGCTGGTGCTGCGGCGGACCTGGACTCGGCAGAGAGCTCCCAGGTCAGTTTCTCCCCCAAGGCTGAAGAGTCCAATCGACATCTCCACGTGACACATTGAGATAACCAAACGGGAGCGAATGTTAGCCTCTAAGGCAGATTTGCTCTATTTTACCCCATAATGCGCCCTCACGCTTTAAGAAGTAGTGATATAATGCTGAAGCCGTTATTTCACGTACTTTCGTGGACATAAGGGGAATTGCATCAATATAACCCGATCCTAGTCATATTAATAGCTTTTCTGATGCTGTACGTTCAGATTGCAGGTATTAAAGAACGTGGCAGTACACAGCAGACACAATGACGAAGTATGACGGGGGCAGGGTGTAATAATTAAAAAGTGAACGCCTCTGCTGCATTGTAATACACCTTAACGTGTGTGTACTGTCTATTCATGAAATATTTCCAGGGCTTCTAAATGTGTGGTACCCAAAACCATAGTGAGGCTCTGGAAAATAAACCCCAATAGTGGACCTCGTGTTGCTTAGGTGTCCGTAAGCGTGTTTGATAGGCTTTCCATCACTAATATGTTCTGCAGTAGTAGATCAAAAGCTGACGGGTGAAGGCATTGACAATTTCCTATAAGAGTAGTCTTAGCAGTGCCTAAATTGGTCCATATTACTACCTGCTCTGCTTTTGTTTGAGATTGAAATGTGGTGAGTCGAAGGCCCCCTAACACAGAGGAGATGTATCATTTTAATAGCAGCCATGGTCAAAACCTAGTATTGCTCAATATGTAGGCAGACCCACCAGCCATATCTGAAATTTCGTAGGATGTCACAGCCTCTCCAGCATAGCACACTTTTGTAGGAGAATTGTTTGTGTAATTGACTGGGTATGAGTACTAAACTCAGACCGCCTTATAGTATAACGTTCCTGCCAGCTATGATGCAAGGCCTTTTGGACATGTCTTAGTACAGGGTATCCTATTGTTTAGCTTCTATTTCTTTCCTGATGATTTCAATCCATTGGGCCTTGTATGGGTGGACATTGGAGAAAGGACTTGTTAAAGAATATTGTAAAGTGCAGCAAATTTCCCTTTAGTTTCCCTGCCTAATTTTAAAACCGTTTCTAGTGTTGTCGATGCTGTAATTTGTCTGTCAAAGGAGCCCGAGCCTAGGCCTGATTTAAAGGAAGAGTTGTGGTGAATTGGGATGTGAAACAAAGGAAAGGATATCTCCTTGGAGTGCCTGGTGAAGTCCCAAACTTCTAGTGTGGTGTTAGGAGGTATACTTAGGAAGGTGTTCAAGGATGTCTACTTTTGGAGTCTGTATTAATTCACAAATTGTTTTACCTTTAACTGCGTTACCCTTGTGTACACTGCTTGTTGGTAGCTCCGAGGCACTAGTATGTAAATACTCCAAGCTGTATTGATCTGTACTATACTGAGAAGTCTAGAAGGGCTAAACCCCTGACAAATTTGGTTAGACTTAGCAGTTTATACCCAAGTCTTGGTTTACGTCCTTGGAATCAGAAATGCGGTGTGATGACTTGACACCATTAAA
Source organism: Lissotriton helveticus (assembly GCF_964261635.1). NCBI lineage: Eukaryota > Metazoa > Chordata > Amphibia > Caudata > Salamandridae > Lissotriton > Lissotriton helveticus. The sequence continues at coordinate 390,311,799 of NC_136061.1, forward strand.
AACTATTTCTGGATCAGAATGGGGAGCGCCTGAAACAGGTTCAGAACTCTTGGTAAAACACTCCTTTTGATGAAATTTACCCATCCCAATCATGATAGGGAAAGAGGTTCCCATTTATGAATGTCTTCTCATAGAGAAGTCAATAATTGTGGGTAATTTGTCTTTTAGAGATAACCTGGGTTTGGGTTTATACCTAGGTATTTGATAACATTATTTGCCATTGAAAGGGTGTTTTTTCGTAGCTTAGTTTGTCATCTTATTTTGAGGTAGTGTAAAGTATATTATTTCTGACTTATTAACATGTATTTTAAATTCAGCTAACACCTCAAATTCCCTTAGTTGATTTTGCAGAAAGACGTTTGCGAATATTGTTATTTTGTGTTCATCTTTGGCAAAGGGACGTCCTTTAACGCTCCGTCTGCTCCAATATTGGCTGCAAATGGCCAGATGCTAAGTGCAGCGTAGATAGAGGGTATAGGAAATGTTCATGAATATTTCCAAATCGTGTTTATTCTTGAAACTGGAGTTTGATATCCCGCTATCGCCATTGAGATGAAGGAGGGACCAAAGTATAGAAAGGTTTTGCTAGAAAGCACCAGTACACCCCTTTGAAAGCTTCATGTGTAATATCTTTTTTTTTTTTTTTTACCTTTTTGACCAAGTGGACCATCGTCATAGAGTGATGAGGATGGATGTCAGGAGTGAAGACTCTAATCTGGTAGTTGGTGCACAGTGTGGCTTATAAGTTTACTAGTGCTATAGGCCTGCAAGATGTGCTCTGTGCCACATCTTTTCCCTGTTTTAGTATTCGAGAGAGATGGGCTTCAGACGTTGTTGGGGTTAATCTTCTAATTTGCCTAATAGCGTTGAAGAGGTTAGATAAGTTGCGTGTTAACGTATTAATAAATGCTTTCTAGACGTTTGCTGTACAATCATCTGTTCCAGGTGCTTTAAAAAACTTAGTTGGTTTGATGACTGCTGTTAACGTTGATCATTTCCTGAGGTTGGCAGGCTCCAATTTATTTCAATTGTTTTGCATCTGAGACAGATTCCTGTGTACAAAGAGCAGCATAACACTCAAAGCTTATGGTGCTTCATTCTCAGTTTGCTGACCTCAAAGAAGCAGTATATGTACAATAGTTTATCTGAGTTATCTGGTTAAGTGCATGCCCTCCTTATAAGGTCTCGCTGGCCAACGAGACTTATAGCCGCCTTGCTCCCTGCCAAGTCAGTCAGAGCAGTCAGAGCAGCTCCAGACCTGTGCACGAGCCGACTCAGGTCCGTGAACGCGTGGGAACGTCAACGTGCACGTTCACGCGCGTCACGCTCCTGTCCTCCCGCGTCTCTTCTCAGGCGCGCTCCAGGCCGACTTGCGGTGTGCGTCAAAGCGTGTTCCAGCGTTTCTGTGGCCGTAGGTAAGTGAGGGCCGGGGGGGGATTTGTTTTTTGCTTATTTGTTTGCTTGTTATTTGTGAAATCTAACTATGATAGCTTCTTTATGAGAAATTGCCCCTTCCGGTTAATTGCGGGTCAGGTCAAGGGGTCACCACTTCATCATGAGGGGAAAAATTGCCATCTGCAGGCAAAGCTGGCCATCATGTGAGCACCTCGTGACCCCTAGGGGCAGACATCCGCCCTCAGCTTCTAATTATCTGATGTATGTATTTATCCCCCAATCCAAGCCTCGCCTCTCCCGCTGTAGTGCCGGGCTTTCTAGAATTTAATTCAGTACAGTTGTTTCAGCGGGGGAATAAAATCGGTGGTTTGAATGAGGCCTCTCTCCTTCTGGGAACTGACCGGTTTGTGTAATAATCTACGGTGGCCTGCGAGGGTCTCCTCCGCCCTGTCCATGTCTATGCACAGAGAGGGACAGAGGGTGTGAGAGAGGATGGATTTCAGCTGGGAAGCCCTACGTCGGTCCAGGAGGAACCGGCTCCATGCTAGATGTTCAGGTTAACCGCTGGCTGTATAGACATGCTCAGTGCAGGTTCACTGGGGGCCAATTCACAAAGCCATCTGTGCAAGTTCAACTTCTGTGCACAAATGGCTCGTTTTACTAGTTCGAGCAATTCGCAAAGGGGAACTAGCATAAGTAAGTCCATTCGCAGGTGTGTAACATCACTGCTTGAGTAAATTCTTATCGGGGGAGGGAAGTGGGCATTTTATTGCATGGATTCCCTGGACCGGTTGAAAACCCCCACAAACTCCCAAATTTAAGGATACAAATTTCAAACCTACCAATCTGTACCTAGAGACGCCAGCCCGTTAATAATCAGGGGCTTGCTTTTAAACAGACTGGCGTGTAACAAAATACGTTTTTGATGTTTCGGTGCGCACATAACATGCCACACAGTAATCTTCTGAAAATACAAACCACACGTAGCACATTTTTCGAGCAGTGAATTTACTACATCATGCCAGCCAGGGGGGGGACACTTCGAAAGATCAGAACAAACCTCTGGCCGCAACAAGACGACCCCGCCCACCTTTGCAAAGGCCAGGTTTATACAATCCATATCCGAGTATTCCAATAAAACGTTGATGTCTGTTAGGCACCCATCTTGACGTCAGGCAGTGTCCATCCCTTACCTACTTTTGATGGCGAGCGATGGATCGCACTTATTACCTTTACAACTTTATCCATCTCTTTGGGCAGAGGACTGGGGAGACGCCTACCTTACACAGAGCGATGGGTTCGAACAAAATCCTTAATACATTTAAACCAGTGACCAAAAAAGACACCCAAACTAGAGCCTCAACACTACAAGCATTTGCAATGCAATAGGTTTCGCATTTATGTGAGTTTAAGCTATTGGCATTCTAAATGACAATGCCTTTTTATTTATGTTTTAAAAATAAAAATAAAAGGCATTGTTATTTGCAATGTCAATAGCTCAAACTTGTGTAAATGCGAGACCTATTGCATTGCAAATGCTTGTTTAACAGTGCCATGTGGCAGACAGGGCATGTATGTGTGCCACATGTGCACCCATGCACTATTCAGGGGTGCAACAGGGTGTCAATGTGCCACCCTGCCACCCTTGTAAGTCTTCCATCTATTACCGATTCGGTATTTACCTAATCAGTATTTCCCATTCATTCCTATGGGCCTCCAGGCCCTTAGGAATGAAGGGGAATTACTGATTCGGTAAATACCGAATCGGTAAATACCGAATATTACTGATTCAGTAATATTTACCGAATCATTCGCTACATCACATTTACCGATTCCTAAATACCGAATCGGTAAAATTTGGTATTTAGGAATCGGTTATATGTGATTACCTACATCTGGCCCTAAGGGCCAGATGTAGGTAGCTTAATACCGGTCGGTAACGGCCGAAAATCAGTAAACTTGCTGTTACCGACCGGTATTTAGCTTTTTCTAATGTAGGTGGCATGATTTTAGGATTCAGTAATTCACCGATTCGGTAATTGAAGGTTTCGGTAAATTACTGATTCCTTAAAATACCGAATTGGTAAATTACCGAATCCTAAAATCCTATGTAGCGAGCACTCAAGTGAGTGCATTTTTGATTTAAGGATTTGTTATTTACTACCAACTACAAGTTGGTGGTAAATATCGAAAACCTTTAAAAAAGCAATTATGTGCTTTTTTAAAAGTGCCAAGTGGCAGACATACATGCCACATGTGCACACATGCACGATTCAGGGGTGTCAATGTGACACCCTGCCACCCTTGAATATGTTCCCCCTATTACCGATTCGGTATTTACCAAATCGGTAATGGTGAATGACTTCCCATTCATTCCTATGGGCCTCTATGCCCATAGGAATGAATGGGAATTACCGAATCGGTAAATACCGATTCTTAAATACCGAATATTACCGATTCGGTAAAATTTACTGAATTTTTACCTAAATACTATTTACAGATTCTTAAATACCGAAACGGTAAAATTCAGAATTTAAGAATCGGTAAATAGAGATTACCTACATATGGCCCTAAATGAACATTCAAAAGAAATCTAGAAGAGTCCTATCTCAAGGATGTAATCCCATCACATTCCGAGGTGGCATGCTTCATCATCTGGGATTCTCCTCCTGACGAGAAACCCTAGCCTCGTCAAGGGCTAAAACCCCTTCACTGTGAGGGAGGAGTTCAGGGATTGTTTAGCCCTAATAGAGATATACTAAATCCAGATGACAAAAATAAAACTAACTATTCAGGTAATGGGCGCAGCGCAAAACAGGAATGGTGATAGTGTGATGTGAATCTAAAACTAGCTACCAGGGGCGACAGAAACTTTATTCTTTCGCTGCTAGTGCCAGGATTAAAAACAGAACATATGGCAGTTTGAAAGAATAACTGCATATGGTGGACCCATTCAGGTCAACAACGTTTCATCCAATTAGACCCAATGTGGTGTGATGGCTTTCACCACGACCATAGAGAAATATACTGATGTGTATGGAAAACAATATATCAGAAAAAAGAATAATATTCACAATACAAAACAAGTAATCTCCCAATGTTAGTGGTCGATATACTGGGTGTACCCGTATTTTACGAATACATTGACTCACCTCAACCTGGCAACGGCTCAGGGAAGAGGCACTGCTCTATCCGTCGGTACCCCGGGCTGCAAATGAGTCGTGACCTCCAGGGAGATTTTAATCCTGGCTCTAGCAGCGAAAGAATAACGTTTTTGGCGCCTCGGGTAGCTAGTTTTAGATTCCCTTCTCACTACCACCATTCCTGTTTTGCGCTGCGCCCATCACCTGAATAGTTAGTTTTATTTTTGTCTTCGGGATTTAATATATCCCTATTAGGGCTAAATCATCCCTGAGCTCCTCCCTCACAGTGAGGGGGTTGTAGCCCTTGACGAGGCTAGGGTTCCTCATCAGGAGAATCCCAGATGATGAGGCATGCCACCTCTTGGGTGATGGGATTACGTCCTTGAGATAGGATTCTTCTAGATTTCTTTTGAATCTCCATTTAGTATCCTTACAGCCATACTGTTTTTCTCTCAGACCCGAGGTTATTTTGTGTATTATACACACCATTGCTAACAATGATTTAAATTGGTTCTGTTTCTTATACCTTTTTGTGTTTGAAATAGCCCTGCTTCCAGGTTGGCACTCCAGAAGTTGTTTTAATGATGCCACAGCCCCACACGTTATGTGTGCTTTATACCCACCGGAATCACGAGGGAGTACTGGAGACATTCAGCGCCAGGACACCTTCTTGGTAACAGCAGCGCTTTATAAATGCAATTAACATTAACATTAACATAGAAAAGAAGGACCGGGCCCATTAGTAGGAAAGAAAATGGTGTCTTGTGGATGGAGCTGTGTAACAGGATCAAGCACTACTGCTTTATCTAAATCTGGCTTAAGGGCTCCAGGGGAGACGGGTGGATAGAGCAAGCTGGAGAGATAAGAGGGTGCAAACAAAAGGGAGCAGGTAAAAAATAGGGAAAGGAATAATGCAAATTGCAGGGTCTAGTGCAGTTAGAGATGGAGACTTGAGACCGCCGCCATTCTTCTTTTGTGCTGTCACATAATTTAAGGGTGATGTGGAGTGCAAAAAAACGATGGATTTAGGCCCAGATCCTTGTACTGGGGTGAATGTATGACATTGTTCTACATTCTGTCCATCAACTGTGTTTTTTGCAATTTTCACCCCGAGTGGGCTGGGGATGCTCAGACGTGAGTCCCAGGCTCTCCACATCACTGGAGTCAAGCTATCCAGGCTGAATGAAGGCTGATAGCCAGAAACCGGTCCTTGGATGCTTGATTCCGGTCTGGGAAAGACATGGCTACAGGGTGATGTGGAGTTCAAAAAAACGATGGATTTAGGCCCAGATCCTTGTACTGGGGTGAATGTATGACATTGTTCTACATTCTGTCCATCAACTGTGTTTTTTGCAATTGTCACATAATTTAAGGCCATTTTTTTAAAGTGTTATTTCTTTTAAGAAACAACCTTCACAAGTATTGTGTGTTAATCACTGTGTCGTGCTGTACCCAGACAGCCTTTATACCACCCGACATGAACTGCACATTGACTTTCCGACCAACCTACCCTGGTGAAAGCCCGGCTGTCTGTTTGAGATCAAGTGCTCAGACTGAGCAAGTATCAGTAGGTAAAATGATCAGCGTTATCCTGGATTCTGCTAGATCGGCCATACAAGCTCAATGATCTGTTTGTTTCTGGCCCAGGGCTCCATCAGAGCTCCCCAGGCCAAAGCAGGGGAGTCGCGACAGGCATCTCTTGCTATTCCTCATCGTGTTTCACTGCCAGGCACGCGAGTTGATGTCCCATTCGGGCTTCTTTGGTGCTTGTCCTTCTACGATCCTCTCTTTGGGAAACTGTTCATTATCTAATTCATTTTTTGACAAGTTATGGAAACTCTTGAAGAAGACACACACACAGAGATTAAAATGCACGAAGTGAAGCATCATCACGTGTTAATAATGGCTAAAAAGTGTAATGTATTGCTGACGATATGAACAATGTTGATATTTGAATATACAACAACAAAATCAGAATTCAGAATCGAGGAATTACTTCCCAGAATGAGTGTTCTCTCATATTGGAAGAAAGTGCTTCAAATTATTAATGACTTGCAACAGGTACTCACTGTTTACCTGATATTCACTTTGAGAGGGAAATGTGCAGACAATGGGATGTCCTTTGGAAATGGCCCACACTTGTCATGTGTTGAGGTCAGAAGTGCACCATTAGCTAAGCATAGTTCAGGTGCCCCACATGGCCATCGTTTGGTTACCTGAGTCAAGTAATCATGCTGCCCATTTAGGTCCCTTAAGCGAGCCTAATGCATTGTGGGAGCAAGGGTGAGAATGGGCCTGCTACCAGGGTGAAATGGGACTCAGTACCTCTAGCAAGAGGTTCATAGCTCGAAATGTTCCAGTGGCGAAAATAAAGATGCCGCAAGAAGATGCTGATTCGTGGCAATTTTAGCAGGGCTCATTTAGCCTTTAATTTTTGAAAGGGGGAAATGTAAAGCCTGTAGTAGCAACAATAAATGTGACCTTAACACCAAACCTAGGTTGCTGCTTCACTGACCAGTAGGCAACTTGGAGAACAAGTATTTGCAATGCAATAGGTCATTATAAAAATTTGAGCTGTTGGCATTGCTAATACTAATGCAACACTAGCAGCTCAAAGATACAGTAATGTGAGACCTACTGCATTGCAATTGTTTTATTTTTTATTTTTTATATGGCACGAACTTGAGTGAAAGGTGTGTATTTATGTTGCATTGAGTACAGTGTAATTATGTGTTGTGTTATTATGTGGTACAGAGTGTTATTGTGTGGAGTGTATTTATCTGGCATTAAGTAGAGTAATTATGTGATGTGCAATTATGTAGTACTGAGTGGTATGTGGAGTGTATTTATGTTGTATTGAATACAGTGTAATTATGTGATGTGTAATTATGTGGTACTGAGTGCTATTATGTTGAATGTAGTTATGTACTTCAGTGCAACATAAATACACCCCTTATACCACTCAGTACCATACAATTACAAACCTCATATTTACACACTAATCAATGCAACATAAATACTCTCCACATCATAACACTCAATACCACATAATTACACAACAAATATTTACAACACATATTTACACTGTACTCAATACAACATAACTACACTCAACATAATACCACTCAGTACCACATATGCTTGTATCAAGTGTTGTGGTCAGTTTCAGATATCGTACTGCAGTTATTTTCACGTACTGTGATCAGTTTCAGGTATTGTGGCTGATTTGAAGAACTGTGGTCTGTTTTATGTTGTGTAGTTAGTTTGAGGCAGTCAGGTGCTAGTGTTGCATTATTATTAGCAATGCCAACTGAGACAGAGACGAAAATAACGAAAAGGCAGAAATAGGCACTAGAAAGATGCTGGTAGAGGGGGCAGCGAGAGGCGGCAAAGTATTGAAAGATAATAAGGAAAACAACAGGGGGTAGGGGTACAATTACTTTGAGCAAAGAAAATGAGAGAATAAGCATACCATCTGGCTGTAGAAGAGCTAAGAGAAACCGGCGGGTGGAAGATTCCCTTTAAAGAGCATAGGAAATAAGAAAGTAAATGACACATCGGGATGAGTAAGAGAAACAGCAGGGAGAAGATCACCTTCGAGTAGGTAAAATTAAAGAATAAGTCCAACATCTGGGTAGGGAGGAAAAATGGCAGTGTGAGTAAGAGAAGCAGTAGAGGGTGAGATTCACAGGTTCGGGAAGGGGCATTATTGGGAGAACCTGAGTAGACACTGGAGACAGGCTGAATAAACAAGTCAACAGGGAGCGATATAATCGAAAGAAGGGTAGAAAGCGATTGAGAACGATGTACAAAGAGGGACGTCCAGAAGAAGGGAAGCAAAGGAAAGTTACAGAGTCAGAAAAAGAATGGGAGAGATGCAGGGAGCAGAGAGAAGAAAGGCAATCAAGCCTAGAGGCAGACAGAAAAAGAGAGACAGAAACTAGGAGGGTCAAGGGTGAGTGGTAGTGAGGTGAGGAGTGAATGCCAGGAGGGACAAGGGTGACTGTCAGGCCATGGGGGTGAAGGGTGAGTGCCAGGTGAGGAGTGAGTGCCAGGGAGATGAGATGTCAGAGTCAGGAGGGTCAAGGGTGAGTGCCAGGGAGGGGAAGGGTGAGTGCAGAGAAGGGGTAGGATGAGTGCCAGGGGTGAGGGGTAGCTGCCAGGCCAGGGGGGTGTAGGGTTAGTGCCACATAGGTGAAGGGTGAGTGCCAGGTCAGGGGGATGAAGGGTGAGTGCCAGGGAGATGAAGGTCGTGTGCCATGGAGGTGAGATGTAAGAGTCAGGAGGGTCAAAGGTGAGTGCTGGGGAAGGGTGAGTGCAAGGGGTGAAGGTAGCTGCCAGGCCAGGGGGATGAAGGGCTAGTGCCATGGAGGTGAAGGGTGAGTGCCAAGGGGGCGAGTAGTGAATGCCAGGAGGGACATGGGTGAGTGTCAGGGAGGTGAAGGATATATGCCAGGGAGGGGGAAGTATGAGTACCAGGAGGGTCGAGGGTGAGTGTCAGGGTGGTGACAGTTGAGTGTCACAGAGAGCCAATGCTGAGTGCCAGGGAGGGAGAAGGGTGAGTGCCAGGTGCGAGGAGTTACTGCCAGACCTGAGGGGTGAAGGTTGAGTGCCAGGGAGGTGAGGGGTGAGTGACAAACTGCAAACAGTAGTGATCTGGTGTCTACAAGGAGGTGCGGAGATCATCACCCGGTGTGTGCCAGGCTGGGACGCACAAGTGCCAGGCCAGAGTAGGGTGGATGCAAGAAACTCTGAAAGGCGGGTGCCAAGTCACTCGTAACCTTAGTACTGGAGTGGGGTGCGCAGGAGAGAGTAACATCTTCAAACAAGAAACTATTCAAAATCCTGAAAACTCCACTTTATGGTCTTCCAACCTTATGTGGAAAATAATTAGCAAATGAATTGGCTTACGTAGCGGACTTGCAGCTTGTTACAGCAACTTATTGAGATAAAGTTTGCATTGCAAATGTGTCGTGGCCACGCAGGCGACTAAGATGGCCGCCTGCACTTGAAGCTCCACCTGCCGAGCACTTTCTAAGCCCGATTTCCTGCACATATGCCGTGAATACCTGTACAGATGTCTCTCCATGCTGCCCGGGGGAGTATGCTGAGCGTGTGGATGCAGGCGCCGGTCTGATCTGTGCTGCGGATCGACTTCACCCTGAGCCTGCGCTTCTTCGAGTGGTGCACCGGCCCTGAGGCCTTCCCGGAGGTGGTGCTGATGTGCGGGGAGCTGCTCGGATATCCAAGGTGAGCGTAGGCCCCCGATCGGGCCCTTTTTGCTGGATTTCGGCTCCCACCCTCCGATTGCAGTGGTCTCCCTCCCCCTACCCCTCTGCTCTGGTGGCGCTGTGTGTTGTGGCCTTGGCGGGCTTGGTGGCTGCGGGGCTTTTCTTCCGGGCTTCGCGGTCGTGATTATGCTGGGCCTCGGCATGCGTTGCTGCTGCTGGGGGATGTGGCCGGCTAGCGGGGGAGGCCCGATAGGTCCCGCTTCGGGGGTCGTGACGGTGCGAGGCCCGTTCGGGTGTGCTGGCTCCCTTTTCTCCTCCCTCCTGGCTGGCCCTCGCAACTATACCTGTATTGGTCCAAAGGAGCTGGAGCTGCTGTCCCTGCGCCGGCCCTGGGTCTTCTGGTATGCTGGGCTTCGATGTCTTTGACCTCATTGGCAATATGAAGGCCGGTGTGGGTGGATGCCATCCTGGTCTGCTGCGCCACTGCTACCGATTCTCAGGAGGGAAACACCAGATTCTTCAACTGCTCTGATCCTTGGAGGCAGGACGCGAGCTGCAGGACTGTGTATGGCTCCCCTACGCTGGAATACATGAATGTTGGCTTTGAGCCCCACTGTTTTTCACCATCTGTTATATTGACTGCGCTTGTGCTGTGGTCCAAACACTCCCACTAGCGATCTTCTCCTGTTAGCTGGCTGTCCAATGTTATGCTGCCCTTGTGCTCCTTTGCTCCGCCCCACCAGTTGCCCGCCCCTTGGGACACAGGCGTCGCACCTCTGTGAGGCCAGCCCTATAGTGCACGCTCTATTGACTTGGAGTACTACCTTCTGCAGTGTGGCTCTGTGTTGCGCGGCTAAGCCCGGTGGCTTCCCCCTTCCCATAGGTCCACACCTCTGTGATACCGGTCCTACACGCCCTTTTGGTGACATGTTTCTGCCCATCTTTATCTGCCCAGGTGGGTACGGACAGTCACAGTGCGCAATGGGGCTGAAAGATCCTAAGCAGCGGATGCTGCCATTTGAAAAGGTCACAGACGCTACATCTGATGACCCCACTGACGCTGCTGATGGTGCACAGGGCAACGATGATGTTGACGACCCTGCTTCGCTCACTGTTGCCATGCTTAAAGAGATGAGGACTGGCTTCAAGGCCCTGGTGGCACGTTTGATGCGTTGGATAAGAGACTGGCTGATATGGGTGCAAAGGTTCAAGCAAACGATCATCGGCTGGATGCCATTGAGGCTAGGGTCTCCGACGTAGAAGATGGCACGGTGCAATCACAGAAATGGCTAGAGAGGGTGGAAAGGATTTTGAAGAAAGTAGCGATCAAGAACTAAGATTTAGAAGCCCGTAATCGACGGAACAACGTACGCATTATTGGCGTGCCAGAGACGGCCACCTCTGGATGTCTTCGTGGAGCAACTTCTATCTGATCTGTTTAGCAGGGAGTCCTTCACGCAGGGCTTTGTGGTGGAACGTGCCCACAGATAGTTGGGGCCTCGCCTCAAACCCGGTCAGCCTCCGAGACCCATCATTGCCAGACTCATGAATTTCAGGGACAGGGACACTGTCCTTTGTTCTGTCCGTGATCGAGGGGAGGTCCAGTGGCAGAGGAGTAGGCACTCCTTTTTCCCCAGACTTCACAGTCGTGGTGCAAGATGCACGACATAAGTTTAATGGTGTGAAGGCTACTTTGAAGAACCTGGGTCATAGGTATGGAATGCTCTACCCAGCTAGACTGTAGGTGGACGTTGATGGCAGATCCCGCATTTTTGAGAACCCGACTGAAGCACAGGAGTTTTGCCACGAGTACAAGAAGAACAACAATGGAGCAACGGCTGCTGCACGTGCGACATCTCCCCCACACAGCGGTTCAGAAGCCAGTATGGAACACTTCTCCAATCCTGGGACTGGCTGATTCATTCTTGCGCTTTGAGGCTCTGTAATGTATTTTCCATTGTGGTATTTTTTCCATTTGTCAATATAATATTCTGTTTTGTCCGGCCGGCGCAGCATTGCTGCGCCTCATGGTGTACATCGTGGTATGTTTGCTGATTTTGCCAAGTTCACGGTATTCATGTGTGATTACTGTATTACAATGCTTGTTCCAATTGCACCGTCCTTTGGTTTTTTGGGATGGGTTTTGCCTCGCCAGGGACAGGGTGTGGATGGGTGGTGGGTGGGGGGGGACATTTGCTGTTTCTTCATGGTTTTTCAGGTATCACTACACAGGTACATGGCGCTGTGTTAGATTGAAAAGACACATGTTTGTTGGTACACTTGTTAGATGGCACAGTTAGGCTGGCAGTCCGGTCCTTCCGGGCTTTCTCTGATGTCTTGGAATGTCAGAGGGTTGAATAACACTTGGAAAAGATGGCAGGTTCTCAATTATATTGCTTGACATAACATTGACATATTCTATATGCAGGAGACGCACTTACCCAAGTGTGATGCGCCGTCTATGGCGGTGAGCTGGGGGTCCCACAGTTACTTTTCTAATTACAGCCGTTATGCTAGAGGTGTGGTCATATTTATCCATAAAAGAGTCCCTTTCTCTATTGCCAAGGTCATAACTGATGTGGAGGGCCGTTTTTTGATAGTAGTCGGCTCTCTGCTGGGTCACAATGTTGCTCTAGTGGGTATATACGGGCCAAATGTAGACTCGCCGGAATTCTACCATGTGTTACAAGTGCATCTCCTGGCTCTAGATCCTGGCCAATTGATAATGGGAGGCGATTTTTATTTGTTGTTAGATCCTGCTAGAGAAAGTACTTCCTCCTCTCCTGATGTTAAGCACCGCTCACGTCTAGTCATGCACGACATCTGTTGGCAGTTCTCACTGGTTGATATTCACCGGTTATACTTCGCATTAACATTCCCAGGCCCGGGGGATATGAGAGGCAATGGCGTTTTCCTGGTAAGGCACTTCAGGACCCAGTGTTCCTTGAGGAGGTGAGGTAAGCCATTGAGGTCTATTTTGAGATTAACACTGGGTCGGTGGATAACTGGGTTGTCCTTTTGGAGGCTTTTTAGGTCTATATCAGGGGGGTTTGTATTGCTAAGAATGCAGGGGTCCTGAGAGATCTACGATCCACTTTAAGCCGTCTTGAGACCGACATTGCTGCTCTAGATGTGGAGTTGTTGGACCGTCTGTCGGAGGCCGGCGAAGCTCGACGCTTGGCTTTAATGATGGAGTTTCGAGAGACCGCTGAGCGTGAACTTTTATTTCTCAGCAAACTGCATGTGGCCAGACGGTATGGGGAGGGTGAACGGCCTGGTAAGGTTTTGGCGCATACGCTCGGCCCTCTGCATAGCAATGCCTATATCACTGAAATTAAAGGCCGGACGACCAGGTGATACACTCTACTCCGGAGAATGCAACACTTTCCTGTCTCACTTTAAAACTCTGTACGCCACTAGAATCACCGGGGACCTCCGTGAGCAGGGGGAATATCTTGCCGAAATTGCCTTAGTTTATCTTGAACGGCATATGCAGGACTTCCTGGCCATTCCCATATCCCAGGACAGTGTGGTGGAGGCAATAAATGCACTTAGAGGCTCTCAGCGCCCGGCCTTGACGGGTTCTCCGCAGATTTTTATAAAGCGTATTAAGATGTGCTGGTTCCGCGATTGATAAGAGGTGTATGCGGAGGAGCTCGAGGTCGGTATCCTTCCCCCAACCTTCAGGGAGGCTGTCATCATCCTTCCCCCCAAGCCCGGCAAAGACCCCTCACTCTGTTGCTCCTACCGGCCATTGTCCCTGCTGAATCTTGAATACAAATTTTAGCCAAGGTAATCGCCATCCGGGTGTCTTTATTGATGGAGTATATTATTTCACAGGCGCAGTCTGGCTTCGTCCCCCGCAGATCTACTTCCCTTATTTTGCGCACTTTGTTTACAGTATTACATAGGATAGACCCCACTACACCGGCCGCTGCGGTGCTCCTCGATGCCGAGAAGGCATTCGACTCCCATGAGTGGCCATTCTTTCTTTCGGTGATGCAACGTATGGGAATGCCTGAGTGCTTCGTCTCTACCACTGCTCTGCTATACACGGAACCCACCGCTAGACTGCGCCTGAATGGCACGATCTCCCCACCTTTTCGCCTGTCAAGCGGCACCCGGCAGGGCTGCCCCTTGTCCCCATTGCTTTTCATTTCAGCGATGGACCCCTTGGCGCGGCATTTTCAAGAGAAACGTTGACACCGTGGCTTGCAGTTTCGCACCGGCCCTCTTTCGATGTCATTATATGCTGATGATGCTGTTTTATATGTTCGTCAACCCCACCTTAACCTCGAACCCCTTATTACGGAAACTATTCGTTTTGGCAGGTTCTCCGGTCTTTGTATAAACTGTCACAAATCGGTGATTTTTCCGTTAACAAGTAGTATGACTACATGGGACTGTGAATTTCTACTGGAATGGTGCCATGACGCGGTTAAATATCTCGGGGTTTATATTAATTTAGATACAGCTACCATCATTACTTTAAACTATGGCCATGCAATTAGCTCTTTGGAATCACATGTGGATAGGTGGTTGCGGCTGCCTTTTTCAATGGCGGGCAGAGTGGCCATTGTCAAAATGGTAGTCCTCCCGAGGCTTTTATATCTTTTTAACAACATTCCCATTCTTCTTACCCAATCCTTTTTTTTACAGCTGCGCCAACTTCTTTTGCGCTTGGTATGGGGTGACAAGAGACCGCGGGTGAGTTGGCAGACTCTGACACTGCAGTTTGAGCGGGGCTTATTGGGAGTCCCAGATATGTATCTATACTATTTGACTGGGCAGTGTTGTTATTCCTATGCTTGGTACCACCCAGATGCCCGAATCCTTTATTTGAAGCCGGAGGCAGATCTGGTACTGCCGCAGAAATTGGCCACAGTGTTACCTAAAGGGCTCGCGAGGGACCCACGGGATATTCAGACGGTATCCACCACCAGTTGGGCGTGGGATAAGTTACGTAGGCTACTGGGGATGGACCTATTATACTCTCCGGCACTACCACTCCCAAATCCCACATTGCTTCCTATTACTGGTGAGGTTTTAGTGCAACGCACAGTGGCTAAATACCAGATTTCTACAATTGGTGATCTTTTTCCCCACAATCATGTTTTCTCGGTATTTGAGGAGGCTCGGTTCCAAGACTGCTCCTTTATGGATGTCTTTGTGTTGCGACGTATGCTTTCCATGTTGCGGGCTACCTTCCCCCTGTTTTCGGTTGCTCCTGAACCGGTCACTCCACTGTCATTACTAATCGAAAGTCCAACGGGTGCACATTTGGTTTCCAAAGTGTATAAACAGTTTATTATTGATTGCCCCTTCTCTGACGTTAAGGTTCGTACGGCATGGGAGCAGGATTTGGACTGTCCTAGCTGACGATCAATGGGAGCAATGTTGCAGGGTCACGAGAGAGGTGTCTTTGAACAGTAAGCACAAGCTGCAGCATTTCAAATTTCTCCGCAGGATGTACCACACCCGGACCTGGTCCCAGGATAGACCCCTCTAGGCCTCACCATTGTCAGAAATGCTATGCTCCACACGTGAACTTTGCTCACCTCTCCTGGACCTGCCCCAAGTTGCAGCACTATCGGGTACAGATACACGCCACGCTAGGAGACATACGTTCTATGACACTTGTGCCAACACCGGCATTGCGCTGTTGGGATATATGGTTAACTTTCCAGAAAAAATTAAGGGGGAAATCCCCTACTTCACAGACGTGGCTTCGCAGTTTGGGGTACTGTAACGTGAACTGCGAGGAATATGCGACTCTCGTGCCCAGCACCACACGCCCGATAGACATTTGGGGCCCGTATACAGCATACATTACCCGAAAGCGCAGTGAAGCTGACGCGCAGGTTGCAAGTGGCATTGTTCCCGAAGGAGTAGGCTAGGAGAGCCGTTAAAGTATTTATAGTCATTGGACATGATTTTGCTTATGTGCTATGCATGTATGTCGCTGTGGATTGGAGCTTGGGCTCCGATGGGGCGGCGGGATGGTTCAGGGTGATGGGGACGTTCATGCTGGATAGTTGGCAGTGTGGCTTAACCTACATATCTTTTCCATTTGCTTACTGTTGCCAGGGTTATTACCATGACCTCCTATGTGCGAAGGCGGCTTATCATTGTACCGCTGTGTACATTTTTTATTGACATGTATGTGTAAAACTGAAAATAAAGATTTTTTTTTAAAAGTTGGCATTGCAAATAAGCCAAAGGTAACACAATTTGAATTAGTAACGGTAAGATTCGCAATGAACTAGCAACAAGTTGAAAAAACACAGCTGACAGCCCAAAAAACAGGGTATTGTGGAGGACTCGGATTCTGGTGGAATCAGTATTAATAAAAGAGTCAATTTTTCATAAAACTTTTTTTTAAACCACTCTTTTGAACACACTAGCGTATAGTGCCATGCAAGTGCCAATGCCCTTCTCCTAAGACACAACCTCCGTGAAACAAATGGATTAGAATAACTGTTTGCTGTTCAAAAGTAGGTGGGGCACAAATGCAGTTTAGTATACTGGTTATTGCTTGAAGGAAGGATAAGAAACCTGGTTACCTTTGTCTGTACCACTGATATCTTTGTGGATCGGAGAAAACGCATGGAGTGGTATGGTTAACAGGAGACGTGCTGGCTGCTTAAATATTGTAGAGATTGGATTGTCAAGCACTAGGAAACGAGTGAATGCTGAATAAAACTAGAAACGTGAATACTTTCATGGCGAACACGGCCGTGAAAGTGAAACTGATCGTGTGAAAGTGAAACTGATCACAATCACGCTACCTGGCTGAGAGGAGGCTGATAGGCAGTGAGTGGCCAGGGGCGGGGTGTGTGTGTGTGTGGTTGTGTGTGGTTGTGTATGTGGTTGTGTGTGTGGTTGTGGTTGTGTGTTTGGTTGTCTGTGTGTGTGTTTGTGGGTGTGGGTGTGATTGGGTGTGTGGTTGTGTGTGTGGTTGTGTCTGTAGTTGTGTGTGTGGTTGTGTGTGTGGTTGTCTGTGTGTTTGGTTGTGGGTGTGGGTGTGGTTGTGTGTGTGTGGTTGTGTGTATGTGGTTGTGTGTGTAGTTGTGTGTGTGTGGGGTTGTGTGTGTGTGTGTGTGTGAGTTTGTGTGGTTGTGTGTGTGTGTGTGTGTTGTGTGTGTGTGGTTGTGTGTGTTTATGTGTGTGTGGTTGTGTATGTGTTTGTGATTGTGTGTGGTTGTGTGTGTGTGGTTGTATGTGTGGTTGTGTGTGTGTGATTGCATGTGTGGTTGTGAGTGTGGTTTTGTGTCTGGTTGTGTGTGTAGTTGTGTGTGTTTACTTGTGTGAGTGTGGTTGTGTGTGTGTTTGGTTGTGTGTGTAGTTGTGGTTGTGTGTGTGGCTGTGGTTGTGTGTATGCTTGTGGTTGTGTGTGTGGTTGTGTGTGTGTCTGGTTGTGTGTGTGGTTGTGTGTGTGGTGTGTGTGTCTGGTTGTGTGTGTGGTTGTGTGTGGTTTTATGTGTGTGGTTGTGAGTGTGGTTGTGAGTGCGGTTGTGTGTGTGTAGTTGTATGTGTGGTTGTGTGTGTGGGTGTGTGGTTGTGTGCGGTTGTGTGTGTGGTTGTGGCTGTGTGTGTGGTTGTGTGTGTGGTTGTCTGTGTGGTTGTGGTTGTGTGTGCGGTTGTGTATGTGCTCGTGTGTGTGGTTGTGGTTGTGTGTGGTTATGTATGTGTGGTTGGGTGGTTGGATGTGGTTTAGTGTGTTTGTGTGTGTTGTGTTTGTGGTTGTGTGTGTGGTTGTGTGTGTGTGTGGTTGGGTGTGGTTGTGTGGTTGTGTGTGTGGTTGTGTGTGGTTGCGTGTGTGGTTGTGTGTGTGTGTGGTTGTGTTGGACTTGGCCCTTCTGGCAGGTTCACCCCTAAACTTTTTCCTTTTAATGGTGACCTGGTGATGGTGATTTTTGGGTTCTGCGCACTTTCACTGTGTCCCAGTGGAAAGTACGTGCGCACTCTGAGTGCGTGGAGTAAGGTTGGCCTGCCCTCCCATAGGAATGCATGGGGAATGTCTGTGTCCCTGGTAGTTCCTGATGCGTGGGGTGTACAGGCTCAAGTCTGGTAGGTGCGGACTCGTGTGATTGAATTCTGCGAAATGATGTATGCGGCGTGCATGTGTCTAGTGTGGAAGTGCCACTTCTAGACATGGCTGTGCATGTGCTGTAAAGGTACTAGCGTGTGATTGGCTGGAGCTGGCTGGGGTGCCAGGCTCCATGAGCCATGATGGGTCTGCCCGGTGGTGAGTGTTGAGATTAGCATGTGTGATGTGAGGGAGTGGTGCACCTGGGTCCTGAATAGGGCTGTGCTTCCCCACACAAGGCTGGCTCCGCCCCCTGTGGTGCGTCTAACAACCCTAGCCCTGCCAGTGAATAGAGTGAGGGGCTGAGCACATCAAGGGTGCTCCCAGACCAGCTGCGACTGGTTCTTCCCCTCACCCTGCACCTCAGACAAAGGGTTTAACTGTATAAAAAGGGGCTGTGTCCCCTTGCAATTTGTTCTCTTTTGGATCCTGTCTGAGGGGGGCTGTTGCTGTTGCTGGGCGCCAGGAGGACCGCCACTTGGATTGCCTCCCTGCCTGGAGGCCCAGTGAGCTAGCTCTGGTCCCAGCCTTGCCCCCCTGCCTACCTAAGAACTTTGCTGGAGTTTTATTTATGCCTTAGCGCCTGGGCGCGCTTTATTTGGTCTTTCAGCGCTGGGGAGTGCTGTGATCTCCTACCTGGCGCCGAGAACGCTCTATTTCACTTATAGCGCTAAGAGCGCTTTATTTTGGCCCCAGCGCTCAATAGCGCTTCACTTTGCCTTCAAGCGCCTCGGAGCGCTGAAATTGCCTTAGCGCTCAGAGCGCTTTATTTTGCTCTAGTGGCTGCCCACGCCGCATTTGCCCCGATTTGCTTCACCTATGGGTGCTCACCCGTTTTAAACCTTCGCAGACCGGGTGCCACGCCGGATTGCTGCAGAAACCCACTGTTCCCCCTCCGGGCCGCCGCGCTGCCTGCGACGACCCGGAAGTGCCCACCAGCGACCCGGAAGTAGAGGCAACCAGCAGGAAGCGGCGGGAGCCCACCCCGCGCTCCTGCACATCAGCTGGAAGTTGCCGGTGAGCCCCGCAGCCTGAACGAGGAGCCGCCGCCTGGAGGAGCAGGCGGGGTTCCGGTGGAAAGCAGAGTATGCGCCGAAGAAACCCAGAGAGCCGCCGCCAGGAGAAGAAGCATCCCGACGGAGACGCCGCCCCCCTATCACTGGTGAGTGCGGGCATCTCGTTGGGGCTCCCCATGTACAGCGGCCCCGGGAGGTAGTGGGCCGCTCCAACCTAGCGGGGCACTCCTTACCCTTCCTGAGTCCCCCCAGAGGGACTACAAGGGGCATCTTAGTTTATTGAGAGTGCAAGAGGCTCCACTAGCGTTGATCCCTAGGAGTGGCCCCGGTTGGCAGAGGGCCGCTCCCCCCAGAGAGCCGCACCTTTGTTTTGAGAGCCCACGAGGGGCTCAGGGGCCTTACTTTTCGAGTCCCCGAAGGACTCCAACGACGGTGCCCGAGTTGCTGAAGAGCCCGAGAGGCTCCCCGCCCCCCAGTTGTGTTTAGAGCCTAGATAGGCTCTGGGGGCATTCTTTGCTACGAGCCCAGAGAGGCTCACAGCCCACATTCTTTGTTCTAGAGCCCTAGATATTTGTTTGCAATATTTGTTTTGTGAGCCCAGAGAGATTTGTGGGGGACAGCTGCTACGTTTAGGCCCCTGACACTGGGACACAGGGCGTCCTAGCAAGGCCAGTTGGCCTAGGGACTGCCACAGGTGGTGGCTCATGTGAGTTTTGCGCAATTGTGTTTTCCTTCCCTACACCTCTGAATGTGTTGGTTATACATCATGTGTTCTCCTGTGCTGCACCTCTGAATGTGTTGTTGATGCATCATGTGCCTTGTTCTTACACCGCTGAATGTATGTTTATGAATCATGTGTTTTGTTCCCATGCTTATACCCCTACAGGTATTGTGATACTTAGGTGGTTGTTCTTGCCCCCCTGCCTACCTAAGAACTTTGCTGGAGTTTTATTTATGCCTTAGCACCTGGGCGCGCTTTATTTGGTCCTTCAGCGCTGGGTAGTGCTGTGATCTCCTACCTGGCGCTGAGAGCGCTCTATTTCACTTATAGCGCTAGGAGCGCTTTATTTTGGCCCCAGCGTTCAATAGCGCTTTACTTTGCCTTCAAGCGCCTCGGAGCGCTGAAATTGCCTTAGCGCTCAGAGCGCTTTATTTTTGCTCTAGCGGCTGCCCACGCCGCATTTGCCCCGATTTACTTCACCTACGGGTGCTCACCCGTTTTAAACCTTCGGAACCGGGTGCCACCCCGGATTACTGCAGAAACCCACTGTTCCCCCTCCGGGCCGCCGCGCTGCCTGCGACGACCCGGAAGTGCCCACCAGCGACCCAGAAGTAGAGGCATCCAGCAGGAAGCGGCAGGAGCCTATCCCGCGCTCCTGCGCATCAGCTGGAAGTTGCCGGTGAGCCCCGCAGCCTTAATGAGGAGCCGCTGCCTGGAGGACCAGGCGGGGCTCCTGTGGAAAGCAGAGTATGCGCCGAAGAAACCCGGAGAGCCGCCGCCAGGAGAAGAAGCAGCCCGACGGAGACGCCGCCCCCCTATCACTGGTGAGTGCGGGCGTCTCGTTTGGGCTCGCCATGTAGAACGGCCCCGGGAAGTAGCGGGCCGCTCCAACCTAGCGGGGCACTCCTTACCCTGCCTGAGTCCCCCGAGAGGGACTACAAGGGGCATCTTAGTTTATTGAGAGTGCAAGAGGCTCCACTAGTGTTGATCCCTAGGAGTGGCCCCGGTTGGCAGAGGGCCGCTCCCCCCAGAGAGCCGCACCTTCATTTTGAGAGCCCACGAGGGGCTCAGGGGCCTTACTTTTTGAGTACCCGAAGGACTTTAACGACGGTGCCCGAGTTGCTGAAGAGCTCGAGAGGCTCCCCGCCCCCCAGTTGTGTTTAGAGCCTAGATAGGCTCTGGGGGCATTCTTTGCTACGAGCCCAGAGAGGCTCACAGCCCACATTCTTTGTTCTAGAGCCCAGAGAGGCTCACAGCCCATATTTGTTTTGTAAGCCCAGAGAGATTTGTGGGGGACACGAGTGCTTTGGCCAGAGCCTGCGAAGCTCCGGCATGGCCCATCATTGTCTACACAGCTGCCCATCACTTCGTGGACAGCTGCTACGTTTAGGCCCCTGACACTGGGACACAGGGCGTCCTAGCGAGGCCAGTTGGCCTAGGGACTGCCACAGGTGGTGGCTCATGTGAGTTTTGCGCAATTGTGTTTTCCTTCCCTACACCTCTGAATGTGTTGGTTATACATCATGTGTTCTCCTGTGCTGCACCTCTGAATGTGTTGTTGATGCATCATGTGCCTTGTTCTTACACCGCTGAATGTATGTTTATGCATCATGTGTTTTGTTCCCATGCTTATACCCATACAGGTATTGTGATACTTAGGTGGCTGTTCTTGCTAGTACAGGTGGTGCTAGTGAGGCCCTAGTTCCCTGTGTGACATTCTCCTAAGGTGGTTAGGGTTGCGTAGGTGGTACTACTGGTTACCAGTGATTACTGGTTGTGTGCTCGATGTTCTATTTGATGCTAAAGTGATTATTATTCTATGTGTAAGTGCTAATTCTACCAAGTGCTAAGTTCTAAAAGTGCTGATTCCTGACAGTGGTCCAGGTGGCCCTGTCTTGTACATATCCCCTGTAAATTCTGCCCTTGCCTGTTGGCACATTGTAAAGTGTGTGTTTTTATCTAATGTGTTTTGGTGTAATACAAAGGCTATTTTTATACATAACCTTGTGTGGAGTTTCCTTTGTGGTGGGCCTTGGGTGTTGTTGCTGGGGGTGCGTGCGCAAACACTTAACTCACATTGCTTCCGAGTCTAGCCTTACTGCTCGTGCTACGTTACGAAGGGGGTGAGCAGGGGTTATCTTGGCATGTAACTCCCTTGCCCTGACGTGGAAGTGGTGGTCTCTGACTGACTTTGGCACAAGCCATGGCCAGCCGGGGATTCCATTTCTAACAGGTTGTGTATGTGTGGTTGTGTGTGGTTGTGTGTGTTGTTGTGTGTGTGGTTGTGGTTGTGTGTGCAGTTGTGGGTGGGTGTGGTTGTGTGTGTGCATGGTTGTGTGTGTGGTTGTGTGTGTGTTGTGTTTGTGGTTGTGTGTGTGTGTGGTTGTGTGTGTGTGCGGTTGTGTGTGTGGTTGTGTGTGTGGTGTGTGTGTGTGTGCAGTTGTGTGTGTATGGTTGTGTGTGTGTGGTTGTATGTGTGGTTGTGGGTGTGGTTGTGTGTGGTTGTTTGCGTGTGGTTGTGTGTTTGTGGTGTGTGGTTGGTTGTGTGTGTGGTTGTGTGTGTTGTGTTTGTGGTTCTGTGTGTGGTTGTGTTTGTGTTTGTGTGTGTGGTTGGGTGGTTGTGTGTGTGTGTGTGGTTTTGTGTGTGGTTGTGTGTGTTGTTGTTTGTGGTTGTGTGTGTGTGTGTGGTTTTGTGTGTGTGGTTGTGTGCTTGTGTGTGTGGATGGGTGTGGTTGTGTGTGGTTGTGCTTGTGTTTGTGTGTGTGGTTGTGAGTGTGTGTCGTTGTGTGTGTGCATGGTTGTGTGTGTGGTTGTATGTGGTTGTGTGTGTGGTTGTGTGTGTGTGGTTGTGTGTGTGGATGTGTGTGTATGTGTGGTTGTGTGTGTGTATGTGGTTGTGTGTGTGTGTGGTTGTGGTTGTGGTTGTATGTGTGATTGTGGGTGTGTGTGGTTGTGTGTGTGTGCATGGTTGTGTGTGGTTGTATGTGTGTGGTTGTGTGTGTGTGGATGTGTGGTTGTGTGTGTATGTGGTTGTGTGTGTGTGGTTGTGTGTGTGGTTGTGGTTGTATGTGTGGTTCTGTGTGTGGTTGTGTGTGTTTGTGTGTGTGTGGTTGTGTCTATGGTTGTGTGGTTGTGTGTGTTTGTGTGTCGTGTGTGTGGTTGTGTGTGGTTGGATATGGCTATGTGTGTGTGTGTGGTTGTATGTGTGGCTGTGTGTGTGGTTGGTTGGGTGTGGATGTGTGTGTGTGGTTGTGTGTGTAGGAGAATCCCGAACGCTTGTAAGCGCGAAGGCGAGGGGAGGGGTGGGGGCAGGGAGCAAGCAAGAGGAAAGACAGATGGCACTGAAGCCTGGCGGTTCGCGCGTGCACTCTCGCGTGAATGCAAGCTTGTCGCCAGCCAGCAGCACTTTGAAAACTCACCTACTAAAGTTTCTCTGAGCAGCACAAGCGCGCTGACTCAGCAAGACCTAAAAACAGGAAGCAGGAAGGAGCAGTCTGGTACATACACTGGATTTCAGTATCAAACAGCGGTAACCTCCGAAACCTAATGTGCAATCACTTTCACCTTTAAAGCAAAGGGAAATGGTTAAACAAGCCAACCACCATCTAGAGTCAAAGAGTGCCATTTCACATTATTTCAAACCTTTGTAAGAAAGACTCAGGTACGTATTCACTGTGTATAATCTGCAAAGGGGTTTTTCCTATACTTTTCACTTTAAACTAAGGTGCTTGGTATTCCAGAGCCAAACATAGATGATTGGTTGTAAAATTTTGGAACCCTATCTGGTGGAGCAGATTGCGCTCTTCGCTGACTCCCAGACCAACATACACAGATGGCGCTGGCTGCAGATCATTGAGTAAACAATAGGTTGAAACTGGAAGAGGAGGATATAGACTGCTGCCTAACTATGAGCATCACCTACACGTCTATGCATTTGTACTTTTGCATGTCAACAAGAGCTTGGCCATTTCAAACAAAAATGTTTTGCCTAAAGACAATACGTAACACATGGGACAATTAAGCCATTTTGGTAACGATAAATGCCGAAAGCTTGGGTTTTGAAAAGTGATATATGAGATGCAATGTGCAGTATATGATAGTCTTTGTATGTAACCGCATAGACAGGTTACAGAAGATACCATGAAATATAGGGTGATATGCATGACAGGGTTGTACGTTCCAAACTCCGCAAAGGGTTCTCTGGCATCTGGAGAGTCAAACTCAGGGGCCATTATTATAGTCCTGGCACCAAGTCAGGTGGCTAGAAACACCAGGACGAACAAGCATTCAGCAGCAAGTACCAGGATGGTTGCTGGAATTGCGTAGGGAGCCTCAAAAGAGAGAATTACAGGTGTATTGGAAAGATATTGTGTGCCCAGATGACTGATCTCACCTTTGACCTTGGAATAGGAGGTAATCAGTGCACCAAATTAAATGGTCATAGGATGTGTCTCTGAGAGCAAGGGAGACACCACTATTCCTTCATACCCTTTTGCTCGGATGCACAAAGGCTCATTAGTCTGCATGACACCGGAACCAGAGTCACTATGCAGGGTCACAGGTTTGTTGCCTATAGAATACATAAATTGTACAGCATTGCTCGTCAATTTTAGATTTAAATGGTAATCTATATCCTTCATCAATAAGAGATCCACATGGGCATGACTCGAATACAATGTTGAGACTACTCCTTCTCCCCAACGCCCACCCCCCGCCCCCCCCCCCCCACCAAAAAGGTGAAAATGTACCCTCCATGTACTATATTCCTGGAGAGGAGATGCTATCCAAAAACACCAACGAAGAAGACACCGATCATACAAGGATTGTGCAGTAGCTATACATGGTGATAGTGTTATGTATGCTAACTCCGGCAACTCCTTGAGCTGTGCTTTCCATTAGGTTGGAGAATGTTTTGGTAAAGGGTTCATGCAGTAGGGTCTTCGAAAAGTACAAAACAAATGTGTAAAAAATTGAAATTGTACCTGGTTATGTATAATTTTATCTAAACAAAGAAGCAAACCACAATAATTATACACAATGCACTTCTGCAAGGAGATCAACATATTTCAGCACTGACAAAGTCTTGTTATCAGGACTAATTGTATATATTGGTAGTTCTGGTTAACCATGAGTGTGGCCTACTGTACCTTATGTGCAGAGGATACTACTCTCAAAATTCACTTATTGTTTGATTTTTGGCCGGTCAGCTTATAAAAAAGAAATAGATCAGGTGTCATTAAAACATGAATGGGCCAAGGCCTTATAGTGCTGGTGTTTCGCTTTTACATCCAACTCATTAACAGCCAGTGGACAATCCATGTTAACTGTGTTTACTTGTCCAATTTTCACAATATGCAAATTTGTCATGGATCCACCAAAATGATTTTAGTGACACTCTGGATGTCAAAGCGAGGAATAGGTGTTTTTGTCCAGTGTAGTAATTATGACACTGGGGTGGAAGCATCCCGGAACACGGATAAGTGTTTAAATTAAAAAATGAGGAACAATTCATTAGAATGCGGTTGACACAGAGTGTATGTGTTTTCTTTCATAAGTGTTTGAGTAGTGGGCTGTAACCTTGTGCCTAAGTAACTTTACCATCTTATCTTCATATTTGATCTCAAGTTTGTCCCTGACAATAGGTTCTTGTGGGAGAAACCAATTAATGCAGAACTGCCAACTGTTACTTAGTGAAATAGTATTCTCTCACCCAAGTGACCCTATAGATGGGTGACGACGTTGTACTAGTGAAACTGATTGTGAGAGGCAAACTTTAAATTACTTTTTTTGTTTGTGTGGAGAAAGACATAATTCAATTGTGGTTAGTGGATGCTCTCCCTACGCACTCTACAGTGGCTCGCCTTGAGTGTTTGAGGAGAAAAACAATAGAAATTAGGCTTTCCAGGAGGGTCCAAATAGAGTTCAGAGGTGGGCCTGCCAGATCCTTCTCAGAGTTTCCTGCTCTGTGAAGAGAGGAACCTCTGTTGGTTGTGGACTTCCAATTGCTTTTGACTGGCATTATTTGATTCTAGGGATCTATTGGCACAATTAGAAACGGTCCCACATCACCGGTCACTTCTTTTAAGCACCATACATTTGTGCCCTGAATAAAACTTTGTCTATGGACAAATGCAATGGATTTTAAGTCCCCTATCGCTTTCCCAGGGCCATCACTTAGCTTTAGAAGTGCATCCCTGTCTCCAGGTGTATGCCCCCCTTCTATCAAACCAAGTTTTTAGAGGGCAAGGACAGCCGATGATGAAGCATGAAACCAGGCGGTGTTTGAGACCAGTCCATAACATTTTATGAGATGCCCCCACTGGCCCTGCATCTCTTTCTAACTCTGTAGGAAACTGTAGGAACACACTCTAGGGGCATCCTTTTTTGTGTATTCATAGTATAGTGGAGCCTGGCTTGCTCCTAGGCCCTGTACCTCTAGTTCCCACCCTTAGCAAGAAAGCTGAGGTTAGTGTGTGTGGACTAATAGGATGAGATGTGCATTCAGCTGGCAATGCTCCAGGCAGAGGTGAAGACTGGCAGTCTGCTTTGTGCCTGGCTGCTACCTGCCATGTGCTCCCTGCAAGAGTTTTAGAGAGAAAACCTTCTGGCAGCCTCTGGATACCAAAGGTGCTACAGAAAAAATGGGGCCCTTGCCTTAGAGGTTCACAGAATCATAGCCTCTCTTGCTCATTACAGAGAATAACCTGATTTTTCTGACTGGTGATGTGGCTGCCTGTGTTCTGGTTAGTTAGAAACAAAACTTCTCCACTCATAAACAAGACAAAAGCAAGCACCCAGATTAGCCAGTTAGCCCTTATAATATTGGTATGATCCGAAGACCATTGTCATGGGTCCTGAGATGGTGGAAAGGTGCTCTTCATGGATCCAATCAAGTTGTGTACTTTGACATCCATGTGGATAGAACCTTACTTCGTCTTAAAAAAGTTCAGTGGCATCTACTAATTAATTCACATAGAAGCTCCAGAGTACCCCAGAGTTCTTTCCACGTCAGTCAACTCAAGCCATCAACCATCTTTTGATCATGGCTATTCTTGCAACCTCAGCAACGCAGAGGCAGGAAAGTGAGCCTCATTTCTGGCTTTGTTGAGGGACCTCAGAACAATGGCTCAGTCGAGAAAGTGTAATTATTCAATTTGTTGACATCTAAACTGCAAAACATGTTTAAGACCAGCAATGTAAATTCTCAGAGCTGTTTTCCTTGATTACAGAGTTTATGCCATGGGGTATTCATGAATGACACAAGTTTCAGTCTGCCAAACTAGCAACAATTTGGAGGTCTCCAAAATAAGAAACATATGAATTATTGAACCATCACAGAGACCCAAAGCTGGCTCAGTGATTCTGGCTTCTGCTTCAACAGCGGAGGGACCTCTTATTCCATGATAATCACAGCAAACTCAATTCAGCCAACAGCATTCGTGAATCCCCAGGACTGAATCCCCAGGACTGACAAGCACATTGCAAGATTGGGATTACTCATTTTTTGAGCATTTCTTAAATTGCCACTAACAGAGTGACCTTATGTCTAGTGCAAAAGACACAATTGCTTTTTTCACCTTAGAAACTATTTTCCAGTACAGGTGCCTGCCTTTTGGATTAAGGAATGCACCTGCCACTTTCTAGTGGTGGGTTGATCACACCTTGAGCAGAATGGATACTTTCTATGTTACAAATCTAGATTATCTATTCATTTAGGAGTTTTGTAATGCTCAGGTTGTCATCTTGAGTTACCTCTGTAGTTCTTATGTGGATGACGTAACTCTGTTTGGCTACTCAACCGAGAATCACCTCGCTCAACTCAGAAAGGTCTTGCAGTCCCTGAGTGCCATAGTTGGCAAATAACCATAATTTATTTGTGGTGTCAGGTGAGTTACAGCAAGCTGATAAGTCCAAGATCCAGCCAATCTGAGGCTGGGAGATTCCCACCGCTCACTTTCATGTGCAAGCATTTTTGGCACTCCCCGGGACCATTAGAACTTCCTGAAGTTCAAGATTCCAGGTGCATCTGCAGATGGCTCGAGAAAAGATGGAGGACCAGCAAGAACGTGGCAGACCACGCAGACTTCAAAACCGCCATCACCGCACATCACAACCTCAGCAGAACAACAAAGAAAGCAGCCATACAGGAATGCATCAAGGCCAATGCACACAACAGCAAATAACTTTTCGCACTGGTCAAACAATTCGCCATACCCAGCAGAGTAGTGTTAGAAATTGGGGTCTCTAGTTGGCAGAGGTAGGTACCTTTGTCCAAATAGGGACCCTTGCTTCTAGTCAGGGCAAGGGGGATACACACTTTATATAACCCCTGCTCACCCCCTTGGTAGCTTTGCCTGAGCAGACAGGCTTATCCCAAAGGTAATGTGTAAAGTATTTGTACCAATACACACAGTAACCCAGTGATAACACCACAAATGGACACCACACCGGTTTAGATTAGAAAAATTAAATATCTTTTTCTAAACTAAACAAGAACAAAACGACAAAAATCCAATATACACAGTTAAAAATATGACTTTAAAAAGGTTTCAAGAACTTGTACAATTGAAAAATAGGGATGCATCAAAGTTCACAAGCCAAACAGCTGCAGCGTTGGAAAATAAAGAGATGCGACACTCCTGAGACCTTGGGGAGGCGATGCGATAGTCCCACTGCATGCAGAGGAAGGGTTGCGTAGAATCCGGTCTGTACAGGGAGTGATGCGTTGATTCTTTGTGACGGTTCTGGTCTGCGGGCGATGCGTCTGAAGAACTTGCAGCGCAGGTATGATGCGTAGAAATCCGGGATGCGGCAGCGATCGATGCGGCAGCGTCGAGCGGCACTGCGTTGGTCCTCTTCAGCCGCGATCCCTCAATGCGCCGATTTCTGTAGTTCTTTGAGTTTGTTCTTGCTTCCAGCTCCCAAGCAGCAGCAACAACCTCCAGAGGCCCATAACTGGCACAGGCACCTCTTGGCATTTCAGAACTCACAGCAGTAGAGTTCAGGGGAGCTGGGGGTGAAGGCTTTGTGTCCCTGAGTCTTCAGAACAGGAGACCAGCACACTTCAGGCCCTTGGAGTTCTCCTTCCAGCAGGGGACACAGCACACAGTAAAGTCATTCTCCTTTCCTTGGCAGAAACAGCAACTGCAGGCCAACCCCAGAAACACAGCAAGGGCAGTACTTCTCCTCAGCCTCTCCAGCTCTTCTCCTTGGCAAAGGTTCATCTTGAATTCCAGGAATGATCTAACGTTCAGGGGTTTTAGGTCTAATACTTATACCCCATAATGTCTTTGTTCTCTTTGTGCCAGGGGCTCTGAGCCCAGTTCGAACTAGTTCTCGGGGGCACTCTGCAAGTGCACAACAACATCCATTGCCAGTGTGAACCTTTGCTCCAGACACACCACAGGGGGGTGGAGCCAGCATTGTGGAAGACAGGCACAACCCTATTCAGGTACATGTTCTACTTCTCCCACCACTCCAAATGCAGATCCGGCCTATTCAGCTTAGTGCTGACTCATTCAGACTCTTAGAGCCACTGCACCTCCTCCGCCCCTATCACTCCAAAGCCAGTCAGCCAATCCACAAACAGGCAGAGGCCCACAGAATGGGTGAACAAGAAAATGACCACTTTCTAAAAAGTGGTATTTTCAAACACACAATTTAAAAAACATCTTTACTAAAAGATGTGTTATCAAATCCTGAGTTCGTTCAGGGATACCAAACCTCATTTTTCTATCTTAACCCAATGGGAGGAGATGCTTGTAAAATGTTACAAAGCATTCCCCATTCTCTCCTATGGGGCAAGATAGCCTTTCAGTAGTGAAAAACAAAATTGGCAGAATTTCACTATCGGGGCATGTTACTCACACCAGTACATATCCTACCTTTCACATACACTGCAGGAAGGTTAGAGCCTGGCAAGTGGGTGCACTTACCAAGTTGACATGGCAGTTAACAAACTGAGCGCAGGCACCGCTGTGGCAGGCCTGAAACATCTTTTCAGGGCTACTCATGTGGGTGGCACAATCTGTGCTGCAAGCCCACTAGTAGCATTTGGTTTGCCAGCCTTGGCACACTCACTGCACTTTACTAGGGCCCTACTGGTAAAACAAATATGCCAATCATGGACAACCAATCACAATAACAATTTACACAGAGAGCATATGCACTTTAGCACTGATCAGCAGTGGTAAAGTGCCCAGCGTCCGAAAGCCAATAACCACAGGTCAGGATAAAATAGGAGGAAGAAGCAAAATGTTTTTATATAACCCTGCAAAAAGGGCCATTTCCAACAAGTAACAACAGACATTCCCCCCTTGGAGGACCTCCCCCGCCACCTTCTACCACCACAAGATCAAGGAGATCTGCAACAGCTTTGCAACACAAGATCCACCCACCCCACCTGCAACCACTGCACCCAATGGCTCCAGACACCAGAAGACCTTGCCTAACTGGACCACCCACACCACTGACGACACCCTAGAGATCATGAAGCGCATCGACTCCGGAGCTCCCTCTGAACCCTGCCCCACCACATCTTCAACAGAGCCTGCACCCGAACTCTGCCGCACCATTAACTTCTCCATCAAGTCTGCCACCTTCCCTGGAGACTAGAAACATGCAGAGATCAACCCCCGCTGACCAAACAAACCTCAAGAACCACAGACCCATCTCTCTACTCCCCTTTCCAGCCGAAAGCCATCAACGCCCATCAACGCCCACCTCTCTGAGTTCATTGAAACAAACCACATCCTGAACCTCTCCCAATTGGGCTTGAGAAGTAACCACAGCACTGAGACTGCTCTCCTTGTTTCTACAGACGACATCCGCACCCTCATTGACCAAGGCAAGACTGCTGTCCTCAGTCTCCTGGGCATCTCAGTTGCCATAAACACCGTCTCCCACCACACTCACTGTGCAAGACTCCATGTTGCCGGCATCCACGATAGAGCCCTAGAATGGATCCACTCCTTCCTCACCAGCTGAACACAGTGAGTGAGATTCCCACCCTTCAACTCAGAACCCACAGAGATCAGCTGCGGAGTGCCGCAGGGATCCTCCCTGAGCCCCACTCTCTTCAACATCTACATGGCCCACTTGCAGTCATCATCAGAAGGTGCGGACTTAACATCGTCTCCTATGCCGATGACACCAAGCTGATTCTCTCCCTCACAACCACTTAGAGGAACTTCGACAACAGGATGAAGGCAGTTGCCACCTGGATGAAGGGCAGCTGTCTCAAGCTCAAGACTGAAATCCTCATCTTAGGCTCCACCCCCTCTGCCTTGACAACTCCTGGTGGGCCGCAGCGCTCAAAACCCCCCTCACACAAAACCTTGACATCACCCTGGACTCCTCTCTCTCAATGAACCACCAAATCAATGCCATCTCGTCCTCCTGCTCCCACATGCACAGCCTGCTTCATAAGATCTTCAAGTGGATTCCTACAGAGTCCAGTAAAACGCTCACCCATGTGCTCGTCAGTAGCAAACTCGACCATGGCAATGCATTCTATGCCGGCACCACCCAGAAACTCCTAAAGAAACTGCCAAACATCCAAAACATCTCCCCCAAACTCATCCTGAACATCTCGCACTACAGCCTCATCACAGGCCACCTAAGAGACCTTCACTGGCTTCCTATCAACAAAATAATTACCTTAAAGCGTTTCATGCATGCCTACCAAGCCCTCCACGAGGCCGGACCTGCATACCTCAACCACCATCCCTCCTTCTACAATACCACCAGACATCTCCGCTCCGCCCAACAGGCCCTGGCTAACATCCCACTGATCCACAAGACCACGGCTGGAGGAAGATCCTTCTCCTACCTCTAGACCCTAACGGATGAGTAGTTACCCTTTACAAAAAACTTGATTCATTGAATGGTTCCATAGTTGCATCACTCATGGCTTTGACCACCCGTAAGAAAATCAGAATGGCCGTTTAACTTAGAGATGTCACTGACTGCTTTGGTAGAATATATAAATAATTCACAAAACAGATTATTGGCAGCCGTTCCATAACAATCACTGCTACAAGCTTCAATTAAGAGAGACACTGGTTTAGCTGTCTCAGTACCTTAGAAGGCCCACCATATGCTAAAAACAGAATCCTGACCATATGGTGTTCATTAGCCCTGCAATTGTTATGAGTCAGAGCTATTCAGAAATTCAATTGATATAGGCTCTTCCTAGCCTTAGATGGATGCATCCGTAAAAGCACAAACTGGTTAAGGTGAAAATCTTACATATTCTTGTGACAGAAAAGGTGGCTTGCCCCTCCAGGCCTTTCGCTTAGAAAACACAGTGTAGGTCAAGAGCCTAATCTCCTCCTTAAGGCTGAAGCGATGGCTCCCAGAAACACTCTCCTGAGATTTGGCTATATACTGACACTCGTGCAGGGCTCAAATGATAGAGACATTAACTGAGCCACGACCAGGTTCAAATCACAATGTGCTGAATGTATGTAGCTGCTATAAACATATTCAACAGTGCTTGTAAGGACTGAGAAACCAAAGGGCCCTTAAAGAATAACTCCTTTTCTGGTCTTTTTTTATCCCCATGTGCGCGCCACATTTTTAATTCAATGTAATTGTAACTACGTGTTCTAGTGTTTGGAGAGTTACAACCACACTACTTCCAACTAGTCAACACTTTAAGAAAATGCTTCTGTGTTAAGGAATATAGGCCTAGATGTAGGTAATTCCCATTTACAGACTCTTAAATACCGAATTTTACCGATTCGGTATTTAAGAGTCTGTAAATGGGAAGGGGGCAGATGTAGGTAATTCCGAATTCAGGAATACAGAATCTGTGAGATTCGGTATTTACCGATTCGGTAAATACCGAATCGGTATTGCCCATTGATTCCTATGGGCCTTGAAGCCCATAGGAATCAATGGGCAATACCGATTCGGTATTTACCGAATCAGTAAATACCGAATCCTGCAAGGGTGCAGGGGGTGTCACTTTGACACCCTCTAGCACCCCAAGTACAGGCTTGTGTGACATGTGGCACACATACATGCCCTAAGGGCATGTCTGTGTGTCACATGGCACAGGTGTGCATGCACAGATGTGCATGCACACCTGAATTAGGTATTTTACCACACAATAGGATTGTGTGGTAAAATACCGACTCTTAAGGGCCTGTGGCACTCTTAGGAGTGTCAGCTACATATGGATTTACCGATTCGGTAAATATACAGATTCGGATTTTACTGAATCGGTATATTTACCGAATCGGTAAAATTACCGATTCTTAAATTTACATGCCCCTACATCTGAAAACCCTAATACCGGTCGGAAACGGCCGAAATCGGCCGTTTCCGACTGGTATTAGGGCTCCTACATCTGGCCCAAAGGCCTTTTGTAAAAAACACTTTCTTGATTAATTTTTTACACTTCTTTCAATATGTAGGGTATCTTTGAGTTAACCATACATTATATTACATTTCTATGTTTGTTTCATTTCACTTCCTCAATGTATTATGGGAAATGTACCACTACTTCAGGAATATATGTTTAAACAACATGTTGCACCACATATGTATCAATATTAACAAATGGGACACAAATGTCTTAATATTAAGTGTGGTTCAGTTAGAATTAATTTAATTTCATTGTTCTCTCAAACCTTGGCCAGTCGCAGTATCCTTGTATCTGCTATCATTGTTCTTTGACTATGTAAGGACTCACGCTTCAGAGTCTTCATATAATGGGCGAGTTGTTTTTTTCGTTCATATAACATGTCATGGACTGCTTTTCTGGGCTCCTCATAAAAGCAGATAAAACCACCATGCGCATCCTTACAAAGGACACTTGTACTCTTCCTTATCTAGTTGCAAAGCAAAGTATTGCACTACTGAAAATGATTGTAAATCGGCCAAAGCCTCCTCACAGAAAGACACCTATTCTTATACCTATGCAGCCACCATGAGCTCTATCATTTCATTGGAAAGGTCATGACCTCAAATCTTAGCCTTTCATTGGTAAAGCATGCCACTGATGGAAGGGGCGTGGCCAACAGCAGAGTAAGATTGGCGCTTACTAAAGCGGCTCCTACTGTTTGCCTTGGCCCGATGAGACGCTGCACCGAAGAACGAGGCGAGGCCTGAATGGTGAGGTGGAGCCGCGTCCTGAAGTGGCTGACTGACAGCAGCTGGAGCCACAAAAAAAGGGGTGCACTCAAAGTGAGTGCCCACTATCCCTAACACCAGTGACCCAGAACTGCAACATTTGGTTCTCCCCTCTGGCTCAGCAATCATAAGGTAGGGAGTGGATGAGCTGTGGAGGACAGTGTAGAGGGAGGAGCGGCGGCACCCTGTCTTACATGGGCCCGACCAAGATTGCCACCTACAGCTGTAGCCTGCTACTGGAACATTTGATGCGACATGACAGAAGGCTGCAAAGATCCTCAGCATGGTGGTCTCCTCCACCCTCACCCGTGGCATCCTCCTATACCTGCATACAATGCTTGAAACTCTCCCCTGTTGGTTGGGGACCGGGCAAAGGTGCTGAATTTCCTCCTGCTGCCGACATTGGGAGAACAAGTGAGAGGTGCGGGCTGTGAGGCCTAGATCTCCTTTGTGGTGTGCTCTTGTGTCGATTGCTGACAGTGGCTTGGGGTGTTATCCTGCTACCAGTGCTGACACTTTGCGGACATGCGAGTTGGCCTTGATATAACATGCCCCAGTTACCCACTCACGCTCCATGACATAATGGCGGCAATTCAGAATGTTTGTATATCTCCCTGGAAAAAATAATTGTCTCAGTCTCTATGGAGGTCACGCTAGTAAGAGCGGACCTCCGCAATACAGTGACCTGGATGACAGTGGTGGAGGACT
This sequence comes from Lissotriton helveticus, assembly GCF_964261635.1. Classification (NCBI taxonomy): domain Eukaryota; kingdom Metazoa; phylum Chordata; class Amphibia; order Caudata; family Salamandridae; genus Lissotriton; species Lissotriton helveticus. The sequence continues at coordinate 390,346,241 of NC_136061.1, forward strand.
CAATTGCCACTCTCAAGACGGACAATAAGACCTTGAAGACTCAGGTTGGCGAGCTGCGTGCTACCTCAAAGGCTTTGGAGGTACGATTGGAGGACTTTGAGGGTTGCTCGAGGTGCAATAATGTTCATATAATTGGGGTCCCTGAACGATCGGAGGGGACTGCTGTTGACTCTTTATAGAAGACCTCATATTCAAGATGCTGCAATCAAGTGGCCTCTCAAACTACTTCTCGGTGGAATGTGCCCATCGAGTCCCAGGCACACCACCAAAATCGGGTGCACCTCCTCACCCTATAATAGCCCACATTTTCCATTACTGCGACCGTGATATCACATTACAAATGGCTCGCAGTGCTCGGCGAATTGCCTATGAAAATGCCACCATTTCTTTCTTTCCGAACTTCACACTCCAAAGTCCAAAAGTTGAGGCACATCTTTCTGTTAGTGAAAAGGTCTTTGAGGGAATGTGTGATAAAATATTCCATGATTTTCCCAGCAAAGCTACAGATAGTGGTGGACGGCAAAACCTGGTACTTCACAAATCCTGATGAAGCTTCTTGGGACTGGCTGAATTGCTGGAGGACAGTTGGGGGCTCTAAGCCATGCTTGAAACTCTCCCCGGTGGGTTGGGGACCGGGCAAAGGTGCTGAATTGCCTGCTGCTGCCCACATTGGGAGAACAAGTGAGAGGTGCGGGCTGTGAGGCCTAGATGTCCTTTGTGGTGTGCTCTTGTGTCGATTGGTGACAGTGCCTGTGGGTGTTATCCTGCTACCAGTGCTGACACTTTGCGGACATGCCAGTTGGACTTAATATAACATGCCCCGGTTAGCCACTCACGCTCCATGATAATGGCGGCAATTCAGAATGCTTGTATCTCCTGGAAAAAAGAATTGTCTCAGTCTCTATGGAGGTCACGCTAGTGAGAGCGGATCTCCGCAATACAGTGACCTGAATGAAAGAGGTGGAGGACTCAATTACCACTCTCAAGACGGACAATAAGGCCTTGAAGACTCAGGTTGACAAGGTGCGTGCTACCTCAAAGGCTTTGGAGGTTCGATTGGAGGACTTTGAGGGTTGCTCGAGGTGCAAAAATGTTCATATAATTGGAGTCCCTGAACGATCGGAGGGGACTGCTGCTGATCTCTTTATAGAAGACCTCATATTCAATATGCTGCAATCAAGTGGCCTCTCAAACTACTTCTCGGTGGAATGTGCCCATCGAGCCCCAGGCACACCACCAAAATCGGGTGCACGTCCTCACCCTATAATAGCCCACATTTTCCATTACTGGGACCGTGATATCACATTTCAAATGGCTCGCAGTGCTCGGCGAATTGCCTATGAAAATGCCACCATTTCTTTCTTTCCGAACTTCACACTCCAAAGTCCAAAAGTTGAGGCACATCTTTCTGTTAGTGAAAAGGTCTTTGAGGGAATGTGTGATAAAATATTCCATGATTTTCCCAGCAAAGCTACAGATAGTGGTGGACGGCAAAACCTGGTACTTCACAAATCCTGATGAAGCTTCTTGGGACTGGCTGAATTGCTGGAGGACAGTTGGGGGCTCTAAGCCATGCTTGAAACTCTCCCCGGTGGGTTGGGGACCGGGCAAAGGTGCTGAATTGCCTGCTGCTGCCCACATTGGGAGAACAAGTGAGAGGTGCGGGCTGTGAGGCCTAGATGTCCTTTGTGGTGTGCTCTTGTGTCGATTGGTGACAGTGCCTGTGGGTGTTATCCTGCTACCAGTGCTGACACTTTGCGGACATGCGAGTTGGACTTAATATAACATGCCCCGGTTAGCCACTCACGCTCCATGATAATGGCGGCAATTCAGAATGCTTGTATCTCCTGGAAAAAAGAATTGTCTCAGTCTCTATGGAGGTCACGCTAGTGAGAGCGGATCTCCGCAATACAGTGACCTGAATGAAAGAGGTGGAGGACTCAATTACCACTCTCAAGACGGACAATAAGGCCTTGAAGACTCAGGTTGACAAGGTGCGTGCTACCTCAAAGGCTTTGGAGGTTCGATTGGAGGACTTTGAGGGTTGCTCGAGGTGCAAAAATGTTCATATAATTGGAGTCCCTGAACGATCGGAGGGGACTGCTGCTGATCTCTTTATAGAAGACCTCATATTCAATATGCTGCAATCAAGTGGCCTCTCAAACTACTTCTCGGTGGAATGTGCCCATCGAGCCCCAGGCACACCATCAAAACCGGGTGCACCTCCTCACCCTATAATAGCCCACATTTTCCATTACTGGGACCGTAATATCACATTACAAATGGCTCACAGTGCTCGGCCAATTGCCTATGAAAATGCCACCATTTCTTTCTTTCCGAACTTCACACTCCAAAGTCCAAAAGTTGAGGCACATCTTTCTGTTAGTGAAAAGGTCTTTGAGGGAATGTGAGATAAAATATTCCATGATTTTCCCAGCAAAACTACAGATAGTGGCGGACAGCAAAACCTGGTACTTCACAAATCCTGATGAAGCTTCTTGGGACTGGCTGAATAGCTGGAGGACAGTTGGGGGCTCTAAGCCATGACCGGGTCAAAGGCGGTGAGAAACTGGCGCATCTGACTGACAAGTTGGATCCAAAGTTCTACAACAGCGATCTAACTCCCAACAGGAACAGACATCTTGACTGGCAAAGGTCCAAGATCCCAATGATGACAGCCACACGAGGGTCATTTGCTGTCGATGAGCAGACTTTCATACTACTAGACATGAACCTTTTAAACCCTACACTGGACTGGCGACAGAATAGGTGAGGCAAAGTATCTATGAGAAGATTCATAATTTGGGTAAAATCAATCCTTTTTCTTTTTTGGGGGTGGGTGACTGTTTGGCTCTGGCCACAGCCACCTACTGTTTGTACAATGTTATGGGGTGATGTGAGAAGTTGGTCTGGCATATGCTGTCCACTATTCTAGTGGGCACCTTGCACCAGTCCAAACGACCCTTATTGATGGTAGGTTTAAAGACAACCTTTAAAGAAAACTATCCTAGTGGTAGCTGTGGAGAGCAGTGTTCAGGCTAAGTCTTGAAGGAATGTAAAGCAGCTTGTTTTACCAGTCTATAATCTCATGAATGACCAAATGAAAGGAGAACCACACCAGGTATATATAAAATATATATGTATTTATTCTAAACACACTCCTCTAGTCTCTTTATGAGGCTAGAGGCAAAAGTACACAAGTTCAACTTAAGTAGCACACAGTAATTTAGCACAGTATACATTTTGCACTAGGGGCCTCTCAAACCATATACTAAGAAAGTGGTATAGGTACCGCTGTGAACATAGAGACAAGGCCTAGGGCCTGTAGAACCGCTGGGGCAACCAAGAACCACCCAAGGTAGTGACGCAGGAGACCCATGGGGGACACTTGCAGTGTCTAAACACAGCCGCAAATCACCATTGACTTCTATGGAGAAAGTTGCGATTCGATTTTTAAGGGTTAAGGACACTTAGGAGTGGATTAGGAACCAACCCCTTCAGTACTGGACAGTTCGAGAGTCAAGACCCATGGGAGCACCGAAGTACTCGTGTTACCTCACCCAAGGAAGTCGGGTGCATAGGTGTCTTTTCGTGTCGGGTTTTGTTGTCGTTTCCTATGGAGAGCTGCAAAGAAGTGCTGCAGGTGACCAGATGAAAAGTGTCCGGATGGATCCAATGGTGGATTGAAGATCTGAAGAACCTGAACGCAGAGGGGACAGAGTCTAGGTCACTTGCCATTGACCAGAGAGGCAGTAAGAAGATGCCCACCGATGTCGGGGGATTTCAGGTGCAGGAGGTGAAACTTGACTCTTCAGCCACGAGGATCAGGAGGCGTCGATGACAACTAGGAGCTGGATTCGAGCTGTCCTACTTCGGATGTCGAGTGCTGCAGTGTCGGTATCTGGATGGGACCCAACAAGCCTTGGCAACAGTAACCCACGCAGAATTCAAAGATTGGCTTTGGAGCAGACCAGCAAGGTCCGAGGGACTCACCCTTTGGAGGGGAGTCAGGGCACGTCTGGAGCAACCAGAGAAGCCCAAGGAACAAAAGAGTTACCTTCGTGGGGACCCACCAGACGACGGACCAGGGATCGCGAAGGGGCCTCGAGCAGAAATGCTAGAAGCGGGCCCACAGAACACTCGTGGAGTGTGTGCCCACAATCTTTGGTGCAGATGGTTATGTTATGTTATGTTATGTTAATTTATTTCTTCTATAGCGCACGGCTACTCCGTGGAGCATCCCGGCGCTTTGGCGAAGAATATCGGCAGGTAAAAACAACCACACAACAGCAAAATGCAAACAGAAAAAGGAAAGGAGAACTATTTAGTATAGAGCCACGTTTTCAGGTCTTTCCTAAAAGCAAGAAGACTGGGAGCCTGTCTCAGGGATAATGGTAGATCGTTCCAGGCCTTTGGTGCTAGGTAGCGAAACGACCGACCTCCCATTCTTGTACGCCTAATTGCAGGAACTGTCATCATGGACAGGCAGGATGACCTCAGGGCTTGGATACAAGAAGCCCAATGCACAACTTCGGGAAACCTCGCAAAGTAAAGGCACTTGCAAATGAGCACGGTGTCCAGGAGTTCCGGTCCCACGTCTCTCGTGATGGCTACAGGTCTCAGCTTTACTGGGATCATGTGTCAGCCTCGGAGACGTCTGGAAGTGCGTGTCCTTTTGTCACAGATTCTTCGGGATCCGGCGGGAGCCTCGAAAGTGCAGAGTGGCAAGATGCTTCTTTGGTGCCTGTTTGAACAGGGGAGTCACTCCTTTACCCCAAGAGAGATCCTTCCGTCTTCTAGTCAAAATAGAATGTCGAAGTTCCAAGACATATGTTGCAGAGTTTCTTCCAGGGTAATCTAAAGTACTAGGGACTGGGTTCCTATACTTATACTAAGTTTAAGGGATGGGCTAACTCTTAGGTCCCACCTATGAGAGGACCTGGGGAGAGGGTAGTTACACCCCCTTCTCCTTTGTCCAGTTTCGTGCCAGAGCTGGGGCTGAGTGCCCCAACAACCGGTTTGAACTGGGGTATGCACAAGGACACCTTGTGTGCCCCAGGCACTGTCTGATAAGCATTCAATGAATGCACCCATCCTGCCCCAATACACTAAAGCATGTCTGGGGATGTGGTTACACCTCCCTGGACAGGAAACCTATTTTCCAGGCCTCCCCTGCCGGAGTTTTGTCCAGCAGCAGGAGGTCAGACTCGTGTCTGTGGCAACAGCATCCATTTTGTGATGCTGGGGCTCTTTAAAACTATTAGCGGGTAAGTAAGTGTGTACATGACTTCTCCCTCTAGAAGGGTGGAAATCTACCCCCGCCGCCTTGAGGATTCCAAAGCGTTTGACACCAAACACAACCTGTTTTGATGCAGCCATTCCAAAGTTAGCATTTACAGCGAGGTTATAATGCACTTGAGTATATGGTATGGCTGTATCACAGAACAGCTATAAGGAATGGATTCCAAAAGCTGTAGAGGGGCTCAGCTCATGCTTGGGCACCCTCTAACACAAAACCAAGCACTCTGCCTTCAGGATTGTCAAGGCCTGCCATAAGAGTGACTTATAGGTTTATGTGTGTCTGTATATATAGGTAGATACAGGTATACTATATCTTAGTAAGGGGTACAAGTACCACCTTACCCAGTGAAGAACTTGGTAATTTTCACTCAGGGAATACTTACTAATATAACAAGAACTTGGCACAAGACTCTGAAAATATGAAAAGACATCTTTATTAAACACAATTAAGTGAGGCTACGTCACCCAACTGCCTTAGCAATTGAATGAGGCAGTCTGCTGAATGGTTTCAGCACAGACCTTTTATACCATTTATTATGCCCTAGGCACACATTTTCTCTTTGAAGTACATTATTGTTGGTCACTCCCAGGACGTGCACACAAAGCACTGTATGATGACAAACCCACTTTTCAGTTTGTCCAGCCCAAAATTAATCATCAAACAAACCCATAATAAACATTCTTCTTTAGACAAGCTGGACAAGACCCATAATGAAAAGGCCTGCAGCCCACATCATAAATAGACCATAAAGAAGGAACAGAAACAGATAGGAGCAAGATAAAGGGGTGTGCGTGTACAATATACATTGCAATGTCCTACTCTTTGATCTCTATCTGACCAGCTGCCTAACAAGGAACTGGCTCAACGAGGTCAGCCTCGGGCAAGGGAGTCAGCTTTCGCCAGGTCATGCAGGAGTCAGCACAAACCCATGCTAAGGTTATGTCCTTAAATACTTGTTCTGCCACAGTGAGGGCCTACTGTAAGGGCAATCCACAAAATGGCTGCCGTTCACAAAATGGAAGCCAAGGGTTCAGTACGAAAATTACGATTTCGAGGTGAAATCGTTACTGGAATATGACGAAAATGCTTGTACATAGTGTACTAGCCATTCTCAGTCTTTTGATATAAAAATCGTCATGCTACGACAAAGTTTATTACACGAGTCCAGAATTTTCAGTACCACAGACGCTCCTTTTGCCCTTACATAGGCAATAACCTATACTCACGCTAGTCTGAGTCCAGGTCTATATTTATCAAAACATCAAGATGTTGCTGAAGCATAATCCTATTACTTAGCGACTCTCTCGGGACAGGTCTCCTTACACACGCAGTAGCACAAAGGCCATATATGGCAGGACCAACAATTAGTGATGTTCACTACTAACTGGTGTCGATGCAGAAACTGTACAAATGGAATTATCAGTAAACTCTGACCTCCTAACTAGTCCATGTTCAGGTAAAATCTGGAAAGAATGCAAAGAAGTAGAAGTAGGAAGAGACATAGGTTGGGAGGTGGGTACAGATGTGAATTGGGCAGCAAAAACAATCCCACCCATAAAAGACAATGCCATGTTTAAAAAACACTAGAAAACACGTCATTAAGAACATATAGACAAAGTAGTGACTGTTATTACAAATGAAATCATAATTTTTCACAACCCTAAGCAAAAGGTAAATCCTAAAATTATTTAGTAACATTGTAGGTTTTCCAATGCATTTTCTGTAAATTATTATATGTTCAAGTGAAACAGTGGTGAGCCTCATTAATGCTCTGAGGTGAAAAGGGGATACTCTTCCACAGGAAATGGACGTTATTCTGCTTTTACTAAACAGAATACTACTTAAAAATAATGCCAGTTGAATAATAAAATCATTCTCCTAACACTTAGTCTATACAATCACACGGAAACCTCTTGGGAAACCAACTATGCCCAGAGTCTGTTCAAAAAGCCTCTCTGGCAGACTTCTATTGTCCAATCAAGTCTGCTCCCGTTGTTGCATGGGCCTTTGGATTCGGGCCTCCCATGCTCTTGATGTTCAGTATCTGTTGGAGCGCCCTCCTGGCAAACACTCATAGCTCATTCACAAAGTCTCAATGTCTCAAGGCAGTGCACCGTATCTCTCCTCTGCGGCAGACACTACAGATATTGTGCGCTTCATTGGTCAATGGGCACAGATCATCTCGTGCAGACCCGGGACCATTCTCAGACTCCAACACACATCATTCAGTGTCAGAGGACGCTCAGGCCGCTCTTTCATGGGCACCAGAATGGAGTGCCTTTTGCCACTCTTGGATCCTCCGGTGCACTGCACTACTGTTGAAGCAAAGGGAAAAAAGGGTGCGTGTGTGGCCAAAAACTCAGGCCAAGGGGCTCAAGGGACTGCACACTGTCAGAGGTTAACCAGCACATAACAGGCGCTCTTTTGCACTGCTCAGGGGACTGCACACTGTCAGAGGTTAACCAGCACATAACAGGCACTCTTTTGCACTGAAATCTCAAGGGACTGTGGCAAAACCAGCTCCTTCTTCTTTTCTGATGTTGAACGCCTTCTGATGAAGCAAGTGCGATGCTTTAAACAGTTCATTGTACAACAAGGGGACTGCAAACAGGTGGCCTGCGATCTTCAAAGGAGTGGCCACACGCCATGGGACAATTCTGCGTTGAAATACACTGTCATTCTTAAAGGCAATACAAAAACAAAGGCAATAGGCAAAACAGTGCCTCTAGGCTCTTCAATTGGGTTTCCGTGTGAGAGCATATCTTTCATCATCATAGCGACATGGGAATTCTATCTGAATGGATGTCCTCACACATAGTGGCATCGTCTAGTTGGGTAAACACATTTTATCTCAATTATTACATATAAGTGTTCCTAAAATCCTCATCTAGAACATCTCAAAAGCGGGATCACATACATATTATCATAATAATTGTTCATCAGGTGGGACTATGTAATACAAAAGCTAATTATCAAGATGTGGAAACAAAAGACAAGAACTAGAGAGTCCTGGTATTTCCATTATTTAAAATACATCTGGTTCATTAAAATTAAAGCAGCAGAAAAAGGAACTAAAAACCAAATTAGAATAGGCATTGAATTTGTCATATTAAAAAAACGTAATGTGTCTCCTATTGAGGTGGAAAGCTTATCTTACTATAGCATTGAGTCAGTTAATCAGTCCTAACAGTCCTAACAGTCAGACTGGAAAAACATCAGAATAGGCCTAAAGAAAATTCTTAGAAACCAGTCTAGTTATGCAACAGGGAATTATACATAAAATGGGGGTCCATGGTACATTACTGCAACCTGAAAGTGCGAACCTGAACAATACACTGATAATAATAAAAGCTGACTGGTGAAAGGAATACGGAAAAGAGAATAGGACACAGCTAAAAATCCCCAATAACTAGGCCTGATGTGCTTGGGTGATAGTCAGGCATGTGACAAAAAATGAAACCTGGTTTCTTTTACGGTCCAGAGCCATAGGAAGGCCACTTAGGAAGCAGAATAAAACTGACTAATGTGATATAGAAATTAGGTCACTATGTACAAGAGTCACAAATCTATGATTTATCCTTACTTCCAATCAGGATATATAATTTTAGGACTGCCTGTTCCTTACAGAAAAGGAAGTATCGTGACTACAAATGACACAATTTGCTGTTTATTTTTCTTCAATACTTATAGCCAAATTTGACATACACTGGTGAAGTGTTGTCTGTCTGGTTCACAATATGTAAAGAAATCATATCTGTGAATTTTAGTATCAGCGAAAATTTTACCCAACTGTTGACAGCGACACGTATCATCATACATGTCCCTCACAACAACACGGGTGACTTTGTAATAATTTCTTAAGCGGCAATATACAACATAAAACATGCAAAAACGCACAAAACGGACGTCAAGCCATCAGATATACTCGCTGTAAAACGATAGCATATATAAATGAGCGGTGACGCATAATACCGTGTAAGGATACCCTCCTGTTTGACAGTAGATCACCAATAGTTGATATCTGCTGTCAAATACAACTTTTGGACACATAGAACCAGCAAGACCAATTCATGATAGAACAAAATACACAAACATGAAAAACGCATGGACATTTCTTTTCAAAGGAGTTGCGCAAAAAACCCATCTCATTTCAACCAACCAAACTCACATGTCTTGAGCCCCCAGAGCAATCCATGAATGATCTGTGAGCAGAAACGAAAAGGAAGAAAAAAAATACACAGCACACAAAAGAGAGACATATACAATATGTATGCTGGGCCGCCCGGATCTCCCCCTGCCTCCCACGCTTGACCCAGGGACACAGAACCACCGCCGGACGCCCAGAGGTTCCCGCCGCTGCCTCCCTGCGGCCCCGCCCACCACCAGCCCATTGGCCGCCCCGCTCCCGCCACCCAGCTGACCCGCCCACCCGGCTCCTTACTTAAGGGGTCCTGCGGGGTCAGCCAGGGAGTGACCACTGCGCCTTTAACTAGGCCGGGTCACCCCCTTGCTTCCCACGCCTGCCGTCGCCTGCCTCCTGCTTGCTGCTGCTGCTGAACGACCCAGCCGCCGCTGGGCCGCCCGGATCTCCCCCTGAGTCCCACGCTTGACCCAGGGACACAGAACCACCACCGGACGCCCAGAGGTTCCCGCCGCTGCCTCCCTGCGGCCCCGCCCACCACCAGCCCATTGGCCGCCCCGCTCCCGCCCCCCAGCTGACCCGCCCACCCGGCTCCTTACTTAAGGGGTCCTGCGGGGTCAGCCAGGGAGTGACCACTGCGCCTTTAACTAGGCCGGGTCACCCCCTTGCTTCCCACGCCTGCCGTCGCCTGCCTCCTGCTTGCTGCTGCTGCTGAACGACCCAGCCGCCGCTGGGCCGCCCGGATCTCCCCCTGCCTCCCACGCTTGACCCAGGGACACAGAACCACCGCCGGACGCCCAGAGGTTCCCGCCGCTGCCTCCCTGCGGCCCCGCCCACCACCAGCCCATTGGCCGCCCCGCTCCCGCCACCCAGCTGACCCGCCCACCCGGCTCCTTACTTATGACGCCCCCAGAGCGCACCGAATGAGCGCCGAAGGTGCGCCAAAGGTAAGCCCCTCTGCGCCCGTCCGCGTCTGGACCGCGCCCAGTGCCAGGACCCCTGGCCCCCACCGACGGAAGCCGACCCGACGGAAGCCGACCCGACAGACCTACGACACCACCGACCTCATCGCTCCCAACACCGGCCGAACCCCGGGATGCTACCGAGCCACACCGAGACGCACCCACGGACCCTTCAGCTGCCACTCCTGCAAGTTTGCCTGCAACCGGACCCACCCCACACCAGCACCCACCAAGCCGACCTCCAGCAGCACCCACCTGAAGTGCATCCTGCTCAACACCCGCTCCGTCCACAGACACGCCGTCGAGCTCTGGAACCTGCTCGACACCACAGGCCCAGACGTCGCCTTCCTCACGGAAACCTGGATGAACGCCTCCTCAGCACCAGACATCGCCATCGCCATCCCAGATGGCTACAAGATCATCCGGAGGGACCGCGTCAACCAGACAGGAGGAGGCATCGCCATCATCCACAGGAACACCATCCGCATCACGACCAACACCGACGACACCCTCGCACCCGCCGAACACCTGCACTTCCAGATCCACGTCAACCCCAAGACCACCCTCAGAGGCACCCTCATCTACAGACCCCCGGGACCACGCACACAATTCAGCGAGGACATCGCCGACTTCATCAGCCCACACGCCCTCCCCTCCGCCGACTACATCCTCCTCGGGGACCTCAACTTCCACCTGGAGAACAACAACGACCGCAACACCACCACCCTGCTGGACAACCTCGCCAACCTCGGACTCAAGCAACTGGTAGACACCCCCACCCACTACGCCGGACACACTCTCGACCCGATCTTCTCTTCCAGCAAAGACATCGCCTTCAGCCACGCCACAGGGCTCCACTGGACGGACCACAGCTGCGTCCACTTCAGCTTCAGGAGGACCACGCTCCACCATCACCATCAACAGGCTCCCCGCAGAAGCTGGAACAAGATCACTGCAGACCAGCTCGCTACTGCCCTGAACAAGAACCCTCCCACCAGCACAACAAACCCCAGCCAAGCAGCCACCAACCTCACGAAATGGATCAGCGACTGCGCAGATGACCTCGCCCCGCTGAAGACCCCGCCGAGCAGACCCGGCAGCAAGAAAGCCCCATGGTTTAACGACGACCTCAAGAGCTCCAAGAAGAACTGCAGAGCACTCGAGAAAACCTGGCGCAGAGACCCAACACCGGACAACATGACTGCCCTCAAGCTCGCCACCCGAAAACACCACCAGCTGATCCGCGCCACCAAGAAAACCGCTTTCAAGGAACGACTGGACAGCAACGCACACAACAGCAAGGAACTCTTCAACATCGTGAAAGAGTTCTCCAACCCCAACGCCGGAAACAACGACATCACCCCTTCGCAAGACCTCTGCAACTCCCTCGCCTCCTACTTCCACAACAAGATCGCGGACATACACAACAGCTTCAGCACTCAACCGACGCACGCCACGACCGAACCACCGCCCCCCACCACCACCCTCCGCGCCTGGACCCCGATCAGCACCGAAGACACCATCCGCACGATGAACTCCATCCACTCCGGATCTCCGACAGACCCCTGCCCTCACCACGTCTTCAACAAGGCCGACGCTGTCATCGCACCCCACCTGCGGGACATCATCAACACGTCCTTCGACATCGCCACCTTCCCGGAGAGCTGGAAGCACGCGGAACTCAGCGCTCTACTCAAGAAACCATCAGCAGACCCAACCGACCTCAAGAACTACCGCCCCATCTCGCTGCTCCCGTTTCCAGCCAAAGTCATCGAGAAGACCGTCAACAAGCAACTGGCCGCCTTCCTCGAGAGGAACGGTTCCCTCGACCTCTCGCAGTCGGGCTTCCGGGCCAACCACAGCACCGAGACCGCCCTGATCGCAGCCACCGATGACATCCGAGCCCTGCTCGACAACGGAGAAACAGCAGCCCTCATCCTCCTGGACCTTCGACACTGTCTGCCACCGTACCCTAGTACAGCGCCTCAGCTACGTCGGAATCCACGAAAAGGCACTGGAGTGGATCACCTCCTTCCTCGCCGGAAGGACACAGAGAGTCCGCCTCCCCCCGTTCAGATTGGAAGCCACCGAAGTCATCTGCGGCGTTCCTCAAGGCTCCTCGCTCAGCCCAACACTCTTCAATGTCTACATGAGCCCCCTCGCAGCCATCGCACGCCAGCACAACCTGAACATCATCTCCTACGCCGACGACACCCAGCTGATCCTCTCCCTCACTAACGACCCCGCCAGAGCCAACCTACACGAAGGGATGACAGACGTAGCCAAATGGATGTCGCTGAGCCGCCTGAAACTGAACTCGGATAAGACGGAAGTCCTCATCCTGGGATCCTCACCCTCCGCCTGGGACGACTCCTGGTGGCCCCCCGCCCTGGGCAGCGCACCCAAACCAACAGACCACGCACGCAACCTGGGCTTCATCCTGGACTCCTCCCTTTCCATGACCAGACAAGTCAACGCCGTATCCTCGTCATGCTTCAACATCCTGCGCATGCTACGAAAGATCTTCCGATGGATCCCCACCGAGACCAGGAAGACGGTCACCCAGGCCCTCGTCACCAGCCGTCTGGTCTACGGCAACTCCCTCTACGCTGGAACCACCGCCAAACTCCAGAAGAGACTCCAGCGGATCCAGAACACCTCAGCACGACTCATCCTGGACATCCCCCGCCGCAGCCACATCTCCGGACACCTGAGAGACCTGCACTGGCTCCCGGTCAACAAGAGAATCACCTTCCGGCTCCTCACCCACGCACACAAAGCCCTACACAACCAAGGACCAGGATACCTCAACAGCCGCCAGCTTCGATCGACCAGCCACGCCCTCGCCGCCGTCCCCCGCATCCGAAGAGCCACCACAGGAGGAAGGTCCTTCTCCTACCTGGCTGCCAAGACTTGGAACTCCCTTCCGACCCACCTCCGCCTGACCCAGGACCACCTCGCCTTCAGGAAGCAGCTCAAGACCTGGCTGTTCGAGCAGTAGCGTACCCCCCCCAGCGCCTTGAGACCCTCCGGGTGAGTAGTGCGCTATATAAATGATATGATTGATTGATTGATTGATTGAGATAATACATATAATAAACAGACATCAATTGTAACTTTTAAGCAGAAGACAAAACATGATACACATTAACAAACACAAAAATAAATTTCCATTACTTAACTGTTACCATCTTGTCAGTCACCTTGCAACATGAAGCCTTTTTAACTTTTAGAGGTAAAATCCTTTTCCTGACACCTAAAATTAGCCTTGTGCCACAATCTCCATGATAAAAAAAAAAAACTTCTTACTTGGCAAATCGTTCTTACTTATTAATGTAGGCGTCAAAATTTTAGTAAAAGGCTGCATCCTATTTTTTGTCAAAAACTTAATGCAACACTTCGTTTTCTGTCAAATTAAAAACGACTAGCAGACATTATTTTTTTAGAGCAGAAATACAAATGTCATGATGTTGGGACTTTTAAAGAAACCTTTCAAGAAACCTTTTTTTATATTTCCCTTTGGAATTAAGTCTTTAACTTTAAACCAGAAATTCCACCTTTCAGAGGCCTGTTTAGCAAGGTTATTCTGCATTTCACAGAGATAAGGCTTGAATTTAAAAGGTCACAATGTCAACATGACAAAGATAGAAGGCCTACTACATTTACTGTGAAGGGTTCACACATACCAGTTTTTAGAACAAATGCTTGCTACCACCCTATACAATGGTACTCATTTTAAACACCTAACGTCTAAATGGGCCCCGCTAAAGTTAGAACCTTCAATCCTGATATTAAACACAAAGTTCTGCACCGGGCACATTGGCTCTCCGAGCTATGAAAAACAATCTCAATAACAACCCGCAAGTTTGTATTATACCCAAATGTATGCATTTACTGAAGCCAGAGACACTTTCACTATGGTAAATGACAAGAATCTGTATTAAAAACCCATTTACCTCAATTTCGACTTTTATCTTTGGGGCACTTAAAAATAAATATCCTATAATTGTTTTACATATTAATCATCCTCAGGATGTTCTTTACACGTTACAGATATTTGACATTATTCATATCTCATGTAAATCCTTGGAAAAATGAGTTTTTTTTACGCCTGCGCCAAGTGAAAACCAACATGCAAATTACCTAATTACCCCTTAACACATAACTTAAATCAAATTTTAATACTAGGAGGTCATAGTATGAGTATTAAGCTTTATAAATATCAAAAAACGATTTTAAAAAGCATTTATTTTTTTCTCAAATAAATTTTCCATAATTAATAATTTTTCGTTCAATGAAACCAATTATCTGTTTTTATAACTCCACATATAAAGATAAGCTGCATCCCTTTCCTATCATTTTTAGATGCATTCATTTATGCGCTTACGCACAAAAAGCCTAACTTAAAACATGACATTTGTTCGTGCCATTTTTAAAAGGCAATCAGTATTTAGCAAAAGAACCAAAAATATACTTTAAAAAAATTGCTTAAAGAGAAGAAAACCCCATTTGGAATGTCTTCCAGTGATACAAAGTGATGAACCTTATTTTTGTAACCCTCTAAAACACTATTCTGAAATGAAAAAAATCCAACTGTGCTAAGTCCTGGGCTAAATAAACATTCCAATGCTATTTATGGCCTTCGAAAAACAACATCTGCTGCCTTAAGGCAGGAAAGGCTGAAACCTGAAAGAGTGCTGAAACCTGAGCACGCTTTCAGTTTTACTGAAAACAGGCATTTCAAGTTTTTAAAAATGCGCGTGCAAAAAGATGCATTTAAATCTAGCAAGAAAAATTTACTTTAGCTGAAGTGTTTGCCTTTAAAAAACGCTACAAATTCGTTTTGCTACCAAAGGCACAATTATTTTTGAGGCCCTTCATATTCCTAGTGAATGTGAATTTTAACTTATCTATTTTAAGCATTTAACAGTTTGCACATATGCGTTTTTGCTTAGTCTGTAAATTAAATAGCAACACATAGCGATTTTTTGCATGTGACATAGAAAATTGCTGGAGTGTTATTTAATTTCTACTTAATATTAATTAATCTGACATTTTACTTAACAGACTGAAAACATCAAGAAACCTACAAACACATTGAGCTTATTGCAGACATAAAGAGAAAAGATAAACACTCAGGACACACAATACAGCGCTGTAGCTATTACTGAAGTTACACTAATGAGAAAAACCACATAGACATTATAAACACACATTGAACCCACAAATCGACACTCAGGACGAAAATAAAGCCATTTGTAAATACTAGCTAAGTCATATTTACAAGAAACACGTCTCAATAGGGTTCCAAAAGACTGCAAAAAACATAGCCCAACAGACTGCTGTATGTGCACGAAGCCACAATACACTTAATTCACCAGCTTTGGCTGGCAGAACACCAAAAATCGTTCTGCATATCTCCATTCAATAAAACTGCGCAGAACAAAGGATCCTTGTTTTGTATTATGTCATATTTTAATTCCCTGGGGATACAAAATCACCAAGGAAGAAATATGTTTTTTTTAAAAATCTAAACCTATTTAGATCTTTAGGGGAAGCCGGCTAATCCAAACGTATACAAAGTTGGCCAACACAAATCTCCAAATTCGCTAAGATCAGTCATCTTATAGCTCACTAATCTAGCTTCAAACTTCAAGGGGCTATCTCTATCGATACACTCGTAAATATACAAGACCCTCGGTTTTTGAAAATTGCAATATTCAAATAAAACTAAGGACAAATCAAACTAAGAACCAATCAAAATCAAAGAATCAAAAAACAAAGGACTGGGAGCGACCCACTTATACTTAACTCTTACTTTTACTAATCAAAATATTATCCAGATTCTAACTGTCAAGTTCTACATGACCTAATGGTCTTTTTAAGAATACTCACGCCAAAAAAAGGTTATCAGTCAGGAGTGACATCATGTGGAGGATCAAAAATCAGGAAGGTCAGAAATATACTGGGCTGCAGAATCAAAGAATCTCCAGAATCCCCGTGCACAGAGTACCTTCTTAGTAGAATCTTGCTCTGTCCTCAGTTCATTTCAGTCTCCTGGCATGATCACTCCCACAGAAAGTCACTTTTCTGATGATTCCCGCGTTAGGGCGCCAACTGAAGAACTTGGTAATTTTCGCTCAGGGAATACTTACTAATATAACAAGAACTTGGCACAAGACTCTGCAAATATGAAAAAGACATCTTTATTAAACACAATTAAGTGAGGCTACGTCACCCAACTGCCTTAGCAATTGAATGAGGCAGTATGCTGAATGGTTTCAGCACAGACCTTTTATACCATTTATTATGCCCTAGGCACACATTTTCTCTTTGAAGTACATTATTGTTGGTCACTCCCAGGACGTGCACACAAAGCACTGTATGATGAGAAACCCACTTTTCAGTTTGTCCAGCCCAAAATTAATCATCAAACAAACCCATAATAAACATTCTTCTTTAGACAAGCTGGACAAGACCCATAATGAAAAGGCCCGCAGCCCACATCATAAATAGACCATAAAGAAGGAACAGAAACAGATAGGAGCAAGATAAAGGGGTGTGTGTGTGTTCCATAAACATTGCACTGTCCTGCTCTTTGATCTCTATCTGACCAGCTGCCTAACAAGGAACTGGCTCAACGAGGTCAGCCTCGGGCAAAGGAGTCAGCTTTCGCCAGGTCATGCAGGAGTCAGCACAAACCCATGCTAAGGTTATGTCCTTAAATACTTGTTCTGCAACAGTGAGGGCCTACTGTAAGGGCAATCCACAAAATGGCTGCCGTTCACAAAATGGAAGCCAAGGGTTCAGTACGAGAATGACGATTTCGAGGTGAAATCGTTACTGGAATATGACGAAAATGCTTGTACATAGTGAACTAGCCATTCTCGGTCTTTTGATATAAAAATCGTCATGCTACGACAAAGTTTATTACACGAGTCCAGAATTTTCAGTACCACACCAGGCTGCAGTAGAAGGCCTGTGGTGCCATTTTGGAAGGCTTCCCAGGGGTGGCATAATACATGATTCAGCCCCTGGTAGGCCTCTGGGGTACCTATGCCCTTGGTACCTAAGGTACCATATACTAGGGACTCACAAGGGTAACCCAGTAACCAATCTGGAGTGTACTTAGTGTACATGCAATCAGTTAAGAGAGGAAGCAGCTAGGCTGGGGTCCTGGTTAGCAGGGCCACAGCCAGACTAAAGTCGATAAATCAGTGAAACACAGCACAAAGTGGGGGTAACCATAGTAAGCAGATCCTACTCTCCTACACAACTCCCCCCCCCCCAAAACAGGGACATTAAACTAATCTTGACCAGTTGAGTCTTCATGTTCTAAGTGGAAATATCTGGAGAGTCTATCTGCATTGTCATGGTTACTCCCGGGTCTATGTTCCACTGTATAGTCCATCCCCTGGACCACCTTAAAAGTTTGGGGTTTTCACCCTTCATCTTTTTTAGCCATAAGAGGGTCTTATGGTCAGTATGAACAGTGAAGTGAGTGCCAAACTAGTATAGCCTAAGCTTCTTCAGAGCCCAAACCAAAGCAAAGGCCTCCCTCTCAATAGCTGACCAACATTTCTCTCTAGGGGTCAGCCTTCTGCTAATAAAAGCTACTGACTGGTCCTGACTTTCATCATTCAATTTTGACAGCACAGCCCCTACCCCCAACTCGGATGCATCTGTTTGGACAATGAATTCCTTGGAGTAGTTAGGACTTTGCAGAATTGGTGCAGTCCACATGGCCTGCTTCTGGTCATCAAATGCCTTTTGACAGCTGACTGTCCACTGAACTTTCTTAGACATTCTTTTAGAGGTTAAGTCATTCAGGGGTGTCACAATGGATCTATACCCCTTGACAAATCCTCTATAGTACCCACTCAGGCCCAAGAAAGCTCTGACCTGAGTGTGGGTAGTTGGAGCAACCCGGTCCATTGTGGTCTGGATTTTGCTCTGCAATGGTTGAACCTGGCCTCCACCTACACGGTGGCCCAGGTACACAACCTGACTCTGCCCTATCTGACACTTAGTAGCCTTGATAGTTAGGCCTGCCTTTTGCAGGGCTGCCCCAACATTTCTTAGGTGGACCAGGTGATCCTCCCAGGTGGAGCTAAAGACAGCAATAAACTCAACTCAAAATATACTTTATTCGGTGTGCTGTGCAAAACCATGAAAGCAGTTAGGTGAAAAACATATTTAAAAATCATCACAGATCCTTATAGAATGTTAACGTAAGAAGAGTGTGATTAGCCAACAATTGCATAAATAGATGACTGATTGTTCCTAAAGAAGGTAATTTGTGCAAATTGCACATTAAAATACAATTCCATTCTATATTTCTCAATGTGCAAATCACGCCAAGTTCAAAGAGAGATTGTTTACGTTCTCGTACAGGAGAAATACAAAGTGAAAACATCTCCCCCGAGAGATTAATCATAAATGATGGAAAATTTCTTTAGCTTGTTAAGTATGGTGGTGGTGGTATTAAACACGTTAAAACAGGAATCACTTATGTTTCATACAATTTCTAGACATAAAGATGCAAAAAGCCCATCAATGAGAAAGACAAAGAAATGGCTCATTTGGTACAGTCCAGATAGTCCCATTTTTAGTTCTGCGGCAGTTATTATATGCTGGCCTATTCTACAAGTTCTTTCTATGCCGAATGCAACATTTTAAGAACCTTGCAATGCAGATGGCAATTAACTCTTTTTCCAAGAGCTGGAGGGTCATGAGAGCGGGGCGACATTGGCGAAGGCCCAAGAATTTTAAAATCGGGATCAGCCATCGCCTTCTTGGTTCTATATAAAATTTGCAAAAAAGAATCACATGTAGAAGAGTTTGTGAGGAGAAATCGTCACACGGGCAGCAGATGAGTTGCTTGGACCAGTCATTTTGGGTAGGGAAAGTTACAAGTCGGTGAAAGATGTTAAGTCTAAATCGGGTCAACAAAAATATGTCGAAACATGTAAGTTGCAGAGTTAGATAAGGCTGGATGGTGTAAGTGGACTGAATAATTAAGGAATGCTGGACCGAGGTTTTTTTTGCCTCGGCAGTCAGACGTAGGTCTGCTAAATGTGCTAAGCATAGACTCTTTAATGACTTTCTCGATTTCCCTATTAGATCTTGTGGATTATGGAAAGAGCTTTCCAGTTCTATGTCTATCAAAAACTTCCTGACGTAATCCAGCCATCGGATCTTAGTGACTCGTTCTGATTTAAGACAATCTGTCACAATGGCTTGTGTTAGAGTTAATTTGTCAGACGTCCAGAGATGATGCCAAAGCAAGACTGGTTGCACCTGTATGATGTCTGAGATATAGGGTACACCCAGTTCTAGATGACAGCTGTAAGTGGACATACTTGGTGGAACGGCTAATAGAAATCTGAGGAAGTTGTTTTCTACCTTTTGGATGGAATCAATGTGAGTGTAGCCCCAGATCCCTGCGCCGTATATAGCTGTACTAACGCATTTAGCGTTGTAAATGTGCAACATCTCTGTGGCAGGTCTTTTCCCAAGCCTCTGAGTAAATTCTACTAAGGCCATAGTAGCTTTTAGAAACTGAAGTTTTCGGTTCTCCACTGCCCTTTTCCAGGAGCCCTTCTCGTCTATAACCACACCCAGATAAGGATAAGTGGGAGTGTGGTCGATCCTGGAATTGTTAAGGAAGATTTCATTTCCCTTACTCAATTTTTTGCCAGATCTCATAACAAATGTATTTTTTACATAAATTTTTAAGTCCAGATGTGTCATGAAATTGTTATAACGATTTAAAGAGTGCTGCAGTTCCTGTGGGGTGCGTGCGATAATAACTGCATCGTCCGCGTATAGTAGAGCGGCAATAGGGCGGTTCTTAACAAGGGGTAGGTCCTGGCTCCCTTCCAGCATTGCTGATTCAAGACCGTTTGTGTACAATGTAAAAAGGAAAGGAGCCAGGACGCAGCCCTTTCTGACTCCCCGCTCAACCTTGAAGGATGCAGATAGCGGACCCCCAGTCCATATCTCACTCTGGCTTTGGCATTTGAGTAGATTTCTCGGAGGTAGTTGACAAGAAGGGGGTCGATTCCCATTTGCTTTAAGATGTCCCATAGTTTCACATGGCTCACGCAGTCGAAGGCCGCCGATAAATCTACATAAGCCATGTGTAACCTGCCGCCCTTAATATCAACGTATTTGCCTCTAAGTAAAGATGCATTTAAAACCTGCTCGACTGTTCCGTAGCCATCTCTGAAACCGTACTGGAGGTCTGATATGACATTATGTTCCTCTGCCCAGCATTGCAAGCGATCGAGCAATATTCGACCCACCACCTTTCCCAGTGAATCTAGCAAGTAGATCGGGCGATAGCATGGTGGACTATTACGGTCTCCCTTTTTGAAGATCGGTACCAAAATTGATTCCGACCAGGAATCCAGGAGGCCCACCTTACCAGTAGCTTCCAGTACCCTTAGTAACAATGGGGCCCAAAGATCCATGTTGTGTTTATAAAAATCCACGGGCACCCCGTCAGGGCCTGGGGCCTTTCCTCCTTTGCTGGCATGCAAGGCCAGATCTACCTCAGCAAGGGTAAAGTTCAAAGATGGAATATTTTGGGTTTCACTTGTATTTCCATAACCAGCAATGCCCTGATTTCTAGTTGGATCCTCCGTTAGGGCAAACATCTGCGAGAAGTGGTTTATCCAATTGGTTTCAGTGATCGCAACTTCAATTTTGTTGCACTCTCTAGAGCCCGACAGGAAAGACAAATTAATCACTTCCCAGAACACAGTACTATTTTTGATTTTGCATGCACTGTGTAGAGCAGCCCAATGTTCCGCCCTTAGTTCAGTCTTCAGTGTTCGGTAGAGGCGCTGACGCTGCAATGCCGTGTCGTCCTCAAGGCAATGGCCCCAAAGCCACAGGCTATGTATGCTTCATGTCTGCCGCATACTAAATGTCCTGGGCCTGTCACTCACTGCTGGATATGTAGTTGCTACACCCTCCCTCTTTTCCTCCACTTGTGGCTGTTTGCCTACTGCAACCTCTGGGCCGGGGACCTCACAGGGTCTTGTGTAGTGCAGGAAAATGGCGGCCGCGATGCAGCAGGGGCCCCCTCTAGCGATGCTGCGGCCTCTACCCTCAATTGCTACTCATTGTGACCATTCGGGCTATGCACTTCCACTTCCTTGTGAGCCAAAGCGGGTTCCTCCCAACCCAAGTTCCAGGGAGTGGCTCAGCATATCGTGGGGCTGTGCAGGGCTGACCGAAGCTCCTCCACCAGAGGCCCGAGTTTGCCACTCGGGTCCCTCTTCACTCTGCGGGTGGGGGGGGGAGATCACCAGTGTCCGCGGTGTGTTCCGGGCAATTCCACAGCCTTCCGTGCGGGAGAGAGAGGGGCTCGTCTCCGCTACCGCCGGTGCCTCGTGAACGCGCACGACGCCCAGATCGGCCGACAGCCTCCAGGCCCAGTTCCGCCGTCAATGAGCGGCCGCACTGACTTCACTGAATCCTAAATCCAATGACGCTGCCTCGGGCTCAGTGCAGGCGGCCCGCGCGTCCTCCAGGCCGCCCGGCGGGTGCCCTCACTGTAGAGGCTGGCCTCGGCGGCACCTGAAGCAGGCTGTCCCTGATGTGGGCCTCCGCCTCAGCATGAGCCACGCGGGCCCGCCGGTTGTCCCTTCGCTTGCCGCTGCTGCCGGTGCCTGGCGTCTACAGCCCCCGACCTCGGGCGCCGAGTATACCGACGCCAATGGGGGATGCTCCGGGTCCGGAATCAGCAGTCTCGACCCCTTCAGAAGCGATAAGAAGCTATAATCGGCGGGCGGCGAGGGGGCACTCTAAGGATTACATTCTACCTCGCCGCCAGCTATCCTCCGAATCACAGAAGAAGTGACAATCATTTCCTCCTTTGCTGACATGCAAGGCCAGATCTACCTCAGCAAGGGTAAAGTTCAAAGATGGAATATTTTGGGTTTCACTTGTATTTCCATAACCAGCAATGCCCTGATTTCTAGTTGGATCCTCCGTTAGGGCAAACATCTGCGAGAAGTGGTTTATCCAATTGGTTTCAGTGATCGCAACTTCAATTTTGTTGCACTCTCTAGAGCCCGACAGGAAAGACGAATTAATCACTTCCCAAAACGCAGTACTATTTATGATTTTGCATGCACTGTGTAGAGCAGCCCAATTAGTTCAGTCTTCCTTTGGCGGAGCAATAAGTTATAGATTTTCCTTAGTTGGGAAACCTCGGCCCTATCTCTGGGATCTCTTTTAAGGGCTGTTTTCAAAGCAGAATGAGCCTTGGAGCAAGATGAATTGAACCACCCAGTCTTAGAGTTCCTTATATTCTTTGGGGTGGCGGTTAACGACTCTTTCACACAGTTGGTTATTATTTTAAAGTTATTTACGATCTCCTGGGGGGACGAATATGCCGCCAAGCAGGTATTAACTGCTATTAGGGTGGTACTAACTACCTTCTTAGTTAATTTGTCAGGATCGGAACGGGCCCATTTTAATGTGTAACCATTTTGTCTGTTCATTTTTAAGTGGCACTCCTGGTAGAGGCTCGTTGGCTTTTGTGCACATTCTGCCAGGTGCATCGAGATGGAATTTGGAAAATGGTCACAATATGCACAATCATGCGTTAAGAAGTTGGTAATCAGATTGGACGCACCAAGCGCTATAAGGATGAAATCTATACAGCTAGAGGCTCCTCTACCATTGTAAGTTGGACTGAAATTAACAGCAGGGACTAGCAGTCATTTGCAAAGGCCAGTTGAAGAAGAGGAATTAGTTCATTCATCCATTCTCCTTTGGTGGTATGAGGGAAATGTGTGATGTTATTTTCTTGGGTGTCTAGGAAGCCACATGCTATGGTATTATTTCTCTCACAAAGTGGGAGATTAAAGTCGCCACCCCAGATGATTATTGAATTTTTACCACGAGGCTTATTTTTATATTCCAAAAGGAAGTCCCGGATTTCCTTTAATGTCTGCACGATTTTAGATTCCTGTAAATTGTTATAAAAATTAACAATCAGTATATGTGTTGGTTTATTTAGAATAACTGAAAGAATCTGATAGTTTTCCTGGTTCGTTAGAGTCATTATTTCTTTGGCCCCAATTAAATTTGAGATATAAATTATCAGGCCACCTTTCGCTCGCCATGAGGGTGATGTAAGTGCAGGGGAGAAGTAGGTCTTATATCCATTTATATGGTTTGGTAGTAACGCCCAAGTCTCCTGGAAGAAAGAATAGAGCAGTGAGCAACCCGAAATACCCTTGAGGGCTTGGGTGATTAAGTAGAGGGGTATAGGTGCCTTCAAGGGAATTCGTTTAAGTAACTATTAGTAATTCAAGTGTAACTTGGAAGGATGAATCAATAATCCTTATGCGAATTCAATTCCACAAAATGAGTCAACAATTTAAAAAAAACAATTCATCAAACTACAGAAAAGACTACATAAATAACAAACACAAGCAAAAAAGGTGTATAGAAAAAAATAGAATTTATCAAGTGGTAAAACAGTTAATTTCATATACAGATATGATTCATTCAAAATAGAATAGGTCTGCAGGTATACACCCAATATGTTAATTAGTAACTCAACAGAACCTAAAAACACCTATCCAAAAACAAAATGTATGACATAAAGTAAGGATGAGGTGGAGGTCGACGTTTCGGTCTCCTAGAAAGCACTTTGTGAGACCATCTTCAGGACTGATGTCAGTTAGGAGCTGTATATTGAAAAAGTGTAATCTGAAACAAAAATGTTGGCAGTTACAAAACAATATCTATTTTATGTTTTTTATCTATTACACCTTTGTGAGCAAGTTACACTTGAATTACTAATAGTTGCTTAAACGAATTCCCTTGAAGGCACCTATACCCCTCAAGTCTCCTGGAAGCACAACATGTCGTAACACCGCACAAATGTTAACCATCCCTCGTGGTTGATCTTTGAACGGAGACCAGCGATATTCCAAAACATTATATTAATCAGTGACCTTCTCTTGTTGTTATCAACTGCGGGAAGAGATAAGTTTGAGGATCTTCCTGCTCTGTCCATGTCGCTAGTTAGAGGAATGGGCTCAGTTACTGGTGTTGGGTTTATTATTTTTGGGATAAGCTGGACCCTTCTCTGTTCGTAAATTGGTGGAACGTTTTCCTGATCCTTTTCTGCATCGATCAAGGGGGGAAGGAGAGAATGAGACAAAGGTTTTCCTAGGTGTGGATGGACTGGAGACAAATCGCTATCTAAGGTCTGCTGGCCAGTTACTCTTTCGTACTCCAGATTGGAAGATTCTGTCAACAGAGTTGATTGTCAGTCTACTTCCTCCAATGGTGACAGAAGTTCGAATCTGTTTTGTGTGAGAATGGATCCGTTTGATTTTGAAATTGGATTAAGGACTGGCCTATAAAGAAACCAAGCGGAACAGACTGGATCATTGTAGGGATTGTGGCAATTTCCTCCTTCTGGGCCAATAGAAAGCAAGCCAACTTCGGAAAATTTAAATTAACAATGATACAGTCACCCTGTATGTTTTTTTGTGACATTCCTATCCAGCCTACTCTACGCACCATAAGGATTTGGTTTATGTTCCTAGGGTGGAAATGTTTATATTTTACTAACCAGTCCACCACTTTATTCCTGAGAGATAACCAAGACTCTGTCACTCCTTGTTTCAACGGCGGGACACCTATCAAAACCAAGACATAGGGACAGGAAGCAGGCGGAAAATTTAGAATGTCGGTGTTTGGCTGGGTCTTACTGCTAACCGTGTGGGCATTCGTGATGTTTTGGTCATGGTTGCCCATATTCTCCTTGCTACTAGTTGCCTTCCATCTACGGTCTTCTTTGGAGGGCGCATGTATTACTTGGTGAGATATCTCTGAGGTGACGGATCGATCCTCTTTTCTCAAGTGGTTGGAGTGATTCCTGGCTGATGGTTCGTGTTAATACCACTAGAACTCGTGTTAAGAGGTTCTAGTCTAGCTTTAATTGAATCAACATCCCCTTTCATTAGTGTCAACTTCTTCTCTATGCATGCGAATTTTTCTTTTATAAAAGAGGATAGGAGAGTAGTCATCTCTCCAAGTTTTTGATCTAAGATTGCTTTCATGAGACTTTCCATTTGATTCACTAGATTTTGTTGGATTGCTCTCGGATTCTCGTTTGGTGCGGCTACCTGATCAGCAAAGTTAGATTGAGTATCTCCTGGTTTTATTGCTGTTATTTTCTTTCCGACCCTAGCTGTCACTTTTCCTTCTGTAGCCAGTTTTCCTCCCTTCTGGACAGGTCCTGCTACTTGGTTTTTTGTTTTGTTAGTTTGCCCTCGAGTCTGGGGGCCTTTGTGGTTTGCAATGATGATAGAAGGTTCGATGTACCTTATGTCAGGTGATTTAAGTGAGGTGTCTGTTTCTGCTGGGGAGAATGTTAAAGAGGGTGTGTTATGCAATTGAGAGGGACTAAAATCCTCATCTCTAGAGGGTGGGGGCTGTGTAGGATCGAGAGAGAATCTACGCTCTACTAGCTGGATTTCTTGGTTGATTAAAGTTTCAGCTCTTAACAAGTAAGCATCTAGGGTGCCTGTAGTACACCTGCATTTGTTCCTCACTAACTGGTTCATGATTCACAATTTATCGGCAAAGAACTTATTAGGTTTGTTAAAATTTTAAAAATTAAAATATGGGTGTTTAGCCCAGATACAATACAGAACAATCAGTAATAGTTAATGTAAAATCTTTACAGGACACCAAAAGATTGGAAAGGCGCCTTTATGTCCACCTCGGAAATATGTCCTTACCGCGGTTCTTAGAAGGTCGACTGTTAAGTACAGCCAGGGGTCCGGGCCCTGCCCTGGACTACCTTGGACGGTCACAGACAGCCCGCCCTTTGCCCGGGCTTAGCCCGGCGGCCGCCCACGCGCATCCCACGTTGCATTGGCGTTAGGTGCCTATGTAGTGCAGAAAGGCGGGGCTGACAAGCCTCAGGTGCTCCCGGGTGCGGTGGCGTGGAAAGGGGCCGATGGGACAGGTAGACCTTGCGGCTGGCGGGGGGGATCACAGGTTTCTGGTGCGTCCTCCTTCAGGTGTTGAGTCCCCAGCAAGGTTCTGCCTGTAATTAGTTCAAGCGGCCCCCAAAAAGGACCCAGCAGCACAGTCCGTACTTGCGCCCCTTGCGGTGCGGCTCACAGGTATGGAATACCTCAATAGGGCACCGGGGCCGGCCAAAAAGCGTGGACGCGACCCCGTGGCCTTGCATTATTCAGTGTTCGGAAGAGGCACTGACGCTGCAATGCCGTGTCGTCCTCAAGGCAATGGCCCCAAAGCCAAAGGTTATGTATGCTTCATGTCTGCCGCATACTAAATGTCCTGGGCCTGTCACTCGCTGCTGGATATGTAGTTGCTACACCCTCCCTCTTTTCCTCCACTTGTGGCTGTTTGCCTACTGCAACCTCTGGGCCGGGGACCTCACAGGGTCTTGTGTAGTGCAGGAAAATGGCGGCCGCAATGCAGCAGGGCCCCCCTCTAGCGATGCTGCGGCCTCTCCCCTCAATTGATACTCATTGTGACCATTTGGGCTATGCATCTCCACTTCCTTGTGAGCCAAAGCGGGTTGCTCCCAACCCAAGTTCCAGGGAGTGGCTCAGCATATCGTGGGGCTGCGCAGGGCTGACCGAAGCTCCTCCACCAGAGGCCCGAGTTTGCCACTCGGGTCCCTCTTCACTCTGCGGGTGGGGGGGAGATCACCAGTGTCCACGGCGTGTTCCGGGCAATTCCACAGCCTTCCGTGCGGGAGAGAGAGGGGCTCGTCTCCGCTACCGCCGGTGCCTCGTGAACGACACCCAGATCGGCCGACAGCCTCCAGGCCCAGCTCTGCCGTCAATGAGCGGCCGCACTGACTTCACTGAATCCTAAATCCAATGACGCTGCCTCAGGCTCGGTGCAGGCGGCCCGCGCGTCCTCCAGGCCACCCGGCGGGTGCCCTCACTGTAGAGGCTGGCCTCGGCGGCACCTGAAGCAGGCCGTCCCTGATGTGAGCCTCCGCCTCAGCGTGAGCCACGCAGGCCCGCCGGTTGTCCCTTCGCTTGGCGCTGCTGCTGGTGCCTAGCGTCTACAGCCCCCGACCTCGGGCGCCGAGTATACTGACGCAGATGGGGGATGCTCCGGGTCCTGAATCAGCAGTCTCGACCCCTTCAGAAGCGATAAGAAGCTATAATCGGCGGGCGGCGAGGGGGAGCTCTAAGGATTACGTCCTACCTCGCCGCCAGCTATCCTCCGAATCACAGGAGAAGTGACAATCATTTCGATATAGCCCATATACTCTGCGAGCTTGCATAGGGGTTTTTGCAGAAATATCATCTAGGTTAGATGCACTATAGTCTTCCAGGCCTGTTAAGACTTTGTTCACCAACCTTTGAAATGTGGCCGGTGCATTCTTCAGACCAAAGGGCATTACCACAAATTGATAATGTCCACTAGGGATTGAGAATGCTGTTTTTGTCTTTGCCTCATCAGCTAGTCTGATCTGCCAGTAGCCAGCTGTTAGATCAAATGTGCTCAGAAATTTGGCTGAGGCCAACATATCTATGAGCTCATCTGCTCTGGGAATTGGATGGGCATCAGTCCTAGTGACTGCATTGAGACCCCTGTAGTCTACACAAAACCTCATCTCTCTCTTACCACCCTGGGTGTGAGGTTTGGGTACCAAGACTACTGGACTAGCTCAAGTGTTATCTGAGGGTTCAATCACTCCAAAAGCCAACATTTTCTGGACTTCAGTCTTGATACTGTCCCTGACATGATCAGGTTGCCTATACATCTTATTTTTAACAGGCAGACTGTCCCCAGTGTCCACTTCATGAGTGCACCAGGTAGTCTGACTTGGAGTCAGTGAAAACATATGTCTAAACTGATTTAGAACGTGTCTGCAATCAGTTTGCTGCTGATCAGTGAGGATGTCTGCCAAGGCTACTCCATCAACTGATCCATCATCAGGGTTCTGAGAGAGCAGGTCTGGGAGAGGGTCACTCTCTTCCTCCTGTCCTTCATCAGTAGCCTTGAGCAAGCCCATGTCTGCCCTGTCAACATATGGTTTCAGTCTTTTGACATGAAGCACCCTATGGGGGATCCTGGGAGTTCCAAGATCTACCAAATAGGTAACCTCTCCCTTTTGTTCAACAATAGTGTGGGGCCCACTCCACTTGTCTTGGAGAGCTGCTGGGGCCACAGGCTCCAACACCCACCACACTTTCTGTCCTGGCTAGTAAATAGTCAGTACAGCCTTTTGGTCATGCTAGGCTTTCTGTAATTCCTGGTTAGCCTCAAGGTTTTTAGTTGCCTTTTTCATGTACTCAGCCATCCTGGAGCGAAGACCAAGTACATAGTCTACAATATCCTGTTTAGGGGGTTTGAGAGGTAACTCCCATCCCTCCTTCACCAGACAAAGTGGTCCCATGACAC
Source organism: Lissotriton helveticus (assembly GCF_964261635.1). Taxonomy (NCBI): domain Eukaryota; kingdom Metazoa; phylum Chordata; class Amphibia; order Caudata; family Salamandridae; genus Lissotriton; species Lissotriton helveticus. The sequence goes on from NC_136061.1 coordinate 390,375,090, forward strand.
GGTGTACAAACAGAAGTTCAAAGGGGCTGTAGCCAACCCCCTTCTGAGGAACCTCCTTGTATGCAAACAAAAGACAGGGTGGCCCATCTACGCCTGAGCTTTTCTGGGAGACCCTTAATCACACCCTTTCAAGTAAACCATTGCACTGTGGATGATAGTGTGGTGAATTTGTAGTTCACTCCACATTCCTTCCACATTGCAGTCAAGTAGCTGGACATAATGTTTGCACCTCTGTTAGACACTACCTCATTAGAAAACCTCACTCTTGAGAACACTCCCAAGAGGGCTCGTGCCACAACAGGTGCTGTAGTGGTCCTAAGGGGAATAGCCTCTGGGTACCTAGTGGCATGGTCCACCACCACTAGTATAAACCTGTGCCCAGATGCTGTCTGAGGATCCATTGGTCCAACAATGTCAATCCCAACTCTTTCAAAGGGAACCCCCACCACAGGTAGTGGTATCAGGGGGTCCTTTGTTGGGCCACATGCCTTACAACTGGCTTGACAGGTTACACAGGAGCGACACAACTCATTTGTGTCTTCAGACATGTGGGGCCAGTGAAAGAGAGGGACAATTCTGTTCCAAGTATTGCTCTGGCCCAGGTGTCCGGCTAAAGGAATATCACGGGCTAGTGTCAGTAGGAAGCCCCTGAACTTCAGAGGTATAACCAACCGGCTGCCTGTACCAGGCTTGGGGTCTCTACTCTCTGAGTACAGGAGTCCATCATCCCAATAAATCTTATGGGTGCCACTAGCATTCCCAGCAGCCTCAGCAGCAGCTTGCCGTCTGAGGGGTACAAGAGAAGGGCAGCTCAGGTGCTCCTGACTCAGATCTGCCCTGGAAGGACTCCCTGTCCCCAAGAACTCAACCTGATCAGGCTCAAGCTCATCTGGGACAGTTCCTTCTTCAGGCTCACAATCATCTCCCTCAAAAGACTGATCATCACTCTGAGTCAGGGGGGAAGGCACTGCGTTAACCCTACTGCTCCTTTTCTTGGAAGGCAACTGGTCCATTATTCCAGAATCCAGGGCCTGTCCAGTGTTAGACTTTCTGACTTGTGACCTAGTCACAGCAAACACATTTTCAGGGATCCCTAACATTTCTGCATGGGTCTTCAACTCCACTTCAGACCAGGCTGAAGTCTCTGAGTCATTTCCAAGCAAGCATTCTACAGGGAGGTCTCTACTTATCACAGCTTTCTTAAGGCCAGTTACCCCTCCCCAGGAGAAATTAACAACTGCCAGGGCATGGTTGGTTCTGACATTGCTAGCATTGCCCACTTGGTAAGTCTCACCAAGTATGATTGTCCAGGGTCCACAAAGTCTGGTGTCACCATTGTGACACTTGCCCCTGTGTCCTTGTGGGCCAAAGCCTCTTTCTCATTTATCAAAGGCCGTTGGCTGTACTTGCCCAGGTTACTGGGACTCACAGAGGAGGTCGTATCCATGCCTCCATCACAGACCAACACAGCCTGAGTTGGAACTCTGACTAGGCCAGAGCCCATCTCAGATCCCAGGGTCAACCCTACTACACCCTTTAGTTGAGAACTACCATTTGTAGCTGAACTAGGGGGAACAGTTGCCTATGGGGCAATGGTGGCTGGTACTGCATCTTTCTTGGTGCAGTCACTGGTCCAATGGCTATTCTGTTTACAGACTTTACACCATGGTTTTCTTGGGCCTTCTTTCTTCTTGGAAGATTGGGAATTCCCACCATTAGAAGCTTTTTGGGGACCTTGTGATGACTTCTGGTCTTTACCCTTCTCCCCACCTTCTTGATCTTGCTTCTTCTGGTCACAACCTTGGTTCTGTACCTTCTGCTTCACCCTGGTTCTGACCTATTTGTCTGCCTTCTTTCCCAATTCTTGGGGAGAGGTCAGATCCGAGTCTACCAGGTGCTGATGCAACAGCTGATTTTGACAGTTATTAAGGATCTGCTCCCTCATGATCAGATTATACAACCCTGTATAATCACACACTTTACTGCTCAATAACCAGCCCTCCAGAGCCTTCGTAGCACAATCTACAAAGTCAACCCAGTCCTGAGTCTGTGTCTTCTGGGTATCTCTGAACTGTATTCTATACTGCTCAGTGGTTAAGCCAAACCCATCTATTGGAGCACTCTTCAGGACCTTGTAATCATCAGCATCCTCTTCCCCTACAGTGAGGAACTTGCCTCTTCCTTTATCTGCAAAGGAAAGCCACAAGATTGCTGCCCACTGCTCCTGGGGTACCTTCTGCACTTTGTAGGCCGTCTCCAGTGCAGTTATCCATTTGTGGATGTCATCCCCATTCTGATAGGGAGGGACAATCTTGTTACGGTTTCTATGGTCATAAGACCTTTTCCTACCACTAGGGAAGTTGCTGCCACCACGGGGCTCTAACCCCATCTTTTTTCTTGCTCTTTCAAGCTCTAGGGTTTCCTTTTCTAAGGCTACTCTTTATCTCCTTATCCTCAGCTGAGCTTCTTCCATTCTCACCTGAAGCTCTCTCTTCTCGTGGGAGGTACCCCTCCTATGAGAAGAGACAGAGGACCCTAATGATGTACCAGAATGATCAGATTCCAATGTAGGTGATCTGGGTCTTCTGGGCACACCACCAACTCTTCCTGGGGGGACAAAGATAGGGCCACCTTGGCCATCTCCCTCTCCAGTAGGAGCTGGATTCTCCAGGTCTAGGTCATTGTCACCAGCCTGGTCAGCATCAGAGTTTGATTCCTGGTGGGGATCCACACTGGGATTCTCCTCCTCTGGTGTACCCACCCCACTGCCAACCTTTTCAGGCTCTGTAGCCTGCCTAAAGTCATCAAGCAGCAATGCCTCTATGAGGCGTTGGGTATTGGGATTCTGTCCTGTCTTTAAATTTCTCATGGCACACAGAGCCCTTAACTCTTGGAAAGGGAATGTGTCATCTTCCAGAACTTCAAGTGCTCCATATTCAAAGGATTTGGCACCTGCCATCCTCGCACGACGACAACTCCTGAGGCCCATCACCGCCAAGCTGACAGATGAGTACATCTGCTATTGCTGGTCGTTCCCCTTTGGCTTGGCTTTTGAATACAAGAGTAAATTGACCAAAGAGGTAGCAATGGAGCTAAGGTGGATGAGGGCTGGTATTGACCACTACCTAATCAACACACAATGACAATTTTTCAGCATACTCCTGATCCCCATCCTGACAGCAGAGTCCGAGCACTATGTCTGACGCCCGGTGGAGCTGCTCTGTTCAGCTATTGAGCAGGTCAGCCTTGGTTCATCCCCTGACCGTCACCTACCCAGCCGGACTTTGGGCACAGTTTTTCTCCCCATCTCCCTGTCTTGCCCACCCCCCATCGTATTTATGTGACTCTGCTTGTTCCTTGTCTCCGTTCTATCTGTTCCTATTCAGCATTCTTTCGTTCTTTGTCTACTTCCTTGCTCCTATCCCCTCTCACCTGAATCTTTCCCCTTGCCCGCTTCACCGCCTAGCCCCCTGTCCTTTTGTGCCATTTTTGGGGAAAGATCCAAGATATATACGCTGGAGTCTCAGCATACCCGCTGAGAGAGGCCACAGCGCCAAGGGAGCCACTCACAATTGAGGTATTGTATGGCACTCCTTGCCAAAGCACTCCCTCTCCCCTTTTTGGGGAAGGATCCAGTAAAGTAGGCCTTGGAGTCTCAGATACCCCTCTGAGAGAGTCCACTGCTGTTAGGGAGCCTCTTGCAACAGAGATGGGAAATGATACCTCTCCCCCTCGGTTCACAGCTCACTGGACTTTGGGCACAGCATTAACTCCCTACCGGTTTGTGTCCCCGTCACCCTCCCCCTCCTCTTGCCATGCCGTGTCTCTAACCCTCCCCTCCTCTTTCCCTCCTCTACTCTCTGTCTACTTCCCCTACTCTTACCCCCCCCCACTCCCCGGAATATCTCCCCTTGCCAGCTTTTTCCCCTACCTATATGCTCTAATAACTGTGTAACCTTTGTAAAGCCGTAACCTCCAATTTATTGTCTAATACCCATGTAAAGTGCTCTGATACCTCCGGGTCTAGCCAGCGCTATATAAAACCTTTTAAATAAATAAATAAATAAATAAATAAGTCTGTACTTGACTGACATCTGGCAGAGAGCCACTAAGTCCTGCCTTTGAAGTCAGTGAGGTGTGGTGTATGCACTACTTACACTATTTGTTTACCTACTAAACCTCTCTTGAGTTGTAGAAAGGGTGTGCTAAGCCTTTGACACATAACTCTAAGTTCAGTAGAACTTACTGTATTTTAAGCTTGTAATATATATGTACCTATGGTACCTTTAGTGGTTTTTCAAATGATCAACACTTGAGATTATCTGGTAAAACAATGCAAGCTGGAATCCCACACGCTGCACACCAATGTGAGAAGTTGGCCTGGCATATGCTGTCCACTATTCTAGTGGGCACCTTGCACCAGTCCAAACGACCCTTATTGATGGTAGGTTTAAAGACAACCTTTATAGAAAGCTATCCAACTGGTAGCTGTGGAGAGCAGCCTTCAGGCTAAGTCTTGAAGGAATGTAATGCAGCTTGTTTTACCAGTCTATAATCTCATGAGTGACCAAATGAAAGGAGAACCACACCAGGTATATATAAAATATATATGTATTTATTCTAAACACACTCCTCTAGTCTCTTTGTGAGGCTAGAGGCAAAAGTACACAAGTTAAACTAAAGTAGCACACAGTAAATTAGCACAGTATACGTTTTTCCTTAGGGGCCTCACAAACCATATACTAAGAAAGTGGTATAGGTACCGCTGTGAACATAGAGACAAGGCCTAGGACCTGTAGAACCACTGGGGCAACTAGGAACCATCCAAGGTAGGGACGCAGGAGACCCAAGGGGGACACGTGCAGTGTCTAAACACAGCGTCGAATCACCATTGACCTCTATGGAAAAAGTTGCGATTAGATTTTTAAGGATTAGGACACTTAGGAGTGGACTAGGAACAAACCCCTTCAGTACTGGACAGTTTGAGAGTCAAGACCCACGGGAGCACCGAAGTACTTGTGTTACCTCACCCAGGGAAGCCGGGTGTAAAGGTGTAATTTTGTGGCAGGTTTCGTCGTTGTTTCCTATGGAGAGCTGCAAAGAAGTGCTGCAGGCGACCAGATGAAAAGTGTCCGGATGGATCCAAGGGTGGATCAAAGATCTGAAGAACCTGAAAGCAGAGGGGATAGAGTCTGGGTCACTTGCCCATGACCAGGGAGGCAGTAAGAAGATGCCCACCGATGTCGGGTGATTTCAGGCGCAGGAGGTGAAGCTCGACTCTTCAGCCACGAGGACCAGGAGGTGTCGACGACAATCAGGAGCTGGATTTGAGCTGTCCCACGTTGGATGTCGAGTACTGCAGCATTGGTATTCAGATTGGACCCAACAAGCCATGTCAACAGCAACCCACGCAGAATGCAAAGATTGGCTTCGGAGCAGACCAGCAAGGTCTGAGGGACTCACCCTATGGAGGGGAGTCAGGACACGTCTGGAGCAACCAGGGAAGCCCAGGACCAAAAGAGTTATCTTCGTGGGGACCCACCAGTCGACAGACGAGGGATCCTGAAGGGTCCTCGAGCAGAAATGCTACAAGTGGGCCCACGGAACACTCGTGGAGTGTAGGCCTACAATCTTCGGTGCAGATGGTGCTCAGGGCTTAGACTACAAGTAGCCCAATGCACAACTTCAGGAAACATCGGGAAGTAAATGCACTTGCAAATGTGCACAGTGTCCAGGAGGTCCGGTCCCACGTCTCTCGTGATGGCTACAGGTCTCAGCTGTGCTGGGATCTCATGTCGGCCTTGGAAAAGTCTGGAAATCCGTGTCCTGTGTCGCAGATTCTTCGGGATCCGGCGGGAGCCTAAAAAATGCAGACCGGCAAGATGCTTCTTTGGTGCCTATTTGAGCAGGGGAGTCACTCCTTGACCCCAAGGAAGATCCTTCAGCCTTCTAGTCGAAATAGAATGTCGAAGTTCTAGGATATATGTTGCAGAGTTTCGCCCAGGGTAATCTAAAGTCCTAGGGACTGGGTTCCTATACTTATACTAAGTTTAGGGGATGGACTAACTCTAAGGTCCCACCTATTGGAGAGGGTGGTTACACCTCTGCCCCTTTGTCCAGTTTCGCACCAGAGCTGGGGCTGAGTGCCCCAGCAACCGGTTTGAACTGGGGTATGCACAGGGACGCCTTTTGTGCCCCAGGCACTATCTGAAAAGCATTCACTGAATGCACACACCCTGCCCCAATACACTAAAGCCTGTCTGGGGCGGTGGTTACACATCCCTGGATAGGAAATCTATTGTCCAGGCCTCCCCTGCCGGAGTTTTGTTCAGCAGCAGGAGGTCAGACTCGTTTCTGTGGCAGCAGCATCCATTTTGTGATGCTGGGGCTCTTTAAAACTATTACCGGGTAAGTAAGTGTGTACATGTCTTCTCCCTCTAGAAGGGTGGAATTCTACACCTGCTGCCAGGATTGGCAGGGGGGATAGGATTCCAAAGCTTTTGACACCAAACACAACATGTTTTGATGCAGCAATTCCAATGTTTGCATTTACGGCAAGGTTATAATGCACTTAAGAGTATATGGTATGGCTGTATCACAGAACAGCTATAAGGAAGGGATTCCGAAAGCTGCAGAGGGGCTCAACTCATGCTTGGGCACCCTCTCACTCAATACCAAGCACTCTGCCTTCAGGATTGTCAATGCCTGCCATAGGAGTGACTTATAGGTTTTTGTGTGTCTGTATATATAGGTAGATATAGGTATACTATATCTGAGTAAGGGATACAATTACCACCTTACCCATGCTGCAGTAGCAGGCCTGTGGTGCCATTTTGGAAGGCTTCCCAGGGGTGGCATAATACATGCTTCTGCCCCTGGTAGGCCTCTGTGATACCTATGTCCTTGGTACCTAAGGTACCATATATTAGGGACTCACAAGGGTAACCCAGTAACCAATCTGGAGTGTGCATGCAATCAGTTTAGAGAGGAAGCAGCTAGGCCGGGGTCCTGGTTAGCAGAGCCCCAGCCAGACTAAAGTCGATAAATCAGTGAAACGCAGCAAAAAGTGGGGGTAACCATAGTAAGCAGATCCTACTCTCCTACAGGTGACAGGTGCTCTGCAAAGTTGGGGGGCACAGGCAGTTCATGGTCTGCTTTCAGGGAGGCAGGGAGGGGGGTTTGGATTGCAGTTTCAGTTGATATTTTTGTTACAACAGTATTTTTATTGCACACTGCCGCCGATACATGTTCCACTCCCTTTATGTGGACACCCTCCCCCACACCTATTTCATCTCATGGCTAGATGTGTACACACATTATCCTATACTTAAAGGCTCTCATGATCAACTCAGTAACAGCATAAACCATTAAGTTGCTCTCCTGAAATGTCAATGGATTAGGAGACAAAATTAAACGAGGGGTGGTGCTACAGTACATTAAGCAACATTCACCTGAAGTAGTACTCCTTCAACAGACACATCTCAAGGATAACACATACCATGCCCTGGATCAGTGGGGATACAAAATGGTGGCCCATGCTGGTTAAAACTTTGACTGAACAGGGGTGGGGATCCTAGTGCGCAAAACATTACCACTCATTTTTCAGCACACTTGGCCTTAGACACATGGGCGATAGGTTGCGTTCTCTGGAATGTGGTAGGGTAAACCGATCAACATCATTTCCGCGCACGTTCCTCCACTCCTGCATGACAGTGCACTCTCTGACCTAAGTACATTGCTCTTCCACCTTCCAGAGGACATGTTGCTGATGGGTGGTGATTTTAATATTACACTCTGTGACAAGAGTGACCACTGCCCCTCAGACTGACAGGGTCCCCCGTCACTCACTGAATTACTTCTTGTCAGCTCTTGTACTTATGGACATATGGTGCTCCCATAATGCACAACACATTACCCTCGGAGGCACACGGTAGTCTTTCCCGCAATGACTATATCTTCACTCTCTCTGGCACATTACACCTTCCACTTCCGAGTGGTTTGTCACTTGGCTAGAGGCATCGCAGACTGTTAGAACTGGTGGTCTCTAGTTGGCTGAGGTAGGTACCTTAGGCCAAATAGGGAGGCTTGCTTCTAAGTCAGGGAAAGAAAGGAAACCTTCTCAGATAGCCCCTGCTCACCCCCTCGGTAGCTTGGTCCAAGGTTAATGTGTAAAGTATTTACAACCCCGCTCTCAGTAACCCAATGATGACATCACAAATGGACTCCACACGAGTTTCATAAAAAAACAAGTATATGTTTATATAAAAAGATATATGGTGAGACCAGACGATAATAATCCAACATATGCGTATTTGTAATATTTCACCTGGCCGGTTTTTAGGCCAGCAAGCCCTTGTAGTTCCTTGCAGTATGAATGAGCAATTCTAGATGATCCAATGCAGTCCTAATGCAATGCTATGCAGTTCCTAATGCAAGAATCAGGCACTTCACAATGTAAAAATAATGCAGTTTGTTATGCAACAATCAGGCAGGTCGTTATGCAAAAATAATGCAATGTGCAACAATCAGGCAGTTCATTATGCAAGATAATGCAATGCATAATGCAACGATCAGGCAGTTCGTAATACCAAAATAATGTACTCTGGCACCGGTCACGGTGCTCCGGGTGGTCTTTATGCCACTCCTGCTGACTCGCGGTCAGCTGTTGCCAAAATATGCCCCCCCAACACGGGTATGGTGTAAAACAAAGTGTAGCTCCACACTCCGGCCCCCGTACTGCTACTCCTCGGCAAGTACGGGCTGCAATACGGGCTTCAGCGGAGGCTCGCACTGCAAAGTGAGAAAAGGCCAAGAGGGTTTCTCTCGTAGCCCGCACCCCACCCAAGGCACGACACACGCACGCTCGCTGAGCGTTACCTGGGGGGGGGTGCGATCTCACTCTCCTCTCCTCGAGACTTGGGCCTCCGATGCCACTTTGTTGATCTTGGGCAGTGGATCACGGCCTCCCCCCATCAGGGTTGGTTCGAGGTCCCTCTTTTGCAAAGACAGGCTCAGACCAGCTCCTCTGGGGATGCCGGTCCGGGCCGATGGCAATGACGCAGGTCTCAGGTTGCAACAGGGCACAGCGTCGCTGAGACTCACTTAAGCGCCGAGTGCCCACAATGACAGGGCAATCCTCACGACGGTCACAGGCTGCACAAAGCACACGCACACATCGTCGCTGAGACTAACTTGAGCTTCCGGTGTACACGATCACAGGGCAATCCTCACGAAGGTCTCAGGCTGCAGGAAGCACAAGCCCACAGCGTGGCTGAGACTCACTTGGACTCCAGGTGCCCTAGATCACAGGGCAATCCTCATGAAGGTCTCAGGCTGCACGCAGCACACGCACACAGCGTTGCTGAGACTCACTTGGACTCCAGGTGCCCACGGTCATGGGGCAATCCTCATGAAGGTCTCAGGCTGCACAAAGCACATGCACAAAGCATTGCAGAGACTCACTTGGACTCCAGGTGCACATGATCACAGGGCAATCCTCACGAAGGTCTCAGGCTGCACGACGTACATGTACATAGTGTAGCTTAGACTCACTTTCCAGGTACAGACAATCATGGGGCATAACTTACGAAGGTCTCAGGCTGCAAAAAGCACACGCACACAGCGTCGCTGAGACACCTCTGGAAACTTTTATGTTCCTGAGTTTCCACAACAGGGAGCCAGCTCTCTTCGGGTCGCTGGGACTCACTTGGACTCCAGGTGCCCACGATATTGGGGCAATCCTCACAAAGGTCTCAGGCTGCACGAAGCACACACACACACAGCGTAGCTGAGACTCACTTGGACTCCAGGTGCAAACGATCATAGGGCAATCCTCACGAAGGTCTCAGGCTGCACGAAGCATATGCACACAGCGTCGCTGAGACTCACTTGGATTCCAGGTGCACACGATCATGGGGCAGTTCTTACGAAGGTCTCAGGATGGAAAAAGCACACTCACACAGCGTTGCTGAGACGCCTCTGGAAACTTTTATGTTCCTGAGTTTCCACAACAGAAAGCCAGCTCTCCTTGGGCTCTTGGGGACAAGTTACTTCAGGACACAGCACACAGCAGAGTGCTTTCAAGCAAGGGGACACAGCACACAGCAAAGTCCCTTAGCTTCTCCTTGGTTAAAGCAGCAAGCTGCAGGCCAGCCCCATAACACACGGCAAGGGCTAGTCCTTTCCTTCAGTCTCTTCAGCTGTTTCTTTCTTGGCAGAGGTTCCTCTTGACCACGAAGTAGTTTCAATCCTTTTCAGTCTTGATCAATCCATTCCAATCCATTCCAATCCAATGTTCAGGGGCTTCAGCTCTCATAGTTATACCCCTAAATGTCTTTGAAGTCTTTGTGTTCAAGAGGGCACTGACCCTGTCCAAACCAGTTCTGGGTGTCTCCCTGCCAGTGACACCTTCTTCCTTTGATTAGTGGGGGTCTGGATCCTCAGTCACTCAGCAGGAGAAGGAGCCATTGTTTTATGGCAGCAGTCCAGGCCTCTTCACCTCCAGGGGCTACTCCTCCTCCCTATATCCAATATGCTGGTCACCCTGTTGCTGTCTCACCTCCTCCTCTGGGTCAAGACATTTCCCAGATTCTATCACATTCAAATCCAGACAGTCAATCCACAACCAGGCAGAGATACACAGAAATGTTACAACACAATAAAAACAGCCACTTCTAAAAGTGTGGTTTCTAAACACACAATGCAAAATCCACCTTCACAAAAAGATGTGTTATTACATTGTGAGGTCAGGCATACTAAACGTCACCTCTCCATCTTAAGCCTATGGGAAGATAGGCTGGAAACATATTACATAGCCTCCCCATTCCGTCCTATGGGCAAGATGGCATTTCAACAGTAAAAAGCTAAATGGAGAGTATTTCACTGTTAGGACATGGTACACACCTCAGTACATGTCCTACCTTTCACATGCACTGCACCCTGCCCAGGAAGGGGTACCCTGGACCTACCATAGGGGTGTCTGATGTGCATAAAAAGGGAAGGGTAAGACCTGGCAAGTGGGTGCACTTGTCAGGACAACAAGGCCGTTTAACAAACTGTGCTCAGGCATTGCAGTGGCAAGCCTGAGTTCTATCTTTAAGGCTACTGGTGTGGGTGGCACAATTAGTGCTGCAGGTCCAATAGTAGCATTTGTGTTACCATCCCTGGCACACATAATGCACTTGATGGGTAAAATAAATATACCAATCATAGGGAACCATTGGGAGGCATTAAAGACGGTGATGCGGGGTCAGGCACTCTCTCTGGGAAAAAGAAGGAACATCTTAGAGAGTTGGTGGCTTTGGAGACAGAGGTGGAGAGGCTGGAGGCAGTTTTGGAGTCGGACTTAACGCCAGACAATCTTCATCTGCTCAAACTATAGCAGTAGGAGTATAGGGCATCAGCGAAGGACCAGGCAAGGGCTATGGGTAGAGTAGTTCAGGGGCGACTATATGAGGTGGGCGATAAGGCCGGAAAACTTCTGGCCTGGTTGGAAAAAAGGAATGGTCTCGCAGATTAATCCCAGAACTTCGCGGTCCTGAGAGGACTGACTGTCTGACCTGCAGGTAATAGTGGATTTGTTTGCAGCCCACTTCCAGGATGTTTACACCTCGGTTGCTCCATACCAGGTCGAGGACTCCCGCCGGCTGCTCACTGACATTGCCTTGCCCAAACTGTCTGAGATCGAATGTGACCTCATTGACAGTGACTTAACTAATGAGGAGGCAGCTGCAGCAATCAGAGCCCTCAAGCCGGGCAAAGCTACGGGCCCTAACAGGTTACTGATCGGATTGTACAAGCTTAAGCCGGACAAGTTGGCCCCGTATCTCAGAACTATGTACGAGGACTCTAGACAGTTGGGCTCCCTCCCTTTAGACCAGCGTACTGCCACCATAGTCACCATCCACAAGGAGGGTAAGCCCAAGACCGAATGTGGCTCTTATAGGCTGATATCTCTGCTAAATGCCTAGCCTAAAATCCTGGCGAAGTCTCCTTCCAGGGATTGGGACCTTGGTTCATCCGGACCAGTCAGGTTTCATACCAAACAGCAATACGGCGCTGAACTTGTGAAGGGTCCACAGGGTGTTAAGTAGAGCCTCAACGATACTGGAACCAGCAGTCATAATCTCCCTTGATGCCACTATGGCCTTCGACACCATTGAGTGGCCATACCTATGGGTGGTGTTGGAGAAATTGGGCTTTGGCCCAAAGTATATTCATTGGGTGCAATTATTGTACTCCCTGCCTGTGGCCCAGGTAGTAGTTAACAACAAGAAGTCAGCTGCCTTTCTGTTGGGCAGAGGGACCCGACAGGGCTGCCCCCTGTCCCCTCTGCTGTTTGCTTTGGCCATTGAGCCATTGGCGACCTGGATCCGTCAAGACCTGATGAAGCGGGGCATACGCTGGTCCTTGGAATGGGAAGATCGGATCTCCCTTTGCGCGGATGATATCCTTCTATATTTGACCTCCCCCAGATGGTCCCTGAGCGTGGTCTTAAACATGTTTACAACTTTGGGGCGGTACTGGGCTATTCCATAAACTGGATCAAGTCTCTTATGTTTGTGGTGGCGGCAGAGCCTCCGATCCCGCCGAGGGGCGGCCCATTGGAGACTCGCGCTGACGGGTTTTTGTACTTGGTTGTCTTCCTCTCGCTGGACCCTTCTCTCCGTTATTCTCGGAATCTACTTCCTCCACTGCTCCAGTTGTGCATAGATATTGCTCGTAGGAAGACTCTTCCTCTTTCATTGTTAGGAAAGGCCGCTTTGTTTAAGATGATGCCCCTGCCCAGACTTCTGTATGCGCTCTAGAACGTTATGGATCTGGTCCCTGCGTCATGTTTTTGGAAGGTGGAGAGTCTCAAGCGTGATCTTCTGTGGAATGGCAAGCCTCGTATTGCCCTTGCCAAATTATCACTGAACTGGTATGACGGGGGCATAAGCCTCCCGGACATACAATTGTACTACTGGGCATCACATCTGTCCTTCATCAATCACTACACCTATGCACAGCCAGGCAACCTGGGATACAATATGGATCGGTGGCTCCTTTCCGGGGGAACCTTCAGCAGATCTCTCTACTCTAGACCCCAGCGGTATCCCCTAACGGGCCCCACTAACCATGCAGTACACGTTTGCCACGCGGCTATCTCCCGTTTGGGGAAGCGACGGAAGCTAACGCTCGCAACACTACTGTGGGATTCCGAGCAGTTGTGCGACCTGTGGAAAACTAAGGGGTTCGACAGATGGGATCTTATAGGTCTCACATGCATAGGAGACCTGTGGGACAACACGGGTATTAAGCCCTTTGCAGCGCTGCAGCGCCAGTATCACATGGCTGACTCAAAACACTTCCACTACATACAGGTCCGTCATGCACTTCTTACACATCTTAAACCTGGGACCGCTCTGCCGGAGTCATCCCCCTTGGAGGATAGGGTACTAGATGGTCATCTCCCTAATACCACCATCTCCCTGATATTCAAAAAGCTGGTCAATATTCTCTCAGACCCTCTCAAGTCACTTAGAGAAATGGCTTGGGGATGGCATAGAAATGGATGACGAGGAGTGGCAGGAGGCAATCTCCTCTCCCAGAGTCGTAGCTATACTGGCCCGCCTCCGCTTAGTCCAGCTCAAACTTCTTCATCGTGTATATATCTCGGGCCTCAGCTGGTGCGAATGGGTACTGCAGATGAAGGAGCTTGCCGGAGGGGTGGAGGCCAGCTGGGCACCTTTTTCCACATAATTTGGAAGTGTACATGCATCCAATCCTTTTGGCGCGAGATCCACGATATTATCAATACTGTCCTGTCAGTGCAACTCCGAGTGGAAGCCCGCAGATGTCTTCTGAACATTTGGGAGCCGACTGATTTGAATGTTTGTCAGACACAGTGGGTAACGTTGGGACTAATGCTGGCCAGGAGGAATATAGCCCAGCAGTGGGCGTGTTGGACCCGCCCACGGTTCAGGATTGGGAGACAGACTTGGATTGGGCTATGTTCCGAGAAAAGACTGTATGTAGCACAAGGGTGCCCTAAGAAATGGTCTCGGGTGTGGGGCCCTTGGAATTCCCACCGGGGAGAAATATGTCAGCCTCCCTTGGCCCCTGTGGTGGACGACCCTTCGACTCCTTAGACGTTCCACTGGTGTGTTTTAATATTTCTGTGACTTCTCTCGTTGTACCGATGAGGCAGACTGTGACGGCCTCTTTGAATTGTGATGCTTTGCTGATGTTTGTTTATTTTTCAATAAAAAATGTTTTTAAAAAAAAATCATGGGGATCCAATTACCATTACACTTTACACAGGGAGCACTAGCACTTAGACAATGATCAGCAGTGGCAAAGTGCCTAAAGCATCTAAGTTGGCAACAGCAGGTCAGAAAAAAGGTCTAGGGGGGAAGGCAAAACGTTTAGGGAACTTTAGCCAAAAAGGGCCTAGTCCAACACAGACCATTACCTAATATGGATGGTCTGCAGCCTACCAAACTGACTTCACCACTGCGGAATAACACTTGCTCCTTGGTACCTCAAAATACCCCATATTCGAGATGGTCTTCATGAGGCCATGAAATACTACTTCACCGAAAACGAATCCACAGACCCTCTGGGAGTCGTACAAGACAGTGATTAAGGGAAAGGGCCTCTTGCAAATTGCAGGGCAGAAACAAGATAAGCAGTCTCAACTGGAGACACTTGAGCGTGAGATAGCTAAGCTGAAATCAAGGGTTACTGATCAGATGCAACAAGAAACCCAACAAACTCTAATCTTAAAGCAAAGGAATACAGAGGCGCTGCGTTGAATGTGGCTAAGACCTGTCACTGGGCAACCCAAGACTGCCTCTAGGAGGTGAGAGTCAGGACTGGGAAGCTCCTGGCTTGGCTTTAGAAACAGGAGAGGGCAAATGGCTGGGTTCTAGAAATGCAAACTGATAATGGTGAGCGAGTGGGGGAGAGAAAGGAAGTGGTGAACGCTTTCCCAACTTACTAAACCTGCTTATATTCCCTGGCCACTGCAGCTACGGCAGAAGAATCTTGGGAATTGATGCCAGACATACAACCCCCAAGCCTATCAAATATAGACAGATCACTCTTAGAGGAAGAGCTCACTGGAAATGAAATAGTGCTGGCAATCCGTGACTTAAACTCGGGTAAAGCAGTGGGCCCCAACGGGATCCCCATTAAATCTAAAAAACTGACGGCCACAAAGATTGCCCTTTACCTGCCCCGAATGTTCAAGGAAAGTTGTGACTTGAGATTCCTCCCCAAAGATCAACGACTGGCCAATATAGTGATCATCCGTAAAGATGGTAAACCACCAGAAGAATGCGCCTCCTATAGGCCATACAATGTCCTACATGCCCTTCATAGGCTCCTAGTTCTGATAGGCTATTGGTATAGTGGTCTGCCAAGGTTATAAGGCGATCCTTCGTAGCTAACAGACTTATCTGGCACCGGAAATGGCAGTCACTGAAGTACAGAAGATGTCTTTCAACCAGAGTATACTTTTCATACCTGGAAAACCTTGCCTTAGTCGTTCACAGGGTTGCAACAACATTGCAGAATTTCCTCCGAGGAAATCTTTTTTTCCCTTTTATTTATTTCCCAAAGAGAAGAACATCCAAATAATTAATTTCATGACATTACCACCCGCATTAAAAAGAACATTCCTTTTTCATGAACAGATAGGGCGAATAACACAGTTTCCTTTAGCCAAGACAATCTCTCTCATACCCCCGGAGTGATGCTTTAGCGGAGACCCAGCCGGGTCACACTCAATCGCTATATGCAGCCTTTCACACACTGCCCTCATCCTTCCTCTAATGCGGATTACCTGAATATTAGAATGTAGCCACTTATTGCCCTCCCAGTTATCAGTCCTCACATCCAAGGGAGCCAGTCAGCCAGTTAATAATTGGGGCCCATATCTTATACCCCGCTTCTTAGCTCCCCTGCCCGTACAGTTGTACAGGGATCTTCCCACATTACAGATTTCCATTAATGGCCTCAGCCAAGCCTAGAACGTAGGAGGTTTCAAGCTTTTCCACACTGTTGCAATTAGCAGTCGGGCTAATGTCATAGATATAAATATGAAACAGGCCTCAGTCAAGCGACTGCAAGTTCACTGCGTTTATCATAACCGAGGAGCATCATAAGTGGACTGATGAGTATCTCCCTCCCAAACAGCTTTTTCCAGTATGTCTTAAAACCCTATTTCAAAGGTAGCCTTTTCTCACAATCAAAGAACATGTGTATCGGGTCCGCTCCACGCCTACACTTATCAAAGGATATCTTCGGTTGCTCCCAGACTAGCTGCATTTTTGGAAACACAGAAAGGCCTTTTTGTTTAGTCTGATAATTGTATTTTGAGCTTTCAGTCTTAGCCTATTTATTTCCCACATTTTATTTGTTTGGATCGTTTGTGTTTTTGTACCTTTGCATATTGCTCAGTTGCTAGTAGTCAGGTAGTGTCATAGATTTGTTAAATAAAACTATAAAATAAATAAACAGGGCCAAGTATGATCAAATACAACAACCCCGAAGAACCATAAAATAAAATAATAAAAGTAACTCTTTGAGAAGTGGTAGAGGCCTCATTAACAGGGCGCTGCTGTAGTATCATTCTGGGTATGGGCTTGGTTTGGATGTGGCAGAACTGAAAAGGATTCACCGAGCAAGGGTCGATTCGAAAGGGGCACAGCTGGAAGGGCATGGAGGTAAATTCAGCAAAATGTCAGGGGTAGCGGAAGTGACATCGCATGCCGTTTGACCCTTACTTTGACTCACACACACATGCTTACACATACTAACACATTCGCACACTCTCACGCACATAAACACACTCCCACCCACAAGCATGCATACAACATACATTTAACAGCATTTTTTTTAACTTACCTTAGCTTCCAGATAGAGTCATATTCCAGCAAATGTGCTCCATTTTTACGACACTATAGTGAATAATATTATTCACTTTTTGAAAACTCGACACAAACCAGGCAAGTGGAGCTCCAACCAGGATCCATTAGGACGAGCTGCCCCTGTGTTTCGGGCACTGATTTAGCCACCTCTGAGGCCAGGGGTCACAAAAGAAGTGCCTGGGGTAGCTAGCAAGGGGCGAGATGCGATCCCTGGCGACCTCTAAATGACATCTGTGTGTGAAAGGGGCGATATGCTTAGAGGAACATATTTGCAAATGGCCACAGCTGGAACACTTCATAGGTGGAATGGTACACCAGGAAGGAGGCAAAACTGGAAAGGGTATAGTTGAGAGTATGCACAGACGGAGTGGCCATGAGGCCATTGAAGGGCATTGGTATACGGTGGCAGAAAGGCAAGTTGCACATAGGGAGTAGCCATAGGTGAAAACAGATAAAGTTAAAAGGAGGCATGCATGGTATCCAGAAACAGACAGCTGAGCTATGATGGGGCTTGCAAATGTGTGTCTCTGTTGGAGTGCTGTGAATACATTCAGACTTCTCGCATTTCACCCTAGTCTGCAAATCCTTCTCCCTTGTAGCTTAGGATCATAACTTATTCATATACACGTGCAGCAATCATAGTTTCCTCTGATGCAAAGACATTACCTTTCGGCTTTACTGCTCCAATGGGAAAACTCAAGAGCTCCCTAAAGGAGCTTATGTTAGCCACACTACCGGAACTCAAGGGGCCTCAGTCCAGAGCTGGAGGTCTCTTGGCATCACCCATCACCTAGTGAGACTGGGGTGTTATGACAATGTCTCCTATGCTCTGCCATGCCATATGGTTCCTCCGACTTTATCTTGCAAAGATACTCGGACCATCCATATTGCAGGCTGTCACTAGGATTGTGGGAAATTGCAGAATTTGAGGCCTCGCAACTTCATAATTTTTTTTAACTACACCAGCTTTGCAAATCGCTATTTTGGTGGGGTTTAAGAAAAATGAAATCGGGCATATGCAATGCAGTGCACTTCATTGGGAATGGCAGCCAAACCCACCATTTTTAAATCTATGCCTCTCATACCACGGCAGGGAGTGGCGGGGGAGAGGGGCATGGAGGTATTCAAGTTCTTACAGTGTGGAGAGAAGATGGTAGGACTGTGAATGGCAGCTAGTATGCGTCCCTGTTGCCAGTCATGACTTATGCAGCCATGATTGCAGCGAGGACACACGTCCAGAGGTCCCTCCCATTTTGGGCGTGGAATCCGGCTACAGCCAATGGGGTTGAATGAAAATGCAAGCATGTCTCAGACGAAGCTAGCAAACTGCATTCCTTTACGAAGTGCATGGTTCACTCACTATGCCCAGCTTTGCAGCCATCGGATTTTGTTTTGCCCTACTTACTTATAACTGTAGTTGCAGAAGTATACCTCATGTTGCTCCTGAAGCAATTGTGAAAAATAAACTTACATAAATAGTACATGCTGATAATGGAGACTTGGTGACTGTGGTTCTATTCATTAGTTCACACGAACAAAAAGTTCAGTGCATATAACTAGAGACATGTTTGACAATTTTGCATGGAACTGTTCCGTAATGATTTCTGGTCATATGCTTGATCTTAAAAAAAAATGTTTTATATCGAACGAACATGACCCTGGCGGGTATCAGAGGACTTTACAAGTGAGTGGAGGCAATAACATATAAAACAATAATCATGTTCTATATACATTCAGGATAAGAGAAAAGTATGCTCACAGAGAGGAATTCTGGAGATCTATTCAAGAAATTTGTTCATAAATAAAAGTTGGACTTCTTTCTTGAAAGATGAATTTGTAAGGGTCATTCTTATTTCAGGGGGAGAGAGTTCCAAATTCGAGGGGCAATGTCAGAGAAAGCTCTGTTGCAGGTTTTCTTTCTAAGGAATCCCTGAGGTTTTTGCAGTTAGGTGCTGGTGCTTCTAGAGGATCTTGAGCCTCCAGAAAGTTTTAGCTTCATAGCGAGATAGCTTGAGTTATTGAAGAGTAGAGCTTTGTGAGTCATGCATGCAATTTTCAGTTGAATTCTTGCTTTATAGGGGTGTCAGTTGAGGGATTTAAAGTCGGGGTGATGTGATTGTTCCTTTTTGATCCCGTAATAAGCCTAGCAGCAGAGTTAAGGGAGGCAGCTAATGGAGCTGCTGTGGATCTAGGCAGTCCAGAGTGGGTGACACTTCCATAGTCAAATCTGGGAATCACAAGGGCTTGTATGGCAGAATGGAGGTCATTTTGATGGAGGAAGTGTTTTAATGTTCTTAATATGTTCATTTGTAGGGTTGCTCCTTTAGTGGTAGCACTAATGTGCTTCTGCATATTACGGTTTTTGTTCTGAGTTATTTCCAGTGATCTTCCTGAATCAATAATTTGTGGAGTTCAATTTAATGCTGTTAACTGCTTTATCCATTCATTTTTTTTTCAGTTCAAAAAGTGTTTATTAAGCAATAAAAGGTGTCAATACAATATACATATATGATATAAGAAAGAAGTAAAACAATCTAGATACACATTGCATATATAATTAAAGGTACAAAGGTTATTTATATAATGAGGCTATATAATAGAAGGAAAAAGAAAAAGAATGAAATCTATTAGGCAAGGAAATATAGAGAAACAAATAAGGTCAATCAAGGGGGTTTGGAGACTTCTTGCTGAAAGGGAGACAAATGGAATGATTTTTTAGCACAAGCATCAAGGT
This sequence comes from Lissotriton helveticus, assembly GCF_964261635.1. Classification (NCBI taxonomy): domain Eukaryota; kingdom Metazoa; phylum Chordata; class Amphibia; order Caudata; family Salamandridae; genus Lissotriton; species Lissotriton helveticus. The sequence continues at coordinate 390,394,737 of NC_136061.1, forward strand.
ACAACGTTATGGGAAGCCACAAACTGGCGCGTTTCGGCGCCATATGAAGAGGAAACACAAAGGCAGTATCCAATCTATGATTATGACAAACATTGTACCACCAAGCTTTAACCGATATATTAGCAACATTTTTCCAGTTAACAGTGATATCTTAACCTATATCCATTCATTGATAGTATTCGTTGGGGTGATTTGTAGGAATTCCGTTTTTAGAGTGTTGAGTTTGAGGTGGTTGTATGACAGCCAATTTTGAGTATTTTGAAAAATAGGATCGAGGGATCGGATGTCTTTAGAGGAGGAGACTTTCATGGTACAGATGGATATCATTAGTGTACAAATTATAGTGGATGTTAGATGACCTTAGGATTTCTGTTAGTGGCTCCATGAATAGGTTAAAGATAGTGGGTGAGAGGGAAGAGCCTTGTGGGATCTCAAGTGTGACTAGAGCAATCTTAGAAAGGGACTCATTTACCTTGACCTTTTACATTCTATTTTGAAGAAATGAGGTGAACAAGTTTAGGACTGACCCTGAGATTCCCATCCTGTTTTCAAGTAAGTCAAGTAGGTGGTCAGGTTTAACTGTATTGAATGCTGAAGATAGGTCTAAGAAGATTAATAGGCATGATTCTTTTTGAGCCAACATTTTTAGAGCATCGTCCACCTTATCTGTAAGGTACGATTCAGTGATATGCCCGGAGCTAAAGCCAGATTGCAATTGGTTAAAAAGACGTAATTGCTCAATATGGTACGAGTTGGACGTGAACACATTTTTCAAGAAGCTTTGCCAGAGTAGGAATGTTGGAAATGGTGTGATAGTTGTTAAGGTTGGTTGGATCGGCAATTGTTCCTTGTAGGATGGGGTGAACTGCCCAGATTGTAGGCAGTCAGGGATTTTGCCCTGTAGTAGTGATGCTTTTACAATCTTAGTCCAGAGTGTGAGTAGAGACATTTTGATCTCCTTGAAGAGGTTGGGCGGAAGTGGATCACTGAAGTGGTCTGAGGGTTTTAAATCTGTCAGAATTTTGGGAATTGCATTTTGATCAATTGTTTCCAAAGAGTTCCATGAAGCATTGTTTTTGAGGATGTGTTCCGGAAGATATGTGGGTCCACCTAACAGTGAGGCGGACACTCGCGTGGGTAGTGAGCAAGGCCAATGCTCCTGATCTATCTGCAAGTCAGTTTTCATATTGCCTTTCTTTTCAAGGAAGAAGGCGACATATTCTTCACAATTAGGTAGTAGAATGGATCCAATTGGGGAGAGGTTGGGTAGGCCATTAGATTGATTCTTGGCCAGCTCAAATAATGCTTTAGGATGTTTTTATGCTTGGTCCAGTTGGTTTCTGAAGAAATTTGCTTTGGCATTTCTAATACTTTTGTTATAAATATTCCTACGAGATCTTAGATGTTTGAAGTGTTCAAAAGATGGAGAGGTTCTCCATTTTTGTTCAGCTAGTCTCAGGTTACATCTTTTGGTGTTGAGGCTGCCATTGCACCAAGGTTGAGAGTCTTTGGAGGATAGTCTTTTTAGTTGTAGGGGTGTGGTCGAGTGAAGAATATTCTTCATGGAGCTAGTGAAGTGATTAGTGAGAACTTGTACATCTTTTATGTCCTCAGGGTGAGGTAGGCTGTTATCGCTGAGGGGTGTCAGTTTAGTGAGGTTGATATTTATTGTATTTCTTTTCGAAATTTTGGTTTTAGTACTTGTGCGGTAGTAGTTTTCAGGAGTATATTGATAAGGAAGGTTATGCAGTGATGGTCAGAAAAGTCACAGGGAGGATAGATTCAAGTTGAATAAAGTTATCTTTGCTATGATAAGATCTAAGATCACACCCTTGTTATGTGTGAGGCTGTTGCAGATTTGTATCAAGTTGAGGTCAGTAGGAAATCATTTGAGGCTGTTAACTAAAGGGTCATTCAGATCATTCCAGTGGAGGCTGAAATCACCAAGGAATATTTGGGTGGCATGTTGACCAGTGTTTGTTGTAATGACATCAATAAATTATTTTACGAAGTAAAGGTTATCACCAGGCAGATGACAAAACACGTGTAGTTTGCAAAGAGGTTTGTTGTTGCAGGAGCTGTCAATACATAGACATTCATATAATGATAGAGCAGGGGACTATGATTGTTTAAATGAAAGGCTCTTACGGTGATACATGCAATGCCACCACCTGGTCTTGGCGGATCTGTCTAATCTGGTGATGTCGTAACTAGGCAGGACTAGTATGTCAAGGATAGGTGCAGAGCAATCATTTAGCCAAGTTTCTGTCAGGATAAGGAGGTCAAGTTCATGTGTGAGGATGAGAACCTCAAGGTCCATGGCATGTCTTGCAGCCAATCTCCAATTGAGTAGAATGCATTTCAGAACAAATTTGGGGATGCAGTGGAAGTCTGGGTAAGGGTAACTCTCTTGAGGTTGTGTTTGTTTATCTCTCTATGGTTGGGTTTTGATTCTCTATGTGGATTTGTAGAGATAGATTGGATTTGACTCTGGTTGTCAATGGTCTCATGATGAAATGAGTTGTATGATAGTAAGAAGGAGTTGATATCTTCCTCCGATAATGAGTCTGAGTCGAAAATCTTATGAGCCTAAAGGGAGCATTGGGGCAGGGGAGGGTTCTCCATCTCAACTGAGGGTGCTTCAGGAAGTATGAAATTGGATTGGCTGTGGGGTGTGTAGGCGGCAAGGTAGGATAGATATTAGGTTGATCGTGGTCATGCATAGTCGAACTCGGATTTCTGATTGGCCCGTGATTGGTAGTCGATTTAGCGGTGATATGTATAGGCTTTGTCAGTCTGCCTTAAGTTGATGTAGGGTTTGTGAAATCTCATCCAGCCTGGATGCTAGTAGGATGTGCAAGGATGTAGTAGGGTCTTGGATTATGGGAAAAGGGGGCAATGGGGTGTTAACGTCTGTGTTAATGGAGTATTGTTGGCCAGCAGGTGGAAGCATAGATGGAGTGGCCTCGACGGTAGGGTCTTGGGGTGTGGGGAGTGTAGGCGGTGGGGTATTTATTCCTGTGAAGATGTATTGCTGCTGGCCAGAGGGGATGTGACAAAAAGAGCATGGATTCGGAGGTGGCAGAGATCTCCAGATTGGGATCTTTGAAGGTTTAAGGACTCTTAGGGGTGGTCGCATCGTAATATCATGTGCGGGACTGCCGCCTTACAGGCAGTTGGTCCCAATCCCCGCAATGATGGCGGATGGACTTAAGTCCGTCTGCCATCGTAATCACCCCCTTAGAGTTGTCAACCGGCACAAGGGACATCTCTTAAAATTGTCAGAAATTGTCATCATTGACAATGTTCCTGTCAATGTACTAAAAGTTTGACAGGAGGTCAATATTATGGTATTGTCCGTCAAACTTTTGACATGTTTAATTTTTTCAAAAATAAAATCCCAAAGCAGGATTTAATTTTTGAAAAAATAAAACAAATGACTCCTGCACAATGGGAGGTTTCTTCAGTGTTATGGTGGTCATTTACACGTTCTGACTGTCCATTACCATCACATTTTGTAGGGCGATAAAGGAGTGTTACAACTGGCCATTCACTGACTACTCTAAGAGGTATATTCACAAGAACGTGTGCGAAACATCACCAAAAATTGCTAAGGCACCTTTACACATTGCAGCCAATTGCAGGAAAATAACCTCGTTAACGTGGAATTCACAAGGGGGTAGCATGCGATAGTCTGCCGAAACCATGGCCAATGTCTGCGATACAACCACCACAACGGAGATAAAAACACAAACCACAACGCGGAAAAACAAGCGATGTGCCCAAACACGATAAGAAAACAGTGACAACCAGCACGAGGCCAGCAATACCCACGCGTAATGCGTGAAAAAGCACAAGAACAGCAGATGGAATATGCCACCAAAAAAACGACACCAACTGCGGAGTACCACGGATGCACCCTGACCCACTGCACATGACAACATGAACGCGACAATCTCCACGGAGGAACACCCAGGAATACAGGGCCCATGGAAGGCCAGCGAGAAGAGGAAGACGGGGCACAGTCGCTAGGAAAATCCGAGTACCGCCCCGGATGAGCCAGAACACCACCAACAACTGTACGTCACCGCCAACGTGTTATTGGCAAAAACGAGGCAGAGATGGCACACGAGCTCGGACCATCTGAATGCTGTCGCATGGCAGTGGAGACCAATGGAAGAGCACAAGAGGCCCTGGACTGATGTGAATGGCAAAACCAAGTGGAAAGTCGCTGCCAACACGAAAGCAGCAATGCACCCCGGAGGAGGGGTCCAGCAGAACACCAGGAGCTGAATGACATGGAGAAGATGGTGGCCACAGTCACCAGGCAGGAGACGGAGACAAGAGTCGGGGGATCTGGACACTGTCCAACATGATCGACAGCACATCAACAGGGTGCGCACCGACCAGGGAGATGGGCCTAATGGCACACATGCACATCTAAGCAATGTACATTGCACATCCACAATGACTCAGGATCATGTCCCTGATCTCACGGGAACACCTTATCACACACACAAACACCAAGTAGTCCCACGTACACCATGCGCCCAAAGGGGCACCCACACAACGCAACAACAAGCATGCAACCAACACATACACACGTGCGAAACACAGCAAACAGGCATATGCGCCAGCCACACTGACAATGCAAAAGACACAACACGATGAGTAGCATGGCTGCTGTCCAATCACCATGACAATGTACACGGCACGACACTAAAGTGGCTGAGTGCAGACCACAACCGGAAAGAAGCAGGTCACACTCGGACACAACAACCTACACAAACAACCCTTGACGTCAACGACACATCTGTGGATAAACCATGCCCAAGTGTCACAACTCGACAAAGAGCACAAGTTACCCAAGTCTGCAACATTTAAGCACCATGGAAGCACTGAACTGACAGGTACACCGCATGAAAGGGACCATTGGCAGACAAATCAGAGCCGCAGGAGCGAATCCCCAACCGTGCAGAATATGCACATAAGTATGAGTGCACCTCGCCATTGACAACATCCCGGTACAAACAGCAACACCTCTACAATAGAACATAGGCCACAACTAGTGCCGCGAATGTGCACCACATGGCAAATCACATCTGGCCCAGAAAGGAACCGTGACATCACAATGTACTAGTACAACCTGTCCTGTAAACTGCAACTATGTTTTATTCACACATGCTATATTTTTTGACATTTTGTACTGTCCCATGATTGCCGGGACGGCCACAATGTCACATGCTCATGAGAAGTAATTGTCAATAATGGTGTTCCTACTGGCCATTCCTGCCGCAGCTGCAGTGGGATGTGGGACACCTGCCCCATCGTCAACACACAAGATGATCGACGGAATGTTGCACAATGGCAAAACATTCAGCCCCAGTCACAGATCTGGGTTTAATCCATCGTTATTTTGCTCGCCAAGCCACCCTAGTTCAGACATGGCCATATGCAAATCAGTCTTGACCCTGTGCCTCATGGGAACAGTCCAGCCCGAACTGCCAAGCCATGTCTTCCCTGGACCAGAATCAAGCATCCTAGGACCGGTTTCTGGCTATCAGACGTCTTCAGCCGGGATAGCTTGACTCCAGTGGCTTAGTGAGCAAGGGACCCACGTCTGGGCATAGCCTTCCCACATAGGGTGAACAGGTAAACACTGTATATAGAAGAAAGGGGCCCCTGCCTAAAAGGATAAACCCTAGCAAGGAAACTATACTTTAGGAAAAACGAACATGTGGCACCGGGTTTAGTGCATATTTCTCAAGGAGGGACTTAGACGTTGTACAAAATAACTAATTGCCACCATATGTATTCCTGATATATTTTTCTGTTTTATTATTATAACAATGTTGTATTCAAATATTATTTCATATTTTTATCTTTTTATCTTTTTTCACACATAGAAAAAGTGACTGTTTGTACAGGTATAATTGTGAAAGCCAATGGTACAAACAAAATACAAAAATTATATACAACAATTCATCAAATACAGAACCAAAATTGCATTCAACGCGTTTCGGCGTATGCCTTCTTCAGGAATTCTGTATTTCTTTCGCAATAGCAGTTACTATGAAACAGAGAATTAATGCAATCAGTTATTTATATACTTCAACTATAAATGACAACGTCTAACCATTTACATTATTTACATAACATACACCTCTATATATTCCTTATTTACTAAAGGGACTTCTCTTACACCATGTGATTATAGTCTAGCTACGCCAATTATTCATTTTCATTTAATTCACATTGCGATACTATACATATTCATACATTGTTATACATATTTACAGTTCATATTTATATCTCACTAAATAACTATATTCATCTATACAATATATACATTATATACATATGACTATAAATCATGGACTTATAGGAGTAGAGATCATTAGACCAACCAATCCAAGCTTACAGATAGGATCGCTACTATACATGTTTGCCAGTGGAGTGTGCTGAGTCTATTATGCAGTATTAAGAGACATCCATGTCCTGCTTATTCTTTATATGTAGATTCTAATAAGTGACTAATCTACAGAATGTCAACATATAGGCCTTTCGAGTGAACTGATTGTATTGGGTAAGAATCATGGATACTGCCTATTCCAAATATACAAATCGTTAATGTTAGGTAAGTAAGACCAATCAAGTACATATTGATATACTACGATAGTACCTGAAATGGAGTCCGGATGGACTGACTTTGCTGTTTGAATATTTGTCAAATTTATGGTTCCCGCAGTCTCTCATGTGTAGAGCTCCCAGAGGACGAGTACAAGGTGAGGATTTCTGGTGAAAGGAGGAGTAAAACATGCCAATACTATCAGCTACCTTTCACTCATTCTAAATTATGAACTACGCCTCATGCGATTAAATACCTACTTCTCTTTATGTCCTTCCAGTTGAAGATTAAATGAATTAGGAAAGGTACTGTGGAGTATGTTCTGTGTCCGCTGGTACCAAAAAAGGACACTGCGAGTGGAGAAAATAAAACAAATGTTCCATCAGTTGCTGGTGCCCTACTCGAGAATTACTAAGACCAAAACTGCTTAACACCTCAACATACCTGTATTTAGTTAATGTCGCGTCGTGATTTGTGCAAGAAGTTCTTCTAAGTCTCTATGTTCTCAAACAATCTCCGTGTACTGGTATATCCTACAGGTTATAAATAATGGGTGCATATTGTAAAGATGATGTACTATATTTTTATTTGCACATGTTCTCTCTCTGCGACAGATATAGATACACTGACCTAGACCCAACGGATTACACAAGAGCATATATATCATATTTAGCCAGTCTCCCTCTAAATCGACTAACGGCCGATGAAGGGTTTAAAAGGGGAATAACTAACCCCAAGGCTTTTACTTAATCCTATAGAGCTCGGCAGGCTCTGTGTATGTTATCATCCCCATAACTCTACTGAAACCTTCTAGTAATGAAGGTGTAGAGACCCACTCATGTCACCAGGGTGGAATAAATAACAGACTCAATCGTAGATGTTAATAAACCAAGGTACTTTAGACGGCCATAAAAAGGAGAAAAAACAATAATTCTAAATACTCCATCGAAGTGTAAACATACGCAATTATGCGTACCCCCTCGTTATTTAACAAGTTCCACCCTCGCAAATACGCTAACACTTACTTCTTATATCGAGGTCTGGAGGCGTCTTCCAACTGGTCACTAATGTAACGGAAACCTGTGTTTCTGCCTGTTTTGAAGGGACCTCGAATGCGTGCCAAAAACCAATTATCGCGGTACAAGTCGGGTCACGTCTGTATACCACAGCGCTATGTGTCAGATGAGATAATCGTGGCGCCATCTTAACCTGGTGCGAAATAGCTATCTACTGATCTAGAAGCGGAGCATAAGTAGTTTATCACCAGACTACATAGTAAGATTATGCGGTAGTAGTTAATAATCTTGTATTGACGAAATCTTTTATTAGCAATTTACTACAATAAGACTTATTTGTTGTGTCCTGTAGAGGGGTTGGACCAATCTAGCTAATCGGCACTGGGCCTGACACGTGGCCCTAGAAATAAAGGAGTCAGACACTAGAAATAACTTGGTGGCTCTCCGTGCGCCCGTCTTGGAATAGCGTACGTGCGTGCGGAGCCTTTCTTTATTATAGGCGGTCACATGACTTCAACAAGGCACGCCCCTTACGCCAGGGGCGGATCATGGGCCCAGAACATAACATTCCTCCTAAAACAAGAAAAACTCAAAACTAAATTCAAAAACCAACTGCAACCTTGCAGTCTCGATGGATAGTCTATTGTACTGATCTTCATAGACTTCGAGTTCACTTTTCCAAAACCACTACCAATAAGTAGGACACATTACTGGACATTGTATTCAATACTGATACATAGAACAGTCTTACGTGAGGTAATCGCGTAGTCGACAGGAAGGCGTCGGGTTTCGTCTCAGCCTTTGATCCACGCCCCTCTGGCTTGAACAGTCTGTCTCTGGGGCGGGGCCAGTCTCAGGCGCCTCCATGTCGGGCTCCTCCGGATCTGACACCCCCTCCTGGGCCTCCGCGCCGCCTTCCGTCTCCTTGATCACCGCCCTCGGAGTGTTACTCTGGGTGACCTCGAGACTAGGCGTCGGCTCCCTTCCTGGCAAGTCCTGTGCAGTTTCGGTTTCTGTTGCCAGAGTTGGTGAATCCGATGCTCTCAAACCCCCATGGAAATGTTTAAAATGCGACACATTCCTGGTTACAGTCTCTCTTCCTCGGACCACAGTGATGCGGGTTCCTTTCACACCAACCACTCGCCAAGGTCTTCTTTCATAGTTCAAACGGAATTTTCCACTGGTCACCCTGTTACGGAGAAGTACCACATCTCCTCTGCTGAAGTGTGTCACCATGGCTCTTCTCTTTTGGCTAATTTTAGCAAAGGCAGTCTTTCGTTTGCGGGCAATTATTTCTTCATTCGAGGGTGCTGGGGCCCATTGGGGATGGTGAGGAATGGAATCGGGTATAATCCGCCCCATCAAGAGATGCGCCGGCGCTATCCCTGTGGTTGAATGTGGGGTTTGTCGGTAGCTGCGGAGAAAGGTGAAAATGGCCATTTCCACGGACTGTCCTTTGTCATGAGCAATGCGAATCACTTTATTGAGGGTCCTCATGAAGCGTTCCGCTTCCCCATTCGCTTGTGGCCATCGGGGAGTGATGCGTCGATGCCGAATGCCCAGAGATGATAGATAGGTGGCCAATTCCTGTCCTTGAAATGGGGGCCTATTGTCTGTGCGGATTTCACACATAGCCCCATGTGTGGCAATAATCTTCTCTACCTTCGGGATTACACACTCGGCGCTGGTGCTGGCTATTATTTCTACTTCCGGATACTTGGAATGGTCATCAATCATGACCAGCGTGTACTTTCCATCCGGAAGACTGCCAAAGTCCATGCTGACCTTCTCCCATGGCTGTTGTGGGCGAGGTTCCACAGCAATCGGAGCTTCACGAGGAGCTTCCCCGGTCACTTGACACGCAGCGCATGTCCTTACCACCTGCTCCACCATGTCATCCATCAGGGGAAACCACACCTTTGTTCGTAAGCGTGCCTTGGTTTTGACTATTCCTTGGTGACCTACATGCGCTAACTGTATTACTTGATCAGTGAGGGCTGAAGGTATCACCAAGCGATGCCCCCGCAGAAGGCATCCGGCCTCATCCTCATTGAGCTCCTCCCTGACATGATACAGGCTTTCCATTATTTTTTGAGCTTCGGACGTAAGCATCTTCCACCCCTCCTTGGCCCGATGCCAGTTAGTTGTGTGAACAAGTTCTTTGGCCCTCTGGAGGCATGCGTCCTGTGCTGTGGCACTCACAATGTCACTGAGAGAGATGGGACGAGGGCAAGATCGCGCCACCACCCACCTGACATAGGCTTCCGTTTCTTCAGCTTCCTCCATCTCCTCGGCCGTGGCTGGTCTAGGATGTCGTGACAGATAGTCTGCCGGGTTCTTAGCTCCGGGCTGATACTCGATTGTACAGTTGTACTCCTGCAGTTGAAGCAGCCACTTTTCTATGCGAGGCGGGGGTTTAGATGAGGTTCCCGCAAACAGAGACGGCAAGGGCTTGTGATCCGTCACCACAGTGAATGGTTTGCCATAGATGTAGAGGTGAAAATGTCGGCACCCCCAATGAATGGCAATTGCTTCTTTCTCAATCTGCGAGTACCGTTGTTCCGTGTCCGTGAGAGATCTGCTCGCAAAAGCCACAGGCGTCCAGTCGATGTCGTCTCTCTTCCTTTGCATGAGAACCGCTCCCAGTCCAACAGGCCCCGCATCCACAGCAATGAGCGTGAAGTTGCGTGGGTCAAAGAAGGCGAGAGTGGTGTTTTTGGACAGAGAATCTTTGATGTCTCGGAAAGCTTTTTCTTGCTCAGGTCCCCAGTGCCAGGGAGTGGAGTCTTTGGTGAGGTCCCGCAGGGGGAGCGTGAGATTAGCCAAGTCTCTGATGAACCGGCCACAATAGTTGACCATGCCCAAGAAGCTCCGGACTTCAGTAACGGTCTGCGGGGGTGGCGCATCTTTAATGTCTTTCACTTTATCCGGATCCGGGTTGACACCCTCGGCTGAGAAGACGTATCCAAAAAACCCTATCCGGTCCCGCAGGAATTCGCACTTTTCTCGGTGGAGCGTTAGTCCTGCGTCTTTGAGTCTTCGAAATACTTGGGCCAGCCTTTGATTGTGCTCCGGGATGGTGCGGGCATGTATCATTATGTCATCACTGACATTTATCACTCCAGGTATTCCAGCGATTAGCTCCTGGATGACGTTCTGGAATACCTCCGCTGCGCTGGAAATTCCGAAACTGAGGCGAGTGTATCGTCGAAGGCCGATGTGGGTGGAGAAAGTAGTGATGTTGCGCGACTCCATGTCTAACACCAACTGGTGATACCCTGATCGCAAGTCCAGCTTGGAAAACCAACGGGCACCTGCCATCTCTCCAATGAGGTCATCTATGGTGGGCGTGATGTGACGCTCCCGTTTTATGGCAGCATTCGGGAGGCGCATGTCCACGCAGATCCTGACCGCTCCGGGTTGCTTCGGTTTCCGGGTGACCACGATGGGCGAGACCCATGGGGTGGGACCCGAAACCTTTTCGATTATGCCCGCCGCTTCCAGTTTGCGGAGTTCCTCTTCCACCAGCGGCCGCAGATGGAACGCAATGCGGCGGTGTCGCAGAGCCACCGGCTGTACCGTTGGATCGATGTGTAGATGAATTTTTCGGCCTTTGAACTTGCCAATGCCCTCAAAAAGGTCCGGGTATTCCATGAGGAGATGTTGAACGGATTCCTCATGGACCCCAAAGGCAAATGTCACCACACCCAGGTCTTCAGCCGCTCTGCAACTCAGCAGCATACCATGGCCTTCTTCTGACACGAAGACGTTGGTTTTGGTTGTCTTGTTCCCATGGCGGATGACCGCTTTGAATTTCCCTCGAATCTTGAGAGGGGTGTCCTGCCCATACGCGAAGACGGTAATGGGGGTGGGACGCAGCGCCGGAGGCGTGGTCATGGTCCTGTAGAGGGAAACACTCATAAGGTTTATGGATGCGCCCGTATCCACCACTGCTATTAGGTCTTGGTCCGCTACCTGTATGGCGCATTGAGGCAGTGGCCTGGTACGGCGGGCAGCGGTGCCGATCATGTGCACTTTGTGCACCGACCGTTCTTCTTCTTCATCGTCATCCATATCGCTGTGACTCTGTTCCCCCTCCGTTATGGCCTGCACAGCGGGGCGTGGTTTACGGAAGTTCTTCGACCGGCACACCTTTTCAAAGTGATTCTGCCTGCCACATCCCGAACACCGCTTGCCCCGTGCTGGGCATTCTGCCATCTGGTGTCGCGGACCTCCACAATAACCACATGACTGTCCCGACGCTCCACCCTGAGTGGGCGGTCTCTTGGGCCACTTGGTGGGCGTGTGTGTCTGTATCTTGTTAACCGGTTCCACTTTGACCGATGCCTGCAAAGCAGCTTCCATGTGCGCAGCCCTGGCTTTGGAGAGTTCTTTCGTGCGGCCAAGAGTTAGGATGTCCGTCAGCGGCTTGCCAGACTCCTCTAGAATCCGTTCCCTCAGTTTGGCCGACGCACATCCCTGTATAATTTGTCCCCGAATTTCCTCAGTGGTGTCTTGAAACCCACACGTGAGCGCCAACCTTTTGAGCCTGGTGTGATATGTGTCCAGCGATTCCTCGGGCAGCTGGCGCGCTTGTCTGAACACAAATCGTTCATAATCTTGATTGGCCATGGGCTCAAAATGGGCATTGAGGGCATTGATCAGCGTGTGATGAGTTCTGGGGGTCGCCTCCGGGAGGGTCCGAGCAATGGAATGGATGTCCTTGCCGCCGAGATGTAACACCATGGCCCGTTTCTGTTCCTTGTGCGTCTTTGTAGCTTCGAAGAAAACTAGGAGTCTATCCACCCACTCCTTCCATTTGGGAGCGAGCGCTGAGGGCGCACCTTCCACCACAAAGGGTTCAATGGGCGGAATCGTCGCCATCCTCCCAGTCGCGCCAGATCAGGCACTCCGCACAACCACCTGATGCGTGTGCTGAAACGGGGCACCGCCCAGAGCACCGTGCAGATGTGAGCTGTGCGGCAGTAGGGTCGGAGTCACCTACTCGATGTCCATGCACCAGGCCGCTCTTCCCGGCGGTCTGCGTGGGGTGGAGTACACCGCACGGCACGAGCACCACGAGCCGAGGGACAGGCTCGCGGCCGCCACACGGGGCAGGAGGCAGGTACCCTCACCCAGCGAGGATTCAGCAGCCACCCTCGTCGCCAATTGTTGTGTCCTGTAGAGGGGTTGGACCAATCTAGCTAATCGGCACTGGGCCTGACACGTGGCCCTAGAAATAAAGGAGTCAGACACTAGAAATAACTTGCTGGCTCTCCGTGCGCCCGTCTTGGAATAGCGTACGTGCGTGCGGAGCCTTTCTTTATTATAGGCGGTCACATGACTTCAACAAGGCACGCCCCTTACGCCAGGGGCGGATCATGGGCCCAGAACATAACATTATTTAATTTCGATGTCTGGACTTAGTTAATGTCCGAATATTAATCCAAATAAAAGACATTACACTAGTCTGTTTCTCCATGTCAGTGATCCTGTATGTGTATGATGATCTAAATATAAGTACCGAGTATATCACCGCATCGTCACGCCGATCTGGATAAGAGTATTCTGTCTTAAAAGAGGTGACGCCATATTGAAGGGGTATGTGTTTGTAATTACTCGAAGTGTTGAATGATTCTGTTCCTCTACATTATTACATGATGAATGAAGAGCATGCAATTGTGTAACACATGATATAAGGGTAGAAATAAAAACGTGTTCCATGTATAAAAAGATATCGCCATATATAAATGGAGTTTCTTCTTATGCTGTGTCCGAGATAATCCTAATTCTTTCTATGGTACATAAATTTGACCCATAAGTTTATGTGTCGTAAGGGGATCATGTGTGGATTGAAAGTGGAATGATATAGAAGTGTGAACAATCCTATAAATTAAGGCACTTATATTAAATCACTAAGGTATACTATTAGATTGCAAAATGAACTATTCAGCTATCTGTGATATTACGCTATTAGATGTTACAGGAAGCTTATCCATTATTTTCACAGGTAACCTATAGACTAAGGCCTAGATGTAGGTAAATGTGAATTACCGATTCATAAATATCGAATTTTACCGATTCGGTATTCATGAATCGGTAATTCAAATGTAGGTAGAAATTCGGTAACAAATACCGAATCGGTATGATTCGGTATTTACCGATTCTGTAATTACCGAATCGGTATTTGCCATTGATTCCTATGGGCCTTGAAGCCCATAGAATTCAATGGCAGTTACCGATTCGCTAATTACCGAATCGGTAAAAATACCGAATTTACAAGGGGGACAGGGTGTCACTTTGACACCTTGTTGCACCCCTGTAACTGGCTTGTGCGCCATGTGGCACACAGACATGCCCTTAGGGCATGTCTGTGTGCCACATGGCACAGGTGTAAATGCACAGATGTGCATGTACACAAGAATTCGTTATTTACCATGCAATTGTATTACATGGTAAATAACGAATTCTTAAGGCCCTGTAGCACTGTTAGAAGTGCTACCTACATTGGAAAATACAGATTCAGTAATTTTACCGATTTGGTAAAATTACCGATTCGGTAAAATTACCGAATCTGTATGTTTTCAGTGCCCCTACATACCAATGTCAAAATACCGGTCGGAAACGGCCAAAAATCGGTATTTGCTGCCGATTCCGACTGGTATTTTGACACCTACATCTGGCCCCTAAATCAACTATCTGTAAGCAAGGACTGATTAGAGATAACAAAGAACATCTATGTGATTATATTAGGGTAACAGAATCAAATCGATGCATTACATGTACTTTATATTCACATGATTGCCTTTTCCCACGGTATTTCTGCATTTAATCCATTGACAGCTGTCCCCAGTAGGAAAATCCAGTATACCTCCCGCAGTTTCCTAATCTTGTCTTGGTCAGATCCGATCTTCGGGTGTATCCTTTCCAAGATATACCACGACATGTTGTCGGGTGCATGGTTCTGCTCTAAATAGTGGGTAACCATGGGGGCTGTCAGCTTTCGTGTCCTGATTGCAGACCGATGTTCAGTCAGCCTGACATTCAACGCCCGACCTGTTTGTCCCACGTATCCTTTCAGACAGGGATAGATTATTAAATAAATTACATTAGAACTTATGCAGTTGTTAGGATCTTGGGGTTTGATCAATTGTTTGTTAAACTGCAAAGTAGGTCCTTGTAAAACTGTGTCACACGATTTGCAGTTTAAACAACTGTAGGTTCCCTGTACTGGTTGCATATCGGTAATGGATTGCTGACCACTTAATGTTCTAGCTGTCATACGTGATCTTACTATATGATCTTTCAATGATTTATTCCTTTTATATGCAAACATAGGTTTTGGCAACTGATCTTCTTTAGGGATATTCACATTTAGTATATGCCAGTTTGCACACACTGTTTGTCTAATTCTTTCGTTGAGGACCGAGTGCTTAGCAATGAACACCAGATTCGGGGCTTTTTTATCTGTGCTGGGCTCCAAAAGATGCTGACGATCTTAGAAGCGAGCCCGCTTGTATGAATCTCGTATTATCTTTTTTGGATAGCCTCGAGCCAAAAATTTGGACTTCATCATTATTGCTTTGTCATCGTAGTCTGATAAATGTGTGCAATTGCGTCTTAAACGCAAAAATTCACCAAATGGGACACTATTCTTCTGTATGATGGGGTGATAACTGTCGTAATGGAGTAACGTGTTCCTTGCTGTGGGCTTAACAAATAAATCCACAGCAAGGACCCCATCTTGATGTTTAATGATGACATCCAGGTACTCCACCTGTGTGTTGTCTGCATGGTGAGTGAACCTAATGTTCTTGTCGCACAAATGTATCCATTGAAGGAATTGATCATGGTTGTCTTCATTATCAATCCAAACAAAGAACACGCCATCTATGTATCGCGACCAGTGGGTCACAGATTATTAGAATGGTGTTATCTCGTTGAATATGAATTGATTCTCAAACTGAGACATATAAATATTGGCAACCGTTGGAGCGCATGAAGCACCCATGCTAACTCCCTGCTGTTGTTTAAAAAGATTGCCATTGAATTAAAAAATGTTGTCCAACAGGACAATCTTCAGGCATTCTAGGACAAATATGGTGGGGCATGTGATGTTATATTTCTGCATAAACCAATGTGTGGCTTCGAGGGCTCCCATGATGGGGATATTGCTGTATAATGCCTCTACGTCCATAGTGACTAACAGCTGGGCAATGTCACAAAAATCCACATTTCCACCAGATTTATAATGTGTCTGGTATCCTGTACGTATCCCGGGATACGGGAAATGTGTGGACATAGAATAGCATCTATATATTTGGCCAATTGCTCCGTAACTGAGCCAATTGTTGTCACTATGGGCCTCAAAGGTGGATTGAAAATGTTTTTATGCACCTTGGATATTCTGTAGATGCTGGCAAGTTTAGGATTGGTTACATTTAGATATTCCCATTCTTTTTTGCAGATTTCACCTTCTCTCAAAGCTTTGTCTGTTAATTTTTTGATTTTGATCTTTATCTGTGTTGGAGGGTCCTTGGCTATGGGGGCATAGAATCGAGTGTCACTCAACATATCTTCCATTTTAGTGATATAACTCGAAGTATCATATACTACGATCCCCCCACCCTTATCGCAAGCCTTCACTGTGAGGTTCATGTCTGCCTTGATGTCATTTAAAGCCTTATATTGAGCTGAAGTCAGGTTAAATGGCGTTTTAGGAGTAAAATTGGTGATGTTTGTGAATTTGTCACATATAATTTGTTCAAAGATAGCGACCTGGGGTGGCAATTGATCTACTGTGGGTGTGAAGGACGATTTGGGTCTTAAGCCAGATCGATTCACCTCCTCTAATGTTTCTTCCTGTGCTTGAAAGAAGAATTTTAATCTAATCTTACGTAGAAAGGACTGCAGGTCTCTAAATAAATCAAATTTGTTCAATCCAGAGTGAGGAGCAAATGTGAGGCCTTTAGATAGAACAGAGATGGTATCTACTGTTAGATCTTTCTTACTGAGGTTAAATATTGGCAATAATTCTAATTTCTCCAATATCGGTTGTTTCTCGTTTCTAGATACTGGTTGTACATCATAGGCTGATGTGCTGGGAATTGGCTGAAATCCTGTTGAGGGGCATTCTGAAAGCGAGGTTGGTATTGTGGCCTCCAGTTGCCGCGTCTCATCTGACGTTTCCCTAAAAAAGGTTGCCTATTTTGATATCTGGCATTAGATCTGACATTTTGATAACTTTCTTCATAATAGGCTCTGTCACCATCTGAACCAGATGATTCGGAGAAAGTATTAATTCTTTTGCCATATTTAGTTGATCGTTATTTTGCTCACCAAGCCACCCTAGTTCAGACATGGCCATATGCAAATCAGTCTTGACCCTGTGCCTCATGGGAACAGTCCAGCCCGAACAGCCAAGCCTGGACCAGAATCAAGCATCCTAGGACCGGTTTCTGGCTATCAGAGGTCTTCAGCCAGGATAGCTTGACTCCAGTGGCTTAGTGAGCAAGGGGCCCACGTCTGGGCATACCCTTCCCACATAGGGTGAACAGGTAAACACACAAGATGATGAACGAAATGTTGCACAATGGCAAAACATTCACCCCCAGTCACAGATTTGGGTTTAATCCATCGTTATTTTGCTCACCAAGCCACACCAGTTCAGACATGGCCATATGCAAATCAGTCTTGACCCTGTGCCTCATGGGAACAGTCCAGCCCGAACTGCCAACCCATGTCTTCCCTGGACCAGAATCAAGCATCCTAGGACCGGTTTCTGGCTATCATCCGTCTTCAGCCAGGATAGCTTGACCCCAGTGGCTTAGTGAACACCTGTCCCATCGTCCCCATCATCACCCGGAACTTCTGGAACTGGGATCCATGGGGCATTGGTGCGTATACAGATGTTGTGCAAGACACAACATGGAACAATCATCTTGCACACGATGTCCGGGCTGTACAGGAGCTTTCCACCTGTGCCGCCCAGGCACCTGAAACGTGACTTCAACACGCCAAATGTGCGTTCAACTATGCCCCTAGTGCGTATGTGGGCCGCATGGTACTACCTCTGGGCAGGTGTGTTTGGATCTCGTAGGGGTGTTATCATCCAAGGGCAGAGTGCATATCCTTGATCACCTGTGACAGTGCAGGGAGAAAAGAGTCAATACTTGGTTCGGCAGTATGTGATGGCAGGCTCACTAATTCCATGACGCCTGTGCTGGCTGTGTCTGGGGTTAGTGTAAGCCAGCCCTCAGGGAGTAGCTGGTGCTGGCAACAACTCCAACAGTCATCAGGCAATCAGACAAGCAATGGCAGGACAACAAGGGGGGATGACTTGAGTCGCACAGGGTTAGTGGCACCAAATGCACAGCCTCTGACACGGGCACACCGCCACGGGACGCTGACCTGCGGGAGACTGGGGTAGGGTCACGAGTATAGAGCAGGTTCTCGTCGAAGTTGAAGGAGCGTGTCGCGGAGTGACTAGGTGGACAGTGGAAGGTGTACCCCTAGGGCATAATGCAGAGGGCACATGCCAGCTGTGTCCTGCAACATGTAGGATATGAATGCCACAGACTCCTGCCAAACAACAAGTCCGTACCTACCCTTTGCTGATGACAACCCCCAGGCTCAGACACCAACCATGTTCCGCCAGAGGCTGACGGTCACTCAAGGTGCACAGGGTCAGTGGCCCCACGTGTCGCTGGCTTGCGTTGAACAAGGTTAGTGGCACCACGTGTCGCTGACTTGTGTTGAACAGGGTTAGTGGCACCACATGTCGCTGGCTTGCATTGAACAGGGTTTGTGCCACCACGTGTCGCCAGCTTACATTGAACAGGGTCAGTGGTACCATGTGTCGACGGCCTGCCATATGGAATTATGCCTCACTGATCGAAGGGAGTCTGGCGCTGTGGCTGCTGCCACGAAATTGGGGTCACTGCCATTCAGCACTCAGGACAGAGTTCCACATGTGGGGCCCACTGTGACGAAGGGACGCCGGTGGAGTATGTCAATGAGAAAGGAGTAATGTGGGCCAGCATCATGGGGGCCAGCGATGGTCTGTGGAGGCTGCAGAGCTTGCGGGACTGGGGCGTGGAGCTTGCCCCAGCTTGTGGTGGGCCCTCTTTGACACACAACGGTGTCAGCAGGTGAGCAGTGCGGCGTTGGGGCGCTGGTGCGGGCAGGCCTGGTCTGGGTATCAGCGTCCTGGTGTGCAGCAGGTGCACAGGGTCGCAGGCCCAGCTGCTCACGGTGTCGGCCTCGTGGCGAACTGCGAGGCGCTGCTCTGTCAGTGGCGTTGGCCTTTCCGGGAGAGAACCATGCTCTGCGCCACGTGGTTTTTTGTTCACACCCATACGCAGCCCTGGCATACTCAGGGCCTACCCACTATGCTCACGCACACAGGGGGGGGAGCGAGCGACATTTCCCCTATATGAGCCCGAGCCTGGTATGACATGGTTGCGTCCACTGTTCGCTACTCTCCAGTCACTAGCAGTTGTGGTCTGCATGGACATAGCTGTGGTTTGCCTACCCTTGTTTGTCCTGCACATCCACGCCTCACTTGTCATTGGGGACATTGCCATTGATGGCATCCTTCGCACATGGCTGCATTCCGCATCTACAAACGTTCAGCTGTTGTGTGGCTGTGGTGCCATGATATGGCTGTATTGTGTGCAGGGGTAGGCCAGGATTACCATGGAGTGGTGTTGTTGTGTCTGGTAGGTGGGCAAGTTGTATGTGGTGTGGTCACGTGTGCATTCCCACAATTGTGCGTTGTGTGATGATGGCTTTGAGGTGTGTGGTGTGTTGATTTGGCACTTACCAACGAGCAGTCCAGTTCCAAATGTATCATCCTGGAAGCGCTGGTTGATGATGGGACTGTCAGAAGATGTAAGAATCGTGCACACTCCTTGGTTAGTTTGCGACGACATTGGTGAAGAGTCCCGGGTGGTCCACTATTGCCTGCACATTGATGGAATGCGTGTGCTTTCTGTTACGGTAGGGGTGTGCTGTTTCCGCAGGGGGCACAAGTGGAACTTGTATTGTATTGTATTGTATTGTAGGTATACTTGTATAGCGCGGTCCTGTCGCCCGAAGGGCATCCTGGCGCTTGAGATCCGGTCAACAACACTTCCACTGCTCAAACATTCCTAGGGAAAAGATGCGTTTTTAGGGCTTTCCTAAACGGGAAGTTTAGACATCTAAAGACTTGTGTGCCATCTATTGCCCCCAACACTGCCGGCAATCCGGCTATGGCGTAGAAGCCTTGCTTGGTCTCCTGCTGTTCCTGCGCTGTGTGGGGGATGTGAAGGTACTGGGGTATGAAGGTGAGGATGGCATCCAGGACAGGTGTGATGAACTTTGATAGGGCTGGCTGTGAGACCCTTCCAACTCTGGCAGTTGTTGGTTGGAAGGTGCCAGAGGCCAACAGGTGCAGCACAGCCAGCAGCTTTGTCTGCGGAGGGATGTTGGTTCTCTGCTGTGTTGGGACCGTCAACCTGTGAGCGATGTGGGTCATGATGTGGATGATGGTTGTCCTTTTTTGCCTGTAGTGGGCAATGACTTCCTCGGTCGTTAGGTCTGTGCAAAGCCGCTGTTCCTTTGAGGAGGTGAAGCAGATTCTCCGTGTCCTTGACCTACACTACATGCTCCTCTTTCTGGCCTGGCTGACGGGAAGGTCATCTTCCAGTTCTCAACTTACTTCATTGACACCAAGGAACAGGCGTAGGAATGGACCACAGAGCAGCTACCTCTTCGGTGAATCCGTCAAGCTGTCGTTCATGATGCAGAATGGGGGGGGAGGTGCTCTCAGCCTCTCCTGCAATTGAACTCCAAGGCGGGGGCACTCTCTCGTTCCAGGAGGCCCTAAGCTACTCAGCGGAAGATGGCCACTTCCCTGGGGCCGACGTATGTAGGAAATATCGATGGCCCCAGATGAGGCCCTGATTGACACTCCTCTGATCTTCTGATCCTTCGATGGTGTCCTGTTCTCATCACCATGAATGTTGTTATTCATCGAGTCACAGCCACTGAGCCTAATCACTAGGTGGAAAGGAAATGTTGTGTTGCCTTCTACTGACTGACCCCCACTGATGTGGATCACTGCTTTGGTCCAGGTGACAGCTGGGATTTATGCCGTCTCCCACTAGGACTTGGTCACTGGCCTAAGACATCTAAAGACCATCTATGTAAATTTACAGGCTGTCTCTGCCAGATTGCTCTGTTCCACACCTCCTTTTTACATGCTGTCAGGCACGTTCTCCTGTTCTATGGGCGCAGATGCAGCCACTGATTTTGACTCTCTCCTTGTTTTGATCAGTCAGTGTTATGTCTTGTCCAGGGGCAACATATGCTTCATGGGAGGAAGTATGGGGAGGGAGAAGTTGGGGGGGTGTTCATACTGGTCTCGTTAAACCGCATTCTTTGTTTTAACCATGTCATTTCCTTTCAGGTGTTTTTACAGCAAGCTCTCCACCTTATTCCTATGCTATTCTATGTGTGTGTGATGGGTGCCCTGCCGTGCATGCAGCAGAACTTTTGCTCGACCCACCCTCCCTGCGATGTATGTTCCCGCCTTGACAGTTGTCCCTTGAAACACCAATGGCCTACTAGACCAGATTAAGCAGTCTTCAGAGTTACGCTATATTAAGACGTACAATCCGGCTGTCGTCCTCGTGCAGGAGACCAATTTATTGGGTTCTGGATGTTCTTTCCTGGGCCGATTCGGGTAGGACAGAGTGTTTCACTCCGGATTTGTACGGGACTCCTGGGAGCTGGGCCATATGCTACACAAATCCTTTCTGATGACAGCCACGAAGTTCCATGAGGACCCACAGGGGAGATATGTGGGAATTGAGGGGCTTATGGCCGCCAGGCACTATAATCTTGTTTCCTGCTATATTCCACCTCGGTTACTGCAGCCTGCTCTCCAAGCACTCTAATCACAGATCTTGGCTTTCCCCCCCAGACTACTGTACTGGGTGGGGACTTCAACACGCGTCCGAACCCTACACAAAACACATCGACCACTCCCCATCCGGGTCGATGCACCCACTCAACTTGCCTATCCACATGGGCTGACTATGGGTTTATGAGACGCATGGCATTCTTGGCATCTGATGTAATAGGCATATACTCATCAATCCGCGGCTCACACCACAGAGTCACGCATCAACTTGATATGGGTACCAATTGCAGATCTCCTCCCCTTCAATCCTGCTGTGGCGCATCTCAGACCGTGCCACCCTACTAATGGAATGGGGTACTCGTTCTCCGTCCCTACGCCTTATGTGGCGCTTTTGTGCTTGGCACTTGAAAGACCCTGCATGTGTTGAGTTCATTAAGGAGGAGCTAAAAAACTTTTTGGAGCTCAATGAGGGCTCAGTTCCTTTTGTGGTGAAGCTCTGGGTATCTAGCAAGACAACCCTAAGGGGGGTCTTAATGGGCTAGGTATGTTGTTGCGAGTCTCACCAACAGGCTTCGGTGACCGACCTTAAGGCTCAGATACTCAACTTTTAAATCTGCTCCGCTATGGAGGAGACACGTCGCCTCTTGGTATTGGTGCACACTGAATTACAACAGGCCTCCCTTGAGGGCTTCTACCCAATGGGTTTACAACTCAGGTGATAAATCTAGAAAACTGCTCTATTGGTTGGCGACTCGTGATATTTCAACTAGGGTAGTGCCGCCTTATAGAATCAGGCAGGCAGCCTCCTTGAGGAGCCTCCTGGAATCGCCCAGACTGTTGCCTCATTCTACCCGCATCTTTACACCCGCTGCCCACTCCTCTGGCACAGCTCTGTGTGGTCTGTGTACTGGAGATACCCCGTGGAACACGAGGGGTCACCTGTATGGCAAGTGAGTGGAGTCTTTACATTACCATTTAGCTGTGCAACACAAGATGTCACCTGTATGGCTGGAGAGTGGACTCTACATTACCATTTAGATAGACGGTGGACCCACAACAAACAAGCCATCACAGCATCTTACAGGCTACTGAATTTGGTGGCCCGTATATTTATACATTACTTTCAGAATTTTTGTTTACCTTTGTGCAAAGTGATTATTTACTTGGTCCTTAGGAATGCTCATGAACTCCTAGTGGTGTCACATAAGGGCAGAAACATGTTATGTTATGTTATGTTAGGTGCCATTTGTAAAGCGCACTAACGCCGAAGCTTCCTGGCACTGCTAGACAGGGTAGGACAAAACGGAAAACAGAGCAACCTAACATAGGGGTGGGAAGAGATGGGTCTTTAAGAGTTTTCTGAATGAGAGAAGAGAGAGGGAAGATTTGATGGACAGAGGGAGGGAGTTCCAAAGACTGGGGGCCAAATGAGAGAAGCGGCGACCACCAAATTTCTTGGTTTTGTTTTTAGGGGTAATTAGTAAGTCATTGCGGGCAGAACGAAGATTGCGTGTGGGGCGGTAGGGTCGGATGAGGGAGTTGAGAAACCCTGGACTGGGGCAGTGAAGACATTTGAAGGTGAGACATGCCACCTTAAAGGCGACCCTTTGATTCATTGGGAGCCAATGGAGGCTGTGAAGCAGGGGTTTAGCGGATTGCCATCTAGGTAATCCGTGGATCAAGCGGGCTGCCTGATTTTGTACGA
Source organism: Lissotriton helveticus (assembly GCF_964261635.1). Classification (NCBI taxonomy): domain Eukaryota; kingdom Metazoa; phylum Chordata; class Amphibia; order Caudata; family Salamandridae; genus Lissotriton; species Lissotriton helveticus. The sequence goes on from NC_136061.1 coordinate 390,417,995, forward strand.
CCTGAAGGCGGTTAAGCAGATAGAGTGGGAGACCGTGGTAAATAGAGTTGGAGAAATCAAGACGAGAGAGTACAAGTGAGGTGACAGATTGAGTGAGTGCCGCAGGGGGGAGAAGGTGACGGACTTTACGAATCCTCCGAAGTTGGAACATGCATGATGAAATTACCGCTCCAACTTGGGCTTTGAGGGAAAGTTCAACGTCGATAATTACGCCCAGACTTTTTATTGTTTTAGCTGGGGTAGGAGGGGAACCAAGCTCCGGCGGCCAGAACTGAGGGCCCCAATGGGTGTGGCTTAGGCCGGGGAGAAGGAGCTCAGTTTTTCCTGGGTTCAGTTTTAATTGGTTCTGGTCCATCCAGAGTTTTATGTGGATCATTACTGCGTGGAACGTATTGATAGCTAGTGGGGAATTAAGTGAAAAAACGAGCTGCAAATCATCAGCATAATTGAAGATTGTGATGTCCCATTTGAGGAGGGATTGGATCAGTGGCCGGAGATACAAATTAAATAGAAGCGGAGAGAGGGAGGAGCCCTGGGGGACTCCACAGGGCGTAGGAGATTTTTTGGCCGTATAAGGGCCCAGGCGAACTGCCTGTGTTCTTCCAGTAAGGAAGGATCTGACCCATTCGAGAGCAGGGCCTCGGATGCCAGCCTGCTCGACACGGTGGAGAAGGATGTTATGGTCCACCGTGTCGAACGCGGCGGACAGATCCAGAAGGACGAGGGCTTGGGGATTCCCGACGTCAGCGTTGCTCCTGAGAGTATCAAGAACCGCCAGAATGACCGCCTCGGTCGAGTGGGCAGGTCGGAAGCCCGCCTGGTTAGGCTCGAGGTACTGGGAAGATTCAACAAAGTTTGATAGGCAGCGGGTGACATGGGCCTCCAAGATTTTAGAGAAATAGGGAAGGAGGGAGATGGGACGATAGTTCGATGGCTCGGCAGGGTCAGCACCCGGCTTCTTAAGAAGGGGCACCAAGATGGCCTCCTTAAAAGAGGTGGGGACACTGCCACTGGTGAGTGATCTATTGAGTAAGTGTAAGATGCTATCTGGCAGATTAAGGCAGATGCTACGCAGAACAGAGGGAGGGCAGCAATCATTAGGGGAGCCCGATTTCACACGGGTGGCAAGTTCCGCTAAAGAGGTCGTGTCTAAGACAGGAAAGGTAGTGAAGGTCAAGGTGTTATTGAGGGAAGGGTCCAGAGGAGGAAGCTGGGCGAGGGGAGGGATAGATTTTTTTAATTTTGATGACTTTTTCCAAAAAAAAGGAGTTCAAAGTATCACAGGTGGCCTGAGTAGGGGTCTGAGCTGGAAGGGATCTTTCATCAGTGGTTAGCTCGTTTAGAACTCTGAACACTTCCTTGGATTTATTTGTAGCTGAAGCAATCCTATTGGAGAAGTGTTCCATTTTTGCTGACCTAATAGCAGATTTATAGTTATTATGTGTGGCCAAATAGGCCTGTCTGGCTGAGTCAGAATAGTCGCGCCTCCAAGTGCGTTCTGACTGGCGAGTTTTTAGTTTCAGAGTCTTGAGGTCGTCGGAGAACCACCTGTGAGAGTACCGATGCCTGGTACGAGGGAAAGTGACCAGGGGGGCGAACTGGTCGCTGGCCGACTCCAGCCAGGAACCTATTTCCTGTTCCAGATGATCGATGTCGCTGGAAGGGTGAGGGTCAGGACAGGTTTCGACGAGGGCGGAAAGAAAGCCCTGGGCATCATAGGTGTTCCATTTTCGTGACTGTCCCCCGGCCATTAGGGGAGTGAGAGTCTGGCCGGTGACTATGATGGTAGTATCCACCAGGTGGTGGTCAGACCAGGTACAAGGGAGAATAACTGGTGAAGACAGGGCCAGATTACAGGACCAAATCTGGTCTAAAATATGGCCCTTAATATGGGTAGGATGAGAGACATGCTGAGTGAGGTTCAGGTTCGCAAGAGTCTCAAAGAGCTCAGTGGCGTGAGGGCCAGCATTGGGGTTGTTAAACCAATAATTTAGATCACCGAAAATGGCGAAGTCAGAGTGCACTGTTAATAACGCGGATAGTTGTTCACTCAGGATGGAGGGAAAGGAGGGCATAGAGTGGGGAGGTCGGTATAATAGGAGAAAGGTGAGGGCGCCAGTGTCGGTTTGTACACTAAAAAGTAAATTCTCAACCCCCGGTAAGACAAGGGAATTAGAGGAGATAGAGGTAAGACGTTTTGATATAATGGCTGCCACCCCTCCCCCTGGCCGGTCGTCAGGGCGGTCGGTATGGAGAATGTAGTAATCAGGGGGAGGGCTGCCAGGATATCAGGGAGAGCCTCGGAGGTTAGCCAGGTCTCCGTAAGCAGGAGCAGGTCGGGGTTGGAATTAGACAGGAGAACAAAAATGTCCTCGGAGTGTTTCACTAACGAGCGGGTGTTTAGGTAGAGTACCCTGATTGAAGTGGAGCTCTTGCTAGGCGTACCTGGGGGTAGATGTCCATCTAAGCAGAGTTGGTTATGGCGCGAGATGCCAAGGGCAATTGTACGTCGGATGACGGTAGGGGGAGCCGTGAATGCGGGATATTGAAGATCCCTAAGGGATTGGGCTGAATAAGTGATGGGCGGAACAGAGTGCCATGCCCCATGGCTCGGTCTGGCACGGACGGGCGCAGACGGGCTTCCCTTAGGCGCACCTTCGGCGCGCAGACGGCGCGCCCGCTGCGCTCGTCCGCTGCGCGTCCGAAAGATGCACATTATTTATAGGGAGTGGAAGGGTGGCGTGGGGGGCGTGGCTTCGCAAGGGGGCATGGCCTCGCAAGGGGGCATGGCCTCGGTCCTCGCCGAGCTGGCGGCGGGAAAAGCTTGTGGGGGCTGCGGCAGCGATAACTCGGCTGCGCAGGAAATCAAAGAAGCCAAGAAGCAAGTGCACACAGGTAAAGTGACAATAAGGTTTTTAAAAGCAAATTGTAAAACAAGTTAAAAAAGCTCTCGGCTTTCCGCCTCAAGAGCACAGTCTGTCTGGGCTGCAAGCGCTAGCAATCAGCGCTTTTGAAGGGTGGCGTGGGGGGCGTGGCTTCGCAAGGGGGCGTGGCCTCATAAGGGGGCGTGGCCTCGGTCCTCGCCGAGCTGGCGGCGGGAAAAGCTTGTGGGGGCTGCGGCAGCGATAACTCGGCTGCACAGGAAATCAAAGAAGCCAAGAAGCAAGTGCACACAGGTAAAGTGACAATAAGGTTTTTAAAAGCAAATTGTAAAACAAGTTAAAAAAGCTCTTGGCTCTCCGCCTCAAGAGCACAGTCTGTCTGGGCTGCAAGCGCTAGCAATCAGCGCTTTTGAAGGGTGGCGTGGCTTCGCAAGGGGGCGTGGCCTCGCAAGGGGGCGTGGCCTCGGTCCTCGCCGAGCTGGCGGCGGGAAAAGCTTGTGGGGGCTGCGGCAGCGATAACTCGGCTGCGCAGGAAATCAAAGAAGCCAAGAAGGGTTGACCTGTTGTAGGGGTATATATGTTGATAACCCCTTGTCCTCTCTCTTTTTAATCCTGTCCTAGGAGACCGCGGAATAAAGGGCAATAGGTCCTCTAGAGATAGTTTTACTCTTTACATTTATCCTATCTTTGGTTGCACTCTGTCCCCCACTCATTTTCTCTTGGGGGTTTACTCAAAACACCTCAGCTCCTCTTCATTCTTGAAGAGTCAAAGTCTACACTGATGACCTAGCGGCCTTGGTGTGAGGAGGGAACCCTATGAGGAAGCTTGTCACCTTTGGGTGAGTGAGGGTTCTTGTCTGAAAGAGGTTCAATCAATCAGGTGTTTGTTAAGCGCAACTACTCACCAGTAAGGGTCTCAACACGCTGGGGAGGGGGGTTGCAGGTTCCGGTCCATCAAGAAGGGTGTCCGTCAAATAGCCAGGTCTTGAGATCATTTACGAAGATGGGGAGCGATATTGTCTGTCTGAGGTGGAGTGGAAGGGCGTGCCAGGCCTTGGCCGCGAGGAAGGAGAAAGAGCGGCCTCCCAATCTGGTTTTTCGGGTGTGTGGGACCACGGCATATGAGAGCTGGGCTGATCATAGGGCCCTTTGCCGTGTGTGGAAATTGAGTTGGCTGTTCAGGTATGCTGTTCCGGTGTCGTGGAGGGCCTTGTGTGCATGGGTGTGCATCTTTATAGTGACTCTTGCTTCGATGGGCAGCCAGTGGAGCGTGCACAGGTGCTGGGAGATGTGGCAGTGTTTTGGCAGGTTGAGGACCAGTCTTGCGGCGATGTTCTGGACATTCTGTAGCTTGCGGATGATGGTTTTGTTAATTCAGGCATAGAGTGCGTTGCCGTAGTTGAGTCTGCTGGTGACCAGTGCATGAGTGATGGTCTTTCTGTGTTCAAGGGGGATACATTTGAAGGTCTTACGTAGGAGGTGGAGGGTGTGGAAGCAGGAGGACGAGACTGAGTTGATCTGTCTGTCCATTGTGAGCTCGGAGTACAGGAGGATTCCCAGGTTGCGTGCGTGGTCCGTGGGGGTGGGCGAGGGGCCACCAGGTGTCGTACCAGGCATCGGGGTTTGGGCCCATGATGAGTACTTCTGTCTTGTTGGCGTTAAGTTGTAAGCAGCTGTTGTTTTTCAACCATTTGGCGACTGCTTCCATGCCTTCTTGAAAGTTGTGTCTGGCGGTATTGGGTACGTTGGATGGGGAGAGGATGAGTTGGGTGTCGTCTGCGTATGACACAATGTTGAGTCCGTAGGTTCTGACGATGGGGGCTAGTGGAGCCATGTAGACGTTGAAGAGCGTCGGGCTGAGGGAGGACCCCTGGGGGACTCTGCAGGTCTTTGGTGTAGGATCAGAGAGGAAAGGGGGAAGGCTGACCCGCTGTGATCTGCCAGAGAGAAAGGAGCTGATACAGTCGAGGGCCTTGTCCTGGATCCCTGCGTCGTGGAGTCTGCGTATTAGGGTGCGGTGGGGGACTGTGTTGAATGCCGCTGAGAGATCAAGGAGGATCTATTGCGGCTAGGAGGGCAGTTTCCGTACTGTGTTTTTTCCTGAAGATGGATTGGGAGGAGTCGAGGGTGTTGTGCTCTACGATGAATGTGGCGAGTTGGCTGTTGATGGCTTTCTCAATGACTTTCGCAGGGAAAGGGAGCAGGGAGACGGCTCTGTAGTTTTTGAGGTCGGTGGGGTCCGACGATGGTTTCTTCATGAGGGGGTTGACCTCGGCGTGCTTACAGTCGTCGGGTAATGAGGCAGTCGCCAGGGAGCGGCCGATGGTGTGGGGGAGTATGGGTGCGATGGTGTCGACGGCTTTGTTGAAAATGTGGTGGGCAGGGGTCCATTGGGGCTCCAGAGTGGATTGACTTCATCGTCTTCGGTGTATCTTCGGTGGTGAGGGCTGTCAAGCTATCAATCGTTGGCTTCAGGGCATTGGGGGTGGTTGGTGGGGGTTCCGTGTGTTGGTTGTCTGTCGAGGTTGTTGTAGATGCTCTTGATTTTGTGGTGAAAGAAGGTGCTGAGTTTGTCGCAGAGGGCTTGAACGGGAGGGATGTCAGCCGACTCGCTGGTGGGTTGGGCAAACTCCTTGATGATGTTGAAGAGCTCTTTGCTATTATGTGGGTGTGTGAGATTCAGTCTTCAATCGCCTTTTTCCTAGTTTTTCTGATGAGTTGGTGGTGGGCGGTGGTAGTGTCTCTGAAGTTGTGGGCTTCTCTGGATTTGGTTCTCCTCCAACTCTTTTCGAGGTGGCGGCAGGTGCGTCTGGATTCTTGAAGTTTGGTGGTGAACCATCTGGCTTTCTTGGCGTGGGTAATGTTGGTTCTCTTGAGGAGGGCTATGGTGTTGGCGCTGTCGGAGATCCATCTGTGCAGGGTTCAGACTGTTGTCTTGGGGTTGTCATTTTCCGCGATGATTTGGGTGGAGTTGCTGAGTGAAGAGGTCAGATGGTCGTCGGTGATTCTGGCCCAGTTTCTTTGTGGAAGCAGGTCCTCCTGGTGTCTGTGGATGATCTGTGTTCTGAAGGTGAAAATGACCCAACAGTGGTCCGTCCCTGGGAGTTCGGTGATGTGGCTGAAAGTGATGGAGTTTCCTGTTGTGAAGAGGGGTCGAGGATGTGTACTGCTGAGTACGTGGGTTCTGTCATGATTTGGCGGAGTCCAATGTTGTGGAGGTTGTCCACGAGGGATGTGGTGTTGGGGTCCAGTTGGTTGTCGATGTGGAAGTTGAGGTCTCCCAGCAGGGTGTAGTTGGTAAATGCGATGGCATGTGGGGAGATGATGTCCGTGATGGAGTTGGGGTCTATAGATGAGGGTTCCTCGGAGAGTGGTGGTAGGGTTGGTCTGTATCTTGAAGTGAAGATGTTCCATCATGTCTGTGGGTTCGTCGGGGAGCGTGCTCAGGCGGAGGGTTGATTTGTGAATGATGGCGATTCCTCCTCCCGGGCTGGTGTGGCGGTCCTTTCTGCAGATCTGGTATCTTTGGGGAATAGTGATGGCGATGTCTGGTCCCGAGGTGGTGTTGGTCCAAGTTTCAGAGAAGAATGCTATGTCCGGGGTGGTGCTGACGAGGAGGTCCCAGATTTCGGAGGCGTGTTTGTGGAGGGATCGAACATTGAGGAGGATGCATTGCAAGGTCTTCGGTTCTGTAGTGTTCTTGTGGTTGGGTGTTTCTGGGTCTGTGTTCCTGGCGGTGCTGTAGGTTTGACGGCAGCGGTGGCAGCTGAAGGGTCCGTGGTTGTCGGACGGCCAAGCTAGCTTGCAGTTGTTGTTGCGGCCTGGGTTGAGTTTGTGGAGCACCGTTGGGCTGTAGCATTGGCAGGGCGGAGATCCAGGGTCCCCGGTGCTGGTCACGGTCAGGTTGCCGACGGTTCTCTCTGTTTTTCAATTGAAACACTCAGTTCAACACCTAGACTACAACACAATTGTGGACAGCCCCTTTCTTTCTCCTGTGTTCTTCCAGGCTTACTTTTTGTGAGTTTCATTTAAAGACGGATGTACTTGCCGTAAAACGTTAACAAAGTTGGGTATAGATTAAGGTCAACTTTAATTCTAAATAAATGAATAAATAAATACACTTAATTTGTACCATTAATGAAAACCATTGCAATCAGAAAATGAAAAAGAAACATAGCAAGTACATCAGTTCCATCGAGAAAGTGGAAGCAAAGAGAATAAAAATAAAAATAAATTAAAGTCGTTGTGGCGACCTAAAAACACGAGTCTAAAATGCTATACACGTGCTTTAATTAAGGAACTATAGAAAAGCTAAGATAATGTTCGTCAGTAATTAACCGAGTCCAAATGCAACAAGATGCAAAGTGCTTGATTGCTATGCTTCTATTTAGTGCGGAGTGTAACCAAAAGATGTGATGCGGCTCGCCGGCACCAATCTAAGCACCGGGAGAGTATTCTAAAATCATGTCTTCATTGTGACATAAAGGCTAAAGTGCATTTCATCATCGTTTATTTTGGCATGATATGTTGCTAAAGTGCAGTTCCTCTGTTATTATTAGAGGTCTGGTTATGTGCGTAAAATCTGCTGAATTTGACAGCAAAAGCCTTTCACCCGAAAGTGGGTAACCAATCATGGAGGCAGCTACTATGCTGAATCCATTGTGTTTCCTCAAGAATTAATTGTGGACTGTTTGATAAGTAACTCCACTTATAAAAAGAATTTTACGAAACATACCATGGTATGTGGTGTTAAACCTTTCATATAGAACAGGATTACTTGGCGATAAGACCTAATGCTGTTTAAATTAAAATACTTTGAAGATAGATTTTGCACCAAGGCATTAAAATTGGGCAAATGCATACTATATGGAGAAAGTATTCCCGAGGATATTGACAAAGCCTACACTCTTTGTTCTCTATTAGCTGTTGCCACTTTGGAAGAGCATCGCTTGATGGTAGAAACCCAATCTGGCTTGGAGCACTTTTATTTTTATATATTCTCTTACAGTAGAGTTCATATAAGTTTGCAGAATCAGTGCCTCGTAAGTGTTGATGGTCATCCAGGTATGAATGCGTAACCTGAATTTGTTTTTGTCTCCTCTCTAGGAGAACTGCTTCCTTTGTTGGTTCAGCACTAGCTTGAATGACTAGTGAGGTAAGTTCAGAGCTGTTCCTCTTCCAGATGTTTATCTGACACTGCTCTTTTCCCCGACCAAAAGTTTATATTCTGGGGCATGTTTGAGACTATTTCTTACCATAGTAATGCTCTTAGAGTGCTTATTTTTGCCTGCCACAGTAACAATACATATTTAAGGAAAGAACATTCTAGTACCAGTTTTTGGTCCTGAAGGCCAAACTCCACTCTCAATCAATCAATCAATCAGGGGATTTGTAAGTGCACTACTCACCCGTGAGGGTCTCGAGAAGCTGGGGGGAGGAAGTGGAGCAGCTCTATTCAGTCGAAGAGCATGGTCTTGAGTGTCTTCCTAAAGGCTTTCAGGGAGGGAGGGCATCTGATGTTGATCGGGAGCTCGTTCCAGTTCCTGGCCGCGATGTAGAAGAAGGCTCTTCCTCCAGTTCTGGCTCTGCGGATGTGCGGGGTTTCAGCGAGGGCAAGGTTGATGGATTGGAGGTTTCGCTTGGGTATGCGGAATGAGATTCTCTTGTTGAGGTATTGGGGTCCGGTGTTGTGGAGGCATTAGTAGGCGCGGGTGAGTATCTTTAAAGTGACTCTCTTCTCAATGGGGAGCCAGTGGAGGTTCCGTATGTGTTGGGTGATGTGTTCCTGTCGAGGAATGGTGAGGACGAGTCTGGCTGCGATGTTCTGTATGGTATGGAGCTTGCAGAGTAGAGACTTGGTGATTCTGGTTTAGTTCCAAGTTTAAATACTTTATTCAACAGCATTGTCATAAAAGCATATTTCCCTAAACTAAACAGAATAAATACTACACTAGAATTTTAAGAGCAAGATAAAATGCATATTAAATACCATCAATTTATACAGTGCTGGCGAATATTTCAATTTATAAGATTCATATCTTATAGAATCCAAGTCACAGCTCAAGGCCTTGGCAGATTAAATTTATCATTAAAATTACATTCCTCATAATTAATTACAGTTTTAAAGCACGCATACGTATTATCCAGGCCCACCCCATGTATTTGGCCACAGCGATTGCAAGATTGGGGGCACAGTTTGATCTTAATATCCTTAGTGCCTCTAGATATTTCCTTGTCCCCAAATTCCTGCAAACCGGTATTAGCCATCTACTTCTTGGGGCAGCATATAATGGGCAAACAAACAGAAAATGTGGGATGTCCTCTGCATGTGCTTTACAGTAAGAGCAAGTATTTACATTACCAGAAGACCAATTGACGGTATAGGCATTGAGGGGTAGAGAGCCAATTCTGAATTGAAAATACAGCTTCCTGTCTAGGGGTTTAGAAATCAAGTCCCAGTACTGTTCGCATTTAGGAATAATTTTAAAATCCAAGAACTGGGATGTCAACATGGATGGTTGGTTGGAAATCAGAACAGTATTGTATATCATATCCCAATACATTTTTTTCAATGTTGCCTTAGATGGAAAGGCATGTGGGTCTACTGCAGTCCACAAATGATCTAGGTGCAATTTTTGTAACAGGTTCCTAACTTCTTTAAGCCAAGATATTTTATGGAACCGATCAGAACTAACAACGTCCATGAGGGCAGCTGCGTTATGACCCAATTCAGGAGTAGTTTTTATACGCCTCCAATATAGGAGGGGACGCAATCTGGCCATGTCCTCGATATTTTTCCTCCCAAGATCGTATTGGAGCGGGATCAAAGGGGTGCTCTGGGGGACACCAGTCATTCGACGAAGAAATTTGTTTTCTGCAACAACTAGTGTACTCAAATTGCTGAAGCCCCATAGCTCTGATCCGTAGAGGCAAGCGCCCAGCACTTTCATACTGTAGATCTTCTTTATTGTCTGAATGGGTTTTGTAAATGAAGATTTATGTTTTTGTGCTATTGCCCCTGCCAATTGATTGAACTTTAGCACCACAGAGTTCATATGGGATTTCCAGTTCATGTTGGCCTGTAAAGAAATACCTAGATAGGTGAAGGCATTCACTTCCTCCAATGAAGATCCATTAAAATGCATTTTCCCCTTGAATTTGTTGGCAGGATTCAGATTCATGAACTTAGTCTTTGTTGTATTTAGTTCCAAACCCCGAATCCGACAGAAGTCACCAAAAGCGTTAATTGTCTTTTGTAGGCCACTAGGGGTCCGCGAGACCAGCAAGGTGTCATCAGCAAACATTAATACCGGAACCCGCTCCCCATCTAATATCGGGGCATCTGTTGGAAATTGCTTTAAAAATTCAACTATGCCATTGATATAGAGGGAGAAAAGGGTTGGGGCCAGGACACAGCCCTGCCTTACCCCTCGCTCCACAGGGAAGGATTCAGTGACATCTCCCTGGGCACCCCACATAATCCAGGCATAGTTGTTTTCATGCATCCTCACGAGCAGAGTCAGCAATTCGGGGCTTATTCCGAGATCTCGCAAAACAATCCAGAGTTTTTGTCGGGGAACCAAATCAAACGCTGACTTCAAGTCAACGAAAACAGCATATAATGGGCCATTTGTCAGAGTTACATTTTTCCAAAACATAGTTAAGAAGTGGAATACCTGGTCAACAGAGCTAGTTAGAGGGCGGAAGCCAGCTTGATACGGGGAAAGGATATCCTTATCGTCTATCCAGGCTTGTATTTTGTTTTGTATCATCCTGCCCATCAATTTTTGCGCAGAGTCGATAAGGCTGATGGGCCTGTAGTTACCTGGTAAAGCCTTATCCCCTTTTTTGAAAACTGGTATTATTATATCCGCACCCTTCAATGTTGCTGGGATCATTGCTCCTTGTGCGATGGCATTACCAAGCCATACAAAATATTTACCCCAGTTAGTCCTGTCAGATAAAAACACATCCGCCGGTATTCCATCAATTCCTGGCGCCCTTCCTCTGGTTACTCCGCCCATTGCCTCATTTGCGTCTTTCAATGAGAATATTCCATGGGTATAAAATACCCTTTCTGGAGGAGTTTCAATTGGAGGAGGTAAATTGTCCGCGTATTGCGGTTTAAAAAAGTCCACCCATGCCTCCTTTGCTACATGATTTTTCGGGCAATCTGCTATACCCCTACTGCCCCACTTCAAAATGGCCCAAAACTCTTTCTGTTGTCTGTCTGCACATGCTTTCTTCAGATCTAACCATATGTTCTCATCCCACAGTCTTTTTGCCCTTATTTGTACTTTCCTGTAATCATCCCTAGCTTTTAATACTCCTATTTTAGTCCTCAGAGCTATGCTGAGTTTCTGTCGAGCCTTTCTGCAGGAGTGGTCATACCACCCTCTTTTTATCGGCGGTCTAACACCCTTCCTCTGCTGGTTTTTAAGTTAGAAAAAAACGTTGGCTGTGACTCTTCAATCAATTGATTAAAATGTAATTCATTGGTATGAAACTGTAGTCTGGATACCTCTTCGGTAACTATCACCCCTAAGGCCTGCATATCCCCGGGTTTATCTACCAAAGTTGCCCATTTAATATGGCGGAGATTATTGGTAGAAACGACATCTAGTGGCGTAACACCCTATTCTGGTCAGTTAAATTTTCACCTTGTTCCAGATTAAAGAGTAGGCACAACGGGTTGTGATCGCTCTCCAATCTCGGTGTCACTTGCATATCTACCACTCTATGCCAGTCTCTAACATCTATTAGAATGTAATCTATCCTGCTACTTGACCTCAAGTTGTCAAAGGTATGCTTGCCCTGTGGGTCAGAAGGGGTACGACCATTTACTGCCCTCAATCCCCTGGACAAGCATAGGCTCTTAACCTGTATTGCCACGTCTGTCCACTTTTTTTTACCAGCGGCAGGTCTAATTGGGGAATTCCCCATTTGGTATCTTCCTCTTGGGCCAATTCATTATCCTCCAATCCTAATGGTTCAAATGTTGTGTTCAGGTCTCCCCCCACTAGGATAGTATACTGTGTGGGTAGGGTCTCTAAATCATTATCTAATGCACCTATCACATCAGAGGCTATGCCCCCTTGAGTTCCCCTGGCGTAAATATTATATAAGGCCAAGTTATGGCCATCAGCCCAGGTGAACACTAGTGGGAGTAGGTCACAATTGCTAATGGGTCTCTGCTTGATGGTGCATTGTAAAGATTGTCGTACCCAAATAATTAAACCCCCTGAGGGCCGCCCTTTGGTATTCTTTTTCGCAGGTACATAGAAATTTAAGAAGCCCTGCCGAAAAACTGGTGCCACTGCCCAGGTTTCCTGCAGCATAATAACATCATGGCGGGCAATAAACTCACACCATTCAGGGGTTTCTAATTTATGGTGGATTCCCGCTAGGTTCCACAAAATAAATTTAATGCTACCTTTCATCTGGGTGGTCCGCTCTTGTGGAGGTTGACCCTGTTTAGGGGGAAACAAGGGGGATGAAGGACTACTTTCCTCGTTGCTTACAATAGTGTGGGTATTTATTAGGGTGTGCTCCACTAGACTGGGAGTATATTCCCCGGAGTTCGGTATCTTACCCTTACTACAGTTTATTTCTAGATGCTTTATAGTACCATCATTTCTGCTGCCTTGAAACTCTACAGCTTTAGCCTTTCCTAAGCTCATCCATTCTTCCAGTCAATCACATTCACTTAGTCCAGAAAGGGCAGAAAACCTATTTTCCATCGAGATTCCTCAGTTAATTCTATTATCAAGGGTTTTGGCTTTTTTTAATACAGGGTTCCATTTAGTTTTCAACATTGTTGGATTTAAAGTAATACCTTTTTTTAAATAAAAGAAATCCAACGTTAGTGGGACTATTTCGGTTGATCTACGCTGGGGGGGATATATATTAGCTAGAATATTTGGCAGAACTTCTGGGTCAGAGAGATGTAGCACCACACAATCCCCCTCGAATTTTTTGGTACCACCCCCGATCCATACAACTCTTCTAGCTTTAACTACTTCTTGTGCCAACTGATCTCTGCCTCCCGGATTAAAAGCCATATTCCTTGATAACCAATGGAGTGATTTATTTATCAGGGAAGGAATATTCTCTACTTGCCCTGATTCCAACTGGGGGACGTTTGCTAGGACCAATATTAATGGAGAAGCCTCTACAATTAATTCTACGGGCCCCTTCTCTAGATTAGCATCTTCTTTTCTGCCTCTGTGGCTCGACCCTGCAGAGTCCCCTTTATCAACATCTGGATCTGGATCCCTCAGGCCCCCCCTCACTAGATCTACTCTCTCCATGGTGGTCAAAGGAGTATTTGCAAGCGGATCTATCCTGGGGGCAGTTTGGGTAATTTTTGATTCGACTATAAGTGTTTTTGGCAATGGGGTTTTCGCTTTATCTTCTAATGATTTTTGCAGGAGACCCCCCCAGCCTATTCACCTCTTCTGTGAGCTGATCTATTTTACTTAGGAGCGGTTTGGTTATGGTTTTGATTTTGTTGTCTATAGCATTTAGCAACTTCTTGAATTGATCTTCATCCAAGTGTACCTTCCCTCCTATAGTACCCCTTGTATCATCACAACTATTTTCCTGGGGGGATGCTTCGGGACACTTTTTACTTGAACGGAGACCGCCCCGTTTGGGTATATTCTTCTCCCCCCCCTTCGTTACTCTCGGTGCTGGGACCGGTGCAGGGGCCTCCTCTTCTAGAAGAATAATTTCCTTGTCCTGTGTGCTCTCAGGAGCTGGTTCGACAATTGCTACCAGGAGCTGGGTCAATGAATTGTTCTCCTGGGTCTGAAACACCTCGTTGCTAATATCGAGAGTAGAAGTAGGTAAGGGTATGCTGTCAATAAGAAGTTCTGGTGAATAACTCAACCCCAAAGATGATCTCCTGTCATTGTTAATTTTGGCAACTTTCTGAACCATATAATTGTCTATGGTATTTAGTGGGGCTATCGATTTTGTTTTAGACATTTTGAAAGGCAACTTTTCCAGATAGCGTCTATGCAGAATCGTGAGGTGTTTGACGAAGATGATATCACAGACACTTACAGTTTTTTTTGGGAGATTATGACTTACTTGGGAGATTTGGACAGAGGTCAGGGCCCTGTCCCTGTCTCTTCCTGCCGATGAGGGCCGTAGAGTGCCCGCCCTTTGCCCGGGCTTTGCCCCGGGCGTCCCGCTCGCGTCCCGCTCTGCCGAGTACTGCGCTCCTTATGTGCGCCACCTGGCGCTCTTCGCAGTGACAGAGAGCGCGCCGCCGCGTAGGCTGCCGGGAATTGTAGTCCCGGAGCGGCGTCGCGTGTAGTCAGCAGTAGTTTGACTCCTGGCGGTGGCGGCGTGCAACCAAGTACCGTGCTGCCACTGTATGACTCCTGGCGGTGGCGGCGTCTCCCAGGTAGGCACAGATTTGGTCTCTTTCCTCTCCCCCGCTCTGCCGAGTACTGCGCTCCTTATGTGCGCCACCTGGCGCTCTTCGCGGTGTCAGAGAGCGCGCCGCCGCGTAGGCTGCCGGGAAATGTAGTCCCGGAGCGGCGGCGCGTGTAGTCAGCAGTAGTTTGACTCCTGGCGGTGGCGGCGTGCAACCAAGTACCGTGCTGCCACTGTATGACTCCTGGCGGTGGCGGCGTCTCCCAGGTAGGTACAGATTTGGTCTCTTTCCTCTCCCCCGCTCTGCCGAGTACTGCGCTCCTTATGTGCGCCACCTGGTGGTATGGAGCTTGCAGAGTAGAGACTTGGTGATTCTGGTTTAGAGGGTGTTTCCGTAGCCCAGTCTGCTGGTTATGAGCACTGTGATTTGTATCAGGGAGGCGCTTTGTGGCAGGAGGAAGATGAGGTGGAAAGTTTTGCTCTGTGCCAAATTCAGGATGCTAGCAAATTTCCCGGGAAAGATTTCCAGGCTGAGATGAGCACGCAGTTGCCCGCAACCGTGTGGCGCAACTGGGTTAAGGCCAAGAGTGTCACTAGGGCTTCCTCACGGGCCCTACTCACCGGGGCCTCTCTAGACGCTTCTGGTCTCAGCCTCTCTCACCTCCTCTTCTCCTTTGCTCACGACGAGGCTTAGGGCACACACAGGGCTCTCCTCTGCCTTGCAGGAGCCCCCCGACCATCATGCGTTCTCCGCCTGACTTCTGGGCTCTCAGTGGTTTATGAAGTCTCAACTGCTGCAGGTTCTCCACCGAACCTCCGGGCCCCCAAGCGTCGACTCTTTCTCCGCTACTGACGCCCTGGGATGCACACAGAGCCCCAGATGCTCTGTATCGATCGCGCTGCCAGCCTCGCCCACCATCAGGCACCATCACGCCTGACTTCCTGCCTTCTCTCGACTTCCTTTTGGGCGGCCCGATCCACAACCAGGCGCCGTCATGCCTGACTACCGGTTTCACGGGTGGACAGCTCGCACAACTCCGACTTGTTTTCCCGGCATGGCAGAGACTCTTAGAGGCTAAAAAAAAAGCGCCCAACATGCACTGCAAGGGGGCATGCCAGCATGTTTCATATGCTGGCTGGGGGTCTGGAGTGCTCTCTCTCCCCTCAGGGCACAGCAATTCTAGAGCGCTCACTACACGCTGGGCAGGTCAAAAGAAAAGTCCAGCACTCAGCCAGTCTCCCGCCCGGATCCACCAACAGGGAAAAGGCAGCGCTTTCATGCCAGACCTCCACAAGGATATGGCTGGACACAGGTAGCCCAGCACGCAGGGCCTTCCTGCAGAGGGCAGCCCTTCCAGTCCCTCAGACAGCAACTGGGTTGCACACCGGTTCCTTGCCTCCCGCAGTGTTTTCTCCTCTTCAAGTAAGCCCCAAAAACACCTTTTCATGGGGTCACCGCCCCAATACTTATACCCCTTAGTGTCTTTGTTCTCCCCCTGCCACAGGGCTCTGTGCGCGGTCCAAATCAATTCTGGGGGCACTCACACATTTCTCTAAAGGTGCACCACCACCCCCACTGTCAGTGTAGGCTCTGGCCCCAGACACATCACAGGGGGGGGGGGGGGGGAGCCAGCATTGTGTAAGGCAGGCACAGTCCCATTCAGTCACAGGTGCTACTCCACCCACCGCTCCAAATGCAGATTGACCTATTCAGCCTAGTGCTGACTCACCCAGCCCCTGTCACTCCAGAGCCAGACATTCAATACACATCAGGCAGGCAGAAAGACACATAACACACAGAAATGTCCACTTCTAAAAGTGGCATTTCTAAAGTAGTGATAATAAATCTGCGAACACCGTTGAGCAGCATTTATTACCACTATTCCAAACATACCAAACTTGACCACTCTACTCCTCTCAGATCAGGAATTACCACTGCAACATTTATCAGAGAATCCCCAATGCATTCCTATAAGAGGGTAGCCTCATATGGCTGTTTGTCACTACATGCCACACAGTCAAGGCACATGCCCTACCTTTTACCAACATTGCACTTTGCCCATAGGGCTAGCTAGGGCCTACCTTAGGGGTGACTGATATGTAGAAAAAAGGGGGGTCACAGACATGGCACCCACTTCATGTGCCATGTCACAGCGGCAGTAAACTGTGCGTGCAGGCCCTGCAAAGGCAAAGGCCTGAGACAGGTTTGAAAGGCTATTTTGGTGGGTGGCACAATCAGCGCTGCAAGCCCACCAGTAGCATTTAATTTACTGGCCCCGGGTATATGACATACCACATTACTGGGGACTGATAGGTAAAATAAATGAGCCAAACAGGTGTAGACCAATCTTATCATGTTTTACCATAGACAGCACATGCTCTTTACACTGGACAGCAGTGATAAAGTGCTCAAAGTCCTAACACCACCAACACCATGTCCAACACCCCCCCCCTTCCAGCCAAAAGCCAGGATAGACCAATCAATACCTTGATGGGCTTCCCTGCTTGGGGCGCAACTGCAGGGGCACACTCCAGTTCTGCGCCAATCTGAACCCATGTGGTTCCCTCTGCCAAAGTTCCCAGTACCAACTAAGCTACCCCACTGGGACTCCCTAGCTGTCCACGGCCAGAACCAGGCCCTAGGCCATCCAGATGCCTCTGGCTCCTGTCATCTCGTAGAGTGGGGGGGCTGTAACCCCTGGTACATAGTATCCATTCTCCACTCTCCCTCTGATCAGGTCAGTTCTAAACTGCCACTGATCCTCCAACCTAGGGTCCGCATCCTCAGGCTCACCAGAGGTCACGGGCAAGGCTCTCCTCCCCCTACTTCTCCTTCTTGGGTTCCGCACTCTCCTCCTAGGAGAAACACCCTCAGAACACAACTCTCCCACCAGGTCAGGACCTCTCTCCTGCAACTGGTCTCCCAACCTAGGATCTGAACCCTCAGGTTGAACCGGGCCAGAGGTGAGAACTCCCTTCCTCTGCACCCCCTTCCAGAGTTCTGCATCCTCCCACCTGGAGTGGTACCCCCAGAAGACAAAACAGTAGGGACACTGGTTACAGATCTCCTTCCCTCCAGGTCAGTCAGAACCTGAACCTGGCCTCCCAACCCAGGATCTAAACCCTGTGGTTGAACCGGGGTCAGAGGCGCGGACTGCCTCCCACCTGGAGTGATACCCCTAGAAGACAAACGGGTCTGGACACTGCTTACAGATGTCCTTCCTTCCAGGTCAGGCAGAGCCTAAACCTGGCATCCCAACCCAGGGACTAAACCCTGCAGCTGAGCACCCGCACACCAGGACTTCCTGGGGAGCGCGCATGCCCCCCAAGGGTAACACAAACCTCATGTGTTGTGTGACAGTCCGCTTGGCGCTGATCTCCCGACCCCTGTCTATCTGACAGTGTGTCACAATTGCCCAGGACAGAAGTGGTGTCACCGTTGTCACTCCTAGGAGGCTCAGCCCTTATGGCTGGCTCTTGACCCATTTGTTCTCCCCCTGGGGACGCTCTCCCCCTCTTACAAGTCCATCTGGACTTCTGCACCCTGCACTCAGGAGTGGCACCGCCAGACACCAGAACCGCTGGAGCTCCGCTTACAGACACTCCAAGTTCTCCTAACAATGGGAGATCCCTCACAACGGATGGCCTACCAGTACCCTGTCCTAGTTATACACTTCTTCCAGTGCCTCATGAGTGTGTGAGTCCTCCTAGCTGATCTTCTCCAGTTCTTTTGAGGATAGCCTTGGCATTTCTAATGTCTTGTTCCTTTATCTGTTAAATATAGAAGGTAGCAGTGGTGATACATGGCCGCTTGCACATCCAAAAATTAGATTCAGTACATGTACAACAGTAATAAAGTGTGCTACAATGGACAAACACTAAGCCACCCATCTAGTGCAGGCATATCACAATGCAGTGTTTACATCTTTCTTTTTCTCTATGGGTCACCCCTCCGTTTCTCTTTTTTCTGTTGTTTCTTTCCTCTTTCTTTAACTAACTTATGTTTTGTAAGGTTTTTTCCTGCTCTTAAACATGGGTCATGGTAACCTATGTGCCTGCACAGGGAATTGTTATATTAAGCATGTGTTAATATGCACCATTTGGGCTTTCTAGTCACTAAGCACTATGTGGAAGATAAGTATATGAACTACCTTCCAAATATATATGGTTTCCCAAAATTTGAATTGTACATTGTTTTAATTTAACAGCCTTGAAAAAGTCATCGTTTGACGAAACACGTGTCAGCTGTTTCTTTCTGATTGATACTGACCTGCGTGTCAACAATTTGGGATGATCTGAAAATAATAAACATTGGATCTGCAACATTGACAGACCTTTATCTGTTGTCCAACTCGGTGGACAGGGCCCAGCTACTTCCACAATATTTTGTTTGTGGTCATTTATGACAACAGTAGATGACAGTGGGTGGCCTCCTTTTGGCGAATTACTGTTCTACTGTATTTGGCTTACTTGTGAATTCTGAAGTGAGGGACCTGTCTACCATGTTAGATCTGGCATTGTCTCTTGAGTTGACTTTAGGGGGGCAGTCTGTCCCATGCTAAGCCCAGGGTAATTGCACTGTCGCTGAGAGATCTCCAGTTTAGTAGCTCTCCTATGGTATCCTTTTTCTGTTTTCTGAGTTTTTCCCTAATGCTGCGAAATAGTCTTGTATTGTCTTGTTGACCTCAGATCCCTTCCGGAATTCACCATATGTTGTCCTTGGGTCTTCTGCACCTTCAAAGTGTGTTTCAATCAATCAATCAATCAGAAACATTTGTAGAGCGCGCTATTCACCCGTGAGGGTCTCAAGGCGCTGAAAGGAGGAGGGGGGGGAGCCGCTACTGCTCGAATAACCAGGTCTTGAGGTGTTTCCTGAAGGTGAGATGGTCCTGGGTCAGTCGTAGGTGTGCGGGGAGGGAGTTCCATGTCTTCGCTGCCAGGTTGGAGAACGATCTTCCTCCGGTGGTGGTTCTGCGAATCCGTGGGACATTGGCGAGTGCGAGGCTGGTGGAGCGGAGCTGGCGGGTGGGGATGTAGAACGAGAGGCTGTTGTTGAGGTATTCGGGGCCCATGTCATGGAGTGCTTTGTGTGCGTGGGTCAGGAGCCTGAACGTGATCCTCTTGCTGACGGGGAGCCAGTGCAGGTCTCTCAGGTGGGGGGATATGTGGCTGTGGCGAAGGATGTCGAGGATGAGTCGTGCGGAGGCGTTCTGTATGCGCTGGAGGCGTTTCTGAAGTTTGGCTGTGGTTCCTGCGTATAGGGCGTTCCCGTAGTCCAGTCGGCAGGTGACGAGGGCCTGGGTGACCGTCTTTCTGGTTTCGTTGGGGATCCACCGGAAGACCTTTCGGAGCATGCGCAGGGTGTTGAAACACGAGGACGAGACTGCGTCGACTTGCTTGGTCATCGTGAGGGAGGAGTCCAGGATTAATCCAGGTGCGTGCATGGTCCGTGGGTGTCGGTGCGGTGCCCAGAGTCATGGGTCACCAGGAGTCATCCCAGGCGGATGGGGATTGTCCGAGGATGAGGACCTCCGTCTTGTCCAAGTTGAGCTTCAGACGGCTGTGCTTCATCCATTCTACGACATCTTTCATTCTGTCCTGGAAGTTGACTTTGGCGGTGAGAGGGTCTTTGGTGAGGGAGAGTATCAGTTGGGTGTCGTCGGCGTAGGAGATGATGTTGATGTTGTGTTTGCGTGCGATGGTGGCGAGGGGGCTCATGTAGATATTGAAGAGGGTTGGGCTGAGTGACGAGCCCTGGGGTACGCCGCAGATGATCTCGGTGGCCTTGGAGCGGAAGGGAGGCAGACTCTCTGGGTTCTGTCGGAGAGGAACGATGTGATCCAGTCCAGGGCCTTTCCTTGGGTGTTCCTTGGGTGTTGTAGAGGCGGGTTATTAGGGTGCGGTGGCAGACCGTGTCAAAGGCTGCGGAGAGGTCCAGGAGGATGAGAGCGGCTGTCTCTCCGTTGTCCATCAGGGTCCTGATGTCATCAGTGGCTGCGATGAGGGCGGTCTCGGTGCTGTGGTTGGCTCGAAATCCGGACTGGGATGGGTCGAGCGAGTTGTTTTCTTCGAGGAATGCAGTCAGTTGTTTTTTTTTTTTGTTTTTTTTTAGTTTTTTTTTTAGAAGACCTTTATTTGCATCATTAGGATAAACATGTACAGGCCTACAACCATTCCGGCCGGCCACAAATCAAAGACAATCAAGAAGCAAAAGAGCAACACGAGGCCAGGTGGCAGGCAAGCAAACATAATCGAACAATGCTAGAAATGGGAGAAGCAGCAATGACGGCCCAGCATCCGGATCAATGAGGTCTATTTTATAATGAGGGGACAAGGCTCATGGCTGACTCACAAATATGGAAAAACCCAGAAACAGGATTATACCCATGCCAGAACGAGAGGAGGAGGGGGGGGGGGTGGGGGGGAGGAGGATGTAAGGGCATGATACGACCATAGCACAAACAGACGCAAAATGTAGTGGAGAAGCATACAAGTGCTACCAAGATCTAATGACCCCCACCCAATAACACGCCAACGGAGGCAAGGGGAACGGAAAATGCACGAATCAAGCCCACGTCTCACAATACGAGCCTGGGAAAAAGGGGGAAGGGGGGGGGGGTAAAAGGGGGGGGGAAGAAGGGAAGGGGGGAAAAATAGGAAGGAAACTAGGGGGAGGAAACCAAAAAAAGACAGAAAAAGGGGAGGGAAAGGAAGGGAGAAGAACAAAATAAAGAAAATAAAAGTGAAACACAATCGTGCGAGACGGGCGCCACCCCGGGCCAAGCGACCCGTGGCTAATAGTACAGAAGAAAGTGGTAGCTGGCGAAAAGAAGGGTATGGCAATCGCAACGAAGCATCGAAACCGAGAAAAGTGGCAAAGCAATAGACCCCAACCCACCGAAGCCTGAGAAGCGAGGACAGAAGCGGCACCGCTATAAAGGGATAGAAAAGGGCCATAGAACCAAAAGAAAACATCTGAAAGACCCCACCCACCCGTCCCACCCCGCACCCCTGCAGAAGGCTACGGCCTACCCTCCAAACAGCGTGCCTGTCGCCCTAATCCGAAACCCGAAATATAGTGAAAGAAAAGTTAAGGAAGAAGACAAAAAGAGAAGGGGATAAAATACAAAACAAAAAATAAAGTGTGAGGGAGGAGCCAGAGGATATGACAAACACATTCGGCCACGACCCTCCCCGGCCAACAAATGAATAAATTTCAAATCAGTACTACACCTTCACATACAGCAAGAACCACAGGGAGGGGGAGGAGGGAGAGATCGTAACGTTTCCCCGTGTCGGGAATACAGACATCAATGCAACGGGCCGGTGGACCAGCAAACTATCATGTTGTGCAACTCACCCCCAACCCTTCCTGATCACGAAACCAACCCAATCAAGGATAATGTGGAGCGGACCACCCAGCAAAAAATAATCATAACGTAGTCCAGAGTCACGATAATGATATAAATCAGGTAGAGTTTTCGTACGGAGGGAATACAAAAAGTCAATTAAGCAAATCAATTGCAGCAATAACGACAAGGCAAGCAAAGGCAAGCCGGAGTCCAGGTGCGCAGTTCGACAGTACAAAGGTATCCCTCCAGAACAAAAGTTCGAATCCAACAAAGCGGGAGCAAACAGCGGCCCACCATGAGTCCCAGGCACCCGAGAAGAAGCAGATCTCCGCGGCGTGTGGAAGTCCTCGGAATCCAGGCGACGAGGAAGCAGAGGGTCAAAAGTCACCGGCCCATCAAGCGGCCGAAGAACAACAACAGCAACTCCTGGCGCAGCCGAAGGGGGCGAAGCAATGGCGGCATCAGGATGATAGGGGTGCATGAAAGAGCGGTGGCCCAAAATGGCGGCGAGCCGCACGGGGTCAGCAGAGGCACCGGGGGCCAAGACAGCATACAATGACATCAAGGCGTCCAGGACATCTCCGGGCGTGGGCGCTCGAGTACACACCCAGGCCTCTGCACAATCCGGCCGGCAAGGAGCATCGGTGCAGAGCGGAGTGTCCCCCACGTTGTCGGCAGCCATCTTGTGAGTTTCGCCGCCCCACACTCCACTGTGGGCCCCCAAACAGTTCCCAAATGTAGGACTTTACAGACCCCCGGAAGCTCCCAACAACGGCCTCACCGGCACAGGATGGGAGAGCGTCCGATGGGGGGGGATCTTCTCCGAACAGCGGCAGGCCCCACAGGCGAGAGCCAGGCGCGGGGTCCAGGACCGCCGGACAGGACAAAGGCGAAGGGACCCCTTCACACGGTCAGCCCCCAACACAGCTCGTCCCCCTCCAGCCGCACGGCCCAGTCATCGGGCCGGTTCAGGATCTCCGGGGCACACGCACAACGGTTCCCACCAGTGGCTCACTGTCGCGGCCGGGGCCGGCAATCTCTTCTCCGCCGGTCGGGTCCCGCAGGAATCATGTCTCCGCCGGTCGGGTCCCGCAGGTGAGGTCCCGGTCTCGAGTGCCCGGAGGCCCCAATCTCACCGAGAGCACAGCTGCGGATCCACAGCACCCAGGGACCTCCGGATCAGACGGTGAGTAAGAGTGGGTGTTCAAAGTTCGAATTCTGTATGGAAGTAGCGTCGCAGTGCAGGATATATGACAGGATAGTCGAAGTTAGCCGGAGGGTCGACGGAGCCGAGCTAAAAGGCGGCCATTACGTCCGCGAGCTCTACATGGGGTTGTTCAGTCAGTTGTTTATTGACGGTCTTCTCGATGACTTTAGCCGGGAAGGGGAGGAGAGAGATGGGGCGGAAGTTCTTGAGGTCTTTGGGGTCTGCTGTTGGTTTCTTCAGAAGGGCGTTTATTTCTGCGTGTTGCCAGCTTCCAGGAAGGTGACTGACGTGAGGGAGCTGTTAATGACGTTCCGGAGGTGGGGTGCGATGGTGGTGTCCGCTTTGTTGAAGATATGATGAGGGCATGGGTCGGAGGGGGAGCCGGAGTGGATGGTGTTCATGATGCGGGTGGTGTCTTCAGTGCTGATGAGGGTCCATGCGCTGAGGTTGGTGATGGGGGTCGTTGGTTTGGTGGCTGGAGGCGGAGTCAGAGGTCCGAAGCTGTCGTGTATATCTGCGTTCTTGTGGTGGGAGAACGCGGCGAGAGAGTTGCAAAGGTCTTGCGACGGAGTGATGTCGTTGTTGCTGGCGCTGGGGTTGGAGAGCTCTTTGACGATGCTGAAGAGTTCCTTGCTGTTGTGGAAGTTGTTGTCCAGCCGCTCCTTGAACGATGTCCTTTTGGTGGTGCGGATCATCTGGTGGTATTCGCGGGTGGCGGTCTTGAGGGCTGTCATGTTTTCTGATGTCCGTTTGTGGCACCAAGCTTTTTCGAGGGTTCGGCATGATTTCTTTGCGATTTTGAGGGCGTTTGTGAACCATGAGGTTTTTCTGTTGCTAGTCTTGTCTGGGAGTTTCTTCAGTGGGGCGAGGTCGTCAGCTCTTTTGGTGATCCACTGTGCGAGATTGTCTGCTGCGTCGTTGTTGTCAAGGGTGTCGACAGGTGGGTTCTGGCTCAGCGATGTGGTCAGCTGGTCTGTGGTGACTTTGCTCCAGCATCTGCGGGGGATCTGTAGCGTGTGGTGGAGGGATGTGGTCTTTTCAAAGGTGAAGTGGATGCAGCTGTGGTCGGTCCAGTGTAGTCTGGTGGAGTGGCTGAAGGAGACGTGGTTCCTGGCGGAGAAAATGGGGTTGAGCGTGTGGCCAGCGAGGTGGGTGGGCGTGTCCACCAGTTGCTTGAGTCCAAGGTTGGTGAGGTTGTCAAGCAGGGTGGTGGTGTTGTTGTCGTTGTTTTTCTCCAGGTGGAAGTTCAGGTCCCCTAGGAGGATGTACTCTGGTGAGGCTAGGGCCTGCGGGCTAATGAAGTCGGCGATGGTGTTGCTGAATTGTGTCCGTGGGCCCGGAGGTCTGTAGATGAGCGTTCCTCTGAGGGTGGTCTGGGGGTCGGTGTGGATCTTGAAGTGTAGGTGTTTGGCGGCGGTGAATGTGTCTTCGGCGTTGGTCGTGACGTTGATGGTGTTCCTGTAGATGATGGCGATTCCTCCTCCTGTTTTGTTGACGCGGTCCTTCCGGGTGATTTTCCAGCCGTCCGGGATGGCTACGGCGATGTCGGGGGCCGAGGAGTCGTTCATCCAGGTTTCCGTGAGGAAGGCGACGTCTGGTGCTGTTGTATCAAGGAGTTCCCAGAGTTCGACCGCGTGTTTGTGGACGGAGCGGGTGTTGAGGAGGATGCACTTGAGGTGGTTGTTGTTGTTGTTGTTGTGTTCGGTGGGCGGGGTGTAGGTTCAGAGGCAGGTGAATTTGCAGGCTTGGCAGGAGAAGGATCCGTGGGTGCGCCTTGGGGTGGCTCGGTGGCAGGCGGCAGGTTGTCCTGTGTTGAGTGCGATGAGGGTGGCGGTGTCGTACCTCAGTCGGGTGTCCTGGCAGCGGCTGGGGCCAGGGGTTCTGGCGCTGGGTGCGGTCCAGGCGCGTACGGGCGCAGACGGGCTTGCCTTTGGTGCGCCAGCGGCGTGCCCGCTGCACGGCCGCCGCGCGGTCTCCATATGAGGCGAAGTGGGAGGGAGGAGCAGCTGGGAGGCGGGAGCGGGGCGGCCAATGGACGAGGGCAGAGGAACTAGAAGGGAAAGGGGGCGGGGCCGTGCAGGAACAGCGGCGGGAAGCAGGGAGCTGGGGGGGGGCACAGAGGGCTGCAGGTAGCACCTAAAGGTACAGTAATACAAAAACTAAGTAGTACAATATAATACAATACAAAAACAAGGACACAGATTAAATACAGACCACGGTGAGTACAGTGGGGGAAGACAGGGCGCGGTTACCGGATGCCAGGGGCGAACCCTCGGCAGCGGCAGAGCAAGGGCTGAGACTCGGTCAGACACGGGGAGCCGTGCGGCGTGGGGGGTGACCTGGGGTCAGGTCACACTCACCCTCGCCGCGCGGTCTCCATATGAGGCCAAGTGGGAGGGAGGAGCAGCTGGGAGGCGGGAGCAGGGCAGTCAATGGGCGAGGGCAGGGAAACCAGAAGGGAAAGGGGGCGGGCCGCAGGGGAGCAGCGGTCGGGGAGCGGGGGGGGCACAGAGGGCTGCAGGAAGTGCCTAAAGGTACAGTAATACAAAAACTAAGGAGTACAATATAATACAATACAAAAACAAGGATACAGATTAAATACAGACCACGGCGAGTACAGTGGGGGAAGACAAGCGCGGTTACCGGATGCCAGGGGCGAACCCTCGGCAGTGGCGGAGCAAGGGCTGAGACTCGGTCAGACACGGGGAGCCGTGCGGCGTGGGGGGTGACCTGGGTCAGGTCACCGTCTGCACTGTCTGTGGGCTTGGTGGTGTACTTTTCCCCCTTTTATGATTCTTCCCTGTTTATTCTGTGAACTCTTTGTTTTTTCATTAGGTTTTTCATCCTGCCGTGGGCCATAGGTAGAAGTGAGCTCCGGGCCCTCATTCGGCCTCACTCTGAGGACTTGAGGGGTGCACAGTAAGGCAGCTAATGCACCTGGTCGATTCGCTTCTGCTGTGTTCTTACTTGAGTTGAGGCATTAAAAGTCTTGAATGCTCCCGTCTGCCACTTTATAATCTCTCTGCTCTGGTCTGTAACTCTCTGGACCAACAGTGAACTGATTTATTTGACTGTTTGGTAGGGGTGTGGTGGTTGAGAAGGCTTTCAGCCGCGGCACCCAATCCCCCTGCAGGCAAAAATTAACAGTAGATTTTGGCGGCTGACTGTGACAGCAGCAGCCTCGGTCTTCAAGATCGCCAGGCAGGAGTTTTCTTGAACCGCTGAGCCGCAGAACCGCTGAGTCGCTAAGGCTGAAGCCATACAGGGCCAAAGCAATGCTCCTTCCTTCTTCCTTCTTCCGCTTCTTACCTCTTGCCTCCTCATCCATTAAAGGTCAACTTTAGTGGTTTTACTGAAGCAATTAAGGGCCAGATGTAGGTAGGGTTTTACCGGTCGGTAACGGCCGAATTCGGCCGTTACCGACCGGTATTTGGCATTTGATATGTAGGGGCAGGTAAACAGGGAAAATCGGTAATTTTACCGATTCGGTAAATATACCGGTCGGTAAATTTACCGACCGGTATATTTACAGAATCGGTAAAATTGATATGTAGGTGGGACTCTTCTGAGTCCCACAAGGCCTACAAAATCGGTATTTTACCATCAAATTGTATTTGATGTTAAAATACCGATTCAGGTGTGCATGCACATGTGTGCATGCACACCTGTGCCATATGACAGGCAGACCTGCCCTTAGGGCAGGTATGCCTGCCATATGGCCCCCGAACCTTTTGTGGGGGTGCTAGAGGGTGTCAAAGTGACACCCCCTGCACCCTTGTCAAAATCGGTATTTACCGAATCGGTAAATACCGACCGGTAATGCCCCATTCATTCCTATGGGCTTCAAAGCCCATAGGAATGAATGGAGCATTACCGGTCGGTATTTACCGAATCGGTAAATACCGATTCTTAACGATTCGGTAACTGGAACATCTGGATGTTCCTACATACCCCCACTTCTTATTTACCGATTCTTAATTACCGAATCGGTAAAATTCGGTAATTAAGAATCGGTAAATAAGTTTTACCTACATCTGGCCCATAGTCTCTTACAATTTCTCAAAGCAATCTACTAGGGACATACACATTTTTTTACTGTTGCTTAATTTGGCCAACCATAACTGGATCTCAGTCTTGTGCAACGTCACTGAATGTACTTCTGTATTATAGTAATAGGATCAGTTGATTGGTTAGAGGTACATTTTCATTTAGGTTGAATTTGAATGAATTTCTTGTTTTCTTGCTTTAAAACGTAAGTACCTAGATATTCCCTATTGTTGTTCAATCTCAGCTACCAGACAGATCAAGCTCTCGGTTGGTGAAAGACCTATGTTCAGCTTACAGTGAGCTTAGACCACACCCACTGCTTATCATTGGTTGAATTTATTGTCACGGTTATCTGCTTGCTTTTTATTCATCAGCTTGAGTGGAGTTTGCTTCTTTTCCTTGTGTTTCTCCCTCCCCTGGAGCCTGGCTGAATTAATTGTGAGCATTCACTGCTCACTTTTGAAGCACTACTGTTTTTTGATTAAGCACTCCACAAGAGTGCCTGTGTTTTCCAGAAGTATCCCTGGCATACTGTTCTTCCCTCCACAGCTACAGTCCCACTTTACTGTCTCGCCCATATGTTACACGCCACCCCTCTGTGTTGTGCTCCCTCTTCTGTGCTTCTCCCATGTTACTGTCTTGCCCATGTGCTTTCCCACAACAGCTCCAGATTACTCTCTAGCATGCATGCTTCTCTTCCCCAAACTCCACGTTCCTTTCTCTTGCCCGTGTTGCTTCCCCCTGCCCTCCTTTTTGTTTCCTCCACCGACACCCTGTGTTGCTTCTGCTCCATTTTACTTCCCCTTGCCCCTCAAATTACTTCCCCACCTACTGTTGCTTCTACCCCATTGATTCACTCATCCCATATTGTTTCATTCTCCACCTACATTCTATATGTTGCTTCCCATAACCTGTTCCTCAAGAAAGAAAAGAAAAAACGTGTTTGTACTACTTTTTTTTATTTTTTACTTACTGATCCAGTTTGTATTGGTAAATAAAAACAAAATATCTCCTGCATCACATTGTAGGCACGCATGCATGTTACGCTTGCCTACTAAATGAGTCATACAAATTGAGACAAGCAGATAGATGTGTCAGTGCCTTTTTTGTTAATTCTTAATCCATGCTTACATCTAACAGTACAACTGTCGAAAACTGGGTTACTGGTTGAGCGCGACAGGACCCCCTCTCAGGCAACAACCACAATCCTTGTCAGGACGAATCACAAAAGGCACTAAATAAACCTGTGCTTAACCATCTGGTAGCTTGGTACAAAAGCAGCCAGGCGAAACTCAGAGGCACTGTGTGAATTTATGCAGAATACAAAAAGTAATAATGTGAAAACAAAACATAAGAGATATCCCACACCAATTTAGAAAAATAGAGTAACATTTAATAAATGAAATGATACCAAAACAACAACATTTCAACTAGGAGAACCAGAGATATACAATGTTAAAGGTTTAAGTAAAAAGTACACAAAGTGCTAACTGTTGGTATCCCGTTGTGCTCAACAGGGACAAATTCACAAGTTCAGGCCAATCGCAATGGAGTGCATGCCAGATACAGGAACCAGGTTAGTCCTGATGAAAAAGTTGACTTCTCAAAGTCTGGTACGCAGAGTTCAAAACTTCAGGTATTCACCGGAGGAGGTAAGAAACCTAGCCATAGGAGGAAATGGGGATTCCACTGAGCATGTGTGAAAAAAACATCTTTACAGAAAGAAAAATTGTTTCCTAGAGTCCCCTCACCCAGCAGGGTTGCCCGTAGGTGTCATGCTTCATCTTTGGGGACCTTTCAGTCCACTGTGGATTGAGGTGTGCTGCGACTTGTGAAATTACGTAGGAGAACTTAGTTTTGAAAATATGTGTGGTGCATTGATGTGGAGTGGGAAACAACAAGGTTAAAAATACCTAGCTAGTGAGCTAATAATTTATTCCTGCTCCTAGTTGGTATGTTGAAAATCAGGGGTTAATTAAAGGGAAAGACCTAACTTTAATGAGTATGGTGTTCCTAATATTGGGTCAACATGTTTCGAGCTATCCCCTAAAAGCTCTTCTTCAGGACCACACCAGGACCAGCCCCGTGTGTACCACTCCTAAGCAATCCTATGAATAGGAAATGATGGGGTGCAAACCTAATGTGTATACACCTAATACATACGGTTAAACACTGACATACTGTATCTGTAGGAAATAAAGTAAAAGGAAAATAAAAAATGTGCCTGCCTACCAGCCAAGCTGGCAGGCCCTTAACAAATGCGGCATCTTATCTTGATCAATGTACTCCACTATAATGGGTGTACTTATCATCTAATCCGTGCGATCATCTGACGTGGAAGAATACTTTCACACGCAATGTCTGGTGAGAATAAGTGGTTATGTACAAATTACAAACACTTCTGAAGAGAGACACCACGTGACATACAACATATAACAAATAACTATGAGAAGTTGGCCTGGCATATGCTGTCAACTATTCTAGTGGGCACCTTGCACCAGTCCAAATGACCCTTATTGATGGTAGGTTTAAAGACAACCTTTATAAAAAGCTATCCTAGTGGTAGCTGTTGAGAGCAGCCTTCATGCTAAGTCTTGAAGGAATGTAAAGCAGCTTGTGTTACCAGTCTATAATGTCATGAATGATCAAATGAAAGGAGAACCACCCCAGGGATATATAAAAATAGATGTATTTATTCTAAACACAATCCTCTAGTCTCGTTATGAGG
Organism: Lissotriton helveticus; assembly: GCF_964261635.1. Lineage (NCBI taxonomy): Eukaryota > Metazoa > Chordata > Amphibia > Caudata > Salamandridae > Lissotriton > Lissotriton helveticus. The sequence goes on from NC_136061.1 coordinate 390,447,596, forward strand.
CTAGAGGCAAAAGTACAATACAATTACTTAATTAGCACACAGTAAATTAGCATAGTATATGTTTTGCCCTAGGGGCCTCACAAACCATATACTAAGAAAGTGGTATAAGTATCGCTCTGAGCATAGAGACAAGGCCTAGGGCCTGTAGAACCGCTGGGGCAACCAGGAACCACCCAAGGTAGGGACGCAGGAGACCCACGGGGGACGCGTGCAGTGTCTAAACACAGCCGCAAATCACCATTGACTTCTATTGAGAAAGTTAAAGTTAGAATTTTAAAGAATAAGGACACTTAGAAGTGGACTACGGTAAAACCCCTTCAGTACTGAACACTCCGAGAGTTAAGACCCATGGGAGCACCGAAGTACTCGTGTTACCTCACCCAGGGAAGCCGGGTGCATAAGTGTCTTTTCGTGTCGGGTTTCGTCATCGTTTCCTATGGAGAGCTGCAAAGAAGTGCTGCAGGCGACCAGGTGAAAAGTGTCCGGATGGATCCAAGGGTGGATCGGAGATCCAAAGAACCTGAAAGCAGAGGGGACAGGGTCTGGGTCACTAGCCAGTGACCAGGAAGTCAACAAGAAGATGCCAGCTGATGTCGGGTGATTTCATGTGATGTAGGTGAAGCTTGACTCTTCAGCCACGAGGTCCAGGAGGCTTTGACGACAACCAGGAGCTGAATTTGAACTGTCCCATGTAGGATGTCAAGTGCTGCAGCATCAGTATCAAGATTGGACCCAACAAGCCTTTGCAACAGCAACCCACGCAGAATGGAAAGATTGGCTTTGGAGCAGACCAGCAAGGTCTGAGGGACTCACCCTTTGGAGGTAAGTCAGGGCACATCTGGAGCAACCAGGAAAGCCCAAGAAACAAAGTAGATTCCTTCACGGGGACCTACCAGTCGACGGAAATGGAGGAAGTGGGTCCACGGAACATTCGTAATGTAGAGGCCTCCAAGCTTCAGTGCAAAAGGTGCTCCAGGCTTGGACTACAAGTAGCCCAATGCACAACTTCAGGAAAGCTCGGGAAGTTGATGCACTAGCAAATGTGCTGGATGTCTAGGAGTTCCGGTCCCACATCTCTCGTGATGGCTACAGGTCTCAACTTTGCTGGGGACTCGTGTCGGCCTCGATGATGTCTGGAAGTCCGTGTCCTGTGTCTCAGATTTTGCGGGAGCCTCGAAAATGCAGATCGGCAAGATGCTTCTTTGGTGCCTGTTTGAACAGGGGAGTCACTCCTTGACCCCAAGGGAGATTTCTTCAGTCTTCCAATCGAAATGGAATGTTGAAGGTCCAAGATATATGTTGCAGAGTTTCGTCCAGGGTAATCTAAAGTCCTAGAGACCGGGTTCCTATACTTATACTAAGTTTAGGGGTTGGACTAACTCTAAGGTCCCACCTATGGGAGGACCTGGGGAGGGGGTGGTTACATCCCTTCCCCTTTTCCAGTTTCACGCTAGAGCTGGGGCTTTGTGCCCCAGCAACCGGTTTGAACTGGGAAATGCACGGGGACACCTTGTGTGCCCCAGGCACTGTCTGAAAAACATTCACTGAATGCACCCACCTTGCCCCAATACACTAAAGCCTGTCTGGGGAGGTGCTGGCACCTCCCTGTACAGGAAACCTATTGTCCAGGCCTCCCCTGCCGGAGTTGCATCCAGCAGAAGGAGGTCAGACTTGTGTCTGTGGCAGCAGCATCCATTTTGTGATGTTGGGGCTCTTTCTAACTATTACCGGGTAATTCGTTGTGCACATGTCTTCTCCCTCTAGAAGAGTGGAATGCTACACCCGCCACCAGAACTGGCAGGGGGGGGCGTAGTGTTCCAAAGCGTTTAACACCAAACACAACATGTTTTGATGCAGCCATTCCAAAGTTGGCATTAACCACCAGGTTATAATGCACTTAAGAGTATATGGGATGGCTGTATCATAGAACAGCTATAAGGAAGGGTTTCCGAAAGCTGCAGAGGGGCTGAGCTCATGCTTGGGCACCCTCTCACACAAAACCAAGCACTCTGCCTTCAGGATTGTCAAGACCTGTCATAGGAGTGACTTATAGGTTTATATGGGTCTATATATATATATATAGGTAGATATAGGTATACTAAATCTAAGTAAGGGGTACAATTGCCACCTTACCCAGGCTGCAGTAGCAGACCTGTAGTACCATTTTGGAAGGTTTCCCAGGTGTGGCATAATACATGCTTCAGCCCCTGGTAGGCCTCTGGGGTACCTATGCCCTTGGTACCTAAGGTACCATATACTAGGGACTCACAAGGGTAACCCAGTAACCTGTGATGTATTCCTATAGGTTCTGTATCGATCCCCCTATTCCTGACCCTATTCTGGTTAACAAGTTAACTAGCAGCCATCCCATGAGGCAGAAAACCCCCATGATGCAGGAACCGTTATCTGATAAAGCCACACTACGGCACAGGAACGTGTTATCTGATTAGGTCATAACGCTTGCCATCTAATTAGACAAGCGATATTCCTCCAGCCCCTGATAAGGCATACGGAGTTCTCAAAACAAATCAAACCTATGACAGACCTGGGAAAAACCCTGCGGCCATTGTTTTGATTTCACCGAGAACTTCAGCAAAAGAATGTGCTAACGACCAGGTCGTATGACATCCTTATTGACGTATCTATGTCCATCCTTACGTCAATCTCGGCACCTTAAAGGTATAAATATTACCGATATTGCCCTATGCAAACACACGCGGTGGTGACGAGATCGGAGCAGCCAGACTTGCCGAAGCCCAGAGCAGAGCAGACCCCGCTGGCGCAGCCCCGCCTTCCTGACGCGCTGAGAACGAGAAGCTGCTTTCTCCTGCCGAGAAATCCAGCTCCGGCGCTTCCGGGTAGCCCTCGCAGGCAGCCTGGGATATCGAGACCAGAGACGAGAGATACCATCCCTCATTCGTCCTAGATTCCAGGTACAGAACTGAATAACCCCTTGCAGAGAATTCTTTAGTCAGTCACTTGGCAAAACAAACTTAACTTAAACTGTAACTTTCTATTCCCGCCCACGTATTAGGCTTAGGTCAGGTACACGGGGTAGGCGTAGTTAGAAACACCAGTTGAGTACGATTAGTCAAATGTAAATGTGTATGTATTCATTTTATCCATTTTAAACCTTCATATGGCTTAGAAACCATATCAATGTTTTTACAGTATTATTTTATACTTCTGCTTTTATTGTATGCACTTTACTTAACCATAAGTATTGCAATAATATCGATCCATTTCTCTTGTATGAGAAAAGAGACTGATCAATAAATAACATCTTTTATTGAACACGCCCGTCTCTTCCTTTTCTCTACAATCTGGTGAGACTAAGAATGCACGTACTGACTGAGTAAAATAAGTCGTCTTTTGTTTTCACACGACTCTAGAGATACACTCTTGATTAGGGGAGAGCAAAGTTGTCATGTTCTATGGTTGTCAGAAACTAAATCCCTTCTTGTCTATCCAGGGAGGTTCAACTCCTCCTTGCCTATTCGAGAAAGTTTCTAGTGAACTCTGAGCTAGCTGGCAAACCCAAAACTTTAAGTCTAATATCGACAGTAGTAGACCTAGTTAACGTCTGGTCTAGGCCTATACTATTGAAGGTATTATTCCAATGCGCAGAGCCTATTGGGATAATAGGAACTACACTAAATGGCGCCCAACGCGTTTGGAAGGGCGATAAAACTAACGTAAGACATTTAGAGTAACTCAGTCGTGCTTTTTCACTCAGACCCCTTTTTTCCCATAATACTCCAAAGACGTCTGGAGTGGGTAAAAGGTAAATCCAGACCTCGCAGGAGGAAACTCCTATGTATGGTCCTTGGTTTAGTCAACGTTGAAGGATACACTGTTCCAAAATATTGTGCATCTAATCTTTGTTTCCATAAGAACCTGATCTGCAAACAAACTAAAGAACCTTCCTGTCGGTAAAATGGTAGACAGTGATGAAGAAAGAGAGACAGTTAGGATAGCAACTGAACTCGCAGCAGCTGATAATGCACTGCAAGACACAGACCCGGATATAATACTCATCCCGGTCATCAAAAGGAAATCTATAACCTTAAAACTTATAGAAAATGGACTGACACCTAGAGGTGGCACAGTCATATTCGTGATTGAGGCACACGAATATCGGCAGACAGAGGTATATTATTCATGGATACATTTTCCAGCAGCAAATGCTGTAACAAAGTACTTCCACTATTACAAAACAGAGGACCCTCCTAATGAGTACACTCCTTTCGAGGAGGTGGAAGTACCACTTAAATTTCAAGAGCATCTGCTCTTATTTAATGGCGCCCTAAAACATAATAATCACATCACCAGGCTCGGTCCATTAGGTAGACCAGGAGCAACGTGGCCGGTTCTAGCCGGTTACACACCACATCCAGACATCGATGGGATGTCTGCAGCAGAGCTTTTAACACAGCTAAAACAATTAATAAAATTACATAGACAATTAGTCCAATATGTGATGCGGACTTCAACAATTCAACCAGCAATTAAAATTCCACAGCTGACCCCTCACCAGGGGAACACAAATAAAATTACACCACAGAACATACAATCCTGCCTAGGTAAAGTGGCAGCTAAACGGGAACAAATACCATTCTGGTTAGCACAAAAAATCACCCAAATAGAGGCGGTGTTTCCAGACACCACCCCGTTAGAAAAACACAGGATTCTGACTATCTGTCTTCCAATGGGAATCGCACCACACGTGGAGGACTGTGACACTTGGGGTACAGTCTTTGCTTCCATCTACACAAAAACGCACGGTGTTCCATCCATTTCGGTAATACCAGATGTGCTAAAACAAATTCAAGACGAATACGGTCCAGAACCCGCTTTAACTCTTGGTATGAAATTACTAAAAGACTTCAAGCAGGTCTCGGCTATATTATTAGCCAACATAAAGGGAGAAGCAGCAAACGTGGCGATCCGCCAGAGGTTAAAGGAGACAGATATAGCAGACCAACCAGCTGAAATTGCCAGAATTATAGAAAAATCCTATGAGGAACTAGGTAGAGATAGTTTAGGTGGAATACCAGTAAAACCACAACTGATTGAAAGTCCTGAAAAAATATTTTTTAATAATAATTCAACATCACAAAAAAAGAGCTGGGATGGAAACAAACAATCCAATCCTAAAGAAAAGAAATTCCAGTCCAGAGGAAGGTCTCCTAGGCGGAGAGAAAAATCTCCGAACCAAAGACACAGGTCACCCCAAAGTGACCCCTCTGGGAAAAGATATAACCTTAGAAATAGGGATAATATAAAGAAGCCTGATAGATATCAAGATTTTGATACACGTCCCTCTCAATCTTTTCAGACTTCCTCGCAGAAATCGGAAAGAAGAGGACGATCAGAACAAAGAGAAGAGCACGCCAAGTCCAAAGACAAGGAACCTGCTCATCTAAAAAAGAAATTACAATTTCCAAAAAAGAAGGTAGCCAGTATCAAGGTAGTTAACAATGCCGAGAATACTGAGGACACAACTGAAAAACGGAGAATGGGCTCAGACAATGCTAGACAGCGCAGCAGAAGTGAGCATAGCTCGCAAAGTCCTTATGAATCTTCTGGAGACAGTGGACACGAATGAATATCTTCAAGTGGAAACTGCAGACACCAGAGTTAGCAAACCTCACAAAATATATGAAATAACTTTACGTATAGAAGGGGATAAGACTAGAAAAATAAGGGGACTATTTTGGGATAATCTCTCCAAGGGCTATGACATCCTTCTAGCTGAAAAAGACTGGCCACCAGAGTTTGTCAGGGAGTGCCCTCATGGCGAAGAAATAATTATGCCTGCCTTCTCAAATCATATCCCAATTCATAAAAAATACACACTTGCCAGAAAGTGGGCAGTAGCTCAAGCTCCTGCTTTATATAAAAATCATGTAGGATGGGATGAGGACTCTCCTCCTCACAAAATCCAGTTAAAATCACAACCTACTGCACAAAGACAGTACCCAATTAAGCAAGAAGCTAAAAAACAGGTAAAAGAAATCCTAGATCAACTAGAATACCAGGGGGTGATTGAAACTTGCACCTCACAAATGAACAACCCTTTGTTTCCGGTCTCCAAACCAGACAATTCATATCGTCTAGTTTTGGATTACCGACACCTTAACTCATGTTGCAAAACTTTTTCAGTGCAAAATTCGCATAGTGCTGCACTAATGAATAACATAGTGCGCAAAAAATACAATACAACATTAGACATCTCTAATGGATTCTTTTGTCAAAACATAGCACCAGAGGGCAGATATTTGTCTGCATTCTCAATAAATGGCACTCAAAAACAATTCTGTCGGTTAGCCCAGGGGTACAAGAATAGCCCAGGGGTATTCTCAGCGAGAGTAACAGAATTACTACAAACATATGATGACGAAGTATTATCTTATGTCGATGACATATACTTAACAGATGATGACTTGGATACTCACTTGAAGAGAGTGAACACCATAATACTTGGGTTCGCAGCAGAGGGTTACAAATTCAACTTTAAAAAATCCAGAATTGCCCATCTAACAGTCCTGTTCTTAGGATATGAATTATCAAGTGAAGGCAAAAGCCTGGCTGACAATTTCCTAGAGAAATGTGCCGTACTCCAAGCACCTAGAACACTAAAAAACTACAGTCAATTCTAGGCTTCCTAAATTTCGGAAGAACATACATTGCAAATTACGCAGAAAGGGTCAAACCCCTTTATGATCTAATAAAACCAGATTTTAAAAGAACCAATTGGACTCAAATACACACAGAAATTTTGAGATCCTTACAAACAGACATGTTAATTAAAACAAAATTAGAAACACGTGATAACACACGCAATCTTGTGATTCGAGTCATCCCAGGAAGATGCGGATTCACATACCTGACCTCTAATGAGGGAGAAAAGGTACCGATTGCATTCAAATCACACTTGTACACAGAAGCTGAAAAGAAATTCAGCATTAAAGAAAACATTGTTCATGCAGTTCAAACCGCAATAGCTAGAGAAAAAGATCAAGCGGACGGTAGACGTATCACAGTCAGAACAGCAGAATCAGCCTTTGAGGCATTAACAACACCTTGTAATTTACCAACAACAACATTGAATCCGGAATGGATACAATGGGTGAATTCAATTACAACGGACAAAGTATACTATTACTTTGATCCAGAACTAAAGGAATTGAAAAATCTAGAATATGAAAGAACATTCCCTCTGCCTATCGACATTCTGCCCTTACGACAATACGCTTGTGTAATCTATACAGACGGACATGCTCAACCCTCCGTTTGGGGAGAACAAGCATACAACCCAACATGTGAGATTACAAAAGAAGTGTGGCGCGGAGGTAAACTAAGACCTCTATTAACAAAAACACACTCAGTAGAAACTAATTCAGAACAACAGACTGAAATAATAGCATTGAAAATGGCGCTAGATAATGCGGATCGCGAATTCCCGACACTTATAGTGTCCGATTCATATTACTGCGTCAAATCATATAACAACGATTTGCAGACATGGATTCAAAACGGTTACAAAGATGACACAGGTGCAACAATAAAGCAAAAACTGCTTTGGGAACAAATAGCTCTTTTACAAAAAGAACTACCAAAGACTCACGTGACACACTCACTGAGTCATCAGCGTGATGGCGTTCACGTTGCAGGGAATTCATTGGCTGAGACAGCCACAGCGGTAGCAACTAAATCGGCTTCCGTAGCTCGAAAAAAGCATACAGTGAAGTATATTGACGGTGAAACAGTGCTGGCGGTGAAAACGTCATCAAAAGGCGACTGCTCAGCGCTACCGATCAACTATCCACTCAATTATACATACATAATCGATGCAAACTCCGTCCCTTTTGCTCGAATCCCTGGAGTGGGGGATAGAGTGATTCCAAACATGGACAGGAGAAACTTGTTAATAGCAGACGCACATTATGGGCGAGGGTCTCAGACACCTCAAACTAAAAGATTCTCTGGAAGAATTACAATCAAGGTACTGGTGGCCAGGCATGAGCCTGCATCATACCATTTTTGTAAAGAACTGCCCAAACTGTAACAGAAATCGCAGTGGTGAGAGAAACGGTGTAATACCGTGTCGTTTCACTCCAGAAAAGATCAACAGTAAAAAGCAAAGCGTCCGATTAACATATACAGGCTAGTTTCCACTTATAATGTAGATCATCAGCACTCGGCTGACGTCTGGACTGTTATACAAAGATTTGCGAGTCTAAATGGCATATACGCTAGAAGCATGCTACGTTTGACCATAGTTTTCACTCTAGCCCTCCAGCCTGAGGGGAAACATGGCCAAATGAGCATAGCACAGCGGGACTCTTCTCACTTCCTTCCTGAGGGATACGGGATGGTGTAAAGAAAAAACCAAGGCATAAAGCTATCTATAACAGAAAGGATATTAGGTTCGGGAGCTGGGTGGGTCAAACATCTAATAAGTGTCCAACGTAGTCTAAATAACTTGCCAAGAAATTCTCTGAGGGGATTCAGTCCGTACGAATTATTATTTGGAACTAGGATGTTAGTCTTAGACCTCGACAGTCAGACTTCAGTGGTGAAGGAAAAAAGCTTTGATATCAAAGATCGTTTGGCTGTTTTGCAGGACTTAAACGAAACAAGAAAAGACCTGAGCAACATAAAGTTGAAACAGCAGCCAACAACCACTGAAGAACCACCACCTGTCCCAGCAAGACCTGTCTGGATTCCAAAAGTCGGGGATCTAGTCAGAGAAAAGATCGCGGTAAAGAAGGAATTTGGGCCTTCTTACAGAAAAGCAGTTCCTGTCTTGTCTGTCAACGGGACAAGATCAGTTGTACTACCGCCGCTTGCTGGTAAAAAGGAGAACAGAGTTGTATCCATCGACCTGGTAAAACCACAACATGTGGCCGATAACAAATAGTAGGCCAAGTGGACTCCCGAGAAGTAGTAGAACACCAAGATTTGCTACTAACACAGAGGTTCAATCTAAGAGGCTAATCACATTCGAAACGCCTACAGAACCACAACAAGGACTATGCAACAATGCAATGGAACTTAGACCTCTGAAAACCCAAATAAAAACATTTAGCAGAGACACACCAATCTATAATGAAGTAACAAACGACTATGCAAGAAACAGTAATCCTGAAGCAATTGGAACAATTGACAGAACTGCATCCGGCTACTTCATAAACTTCGATGATTCCTCTGAAGGCTTCACTGAATCAAACACACAGCCATCAACAAAAACCTTTAAAGATAAAGTTAAAGTACTTTTGAAACAACTGAAAGAAACTTATCTAATTTCTCCATGGATTGAATTTTGGGTGGGTTTTGGTGCATTTATCCTCATACTTTGGCTCATCATGGTACTAACTTTGGGACGCTTCATTGAGGGAAAATATGCTAAAATGGACACAGCAAGTCAGAAAATCAACTTGATCCTCAAACCACACACATCTTCACACGTCGAGAAAAGAGAACTTTCTTCAGTCAACTTCACAGCCAATCCTATACCGGGTGGGGTAGCATGGGACAAAACTGACTACGAAATTTATGGTCCGGTTGAAATCCTGAAATATCCACACCAAATTAAGATCTCGTTGAGTGACTTTGTAAAACCAAGCTCATTTGCTGATGATTGGGACTTTGAAAGTATAAATAATATGATGTCTGACTTAATAATGTCTGCTAAATTTACCAAACATGATTATTTGCAGGGTTTGACAAATTATGATAGTATGTACTGTTATAACCACTATGGTAACCATTTTCTACATAGATCTGCACAACCTAGAAATGTTTTAAATTATAATCAATGGGAACATTGTGCAACCCCTCCAAAAGGAAGCTCAAGAACCGTTTATGACAAATATTCATACTTTTCAGGTTTTAACACAAGTAATGCCGAAACATTTTATTTCAAATTGTCGAATAAGACAGGGACAAAGACCATGATAACAAACACGAAATTGATATATTCAGACTCATTCTTTGAACAAATGAATACTTTTGGTTTTGATTATTGGGACAAAAATGTTGAAGTAAAAAGTGTTTGGGGTACAAAAGAATGGCAAGTACAGGGTATAGAATCTTTGTTTAGAGCCTGCATGATCCCAGAACAAATTATATTTTTAAAGGACACTGTTCAACAAACTACCTGTCTTGGCTTAGCCAAAATCAAAGACTTAAATAAACCGTCTATTCCAAAACCAACAATGAACAGCAATAGCTCCACAGATGAAGAGATAGACGTAAATTATGTATTAAACCAAAACAGAACACATCCTGATTGGAAAAAGTGGTTGATCTGGCCCACAGATACTAATAACTGTCAAGACAGATTCCTGAACAAAACACAGGGGTTCAAAATGACCAGGCCAGACCCTAGATATTCCCAAAGACAACACCCAGGAATAATAACCACCTACAGTGTGGGTAAATTATGCCTTCAGTGGCTACAGACTTCCACACTGGCAGAAATTAAGCAACACCTAACTTTACTTACTGATGGTGCTGACTTGCGTGATTTCATTATGGGACCACGCAAACAGCGTCAGAAACGTTTCATAGCAGCCTCTGTATATGCAGCATACAACGAGGCCTGGAAGGTGACTCAAATTGAGACAGCAGAAAGAATACGGGAAATTGACCGTATTAATTTGGAAAAATCACTTTCTGTAGTGGACAATGGGTTAATGACTCTGTCCTCCAGAATTTTTTCTCTGGACAGCATTGTGTCTTCAGCAATCGACATATTATCGCAAGACTTACTGTTGTTACAACACGGTCAGTCTCAATTGCGTTCTATTGTACAGCTTGGCTGGACGTTACAAAATCTGCGTTCAGGCTATGTGCCTTGGCGTTTAATCAACACAACGTCACTATTCAATATCTTTAACCTTACTGATAAACAAATCAGTATGGCACAAAAGGGTGCTGATTATACAATCCTGAGCATTGAGAAACTCGAGAGATTACCAGTGACAATGTCAGAACGAACTGTCAGTGAATGGATAATACATGGGATAATTAATATTCCAATATCAACCTTCAGGTTTCAATACTGCCTAAAATATATACAGGCTGGCATGTACGAAAAATTGGGAAAAGGGTACATTAAAACAACATGGAACTTGCCCTATTCACATGCATATGTCAGTAATAAAGGACAGAAAGTGTTTCTTAGTGGCAATAATTGTGCAATGTCACTGAGCGGTACACTTCTGTGTAATGGAATTAGTTTGCATGGAGCCTGTGAAGGGAACTCAAATAACCTTTCATGTCACCAGCTAGGCGCACCTGCAACAGAGATAGAACCATTCTTTCAAAGACTCTATAATGGGAGTTACATTCTAATTGTAGATCGCAGATGCTGTAGTCTTATGCCCGGGACTCCTTATCTCGTAACTACGACTGCGAAGGTCAAGTGCTGTGGACGCTTATTGTTCCCCAGCTCCCTTCCAGACAGGGAGGCAAGGGCATGGCCCAACTTGAAAATTACTTCTATTCGAATAGATACTTTAAGCAGAATGAAAACAGTGCTTCTTCAGATGCCGACCAGACTCACGTCATCAAAAGAAACGTATGATCTCCTAGTCGCAAGGACGACTGCAGAGATTCACTCATTGTTATCAACTAATTCCCCCATATATTTCGCAGAAATCCTGAATGAAATCTTAAATATTTCTGATACCAGTGGAGTCTCAAAAGTATTTAAGACAGTATTTTCGATGGCATTAACACCATTCAAAGCCATACTGGGTATTTTTCCAGATTTCGTCCATTCGATTTTTGGCGGACTTCCCCTCATTTTAGGACTAATTGCAGGAATTCTATTCTTAGTCCTTATATTTCGTTATGGCAAACCGTGTCACAGACAAAACACCTGCGACAAGGGAAGAAACAATCCGAGCCATTGGATACCGGGACCGGATATCAAAAATCCTGGGACTATCCCGGCTTAGAGACCTGAACATGACTTGGTTTCTTTCATTTCGACCAATGTGGCATCGATGTGTTTTACCTGTATTAAGGTGCTTGCTATGCGGAGAAGAATGCGTGTTAGACACCTGTCTGACTCTACAATCAGATGCGCCAATGGATGCAGAAACATTGTTGAGTCCAATAAAGGCTCATGCTTTGTGCTGCCCTCAACGGCTACCAATCCTGATGACGGCATTCGTGGAAGCTTCACCACTACGATTAAGGGGTAGTGAAGTTCAAGATGAAAGCAGCATTGATCAGGTACGAACTTCTGTCAGCAATACTAATCAAAACGTCAATGGAAACAATCATGCGCACGAATGCATGGTTACATCTTTTTCCGAGTTAGTGGAACTCTCCCAGGAAGCTGTTGACAGCTTTTTCGACAGTCTAAATGATATGATGTTCTCACCAGAGCAGAAATAGAGACTTTTTGAGCAAGCTCGCACACGGCGTTCCCTGAATTTCGGCCTTCAACTAGAATAGCAAAATACCATAAACAATTTTCCCTCCAGTTCACGGACAGCAATTTTTTTTCAGCAGCCCCAAAATATTTTTGCGAATTTTTCGGGACACTTATTTTCTGCTTAAAGTAAGAACTATTCTTAGAGAACTAAAATTTCTATTTTTAGATACTTTATAGACATTAGCTGCCCGCTGGTATGTTCATAATTATTTTATTCTGTGATGGAATGGTCTCGAAACTTTTTTCTGTATTAAGAGCCATTTCATGTGTAAATTCTCATATACAAATTAGTGATAATGTATAGATATGCGTGATTACTTTAGCATTATTCTACAGCTTGAGTGCATATATTACATGTGACTGTTTTTTCCGTATATTTGATAATTTCAAAATGCATTTATGTATTTTGGGGTGGTAAGGTATACACGATACTCTACAGTATGTTTTACTATGCATAGATTCGTAAATATGTCCATAGTTAGCGTGGAGTGGGTGTGATGTATTCCTATAGGTTCTGTATCGATCCCCCTATTCCTGACCCTATTCTGGTTAACAAGTTAACTAGCAGCCATCCCATGAGGCAAAAAACCCCCATGATGCAGGAACCGTTATCTGATAAAGCCACACTACGGCACAGGAACGTGTTATCTGATTAGGTCATAACGCTTGCCATCTAATTAGACAAGCGATATTCCTCCAGCCCCTGATAAGGCATACGGAGTTCTCAAAACAAATCAAACCTATGACAGACCTGGGAAAAACCCTGCGGCCATTGTTTTGATTTCACCGAGAACTTCAGCAAAAGAATGTGCTAACGACCAGGTCGTATGACATCCTTATTGACGTATCTATGTCCATCCTTACGTCAATCTCGGCACCTTAAAGGTATAAATATTACCGATATTGCCCTATGCAAACACACGCGGTGGTGACGAGATCGGAGCAGCCAGTCTTGCCGAAGCCCAGAGCAGAGCAGACCCCGCTGGCGCAGCCCCGCCTTCCTGACGCGCTGAGAACGAGAAGCTGCTTTCTCCTGCCGAGAAATCCAGCTCCGGCGCTTCCGGGTAGCCCTCGCAGGCAGCCTGGGATATCGAGACCAGAGACGAGAGATACCATCCCTCATTCATCCTAGATTCCAGGTACAGAACTGAATAACCCCTTGCAGAGAATTCTTTAGTCAGTCACTTGGCAAAACAAACTTAACTTAAACTGTAACTTTCTATTCCCGCCCACGTATTAGGCTTAGGTCAGGTACACGGGGTAGGCGTAGTTAGAAACACCAGTTGAGTACGATTAGTCAAATGTAAATGTGTATGTATTAATTTTATCCATTTTAAACCTTCATATGGCTTAGAAACCATATCAATGTTTTTACAGTATTATTTTATGCTTCTGCTTTTATTGTATGCACTTTACTTAACCATAAGTATTGCAATAATATCGATCCATTTCTCTTGTATGAGAAAAGAGACTGATCAATAAATAACATCTTTTATTGAACACGCCCGTCTCTTCCTTTTCTCTACAATCTGGTGAGACTAAGAATGCACGTACTGACTGAGTAAAATAAGTCGTCTTTTGTTTTCACACGACTCTAGAGATACACTCTTGATTAGGGGAGAGCAAAGTTGTCATGTTCTATGGTTGTCAGAAACTAAATCCCTTCTTGTCTATCCAGGGAGGTTCAACTCCTCCTTGCCTATTCGAGAAAGTTTCTAGTGAACTCTGAGCTAGCTGGCAAACCCAAAACTTTAAGTCTAATATCGACAGTAGTAGACCTAGTTAACGTCTGGTCTAGGCCTATACTATTGAAGGTATTATTCCAATGCGCAGAGCCTATTGGGATAATAGGAACTACACTACAAACCAACCTGGATGGTACCTAATGTACATGCAATCAATTTACAGAGAAAGCAACTAGGCGGGGGTCCTGGTTAGTAGGGCCCCAGCCAGGCTAAAGTCTATAAATCAGTGAAACACAGCAAAAAGTGGGGGTAACCATAGTAAGCAGATCCTACTCTCCTACAAACCCCCTAAACAAAGGGACTTTAACTAACATTGACCAGTTGAGTCTTCATGTTCTAAGTGGAAATATCTGGAGAGTCCATCTGCATTGGCATGGTTATTCCCAGGTCTATGTTCCACTGTGTATCCCCTGTAGAGAAATAGACCACCTCAAAAGTTTGGGGGTTTCACCCTTCATCTGTTTTAGCCATAAGAGGGGCATATGGTCTGTCCGAACATTGAAGTGAGTGCCAAACAAGTATGGCCTTAGCTTCTTCAGAGCCCAAACCACAGCAAAGGCCTCCCTCTCAATAGATGACCAACGTTTCTCTCTAGGGCTCAGCCTTCTGCTAATAAAAGCTACTGGCTGGTCCTGACCTTCATCATTCATTTGTGACAGCACAGCCTCTACCCCCAAATCAGATGCATCTGTTTGGGCAATTAAATATTTGGAGTAGGTATGACTTTGCAGAATTGATGAAGTGCACATGGCCTGCTTCAGGTCATCAAATGCCTTTTGACAGCTGACTGTCCACTGAACTTTCCTAGGCATTCTTTTAGAAGTTAAGTCATTCAGGGGTATCACAATGGATCCATACCCCTTGACAAATCTTCTATTGTACCCAGTCAGGCCCAAGAAAGCTCTGACCTGAGTCTGGGTAGTGGGAGCAACCCAGTCCATTATGGTTTGGATTTTGCTCTGCAATGGTTGAACTTGGCCTCCACCTACAAGGTGTCCCAAGTACACAACCTGACTCTGCCCTATCTGGCACTTAGTAGCCTTGATAGTTAGGCCTGTGTTTTGCAGGGCCTCAAAAACATTTTTCAGGTGGATCAGGTGATCTTCCCAGGTGAAGCTAAAGACAGCAATATCATCTAAATATTCTGCACAATAGTCTTCCAGGCCTGTTAAGACTTTGTTCACCAACCTTTGAAATGTGGCAGGTGCATTCTTCAGACCAAAGGGCAATACCACAAATTGCTGATGTCCACTAGGGATTGAGAATGCTGTTTTTGGCTTTGCATCAGCAGCTAGTCTGATCTGCCAGTAGCCAGCTGTTAGATCAAATGTGCTCAGGAATTTGGCAGAGGCCAACATATCTATGAGCTCATCTGCTCTGGGTATTGGATGGGCATCAGTCCTAGTGACGGCATTGAGACTAACCCTGGGCGCAGTGGGTGTAGTGGGGCTACGCGAAGCACCACAAAGTGGGGGGGAATCTACGCGCACCACCCCATTTCACGTAGACCCACTATGCGCCGCCCGCCTCCCTCCCGCCCTCCTCTAATGCCCTTAACATATTTAAAAACCTTCTAAAAGTAACAAAATAGACTTACCTGTAATGCGGCGTCCCGGGGCTCCTTCTTGCTGGTATCTCTGCCGACTTCTACTTCACAAATGAGCATGCGCGGGCGCCCGCGCATGCGCATTTCTTACGAGAAATGCACGGGCGCCCGCGCATTCGCATTTGTGAAGAAGTCGGCAGAGATACCAGCAAGAAGGAGCCCCTGGATGCTGCATCGCAGGTAAGTCTAGTTTTTTACTTTTAAAATATGTGAAGGGCATTAGAGGAGGGCAGGAGGGAGGCGGGGGGCAAGCAACTTCGCTCCGCCCACGGAGTGGGCGTAGTGTTGCCTACTACACCTACTTTGTGGAGCGCGAAGTAGGCAACACTACGCCCACTCCGTGGGTGGAGCAAAGTGCTTCGCCCACCCCTAATTGAGAGCCCTGTAGTCAACACAAAACCTCATCTCTCTCAACCACCCTGGGTGTGAGGTTTTGGTACCAAGACCACTGGACTAGCCCAAGGGCTATCTGATGGTCCAATCACTCCCAGTTCCAACATTTTCTAGACTCCAGTCCTGATACAGTCCCTGACATGATCAGGTTGCCTGTAAATCTTATTTTTAACAGGCAGACTGTCCCCAGTGTCCTTTTCATGAGTGCACCAGGTAGTCTGACTTGGAGTCAGTGAAACCATGTGTCTAACTTCTACTTCACTTCACTGTTGTAGAACTTGTCTGCAATCACTTTGCTGCTGATCAGTGAGGCTGCCTGCCAAGGCTAATCCATCAACTGATCCATCATGAGGGTTCCGAGAGAGCAGGTCTGTGAGAGGGTCACTCTCTTCCTCCTGTCCTACATCAGTAGCCATGAGCAAGCCCATGTCTGCCCTATCAACATATGGTTTCAATCTGTTGACATGAAGCACCCTATGGGGGCTCCTGGGAGTTCCAAGATCTACCAAATAGGTGACCTCTCCCTTTTGCTCAACAATAGTATGGGGTCCACTCCATTTGTCTTACAGAGCTGCTAGGGCCACAGGCTCCAACACTCACACTTTCTGTCCCGGCTGATAAACAGTAAGTACAGCCTTGGTCATGCCAGGCTTTCTGTAATTCCTGGCTAGCCTCAAAGTTTTTAGTTGCCTTTTTCATGTACTCAGCCATCCTGGAGCAGAGACCAAGTACATAGTCCACAATATCCTGTTTAGGGGGTTTGAAAGGTAACTCCCATCCCTCCTTCACCAGACAAAGGGGCCTCTAACAAGGTGTCCAAACAGAAGTTCAAATGGGCAGTAGCCAACCTCCTTCTGAGGAACCTCCCTGTATGCAAGCAAAAGGCAGGGTAGCAGGATATCCCATCTCCGCCTGACCTATTCTGGGAGACCCTTAATCTTACCCTTCAAGGTTTTGTTGAATCTTTCAACTAAACCATTGCACTGTGGATGATAGGGTGTGGTGAATCTATAATGTACTCCACATTCCTTCCACATTGCAGTCAAGTAGCTGGACATAAAGTTTGCACCTCTGTCAGATGCTACCTCCTTAGGAATCCCCACTCTTGAGAACATTACCAAGAGGGCTCTTGCCGCAACAGGTGCTGGAGTGGTCCTAAGTGGAATAGCTTCTGGATACCTAGTGGCATGATCCACTACCACTAGGATAAACCTGTGCCCAGATGCTGTCTGAGGATCCATTGGTCCAACAATGTCAATCCCCACTCTTTCAAAGGGAACCCCCACCACAGGTAGTGATATCAGGGGGGCCTTTGTAGTGCCACCTACCTTTTTTTTTTTTTTTTTTTAACGACTTGTAGAGCGCCTGGTGACCCGAAGGCATCCCCGCGCTGTAATGATTTGGATATCCAGATGAGATGGAGGAGAAAAAAAACAAAAGAAAAGGGGGGGACGTTATTTCGGAAATAGAAGTGTTTTCAATTTTTTTCTGAAAATAAGATAGCTGGGTTCCAGTCTGAGGGTACGGGGGAGTGAGTTCCATCCGGTGGAAGCTTTCACAGAGAAGCGTCGGCCTCCAGTGCGTGTCTTTTTAAATTTGGGGATGTTGGCTAGATGTTCATTCTCGGACCGCAGGGATCTGGGAGCTATATAAGGAGTTACCAGGTCGCTGAGAATCGGAGGGCTAGCTCCATTAATCAGTTTGTAAGCCGTGCACATGGCTTTGAATTCCACCCTTTGACGCACCGGGAGCCAGTGCAGGGCTTTGATGGCAGGTTTAGCTGACACTCTGGAGGGAAGGTTCATGAGTAGTCGGGCTGCAGCGTTCTGTGTTCGTTGTATTTTAGCCAAGGTGGCCTCTGGGGCACCCAGGTAAACCATGTTACTGTAGTCCAACCGTGACAGAATTAGCCCTTGGACTAGGAGTTTTCTGGAGGTGGGCGGGAGTAGGGGAAGAATCTTGCGGGTGGTGCGCATAAGCCCAAAACAGGTTCCTGCAGTTTTGGCCGCTTGTGTTTTCATTGAGAGCTCAGGTTCTAGCCAGACTCCTAGGGTCTTAATTTCTTTTTTCGGGGTGGGAATTTCCCCGAACACGTCTGGCCAGGCTGATGGGGGGATGGTCACCCATTGCTTTCCCATGAGCATCACTTCGGTCTTCGACCCGTTTAATTTGAGTGATGATTCACACATCCAGCCATAGATTTTCGTAAGGCAATTTGCCAAATTGTCTGGGTGGTCGTCTAGTTGGGATAGGGAGACGATCAGCTGTGTGTCATCCGCGTAACTCACTATTTTGATGCCGAGGGGTGTCACCACGTCTTCAAGGGGGGCCATATAAGCATTAAAAAGCGTAGGGCTTAGAGATGATCCCTGGGGGACCCCGCTCGTGAGGGGGAGGGTGGACGAGTGGTGATTGCTGTCTCATACCTGGAATGTGCGCCCGGCAAGGAAGGACTCTATCCACCTTACCACTGGCTTGACAGGTTACACAGGAGGGACAAAACTCATTTGTGTCTTCAGACATGTGGGATCAGTGAAAATGAGGGACAATTCTGGCCCAAGTCTTGTTCTGGCCTAGGTACTCTGCTAGGGGAATATCATGGGCTAGTGTCAATAGGATGCCCCTGAACTTCAAAGGTATAACCAACCTCCTGGCTGTACCAGGCTTGGGGTCTCTCTCTACTCTCTGAGTACAGGAGTCCATCATCCCAATAAATATTGTGGGTGCCACTAGCATTCCCAGCAGCCTCAGCAGCAGCTTGCTGTCTGAGGTGTTCAAGAGAAGGGCAGCTCAGCTGCTCCTGACTCAGATCTGCCCTGGAAGGGCCCCCTG
This sequence comes from Lissotriton helveticus, assembly GCF_964261635.1. Classification (NCBI taxonomy): domain Eukaryota; kingdom Metazoa; phylum Chordata; class Amphibia; order Caudata; family Salamandridae; genus Lissotriton; species Lissotriton helveticus. Next base: position 390,466,629 of record NC_136061.1, read on the forward strand.
TTCCCAAGAACTCAACCTGATCAGGCTCAAGCTCCTCTGGGACAGTTCCTTCTTCAGGCTCACAATCATCTTCCTCAAAAGACTGATCATCACTCTGAGTCAGGGGAGAAGGCACTGCCTTAACCCTACTGCTCCTTTTCTTGGAAGGCACCTGGTCCACTATTCCAGAATCTAGGGCCTGTTCAGTGTTAGACTTTCTGACCTGGGACCTAGTCACAGCAAACACATGTGCAGGGATCCCCAGCATTGCTGCATGGGTCCTCAACTCCACTTCAGACCAGGCTGAAGTCTCTAAGTCATTTCCAAGCAAGCATTCTACAGGGAGGTTTGCACTTATCACAACCTTCTTAAGGCCAGTTACCCCTCCCCAGGAGAAATTACCAACTGCCAGGGCATGAGTGGTCCTGGCATTGCTAGCATTGATCACTTGGTAAGTCTCACCAAGTATGACGTGTCCAGGGTCCACAAAGTCTGGTGTCATCATTGTGACTCTTGCCCCTGTGTCCTGTAGGCTTCTGCCTTTTTCTCATTTATCAAAGGCTGTTGTCTGTACTTGCCCAAGTTATTGGAACTCACAGAAGAGGTAATATCCATGCCTCCATCACAGACTAACACAGCCTGAGTTGCTACTCTGACTAGGCCAGAGCCCATGTCAGTTCCCAGGGTTAATCCTACTACACCCTTCTGCTGAGAACCACCAATTGTAGCTGAACTAGGGGGAACAGTTGCCTTAGGGGCAATGGTGGCTGGAGTTGTCTCCTTCTTGGTGCAGTCACTGGTCCAGTGACTATTCTGCTTTCAGACTTTGCACCATGGTTTTCTTGGGCCTTCTTTCTTTTTGGAAGATTGGGAATTCCCACCATTAGAAGCTTTTTTGGGACCTTGTGAAGACTTTTGGGGCCCGATGTAGGTAAATCTAATTTACCACTTCTAAAATACCGAATCATACCGAATCGGTATTTTAGAAGTGGTAAATTAGAGGGGGGGAGATGTAGGTATTTCAGATTCGGTAAATACCGAATCGTTAAGATTCGGTATTTACCGAATCTGTAAATACCGATTCGGTATTGCCCATTGAATCCTATGGGCCCTGAAGCCCATAGGAATCAATGGGCAATACCGAATCTGTAATTACAGATTCGGTAAATACCGATTTTTGCAAGGGTGCAGGGGGTGTCACTTTGACACCCTCTGGCACCCCCAAAACAGGCTCGGGTGCCATGTGGCAGGCATACATGCCCTAAGGGCAGGTCTGCCTGTCACATGGCATAGGTGTGCATGCACACATGTGCATGCACACCGGAATCGGTATTTTACCATCAAATTGGATTTGATGGTAAAATACCGATTCGGTAAGGCCTCTGGGACTCAGAAGAGTCCCACCTACATCTGGGTGCCTCAGATTCGGTAAATTTACCGATTTTTTATTTTACCGAATCGGTAAAATTACCGATTCGTAATTTTACCGAATCGGTAAAAAAATGCCCCCTACATACCTGTCACCCATTTACCGATCGGTAACGGCCAAAATCGGCCGTTACCGGTCGGTAAATGGCCTGAAACGGCCACCTACATCTGGTCCTTAGTCTTTACCCTTCTCCCCACCTTTTTGATCTTGCTTCTTTTGGTCACCACCTTGGTTCTGTACCTTCTGGTTCACCCTGGTTCTGACCCGTTTGTCTGCCTTCTTTCTCAATTCTTGGGGAGAGGTCAGATCAGAGTCTACCAGGTGCTGATGCAACAGATGATTTTGACAGTTATTAAGGATTTGCTCCTTCATGATCAGATTATACAATCCTGTATAGACACACACCGTTCTGCCCAGTAACCAGCCCTCCATAGCCTCAGTAGCACAATCTACAAAGTCAACCAAGTCCTGAGTCGGTGTCTTCTGGGAATCTCTGAACTGTATTCTATACTGCTCAGTGGTTAAGCCAAACCCATCTATGAGAGTACTCTTCAGGAAATTGTAATAATCAGCATCTTCTTCTCTGACAGTGAGGTGCTTGTCTCTACCTTCGTCTGCAAAGGAAAGCCACAAGATTGCTGCCCACAGCTCCTGGGGTACCTTCTGTACTTTGCAGGCCCTCTCCAGTGCAGTAATCCATTTGTGGATGTTATCCCCATTCTGATAGGGAGGGATAATCTGGTTAAGGTTTCTATGGACATACGACCTATCCCTACCACCAGGGACATTGCTGCCATCATGGGGTTCTAACCCCATCTTTTTTCTTGCTCTTTCGAGCTCTAGGGTTTCCTTCTCTAAGGCTACTCTTTGTCTCCTTATTCTCAGTTGAGCTTCTTCCATTCTCACCTGATGCTTTCTCTTCTCCTGGGAGGTACCCCGCCTATGAGAAGACACAGAGGACCCTATAGATGTCCCAGAATGATTAGATTCCAATGAAGGAGATCTTGGTCTTCTAGGCCCACCACCAACTCTTCCTGAGGGGACAAAGACAGGGCCATCTTGGCTGTCCTCATTTTCATTCAGAGCTGGATTCCCCAGGTCAAGGTCATTTTCACCTGCCTGGTTTTCATCAAAGTCAGAGTCTTGGTGAGGTAACCCACCAGGGTTCTCTTCTTCTGATGTGTCCACCCCATTGCCTACCCTGTCAGGATCTGATGCCTTTTTTAAGTCATCTAGCACCTCTATAAGGCGTTGGGTATTAGGATTCTGTCCTGGCTTCAATTTTCTCATGGCACACAGAACCCTTAACTCTTGGAAAGGGAATGTGTCATACTTAGATGTCTGTACTTGACTGACATCTGGGATAGACCCACTAGGTCCTTCCCTTGAAGTCATGACTAGTGAGGTGTGGTGTATGCACTACCTACACTGTTTGTTTACCTACTAAACCACTCTTGAGTTGTAGAAAGGGTGTGCTAAGCCCTTGATACACAACTCTAAGTTCAGTTGAACTTACTGTATTATAAGCTTGTATTATATGTACCTATGTTACCTTTAGTGGTTTTTCAAATGATCAATACTTAAGATTATCTGGTAAAACAATGCAAGCTGGAATCCCACACTCTGCACATCAATGTGAGAAGTTGGCCTGGCATATGCTGTTCACTATTCTAGAGGGCACCTTGCACCAGTCCAAATGACCCTTATTGATGGTAGGTTTAAGGACAACCTTTATAGTAAGCTATCCTAGTGGTAGCTGTGGAGAGCAGCCTTCAGGCTAAGTCTTGAAGGAATGTAAAGCAGCTTGTTTTACCAGTCTATAATCTCATGAATGATCAAATGAAAGGAGAACCACACCAGGTAAATATAAAAATAGATGTATTTATTATAAACCTAATACTCTAGTCTCTTTATGAAGCTAGAGGCAAAAGTACAATACAATTACTTAAGTAGCACACAGTAAATTAGCTCAGTATACGTTTTGCCCTAGGGGCCTCACAAATCATATACTAAGAAAGTGGTATAAGTACCGCTCTGAGCACAGAGACAAGGCCTAGGCCCTGTAGAACCGCTGTGGCAACCAGGAACCACCCAGGGTAGGGATGCAGGAGACCCACGGGGGCGTGTGCAGTGTCTAAACACAGCAGCGAATCACCATTGACTTCTATGGAGAAAGTTAAAGTTAGAATTTTAAAGAATAAGGACACTTAGGAGTGGACTACGGTAAAACCCCTTTTGTACTGGACACTTCGAGAGTCAAGACCCACGGGAGCACCGAAGTACTCCTGTTACCTCACCCAGGGAAGCCGGGTGCATAGGTGTCTTTTCAAGTCGGGTTTCGTTGTCGTTTCCTATGGAGAGCTGCAAAGAAATGCTGCAGGCGACCAGGTGAAAAGTGTCTGGATGTATCCAAGGGTGGATCAGAGATCTAAAGAACCTGAAAGCAGAGGGGACAGAGTCTGGGTCATTAGCCAGTGACCAGGAAGGCGACAAGAAGATGCCAGCTGATGTTGGGTGATTTCAGGTGATGTAGGTGAAGATTAACTCTTCAGCCACGAGGTCCAGGAGGCATCGACGACAACCAGGAGCTGGATTTGAGCTGTCCTACATCGGATGTCCAGTGCTACAGTGTCGGTATCCGGATTGGACCCAACGAGTTTTAGCAACAGCAACCCACGCAGAATGAAAAGATTGGCTTCAGAGCAGACCAGCAAGGTCTGAGGGACTCACCCTTTGGATGGGAGTCAGGGCACATCTGGAGCAACCAGGAAAGTCCAAGAAACAAAGTAGATTCCTTTGTGGTGACCCACCAGTCAACCGACCAGGGATCGCGAAGGGGCCTCGAGCAGAAATGCAAGCAGAAAAGCAGGCCCACAGAACACTCGTGGAGTGTAGGCCTCCAAGCTTTGGTGCAACGGGTGCTCAGGGCTTGGACTACAAGTAGCCCAATGCACAACTTTTGGAAAGCTCGGGAAGTCGATGCAATAGCAAATGTGCTGGATGTCCAGGAGTTCCGGTCCCATGTCTCTCGTGATGGTTACAGGTCTCAGCTTTGCTGGGGACTCGTGTTGGCCTCGGAGATGTCTGGAAGTCCATGTCCTGTGTTGCAGATTCTATGGGATCCGGCGGGAGCCTCGAAAATGCAGACCGGCAAGATGCTTCTTTGGTGCCAGTTTGAACAGGGGAGTCACTCCTTGACCCCAAGGGAGATTTCTTCGGTCTTCCAGTCGATATGGAATGTCGAAGGTCCAAGATATATGTTGCAGAGTTTTGTCCAGTGTAATCTAAAGTCTTAGGAACTGGGTTCCTATACTTATACTAAGTTTAGGGGTTGGACTAAGATCCCACCTATGAGAGAACCTGGGGAGGGGGTGGTTACACCCCTTCCCCTTTGTCCAGTTTCGCACCAGAGCTGGGGCTGAGTGCCCCAGCAACTGGTTTGAACTGGGAAATGCACGGGTACACCTTGTGTCCCCCAGGCACTGTCTGAAAAGCTTTCATTGAATGCGCCTACCCTGCCCCGATACACTAAAGCCTGTCTGGGGAGGTTCTGGCACCTCCCTGGACAAGAAACCTATTGTCCAGGCCTCCCCTGCCAGAGTTGCATCCAGCAGCAGGAGGTCAGACTTGTGTCTGTGCAAGCAGCATCCATTTTGTGATGCTGGGGCTCTTTCTAACTATTACCGGGTAAGTAGTTGTGCACATGTCTTCTCCCTCTAAAAGGGTGGAATGCTATCCCCGCCACCAGAACTGGCGGGGGTAGTATTCCAAAGCGTTTAACACCAAACACGACAAGTTTTGATGCAGCCATTCCAAAGTTGGCATTAACCGCCAGGTTATAATGCACTTAAAAGTATATGGTATGGCTGTATCATAGAACAGCTATAAGGATGAGTTTCCGAAAGCTGCAGAGGGGCTCAGCTCATGCTTAGGCACCCTCTCACACAAAACCAAGCACTTTTCCTTCAGGATTGTCAAGGCCTGCCATAGGAGTGACTTATAGGTTTATAGGTGTCTCTCTCTATATATATATGTAGATATAGGTATACTATATCTAAGTAAGGGGTACAAGTACCACCTTACCCAGGCTGCAGTAGCAGACCTGTGGTGTCATTTTAAATGCTTCCCTGGGGTTGCATAATACAAGCTTCAGCCCCTGGTAGGCCTCTGGGGTACCTATGCCCTTGGTATCTAAGGTAACATATACTAGGGACTCAAAAGGGTAACCCAGTAACCAATCTGGAGTGTACCTAATGTACATGCAATCAAGTTAGAGAGGAAGCAGCTAGGCTGGGGTCCTGGTTAGCAGGACCCCAGCCAGACTAAAGTCGATAAATCAGTGAAACACAACAAAAAGTGGGGGTAACCATAGTAAGCAGATCCTACTCTCCTACAATAACTATATGCATATTGATGGCACATACGTTTGTGTAGGCAAAAATATGCCTCATGATCTGCAGGGGTAGAGTGGCTTGTGGTCACACCATAGAAAAGTAATAGGGACATAGAGTTGTAATTAGAGTGGAATAGGAGAAGAAGAACCGGGGAGATTTACTACTGGTACCTCGACTTACCCTGGAAGGAAGATTGAAAACCTTATTAGTTCCTAAGGAAAAACAGAACTGAAGGAAAACAGGTTTAGAGAGACTTACTTTTTCAAAGCGCACCTCTTGGCAAATCACCTAGTGGCACCCCTGGAGACCGCATTGTACCGCAACTGTCTTCCGTTGGCCATTAAGTAGTTCCGGATCCGCCTCGTCATGCTTGCTCGGACGACTAGATTGTATCTTGCACAAAAAGGCCGCTGCATCTGGCATTGTGGTGGGGCCATCTTGGGTGAATGTTTGTGTGCCCAGATGGTCGTGACCGATCAACTTGGTGACCAATAATTTGAAAACTAAAATGGAAGTAATTACAAAAAAGACATCCAGACGGGACTGTTGTGATTCGTATCGGACACTGCAAGTGTAAAGGTCGACCTGCTTGATGCGCAAAGAACGCGACAGCTAGACATGGGCTCTTCTCAAAATGGCCTCTGAGTATGGCATAGTGGTGGGGCCATCTTGGAATGTCTAAAAACGTATTGTATTCAGCGAAAACCACTGGATTGTACAGGGTTAGATGGTACCAAATGCATAGTTCTATACACAATATTTTCTTTTTGTCAAAGCCTGAAAAACCACAGAAATACTGTGTTACCCACGCTTTGGCAGCTGCTTTTATAATCATGATGGGGACACCTTGGGTGATCAGACTTCATAGATGAAGTCACCTTAGATGAACAGATTTCGCAGATGAAAGCACTCTTGTCTTATTAGCTCAATAAATTAGCGCCAGTGTGAGTATCAAGTTAGGATCGTTCTTTCACTTCTGTGTAGTTTAAGAAGTGAAGTGGCATTCACAAACACTATCAGGCACATGCATCAAAGGATTTTGCGATTGCAAACGGTGCGAATCGCAAATATCGGCCGTGTGCGATCGCAAAATCTGCTTTTGGAATGCATGAAGGGTGAAGGCCCTCGCAATTTGAGAATTCGCAAATATTTGCGAATTCTCAAATTGTGATTGCATTTAAGGAATCGCATTTTGCGATTCCTTAAATGCAATACATGAAACTTTAAAAAATTGCGATTTCGCAATTAAGGGGAGCAAATTACCATGAGGTTGAACCTCATGGTAATTTGCGAAAACTTTGAAAAATGCACTTTTGTGCATTTTTCAAAGTTTCATGTTGTGCACACACATGCCCTTAGGGCATGTGTGTGCACAACATATGTGCACAGATTGATTTCAGGGGTGCAACAGGGTGTCCTTGGGACACCCCTGCACCCTTGAAATCGCATTCTCAATTTGCGATTCGCTAATTGCGAATCGCAAATTGAGAATGTCTTCCTATTCATTCCTATGGGCCTCTAGGCCCATAGGAATGAATGGGGAGGTATTCCTTAATTGTAAATTTGCGAGTCGCAATTAGCGAATCGCAAATTGAGAATGCGATTTTAAGGGTGCAGGGGTGTCCAAAGGACACCCTGTTGCACCCCTGAAATCACATAACATTGTGTTTTTAATGTATTAATAAGCAGTGGATTATTCCATGACTTTCATGATATCTTGGTCTTTTTATTAATAAAGAAACTTTTTTAATATGTATCCCTGTTGTATGTGTGTACTATAAAATGCCTAGTAGGGTCCATGTTTTTTAATTGAGTGTACGGATTTTGTGTCTTTGTGAATATAAGGGATCAGAAAACATCAGTAGTAGTTGTTCATTTTCTGGTTTGCCCAAGAGAATTCCGTCTCTTTGTTTACCTGAGGTACACCCTCTCTTGGGTAGTGGGGTCGCTTCCTTCTCTTTTAGCATTTTGATATGTTCTAACACTACCCAATGTAGATCGTTTGGAATTTGTTGCATTTCGCTGAAATGTGATCACCCTGTGGCACCTGATGATGCTGCGGTGTTTGCATATCCTAGTGCTAACCTTTCTAGTAGTCATACCCACATAATGTAGGTTACATGTGCATGTAATAATGTACACAACGCCTGTGGTACTGCAATTAGTGAATTTACGTCATTCCCAAATCATCTTGTTGTTGAAAGTAAAAAAAAATTTTAGTGGAGGTCTGCAGTGGATTGAGATGACCCCAATGATGAAGCATGCCACCTAGGGGCAACACTGGTAGGTGAGGGGATTCTAGAAAATATAATTTTTTTCTGGAAAGATGTTTTATTTCACACATGCTCAGTGGAATCCCTGTTCCTCCTATGGTTGGATTTCTTATTCCGGTATTCTGGATTTGTGGAACAGTATTCAGAAAGGAGGGTGAACCTAACCTTAACGTCTACCTCCCCGTTTTTGTATTGTATTCACAGGAGGAGCTCAACAGATGTCAAGGGTTCAGGACCTCGGGAGGCACCTCTTAGGGATCAGAAACTCACTCCAGCAGAGGCCAGCAGGGCTCAGGCAGATTCAGTTGCAGGTCCGGGCAGGTCCAGTTGCCCAGACGTGGGCCCCGTGCACATTGTTGTCCCTGGATCTGGTTAGGCAATTCGGTTGGACAGATTTGCATGTAGGTGGGTCCATACAGAGGTGGTATGGTTTCTAAAATAACAATAGACTGGGCTACGGCCTGAGTATTTGCCAGTGGCTGAGATTAATTCAAGCATTCCAACTATCACTTTTTTGTATACTTTAGTGTGTTGCCCCAATTGGAACGGGCATGCCTAGATGTGGGCCCCATGCAGAATGTGTCAGGGGATCCAGGCTATACCTGGCTGATGAGTTCAACTAGGTCAAAACGGTTACACCCTGGTCCTATTTTTTACTGTCTGGACCCAATGCCCATTCCTGATGGGGGAGCAATTAACAGGCACAGGCAGCTGGAAACTACTAGAAGGCTCCATAAAGTTTAGGACAGGAAAATGCCAACTTTCTAAAAGTGCATTTTCCAAATTGTAATGCAAAATCTGACTTTGTGATTAAAGATGATTATACATTGCAATTCATTTGAGACTAAACATGATCGGTGTACCTGCTCCCAATGAAATATTAGCACTTCTTAAATGTTATAAAGTAACCCAGTGTTATCCTATGAGAGAGGTAGGCCTGACAGTAATGAAAAACTAATTTAGGATGTTTTCACTACCAGAAAACGTAAATCTTAAAAAAGCATGTCATACCTTTTAAATATAATTCACCCTGCCCTGTGGTCTATTTATGGCATACTTTAGCAGTGGCTTATATGCATTAAAAAGGAAGGTTTATGCCTGGCAAAAGGTTTAGGTCGAATTGGCAGTTTAAGCTGAATGACAGGCTACAATGGCAGGCCTGAGACATGTTTTAAAAGGGCACTTTTAGTGGGTGGCCCAATGAGTGCTGCTGCACACTTGTAGCATTGAATTTACAGGCCCTGTGTAGCTATGGTTACATATACGAGGGACGTACATTTAAATTGAATGTTCAAATTAGATGTAAGCTAATTGTACCATGTTTTGGAGGGGGGAGCACACATTTTATCACATATGTCCTAAAAACCCACAAAAATGGGTTCAGAAAACCAGAGAGGTGAAGGTAAAACATTTGGGGGTGGGAGTGGGTGTGACCCTGCAGAGAGGGCCAAGTCCAACAGCAACTCATTTAATTGTTCTTGACCCGGTGTTGGAAAGTAGGAAGATCACACTGGATCCCGGTTTCAGCAGCTATTACTGGGTCGGATCTGGGATCCGGCTGGCCTAGGGCAATATGCTCAGTTGGGTCTGATGTCTTCTGCTGACTCCAGGACATAATTCATCAGCACCTGCAAGTTGTCTGCATCTCACTAAGACACTGAGAGTGCTTTCTTATTTCACTTCCAGCCAGGCCCAAAACAGAGACCTAATTTAAAACACCATGAGCCCTTCGTGTTTTTTAACGTATAATTTTGGTTCGTAGTTATCTGGAGCCTAACCGCTCGGTGCCAATGGAAGGAAACAAAGGCATACAGCTTATCACTTCATAAGCACTTTAGAGAAAAAGAAGGGCGCCTTTAAGAGCCACTACTCAGTCAGCAGGATGTGGTGGGATTTGGTTATTTCCTGAGCTTAGATTCTACTTTCCGAGAGTGGACAGGGAACCTTACAGCTCCACCCAGCTGTGCTCCCTTCCAGCTCTGTCCATTCTCAGCACTGCCCTCCTCCAACTCTGTCAGCTTCCAGCACTGCGCCCCATCGGGGATTAGTTAATTCTACGCATGCCCACCTCCAGCTGTGCCCCTGCCCGCTGGGAGCGCTCAGTAGTAACCCAGCCAGACGGGGCACCTCAAGCCCTCCCAGTCCCCGTCCGTTCTTCCTTCTTATCTTAACCCGTTAGCAATTATTGTTTTGGCCGGGCTGTCCTTCAACTCTGTCCCCTCGTTTACCTTTCCTATTGCACATACGCCCCCATTTCACCTGGCATCACACCTGCGCCCCTTTAGTGCGTGTCCTCCTTTCACTGTGGCCTACTTTCATCTGTGACATCCTTTCACAAGCACCTGCCATTCTCCTGAGACCTCCACGCACTCCCCGTGCTTTGGCCGTACACCCTTGTACCACGTGCCCTATTTCACTTGTGCTCTGCCCACCTTTGCCAACTTTCTACCGCCCACCTGCCCCCTGGTCGTGCCTCACGGGGACTGAGGGCGTGAATCGCCCACACTCTCCCGCGATCGGTAGACCCCGCAGTCATTATTGACCTGACTTTGTCTGTCTCGCTCCGCGCTTCCATTCATGTCTGCCTCTCTCGTTCTGTTCGTGTCTGGAAGCATCATTCCAGTTACCTTTGCCTCTCCTCTCTCTGTTTCCTCCGCTTCTGTCCCTCCTTCGCACCGCCGCCCCCTCCTCCGCCATGCCTTTGTTTACCCCTCCCTCGGCGCTCCCACTCACTGCAGCGCGGGGCGCTTCACGCGGGAGAGCACGCACTCTTACTGGAAACGCCGGGCCTGTGAGGGGGAGAGAGAGAGGCTGGGCGGGCGGATGACTAAGAGACACACACAGGAGAAGCGAGCAGAACATTTCCATCGAATCAAGAGAAGAGTTCGTGCTGCGCTGCCGAGCGATCCTGTGGTGCGAGAGGGCACAGGACATGGGAGAGGGACTGGACAGAACTGTGGACGGGCGGGTTAAGGAGACTCCCTAGTGCAAAAGAGTAGTGTCCTGTGAATTTGCCGCTGCCCAATCCCACGGCTGCCTAGTCTTGGTTTCTCCACATCCGTCGTTCTTCCCCACCTTACTTTTCCTACGTCTTTATCTCATACTTGTAGGTTATTTTCCATCCCTGCTGTGTCCCCCTCACACTATTTTCCTTTCCCTATCTCCTTTCACCACCTATATCTCGCTTCTGCTCTGGGTGAGTGAGTGCAAGTGCTCACTACTTGCAACCACCAGCACAAAGTTAAGCCCTGCGTGTAATAAGAGTGGGGGTGCAATGGGGTACTTTTACAGTGGGTTGGGAGAGCTCGTCCTTATCTATAGGTTTCATTTGTTGCCCGGAACTCCTTGCCCTAATTGGAGACACACAAAGAAATCGTCCACTTGTAGCTCTAGGGTGGCAGTCAGCACTTGGAAGGAGGCCATTTTTAGATCTCGCCTAGCGAGGCCGCGCATGCGTTGCTCGCTTGACGAGATCTATTGTCGTCAATTTTTCTTTGGAAGGGGGACAGGAGATGTGCACGCGTACGCTTCGGCTCCAGATCATCTAAACGGCGTCAACAGTAACGCGCTATGCATCGCTTTCACTTTCCCTCCCTCCCTCTCCCCGTCAGGCCCCTCCTTCTTCTATTGTGAACCAGACAGGAGATTGTGCATGGGCACGTTGTCTTGCGTCTCTTCCGCCTTGTTTAACTGAATATTGCAATTACATATACATGCTGCCACAGTTTAGGTGGCTGAATTGTTATCTTTGCAGCATGTAATAAAAAAGTAACCGTTGCACCAGGTTGCCAATGCCAGACCTATTACTTTGCCTATTGTTTATCTCTAACATTCATCTCTTCTCGTAGCACTTAAACCGAAACATGATTTACTGGAGAGCTACTCGTGACCCAGACGGAGCTTCAAGGTGCTGAACATGCTGTGTTGCCCTTTCCCCAAAACTGCATGCACCCAAAGTCCAGTGCCACAAAGTGTCTCTATTCCCCTTATCACATAGTCCCAAAAAGCCCTGGACATCTTTTTCCTCAAGTCTTCCTTCTCCTGGGTATACACAGGCAATCAGCACCTGTACTCGCCTCTGATTGTATGCCCTTTATAGTAGGTTGAGACTTCTTGACACAGATGCATAATGCAAACTAACTACAGGTCACAGAATAAAAGAACGGAATGTCTGAAAGCGTCACATGATACGAAGCCGCTTCGCAGCGCTGAATGTTCACTCCACCTTTATTACGGCACGAGGGTCAGTAAACAACCACTTCCAACATGTCTGCCTCAAAAGCACGAAGGGCCGAAATACCTGCCTTTACAAACTGACAGCAAAACACACAAGATGATGGACGGAATGTTGCACAATGGCAAAACATTTGCTCACCAAGCCACCCCAGTTCAGACATGGCCATATGCAAATCAGTCTTGACCCTGTGCCTCATGGGAACAGTCCAGCCCGAACTGCCAAGCCATGTCTTCCCTGGACCGGAATCAAGCATCCTAGGACCGGTTTCTGGCTATCAGCCGTCTTCAGCCAGGATAGCTTGACTCCAGTGGCCTAGTGTGCACAGGACCCACGTCTGGGCATACCCTTCCCACATAGGGTCAACAGCAAAACACACAAGATGATAGACGGAATGTTGCACAATGGCAAAACATTCACCCCCAGTCACAGATCTGGGTTTAATCCATCGTTATTTTGCTCACCAAGCCACCCCAGTTCAGACATGGCCATATGCAAATCAGTCTTGACCCTGTGCCTCATGGGAACAGTCCAGCCCGAACTGCCAAGCCAAGAGACGTCCACCGAGACACTCTGGGGTAGTAACCCCGCTGATTCTGACGCAGAGGAGTACGGGCAGAGCCTAGGGTAAGTAAGGGCAGTGCCCAAAGATACTAGAGGTGGGATGAGGCAGTGCTCTGTTGCTCTTTTGATACCTTGAAGGCTCTAGGCTTCCTGGTGAATAATGCACCCTATTATTCCAGTGTGCACTGTGCTCTGTGGTATGGAGTACACAAGAAGGGGGGGCACAGGTGAAGTAAGATGTTCAGAGATCAGCAGGGGAAGGCAGGTGACTGCAGCCTCTGCTGATACCTGATAACCGTCCCAAGGCACCCATGGGTCAGAGAGAATACTTGTGACTCAAGACAGTCAGGTGTTTATCAGCTGACAGATCTGTTGTACCTGTGGCATCCACAGGCAGCTGCTGGAGTCAGTTTGTAAAGCAAAGCACACAAGATGATGGACGGAATGTTGCACAATGGCAAAACATTCACCCCCAGTCACAGATCTGGGTTTAATCCATCGTTATTTTGCTCACCAAGCCACCCCAGTTCAGACATGGCCATATGCAAATCAGTCTTGACCCTGTGCCTCATGGGAACAGTCCAGCCCGAACTGCCAAGCCATGTCTTCCCTGGACCGGAATCAAGCATCCTAGGATTGGTTTCTGGCTATCAGCCGTCTTCAGCCAGGATAGCTTGACTCCAGTGACGTAGTGAGCAAGGGACCCACGTCTGGGCATACCCTTCCCACATAGGGTGAACAGCAAAACACACAAGATGATGGACAGAATGTTGCACAATGGCAAAACATTCACCCCCAGTAGGCCACTGGAGTCAAGCTATCCTGGCTGAAGACGGCTGATAGCCAGAAACCGGTACTAGGATGCTTGATTCCGGTCCAGGAAAGACATGGCTTGGCAGTTCGGACTGGACTGTTCCCATGAGGCACAGGGTCAAGACTGATTTGCATATGGCCATGTCTGAACTGGGGTGGCTTGGTGAGCAAAATAACAATGGATTAAACCCAGATCTGTGACTGGGGGTGAATGTTTTGCCATTGTGCAACATTCCGTCCATCATCTTGTGTGTTTTGCTGTTCACCCTATGTGGGAAGGGTATGCCCAGACGTGGGTCCCGTGCTCACTAGGCCACTGGAGTCAAGCTATCCTGGCGGAAGACGGCTGATAGCCAGAAACCGGTACTAGGATGCTTGATTTCGGTCCAGGAAAGACATGGCTTGGCAGTTCGGGCTGGACTGTTCCCATGAGGCACAGGGTCAAGACTGATTTGCATATGGCCATGTCTGAACTGGGGTGGCTTGGTGAGCAAAATAACGATGGATTAAACCCAGATCTGTGACTGGGAGTGAATGTTTTGCCATTGTGCAACATTCCGTCCATCATCTTGTGTGTTTTGCTGTTGACCCTATGTGGGAAGGGTATGCCCAGACGTGGGTCCCGTGCACACTAGGCCACTGGAGTCAAGCTATCCTGGCTGAAGACGGCTGATAGCCAGAAACCGGTACTAGGATGCTTGATTTCGGTCCAGGAAAGACATGGCTTGGCAGTTCGGGCTGGACTGTTCCCATGAGGCACAGGGTCAAGACTGATTTGCATATGGCCATGTCTGAACTGGGGTGGCTTGGTGAGCAAAATAACAATGGATTAAACCCAGATCTGTGACTGGGGGTGAATGTTTTGCCATTGTGCAACATTCCGTCCATCATCTTGTGTGTTTTGCTGTTGACCCTATTTGGGAAGGGTATGCCCAGACGTGGGTCCCGTGCTCACTGGGCAACTGGAGTCAAGCTATCCTGGCTGAAGACGGCTGATAGCCAGAAACCGGTACTAGGATGCTTGATTTCGGCCCAGGAAAGACGTGGCTTGGCAGTTCGGGCTGGACTGTTCCCATGAGGCACAGGGTCAAGACTGATTTGCATATGGCCATGTCTGAACAGGGGTCGCTTGGTGAGCAAAATAATGATGGATTAAACCCAGATCTGTGACTGGGGGTGAATGTTTTGCCATTGTGTAACATTCCGTCCATGATCTTGTGTGTTTTGCTTTACAAACTGACTCCAGCAGCTGCCTGTGGATGCCACAGGTACAACAGATCTGTCAGCTGATAAACACCTGACTGTCTTGAGTCACAAGTATTCTCTCTGACCCATGGGTGCCTTGGGATGGTTATCAGGTATCAGCAGAGGCTGCAGTCACCTGCCTTCCCCTGCTGATCTCTGAACATCTTACTTCACCTGTGCCCCCCCTTCTTGTGTACTCCATACCACAGAGCACAGTGCACACTGGAATAATAGGGTGCATTATTCACCAGGAAGCCTAGAGCCTTCAAGGTATCAAAAGAGCAACAGAGCACTGCCTCATCCCACCTCAAGTATCTTTGGGCACTGCCCTTACTTACCCTAGGCTCTGCCCGTACTCTTCTGCGTCAGAATCAGCGGGGTTACTACCCCAGAGTGTCTCGGTGGACGTCTCTCTCCTCTCTAATTACACCTATAAAGTGTACTGTAAATAACACAGGGCTGGGGTCACAGACTTCTCTTTGGGAACTTGTGAGCTCCGGCACCTGTCCTCGCGGTCTCTCTCCCTCCTGCATCCCGCCCTGGCTGCTACTGTTTTTATCCATCTCTGTGGCAATGTCTCTACTCTCAGTTCCTGGTCTCGGTCACCTGACTCACAGTCCGGCCCCACGCTGCCGTCATGCAGTAGGCGTACCCGGAAAGGCTCGAGCATCATATGCTCTGGTACTCCCCGAGTCCCCTATTTTCCTTTTGTACCCGCATCCCTTGTACAGATGGGGGCACCCTCCCTCCTTCAAGGCAATTAATAAGACCACCCCAACTTTACTTTTTGGATTAGGGTTGTAACCCCCGGCCGTATTTATTTATTCACATTATGTACAATTACGCAGAAAGGCCGGATACATTGTTAGACGGATGATGTAACATGGCTAACCTTAAACTCTAATAAACACAACACTCCTACCGTAAATCTAACAATGCATATATATTTACTTTTTGCGTGTCCCCTCTAAAGCCTATGGCAAGGTCAATGACTGGCAGCCTCTATATCCCAGCAAACTACAAATTACTCCACCGTAGTAGGCTTGCGCATGCGCAGGGGGTACAGCTTATCGGACGGATATTCTCCCCCAGGTCCCCCTATGCCCTGTGCCTTACACTCCATAAACAGGGGCTGCAAAATTCTGCATTCTTGTGCCCTGATGCGCATGCAAGGGTGGCCACAGGCCCACTGGGAAGAGTTTCTCTCCCCCGGCCCCCGCACCCTGACCGACTATACCGGCTGTCACTGCCCCTGGAGTTACATGGTTCTGACCGCTAAGTATCGAAGACTATGCTTACCAATCATGATCTTACAGCCACAGGACAGCATCTGTCCTCCCCCTCAGCCCACTAGGAAGGCCATGCCCTGTAACTCGCCCACCCCTGGACTCGACTGACCCTTCGTCCCAGGCGAGCCGGGTCACTACCCTCTAGGAGCAAGATCCGGATTGCTGGTGGTCCCTTTCTTTCTATTTCGAGCGCGGCTCCCCAGTCCCCTGCATGGCTCCACGCGCTTTGTGCCCTGTCCCTGAAACTCTATTCTTGTTCCTAACTTTACGTGCCCTGGCCTCGTGAAACTGAAGGAACAAATGAAACTAGAACATCCGTCAATGTATTGCCCCATTGACAAGCTACAGACTTACACTTCTGCACATGATACTATGTAACAGTGTACTGATGCAAAAAATGTCTCCCTGAGTCACAGGTTAAAGAAACTTGCAATTCATATGAAACAGAACCAATGGGCTACAGCAAGTCAGCTGAATCCAAACCAGCATCTTGGATGGCGAAAACCCATGACTCTCGAACTGAAAGATAGTGAAGCGCAACCCATCGCCTCGTAGCAGAAGTGGCCGTCATTGCGGTATGGGTCACTTCACAGGTGTCACATTCATGGATCCACCATACATAAAGGAACAGAACACAAAGATGATTAGTGCTTCTAGCCTTAAGATAAGAGATACCCTCTAGGTCCTTTTCGCCTTTCCTACCATCAGCCGAGTTTGCAGAGGTACGGTGTGATAACGCGGACATCGAATGCGCAAGCAACACGGCTGCATAGGTACTGTGTGCCACCACATACATAGCTAGTGTGACAAGTGTAAAAACACAGGGTGCCCAGATATTGTATGATATGACCTAGGCATCTAATGCCGGAATGCGTCCAAGCGTAGATACCGTGAAACGAAACATGGACATCCACTGCATACGTGTTCAGGCATGAGGGCGCTGAGGAACTGAGTGACACGACCCCTAACAGCATAAGCGTATGAGCACAAAAGGGGAAGTGATGAACCCCAGGCAAATAAAGCTCGATTGCACAAGCGCCAAGGGTGCATAGGTACCGTGTGACACGACACGGACATACTAATACCTAAGCGTTCAGGCCCAAGGATGCCAAAATACTGTGTGATACAATACATAAGTGATCATGAGTGTATGAGCACATGGGTGCATAGGTACTGTGTGACACCACAGGCATATCTTGTGCACGTGCACCAGCACGCAGGTGCAGAGCTATAGTGTGACATAACCAGCTTGCAATGCATACGCGTCCCTGCGATGGGTGCATAGATGTTACTTGACAACAGATTTCTAATTCCTATTCATATTTGTAACAGCACCCACATGCCTATGGCTACTTGACAGCTTCCTAATTCACATCTGTAACCACCCACATGTGCCTAGGGAACTCTAGAAGGTCTAAGGGCTGGGATGTAGTGACATTACAAGTACCGATACTGTATGTAATGGACCAAACAGAGGCAGGCGCCTTGTGAGACTGACATCAAAGACTTGGAGCATATTGACGTGCCATCATCCCGGCTTGGAATGTTTTGATGTAATGCCCATAGTAGGCAGTCATGCTACAATCTGGAAAAAACGTCAATGACCATCCCGTGGCAAGCAAATGGACCCTTCATGGGTGCGCAGCATTGCGTTCCTCGCTCCATATTGACCGGACACATTCTTACTCCACAAGCAAGTTCTACCACAAAATTGTGGCTTGCAATTAAAGCGGGCTAACCAGGCTGTTTACACGTTTTAACAAGCAGGGATATGTTCCCATTCGCAAGGCTTTGTTTGTGGAACTACAAGAATAACTGGTAATATACCGGATATATATATATATATATATATATATATATATATATATATATATATATATATATATATATATATATATATGTGCAGAAACTCCGTGGTACCACCTCCAATCCCCCAGGACTGGCGAAGCAGGAGACAGACCACAAACTTTTCAGGTAACTGATTTTTTATTTGCAGATCTTATTGGTACAACCAACCATGACGCGTTTCGGGCTATGCAATCCTTGTTCACATGCAAGGGGTAGCTGAATTTGGTGATATTTAAAGTGCATTTTGCTCCGCCTACTACCCGCCTCCTGAAAGGTCATGTGACCTACAAACATAAACAGCAGACTGGATTTGCCTGAGTTCAATGTCAGAAAGCGTAGTTGTTTTCATATGTCCATATTGCACAAAAATAAAAGCAATTATGTAGTAAAACAACAATTAGAAATTCTAGTACAGTACATACTATGTATAAATGCATTTTTAACTGTGAATACCATTTAGTAATTTTCTTTAGTTGCTTGGTCCGGAGGAAGCTCCAACCTAAACTTGACAGAATAACTGGATAAATGCGTTATATCACAAAAAAGGACCAACCATACTAATTTACCAAAGGTGACTGTGCTAGTAATTTCAGCTTGACCTCTGCACCGTGGGACAGAGGAGCGGACAGCTAGGTGTGCAATTGAGCAAAAAAAGTGCTATAGTGTCAATAACCAAAAGCTAGGACAACCTTCCCTAGTGTGCAAAGAGGCTTTATGTAAAGTGCATTCACATGTCAAAAAAATAATAATGAAATTCATGATATACAACTTACTGATTAAAAAGAATGCATCCAAAAAACGTTACCCATATTAAAATAAGGACAAAGCCATATTATTTGATCAAAGGTAAGTAAAAAATGCTATTCTAAAAACAGTAATTCATCATAATTTTAAAAGTGTAAAATGAGTGTAGTGACCAAATATGTGGTGATAAAACAAGTTAGTGAATAGGGAGGGAAAGGTGCCACTGGTGTAAAGTGGCTGGAGGACAGAGTCAAAAAGGAAAAAGGGAACAATAAAATCCAATAGATAACAGGGAACCTGACTATCTATTATACATCATAAATAGTTCTAGTTCAAACCTTCCTTCATATCTAGAAAAGCAGATGGGTAACAGGGAACCTGACTACCCATCTGAGCCAAGCTCTATCTTAAAAGACCTAGCTTAAACAACAATATTGACTAAGAATTTGGCCGATATGATGTTGGGCGCCACTGTGAATACTGGGTGGCACTATTTTAAACTGCTATGATGGGGAAACACGCTTCAGAGTTAAGTCATGACTATAGAAAGTTGTGAATGTCTTCAGTGTTATTGAGGCAGTTAGGCCACTTGCTATCGAACTCCAAAATGAAGCGTGTTTCTAACTGCCTGAGTAGCAGTTCCCTGTTACCACCTCTACGCGAGGGCGGAACCGATCCCACCACAAAGTACGTCAGGCATTCTAGATCTTTATTGTGCCTTAACGCAAAGTGTCGCGCTACTGGGTAGGCGTGATCATTATGCAGTATTGCCCTGAGGTGTTGGAGAATTCTGACGTGCACCTGGGCTTTTGTGCTACCAATGTAATTTAGTCCACAGGTGCACGTCAGAACATAAACTGCAAAGTCAGTTTTACAGTCATGGCTGCCTTTAATAGGAATATCTGTCGTGCAAAAGGGTGTGCGATAATGAGTTCTGTTCGCACCAAATTTGCACGCCCTGCAAATATACCTTGCTAACTGATCTGAAGCAGGGCTTTTAAAACTTTACCTTGACATCAGACTTGCAATTCTAACTGTTGGGCTTAGCCTCATTTCCATTACAGAATGAACATTGTATGTGATTTTCAATGAGAGCGCCCGCATAGCGCCATTTGCAATAAGTGAAGGAACATTGAAAATCATATTACTAATTAGGGGCGCCTAGCATAGCACCGGTTACATTTACCTGAGGAGCATTGAAATCAGACTTATTTCTGACAGCTTAGCATAGCCTGCATCGTGCCATTTGCATTAGGTGACCGGTCCCCGGAAGCTTGTTTCCTTCCCAGTGTAAGAATTGGCTTTTGTAGTTTGGTTTGCCCTGTTCCCATCATGCACTGGGACAGGAACAGACTAATTTGCATACAGCCAGGTTTTGAAACTGGGATGGTGCAATGAGCTAAAAAACGGTGTTGGATCTAGCCCTGATCTCTTGACTGGGTGAGAGTATTCTGCTTAATTCAGAGACTCTGTCCCTCACCACCCCTTGTTGTAAATAATTTTGTCCACCCTAAGCGTGGAAGGGTATACTCAGACATGAGTCCCTTGCTCATTGCACCATCAGGATTCAAGCAAGCCGGGCCGAAGACGGCTGTAATGCCAGAAACCGGTCCCCGGAAGCTTGTTTCCTTCCCAGTGTAAGAATTGGCTTTTGTAGTTTGGTTTGCCCTGTTCCCATCATGCACTGGGACAGGAACAGACTAATTTGCATACAGCCAGGTTCTGAAACTGGGATGGTGCAATGAGCTAAAAAACGGTGTTGGATCTAGCCCTGATCTCTTGACTGGGTGAGAGTATTCTGCTTAATTCAGAGACTCTGTCCCTCACCACCCCTTGTTGTAAATAATTTTGTCCACCCTAAGCGTGGAAGGGTATACTCAGACATGAGTCCCTTGCTCATTGCACCATCAGGATTCAAGCAAGCCGGGCCGAAGACGGCTGTAATGCCAGACACCGGTCCCCGGAAGCTTGTTTCCTTCCCAGTGTAAGAATTGGCTTTTGTAGTTTGGTTTGCCCTGTTCCCATCATGCACTGGGACAGGAACAGACTAATTTGCATACAGCCAGGTTCTGAAACTGGGATGGTGCAATGAGCTAAAAAACGGTGTTGGATCTAGCCCTGATCTCTTGACTGGGTGAGAGTATTCTGCTTAATTCAGAGACTCTGTCCCTCACCACCCCTTGTTGTAAATAATTTGCATTAGGTGAGGCACAATGAAAATCATATTACCAAATAAGAGAGCCTAGCATAGCACCAGGTGCATTAACTTGCGTAACATTGAAATCAGAATTTCAATTCTGACCGCTAGCCTACATCGGGAACATTGCATGTGACTTTCAGTGAGAGCGTCTGGCACCCACTCTGCACTTTTCTATTGATATCAAATTTCCACTTAATTAAAAACGCTTAGCATAGCACCCGTTTCATTACATAAGGAACATTTAAAACAGACTTTCAATGAGAGCGCCAAGCATAGCGCCAGTTCCATTAAGTGAGGAACATTGTAATCAAAAACCAATTAAGAGCGCCTAGCATATCCAGCTGTATTACCTGAAGGATATCAGCTTCTCAGGGAGACTTTGAGAGCGCTAAACATAGTACCTAGCGTAGTATCACTTGCCAAAACCTGCGGGATGTTGAAATCGGACTTTTCAATGATAGCGCTAGCGTAGCACCAGTTGTGTTAGCTGGTGGCAATTGAAACCTGGCCATGAGAAGCTGAAACCTACTTGCGCCACCTGCAAAATTGGGGACAGCTCACAACATCTACACCGACTCATAGCGAGTGCATTCTGACTGCTTAGTCTTTGACCAGGAAAACAGACCCTCATTAAAATCACAGTCAGACAAGTTGGTCACGAAAAGGCCTCCCACATGTAGGACCCTTACTTTGCTAGCATTATCACCAGTGGTTCATAACAGCCATCTGGCCGGGCGAAATTCTAATTTCCATGTTTTTGTTAGTAATTACCCTCAGCGTTAAGAATAGTATAAGAGTATGTCGGCTCATTTCAGGGCTGTCTGACCCGAAGCTGAGGGATTCAGAGCGTATTTTGACAAATAGCATAGCTGAAATAAGACATGGCGTTGGGAGCACCTAGCATAGCCTTATCCCATTATATGAGGACACATTCATATTTGTTAGGCACCAGTAGATTACGCAACCTCCTGCCTTAATCCTTCAAACAAGGTGTAGACACCACCTGACCAGATGACAAATCTTTGCTCGAGGGCCTGGCCCACGTGTACCTACAGTGCATCAGTAATTACCAAGAGACAGGCTCTTAAACAAGTAAAACCCCTTTTTAAATTAAACTTTCTGTGAAGTTTCTATGCAGCTATTGCAGTGATCGTAACACTGATGTCAAAAAATGGCTGCCCAATGGTACCCTGCTATAGGCGTACATACAGCGCGTCAGTAATTACAGAGGCAGGCAATCAACAAAATGAGCCCTTTTAAAATTAAACTTTCTGTGAAGTTTCTAAGCAGCCAATTAAGAGATCCCCCAAAAATTGCTGTTGCACCCGGCAAATGGCTCCTGATGGCCTACATGGGCCCACTATCACGTGCAAAATTACCACAAACTTGGCGGCCATGTTGGCCCACAGCACTGGCTTGTAACCGTTCTCCCATTTAGTGTCCATATCTAAAATTGCTTTTGATGTCAACCCAGTTCCAGCATGCCATCTTTTATACTAGTACAGCATCATATTTAAAGAAATTAAAACACAAAAACAAACTTTTCATAGCTCTGCCGCTACCCAAATTTATTTCCGAGTCATAAAACCACATGACAAGTCTCTGGTTGAGGGGCCTGGCCCACATGCACATACAGGGCATCAGTAATTACACAGAGGCAGGCTATTAAAAGGTGAAAACCCCATTGAATCAAACTTTCAGTGAAATTTCAAAACAGCTAACAAACCGATCTCAAAACTGACATTACACCCGATGAATGGCTGCCTGATGATATGTTATGTTAAAGTTTGTCTTAATATAGCGCTCAGCTACTCCAAAGGAGTGTCCCGGCGCTTCATCAGATTGAGAACAGGTGCTTAGGTGCGGGCAGACCAGGCCGAGGATAACCTCCTAAGTTACACAGAGGCAGGCTAATAAAGAGTGAGACCCCTATTATGAGCAACACTATCACATGCAAAATACCACCACACTGGCGGCAGTGCTGGCACACAGCACTAGCTTGTAACAGAGCGACGCATGGTAAAAACGTGTTACGTGAGGACGGTAGCACAAACTGGTTATGCGACCCCGACATCACAGCAATTAGTGGAGGTGCAACTGGGGGGAAACACTGATAGTCTATTTGGCACGAATAACAAACCCACTCAACTGACCTATATGCCAGGAACACAAGTACACTGGCATCAGGTGTTATTTAAACAAGCCACTACATGCTTTACCAGAGATAACAAAAGGAAACATAATTAAACAATTTCTTTTTAAATATTTCCACATTCATTCCTTCGCGGTCCCCGTATGCTACGGGCTGCATCTAGACACGGGTCTGCAGCAGCAGCCCACAATCGACAAGATGCCCAGGCGCACTGCCACATCTGCCTCGAAACACCAGGGCTAACATTTCCACTAATGTACAACAGGCTCACAGTGCAGGGGAGCAGCCGGTTTCTGAAGTCATGTATTCTAGCGCCTCGCACAGCTGCTAGGAGCAGTTAAGGGAAACACATCGAGGCCTGATGGAAATGTACAAAAAAAGTTTTCCTCCGATGTTTATTTATGTGATTCTTTTAAAGCAGAATGCTGCGCATGACATGGGGCTCAAATCCATCTCCTTGAGATGAAAGTCCTCATGCTTTACCGACTGCACTATCACAAATGCTTTGATCTCTAGTGGCCCTAGCTGTCACATATTTATAAGGCATAAGACAGATAAATTAATTTCGACTCCCAGAGTGCTCTCGATGTTAACACATTTGATGTATTTGACAGAAGGGAATAACCGGACCGAAGTGCGCTAGGGTTATGGGTGCAAGGTGGTGCTCAGCCTCTGTGCCTTGCTCAGAAGTCACCGAAGCGTTAACAATCACCAATACAGTGCGGCTATACCCGTCCAAAACCCACAGAACCGGTTGCCCAAGCTTAGGGTCAAAACAAACGCCTAGCGAATGACAGGGTCCCTCCTCAAGGATAGAGAAACGTACATCATACAAGCTCAAAAAGGTCATCCTTACCCCCTGCGTGAACGACTTGCGCTGGGGGGCGCTGTAGGATAGGGAATAGTTTAATTTACTATCCAAAACCTTCCCTACTATCCACGGGGACTGGAGTTGGAATAGTAAATTAAACTATTCACTATCCAGCGCCCCCCAACGCAAGTCGTTGTAACGACTTGCGTTGTAAAACCTGCCTGGTAAAGGCATGCGTTGTAAATGCATGCGTAGTAACGACATACATCCCCCCTCGGGTGCAGATGGCCTGGGGGGGGGTACAAGCCAGCTGGTGAAGCTGGCAAAGGCAAGGGCAGGCCGGCGGGGCGCAAGACGGCCTCCACACGCCGGGGCGAAGCAGCAGGGAGGTCCGTGGCGGCCTGCCCTCCATCGCGGGATCGGGCAGGAGCTGTTCTGGAGTGCGAATTTGTGCCTGGGGTGAGAGGAAAGGGTTCGAAGAGAGTGGTGAGTGAGGTGCGGAGAGCTGTGGTAGATGTTGAGGATGAGGAGCAATTGGACTATGACGAGGGTGAGGATGAGTTGGAAGAGGGGTAGTTGCGTGAGGAGGGCCGCTTGGGGAAGGATGCAGCGGCAACAGAGAAGCTTGGTGTGTTACAGGGGACGCAGACCAGTATCAGTCGGGCCTCGCAGGTGGGACTGAAGACGGCAGACCCAGGTGAAAAGACGGGAGGTGCCCTTCAAATTTTCAGGTGAGGGTGCATGGTGGGAGGATGGTGCCAAAGGGGGACGTAAGAAGGCCTGCAGGTCGGTGGGGGTAGGCGATGGGTATGTTAGGGTTGGGGGGCGCAAGGGGGTTCCGGGGGGACTGTGTGACAGAAGGGAAAGCACAGGTGGTGGTCGCCAGTGTGCAAACTGACAAACTTGAGGAACCAGACAAGCACCGGAAGAAGTTACCTTATATGGGTTTGGCGATGCCACTTGGGTGTCATTTGTCGGAAAAGACGAGAGCGAGGATATGGAAGCATGAGTACGTAGATGTTTTCAAATTGTTGCACAGAGAGATTCAGGCAAAGGAGGGGTCTAAAGCGGCGAGCTAGGCTGCGGATGCACACTCGCTGTGGCTGCTGCATCACTTTTTAAAAACGAATGTTTATGCTGATCTTAAAAGCACTTCTGGAATTTTATTTTGTTGTGTGCTAGCGCGCAATTGTATTTCTCTTTTTAACTTACCTGCCACGCTCGTGACCCCGGTCCGCCCCGGCTTGTGCCGTTTGCGCGGAGGGTCAGTGAGAGGAGCGTCACTTCCTGCCTGCCGGCAACACCACTTCCGCCCTGCTTCCAGGCATCGCAGGTTAGCGGTCTAGTGTTGCCGAGCCGGTGTAGTTATATTCTTGCTCCCAGCGCCCGGCCAGTGACTAAAGCGGCGAGCTAGGCTGCGGATGCACACTCGCTGTGGCTGCTGCATCACTTTTTAAAAACGAATGTTTATGCTGATCTTAAAAGCACTTCTGGAATTTTATTTTGTTGTGTGCTAGCGCGCAATTGTATTTCTCTTTTTAACTTACCTGCCACGCTCGTGACCCCGGTCCGCCCCGGCTTGTGCCGTTTGCGCGGAGGGTCAGTGAGAGGAGCGTCACTTCCTGCCTGCCGGCAACACCACTTCCGCCCTGCTTCCAGGCATCGCAGGTTAGCGGTCTAGTATTCCCTCCCATAGGTATAAATGGCAGTATGGAGGACGCGCAGCGGACGAGCGCAGCGGGAGCGCCGACTTCGTGCCAAAGTCGCGCTCAAGTCAAGCCCGTCTGCGCCCGTCCGCGGCCGACCAGGCCCAGGGCCCCGTCGTAATGCCCCTTTGCTAACTTATTCCTCCTCTGAGCTTCGTAGTCTGACTCTCCCTCTGCCCATCTCTGACCAGGCCACTAGGGCTGCCCAACAATGCGGCATCCTAGTTCCCTCAGAAATTCCTACCCTGATCACTACCTCCCCCCTTGACCTTTCTCCTTCTCCTCCATTTTCCTCGCCCCCTCCACCTGTCCCTCTGAGGATGCAGTATCTAAACACTCGTTCCTTAGTCCGCCATCAGCTCGAAGTTTTCCAACTCTTGCATGATGGCTTGATCGACATCCTCCTCTTGACCGAAACGTGGCTAAATGAGGACTCCGGCCCTGACATTTTAGCCGCAATTCCAGCAGGTTATTACATCATGCAAGCCAACCGACCTGCGGCCAAGACGGGTGGAGGGGTGGCGGCCATTATCCGCTCTGAATTAAAATTCTCGGAGCTAGCTATGACCCCTATCCCCAAAACTGACTGCCTCACTATAAAATTTTCTTCACCCAAATCATCCTTCGTCTGTGTCTTGGTCTACAGGCCTCCGGATCATATGCCTCTCTTCTCCCAGCTTTTTGGCGATTCCATCTCCCAGCTATCGATCAATTATGCAAACATCATGATCATAGGAGATTTTAATTATTGGCCATCTGATCCCCACGAAAGTCATCTTTCCGTAGAATTTACGGACCTACTTGCAGCCATGAATTTCTACCAACATATTCATACCCCCACTCACTGCAAAGGTCATGTCCTTGACCAGGTGTGGACATCTAATCTTGATATTTCCCCTCCTTCGGTACTTCCCTGTCCCTGGTCTGATCACTGTTTAATTTCTTTTTTTCTTTACCTTAACATCCCTTGCCCTCCTCCCCTCACTAAAAACCTATCGGCACGTAACTGGAAGAATGCCAATATATCTGACTTCCATGCTCTACTGGCCTCTTCAGCCCCAGTTCCTGCAATCTTGGTCAATGATCAAGCCGCCCACCTAGAACAATGGCTGTTAACTGCTTGTGATAAAGTTGCTCCCTATAAAACGATCAAAGCTAAGCGTCCCCACGACGCCCAACGCTGGTTTTCTGATCAGCTTAAGACTGATAAACTTGCGCTGCGTCAGGCAGAGCGCCGGTGGAGACGCAATTACGATCCCCATCTAAAATTGATCTATGTCACTACCCTAAATACTTATAAAAAAGCTATACTATCTGCTAAAACAGCCTATTTCTCTCAAAGAATTCTGGATTCCAACACCAAGGCTAAAGACATCTTTTCCATCGTCACTGAGCTCTCCCTGCCAGATAGGGTTACTCCACAACCTCAACCTACCCAAACCCTATGCGACTCTTTGAATTCCTATTTTACAGATAAAATCTCTACTATCAAAGATAATATTCCTCCCCCCTCATCACCTTCCACTCTACCCCCCCCTCCAATGAACCCAAGCCGTTTGATTCAGTTTCCACCTATCTCTCAAGAGGAATTCTTCGTTCTTCTTCGTAAAGTCAGTTCAGGATCACCTAATGACTGCTGCCCTCCCCATATTCTTAGAGAAGCCTTTCTGTCATGTCCTAGCCCCCCATTAGCCTTGCTTAACCGCTCTCTTGCTTCTGGGGAGGTCCCTCGTTCCTTCAAACAGGCAGCGGTTATTCCCATCCTTAAGAAAACCAATGCCGACCCCACCGTTTTAAGTAACTACCGCCCAATTTCCCTTCTTCCTTATTTGGGTAAAATTCTTGAGACCTATGTTACTCGCTGCCTGAGTACCTTTATAGAGAATTCCTCCTTCCTGGATAACCAACAAACTGGCTTTAGACCCCTCCACTCCACCGAGGCGGTCATAGTAGCCGTCATGGATGCCTTGAGGAAGGGGGCCGACAATAACATCCCCCAGGCCCTCGTCCTCTTGGACCTGTCGGCTGCTTTTGACACGGTCGATCACACCATTCTGATCGACCGTGTCAACAATGCCGGTATCCAGGGGATGGCCCTCGAATGGCTCAGATCTTTTCTGAGACATCGTACTCAGGCAGTACACCTATCTACCTTTTCTGCCTCCTATTCACCCCTTACTTGTGGGGTCCCTCAGGGCTCCGCGCTTTCACCTTTATTGTTTAATTTGTACCTTCAGCCCCTTCTTGTCTCCCTCCGGAATACCCCAGTCACTATCTTTAACTACGCAGATGACCTTCAGTTAATCTTTCCTATTTCTAACCTCCCTTCCTCCTGTTCCAACTTTCAGTCCACCATGCTCAACATCGCTGAGTGGATGCTTCATAGTCAATTAAAACTAAACCCAACAAAAACTGAGCTGGTACTAGTTGGGGGCTCCACCAATCCGTGGAATTCTAGCTTTTGGCCCCCCTCTCTGGGTACTCCACCTGACCCGGTTGGCACGGTGAAGAGTCTGGGGGTGATCATTTCGGAGGACCTCTCTATGAGGCCACAAATCAATGCAGTCACCTCATCCTGTTTTTTTCATCTTAGACGGATTCGTAAGATCAGCAGGTTCCTCACTAGAGATGCTCTGATCCTAGTCATCCTAGCATTGATCACCTCCAGACTCGACTATGCTAACACGCTGTATGCCGGAATTCCATCTATCCACCTCCACCGGCTGCAACTTGTCCAGAATCAGGCAGCTCGCCTCATCTTTCGCCAGCCTAAGTACCAGCATGTCACTCCTCTCCTACGTAGTCTTCACTGGCTTCCCATCACCAAACGCTGTCTCTTTAAGCTTGGCTGTGTCATTTTTAAGGCCTTGTCTGACTCAGCCCCAGCATTCATTACCTCCTGTCTGACACGGTACGTCCCTCATAGAGACCTCCGCTCCGCCACCCTCAATCTCCTGGTCATTCCCAAATCCAGGCGGAAAAAGCATGGTGGCCTTAGTTTCTCCGCCATGGCACCTACCACCTGGAATTCCCTTCCCACTGCACTTCGTCTCTGCCCTACTTACGACCATTTCCGTAAGCTCCTCAAAACTTTTTTATTTCAACAACTACCTGAGTAACTTCCCCACCCTAGCTGCTGTTACGTCAAGAGCGCCATGAAACCGTTGGTGAACGTGCGCGGTATAAATATTTTTAACGTAACGTAACGTAACGTAACGTAACGTAACGTCTAAAGAGGAGGAATGGGAGTTGACTAGGAGGCCGAGAGTGCCTGTTCCGATGGAAAATTGGACGTCGGCGTTCTTGATTTATGCCAGTATTTATTGTGATAAGCATGGGGACAGGGCGATAGCTCTTTTCAAATATATGGATGTCATCAGAAAAGCACAGTTGCATTTTGGAGGATTTGCCTGGCTCAGTTATGCTGAGGAGTTTAGGGCCAGGATTAGCGTTAACCCAGACAAGGCTTGGGGGGATATTGATCAGGAACTTTGGGTTCAATGGATGTTATCTACGCAAGCGGCGGCATCTACACATACGGCGAGTGGCCTTCCGGTCGCCTATCGGTCCTTTCAGTTGCGTCCCGCCCAGTCTGGGGCGGGTGGTCAGGGATCTGCCGCGGGAGCAGGGAGTCAGGCTACCTACACGGGGACTGCTGGTCAGCAGCCCAAGTCTGGGGGAGCCACCATTGGAGCATGCTGGAATTTTAATAAAGGCTTCTGCACGCGACACCCCTGTAGATTCAAACATGAGTGTTCCAAGTGTGGGGGGTGACACCCGGTTATGCAGTGTTTTACGCTGGCCACACCTTCCGAGCAGTGGAGGATTACAAAGGGCCGGGGACAGTCTGGGCCAAAGGGCCCCTACACCGGTTGATGTGGTGGCCATGGGTCCATGGCTCTCTCGGTACCCTGATAGAGAGGCGGCTTTGAAGTTGCATTGGGGGTTTACAGAAGGTTTTCGGGTAGGGTATGAGGGTCCTCGGGAGAGAAAATGGGCGGAAAATCTGCGGTCTGCGAAGGAATTACCAGAGGTGGTGGAGGTGAAATTGCAGAAGGAAGTGATGGAGGGCAGGATCGTGGGCCCGTTTAACGCGTGGCCAATGCCGGACCTTATTATTTCGCCCTTGGGTGTGGTCCCTAAGAAGGAGCAGGGGGAGTTCAGGCTGATTCATCATCTGTCGTGGCCGGAAGGGAGTTCAGTGAATGATTTCATTGCGGAGGAGGACTCCAGGGTGTTGTACGCGTCGGTCGATGATGCCATTGGGCTGGTGCGGTTGTGTGGTCGGGGGGCGGAATTGGCTAAATGTGACATCAAGTCGGCCTTTCGCCTACTCCCCATTCACCCGGCTGATTTCTCTTTGCTAGGAATGCAGTTGGGGGGGCATTTTTGTGGACAGGGTCTTGCCGAAGTGGTGTGCGATTTCTTGCGCGCTTTTTGAGACTTTCAGTTCTTTTCTGCAGTGGGCCTTTGTGGACTGGAGTGGACATCGGGTGGTGTCACACTATTTGGATGATTTTTTGTTTGTGGGAAAGGAGAGACGGGTGAGTGTGGGGCGGCGTTGGCACAGTTTCAGAGTTTGGCTCAGTTTTTTGTAGTTCCTTTGGCGCCAGAGAAGACGGCAGGGCCCAGTTGCTGTTTGAACTTTCTGGGTATAGAGCTTGATTCGCTTGCATGGGAGGCGATCTTGCCGGAGCAGAAGGTGTTGGAGATTTGGGTGTTTCTTTTGCGGGTGGTTGAGGTCTGAAAGATTGATTTGCGGTCTGTGCAGCGTCTTTTGGGTTTGCTGAATTTTGCGTGCCGGGTGAGGGCCGGGAGGACATTTTGTAGGCACCTCAGCATGGCCATGTCAGGGGCAGTGCTCCCTCACCACAGGGTCCATGTCACGTTGGGGGTCCGGTCGGTTCTCTGGGTGTGGCTGACCTTTTTGGAAGATTTCAATGGTGTGTCCATGGATTTTGGACTTGATAAAATGGTTTGGCAGGTGCAGCTCTATTCGGACGCGGCAGGGGCAGCAGGTTTTGGAATCTTCTGGGATGGGAGATGGTGTGCGGAGCAGTGGCCGGATCATTGGTTGCGGCAGGGACGGAGCATTGCCTTTCTGGAGTTCTTCCTTTTGTTGGTGGCGTTGCAGGTTTGGGGGCCTGAATTTCAGAACAGGTCGGGGCGTTTTCATGTGGATAACAGGACGGTGGTGGATTTGGTGAACAACCAGAAGGCGAGGGATCTGAGGGTGTTGCACTTGCTGCGAAGCTTCATGCTGCTGTGTTTGCATTTCAATGTGCTGTTTCGTGCGCAACATGTCCCAGGTGCAAGCAATGACATTGCGGATGCATTGTCTCGTTCGCAGTGGCAGCGTTTCAGGAGGCTGGCGCCGGGAGCGGAAGCTTGCAAGACCAAGGTGCCGCAGGGTATCTGGGCCTGGGGGGAGTGAGAGTAGTGAGTTGGTTGAAAGATCCATAGCGGACTCCACACGGCGCTCCTACAGATTGGCATGGTCTCAATTTGGTGTGTTTTTGATTTGGACCAGGAGCGCATGGCGTATGCCCGAAAGTGAATGTGAGCAGGGTGTGGTTCTTTTTGTCTTGCATTGCATGGATAAGGGGCTGTCCCAGACGACGATTTCAGGCAAACTGGCAGGGATTTCATTTTACAGCATGTTGTATTTGGGTTTTGATCCAGCTAGGTCTCCTTTGCTGAGTAGAATGCTGAAAGGTTGGGGTCGTGTAAGGGGGGTGGATGGGGGGAGGGGCTGCGGGAGGCCATTACGTTTGAGTTGTTGCAGGGCCTTCTGGCGGAGTTGCCCCATTGTTCTTATGATGACCAGGAAGTGGCGTTGTTTCGTTTGTGCATGATGTGGATGTTCTTTGGGGCTTTTTGGGTGTCTGAGTTGCTTGGAGCGAGGGGTGCGCCTGGGTGGCAGTTTGAGGATGTGCGGTTGGATGGGTCACGTGTGGGAATCTGGTTGGGTCATTCAAAAACAGAGCACGGTGGACGTGGCAAGTGGGTTTGGTTGGGGGAGAGTGGTTGTGTGCCCGGTGTGAGTGGAGAGTGTTTTGCAGCAGGGCGCAGCGGTCGGCGGGAGAGATATTTTGGCGTGCCTCTCAGAGGAGGGTGACTTCTTTCCAGACATGTAGGCAGGGATCCTTCTCGGTATTATGGGACTCATTCTTTTCAGATAGGTGCAGCCACGGCAGCGGCATGGTTGGGGTGGTCCTGGGATGCCATTAGGAGGATCGGGCGCTGGCGGTCTCGGTGTTGTGAACGCTTTGTGCGCAAATGGGGTACAGGGGGGGTGTTGAGGGAGTAGTTTGGGGCTTTTGTGGTGGTGCGGTTATGGCTTTCACTGTGGTGCTAATCTCTTTTTATTCGTAGGTTGCGTTCGGGGGCCGGGGGCCAAAACAGTTATCTGGATTGTTGGGCATTCCTTTGTTCATTGGGCCTCGAAATATGCGGACAGACAGGTATACGGCCGTAGCCTGGGACTGAGGAGCAGCCATCATGAGGTCCAGTGGTGGGGTAAGAGTGGCATGCGTTGGGGCGATTTGCTTCCCTGGCTGACGAAGAAGGTGGCCCAACTGGGTTGCCCGGACATGATTGTGCTCCATTTGGGGGAAAATGACTTAGTCAAGCAGTCGGGAGTGGCGTTGCTACATTTGATGCAACAGGACTTGGAAGCCATGAGGAGCAATCTGGCTGGCGCCTGTATTGTTTGGACAGAGTTTGTGCCACGGCGTGTTTGGAGAGGGGCAGTGAACCCAGCAGCCATTGAAAGGGCGCGGCGTAAGTTGAATAGGGCTATGAGACTTTTTTGTTTCGACAAAGGGATCAAAGTGATTGCCCATACGGGCCTGCGTCTGGAGGAACCCCTTCTTTTTCGGGACGACGGAGTGCACCTTTCGTACATGGGAAACGCGTATTATTTGATGGAAATGCGGGATACTATCAGTCTGTTGTGGATTGAGTCTATCTGGAGTCGGCGTGACTGAGAACGAAAGGTGCACTGGTTTGGGTGGGGCTGGTAAACGCCCTCCGAGGGTTCCCTGGTTGGCAGTACTTGGGGGGGTGGGGAGTCCATGACGGGCAGAATCACCCTTCCGGGGAGGGGGATACAGGTGCAGGATGGGGATGTGGCAGGCAGGAGTGCGATGACTGTAGATGTTGGAGGAGATTGAATGAGAAGGGTGGAAGTGAATGATATAAGTGAAGAGGTCCGGGCGTGAATTGGGAGTTGAGTAAGTGGAGTATGAGAGTGGATGATGTGTGGAAGAATTGAGGGGTTGGATTGATAACTGTTTATTTGTGTTATCTTTAATTGGTTGTCAACCCTGTCCTAATAAATGGCCTTTTACGCTAAAGCAACAGCGTGGAGTGGTTATTGCTCAAGCTCAGTCTCATGAAAGAATAGGAGACTTCTTACAGGACACCTTATGCTGGAACATGTTTGCAGTTAATAAAAAAGGCGGCTCCAGAACAAGGTCGAGCCCCGCTTCACAGGTTCCACTATAGCATCATAACTCGACAGGCTTAGTTAGCAGAAGGGTACAAGGAAAAGGGGGTGCGCGGGGCTGAAAGCGCACCGGTAAGAAAACCTCTTCTGACTCACTAAACACGAAAGAAATTGGAGCTCTTTCCACACGCACCGATTACCTCATGTACAGATGATCACGCTAAGCCTCGACAGGCTTAGTTAGAAGAGGGGTTAAGGAAAAGGGGTGCGCGGGGCTGAAAGCGTACCGGTAAGAAAACCTCTTCTTAATCACTAGACACGAAAGAAATTGGAGCGCTTTACACACGCCCCGATTACCTCACACACAGCTGATCATGCTACAGCGGCCTACTCTCCTTAAGCAGGACGCGCTTTCACCATTTGCGCTCACACGTATTCAGCCGCCACGCAGTAGACTCTCCTGCGCTGCTCACAGCCGACCCGCTCCATTCTGCCGATAATCCCGCAACAAAAGCAGCGGACCGTAGGTCGCCTCCTCGGTCTTCCGTGACCTGCAGTGGAAAAAAAGAAAACAAATTACGGGCCGCTGGTGGCCCGGGTGCTGTGCCTGCGGAGAGCAAAAGAACAAGAGACTGTTCTGCTCCCGCACCCCTTTTTAAGGGGAGGCACGGGCCAGGCGGTCTAAACCTACCTATGGGACCCTCACAGGTCCCGGGAACCAGTGTGACCACCATAGTGGCGGTGCGTGCTATTTTAGTGCACGGCCTTGCCCAGACAGAGTGTTGCACAATGTGCTGAGACAGTGGCAAACCTCTGGAGTCTCCGTCGCAGTCTCCAGTTACTGCACACGGATGTGTGGTCGTTGGCTCACCACAGAAGAGGAACTCAGCACGTCACCCTCTCCCCAGCGCCCTTCCTTGCTCCCTAAGCTTCTTGCATTAACACAAGTGACACCCACTCAGTCTACAGCTGAGCTGGCAAGTGGACCCACTTAAAGCCAGTCCTAGCTTTGTAGTAATATGTGTTGTGCATACTGGGACCATTGGAGTCACAGCTACGACAAACTGCGATTCCCAAAAACAAGATAGATGCTTCCTAAAACGGAACAACTGCCTTCTATTGTCATAGGCTCCAGAACGCTCACGTTTCCTAAGTGCATGCGTGAGTAGCTGGCTTTTTTGTGCAGTTTTATATACCGCCAACTCGACCCACTTTGGTTGAGCAACATTTTTAGGCACGGGGAGATCAAGCATTTTGTGCAGAATCACAGGATGCTTGAGCCTCCCGCCACACTCGATCCTGGTTCTCCAGCTTCAAGGTCGGCCACTCTAGCCGTTGAGCACATTTTCTCCCTGCAATCTCACAGTGTTCTATGTATTCAGGTACATGTTGTTCTGCATGCGTAAAGCGTTAACCAGAATTGCATGTCCCAGAACGCAAAGCAAATAAATAAAGGAACTGGGTGAGGTATTCTAGGAAACTTGGAATCTCTTTGTGGCATGGTGCCACTTGGCATCTATGCAGGCTCTCAACAATGAATCAAGGCATACTTCTCAGCAAGAGAGAGTGGCCAGCTATGCCTGTGTAGACAGGGGGAAACCGAGAAGAAAACGTATATTTAATGATAGAAAAGTGACTCTAATTACTAAATTAGACCGATGCTGTTACGAACAAATCTGTTTATAAATCCATGACTGCAAGTCCAAGAATGTCAAGAAATAAAAGCTTGGCCTGGTTGAGCTACTCATACTGGGGGCCTTAAGCATTCGGTGGCACATGGGAGACGGGTAGACCAGCGAACTCTCAACTATCAAGAGTGAGAACAAGCATTTGCAATGCAATAGGTCTCGCATTTGCGAAAGGTTGAGTTATTGGCATTGTAAATGACAACGCATTTTTTTATGTTTTGGTTTTTAAAACATAAATAAAAGGCATTGTCATTTACAATGCCCATAGCTTAAATTTGTGTAAATGCGAGACCTAGTGCATTGCAAATGCTTGTTAGGTTTGCATTGACAGCTCAGCTGTCTGCAATGTCAGTATGTGTGGGTTATTGCTTTGGCCATTGCAGGCATCAGGGTGGCAATGCTGATGGTCAGAAAATTCCAAGGAAAGGAAAGGTTGGCGGAGGCCATTGAGCGTTGTTGCTGCATGGCGAAAGCTTCCTGTCTGTGGAGAATGCACTATTGAACGTAACTGACAAGAAAACGACAATTCCCAGTCTACATGAACTATAGACTTCTTTGGAGATGGCAACCAGTGCTGGAAAGTAGTGGGAACCAGCCAGATCTCGGTTCTGGCAGCTAATTCCCCAGAGAAACATGCTGAATGTGTCCTGGTGTCGTCTCATTCAGCAGCGCTGCACACTGTTTACATTCAGTTGGGTGCAGCAACGTGCAGACAGTGAAAGGGCTTTCTTATTTTAACATCCAGCTGAGAGCAAAATAAAGGCCTAAAATTAAAGGGCCATCAGCCTTCTTGTAGTTTAAGTATCATCCAGGCTGTGAGCCTTCTGAATCCTAACACCTACACACCAATGAAACAAGGCACACAGCTTGTTACTACTTATCAAGTACTTAAGAGGCAGGTTTACAACTTTGTTCAACTCCCTATGTAGGATATGTGCTTGCACCTTAGGAATACACGATGTATCTGTCCGTATGAGTATCTATACAAATATTTATTTATATGGTAACTACTGTTTTTTTAAATGTAATTCTTTTCATGGGGCTACTCATCCCAGTGTACGTTGTTAGAGCACTTTACATAAAAGGCACAATAAATCATACACGTGTCTATCAATGCATAGGAAATGTTACATAAGACAATGAGGGTTATCAGCTGTAGAAATTTCATATCATACATACTTGTAGACATATGTTAAGAGTGAATGGTCAGGAGACAGACAAAGCCAGAATGTAAAATGTAACATAGTTATTGTGGTTGTCTGTACTAACAAGACTTTACTACTTCCGCAAAAGATGCCAATCTGAGAATCAAAAAAAAATTGAGATAAAAAAATAAGGATCTAAACCCACGACTCACATTTTGCAGGCAGCTCCGTGATGCCGGCGAATAGCTCACTGTGCTACATTAGAAAGCTTGCAACCTATGAACTTGAAGTAAAAATATGATCTCAGGGTCAAATGTAGTAGCCCATTTACCTATCTTAAAAAATATAAATCTCTGATCTGCTTGTTACACAATGTGGTTTGAAGCAGAAACATTAACCTTCTATGTTACTTCATGAGTCAAAAAAGGTGATTGGACAAACCACAGAACTCTCCCAGTACTGTGTCACTGT
Organism: Lissotriton helveticus; assembly: GCF_964261635.1. Taxonomy (NCBI): domain Eukaryota; kingdom Metazoa; phylum Chordata; class Amphibia; order Caudata; family Salamandridae; genus Lissotriton; species Lissotriton helveticus. The sequence continues at coordinate 390,503,064 of NC_136061.1, forward strand.
TTCTTTTCCCGTCATGCTCTGTGACTGAGGTGGGTGTGGCCAAGCAGCTGGTGGTTGAGTTCGTTGTGAGAGAAGGCGGCGGCTCCCACTCGTGTCTCTGGAGCATTTTCGGGCTCTCTTCTGAGATTCGAAATGCCTGTGCTACTGGGTTAACCACTAGAGTTATAGTACCTCTTTTGTAATCCCCTCAAAATTACATAACAGACAATGGTCTCTACAGCAGGTGTCTTAACCCTGCAAGATATTTTAAAATGCAGCCTCTATCTAACCAATTGAGTAACCTACAACAGATTTACTGTCACACATGTCCTCTTTTACCAATGTCTTTGCAGCATATTTTAAAAATAAATAAATGTATAAGTTGATTGTTAGACTCTGGTTTTCAAACTCCACCCCTTGTGATTCTACCCCCTTTCATCTGTCACATCATAATCACCAATGCCAATGTATGGGTTCCCGGAGTAATCTCCTCCTCTCTGTCATTGGCTAGAGACATTGTTAATCTCATGTTAGATCAGCCCGAACAGTCGTTCCCTCTTACGCCATGCTATTGGTTAGTTGGTGTATCATTCTGCCTCCTATGGAATGTATGTGCTAGAATGCACAATGGACTATTTCACAGCTAAATGAACACTTTGGGCCCGTTTACGAGCATGGTGGTCCGAGGACCACCAGACTTGTGAAGGAGAGGCTGTGGCGGTCCAGCCACCACCGCACCGGCACTCCGACCGCTCTATTACAACTAGGGTGGTTAGACTGCCATTGCTGTGCAGATGCTACCAGGGAACTGCCGTTCCCTGGCAGTGTCACAGTGGTGTAGAGGCAGCAATATGCTTGGCAGGACCACTACAGTCCTGCCAAACATATTACGAGTTTCCTCTCCACCACGGTTTTCCTGGCCAAAACCCTGGTGAAGAGGTAACAAACCCCTTGTGCCTCTGGGCCCTGGGATGCATGTGGGGGCCACAACATGTGCCCCCCTGTGTGCATTCACTCCAGTTCCTGCGTGGCATGGGCCATGCAGGAACATTATTTTGGTGTTCCAGTTACGGTGCCCATTTTTAGAGGTACCTCCGTGTGCCCACAAAAAAATATCACCCGACACGAGAAGCACTCGTAATCTGACGAGAGGCCCGACCGCAGGTTTGGCAGTGCGGGAGTGGTCCACCGGCCTTGTGGTCCACTCTCGTACCTCCAAACTCGTAATCAGGCCCTTAGTCATCACACCTTCTGTTGCAATGATTTCTTTATCCCATGCATGGAGAGTATACAGAAATCAATCTTTCATTTACTGCAGTAGGTACTACAAATACCGACAATATCAATACCACCACAATGCCAATGCTGCTACCAATAACACCTCCATTATTACCACCTCTACCAGTCCCATTACACACAATAGCAGTCCACTAACAATGCAACACTAATACAAATACTGCATACCACCAATACCACATATCCCATCACCGTCAATAGTATCAGCAACAATTGCACACCACAATCTCTACCTAAAATATCAACATTGTTTGCCACTACCATAAAAATGAATACCATCGCCACAAATTTCACTACCACCACCATTACTGCACTATAAATACTTATACGCAGGGGCGTAACACAGGCCCCTGCAGCCCCAGCGGTGCGGGGGGCCCGCACCCTCCAGGGGGCCCCGTCAGCACCGCACTTCTGCTGGGGAGCTCTAGATTGAGCCTGGAGGGGGCCCCTTCATGTACCCTGCTGGGGGGCCCCCTCGAGGTTCGTTATGCCACTGCTTATACGGAACGGCTAACATAAGGACATCAGCTGCAAGCTTCCCCAGACCCATGCATTGAATAGTTGGCTTCTGGGCATCAGCAGTGTACATCCCCCACACCCCCCCATCCTCCCTCCCCACTCCTCCAGTTAACAGATGGGGCAGTGCTCATTTTTAAATTAAATTATTTGTTCAGTCGGCTAAAACCAGTTGAACAACTGGGGAGAGGAGTTGGCCTAACAGCTAGGGTGGTCGCCTTCGAATCTGGGGAGCAGAATTCGAGTCTCAGCAATGATGTTGAACATCCTGTGATTCTGGGCAAATCACTTACAGCCTGATTCATGTAGGCAATAGCGCTCGCAAAAGGGCCAGATTCTGAGAATCTGGCCCTTTGCGAGTGCGATTTTTGCATTTGGTATTCACAATCCCAAATGCAAAAATCGCTATTTAAGAATTCGCATATTTGCGAGGAATGGCATTTAAGGAATCTGTAATAGAGATTCCTCAAATGCTATTCATGACACATCAAGAAATAGCGATTTTGCACTTTTGGGGCCGCTATTTACCGAGAGGTCAGACCTGTCGGTAAATAGCAAAAACTCAGAAAATGCTTTTAAAAGCATTTTTCTAAGTTGCATGTTGCACACACACATGTCCTTTGGACATGTGTGTGCGCAACACCTGTTCAAATGTGCATTTTAGGGGTGCTACAGGGCGTCCTTTTGACACCCCTGGCACCCTTAAAATCGCTATCTCATTTGCGAGTAGCAAATTGCTACTCGCAAATAAGAGGCCCATAGGAATGAATGGGGAGTTTTTGCGAGTAGCAATTTGCTACTCGCAAATAAAGAACATGTAGGAATCGCTATTTTATTAGCAATTCCTACATGAATGCCGTTTTGCGTGTCCTCAATAGCGAGTCGCTATGATTCGCTATTAGGGCCACGCAAAAGGGCATGTACATGAATCAGGCTGTTAATCTCCCTGTGCCTAACAAAAATGAATGCGTCCTCATGTAATGCAACTGGTGCTATGTAAAGCGCTCTGATACCTGATTCAGGTCAAGTTTGCGGTATATAAAACTCTGTAAAAAAAAAACTGTCAAAATAAGACAAGCACAATTTTACTGTGCGCATCATTGGCCTGTATTCAAACAGGAAGTAAAATACGTGATTATTCACCTCGTGCAGCACCAGCAAAAACAACAAAGTGCAAAGTCATATGGCTGTAGTTTTAATTACTTAGGATGCGCCAGTAGCAGGTTTATGGCAGGGTGAATTAAACCACGTGGGCATGTATGTGGTTGGCGCCACCCTCCATAGGTGATACAACAGCCTCATTCACCAGAATTATGGGGTGAACCCAGTGCTTTTAAGAATTTTTAAATTATGAGAATAAATATGAGCACATGCAAAGGAGATGTGGTAGGGTTCTCCTTCATTGCCATAAAACCAGCATAATTGGGATGTAATGTCAAGGGTTTCTGAATGCTAAAATTGGCAGCAATAGCAAATTAAAACGAATAAAATACTGCCTAGTTTCAACTAATGTACGCAGTAAATATCTGTGTGGGTGAAGGTAAATGTTAAACTCCTATTTTTCAACCTTCTTGTCTGTCACAGTGGCTGCATCTTCCATAAATGGACTTAATTTCATAACCTCTTATTGGAAGTGGGCAGTGAGAGCAGGATGCCTGGCTCAGGCGGGGGAAGCACTGATTTGGCTACACAGAAGCTATAGTATGGAAACCAGTGATTGGGTTTGTGGCCTTGTCGGTTTGTCTAATGCTCATATTAGACCGAATTCAAGTCTTACCTGAGTTTGTGGAGTCCACTGAGTTAAGACGACAACTGTCCACAGGGCTTTACATACTAGTAAGCCAGAGAGAGAAATGAAAGTAGCTACTGTACTGTAACATAACACATGTATTTGTAAAGCACACATTCACCCCAGCAACGGGGCATCTTGGCGCTGAAATAACAGATGTATATTGTTACCCAACTCAATGGTACTCATTTTATCAACCTCAAATGGATGAAAGGCTGAGTGGACCTGCCGGGATTTGAACCTGTGACCATGAGGTCGAACACAGGCCCCTGCAGTGGATGCATTAGTCCACTGAGCCACCAGAGAACAGAACCAAATAGAATGTTCAGAGTTAACTAAAACCACTTTGAACATTGAGCACCCCCTAGGACACATATATTTCCAGCCAAAAGCTGTGAAGAGACCCTCTATCAAAGCATAGAGAGCAGTAGACGTTTCCTTCACACACACAGAACAGGTAGTACGTGGCCTCAGCAGGGCAAGCTTTGCACACACATAACAAAGTACCACATTAGCTGTGCAGGGTTTACTAATTTAAGTTGAAGATGTACAACAGAGGCAGCAGGAGCGCAAGCTTCCTTGGCTTAGAATACAAAGAGGAGTGCAAGCTTCCCTCCCATGGAACAGGTACATCCTACACAGCAGCAGTCATGCTTTCCTTATACACACAGATTAGGTACAACACATTGTAAGCTTCCTCTCACACAACAGATGTAGCTCGTGCAGAAGCAGTGCAAGCGTCCCTTTAATGCACAGAGCTTTTACTGTAAAAGTGGTTGCCTCTTTCAAGAGGTGAATCACGTCACATTCTCTACCCTCATAGATGCCCCAGGCTGAAGCGTGAGTCCAAAGTGGAGTTTTAAATGATCAGGGCTGGCCAGGAGGAGCCAAAGTGTCAGCCTGTCCCCCCTTGAGTAAGTTGAATGGCACCTATGTCCAGGCAGAACGGCTGGCGCCACACCACCTGTAGGGAGCCACAGTGCTCAGTAGCACCAGATGGGATGTACAGAGCCATAGGAGATGACAAGTTCATGGTGAAGGGACAGACTAGTTGTCTCTCGTTGCCAGATCATATCTCAGAAGCTCGTGGGGGAGGCAGAATCCCCTCAGACTCAGCCCGGCTTGTGGAACTGTTTGCTGACCAGCACCGGTCTGACTAAAACAGGTCATCAGAATCTCCTTGCTGCCTGAGGCCCAGTGTCAGCTCAGTGAAGGGGACCTGCAGAGAGTGAAGGCCGCCTGCAGTAAGGCATGAGCACCTCTGGGCTTATTTAACTGGAGCCCACAAACTGTGAGGCAGCCATCCCACACAGAGTCAGCATCTCTGTGCAGCTGACACACAGTCACCCAGTGAGCCTACATCTCTTGCCACCTCACTAGAACGCATATTTGCTCCTCATTCACGCAATGCAGGGAAGCAAACAAAGTTGCTGTGCTGCATTGAATAAAAGGGAGGGAACAGAAATACTCCATATTTTAACGCCCTAACCGCTGCGGTTTTTCCACCGCGGTGAGAGCGTTCTGAAGAGTGGGCGGGGCTGCGTCAGCCGTTGACCGACGGCAGCACTAGGGAGGTAGTGCTGCCGTCGGCCAACGGCCAACGGCAGCACACAAGGGGTTAAAGTAGTCCTGCATTTCTGCTCTCTCATGTGCTGGCGCGAAGTGTGCTGCCTAGCGCCAATACAGGCACCCTTGCACCATGGTGGAAGGGTGCCTGCGTTACAGGCAGGATTGTTTTTGTGCAGCAAGGGACAACGACAAGGTCACTGTCAGCACTCATGCATTTTCCGTCATCAATGCTCATTGCTCTTCCGTTTCTCCTGGTCACCTCCAAGTGGCATAGACTCTGTACCCTCTCCTTGCAGGTTCTTCTTTTGATGAATCCACCCTTGGATTCCACCAAACTCTTGCACCTTCTTCGCCAGTAGCAACTTTTCAGAAGTCCTCCATTGTGGTCTACGGCGGTTTCCAATGTCATTTCACTCTTATGCACTATGCTTCACTGGTATAGGTATCCTGGGGTATCGACAGGTGGGGTGACTCTCCAACCTTCTGTCTTCCACTGGGTTTCTTCAGGGTCCACTGGGAAGGGTCCTTCTTCTTTAAAACTGCAACTGCGTCTTTCCCATTGACTTGTATTGAGTACACATCTGTGTTTCTACTATGCACACAGCCTCACTGTGGGGTTCCTGGGTACTTACCTCAGGTGGTTCCTTATGTCCCCAGCTCTTCTAAGTCTCATGGTCCAAGTCCCAACTTCGGTCACAGTTCGTATTCCACTTCTTTAGTATATGGTTTGGTATCCCCCGGAAGACCACTGTGTTTTGTGCTTACTTACCCCTTGCAATTGAAGTATTTGTGATGATATCTCCAGCTTGGAGATATACCAATGTGTTAAAGAGTGTTGTGTGATAAATAGACATATTTTTATAACTACACAGGGTGGATCTTTTTTGTTTAACCTACACTACATGATTAGATCTGGTAAAACAAGTTGCTTAACGCTCCTTCTGGACTAAGTCTGAAGGCTACTCTCCACAACTACCACTTAGAGAACCTTCTATGGTTGTCTAGGACCACCACAATCACCATTAGGGTTGTCTGGATTATTGCAGGGTGCTACACTTACATAAGTGTGCACCATATACTAAGCCTGCCTCCTACAGTATCCCAGTGTGGCTAACACTAATCTAAAAAATAAGCCATGATACACCCAGGGCTAATGTTGTGCATTACCGCTGAATGCATCATAGTCCCTTTTTTATTATTATTTTTAGCCATGCTGCACAGCAGCCACACTGTAATACAACATGGCTACAAATCATTGCCAAAGTTGGCAATGCCCATGTTGTACAGCAGGAACAAATGGCAAAGGCAGGGCCAGTAGCTCAAAGACGAGAGCTATTGGCTCTGCCAGTGCTAGCTAGGTCTCAGCACATCACCCCTGTGACTCTGAGCAAATCTGTTATTCTCCCCATCTGTGAAAAATAAAAATAGATATGCAATTTGGCAAAAAAGAAACTATAACATAAAGAAAGCATTGCGTCCCTGCTACTGTCTTAGTGAAAATACATTTGGAAGCAGACAACATCTATAGTCACAATAAAAGCAGTCGATACCTGTTGTCACAATAAACATCCATTTCAAAGGAGAAAAGGTCTTCTTTGAAGTGCATGTGGCATAGTAAAACATAGCTACAATTGGTAAGAGGTTAAAAAAAGATGACAGGGAAGAAGAACAAATATAAGTAGTACCTCAATTCCAGCCAATCAGCGGAAGGACAGCAATGAAGCTGAAGCAAGCAGTGCTTGGTCTATGCTCCAGACGAAAGAATAAGAAGTGAAGCCAAAATCCGCTGGTCAATTAGAAGAGAGAAAATAAGAGTGACAATGAAGTCAATGAATGCTAAGCAATGGCCAGGCTTCAAGCCCCTTGCTGTATACAATGTCCCTCTCAAGCAAGAACTCATGCAGCACATACTCTGTCACAAGCGAGACCTAATGACTGTGATTTATACAGTGATAACGTAGATGGTCTGGCATTTAGCTTGGAGTTTTATAGGCATGAAAATGGGTACTAATTTAAGGACACAACATTTTTTAAGATTGTTATTGAATTTAGAAGGGGAAAGTAGCCAATCACAAAGAGGCATACATTAACTCCATTCAAGATCAGTGTGCAATGGTGTCACCAATAGGAAACCTTACACGCTACACACTTTGAATGCACTGGGAGAATGTAAAACATCCTCAAGATCATCCCCCATGTAGTGAATCTAATGAACCACTTTGCCAAAATGTAAACAAGCAATGGCAAAGCCATTAGGTCTGGTGTGGGGTGGTTGTATGTCGTTACAACGCATTGCGTTGCAACGCATGCCTTTACCATGCATGCGTTACAACGGAATGCTTTTTGTTCGCATAACCTTTTCCACAAATATTCCTTTACCACGCATAGATTTACAGCGATTTTCGTTGTAAATTTATGCATGTTAAGGGCATACTCGTGCTAAAGGTTATACCCCTTCCCTGTACCCTTGCGTGACCCCCCAGCCCCCAATCCTTCTTATATTTACCCCTGCCCTTAACCTTCAATCTTTTTTTATAAACTGAAATTCCCCTTACCTCTTCACGTCATCTCCTGTCCTTCATCTTCCTTTTTTATGTTGGACGTCGTAAAGAGGAAGCAGAAGTTTCTTTCCGTTTCCTCTCTAACGAAGCTGATTGCCTCCACTTGGCTTTACATCAGGTGCTTTTTTTTTTTGGGGGGGGGGGGGGAGATCCCGAAGCCCCCTTTTTCAAATTTTCACCTTTACCACACATGCCTTTACTACGTATTTCGATGTGGCAGCCTGCTCCCACATCACTAAACTCCTAATGTAATGTAATGTAATCTAATACTACATTTCTATAGCGCGCTATCACTCCAGGGAGCATCTTGGCGCTTTGGATCTGAGATTGATGTTAGGGTGATCCGCAACTGTACAGTCCAAGGAGCGTTTAGCATTCATATCAGTGCTTTGCACACTGTATCCGTGAGGGTGTATATCCAGGTCTTAAGAGATTTCCTGAAACACTGTTCTGATGAAATCTGACGAAGATGAAAGGGGAGTTTATTCCAAGCCCTAGAGCCAATCACTGCCAGAGATTTCCCTCCCTTTGTAGCAAGCCTAAATTTAGGATTAGTAAGCAGGTTGGCAGTGGAGGACCTGACGTTACGTGATGGACAGTAACGTGTAAAGCCTTTCTGGAGATATTTCGGGCCCTGCGAATGAAAGGCCCTAAAAGTAATAGTTAGGACTTTAAACAAAATAAGTTTATGGATGGGAAGCCAATGAAGGGCATTTAGCGCAGCAGAGGCAGAAAACTTCCTCGGCCATATAAGCACCGGGCGGGCGGCCGCGTGCTGGACCATCTGTAGCCTGTGAAGGACCGCTTTACTCGACCCTGCATACAAGCTGTTACAATAGTCCAGTCTTGATGTTCTTAATGCCACCACCACTGTACGTCTGGTTGCCAGGGGAAGAAGATCGATCAGGCCCTCAATCTGCTGGCACCTGGTAATGTCATTCAATGTGCAGTTTCTGTTGGTGACAAGCCGAGGCTTGCAACCAGGGGAAGATCCTGTAGTTTTCACTTGTCAACATCAAGCAGGTAGACAGTGAGCAGGGTTGAATGTGCCGGGATGACACCTGCAGCCTCCCACTTTCAATGACAGAGAGGCAAAGTGGAATTGGATAATGTCTACCCGACATTCTGATCTACAGATATCATGACCATAATATTGACTCCCAAAACAACAAGATACGATTTCTGGGGAAGGCACAGCAATCCCTAACGCTCTAACACAGTGCTGTGCATCCCTCCTCCAAAGGCCAGCAAGCCAGTGATTGGGCTTCTTGCTGACTCTCAGCTGTGAAAGATCTGTTATTGGCTCATAGATCCTTACCCAGATTGGATTGGGTGTGAATTTCTTCAGAGTGGCATAACATTAGCAACCTGCAAGGTGCCAGGGAACCATTCCACTATATAAAGGTATATTCACAAGTTCTGCAACATTAGGAGCTATGGTGGAGAAGAATCAACTTTATGCCAAAATTACAAAAAAAAATATCCGTTTTAGGGTATGTTGTCTCGACTCAGTGGATTCTTTGGCTTCTCCATTTGCTATAATAGGTTATTGTGATGCCAGGGCTCCAGTATTCTATAATTGGTCTAATTGCTGAGAAAAATGTTGTCTTAGAAATAGGCTCCTGAGCACAACAAATGTTCTGAAATAACCTAAGCAATTGTTAACACTTACTAATAGTAGTGCTTAGGGTTATCTCAATCAGGTTAAGAAGTCTGATAATGCTCAAACTGTTGAAAGTTCTTTTAAAGAGTCACTCCTTGTGTAAGGATTATGATGGATTGTTGGTCCTTCTAGACATAATTTGGTTCCCTCAAGTGTCACATGCAGATCAGTGTTTTCAAAGGGCCTTGGGCCAGAAGGTGATTGCTAGTGGTGACACTAAATCAGTGCACAGTAGCTGGAAGCTGGCCTTTAGTGTATCAGGAGCTTTTAAAGCACAATGACAACCTATTTTTTCATTTCCTCAGTTTTGTAAACTCCAAGCACTATCAGGACACCAGGTGTTGCAAAGACTTAGGTTGGTGCAAATGTATGCATAGCAGAAAGGCATGTATCTAGAATCTGAAGACTATGTTCATGATTGTGAAGTCAGTAATAAAAGCACAGCCATCACTGAGCACCTTCTGGTATTACATCAGATCGTGGACTGCAGTTTTAGGCTCATTTTGTGTTGCTCAGCCTAGGACAGGATTTCACATTTCGACTAGTTCTCCTCCTCAAATAGGGAGCCTTCTGGAACAACATCTTTGGTTAAAAGGATGGATAGCATTTTAACTATTAGCCGAATTATCATATGACAATATTTGGAATGTGGCTGTAAATGTGTTTCTGTTTTTCATCCACAAAATATGGAGGCGTCACCCTCAGTCGGATGGAGTGCTTCCTAACCAGTTTCAAAGTATTCACTGAATATGGCATTGAGCTCCATTTGTACTCATTTTATATACATCTGTCTTCTCCAGATTATCCAGATCTGTCTTTTCCTGACAATGTAGCCTGGGACAAGACCTCTCAGATGTCTTTGCCACTGGGCTACCTTCCTCTAATTTGATCAATAACGATGCAATGTTTGCCCACATTTTCAGTGGTCTCTTTCCTTATTGATACCTGTTCAGACCGTCTTTAGCGTGCATGCTGGAACTTAATTAAAGCTAAGGAAGTATGAAAAAGTGTGTTAGACTTGGCATCCTTTGGCGTGTTTCCCCTGAGTGTTTGCTTTCTGCCCTCCCGGTTTTTACTCTGTTTTTTCTGGGGTAGTGTTTCTGCGCACTTTTCGCACTGCTGATCAGTGGTAAAGTGCAAGTGCTCCTGTTGTAAAGTATGTTATGGATTGGTGTTTCCATGATTGGCTGTTTGGTTTTCTTGTCAAACCCCTAGTAAAGTGCACTGAGTGTGCCAGGGCCTGGAAATCAAATGCTATGCGTGGGCCTGCAGTACGGATTTTGCCACCCACGTGAGTAGCCCGGTAAAGGTACCTCAGACCTGCCATCTCAGAGTGTGCACACAGTTTGTAACTGTCATGTCGACTTAGCCCGTGCACACACTGGCCAGTCCATAACCTTCCCTTTTCTTACATGTCAGGCACCCCTAAGGAAGGCTCAAAGTACCCCTGTGGGCAGGGTGCAGTGTATGTGAAAGGTAGGACATGCCCTGGTGTGTGTAGCATGTCCTGATAGTGAATTACAGCCCATTTCGTTTTTCACTATTGCAAAGCTACCTGTTCCACATAGGACAGAATGGGAAGTTTGGTAATAACATCGTATAAACATAAATGGCCCTGGGAACTAGGTGGGAAAATAACATTTAGTATGCTTGAACTCATAATCTAACGATGCATCTTTTAGTAAAGGATTTTTAGATTCTGTGTTTGAAAATACCACTTTTAGGAAGTAGGTATTTTCTTGCTCAGTCATCCAGTGTGCCTCTACTGGAATGTGGATTGCCTGTCTGGGTTTTCGACGACAGATGGCTAGGAAGCAAGGGTTGGTCCCAACATTCTAGGTAGGTCAGGAAAGGGCTGAATAGACCTGGGCTGCGATGGGGGTGGAGGGAGGAGATTTCTTTGCACCTCAAGGGCCCTGGTCGGCCTCTGACAATGCTGTCTCCACCCCCTGCCGGGAAATCACACCAGAGAAGGCAGAACTGGTTCTGGCTGGGTACAGACACCCTCTGCCTAGAGGATCAAAGGATTTTTGGATACAAATACTGGGGCCCAGACCCCTGAACTTTAGAACTCTTTTGGATCAAGAAGCCTGCCAAGAAAAGGGCTGGAGAATCTGTGAGGAGGGACTACCACTTTGCTGTGTGTTTCGTTGTGTTGGCCTACAGTAGCTGCTTCTGTCTTGGGCAGTGAATGGACTGGACTGAACTGGACTGGATGGAACTTTCTGCAAGCTACTTTTGCGAGTTTCTCCAAGGGCTTGAGGTAGCGCTTGCCCCCTGTTCAAGAAGTCTCAGGAACAGCAAAGACTTCAAGCTCTTCTGCCCTCAGCACTGGGGACTGTGTGTTTTGTGCTGCGACAGAGGAAAAGCAACTCGACTACGCCTACGACGCTGCTGCTGACTCCGTGTCCTGAAGGCACTGCAGAGGGCACCGCCGCAACGCCGCACCGTGACCCTGGTCTCACCGACAATGCATGCTGATGCCGCCACAAAGCCGTGGTCGCACAGCGACCTGTGGGCGCCGCACCGCCTCGCTTCATGATGACGCCTTGGCCTCCCTGACGACGCCGCTCCACGCCGAATTCAAAGCCGCTGCTTGCACCATGGTTTGAGGGCACCGCTCGTAAAGTTACATGACGCACCGCCCTCATCCCGCACCGCAGCCTTGGACTACCGAAGCCGGCACCACCGACTCCCATTCGTCAGCCGACGACAGCGCTTTAGCAACGACGACGACGCTGCTTGCACCTTACCTGCCAGCACCATGACGAGCACCGCCTTCACCTCGCACCACCTCCCTGGTCTCACCGCTGATGCCATCTGACGCCTCCACCGAGTCGCTGCTCGCACCGTAACCTGAGGGCACGCACGCCGCACCGCTGCACTTCGTACCACAGCACCAGACGCCTGCCGATGCCAGCTATCCTGATCCCAACAGAAAGGAGCTCAACCTGCAATACGAGTGACTTCAAGGGCCTCGGCGCCCTGCATCTCTAACAGGTCCTGTTTGCGGGTCTTCACCGTAGCTGGTCCGTGACGCCACGACCAGCCTGAACTGTTTGGATTCGTTTGCTCACAACGCCGTGATAGCCCCGGACGGAGCTATCAACATCAAGGAACTGTTTCTAAAGCGTATTTTGATAACTGTTGATTTTTAAGTACTGCATTGTGGATTCTTATCGTTTTTGGTCTTGTATATAAAAATATTGGCTATTTTTCTAAACTGGTGTGGTGTTCTTTTGTAGTGCTTACACTGTATTACAGTAGGTTATGTGCAAATGCTTTACACACTGACTCTAAGATATGCCTGACTACTCATGAGAAGCTACCAAGCAGGGGTTATTTTAGGAGTGTAACTCCCTTATCCTGACTAGGAAGAATAGTCCCTACTTGGACAAAGGTGCAAGCCCTTGCCAACTAGAGACCCCCATTTCTAACAAAGTGTAAAGATAAAAAAGTGACGATTTTATCCATTCTAATTTACAGCTATTTTAATATGGCTATATAAAAACAATGTCTCAAAATTGTAACATGTAGTAAGGAAAACAAGGGGACCCCAATAAGTGAACCTGGGGTAGACTAATGTTTTAGAAAAACAATGGTTCTTATGTGGCCAAAAAGGTCCAAGGAAGGAAGCGGTGTCAGAATTAGTGACAATGCGCGAGAGTCGAGATAGATAATAAGAATGTCTGACATAATATCGACAGACAGAATATCTACATACAAAAATATCGACACAAAAATATCGAAATCAAAAATATCGGAGGCATATCTTCATAAAGGTAAGTACAAAAATATCGAAAAATTAATATCGTAGTACAAAAATATCGAAATTAAAAATATCGTTTTTTTAAATGTATAAATAATAATGTAAAAATAATTTTAAAATACATATAATTTTACAAATATTAAATAAAAACATTAAAACATAATTAAAAAATTAAAACTAATACATATACATTTAAAATAAATTAAAAACGTAATAATTTAATGTAATTTTATTTTTTTTAATTTCATTTAATTGATTTAATTTAAATATAAATGTATTTTATTTTTACCCTGTACGCCTGTACCCCAAAAATCCAAAACTGACCGTGAACCCTAAAAATACCCCTTTACCCAAAAACCCAAAACTGACCCTGCACCCTAAAAATACCCTTTTACCCAAAAACCCAAAACTGACCCTGAACCCTAAAAATACCCCTTTACCCAAAAACCCAAAACTGACCCTGAACCCTAAAAATACCCCTTTACCCAAAAACTGAAAACTGACCCTGAACCCTAAAAATACCCCTTTACCCAAAAACTGAAAACTGACCCTGAACCCTAAAAATACCCCTTTACCCAAAAACTGAAAACTGACCCTGAACACCCCTTTACCCAAAAACTGAAAACTGACCCTGAACCCAAAAAATACCCCTTTACCCAAAAACTGAAAACTGACCCTGAACCCTAAAAATACCCCTTTACTCAAAAACGGAAAACTGACCCTGAACCCAAAAAATACCCCTTTACCCAAGAACTGAAAACTGACCCTGAACCCTAAAAATACTCCTTTACCCAAAAACTGAAAACTGACCCTGAACCCAAAAAATACCCCTTTACCCAAAAACTGAAAACTGACCCTGAACACTAAAAATACCCTTTTACCCAAAAACTGAAAACTGACCCTGAACCCTAAAAATACCCCTTAAAAAAACTAAAACATATAAAATTCAAAATATTATTATATACTTACCTATACTTACGTTGTAATGGTATGCGTTGTAAAGGTACCTGCATTGTAAAAACATGCGTTGTAAACACATGCGTTGTAATGGTTTTTGCGTTGTAAAAATTTCGTTGTAATGGTAGTGCGTTGTAAAAGTTGCGTTGTAAAGGTTGTTTCCCCGGTGGATAGCGTAGGGGTAAAAATTACTATTCACACTCCAGAGGGTGCAACAGTAGGGAAAGCGTTGGATAGCATGGGGGTAAAAATTAATTCCCACACTACTCCCACTTTAACACATAACACACTACACATATAAAAAAGACAATTAATATAAATTTCAATTAATCAATTAATAACAATTAATATTACTAAATTGATGTAATTATAAATGAACTAAATAACACATATTAATTACTAATTAATTAACAATAAATACCAAAGAAAATTACAATCTCTTTAATTAATTACATTTAATTATATCACACCCTATCCCCCTATAAACACACAACCCACTACACAGAAATAAATCATATCATTTATTCACGTAATAATTATTAATTACCAATTAATTATTATTTAACAATAACAAAAAATTAAATATATTAGCACATTAACTCTAAATAATTTAATTACATAATTAATATTATTTAATTACCAATTAATTATTAATTAACAATAACAACACATTAAATATATTAGCACATTAACTCTAAATAATGTAATTACATAATTAATATTATTTAATTATCAATTAATTATTAATTAACAAAAACAATAAAGTAAATATATTAGCACATTAGCTGTAAATAATTTAATTTACTAATTAATATTATTGTTTCCCAATTAATTAATTAACAATAACAAAAAGTTATATATATAAAAAAATTACTCTAATTAATGTAATTAACTAATTAATATTAATTAATTACCAATTAATTATTAATGAAAAATATGTACAAAATTATATTAATTAATTAACTAATTAATATTAATTAATTACCAATTAAGTATTAATTAAAAATATTTACAAACATATATTAATTAATTAATTATTATTAAATTACTTCCCACCCTATTCCCCTATAAACCCACAACCCGCTCTGATAATATAACGCAAAATGTAAACAAATTTACCAATTTTCAAACAAACATTACAAAACATGTTTAACAAACATATAAACAACACATTAAAATACATAACACTAAACAAAATTTCGATATGAGTAAAATTCGATATTAGTAACATACATACCTTAAAAAAACGATATTCTGTCTGTCGATATTTTGGACATCGATATTCTATACTATCGAAATTAAAACATCGATATTATTGTATATCGATATTTTAATTTCGATATTTTGTCTGTGTACCAGATAATAAATATCTCTGGGAGCGATAAATAATATGAACACAGACATGTAAGTCAAAATAACGTTTGTTATTTATTTTGAACCACACCTTATTGGTGCAGTTCACAGTTTGATTAATCCAGTATCCGTGATGCTTATTTGCTAAGACTGTTGATGGTTCCTGCTGCTTGCTGCTCCTCTTCACTGTAAAAAGTGATGCTCTCCTGAAAATACGATCACCCTCAGACTAAGGGCTTAACTACGAGTTTGGCAGCCCCTCAGCGGGCGGTGCAAAGTGCCACCCACTGTGGACTTCCAAACCTGTGGTGAGACCGTCTACCTGCCAGATATGGGGGGTTTTCCTGGTCTGGCGGGCAGACCTGTGGCAGTCTGAGGTTGTAGAGAATGAGTCAAAAGCACTCTTAAAACATGAAATCATCGAACTCTTCACAGGCCCCACGCCAAGGGTTTCAGCCATAGTAGTACTACCAAAAAAGTAAAGTAGCGTAGCTCACCCCTAAGAATGTGGGCAAGGAATTCAAGAAGGGGGATGACATACAAAGGTGGTTTCAGGGGTACGAGGCAGAAATCCACATGAAAGAGGTCCCTGAGAAGAATTGCGGAGCAGGATTGTGGCCTCTCTTCCCTGAAGAAGCGAGAGACACTTTTATAGCTTTGGGTAAGGGGTATCACCTCACCTATTCAGACATGAAGAACTCCCTCCTCACTAAGTATGGTCTTATTCCTGAAAAGTACAGGTATCAGTCAGAAGTCTGATCCCAACACTTGGTTGGAATGTGTGGATGTGTCTTGCCGGTCACTGGATGGCTGGGTGAAGGGCAGTAATGTGACAGATTATCAGGGGCTCTACAATTTGATTGCATGGGAGCACTTGTCCAGTCTATGTTTTGCAAATCTGCACCAGCACCTAGTTGATATTAAGCTGACTGACCCTAGGAAGCTTGCTATGGAGGCATACCACTGGTGAGTACCAGGGTCCACAAGAAAGCGGTTGGGGGAAACTCAGCCAAAGGTGGGCAGGGTCCCCAGCAGAAAAGTGTGGGGGACAAGGGTAAAGCACTGGAGTTCTCTAAAGGGTCCCAAACTAACACCCAGGGTAAAGGTTTCCATCCCCCGGAGATAAGAAACAAGGGGTCTCGTAAGGAAGGCCTGCTGAGACCGGACTCCACAAATGTTTTGCATGTGACCAGGTGGGGCACATGAAGGGGGACCCCAGGTGGAGAAGCGTGGCTCAGTGGTTAGAGGCGGCAGACCCGGAAGCTGAGATCGGCCGTGGACCAGGGTTCGGTTCCCCACCTCGGCGGGTCTCGGGCTCAAAAATTCCACGGACTCGACAATTCTCGCTCCGGTGCCTACTCGACTCACGGGGTCACACTCTGCGACTCTGGGCAATAGCTTGCTTAATCTCCACTACGGCCCCTCGCGGCGGGATGCCTGGCTTTCACCTTGTGGATACCCGGCCGGGGTATCTCACAGGGGAATACCAGGACGGGTTCCCTAAGCAAGCGCCTTGATGCCTTCGGGTGATACGTGCGCTATATAAGTCGCAATACATTTACATTTACACATCCACCCACTGGTGGGCAGTCCAAGGTGTTGGCTAGTGTAGCGCTTAGGGAGGAAGAGGAGGTGATCAGAGGGACCAGGAGCCTGAAACAGTAGCCCAGGTCCCTGCCCGAGAGAAAGGGCAAGGGGCACAGGAAGCCAGTCCCCGAAGTTTCCGTGGCCCTGGCGGAGGCGGACCTTGAGGGGGACGCCCCAGTGCCTACAGGGGAACAGGTAGCCAAACTGGGTGGCATCTTGGAGCTGACCCATTGGCAGCAAGAAGAGTGTCCCACCAGGGAGGAGTTCTGCCGGGAGCAGAAAGAGTGCCCTTGTCTGGAGGGTCTGCGGCAGCAGGCCGATGCCCAGGCGACTGGTGTTCAGTCCAAATCCCATTAGATCTACTGGGAGAATAATCTCCTGTATAGCAAGCCTTAGGTCGCTATGCCCGGGTCAGCCCATGTGCTGGTGGTACCCCAGTGCTTTAGGACCCTCCTACTGGGTCTGGCTCACGACGTGCGTCTGGCAGGACATTTGAAGCAGGACAAGACCTTTGACCGGCTTGTCATCCTCTTCTTCTGGCCCTAAATCTGAAGGCAGTCAGATGTATATTGATGGTCTTGCCATACTTGCCAGGCAAGTGGTAAGAGTGGGAGGAAGGTCAAAGCTCCTCTCCAACAGTTCCCCCTGGGTTGGAACACCCTTTAAAAGTGTAGGTGTTAGATCTGGCATCATTGTGGTGAGTCTCCCTTCCATTTTTACTGTTTGCCTCCTCTGTTTTTGATATGTTTTTGCTGGTTATATGCTTTGGGCACTGTGCCACTGCTATTCAGTGTCACAGTGCAAGTGCTCCCTATGTTAAATTGATGTACTAATTAGTGATTCCATGATTGGGTTATTTGATTTACTTGTCAGACCCTGGTACAGTGCACCATGTATGCCCAGGGCTTGTAAATCAAATGCTGCTGGTGGACTTGCAGTGCTGGTTGTGCCACCCACAGAACCAGCTTGTAAAGTGTGTCTCAGGCTTGCCATTGCAAGGATGTGTGGAGTCTGTACTGACATGTCGACTTGGCCAGTGCACCTACTTGCCAATCCCTAAAGCTTCCCTTTGCTTCATATCAGACAACCCTATAGTAGGCCCAAGGAGAGGGTGCATTGTAAGTATAAGGTAGGACATGCCCTGGTGTGTGTAGCGTGTCCTAATAGTGAATTACAGCCATTTTTGTTTTTCACTATTTTAAAGCCACCGGTGCTCCATAGGCCAGAAAGGGCAGTTAGATTATTACATCTTATAATCCTAACTGACTCAAGGAACATAGTAGAAATTCGAATTTAGAATGCCTGAACTGAGAATGATAAAATACATATTTTTAGTAAAGTTGGTTTTAACACTCTGTGTTTGAAAATTCCACTTTTAGAAAGTAGGTATTTTCTTGTCTAACTATTCCAAGCCTGCCTCTGCTATGTTGTGTATTCCTTGTCTGGAGTTTGAGTGACAGGGCTGGGGGATTCCAGGAGACAGAATGAGTCAGCCCAGTGGTGAATAGGGAGATCTGTATCTAGATGGGAGGGAGGAGTTGCACCTGGGTCCTGAATAGGGCTGGGCCTTCCCTCCACAATGTTGGCTCCACCTCCTAGGGTGCGGCAGATGTCTCTGCCCTGCGAAAGAAGAGAAGGAATCATGTCAACAAAGTGCTCCAGGCAACTGCCCCGCGCCAATAGCAGCACATTCACATTTAGCGCTGGGCGCAATTCATGAGGGGACGCCGCGAGAGGGAGCCATCCACAGAACCTCAAGTGACTGCGGCCTTCCATGAGCCTATTATTACCTACACAGTGGTGAAGGACCGGACACCCACCGTGAACACACACACCGCGCTACCCAGACAGGAGCTCAGAAACCCACGTGCGGAGCCCGCCCCACCTGGCCCCCGGCTGTCGGGCCGCGAGAACGTGGCATATAGGCTGCAATAGCAGCTGGACAAGGTGCGCAAACGGACACCCTCTCCCCCGGTTAGCTCCTTGTAATTACCATCCGGTGCTGGCGGTCCATTGAGGAACAGCAGCAGTTATGGCGGGTAAGGGCTCCAAAAGTGGCACAACACAAACTCGTATCGAACGGTACGCCTGCGATAAAAACGCCTCACCCCCGACGGAGGGAAGATCGAGCACCACAAGGACGGTGGAGGGCGCAGGGGTGAAAAGAGCGACGTTGGACGATGTGATGAGGGCGCTGACGCAGGTACAGACCACGGTGGGCTCCATTTCCACAGAGATAACTCTCATCCGAGCGGATCTCCACAAAATGGCTGAAAAGGTGGGGTCGTTGGAACTGGTCACAAAGTCGCTAGTGGAGGATGTGTCAGAGTTACAGACTGCGATGGAGAAAATCACGGCAGAGAACAAGGCGCTGAAAGAAAAGCTGGACGACCAGGAAGGGCGCTCCCGAAGAAACAACATACGAATCCTCGGAGTTCCGGAATCTGAAGGCACCAGGGCGACTGATCTCTTTGTGGAAAACCTGATTAAATCTCAGCTCCAGCCTAAGGGACTATCGACCTTCTTCTCCGTTGAGCGGGCACACAGAGTGCCGGGAGGACGGCCAAAACAGGGGGCTTCCCCGAGACCTATATTAGCGAGGCTGTTTAACTTCCGAGATAGGGATGCCATCCTACAAGCAGCAAGAGTATCTCCTCCGGTGAAGATACAGAACTCCACTCTGGCCTTCTTCCCGGACTACACAGCGGAGGTGGCGCGCAAACGGAAAATGTTTTTGGACATTAAAAAAGAATTGAGACAGAAAGAAATTCCATATTCCATGCTGTTTCCAGCTAGACTGCGTGTGGTGGCCGAAAACAAGACTTGGTTTTTTGATAACCCGGAAGTAGCACGAGACTGGCTGGACGGCTGGAGACCATCTTCCCAGCCCCGCCGTTCGGGCAAGAATATGAGAGACCTACGCACGGATGGACGGATGGACGTCCGGACTACTGGTCCTGAGGCAACGAGTCGCTCGCCAACGGGAGGCAGTGTTCACGAAGACGGGGAGGCGATAGAATGACAGTCCGATGGACGAGAGAACATTTAATAGTGCTAATGTTGCCGGGTGAGCTGCCATGGACACTGGGCTGACGACCTCCAAGGAGAGTATGAGGGGTCGCCGACTCCGGAGTGTTCTTCTCCCCCAACGAGCAAGTAACTTTGAGTTTCTATGTGGGATGGGTTAAGCACTCTGCTAAATTGGGGTGGCGGGCAGTTCAAGGTCCGTGTAGCAGGGGGGCAGGGTGGGGGGGCGCAGGGGGGACAGGGGGTATGTTACAAGTTGATTGTTTAAACTGTTTGACTCTTAAGGAATATGCAAGGTACACTGCATGGCACTATGTGCTGGTTGGCACATGCCGATCGCGTTGGCCTCAGTCTAAGGCAAGGACAGGCCCACTACTACAGCCTACCATTGGCAGCTCTATGGTTAGTCATGGGCCGTGGTTGCTGATGAAGTCTCCTGTGGGGTTCATCCCCATTCCTGCATTTAAGCAATGGCGCAAGCTGCGCAGACTGATAATTTAGGGGGGAATCCCCACTCAGGCCCAGTGGCCCTACTTCAATTGATGTCCTGGAATGTGAGGGGGCTGGGGGACAAGATAAAGAGAGGGTTAGTCCTGCAAAGTGTTAAAAGGCTGAATCATGATCTGGTCCTCCTGCAGGAAACACATCTAATAGGCGACACTACCAAGGCACTAAATAGACGTGGCTACCACATGATAGTCCACTCGGACTTCACTTCAGGGTCCCGGGGGACAGGGATTTTACTGAAAAAGTCATCCCGGTTCATACTACAGACCGTTAAAACTGATGACCATGGCCGCTTTGCAGCGGCATGTGGCCAATGGGAAGGGACGCCCCTCAACATAGTCTCTGTATATATTCCACCAGCGTTGCATGCAACCGCACTTCCGGACCTGGGTAAATTCCTCTTAGAACTACCGGAGGGTGATCTAATGGTGGGGGGAGACTTTAACGCTGTACCAAACAACACACAGGATAGATTCCCGGTCAGAACCCAGGCACCTGGCCCATCTCACTTTCGTGAATTTATGGAGGCACAGGGTCTGAGGGACATTTGGCGGCATCTTCACCCAGAAGGCCGTCAATACACCTATTACTCTGCAACCCACAATAGCTTATCCCGTATTGACTACTTCCTCACGCTGGGAGAGGGCCGCCTCATAATTAGTGACATGATGATTGGACCCCGGGGTATATCAGACCACTCCCCACTGACGCTCACTTTGTCATGTTCTGAAAGTACACGCAAAAGAGTATATCCAATTCACCCTGGGTATCTCAGAGTTCCACATATCCGTAAGGACTTGAAAACAACGACCAAGTATTACTTTTCAGAAAATGCAGACTCGGTGTCATCACCCTCGACTTTGTGGGAGGCCTACAAAACAGTGCTACGGGGACAGGCGATAGCAACGATAGCAGGACATAAACGTACGCAACGACAGGAATTGGTAGATTTAGAACTACAGTTGGAAAGGGCTAATGCGCAACATATGACAGACCCGACAGAGGAGGCGCTTCATGCGCTTCATATCTGTCAACAATTACATGACGACCACCTTCGGCGACGGACAGTAGAGAATATAGAGACGACAACACACAGGATATATGATATAGGGGACAAGGCTAGTAAGCTCCTGGCATGGCTGGATAAAAAGAAGGAAGGCAGCAGGGCTATACTGCAACTGAGAGACGCGGAGGGGCGGATGCACTCACGCCCGCGGAAATTGTAGACATCCTGGCTGATCACTTCCAGGGGGTATACGCCCCGGAAGCGGAGGTTACAGAGGCAACAGCGGTAGCGGCACTTACTGATGTGCGGACGGAGACCCTGCCACAGGAGGCCGTTGACGACCTGGAAACTGACCTGTCGGTGGAAGAGGTACGGACGGCAATTAACGCGCTACATACGGGTAAGGCACTGGGCCCCAATGGGATCCCGATCGAATGGTACCAGACTATGACGGATGTACTGTGCAAGCCCTTACTAGATATGTTTGTGGAGAGTCGGGAGAGAGGCATGTTACCTTTGGATCAACGAAGGGCTACCATAGTGGCCATTCCGAAACCAGAGAAACCACCCACAGAGTGCACTTCGTACCGTCCGATTTCTCTTCTTAATGCCGAAGCAAAAATCTTGGCGAAATTGCTGGCCAATCGGCTGTTGCCCCACCTCTCACACTTGATCCATCCGGACCAGTCAGGCTTCATGCCACATAGGAGCACGGCTTTAAACCTCAGGCGCGTGCACGGCGCTCTCGCTAGGGCACATACGCTAGCAGACCCGGCAGTCATACTCTCTTTGGATGCCAGGATGGCGTTCGACATGGTGGAGTGGAACTACCTCTTCGCGGTCCTGGCACATATGGGCTTTGGCCCCAGGTTCACTTCCTGGGTGAGACTACTGTACACGGAACCAGTCGCACACGTAGCGGCCAATGGCCACATTTCCAGAGATATCCCTCTGGCCAGAGGGACGCGACAGGGATGTCCACTCTCACCCCTGCTATTCGCGTTGGTCATAGAACCGTTGGCCACAGTCCTTAGGACGACGCCATTACTGAAAGGAGTGCAGTGGGGAGATTATTGGGAGGATAGGGTTTCCCTATATGCAGATGACATGCTCATTTATTTGTCTGACCCGGAGGCCGGTATCCCGAGATTACTGGCGCTCTGTGATACGCATGGCAAAACCTCCGGGTACACGATTAATTGGTCGAAATCGGTCATCTACGTCTTATGGGGTCCTGCCCTGACCCTACCTGTTGACTGTCCGTTGACGATTGCAAATACATCGTTTAAATATCTGGGAATCCACGTTACTCGAGACTCGGAGATGTTCTATACATTAAACCTATTACCACCACTTGTTCGCCTAAAGGCAGACGTCAGACACTGGAAAACCCTCCCTCTGACTCTGCTGGGTAGAGCGGCATTATTTAAAATGATGGCGCTACCTCGTCTCCTGTATGTATTGGAAAACACCCCGGATATGGTGCCGCCTTCTTATTTTCGAACAGTGACTGCGGCAATGACAGGCCTACTATGGGGAGAGCGCCCAGCCAGGGTGGCACATGCAAAACTTAATTGAGGATGGTATGACGGGGGAATAGCCCTGCCAAATATACAACTATATTACTGGGCGTCACAGCTTAAGGTGCTGAATCAGTGGATCCATGCCCCGCAAAACGACCCGGCATATCTAGCGGACAGAGCGCAATTAGGTACACACAGCCTCCTAGCCCCGCTATATAACCGGGGTCTCACGGCGAAGCTGATTGGCCCAACCAGGCACACGGTGCAGCTCTGGCATAAGGCGCAGACACGACTCAAATGGAACGGGGTTCTTACTAAACTTACACCATTGTGGGACGCAAAGCAACTCGGTTGCCTGAGGTCGAGTAAGGGATTTACCCAGTGGGACAATATTGGAATATCAACAGTGGGGGACCTATGGTCTAGCAACGGGATGATCCCTTTCCCACAACTGCAGCAGCAGTACGAGTTGGGCTCCAATGAAACCTACAGATACGTGCAAATAAGGCATGCTTTGATGACAGTTATCGAACCAGGGTCGACAGTCCCCGAATCTTCACCGCTAGAAGACCGTCTGCTCACCGACTTTATACAGACAGGTGCCACATCACTCACGTATCGGAAGCTACTGAATAATCTTCCGGACCCCCTACTTAAATTGAAGGAGAAGTGGGAGACTGATTTGGGGGACATGGACGAGACTGACTGGAATGCCGCATTGGCTTCCCCACGGGAAGCAGGTATTTCAGCGCGATTTAGATTGATACAATTCAAAATACTTCACAGAGTTTACTACACCAGAACCACACTACATAAAATACACAGAGCGGAACACCCGAACTGCCTCAGAAGTTGCGGCGAGGAGGGGACACTGCTTCACACACTTTGGGGTTGCCCGATTGTCGCTGCCTATTGGAACCAAGTCATACGCACCATTTCCCAAACCCTTGAGGCATCACTTGCACCAGATCCCCGGGTGTGCTTACTGAATATATGGGAAGGGACTGATCTGACGCGTCGAGGGCAGCAATGGGTTACGATTGGGGTCATGGTGGCCAAGCGAGATATAGCACAGAAGTGGGGGATAGCAGAGTCACCGACACTAACACAGTGGTGCAGGGGGATGGACAGACTTATGGTGGTCGAACGAGCAGTTTATAAAATGAGAGCTAATCCTCGCAAGTGGAACAAGATATGGCAGGCATGGAACAGCTATAGGGGAGATCTGTGCGAACCTCTATCTGAGGATGACATGGATAGCTCAGGGGACGAAGAAGGGATAGAGGAATGATACATTAGAAGATGGCTGAGTAGCACTGAGTGAGGGGCTGGGATGCGCATTCATCTAAGTTCTGACAGGGTATGGGGAAGGAATGGGTTCCGGGGGGGGTTGAGTGGGCCTCACGGCCAGCATGAGATGCCTGAAATACATTGCCTTCGACATTTATAACTACCTGCACTTAATGAGTCTAACGTTTTGTTGTATTAAAATAAAATGTAAGACTACTCATATTGTACATATATTAAGCGGATGCCTGACACAAAACGTCCACTAACGCTGCCGGACCGGAAGGTTGTCGGCTGAATAGCTGTGTACCCATGACGGAAATTTCTCTGTTTGATATACGATGAATCACCGGCTTCTATTGAATATCGTTGTATTTTTTGGCACTTACCAATAAAGTCTTACCTTTAAAAAAAAAAAAAAAAAAAAAAAAAAAAAGTGCTCCAGGGCGGTGCTTTCCCTCCACAATGCTGGCTCCACCTTCTGTGGGGCGTCTGATGTTTCTGCCCTGCACTGTGAAAGGAAAAAAGGAGTCCTGTAAACAGAGTGCTCCAGAACTGGTTTGGACTGGGCAAAGGCCCCTCTGCCTTCAGAGAACAAAGAGAAAAGTAGTATAAATACTGGTACTCAGACCCAAGAACTTTAGATCACTTCTGGGAACAAGATGAACCTTTTGCCAAGGAGAAGAACCAAGGAAGCTGCAGGAGTTTAGGACTGCCCCTCTGCCGGTGTGCTGTTTGGTGGGTTGGCCTGCAGGGGTTTCTTCATTGTCAAGGAAAGGAGAAGGAACTTTTTAAGGACTTTCATCATCTTACAGAATATTCTCTAAGGGCTTGAATTTGTGCTTGCCTCCTGCTGAAGTCTCAGGGACAAAAGCCTTCATCTCCAGCTCCCCTCTGAATTTCCTTGCTAGGAATTCTAACTGCAGAAGCCTGCGTGTAGCTGGGAACTGGAAGCAAAACGCATCGAGAAGAAGCGTGACGCTGCTGCAGCTGAGATCGTCGCATCGCCGGAGAAGCGCGCCGCCGCCGCATCTCCCAGGAAGCGTGTCTTTGTCGAAGCTGTCTGCTGTCGCATCACCGGAAAAGCGTGACGCCATCGAGAGGGTCACCATCGCATCACTGGAGAAGCGTGTTGCAGGGCCTGTCTCGACTTCAAAGTACAGAGTCATCGCAAGGCTGCCAGGGCGTCTACGCATCATCGTCGTATCGTCGCATCAAGGGCGCCATCTTCTCGCATCGCACCAGGATTGTCGCATCGCATCGAGGCACCATCTTGCGCATCGCAAATGGGCCAAAGGCCGAGAACCTACGCATCATCCCCACACCGGTAAGGATCATGCCGCATCCCCTACTCTGCGCAAGCATTGAGGCGCAATGCACCATGCCCCCCGGAGCACGGAACCGACTCATCTCCCTCTGCAAACCTTATGTTTATTTTGCGTTACACATCCAGGTACTTTTGTGAGAACTTTGTCGCATTTGTCATCAACTTGAACTAAGCAACTTTTACCATATTTTAAGTCCATCTTAAGTACAGTATTGTGGATTTTTGTCATTTGTGGTCTTGTGTTAAGTCTATATAAAGAATACTTATTTTTATAAACCTGTGTTGTGTCCATCAGTAGTGTTTTCACTGTATTACTGTGTATATTCACAAATTCTTAACACACTGCCTCGGAGATAAGCCTATCTGCTCGTGCCAAGCTACCAAGGCAGTGAGCAAGGTTTTTTAGGAGTGTGATCCCCTTATCCTGACTTAGAAGTAAGGGTCCCTATTTGGACAAAGGTGAATATCATTGCCAACTGGAGACCCCCAGATCTAACAGTAGGGATGGACATTGTGGGGCCACTGGATGCCAAGACAGCCATGGGCAACACGTACATCCTAGTCTTGGTGGGCCATGCCACCCGGTACCCGGAGGCAATCGCTCTCAGGACAACAACCGCGCCAGTGATGGCCGGGCGTTAATGGGGATCTTTTCCCGTGTGGGGTTCTCCCGAGAGTGGTTTCTGACAGGGAGACCAATTTCATATCGAAGTATGTGACATCCCTGTGGAAGGAGTGTGTTGTCACTTACATGTTCACCACCCCTTACCGCCCACAAAGTAACGGTCTGGTAGAAAAGTTCAACCAGACCTTGAAGGGCATCATTAAGGGTCTAACAGGACCCATGAGGCATAAATGGGATGTGCTCTTGCCCTGCCTTGTCTTTGCCTACATGGAGGTACCCCAGAAGTCTCTCGGGTTCAGTCCCTTTGAGCTTCTGTATGGTCACCCTGTGAGAGAACCTCTGAGTTTGGTGAAGGAAGGCTGAGAGGCAGCTCTCAGGAAAACTCCCCAGGATGTGTTTAGTTACATGCTGGCCTTCCGGAACGAAACTGCCCGCTTCCAGAAACTCGCTCAGGCGAACCTCGAGGTCAGCCAGGAAGAAATTAAGAAGTGGTATGACCAGAAGGCCACTCTGGTCGACTTTCAACCTGGACAAAAAATGTGTCTCATGGCCCCAGTGGAACCTTGCGCCTTACAGGACAAGTGGACTGGGTTGTTTGAGGTGGAGAAGCGCAAAAGTGAGGTCACCTACCTGTTGGATTTGCAGGCTCCCAGGTACCCTTTGCGGGTCCTCCACGTGAACCGCCTCAAACCCCACTTCGAGAGGTCCGAAGTGAGCATGCTCTTGGTGACAGATGACGGGGCGGAAGAGGAGAGTGAATCTCTCTCCGACCTCCTGTCGGCCAAGGAAGGTGACGGGTCAGTGGAAGGTGTGATCCTCTCCCTGACACTGACCGCCGAGCAGCAGAGCGACTGTCACTGGTTGCTGGGACAGTTTGCCCTGCTGTTCTCCCTGACCCCAGGTGTTACTCTCTGGTGTACCCATGATGTGGACACCGGTGACAGGCTCCCTGTGAAGCACAAAATTTACAGGTTGGCTGACCGGGTTAAGGCCAGCATGAAGGTGGAGGTTTCTAAGATGTTGGCGTTAGGGGTGGTTGAGCCGTCCATTAGTCCGTGGGCCAGCCCAGTGGTCTTGGTCCCAAAGGCTGATGCACCCAGGGCCACTCTAGAACTGCGGTTTTGTGTGGACTACAGTGGGCTCAATGCCGTCACTAGGACTGACGCACACCCCATCCCCAGAGCTGATGAGCTCATTAATCGGTTGGGAGCTGTCAAGTTCCTCAGCACATTTGATTTAACGTCTGGGTACTGGCAGATTGCCTTAACCGATTGGCCAAGGGGAGGTCAGAATTTTCAACCCCAGAAGGACATTACCAGTTCCGAGTGATGCCCTTTGGGTTGAAGAATGCCCTTGCCACCTTTCAGAAGTCGGTCAACCAGGTGTTGGCAGGGGTGGAGGATTTTAGCACCGCCTACCTGTATGACATTGCAGTGTTCAGTTCCAGCTAGGAAGAACACTTGCAGCACCTCGGTGAAGTGTTGAAGGCGCTGCAGAGGGCAGGCCTCACGATCAAGGCAAGTAAGTGCCAGATCGGGCAGGGTTCTGTGGTGTACTTGAGTCACCAGGTAGGGACACCATTCTGGATTGGGAACCCCCCAAGACCCAGACAGAGGTGATGGCCTTTTTAGGACTCACCGGGTACTACGGGAGATTCGTTAAGGGTTATGGCAACATTGTTGCCCCCTTAACCGAGCTGACTTCCAGGAAGCAGCCCAAGAAGGTGATCTGGACTGAGTCCTGCCAGAAGGCTTTTGATTCCCTGAAGGCTGCCATGTGCACAGCACCCGAGTTCAAGGCAGCGTGGTTCCCAATAGTCTAGGTAGGTCAGAAAAGGGCTGAATAGACCTCGGCTGCGATGGGGGAAGAGGAAGGAGATTTCCTTGCACCTCAAAGGGCCTGGACTGCCTCTGACAATGCCGTCTCCACCCCCTGCTGGGAAAGCACACCAGAGGAGGCAGAACTGGTTCTAGCTGGGTACAGACACCCTCTGCCTAGAGGATCAAAGGATTTTTGGATACAAATACTGGGGCCCAGACCCCTGAACTTTAGAAATCTTTTGGATCAAGAAGACTGCCAAGAAGAAGAACTGGCGAAGCTGTGAGGAGGGACTACCACTTTGCTGTGTGCTTTGCTGTCTTGGCCTACAGTGGCTGCTTCTGTCTTGGGCAGTGAAAGGACTGGACTGAACTTTCTGCAATCTATTTTTGTGAGTTTCTCCAAGGGCTTGAGGTAGAGCTTGCCTCTTGTTCAAGAAGTCTCAGGAACAGCAAAGACTTCAAGCTCTTCTGCCCTCAGCACTGGGGACTGTGTGTTTTGTGCTGCGACAGAGGAAAAGTAACTTGACGACGCCTACAACAATGCTGCCGACTCCGTGACCTGAAGGCACAGCGGAGGGCACTGCCGCAATGCCGCACCGCGACCGTGATCTCACCGAATTGCCTGCTGATGCCGCCACTGAGCCGCTGCTCGCACCGTGACCTGTGGGCACCGCACTCCGCACCGCCTTGCTTCACGATGATGCCTTGGCCTCTCCGACGCTGCAGCTCCATGTCAAAATCGACGCCGCTGCTTGCACCATGGTTCAAGGGCATCGGTCGTAAAGTTACACGACACACTGCCCTCATCCCGCACTGCAGCCTTGGCCTACCAACGCCAGCACCATGGACTCCCGTTTGTCAGCCAATGACAGCGCTTCAGCAATGACGACAACGCTGCTTGCACCGTGACCTGCCAGCACCGTGACGAGCACCGCCCTCACCTCGCACCGCCACCCTGGTCTCAACGACGACATCATCCGGCACCGCCACTGAGCCGCTGCTTGCACTGCGACCTGAGGGCACTGCACTCCCACCGCTGCACTTAGCACAGCAGCACCCGACGCCTGCCGACGCCAGCGCTTCTGATCCCAACAGAAAGGAGCGCGACCTGCAACACGAGTGACTTCAAGGGCCTTGGTGCCCTGCATCTCTAACAGGTACAGTTTGTGGGTCTTCCCGACACTGTAGATGGTCCGCGACGCCACTACCAGCCTGAATTGTTTGGATTTGTTTGCTCACGACGCTGTGATAGCCCCGGACGGAGCTATCAACATCAAGGAACTGTTTTTAAAGCGTATTTTAATAACTGTAGATTTGTAAGTACTGTATTGTGGATTCTTATAGTTTTTGGTCTTGTTTATATGTTTATAAAAATATTTTTCTAAACTGGTGTGGTGTCCTTTTGTAGTGCTTACACTGTATTACTGTTGGTTATGTGCAAATGCTTTACACACTTCCTCTAAGATAAGCCTGACTGCTCGTGCCAAGCTACCAAGCAGGGTTTATTTTTGGAGTGTAACTCCCTTATCCTGACTAGGAAGAAGAGTCCCTACATGGACAAAGGTGCAAGCCCTTGCCAACTAGAGATCCCCATTTCTAACAAAGTGTAAAGATAAAAAAGTGATGATTTGCACCATCCTATTATTATAGCTATTTTAATATGGCTGTATAAAAACAATGTCTCAACATTTTAACATGTAGTAAGGAAAACAAGGGGACCCCAATAAGTGAACCTGGGGTAGACTAATGTTTTCGAAAAACAATGGTTCTAATGTGGTCAAAAAGGTCCAAGGAAGGAAGCGGTGTCAGAATTAGTGACAATGCGCTAGAGTCGAGAGATAGATAATAAATATATCAGGGAGCGATAAGTAAAATGAACAGGGACATGTAAGTCAAAATAACATTTGTTATTTATTTTAAACCACATCTTATTGGTGCAGTTCAGAATTTGATTAATCCAGTATCTGTGATGCTTATTTGCGAAGACTGTTGATGGTTTCTCCTGCTTGCTGCTCCTCTTCACTGTAAAAAGTGATGCTCTCCTGAAAATACGATCACCCTCAGACTAAAGGCTTAACTACGAGTTTGGCGGCCCCACAGTAGACGGTGCAACGTGCCACCCGCTGTGGACTGCCAAACTTGTGGTGAGACCGCCTGCCTGCCAGATCAGGACTTTTTTCCTGGTCAGGTGGGCAGACCTGTGGCAGTCTGAGGCGGTAGAGAATGAGTTAGAAGCATTCTTAAAACATGAAATCATCGAACTCTTCACAGGCCCCACGCCATGGGTTTCACCCATAGTAGTAATACCAAAAAAGGAAATTAGCGGAGCAGTGCTCATTTTTGTTGGCATGACCAGGCAAATAAAGCCATTCAGGGGGAGAGACACTCTGGTCCACATATCACAGACATGAGCATGCAATTGAACGGAGCCAAAGTGTTTCCCATCCTGGCCTGAATAAAGGATAACATCAAATCGAGCTGGAAGAGAACTGCAGGTACATTACTACCTTTTTGACCCATGTTGGTTTGTGCAGATATAAGAGACTGAGGGCCCGATGTAGGTAATTCTTATTTACCACTTCTTAAATACCGAATTTTACCGATTCGGTATTTAAGAAGTGGTAAATATGAAGGGGGGAGATGTAGGTATTTCCAGATGTGTAAATACCGAATCTTTAAGATTCGGTATTTACCGAATCTGGAAATACCGAATCGGTATTTCCTATTGATTCCTATGGGCTGTGAAGCCCATAGGAATCAATGGGCAATACCGATTCTGTCATTACAGAATCGGTAAATACCGATTTGCACAAGGGTGCAGGGGGTGTCACTTTGACACCCTCTGGCACCCCCAAAACAGGCTCGGGTGCCATGTGGCAGGCATACATGCCCTAAGGGCAGGTCTGTGCATGCACACATGTGCATGCACACCGGAATCGGTATTTTACCATCAAATTGGATTTGATGGTAAAATACCGATTCTGTAAGGCCTCTGGGACTCTGAAGAGTCCCACCTACATCTCGGTGCCTCAGAATCGGTAAATTGACCGATTTTTTATTTTACCGATTCGGTAAAATTACCGAATCGGTAATTTTACCGATTCGTTAAAATAATGCCCCCTACATACCTGTCACCCATATACCGGTCGGTAACGGCCGAACATACCGATTTTCGGCCGTTACCGTCCGACCTACATCTGGCCCATAGTTTTGAAGTATCTTCGCCTGCTGAGATATTTCAGGATGTTAGCCATCAAGCAATCCAACCTGTTACACATACTTTACAGTGATGACATACTGGTTTTTGGGAGAACACAGAAAGAATACGACTAAGCCCGTACCCAAATGTGCCAGTTACTCGCTGACACAGGTCTCACCCTGAACACCTCAAAATGCGAGTTTCACAAAACCAAACTCCTGTTTTTTAGGTACATATTCTCTGATGGGGGAATGACTCTAGACCAGGAAAAGATGCAAGCACTGTCATCCACTTGCACCCTCCCCTAACCCCCCCAAGGATAGTACCATGATGTGATCCTTTCCAGGCATGGCCAGTTATTGCTCAAGATACATTTGTAACTTTGGTACATTAAGTGTCTCATTGCTTGACAAAGTTAAATGTATTGTTTCAGTGGTCTCCAAATTGCAACCAGATTTTCAAAGACATTAAACATGCGATTGAGAATGCAACTAAAATTGTTTACTTCGACCCCAAGTTACATACTGAAATAACGTTGATACGAGCCCGGTAGGGCTGAGGGCAGTCTTTGCTCAACACAATGGCCATTGAATGCTCAGAGACACATTGTGACCTATGCCAGTTGAAGCCTGTCTGAAACAGAACATGCCCACTCTCAGCCAGAGAAGGAGAGTCTGGCTGTGGTGTGGGCCTGCAAATATTTTCACATATTGATCCATGGAAAAAGACTCACTGTCATCATAGATCACCAGGCATTAATTAAAATGTTTGGAAACCCGAAGGCTAAGATGCCCCCTTTCATCGACAGGCTAAGACTGCAATAGTATGAATATGAGATCGTACACAAACCAGGGAAGGATCAAAACACGGAAGATTTCTTTTCATGAGTGCCTCTATATCGCCATAGTCCAACATCCATGACAGCTGAAGCATAGCTCAACTTTAATGTGAGATCCAGCACACCATCCGCTCTGTCTGTGGAACAAACCATTATTGCCACCAACTCAGATAAAGACATGACAATAATCAAATAACTTATTACTACGCAATCCTGGAGGAGAAGTACCCAGCCCCTTGCCGATGATGTTTATATCCAAAAGTTCAAATATGTAATGGATTAGTTAGCATTCACCCAAGAAGGTGTAATACTGTGAGGCTTGAGAAACATCATACCTCGAAGCCTTAGACAGCAAATCATCGAGCTGGCCCATTAAGGACACCATGGTATCGTAGCCACCAAAAGACCCTTAAGAGATCGAGTGTGATTCCCTCGGTTAGATGAGTGAGTCTTGAAGGAGCTGAAGGCGTACCACATATGCAATTGTTTGTCCCTCAAGGTGACGCAGCGCCCAATGACAATGTCTGACCTTCCTTCCCATGCTAGGAAGAGGCTTTCAGTTGACATTTTTGGGCCTTTAGGAAATGGACATCATCTCACGGTAGTAATAGACTTATATTCTTCTGAGTGTGTCTTTTCTCTTTGTGTGAATTAATTTCTTTTGGGAATCATTGTTTTATGTTTTATAAAAAGTAATTTTTCTCTGTATTTACAAACACTACACTACGTAATTGCACATATCCCGACAGAACTGATTGTTTTTGTTTAATCTTTGCAACATGGGGCACTCCCAAAAACCTCAAACCTGATAATGGCATGCCCTTTAACAGCAAAGGGCATGCAAAGAATTCAAAGAATTTCCTGTCCGACTTAAAGTCAAACACCAAAAGAGTACACCCCTCTGTCACCAAGCCAATGGTGTAGTAGAACGATTCATGGGCACCTTCACAAGGGTCATTCAATAAGTGTCCATGTCAATGGAGGGAATCGATCTGAACCAAGCCATGTGCCAGGCCCTTCGGGCCTATCAATCTACTCCTCACTCCACAACTTGTGAGAGTCCAGCCACCTTGCTATTTGGGAGAGCTATCAGAACAAAACTGCCTCAGTGGAATCGATCAGTGAATACTGATAAGGTCTGAGACACCGACGTAATGCAGAAAAGAAAATAGAAAAAATATGCAGATGAGCGTTACAATGCCCAAGAGACAGCCTTTCAAAAAGGAGGCTGATTACTGGTTAAACAGAGACAAAGAAGGAAATGAACACCCCTTTTGACACTGATCCTTTACAGGTTGTGGCATGTAAGGGAGATAGGGTGACCGCACATCGTCCTGGACAATCCATCACTCGGGACACGTTGCATTTTAAACAGCTATCACAACACTTGTAGAGTTCTGAAATCACACATGAGGTGACCCCGCCAGCTGGTCCGGCTAAAGCGCCTGAGCCTATATCGCTGTTGCCCAATCAGGGTGGACCTTGATCACCTTAGCTGGCAGACAAGTGCAATCACCTCACCAACTTGTCAAAGAAATGTGATCTTAATGATGTCTGCCACTTTTTATTTACCAAAGGGGAAGATGTAACATATTGATGCTACCTGCACTAGGACCCTTGTGGTTCTGGGTGAACACTGAAGAGGAAATACGTAATATGATGGGAGGTGTTAAAGTGCGGTTAATTGTGTAATATGATGTAGTGGGCAGTGTGTGAGTGTATGCTGAAGAATAAAGTAATGTTTGACCCAGCTCCTGTGTGGCATAATTCATCTACCTGCTCCTGGGCTGAGGGAAATGCTACACCTCCCTGTAAAGCAATCTTGCTTACTCTTTCTCACCATTCTCACCTCAGTGCTTCTCTATCTCCGTCTCCCTCCTTCTCTCTATTCACATGTGACAACACTCTCTAATTGTATATATTCCATGTCTCTCCATACCTATCTGTTGTCCTGTCATCTCTCTCCCTACCCGACCCCACCACTCTTTACCTCTCTCACTTCTTCTCTTTCTGTATCCCTCACTTGCTCTTTGTCTCTTCTCCCGCTGCCTGTGGGGCCTCGCTCTCTACCTCTCCACTTTCTTTGTACTTACAATTTCACTACTTCACCTCTCTATCTTGTTATAAATCGTCTTTCACTATATCATCAATCACTAAATACCAACTCTAATCTCAACCTCATTTCTCTAACTATACCTCTCTCGGACTACCTCTGTAACCTCAAACAAAATCAACCTTTTCCTCTGCCTTACGTATCTTTCTGTCTCAGCAAGTCTATCCATTCTCCCTGTCTCGCCTCTTTCTTTACCTCATGTCCCTCTGTGTATGTCAGTTCTCTCTTTTTATCTATACCTTTCTCTCAGCTCTTTCTACTACGTCACTCTCATCCTCATTTTTGCCCACCTCACTTTTCTACCTGACATTTCATTCACTACCCTGTGTCTCTCCTTATCTACGTCTATCATCAGCTAACCTCTCAATTCACCTCACAATTTGTTAACTACCACACCTCGCCACCACCCCTCTCTCCTTTGTGTTTTTCCTCTTCCTTACCCCTCCCTGAACCTTACTCCATTGTCACTCTCTCCTCTATCTCTCTCTCATAGCTTCCTCCACTTCTTCTAAACCAACCCATTGTTTACATCACCTCTCTATCTCAACCTCAGACGTCATGTATCTATCTAACTCTTCTCCGTCTCTACCGTATCTCTCTGTCACTCTCCACTTCACCTCACTTCTCTACCATGGTATCTGCCTAATCTCTCTTTGTCTACTTCACCTCTTTTCTCTCTAAAACTCATCCTGCTTTCTATCCTTAACCACCTTACTATATCTTTCTCTCTCCTTCCCCACTCTCTTTACCTGACCAAACTTGCCATACCTCATGTCTCATTCTGCTCCTATCCACCTCAACACTCTTCTTCTACCTTGCATCTCTCTACATTTCTCTACCTCATTTCACCTCTCTACCTCTCTACCACCACCTCTCTGAGGGCCAGATGTAGGAAGCCTAAATCTGGTCTGTAACGGACGAAATTACCGAATTTCGGCTGTTACTGACCGGAATTAGGCTTTTCAGATGTAGGTGGCCAAATAGTAGGATTCGGTAACTTATGGAATCGGTACATTACCGAATTCTTAACATACCGATTTGGTAAATTACCGAATGCTTAATGTAGAGAGTACTCAAGTGAGTGCTTTTTACATTTAAGGATTCGTTATTTACCACCAATTATTAGTTGGTGGTAAATTCCGAATACCTTTCAAAAAGCAATTTTGAGCTTTTTATTCAGTGCCATGTGGCAGACATACATGCCCCTAGGGCATGTATGTCTGCCACATGTGCACCCATGCACTATACAGGGATGCAACAGGGTGTCAATGTGACACCCTGCCACCCTTGTAGGTCTACCCCCTATTACCGATTCGGTATTTACCAAATCAGTAATTCTCATTCATTCCTATGGGCCTTCAGGCCCATAGGAATGAATGGGGAATACCGTAGGAATGAATGGGGAATACCGATTTGGTAAATACCGACTCGGTATTTACCGAATTTTACAGATTCGGTAACATTTACCGAATCATTAGCTACATATCATTTACCGATTCTAAAATACCGAATCGGTAAAATTCGGTATTTTAAAATCGGTAAATGATATTTACCTACATCTGGCCCTGAGTCTCTAGCTCTCTCTAACACCTCTCCTTTATCTTACCTCTCTCTACCACAGCCTCTGGAGTATCCCAACCTTCTCCCTCTCTCTACATTTCCTTTTTATCTCTATCTCTTGCTACATCTATACCTCACTCTAAAACCACACCTGTCTCTCTACCTCTTTTTAATAGGAGTCTTTTTCTCTTTGTACCTCTTTGCCCCTTTCCTTCAGCCTACCTCAATTTTCTCCATTCACCTTATCTCTCTATCCCAGCTATCCCTTTACATCTCCTCTATCTCTCCCTCCTTTCTCCCTCTGCTTCTCCAATCTCGGCTTGCCAAGTTCATGACATCTTTGTTCTCCTCCTGTTCCCTGCCCTTAACATTTATCTCACTCAGCAGAGGTGGAGGTCACTCTCTAGCCAGAGAAGTAGAGATAGAAAGAGGAGAGGAGGAAGAGGCAATGAACGAGAATTACAGATACAACTAACATATTTAATGCTATGGAGTGGTGAAAATTGTCACAGCACTGTTTTGATTTTCACTACTGTGGTGAGAATTTGGTGATGACGGCGTATTTAATGTTGATTAAGAATATACAGCAAATAAAGATACAATGTCATATGCTTATTTTAATACTATACAATAGTTCACTAAACATCTACCAAATCCACTTACCTTTTCTTTCCTACAATGGGAGGAATCTTAGGCTGCTTAAACTGGAAATCAGGTAAAATGTTGTAAGACATAAATGTTAAAATTCAAGCACACAAAGAAATTACTTCAAGCATTTTCAAAGTTTCTTTTGGCAGTATTTGGCTGGCGGATACTGGTCAGCATGAGCTGTATGCTGTTGTGCGTGCCCCTAGTTCTGAAAATTAACATATAATTCAATTTTGTTTAGCATCATGAGGGCTTGAATTACCTGAAATCGAAAATTGGTAATATAGGTAAATATGTTACAAACAAAGGACCTCAAAACATATTTAGTCTAAGGCCAAAAATCTTTTAGGGTGCTACTCTGATAATGTGCTTTACTTCACAGTCTCAGTCTAAGAAGTGTGGGTCTTTTGGTTAATTTCCAAAATGGCAAAAAAGGAAACATGATGAGGACTGTATTGCTCCTTCCACTGATCTAATCCAAATTAAATTAAGTGCAACTCAAAGTTAATCCATCTGGCTCTCAAAATGTTCATTAACCTTTCAGATGAATGTAGAATTGTTCTAGTCAAAAACAAACACCTGATTTGGCATTGAATCCCAGGACCAGTATTGAGATTTGTTTTTTTAAAAGAATGCAATAAATCTTTTTAGAGTTTCCAAAAAGGTAGGAACTGTGAGAGTATATGGTTAAATAAAAAGAAAGAGAAGTAGTAAACGGCTAAATTTAGAAACACATTTGTGATAGTTCCTATGTCTAAAGCTACCTTCACAGAAAGAGGAAGGAAGGGTGAACAAAAGACCGGGAAAAGGGAATGTAGGATGAACAAAAGCAGGTATAGAGACATGTATGGATGAGTGATAGTGAAAGAGTGGGGAAGGTGCAGGAGCAATAGGCAAGGGTGTATCTAGGTTTGTTGCTTCTGGGGCTATACCTCCAGGGCTCAAAGGTGAGAGTGCCTCCTACTGTGGCCATGCTAGAGCTGCTACTTCAGAGTAGGCCTGGAGATGGAGACAATCTGGATTCACCTAAAACACCCTCCTTTGAAACGAGGAAGGTACAGGGCATCTTCAGAGGCATAGCTTAGGCGTGGGGGGAGGGAGGGGTGTTTGGGGTGTTACACCCCCCTAGTAAATATATTTTCTGATAAATAGTTGGGCACAAGTATAAAACGCACACACATTCTCCTTCTCTCTTTTTTGATCTGTTTTGAAAGTCTTCATAATGTTGGTTATTTTTGTAAACAATTTGCATTCCTCTCCTTTTCCACTGCCCCTTATGCACCTCTCCTGCATATTAACATTAAATGCCAGCATGTTTGTTGGAAAATCTGAAGTTCACCCCCCACCACCAATCTGACTGACCAAGCTCCGCCCCTGGGCATTTGAGTGAGCCACTTGTGAATTCGACTGGAATGCACACTTGCTAAATCCAAAATGTAGGTTTTTTTAAACCCAAAAATTACACTGTTGTACTTTACTCCACTTAAAACGTACTCCACTTAAATGCAAGTTTATGTTAAATGTAAATTAAGGATTAGGAATTTGGACATCACTAAGGATAGGAGTTATTTACCTTCCTATCATTAAGACCTTTTCCCCATAGGTAGAAGAGAGAGGAGGAGACAAAATTGATAATGAGGGATTGGGTAGAAGAGAGACAGAGTGAAAAAGAAAGGAGATAGGAGTGTAGAGACCACCCCTTCCCATATACATGGTAGCAAGACAATGTGCTAGACGAGACCTAGGCCATGATGAAATGTTGCCTTCTCACCAGTAGCATGTCTCTAGGTTTGTGCACCTCTGCCCTGTCTGCACAAGATCCCCCTGGCTAAATGTAGAAAGGATTGTGGGGGAAAAGTGGTGAAGAGAGAGCTAGTGAGGCCTCCCTCCGTGAAGAGCAATTTAAAAAACAACAATGTGACTACAAACTATTTTTCAAATGAGACATTCATCAAGTAAGATTCACAACTTGGGAATGGCATCATTTTGAAAAAAACATAAGAAAACAGGTGTGGGCAAAAAGGCTCTTAACCCCTTCCACGCTCATGACGAGCTGGGCTCGTCATGAGGTAGCCTCCTCGCACGCTCATGACGAGCCCAGCTCGTCACGTAACATGCGATTTAAAAAATCTCAGCGTGCGAGCGGAATTCCGCCCGCACGCATGCGGTTAAGAACAGTGTCCATTCAGTACAGTTCTCAAGAAGTTCACATAAAAAATCCCCAGATCCATGCAGAGCAGGCCTTTGACACCTATTGTATTGCAATAGATTTGTAAGCAAAGAGGTTATGGAATATGGTGCATGTGGGTGTTCCACATTCCACAGGTATATGTACGTGTTTGAATGTGGTGTGGAGATGACTTGGGAAGACACTGACGATTATCAGATTGTGCACCAGGTAGGTTGTTGTACTGGAATTACCCAATAAAGCAATTCATTCATTGCCAACTCATCAGGATTTGGTAATGGGGCCTGGAGCAACCTGGTGATACAAATCCAGAGTGCAAGCTTGCGTACATATCCAAGGGCACTATGGCACTTATATTTATTTTTTAAAGGAACAATTGCTCCGATACCTGTATCTCAAAGGTTCTTGATTGTGCCTCCAACGTTTATGATTCTGCTTCAAGAAGTACCACTGTATTGGTGAGTTACAATAACATTCCATCTACCCACTCTGTTGTGCAGTTATTTTATGTCATTCTGATCTCGAACTAGTGTTGGATTCTCAGAAGCGGGGCACACTCGGTGCAGTTGTGGCCTTCTGTTGAGAAGAGTGATGGCATGACACAAGGAGGACATGGTCCATGAAGGGAGTCCCCTAAGGAGATCAGTGACGTGACCTTATGTGGCAGCCATTTTGCTGCTGGTAGTACAAGTTTCATGGTAAGCCAATGGATTCTGATGGAGTCTTAAGGATATTTTGCATGAATGTGAGCAATTTTCCTTAAGTTAAAAGTGTTACATCATTACCAAGGAGCATTACTGTGGAATCTTGGTAATATGGTTATCACGTAAGATTCTAAAGAGGAAGAATTTGTGGATTCCTGCAACAGTAATAACTGTGGAGGATCATTAGATTTGAAGTAAAAAATACTCCACTGTTACCAAAGGGAATATTTAATCTTCATTTTTACTGCTTTATTCTCCTTTGCACACAGTGTATCAATCAATCAATCAATCAGTACTTGTAAAGTGCGGCTTATCATTTGTGAGGGTATCCAGGCGCTGGGTTGCTGGGCTTAGTGTACGGTGAAGAGTGAACTGCTTACTAGCCCAACTGCAATTGGTGAAGAGAGCTCACAAAACTAGTCCACACATTAAGCAATGTATGCTCAAAATATACACATAAATCCAAGAAAGGGTTTGCCACAAATGTAAGTTGCTAAAATGGAAAACATATTTTTTTATTACAGTGCAATAATTCAGGAGACAAGTTTTTGAAGAGTAGAACAGAAGTATTTTGTTACATTCCCTTATCTTGAAGGTTTGAAAATATACATACAATCACCAAATGCAGGAGGTGCAGGGATGTGAATGTGTTTGTGTTCGTGTCTGCATTAAAAGATTTACATGCTTAGTTTGATCTAAATGTATGCTTTGAGATAACCCCAGGTAAAAGATCTTTGAAAGAAAACAGGAAGGACAAGAAACTATTGATGACTGTGTTAATGCATTGAAAACGCTGGCAATTGGATGTAGATTTGTAGCATTACTGAAGGAGTTGGTCAGACATCAAGTAGTGATGCATGCTAGGGATCCTAGCATACAGGAAAGGTTATGGGTGAATGGGGATTCAGAGTTGAAAGACATCTTAGAAACTGTGTGTAATGCAGAGCTGTCTGGGGAAGTGCTAAGGCTGTTAAGTCTGGATCTCATGGTATTAAAAGTATGATGGTTGAAAAGGTCAATGTAAAGTGTGATGAAAATGGAAAGAGAAACAAGAATGTCAAATTCTCAATAGACGGCTTACAGAGGTGTTACAACGTGATACTTGGAGTAGCTTGGCATATTGTAAAACGTGCTCTGCATTGAAACAGATTTGAATTTGTGCAGCGTGATGGGACATTTTTTAATTGGGATGTTTTCTAAAAAGTTTGCAAAAAGAATTTAAAAGTGAAGTGTGTGAGGTGACTGTGGATGATTCATCTTCAAGAGAGGAGAATGGGTGCAAAACAGCGAGTAGTGCTTTCTGTGTAAAAAAGTGTGATACTCAATTAATCAATCAATCAATCACATTTATAAAGCGCGCTACTCACCCGCTAGGGTCCCAAAGTGCTGGGGGGCGGGGGGTGCTGCTACTGCTCGAAGAGCCAGGTCTTGAGTTGCTTCCTGAAGGAGAGATGGTCCTGGGTCAGCCGTAGGTGGGTGGGGAGGGAGTTCCATGTCTTGGCCGCCAGGTAGGAGAAAGATCTTCCTCCGGTGGGGGTTCTGCGAATACGTGGGACGGTGGCTTGGTGGTGGAGCCTTGTGTGCGTACTTAACATTTCTTTAAGAAAAAAATAATTTCATTAAACTAACGTCAGATACAGTATACACAGCACAATTCCGACCTTATTTGGAGATACATACGGTAAGATGCATAATACTTTGAGCACATAAATTAACAGTTGTTCAGGATCTTATCTAGTTGAACCCACAAGAGCTCTAACAGGCCCCATTCCAACAATCTTCTAAGATACTTAACATTTCTGATGAGAGGTTGAGAAAAGGGAAACCTACACACAAGTTGTCTATAGGTGGTGTTAGTTAAGGTATGATAGCAGATTCGGAGACGCTGTACATGGCAGTGGAAGATAGTGTGTGTAAGGGGACATTTCTGAGCAAACTGGGAGATAAGCTATGTGAATCGGATATTAAACTGGAAGGGTATAGCAAGGAGGCAATGAATATGCTGGGATAACGCTCATGGATTTTCCCATTTAAAGGAAGGAAAACATTAGGAAAACTATAAGTGTCTGAAAAGGTCCACCAGTTTTGAGTTGGTTCAACAAATGGAATTTAAATAATAACCTAGACTCAGATCGTCCAGAACAAGTGTTGCTGATGGATGATGAAGAAATTACAGGATAGAGAATGCTAGCAAAATTTTCTAGAGTTTTTAGTGAGTGGGTATGAAAAAATTATACTCAAACAAATGTTGACCAGGTTTGCAACATTCATATTTTATTAAGGGTAGAAGTGACCAAAGAGCTGGAGAAACTTGTTCAAGCTGCTATGATTGAGCCAACTGACACATCTAATTAGATTGCCCCTGCGTTTGCAGCACACTGTGCAAATGGAAAGATTTATTTGTTCCTAAACCTTAAGCATTATAAAAACAATATGATTATTGACCGATTTCACCTTCCAAAGACTGGAGAAATGTTAGCTGTGATCAAGGGTGCACAATATTTTTCCACCATCGATTTATCATCGACTTATCAAATTTCTCTTCATAGAGAATGCAAACAATTTTCTGGGTTTACAATCACGGATAGTTGTTTCCAATCTAAATGTATAACTTTTGGGTTAACGTACACATCTGCAGTTTTCTAAAATCTGAGGTTTAAATTGTTCAGAAAGTTCTGAGGTAATAAATTCTTACAGAATGATAATTTGGTGATGGGAAAGGATAAGACGGAACACAATGAGCATTTGGAGAGGGTATTGCAAGTGATGAAATGCAAAGAATTGACTGCTAAATATGTTATGTGTGGTTTTTAAATTGTGGATGTAACATATCTAGGGCATGTGATCAGCGGTGATGGCGTGAAATCTTGTGCTCGCGTGGTTGAAGCTATCATGGAGGCTCCACCACCAAGTAGCATAGAGGACATTAGAACATTCCTAGGCATAGCAGAGTTTAATGTGTATTTTGTACCAAATATTTCAATTAAGTCCACAAAAGACAAGTGTTAAAGAACAAATGCAAATTAAATTTGTGTAGTACAAGGAGTGTCAAATGGATTTTGAAAAGATTAATCCTGATATTGCCAGAGCTCCTCCCCTTCAAGGTTTTGATCCCAATGCTATGAATATAATCACAACTGATGCAAGTAGCTTGAGGCATGGAGCAGTGTAACTCAGAAGGATAGTAATGGACATGAAGATTGGCCAGGAAGTTGATATGATTGCAGGATTATGGGTATAAGATTGTATATGTACCTTGGAGGAAGAATGTGATGGTGGATTTATTTTTTAGCTAGGATAACAGTTTGGGAGGTAGAGTGTGAAACTGGTAAATGGAATGACTATCAATTTGCAGTGGTGAATGAGGGAGGTATTCTGATGGCCAAGGAAGAAGTAAAGGTGATTGAGTATGAGTAAGATGAAACACTATGCAAGCTAATGGAGTAAATTAAGTGAGGCTGGCCTAAGAAGGATTTAAGGATGGATAAGTGAAATCTTTTTGAGAAGTGACGAATGAGCTTGCAAAGGAAGGAAAATATCTTGGACCTTTTGGTAGCGTAATCCTACCCATTGGGCTGAGAATTAATCTTATGAGGCAGTTTCACAAGGGTTATTTAGGCATTGTTAAAGCTCAGGATGATTTTTGGAAGTTAGAGTCCCAGTCCCGCACTACTGTCACCAAATGCGAGACCCGGGACTCCTCACTAAACGTTAGGCCAAGTAAGCACAACATTTGAGATAGCCCTGCTCACCCCCTTAGTAGCTTGGCACGAGCAGCTAGGCCTATCTGCAAGTCATGAATGTACAGTATGTGAAACCACACTCACAACAACCCACCGGTGACAACACAAATGGACTCTACATGAGTTTGATAAAACGAGTATGAACTTTTTATAAAAGATATACGATCAGACCGCACAATACAAAAGCCAACATATAATAAAGGGTAATATACGTTCTGGCTGGCTGGTAGGCCCAAATCCCAACCACCGCTTTCAAAATGCTATGCTAGTCACCATTCTAGAATCACACACGTTGCAATGGACAAACAATAGTGTGCTGCGTAACAATACAATCCTGTGCTGGGCAACGGAGAAATAATACAATGCGTAACGATACACCCCGGTACCTTCCAATGGGAGAAATAATGCCATACGTACCGCTACAATCAGGTACTGCGCAATGAAGTAATAATGCAATGTGTCACACCCAATCAAGTACTTTGCAATGAAGAAATAATGCAATGTGCACCGCTACAATCATGTACTTTGCAATTAAGGAATAATGCAATGCGTAGCTGCAATCATGTATTTTGCAATAAAGAAATAATGCAATGCGGACCGCTACAATCCTATACTTGGCAATGGAGAAATGATGCAATGCCTAGTGCTACAATCATGTACTTCGTTATGCAGAAATAATGTCAGGCGTTATAAGACAGTCCAGCAGTTCGTTAGCAGCAATTTTGTGTATTACGACAGTCAGCCTCTTCGATAACAGTTGCCCCCTACATGTATCAACGATGACATAAAGTACAGCTTCTCACTCTGGCCCCAGTACTGCTACTCCTTTGGTCAGTTCGAGCCCCAATCTGAGCTGAAGCAAAGGCTCACGTTGCCCGTAGGACTGAGAGGCCGAGAGAGTGTCTCTCTGAGCCCACACCCCACCCAGGCAGTGATCCACGTTACCTAGGGACGCGACCCCACTCTCCTCTCCTCCTTCAGCGAACTGGGCCTTCCATGCAGAACTTTGTCAATGGGCCTCAGCAGCTCGGCCTAGCAGCTCAGCTCCTCCAGAGCTGCCGGTCTGGGCCACGACTGTTAGGAAGGTCTCAGGCGGCCGCAGGGCACACATACCCCATGCCTCTGAGATTACGTTACTCCGGGTGCATGTTCACTACAGCACCCAATGGGTCTCCTCTGGCTCAAAGCCACACACACAACGCTGAAGGGACTTCACATTGACTCCGAGTGCACGTTCACCAGGCACTCCTTCCTGCGGTCTCTGTTGGCACCAAGACACTCACACCAGGCTTCCGGTGCACAGGATGATCAGCCGATCATCTCCACAGTCCCAGATTGCACCAAAGCACGCACTCTGCTTCACTGAGACTTACTCCAACTCCGGTGCCCTGATATCCAGGTACTCTTCACCAACGTCTTCGGCCGCACCCCGACATGCTTACTGTGTCTGAGCCTCACTTCTTCTCCAGTGCACTCGATGAC
This sequence comes from Lissotriton helveticus, assembly GCF_964261635.1. Lineage (NCBI taxonomy): Eukaryota > Metazoa > Chordata > Amphibia > Caudata > Salamandridae > Lissotriton > Lissotriton helveticus. The sequence goes on from NC_136061.1 coordinate 390,547,700, forward strand.
CAGGCACCCTTCACCAGTGCCTGCAGTGCACCCTGACACGCACCCTGCGAGTCCGAGACTCACTCCACTTCCGATGCACAAGTTGACCAGGCGCTCTCCACCAACACCTGCGGTCCACCATGACACGCACCCAGCGCATCTGAGACTCACTCCACATTCGATGCACACGTTGACCAGGTGCTCTTCACTACGACAAGCACCCAGCGCGTCTGAGTCTCACTTCTCCTCCGAGTGTCCACGATCACAGGGTACACCTTCCGAGGGTCTCAAGCTGCCACAACACGCACCCACTGTGTCGCTTGAAACTTCTCCAGAAACTTTTATGTTCATGTGTTTCCAAGCAGGGAGCCAGCTCACCTCGGGCCCTTGGGGTAACAAGACACAGCACAGTCTTCTTCAAGCAGGGTGACCCAGCGCACAAAGCACAGTCCCAACAGCCTCTTCTTTAGTTAAAACAGCAAACCGCAGACCAGCCCCAGATCACAAAGCAAGGGTCGGTCCTTCTCAGCAGTCTCTTCAGTTGTTCCTTCCTTAGCAGAGGTTCCTCTTGACCATGAAATTGGTCCAAGCCTTTTCAGTCTCAATCCATTTCTATTCCAATGTTCAGGGGTCTCAGCTCTCATAGTTATACCCTTAAATGTCTTTGAAGTTCGTTGTGCTCAGGGGTCACAGACCCCTGCCTAATTCAGTTCTGGGTGTCTCCCTTTCAGTGTCACCTTTCTCCCTTTGATACTGGGGGTATGGATCCTTAATCACTCAGCAGGAGTTGGGTCAATTGTTTTATAGCCGCAACCCAGGCTTCTTCACCTCCCGGGGCTTCTACTCCACCTACTCTCCAGATTCAGGTCAGCCTGGTGCCATCTCAACTCCTCCCTGGGCCAAGACCTCCCCCAGCTCCTCTTACCTCTCAGATCCAGAAATGTAATTCACATTCAGCAGAGACACACAAAAATGATTAAAGCACAAAACTCAGCCACTTTCTAAAAGAGTGGTTTCTGAACACACGGTGACAAAACCACTTTCAGAGAAAGATGTGTTATGACACTGTGAGTTCATATATAATAAACTTCACCTCTCCATTTTAAACTTATGGGAAACTAGGCTAACAAACTCAAGGCCCAGCCTCCCCCATTCTGTCCTACGGGCAGGATTCACCAGTGAAAAACGAAATGGAGTGTTTTTCACTGTCAGGACATAGCACACACCCCAGTATATGTCCTGACTTTTACTTACACTGCACCCTGCCCAGGGGTTACCCGGGACTTACCACAGGGGTGCCCACAGTGTACGCAAAAGGGAAAGTAAGGTCTGACAAGTGGTTGCATTTGTCAGGACAACATGTTAACTTAACAAACTGCGCGCAGGCTCTCCACTGCAGGTCTGAGTTCCCTTCTCCCTGCACCTTTGCATTACTAGCCCTGGCGCACACAGTGCACATCATTAGGGACTTTACAAGTAAGGCAAACATATCAATCATGGCCAACCAATTACTATTACACTTTATACAGGGAACACTTGTACTTTGACACTGATCAGAAGTGGCAAAGTACCCAAAGCATCTAAATTGGCAATTCTATGTCAGGAAAACAGTCTAGGGGGAAAGTAACAAGTTTAGGGAACTGTAGCCAAGAAGGCCAAGTCCTACAATGATGTAAAAGGTTTGTACTGATGACCCAGGGTGGATATGCCTATTGAATAGTTAGCGCAAAGACTGTGTAAAATGTGAGGGCATTGATAAGTCTTTAAGGATATTGAGCGCACCACCCCCACCCCCGTGAAAATTCAATTGTCAATTATGCCATTGGAATGCATTCCTATGAGTATTGTGGGACCAGGTAAGTTGAAAGCGAAGTACATTGTAATGGTAATGGGTTTATTTTCTAGGTGGCTGGTGCTAAACATTGTTAAAGAGCTGGCATTTTGGAATTTATGGAAGAAATATTTTTGAGTGAAGGGACATCTGTTCGTTTTTTAACTGATAATGGGGTTCAGATAACTTCAGTAAAGGCCAAATTATTTTTTGACAGTAGAGGAATGACACATCGGACAACTTCACTATAAAATCATAGTGCCAATGGTATGGTGGAGAGATTCAATAGGATGTTAAAGGGAATTATTCAGTTTGTGAAGAGATGAGAAACTGACTGGCAACTTCAGATCTTTACAATGGGGTGGTCTTATAGGTCAAATGTGTGTGCTGCCACAGGTGTTACTCCATTTGAAATTATGAGGGGGTGTTCTAGATCGAAGTGCAATCCTAATTGGTTGCTCCATAGGGATTTGCAGGGAGAATGGTCAGTCAAAAAGTAAGGCAGAGAATGTGCAAGGTGGTTGATTCATACAAGATATATTTTGATTGTAAAAATATACATTGTGAGCCAAGGATTAAGGTGGGACGATTTGTGAAGAAAGCTGGCAAGTTACCCATGACAGTAAGTAATTTCTTTGAACCTTTGAGAGTTGCCAAAGGCATGAGGAATTCTGTACAGATGGAAGGCAAAAGATGCTGGGATATGGGTAGACTAATTATTTGCGGTAGAAGAGTTGTTGAACGAGGATGTGGGTTCATTGTTGACCAGTTTAAAAGATAATCTAGACAAAGTTGAGGTTTGTCAGAAATGGGTACCGGAAAATAGTTCATCATAAGGACAGTTAGGGGATTCATGAGAGTGAAGCAACTGAGTGCTGGGATGACTGTGGATGGGAGAGTGATAATAGTGAGAGTGGTGTGGATGGAGGTCAGCAGGTTGAAGTTGACATGGAGAGTGCTGATGAGGATAAATTTACAGAAGGAGTTCTCTAGGTCAGTTCCATGCATAAAAAACTGAATCAAGGCACCCCTGGTCACGGCCCAGCTTGCCCATGCCCAAAACTGACCCTGTATTTAAGAGGTGAGTTCTCTTGACAAAACAGACCTAAGAAGGTATAAGGAATTTTTGGAGTCCAGGTAGGTAGAGGCAGATAGGTTTATTTAGCCGGAAGAATCAAGAAGCATGAGTGCGTCATTCATCACAGAAAGCTGTCCCTCAAGGCTTACCAACCACAATAATACAAAGCACATAATGGAGAAGATAACCATCAGAACACAAGTCAATGTATGTGAATTATTAACAGTACAGCAGAAGGGTACACTCTCGCCATACCACAGGCCTCCTTTTTCAATGGACAACCTTTACAGCCCTCGAGGAAGCTTCAACAGGGACACACCACTCTTACCACATGCAGAATGAAAAAGGGGGTGCTGCATTTAACCATTGTCCATGATGTTATCTCCACCAATGCCTGTTACCCACTCCAACTGCCCTCCTCGTTTAGGTTAGGGCAACATTCTAAAACAGTCTTGCGCCCTGGCGCGTGCAAGAAAACTCAAGGAAAAATGTGCTCAATTAGGCAAACAATCTTGAACGTACTAGTTCAAAAGTGAGCATCAGGGCTGGGTGTAGCAGGCACTGGGCGTTTTCCCGGTAGGCCGCAAAGGTGGGAGCCGGTTTTGAAGTAGTGGGGGCTTTTTTTGTTACTGGGGGGCGGTTTTGCAGCCGTGCTCAATATCGGCCACCTGTAACAAAATAAAAGCAGCGGCAGAGTCTCAAACTCCCCCCCTACACACACACAGCCCCCTCTGCCCAGCATGTTCCAAAATCACACCGTAGCAGTGACAACCTCTACAGAGGGAAGAGTGGTTGCAATTTCTTAAGAGTGCTGTCAGAGGTGGCCAGGTGGTGGGCAGACCTTTGTAGTCTGTGCCGTGATTCACGGTTTCCTGGAGCGCGCGTGCGGCGCGGTCACGCTTGCGCGTGGCGTACAGCACCACGTGGCTACGCTTGGCATGTGGCGTGGGCTTCGTCAGGGTTGGGGGTGCAGCACAACGCTGGTCCGGCTGCTGCAGAGAACAGCCTCGGCCTCGTTCGGTTGTGATTGCGAATCTGTGTGACAGCCTTGGCCGCATTTGGCTGTACGCTAACGAGAGCAGAGAGGCAAAGCTGCTCGGTGGCAGGTGGCAGTGGGTGGAGGAGGCGGCAGCCGAGGTCTTGTGGGTGGTACAGAGAAGAATAATGGCTGGGAGGGAGACGGAAGCAGCTGAGACCAAACCCGTGCTTCCGTCTAAGAGAGAATTCTGCAGTCACCCTCCAGCCGTCCATGCGCTCTGGTACAGGGGTCGGCCGCAGCCCTGGGCGCACAGACCTGCCTGCTTGCGAGTGGGAGCCCTGGGTGTTTGTGTGGGAGCACATATTTGTGTGGGAGCTGGCGGCATATGTTGTCTGCATGTGAGCAGGAGCACACGGTGTTTGTGTAAGAGCTGGGAGCATATACTATTCGTATGTGAGCTGTCAATACTGGTCGGTGTTTGCGTAGGTTGAAAGGCTGTCTGACTGCATGTGAGCTGGGAGCACATGGTTTCTGCATGTGCACTGTCAGAACAAAGAGTGTGGGAGCTGAGAGCATAGGGTGTCTGCATGTGAACTGTCCGGTGTGTGTGGGAGCTGAGGACATAGTGTGTATGCATGTGAACTGGCAGCACAATGTGTTAGTGTAGGAGCTGGGAGCACAGCCTGCCTGAGTGCAGCTGAGTTGGTAGGACAGGGTGTCTGCTCAGTGTACTGGAGCACACATTTCTGGATGAACTCAGTAAAGGGGTTTTGTAGGGAGCTCCGCTGTCCTGGTATTTTTCCACAGTTTCCTTCTGTTTGGATGCTTTCGTTTAGACTTATACTGTGACCGGGCCCAGCAAATTAACTTCTGCACGAATATTTTGCGATATATCCAACTTACTATCTGACGTTATTGCAGGGGCGTCATGAACCCCTTACTTAATGAGCAGGAAGAGAGGGATGGAGAAATGGATGAAAGGAGAGATGGGTGAATGAATTGGTGGTCAGGGAGGTGGATGGAAGCATGAAGGAAGGGATCGGTAGATGAGAGGTTGATGGATGGGTAATATGATGGTGTAAAGGATGGGATGATATAAAGAGGGATGAATAGAGTAAGGATGATAAAAGGATAAGGGTTGTGGTGGGATGAAAGAAATAAAGATGATGAATTGATGGAAAGAAGTACGGATGGATGTATAGAAGTTAGGACGGATGAAGGGATGGATTTAGAGGAGTAAGGATGAATAAATAGATGGGTGGATAGATGAACAGAAGGGAGGATCTGGAGACGGGTGCATAGATAGGATTGGTGTGATGAAGGGAATGATGGGTGGATGAAGAGAAAGAAGGATAGATGAGAGAAAAAAGGAATGACACATAGAAGGAAGAATATTTTATTTTATTTATTTATTTATAAAACTTATAAAGATCACTTTCGCCTTGCAGGCATCCTGGCGCTGGTGCTCCAGAGAATGAACGGAGGGAACAGAAATAAATCAGCCAACTCAAACCATAGGGAACAGCCAAGTCTTCACGGATTTTCTGAACGGGAGAAGTTTATCCAGTTGCCTAATCTCCCAAGGTAGACTGTTCCAAAGTTTGGCCGCAGCCACCCCAAAAGATCTTCCCCCTGCCCTGACTTTTTTAAATCTAGGGACTCTCACCAGACGTGCTGACGAGGAGCGCAAAGCCCTGGCAGGGGTATACCATGCAAATTTAGCTTGCAGCATTCTGGGTCCAAGCCCATGGAGGGCCTTAAAAACAAGACAGAGAGACTTAAATCGTATTCTCTGCCTGAGGGGGAGCCAAGGTGGATGGTTGAGCTAATCCACTGAGATTGTAGGTGTAAAATGCACAATTTATTCATAGTATTTGCATAATTTCCTCAGGGAAGCAACCGAATGTGTGCCAGTCTCAATTTTATTTATCTGGCTACCTCCTGGTGATGCAACATTTGTTTCCGCGTCGGGTCACGTGTCCAGGTGCGAGAAGTTCCGTTTTGAGAAAGCAGTAAGAGAGGATGATCCCAGCCATATAGATCACGTAATGTACTACCGACAGTCATCCTGCAGGAAGCATATTTCCTTGTTCCTGGCCTAAAAACAGGATCAGTGAACTCATATCACAGCTACCATGTATGCGTACGGTAGATTTGAAATATGAAAATATAATCTACATTAACGAGCCTCGGTTTTATTCTGACCATTTGCAAGCCAATATATTTGTTACTGAAACCAGTTTACTTCTGTAGTTTAGTTTCTTTGGAGCCTGATTGGACTCCAACAAAGCTCGCACCAAGATTGCAACCTCTTTTTCCAGTAGCCTAGCAATCTGATTTAATTTAGGTGTGAGGCCGGATCACGTGTTTTTTGTGTTTAGTGTCTGGGCTCAGTGGCGGCTGGTGGCTGCAAAAAGTGGTGAGGCGGAAGCCCACAGACAGGATTGCACTACGCAATTTAGCATAGTGAGCAACCTGATCCCTGATTTTCTCAGGATAAGTGCATGGAAACTGCTGGAAATACATATTGATTTGACCCAGTAGAGTATTTGCTGTATCTTACTACCCCGATCAGCAGTCAAAAATGCCATTTTCATTTCTCGCACCAGGGCTCGCCTCATGTGCCATCCAAACTACGCTACTGGGTCAAATCAATATGTATTCCAGCAGTTTCCATGCACTTCAGCCGCAAGGAACCACTCGCGAACCCAGGCCCTTAGTGGTAATATATTTTAACACTTGAATGTGAGGTACAAGGAGCGGGGTGCTTTGACTGGTAGCGGGTAGAAGAAGATTCTGACTTTCTTCTTAGAAGAAAGTTTTTTTTACGTGCCTTTGCTTGTTTTTCATATAAACTGAATGCCGACCTTTGTGCACTCCAAACCCTCGCTTGCAGGTCACTTGAAAGCCCAAGATTTCCTTGCAAGTGGTGAATAGAAAGTGCAGTCTGTCCTTCAGGGCATGAATGCACGTTTTTTTCAGCTCCGTCCACAAAAGCCTTCTCTGATTTGCCCAAAGACTTTGAGGCTTTTCATATAAATAATATCATAAGGCGTACGGTTGAATGGCAGGGAAACAACAGTGGAAAACGAGAGTTCAAAATGCGAACTCGAGCCCGGGCCACAAACGTAGCAAAGTATTCCGGAGACACGCAATGCCGGCTTGCTTCATTTTAAGTAATTTGAATTCTCTGTTCGGCAGTCAGGTAGTGGGGGGGGATTGGAAATGGGGTCGCACTCGCGGGATGAGGGGGGAGGCGGGAGGGGTTTGGAAAGTGGAAACAAAACAAATATTATATATAAAATAAAATAATAAACTTACCGTCCGTAGAGACTCCGTCCCGACTCCCGCGTCCTGGAACCGTTCAAGTCCTGCAGGCAGCACGTCATCAGGAAGGCAGCACGGCAGGCAGCCTCCCTCTCCACCGCCGTGTTTTTGATTGGTGCGGCCGGCTGCCCCAGGCTACGTCATTTTCTCTCTTACTCGATGACAGGGGGGAGTGGCTTGGGGGAGTGGCTTTCCCTCTGTTGTTAATACTGTCTGTTTGGGCGGCCTCAGGCTAACAACAGTGGGCAAGCCAATCCCCCAAGCCACTCTCCCCTGCCCTCGAGTAACACCCCCCACTCTAAACCAGGAAGTTCTGCTTTCTCGCCGTGCGAGAAGGCAGAAACAAATCACAAATGGTAGTTATATTACGGCAATAACTACCATTTGTTTCTGCCTTCTCGCACGGCGAGAAAGCAGGGGGGCGGCGCCCAAACGCCCCCATGGAGAAACCGCCACTGTCTGGGCTCCATATTCAAGGACAATATGCAGTGAGAGGGTCACTGACAGACACAATATGCTATTGATACTACACATGCACAACCAGCCATACATCCTCACCATTGGCAGTGCAATAACGTCACCCAACTCGCCTCCTTAAAATCCAATATTGAACACAAAAAATACTTGACAAATCTTCTGATCTAACAAGATATATGTATGCATATATATATATATATATATATATATATATATATATATATATATATATATATATATATATATATATATTCGGCATACGAAAGTCTCCAGCAGTTCTGCGGGTAAATAGACAAGACGAACCCAAAGACTGGTGCTGATTTTTTATTTAGCTCTCCACCACACCACCATTACGCGTTTCGGGCCAAACAAGCCCTTGATCACATGACAACGTGTAGGGGCGTATGTGCTCCTTTTAAAGTGCTAGTGCCATAGTATTGTTTTCATAGACATAGAAAACATATTGCCTTTTTAATAACTGCGTGAATGCAGGAATGCACGTAATACATAACAATTGTATATATATATCTATCTATATATATTTATATATATTTATATATATATATATATATATATATATATATATATATATATATATATATATATATATATATATATATATATATATATATATATATATATATATTACCTACTGGAGGTTGCCAGTAGGTAGTTATAGTTAGGACATAGTTTCCATAGGAAATCCGCAACATTCTATTTGGAATAACTTTGGTGCCGGTTGACGAATCTTTGCGAAATTTTTAAAACTGGTGGGGCGCCCCGGTCCACTCCTATCCTGAAAGTCTCAGGGTGACTCATGAAGCGGGGAAAAAAGTGGGGTCCCAAAACATGTTTTCCCCATGCAATTTCCCATAGGAGCCTTTAGCCGCAGCTACAGCGCAGCTACAGCTACAGAGAACTGCTGAATGGAATTACACCAAATTTGGCAAAGAGGTAGTCCTTGGTTCACACTCGTGCCTTTTGCTTAAATTGTGTAAATCAGTTCAGTAGTTCCTGAGAAAATCATATATATATCTATGGCCGCGCAGGATCCGCACACCCTGCAGAGCACAAGCTGTATGCTAATTAGCTGTCAACACTCCAAACCAGGAAGGTTTGACGGCCATCTTGTGCCTCAGTGGAACCGAGGCACAAGAAACCTAAGAAGAAAATGTGAAAAACACAAAAAGGGGGCAGAGTAGAAACGCCCTGACCCCCTGGGCCTGCTCAGGGGGTCCCACAAGGACCCCCAGGGCCAAAAAAGCATTACAAAAAAAAATCGTCGATATTTGCGCACCCAGCCTGAATTTTGGCCGAAATGTTTTAAAAAACGAAGTGCGGGCTCCCGCGCTTCATTGTTAATTAGCCCCCGGGGGGCCAAGTCCCGGGGGCATGATCAAAAAAGTGTGGGGGGCCAGTCCCCCCCACACTGCCCCGGGGACCAACACCCGTGGGGCTTTATTATAATAAAGGCAGGTGCTTGCAGCCCTCCGCAGCTCGGGGGACCGCCACCCCTGGGGCTTCTTTAAATTAGGTGTGGGGGGCTCTCGGGCCCCTCCAGCCTCAGGGACCGCTACCCCCGGGGCTTTGATTAAAAAAAAATACCCTGTGTGAGTGGGCTCAAGACCCCCCACATGCCCCGGGGACCGCCATCTCCCCGGGGCACTAAAGACTCAAAGTGGGGGGTCCGTGATGGACCCCTCAGCCCCGGGGACCATCACCCCAGGGGTTTTGTAAAATATGGGACAGGGCCGCGCGGCCCGCCTCCTGGAGCCTTGTCGAGGCCCAGGGAACCGCCACCCAACAGGGCCGGTGCCCTCCCCAGGGACACTGTAGTTTGCAGTGACAGAGTGGGAGCCTCGCAGCTCCCACCCTGTCATTGCAAACTGCTTTGCTTCATTGAAGTGAGAGCAGGGAAACCTGCTCCCGCTTCAATGAAGCAAAGCAGATTGCTTTTCCATATGGGGAGCAGCATGTTAGCAATTCCGGCTCCCCCAGGATGCGGGGAGCCGGCTGGAATCGTGAGGGGATTGGGGACCCCCTTACGGTCCTCAACGGAGCAGGCTAGCCCCCCTCCTCAAAAGTAAACATTTTTAAAATAGAAAGACCTGCCCGGGGTATGTGGTCCCCGGGGCTACAAGTGGCCCAGGAGGAGGGTCACGCGGCCCCCCTCCCCAAAAGTAAAAAAAAGAAAAAAGAAATAGAAAGGCCATGACCCGGGGTATGGGGTACCAGGGGCAGATTAAGGCCTCGGGAGGGGGACCATGCGGCCCCCTTCCACATTTTTTTAAATAAAAAAAAAATAGGGGGCTGGCCCTGAGGTATGGGGTCCCCAGGGCCAAAAAAATATAAAAAGAAGGGGGGGGCTAAACAGCCCCCCTTCTTAACAAAAAAAGACCGGCATTGCGCCGGAGGCCACGCCCCTACTTTCATCACAAATTCCTCTTGAATACTGGGGGTCTCTGGGGGCCAATTAGCCCACCAGGAACCTCCATGATGTGCCAGGGGGCTGCGTTGCAGAGAGGTGTTCTGAGGCCACACCCCTTTTTACACCGCTGCATCGCAGCTCTGTGGCGCTTACTGGAGGTAGCTGGTGGGCTAGTTGCACTCCAGGGACCCTTAGGATTGAAGGGGACTTGATCTCTCAACTTAGAACGGCCACAGGGTGCGTTTACACAGTGGTGAAGGGAGGGGACGGGGCCTGAGTTGATGTGTGCGAACACGCACTGTGACGCGTTTTAAGTTGGGGAAAAAATTCCCCTTCAATCCTGAGGGACCATGGGGGCCAAGTAGCCCACCAGGTGCTTCCAGGAAGCGCCACTGCGCTGCTTTGCAGAGAGGTGGTGCAGGCCATGCCCCTTTTTACATCTCTCTGCTACGCAGCTCTGTGGTGCTTACTGGATGTACCTAGTGGGCTAATTGGACTCTAGGAACCCTCAGGATTGAAGGGGAATTATTTCTCCAACTTAAAATGCTCTACAGGGCGTGTTTGCACAGTGGTGAAGGGAAAGAATGGCGTAGGAAAGTGGCTCTATATATACTGGACCGAAGTCAAATCAGCCAAACTACAAATTCCAATGTATTCACCTGTTATCAGGAGAGACCTCAGTGCTGCATCTTTGAGCCCTGTACTGATCCTGAAAAGTAATTTTAACCGTACTTACCAGTAACTTGAATTTCCTACCATAGGATATCATTGCCTGCTTTTTGCTGAAAAAGTTTCTAAGTGTCGATTTTTGAAACTTACAAATATTCCTCTAAAAGTAGTCGAACTACGAATTCCGATTTACTCACCTGTTATCAGGAGAGACCTCAGTGCTGCATCTTTGAGCCCAGTACTGATCCTGAAAAGTAATTCTAACCATACTTACCAGTAACTTGAATTTCCTTCTCATAGGCTAACATTGACTGGTTTCACTTTAAAATATTCACCTAAAATCATCCGAACAACGAATTCCGATTTACTCACCTGTTACCAGGAGAGAACCCAGTGCTGCATCTTTTAGCCCATACTGTTATAATTGATTCACTTTAATTTTTCCCAGCACATTGGAATTAAAGCAGCACTTTATATACATAAAAAATATTCATATCTTCTTATATACAAAAACCATACCATAAAACAGTTTTGTTATTTGTGTTTTTAGGAAAAACAATGAAATCTATTTGGATGTCTTATGGTTAACAAACAAGCGGTTGTTTGTTAACCAGAAGACATCCAATTAGATTTCATTGTTTTTCCTAAAAACACAAATAGCAAAACTGTTGAATATTTTTTATGTATATAAAGTACTGCTTTCTCTGGTGTGATAGTGAGTGTTTGAATGTGGAATTTGATGACCGATTGAGGATGAATGTCGTGGAATGTATATAAAAGTGTTAGTGTACATTCTAAAAAAAGTGTAGTAGGATGTTTTTGTAGGGATGTAAAAAATTGTACAAATGGTCACAAATAATCGACATGTTTTCATGTTTGATTTAATAAAATTAACGATTTATTCAGACTGAACTACAAGTCTTCAACACCCATGTTTGGTTTAATTCCAATGTGCTGGGAAAAATTAAAGTGAATCAATTATAACAGTATTGGCAATTGTTAAGTTCAGCGTTAGGTCAGAGGCTTGGCCTTACTGTTGGGAGCCCGTACCCAGTAGTGTTTTGTAGCATCTTTTAGCCCAGCACTGACCCTGAAAAAGTAATTCTAACCGTACTTACCAGTAACTTGTATTTCCTTCCATAGGAATCCATTGTCTGGTTTTCACCAGAAAAGTTTCTAAGTGTCAATTTTCACAAACTACAAATATTCCTTAAAAATCGCCTGTATGACTTAAACGCATTCTTTCAACTGTTTACAGTTCATACACCAGTGCTGGATCCAGGATCCACCACTGAGTTAGAAAAACTAACGATAACACTACTTACCAGCTAAGGAAATTTCCTCCAATAGGATAACATTGGTGATTCTATGTGAAAAAGTTTGTAAGAGCCAACTTTTAAAATACAATAATATTCCTTACAAATCACTACTGCAACCAAAATGCTTTTACTCTACTGTTTACTGGAGATGTCCCAGGACTGAATCTAGGATCCAGTCCTGTGGTTAGAAAAGTAATCCATAAAGTAACTAATTATCAGGAAACTCACGATTGCTACCATTCGGAACAAGCCTCCATCTTGTGTCCTAAAAAGAAGAGCCAGGGTGGTAATCAAAACGCAAATTATCAATACTTGGTATGACTTAAAATGACAATCTACCATTACAAAATGGCCACCATATTGGTAATGAATGCGGCGCCATTTTGTGCTACTTGAACAGCCTAGTCTTTTTAGATGACGCGCGCTGATTCCACGGCGCACTTCAATTTAGTTTGGTTTGAGAAAACACGTTTCAACCGTTTCTCCGCATTTTGTGTAGTGCGTGAGAGAACGGTTTATCTTTGGTTGTTTAGTTAGCGGTTTAACCTTATTCCGCTTCTTGTGAGAGCTACGTTACAGCTCTGTTCCAGAGTATTCTAATCCTGTCTCAGAGTAAGAGTATTTGAAAGGTAGTCAAAAGAGTTCCTGAGAGTTTCGAGAGTAGAGGAGAAGTTTACTGACTACATTTGCTTCTACCCATTTGAGAAGTATCAAGCGTTGAAGCAGAGGCAACAAGTCCATGTAGTAAGGATTCTAATGGCTTTGAACTGACCTCAGCTACGCCACCTTACAAGTAAGACCTTTCCATTGGAGGCAGTGCTGTGCTTGTCAACTATTCATCGTCTTAAAATTCATTTGAAATCCTGTCCTTCCTCTTGCGTTTTTCAGTACCTTTTCCTTCCCTTTCTACCCTTCCTTGTTCCCTTTGTGCGCCAGCTTCGAAGGACATTTTGTATACACTAAGTCTACAAGCTTTCCAGGACATTTCTAGAAAAGGACAGAACTCATATCCTATTTAGGAAGGAATATTAATCTACGACTCTCTTCAGAATTAGAAGGTAAAGGTTTCCAGCCAGTTACATACTATGAGGTGAAAGGATACTGTATTACTTCCAAAGTTTCTCTCTCTCACTATTGCAGATAGTCAGAAGCTCTTCTAATTCTGTAGAGTACAACTTCAATAATACAGAAGAGAGGCTCATACTCCAATAATCACTGGTATGGTAAACTAGAGTCAGTATAATAATGAGTAACATGTTTAGCCAGAGTTGTGGTGTTTAAGATTCTCTCCTTCTGTGTATTAGGCAACCCTCCTGGGCAGAGGAAAACGAATCACAGACAGAAGCCTCGGAAACCACAGAGGGTGACAGCAGTTGGAGTGTCTCTTCTCTTCTCTTCCAATTCCCCTTTCCCCCCTGTTGGTGACGTTGCTCTGTCAGAAGCGCGGCATCACCGGCGGCCGGGCATTGGGAACAGCGGCCATTTGCTCCTGCGAAGACATTGGGTCTTTGACAGATTGAAGTGCCCACGAAATTACTTCGCCTGAGCAAAATGACTGAAGGATTTAATTTAAAAGCGTTAGGTGCGATGTTAGTGGGAATTTAGCGAGAGATTGGGGCGGTTAGAGAAGAAAACAAAAATTTAAAGCAGGAGTTGGTAGCGTCCCGTCAAGAAACTATGCTCCTCTCTCAGAAGGTTGATGGACAAGCTATGTAGCCTCTTCCTCAACTGCTAATAAATCTACCCCAGTTCAAGACCCCCGAACAGTTGCACAAGTAATTCATTCCGTCTCACCATTAATTCCTTTAGCAGCACCAGAAAGGTTTCAAGGGGACCCACAAAAGGCCAAATTATTTTTGACCCAGTGTTCCCTACACTTCATGTGTTGTCCTAGCCTATTCCCTGATGCTCAGTCCAGGGTTGCTTTTGTTCTATCTTATTTGGGTGGTAATGCAGCAAATTGGGCTATGCCTTTGGTATCTAGAGACGACCCTTTTCTACATGATTTTGATTTGTTTAATACTGAATTTCTGTGGATATTCGACAGGCGTCTGATTTTCCCAGGCCACTGATAACGAATTGCTTGAACTCCGTCAAGGAAGTAAAGATTAACAGCCTGATTCATCATTCTCCCGTTTTGCGAGCCCCTAATAGCGATTCATAAGGAATCGCTATTAAGGACTTGCAAAACGGGATTCATGTAGAAATTGCATAAAGAAATGCGATTCCTACACATTCCTTATTTGCGATTAGCAAATTGCTAATCGCAAATAAGGAATAACTCCCCATTCATTCCTATGGGCCTAAAGGCTCATAGGAATGAATGGGGAGTTATTCCTTATTTGCGAATAGCAATTTGCTAATCGCAAATAAGATAGCAATTTCAAGGGTGCCAGGGGTGTCCAAAGGACACCCTGTAGCACCCCTGAAATGTAATCTACATTGGTGTTACGCACACACATGTCCAAAGGACATGTGTGTGTGTAACATGCAACTTAGAAAAATGCATTTAAATGCATTTTTCTAAGTTTTCGCTATTTACCACGAGGTTTGACCTCACGGTAAATAGCGGCCCAAAATAGCGATTTCGGTATTTTAAAATGGTTCATGAATTGCATTTAAGGAATCTCAAATAGAGATTCCTTAAATGCAATTCCTCGCAAATATGCGAATTCTTTAATAGCGAATTTTGCATTTGGGATGATGAATCCCAAATGCAAAAATTGCACTCGCAAAGGGCCAGATTCTCAGAATCTGGCCCTTTGCGAGCGCAATTAAGCTTGATGAATCAGGCTGTTAATCACTTATTTGACACAGTTTAATAAACTTCTCGTCGAAACTAACTTGCCAGAAGAAAAGAGAGCTGCGCACTTCTATAGAGGTCTACGGGATGAAATCAAAGATACCCTCGCTCAGATTCCCAATCGTCCCACTGAACTGTCAGCGTTAGTGGATCTAGTTTTGGAACTTGATTTTCGTAACTCAGAAAGAAAAGGTGAGAAGAAGAAAGAATTTAAGTGGAATATCCCTCGTTTTGATAGAGTCCGAACTGATGGAGGGAAGCCTTCAGGGTCAAATACGGAAGTGGAACCAATGCAAATTGGAGCAGTTCGTGGTCCCTTAAGTAAAGAGGAAAAAGAACAGCGACAAATTAAGAAATTGTGTTTATATTGTGGAGCATCAGGGCATTTTGTCAAAGAATGTCAGAAGAGGCCAAATACCCCGATGAAGGGAAACGCCTTGAATGATCAGTAGAGGGGGTCGCTCTGATGGCGAAAGAAGAAAAGGCGATCCCAGATGCTCATGTAATTATGAACACCTTGCAAACCTTTACTCCTCATGTGATACTTCATATGACACTCAAGTTTCGAGATCAAGAGATTCATGGAGTTGCCATATTGTTGGATTCTGGAGCCACAGGAAATTTCTGTGACATTAAATATGCTCAGCGAATTGGAATACAAGCAATCCGAAAAGAAAAAAGCGAGCCAGTTTGTGTGGTTGATGGAACTTACTTATCTTCGGGTCCAATCACTAGTCATACAGAATCTTTAGAATTAATTCAATCTGATGGTCATCGTGAGGTACTACAGTTCAACTTGATTGATGTGCCTCAATTTCAGCTCATTCTCGGATTACCTTGGTTGACTATCCATAATCCTACAATTGATTGGGAAAATAGAACAGTTCAAATGCAATCCACCTTTTGTCAGGAACATTGTTATCATTCAAGTGATTCAGTGTTCGAAACAACTCAAGCGAGTTTATTATCATTTGGAGGACAATCAATTGATTCAATTTAAATTCCCCAGGAATATCAGGAGTTTGAGGAGGTTTTCAGTGAGCAAGAAGCAGAACTGTTACCTCCGCATCGTCCCTACGATTGCGCAATTGATCTGGAGCCTGGCTCAGTACTCCCGTGTAGCAGGATCTATACACTAACTGAAGCTAAAAATCAACATCTCAAACAATACTTGCCAATGGTTTTATAAGACCATCTCAATCTCCAGTATTCTCTCCATTGTTTTTCATCCCAAAGAAAGAAGGAACTTTAAGAACATGCATCGATTACAGAGCATTGAATCGAGTCACAGTCAAGAATCGTTATCCTCTTGCTTTGATTTCCGTTTTGTTGGATCAAATAAAGAAGGCCAAGATTTTTACCAAATTAGACCTGGGCGGGGCTTATCATCTGGTTCGTATGAAAGAAGGGCACGAGTGGAAGACTGCGTTTCGAACGAAATTTGGATTGTTTGAGTATCGAGTAATGCCCTTTGGGCTCTGCAATGCCCCCGCCGTCTTTCAACACTTCATCAATGATGTGATGGAAGATCTACTTGATAAGATTGCAGTAATTTATTTAGATGACATCCTAATTTATTCAAAAGACACTCAAGAACATCCTGAACATGTGCGATCTGTGTTGAAGCGCTTGCGCGCCCATCAGCTTTACGTGAAACTAGAAAAATGTGTATTCAGTTCTCCAAGAGTGGAATTCTTGGGCTTCATTTTATCTCCACATGGTGTTATCATGGATAAAAGAAAGGTGCAAGCAGTTTCAGAGTGGCCATCACCAAAGGATGTTAAGGAGATTCAGAGGTTTTTGGGCTTTGCAAACTTCTATAGACGATTTATTCAAGGTTTTTCTCAGTGATTGTGCCCATCACTCGTCTATTAAAGAAAGGTGTAAAATTTCAATGGACACCAGAAGCAGAACTTGCATTCTCCAGTCTAAAGGAAAGATTTATTTCTGCACCGATCCTATTACATGCGGATCCGAATGAACCCTTTTATGTAGAAGCAGACGCTTCTGACCAAGCCATCGGGGGAGTGATTTCCCAACGACATCATGACACTGGGCAGTTACATCCAGTAGCTTACCGTTCTCAGAAACTGAGTCCTGCTGAGATAAATTACACCATCACGGAGAAGGAACTTTTGGCTGTAAAAGATGCATTTGAAGACTGGAGACATTATCTATTGGGAGCCAAGCACACGGTTACAGTCTATACTGATCATAAGAATCTTCTATTCTTAAAGACAGCCAAGACCTTGACTCCAAGGCAGCTACATTGGTCCTTATACTTTGCTGATTTCGATTTTGTCATCACTTTTCGTCCGGGAAGTAAAAACAGAAAGGCAGATGCATTGTCGCGGTTGCATACCGAAGAAGTTGAACATTCTGTTGAACCACAGCCAATAATCCCAGAATCTAAGTTTGTGCTCTTTCAGTAGAGAAGTTTCAAAAAGAAGTACAGAAGAGTCTATCCCCTGAGGAAATGCAACAGTGGGCCTTACAAGACACTGATAGGAAAATGTACAAGCAATTATCTTACCATAAAGAGGCTTTATATCTACCCACTAAAGTTTTGCAAGACAAGGCCCTTCAAGAATGCCATGATCAGCCTTTAGCAGGACATAAAGGAATCAACAAAACTTTGTATCTGGTTCAGCGTTATTTTTGGTGGCCTGGTTTATCCTCGCATGTTAAGCAATATGTTCAAATATGTGAATTATGTGCTCGAGGTAAATCTAGCCAACAAGCTCCACAGGGCATGTTACAACCTTTACCCACTCCCTCTCATCCATGGCAAACTATTTCGATGGATTTGATTGTGGATCTGCCTCGGAGTCAGGGATTTAACACTATCCTACTAGTGGTAGACACTTTCACCAAGATGTCCCACTTTATTCCACTAACGGGGGTACCTTCAGCGAAAGAGTTAGCCAAAGTGTTTAGTGAGAATATTGTAAAAATTCATGGGGTTCCCAAGGTGGTAATTTCTGATCATGATACTCAATTTGTATCCCATTTTTGGAAGGCATTTCTGCATGGTTTGGGGGTGGAACCTAGATACTCTACCAGTTATCCCCCGGAGACGGACGGTCAGACGGAGAGAATTAATCAAGAACTGGAACAGTATCTTCGTCTGTACCATTTGGATCGGAGAGGTAACTGGTCAGAGATGTTATGGATGGCTGAATTTGCATCTAATAATGCCAAGAGTGTATCCACCGGTTATTCCACCTTCAATCTGAACTATGGTTATCATCCCAACCCCTTCCACACTCAACTAGATTTAGGGGTTCCAGCAGTGAAGGAATTGGTGAGGGATTTGACAGTTCTCCATCAGTCAGCAGAGGCGAATTTGATTAAAGCAAAGGAGAAGTACAAAATATGTGCAGATAGGTGCAGAAAACCAGCATCAAAGTACCAAGTGGGAGATCAAGTTTGGTTGTCTTCTAGAAATCTCCATTTGAAAGGGAATAGGAAGTTTCAGCCTCGTTATGTAGGTCCCTATTCGATTGAACAAGTTTTAGGACCAGTTACTGTAAAACTGAAATTACCTTCCAAATTAGGTATCCATCCGGTCTTTCATGTTTCCCTTTTAAAAAAGGCTGCTCCATATATAAGAATTTCTAGACCCCCAGAATCTTTAGAGGTTGAAGGACATCCAGAGTAGGAAGAAAAGGAGATTTTAGACTTTAAGCTTTCTAAGGGAAAACCTTTCTATTTGACTGATTGGACAGGTTATGGCCCCGAGGATAGATCTTGGGAACCATCAGACGATGTTCATGCCCCTCAGTTAAAAAGACGATTTCATTCACAATATCCACACAAACCTGGACCGATAAATCGTTCTTTGAGGAGGGGTACTGTCAGGAAACTCATGATTGCTACCATTCGGAACAAGCCTCCATCTTGTGTCCTAAAAAGAAGAGCCAGAGTGGTAATCAAACCGCAAATGATCAATACTTGGTATGACTTAAAATGACAATCTACCATTAAAAAATGGCCACCGTATTGGTAATGAATTCGGCGCCATTTTGTGCTACTTGAACAGTCCAGTCTTTTTAGATGATGCGCGCTGACTCCACGGCGCACTTCAATTTAGTTTGGTTTGAGAAAACACGTTTCAACCATTTCTTCGCATTTTGTGTAGTGCATGAGAGAACGGTTTATCTTTGGTTGTTTAGTTAGCGGTTTAACCTTATTCCGCTTCTTGTGAGAGCTACGTTACAGTGTAGTGTAGTTCCTATATTCCCAATAGGCTCTGCGCATTGGAATAATATAAACAGCAGTGTAGACGTAGGACAGAGGTCATCTAGGTCTCTACTGACTATATTAGACCTAATTAGTTTTGCCAGCTAGCTCAGAGGTCACTAGAAACGTTCTCGAATGTTCAGGAAAGAGTTAACTCTCTTGATTTAGACAAGAAGGGATTAGTTTCTGACTACCGCATAAACATGACAACTTTGCTCCCTCAGAATAAAGAGTATATCTCTAGAGTCGTGTGAAAACAATAGACAACTATTTCACTCAGTCAATCGTACATACTTAGTTTCACCAGAGTGCAGAGAAATACAGAGACGGGCGTTTTCAATAAAAGGTGTTATTTATTGAGCAGTCTTCTTTCTCATGCAAGAGAAATGAATTGCCACAGTTGCAATACTTATCATGAAGTAAAATGCGTACAGTAAAAGTAGCATTATGAAATAATACTGTAAAAGCATTGATATGGTTTCTTAGCCATATGATACTTTAAAACGGATAAATAAATATATACATACATAAAAACATTGACTAACGTACTCAACTGGTGCTTCTAAGATACGCCTACCCCGGTGTACCTGACCTAAGCCTAATACATGGGAAGGAGTAAGTAAGTTTCAGTTTAAGTTAAGTTGTTTTTTTGCCAAGAATCTGAATCAAGAAATCTCTTAAGGGTTTAGTCAGCTCCGTACCTTGGTTCTAGAATGTAGGAGGTCTTGTATCTATCTCTCAGGACTCAATCTCCCAGCAACCCGCAAGGGTGACTGGAAACACCGGAGCTGGATTTCTCGGCAAGAGAAAAGACAGCGTCTCTCTCAGTGCGTCAAGGGAGGGTCGGCTTCCTTCGGCTCTCGCATCAGCTGGGCGTCAGGCAAGTAGATAGCCGCTCTGCTCCAAACCACCGTGTGTTTGCTTAAGGCAACATTGGTATATTTATACCTGAAAGGTGCCGTGTTTGACGTAAGGTTGGACATAAGACGTCACTAAGAACTAACAGTTCTTTCTGGACTCCAGGAGTTCTTGTGCAAATCAAAACAAAAGCAGGGGGAATTCCCGGGCTGCTGGAGGTTTGGTTTGTTTAAAGAACGCGTTGTACTTTCTAGGAGGTTATGGGAGTAGCCTTGCCGTATTTGAACTGCATGGGCTATGACTAGATGTGGATATGATTCCTATGCCTTTATAAGGATATGTTTTATTATAACCACATATGGGCATGGATCGGGGATATCTAATTAGGGTCCTAGATAGATTCACAACACCCACTCCACGTATTATGTCAATCATTACTAAATACTAAGCAATACTAAACATATAACAATGCATGTGTTTTCCAACCCACCCCAAAATACATAAATTGCATTTGAAAATGGTGTATGGTATATACACGAATGAGTATTGCTACTGTACGTTTTTTTAAGCAGTGGTATCATTCAGTTAAATGCATATATATCTCAGCTGAATGAGTTGCGAAAATTACACATGAAATGGCTCTAAGTACAGAAAAGAAGGTCGAGACCATTTCATCACATATTTATACAATACTGTACATGTGCTAGAGGCTGAGGTAAAAAATTGTCTCTAGTATCTCTAAAAATAGAAGCTCTGTTCTTTAAGAATAGTTCTACTTTAAGCAGAGTACCATGTGCCAAAAAAAAAAAAGGTAATTATTTTGGAAGTGGAAAAAATAATTTCGCTTTCAGGGGAAAAAATAGTTCCAATTGTTTTCAGTACTTTTGTTTATCAAAACTGAAGGCCGAATTCAGAGTTCAGGGAACGCTGTGTGCTCGTTGTTTTAAAAGTTATTCTCGTTGTTAGGGGAGAACATCATATCAGACAGGCTTGCGAAAAATTGGTCTACAACATCAGGTGAAAGTTCGACCAAGTTCGAAAATGCTGAAATTGTGCATATGTGAGAATGATTGCTATCATCGATGTCGGGATCAGCAATGCTCACAGAAGGTTGTACCTGTTTGGTGCTGCTTTCCTCTCGTACTTCAACCCCACCTACTCGTAATGGTGTAGTCTCAACGAATGCTGTCATCAGAATAGGTAGCCGCTGGGGACAACACGTTGCATGAGTCGTTACCGGACCTAGCAAAGTATCGATATCCATTGGTACTGCTGATGGTAGTGTAAGACAGACGTCCAACACGCATTCTTCTCTGCATAGCAGACATCGAATCACAGGTAAGATGCAATATTGCCAGATTAGTCTGAATGAAAGAAACCAGGTTGCACTTAGATCTCTTAGCCGAACCGAACACTTTAGTGATGCGGTCTCGGTAGCGTATTGCTAAGATTGTTTCTTCCATTGTAGCTGGAGTTTTTCTGTGGCTTGGCTTGCCATATCGGAGCAGAAGGGTCAAAAATAAAATTCCTGCTACGAGTCCCAAAAGAGCAGGCAGGCCGCCGAAAAATGAATGGACAAAATTCGGGAAAATGCCCAGAACTGTTTCAAAGGGTGCTAACAGTCCCGAAAAAATTGTCTTAAATACATGTGCGATGCCACTGGTATCAGACATGTTTAAGATTTTACCTAACATTTCTACAAAATGCACGGGGCAATTTGTTGATAATAGGGAATGTATCTCTGCCGCTGTCCTTGCAACTTGCAGATCATACGTCTCTTTGGACGAGGTTAAAGGCACAGTTGCCTGTAAAAGAACGGACTTCATTATGCTTAAAGTATCAATTCGAATAGAAGAGATATTCAAAGAAGGCCATATTGCCGCCTTCATGTCTGGATTGGTGTTTGGATACAATACTTGCATACAGCAAGTGACCATGGAACTAACGCTCACGAGATAGGCTTTTCCTGGCACCATGCCACAACAGCTGTGGTCACTTATTAGAACATAACTGCCGTTGGAAAGTTGTCTGAAAAATGGCTCTATCTGTGTTGCAGGAGTGCCGTGCAGGTGACATGAAAGGTTATTTGATGAACCTTTGCAGGCTCCATGCAAGTTAATACCTTGACACAGAAGTGTACCGCTTAGTGATTTTTTACAATTGTTACCACTAAGGAATACCTGTTTTTTCCCTTCACTATAACATTTGTGTGTATAAGGAAAATACCATGTTGACTTGATGTATCCTTTACCCAACCTTTCATACAGGCCTGCTGGTATATATTTTTGGCAATACTTAAACTGGAAAGTTGTTATAGGGATTGTAATCGTTCCATGTATTATCCTTTCAATGACAGGTCTCTCTGACATTGTCAATGGTAGTCTCTCAAGTTTTTCAATGCTCAGAATCGTATAGTCTTCTCCTTTTTGTGCCAAACTGATTTGTTTATCAGTAAGGTTAAAGATAGAAAATAATGACGTTATGTTGATTAGACGCCATGGCACGTAGCATGAACGCAGGTTTTGCAACGTCCAGCCTAGCTGTACAATAGAACGTAATTGCGACTGACCATGTTGTAACATTAGTAAGTCCTGCTCTATTATATCAATAGCAGATGATACAATGCTGTCCAGTGAATATATTCTGGAGGACAGAGTCGTTAACCCATTGTCCACTACAGAAAGGGATTTTTCCAAATGTATACGATCAATTTCTCGTATTTTTTCTTCAGTTTCAATTTGCATCACTTTCCAAGCTTCGTTGTAAGCAGCGTATATACCGGCGTATATGAAAAGTTTTTGACGCTGTTTGCGTGGTCCCAGTATAAAATCACGCAATTCAGCACCGTCTTTAAGTAAAGTCAAGTGTTGCTTAATTTCTGGCGGTGTGGATTTCAGTAGCAGTTCGAGGCATAGTTTCCCTACACTGTATGTTGTAACTATCCCTGGATGTTGTCTCTGGGAATATCTTGGGTCTGGCCTGGTCTGTTTAAACCCCTGTGTTTTGTTCAGGAATCTATCTCGACAGTTATTTGTGTCTGGGTGCAGATCAACCATTTTTTCCAATCAGGATTTGTTCTGTTTTGGTGTAAAATATGGCATACGTCTATCTCCACATCTGTAGTGCTTTTACTATCAGGTATGGGTTCGGAATAGACGGTTTGTTTAAGTCTTTTATCTTGGCTAGGCCAAGACAGGTTGTCTGTTGAATGGTGTCATTCAACAATATTATCTGTTCTGGGATCATTCAGGCTCTAAATAATGCTTCTAGACCTTGTACCTGCCAGTCTTTTGAACCCCAGATGGTTTTTGTTTCAATGTTGTTTTTCCAAAATTCAAAACCAAATGTAGACATTTTATCATAGCATTTTTCAGAATAAATGAATTTAGTATTTGTGAACATTGTTTTCATTCCTGTCTTATTTAACATTTTAAAATTAAAACGTTTCTGGATCACTGCTGTTAAACCCTGAGAAGTATGTGAATTTCTCATAAAATGTTTTCGAGCTGCCTTTTGGTGGTGTTGGACAATGTTCCCATTGCTTATAAGTTAAAACATTTCTAGGTTGAGCAGATTTATGCAAATAGTGATGACCATAGTGGTTAAAACAGTACATTTCTTCATAGTTTGATGAACACTGTAAATAATCATGTTCTGTAAATTTTGCTGACATTACTAAATCTGACATCATATTATTAATATTTTCAAAGTCCCAATCATCAGTGAAAGTACTTGGTGTCACAAAGTCACTTAAGGAAACCTTAAATTGATGTGAATATTTCAAGAGCTCAATCGGGCCATAGATTTCATAATCCGTTTTGTCCCATGCTACCCCACCGGGTATTGGATTGGCTGTGATGTTCACTGATGACAGTTCTCTTTGCTTGACGTGAGAGGATCTGTGAGGCTTTAGGACCAAGTTGATGTTCTGACTTGCTGTGTCCATTGTACTATATTTTCCATCAATAAATCTACCCAAACATAAAACCACGATGAGCCAAAGCAGGAGGAAAAGTACACCTAACACAATCCAAAATTCAATCCATGGTGAAATCAGATATGTTTCTTTTAGTTGATGAAAGAGTTCAGTCATTTTTTCTTTGAAAGTTTTTGTTGCTGGCGTTTCTTCATGTTCACTTGGATCATCAGAAAAGTCATCGAAATTGATGAAGTAGCCAGATGCAGTTCTGTCAATTGTTGGAATTGCTTCCGGATTCTCATTAGTCTTTGCATTTTTCTTTGTTTCATTAGCATAGTCTGAGGCTACATCTTTGTAGACAGGTGTTTCTTGACGAACTGTTGCAATTTGGGTTTCAAGAGGCACAAGTTCCATGGCTTTGTTGCATAGTCCTTTTTTATTCACTGCAGGTTTATCAAATGTGATTAGTCTCTCAGTTTGAACCTCTTGGATTGTAGCAAGATTTGGTCTTCTGCTATTTCTTGGGAGTCTACTGGGCCTACTACTTATTATTGGCCACATGATTGTGGTTTTACCAGGTCGATGGATACAACCCTGTTCTCCTTTTTACCAGCAAGGGGCAGTAGTACTACTGATCTTGTTCAGCTGACAGCTAAGACAGGTACTGCTTTTCTGTAAGAAGGCCCAAATTCCTTCTTCACCGCGATCTTCTTTCTGACTAGATCCCCAATCTTTGGAATCCAGACAGGTCTTGCTGGGACATGTGGTTTCTCTTCAGTGGCTGTTGGCTTTAACTTTATATTACTCAGACTTCTTCTTGTTTCATTTAAGTCCTGTAAAACAGACAAACGATCTTTGATATCAAAGGCTTTTTCTTCTACCACTGAAGTCTGACAATCTAAGTCCTGGATGTGCATTCTAGTGCCGTACAATAGTTAGTAAAGAGTGATACCTTTTAGAGAATTTCTTGGCAGATTGTTAAGACTACGTTGGACACTTGTTAAATGTTTGACCCACCCATCACCCGAACCTAATACCCTCGCCGTTATAGATTGCTTTATGTCACAGTTTTTTCTTTCCACTACCGCATTTCCCTCAGGATGGAAGGGAGAAGAGTACCGCAATGCAATGCCCATGCTGGTCAAGGCCTCTTTGTAAGCTCGAGAGCTAAACGCAGGACCCTGGTCAGAATGTAGCATGCCAATTGCGTATGTGCCGATAAAGACTCGCAAATCTCTTATAACAGTTCTGGCGTCAGCCGAGCGCTGGTGTCTACATTTTAAGTGAATCTAGTCTTAATAATTATGGGATAGCCTCTTTCCTTCTGGATTTTTGCGTATAGATCGCCTAATGCTTTCTAATAAGGGTATCTGGGCTGGTGTTTCATCTGGTTCACCACTGCAATCTCTATTACAGTTCTGACAATTCGTTGCAAAGTTGTAAATTTGCACGTTCTTCCCCGGCCAGCAGTATTGTGATTGTAATTCTATTACAGATTTCACAATCTCTTGGTGCCTCAGACCCTGTCCCATATGCGCTTCTTGAATCAAGTAAGCCCTCCGGTTCGTGTTTGGAATTACTCTATCCCCCACTCCAGGGATTTGAGCAAAAGGAGCGGTGTTTGCATCAATTATGTATTTATTTCCGAGTGGATAATTTAGAGGTAACGCCGCATAGTTGCCTTTCATTGAGGCTTTTACTGCTAGTAGCGTTTCACGTCTATTTGTTTTTAGTACGTTTTTTTGTGGCTACGGAAGCCGGTTGAACCACTGCCGCTGTGGCTCTGTTAGCCAATGAATTCCCTGCAACGTGAACGCCATCACGTTGATGACTCAGTGTATGTATCACGTGAGTCTTTTATAGTTCTTTCTGTAAAAGAACTACTTGTTCCCAAAGCTTTTTATGCTTTATTGTGGCACCTGTGTCATCTTTGTAACCATTTTTGATCCATGTCTGCATGTCATTATTGTAAGATTTGACGCAGAAGTGCGAATCGCACACTATTAGTGTGGGGAATTCGCGATCGGCATTTTCAAGCGCCATCTTTAAAGATCTTATTTCAGCTCGCTGTGCTGTACAGTTTCTGAGTGATTCAGTTTTTGTAATTATCAGTCTGAATTTACCTAAGCGCCAGCGGCCTTTAACAATCGCGCACGCTGCATTGTAGGTTTGTTTTCCCACAACGTAGTGTTGTGCAAATCTATCTGTGTAAATCACACAGGTGTATTGTTGTAGAGGCAGAATTTCGATTGGCAGAAGATATTCTTGTTCATATTCTAGATCTTCTAGTCTTTTCATTTTCGGGTCAAAAGTGTGTTTCGCGTCTTTTGCAGCAAGAGAATTTTCCCATTTTATCCATTTTGGATCTAATGCCACTGCATTCGGAATGCGTGGTCTTGTCACTGCCTCAAGGGCTGATACTGCTGTTAAAACAGATATGCTCTTGCCTTGGGCTAGGGCGCTTTCTTTTGCTACAGCAGTTTGAACCGCAGTTTGAATTTTTTCAGTAGAACTGAATTTCATTTCAGCTTGTGTGTACAAGTGTGATTTGTAAGCTATTGGTACCGTTTCTCCCTCATTAGAGGTCAGGTACGTGAATCCGCATTTTCCTGGAATGACTCGGATTACAAGGTTGCGTATGTTTTCGCGTGTTTGCAATTTTGTTTTAGTTAACATGTCGTTTGTAATGATCTTAAAATTTCTGTGTGTTTCTGAGTCCAATTAATTGGTTTGAAATCAGGTTTTATTAATTCGTAGAGAGGTTTAACTCTCTCTGCATAATTTAGAATGTATGTTCTTCCGAAATTCAGGAAACCTAGTATTGATTGTAAGTTCTTCAGCGTTTTTGGAGCTTGGAGTACTGCACATTTCTCTAAGAAATTGTCTGCTAGGCTTTTGCCTTCACTTGATAATTCATATCCTAAAAACAGGACAGTTAGATGGGCAATTCGTGACTTCTTAAAGTTGAATTTATACCCTTCAGCTGCGAACCCAAGTATTATGTTGTTCACTCTTTTCAAGTGTGTCTCCAGGTCGTCGTCTGTAAGATAGATGTCATCGACACATGATAATGCCTCATCATCATACATTTGTAGTAACTCTGCTACCCTTGCTGAGAATAATCCTGGGCTATTCGTGAATCCCTGTGGAAGTCGATAGAATTGTTTTTTGCGACCCCATTGTTGAGAAAGCGGTCAAATACCTGCTTTCAGGTGCAATGTTTTGACAAAAGAAGCCATTAGAGATATCTAATGTTGTTTTATATTTTTTGCGCACGATGTTATTCATTAGTGCTGCACTGTGTGAGTTTTGTACTGCAAATGTTTTGCAGCAGGAGTTTAGGTGTCTGTAGTCCAAAACTAGACGATATGAATTGTCTGGCTTGGAGACAGGAAACAAAGGATTGTTCATTTGTGAGGTGCATGTTTCAATCACCCCCTGGTATTCAAGTTGATGTAAAATCTCCCTGACTTGTTTTTTAGCTTCTTGCTTAACAGGATACTGCCTTTGTGCGGTAGGTTGATTTTTTAACTGTATTTTATGGTGAGGAGAATCTTCATCCCATCCTACATGATTTTTATATAATGCAGGAGCTTGGGCCACTGCCCATTTTCTAGCAAATGTATATTTTTTATGAATTGGAATATGATTTGAGAAGGCAGGCATAATCATTTCTTCGCCATGAGGGCACTCCCTGACAAACTCTGGTGGCCAGTCTTTCTCAGCTAACAGGATGTCATACCCTTTTGAAAGGTTATCCCAAAAGAGACCCTTTATTTTCCTTGTCTTGTCCCCCTCTATACGCAATGTTATTTCATATAATTCATGGGGTTTGCTAACTCTGGTGTCTGCAGTTTCCACTTGAATGTATTCATTCGTGTCCACTGTCTCCACAAGATTCATCAGGATCTTGCGAGCTATGGTTACTTCTGCTGCGCTGTCTAGCACTGTCTGGGCCCACTCTCCATTTTTCAGTTGTGTCCTTAGTATCCTCGGCATGTTTTATTTTAATACTAGCTACCTTCTTCTTTGGAAATTGTAATTTTTTACTTTGATGAGCAGGTTCCTTGTCTTTGGACTTGACGTGCTCTTCTTTGTGTTCTGACCGTCCTCTTCTTTCCGATTTCTGTGAGGAAGTCTGAAAAGATCGAGAGGGACGTGTATCAATATCTTGATATCTGTCAGGTTTTCTTAATTTATCCCTATCTCTAAGGTTGTATCTTTTCTCAGAGGGCTCCCTCTGGGGAGACTTGCCACCTCGTTCTGGAGATCTATCTCTCCGTTGAGGAGACCTTCCTCTGGACTGGGATCGTTTTTCCCTGGGAGTGGATTGTTTATTACCCTCCCAACTCTTTTTTGGAGTGTTTAGATTATTTTTAATAAAGGTTTTTTCAGGATTTTCAAGTAGTTGGGGTTTTACTGGTTTCCCACCCAAACTATCTCTACCTAGTTCTTCATAGGATTTTTCTATGATTCTGGCAAGTTCAAAAGGTTGTTCTGCTATATCTGTTTCTTTCAATTTCTGGCAGATCGCCACAGATGCTGTTTCTTCTTTTATGTTGGCTAGTAATATAGCCGAGACTTGCCTAAAGTCTTTTAGTAATTTTATACCTAGAGTTAAAGCAGGTTCTGGACCGTATTCATTTTGAATCTGTCTTAGTATGTCTGGTATAACCGCCATGGACGGAACACCATGTGTTTTTGTGTAAATCGTGCCCCAAGTGTCACAGTCCTCCACATGTGGTGCGATCCCCATTGGAAGACAGATAGTCAGAATTCTGTGTTTCTCATGAGGTGTAGTATCAGGAAATACCGCCTCTATTTGAGTGATTTTCTGGACTAACCAGAATGGAATTTGTTCCCGTTTTGCGGGAATTTTGCCAATGGCTGATTGTATATTCTGTGGTGTGATTTTATTTGTGTTCCCGTGGTGAGGGGTGATCTGTGGAATTTTTATTGTTGGTTGGACTGTTGAAGTCCGCATGACATATTGGACCAATTGTCTATGTATTTTAATTAATAGTTTTAGCTGAGCTAATAGTTCTCTGTTTGATGTTTTTTCAATGTCGGGATGTGGTGTGTAGCTGGCTAGAACCGGCCACGTGGCTCCTGGTCTACCTAGTGGAGCGAGCCTGGTGATGTGATTTTGATGTTTTAGGGTGCCATTAAACCAGAGCAGGTGCTCTTGGTAAGTTAGTGGGATTTCAACGTCCTCGAAAGGAGCGTATTCCTCTGGAGATTCCTCTATTTTGTAATAGTGGAATTCGTGTGTCACAGCGAGTGCTGCTGGAAAATGTATCCATGAATAGAATACCTCTGTCTGCCGATATTCATGTGCCTCTACCACGAATATGACTGTACCACCTCGTGATGATAATCCATTTTCTATACGTTTTTTAGTTATAGTTTTTCTTACATTTACCGAATGATTATAGCATTCGGGTCATTTTCTTGGAGACTTGTGTCATCCGCTAGGAGTTGAGCTGCTAATCTAGCTTCCTCCCTTTCATCTTCACTTTCCGTCATTTTTACTGACTGAAAGTTTTTGTTGCAGATCAAGTTTCAAGGTAAACAAAGATTAGGTGCACAATATTTTGGAACACTGTATCCTTCAACGTTGACTAAACCAAAAACTTAATACATAGGAATCTCTTCCTACTAAGTTCCGGCGGATATTAACCTTTTACCCACTCCAGACGTCTTTTGGAGTATTTACGGGAAAAGGGGTCTGTGTGAAAAAGCACGACTGAGTTACTCTAGCGTCTTGCGTTAGATTATCGCCTTACCAAACGTTGGGCACCATGTAGTGTAGTTCCTATACCCCCAATAGGCTCTGCGCATTGGAATAATATAAACAACAGTGTAGACGTAGGACTGAGATCATCTAGGTCTCTACTGACTATATTAGACTTAATTAGTTTTGCCAGCTAGCTCAGAGGTCACTAGAAACTTTCTCGAATGTTCAGGAAAGAGTTAACTCTCTTGATTTAGACAAGAAGGGATTAGTTTCTGACAACCGCATAAACATGACAACTTTGCTCCCTCAGAATAAAGAGTATATCTCTAGAGTCGTGTGAAAACAATAGACAACTATTTCACTCAGTCAATCGTGCATACTTAGTTTCACCAGAGTGCAGAGAAATACAGAGACGGGCGTTTTCAATAAAAGGTGTTATTTATTGAGCGGTCTTCTTTCTCATGCAAGAGAAATGAATTGCAACATTTGCAATACTTATCATGAAGTAAAGTGCGTACAGTAAAAGTAGTATTATGAAATAATACTGTAAAAGCATTGATATGGTTTTTTAGCCATATGATACTTTAAAACGGATAAAATATATATATACATAAAAACATTGACTAACGTACTCAACTGGTGCTTCTAAGATACGCCTACCCCGGTGTACCTGACCTAAGCTTAATATGTGGGAAGGAGTAAGTAAGTTGCAGTTTAAGTTAAGTTGGTTTTTTGCCAAGAATCTGAATCAAGAAATCTCCAAAGGATTTAGTCAGCTCCGTACCTTGGTTCTAGAATGTAGGAGGTCTTGTATCTTTCTCTCAGGACTCTATCTCCCAGCAACCCGCAAGGGTGACTGGAAACACCGGAGCTGGATTTCTCGGCAAGAGAAAAGACAGCGTCTCTCTCAGTGCGTCAAGGGAGGGTCGGCTTCCTTCGGCTCTCGCATCAGCTGGGCGTTGGGAAAGTAGATAGCCGCTCTGCTCCAAACCGCCGTGTGTTTGCTTAAGGCAACGTTGGTATATTTATACCTGAAAGGTGCCGTGTTTGACGTAAGGTTGGACATAAGACGTCACTAAGAACTAACAGTTCTTTCTGGACTCCAGGAGTTCTTGTGCAAATCAAAACAAAAGCAGGGGGAATTCCCGGGCTGCTGGAGGCTTGGTTTGTTTAAAGAACGCGTTGTACTTTCTAGGAGTCTATGGGAGTAGCCTTGCCGTATTTGGACTGCATGGGCTATGACTAGATATGGACATGATTCCTATGCCTTTATAAGGATATGTTTTATTATAACCACATAAGGGCATGAATCGGGGATATCTAATTAGGGTCCTAGATAGATTCACAACAACAGCTCTGTTCCAGAGTATTTGAATCCTGTCTCAGAGTAAGAGTCTTCGAAAGGAAGTCAAAAGAGTTCCTGAGAGTTTCGAGAGTTGAGGAGAAGTTTACTAACTACATTTGCTTCTACCCGTTTTGAGAAGTATCAAGCGTTGAAGCAGAGGCAACAAGTCCATGCAGTAAGGATTCTAGTGGCTTTGAACTGACCTCAGCGACGCCACCTTACAAGTAAGACCTTTCCATTGGAGGCAGTGCTGTGCTTGTCAACTATTCATCGTCTTAAAATTCATTTGAAACCCTGTCCTTCCTCTTGCGTTTTTCCTTACCTTTTCCTTCCCTTTCTACCCTTCCTTGTCCCCTTTGCGCGCCAGCTTTGAAGGACATTTCGCATACACTAAGTCTACAAGCTTTCCAGGACATATCTAGAAAAGGACAGAACTCATATCCTATTTAGGAAGGAATAATAATCTACGACTCTCTTCAGAATTAGAAGGTAAAGGTTTCCAGCCAGTTACATACTATGAGGTGAAAGGATACTGTATTAGTTCTAAAGTTTCTCTCTCTCACTATTGCAGATAGTCAGAAGCTCTTCTAATTCTGTAGAGTCCAACTTCATTAATACAGAAGAGAGGCTCATACTCCAATAATCACTGGTATGGTAAACTAGAGTCAGTATAATAATGAGTAACATGTTTAGCCAGAGTTGTGGTGTTTAGGATTCTCTTCTGTGGATTAGGCAACCCTCCTTGGCAGAGGAAAACGAATCACAGACAGAAGCCTCGGAAACCATAGAGGGTGACAGCAGTTGGAGTGTCTCTTCTCTTCCCTTCCAATTCCCCTTTCCCCCCTGTTGGTGACGTTGCTCTGTCAGAAGCGCGGCGTCACCGTTGGACGGGCATTGGGAACAGCGGCCATTTGCTCCTGCCAAGACATTGGGTCTTTGACACTAATTGCCTTTAACTATAAATTCACATTGAGCTCAATGTTGCATTGTGTTTGAAATTGTGTTGCCTCTTGGAACAACTGTAACTACTGTAGATAACAGCCTATTGCCTATTTGCAAAGTATTAAACTAAAGTAACTCATTCCGAGAAAGTATATTTTGTAATTTAATGTACAATGTAATTATAATGTAATTTGAAAAATAAAATATCTAAAAATAAATAGTTTAAAAAAATGTAGTAAATCAGTATCAAAAAAATAAATATAACAATTAATACATTTAAAAATTGTCATTTACTAAACCTTTGAAATTCACTGAAAAAACATAGGTTTCAGTAATGTTATAGTTAGGAATTAGCATTTAAAAAACCTTTGAAATTCACTGAAAAAACCATAGGTTTCAGACTTGGTATAGTTAGGAATTAGTATTTAAAAAAACGTAGAAATTCACTGAAAAAAACATAGTAAGTAAGTAATCACTTTATTGCACGATTAATTAAAACCTTTGCAAACAGGTAAAACATATGTAAAAAAATTTAAAAAATACGAGGTCATTGGTAATGCTAGGATTAGTTAAGTGTTGTTAAAAATTACAGTAATTCCATAAAATTTCAAGGGAATAAAAACTGGAGTGCGATACAGCCAATAAGGAGGATAAGATGGCGTAAAATGCAGCTTTTATCGGTATGCTAATTCCTTGGGGCTCCTATGTGATCCCAGTTCCTTTAATATTAGTGTTAAGAATTTTGATCTTGCTAGCGTTTAGTTCTGTGGCGGGCAACAGAGAGTTTGTAGTTGACGGTAGCAGTCTATAGTTTATCATGTCATTTGCTCACCTAGTTTGTTGCGCCCCTTGCCTAGTAATTCCCATATTTATTTATTTATTTATTTATTTATTTATTTTTGACACTTGTAAAGCGCTGCTTATACCCTCAGGCGTCAAGGCGCTCAAACCATTATTGAAAAAGTGAAGAGTGAAGAACTAAACCGGTTACAGAGAAGAATGAATTAGTGAGAGAAAAGCCAAGTTTTCAAAAGTTTGCGAAACTGGAACAGCGTGGTACTTTGTCTGATGTTGAGAGGCAAAGTATTCCAAAGTTTAGGGGCCGCCACCAGAAAGCGACGGTCCCCCCAAGACACTGTTTTGGTGCGTGGAACAAGCAGCTGGTTAAAGGCAGCTGAGCGTAGAGCTCTAGTGGGCTTGTAAATTTGCAGTTTGTCTCGTAAGAAAAATGGTCCTTGGTCATTGAGTGTTTTAAAAACTATACAAAGAGCCTTAAAGTGGACTCTTTTTTGTACAGTCAGCCAGTGGAGATCTTTTATGTTTTTGGCAATGGGTTCGAACTTTGTTTTGCCGGTGATAAGGCGGGCTGCTGCATTTTGTATAGTTTGCAATTTTGTAGTGACTCGGGTTTGCGCGTTGAGAAATAAACCATTACAATAGTCCAAGGATGAGAGGACAAGGGCAGAAACAAGTGTCTTAATCGCAGATTCGGGAAGAAAAGGACGAATTTTGCGAATCATTTTTAGTTTTAGGTGCGCAGTAGATGCAGTTTTGTTGGCATGATCCATAAAGTTCAGTCCATCATCGAAAACAATCCCCAGGTTCCTGACCTTGGAAGTTGGTATAGGAGGTGTGCCAAAGGACTCCGGCCACCAGGTGGTGGACCAGGCTGGTGATAGTGGACCGAAAATGAGTACCTCAGTTTTTTCTGAGTTTAACTTTAAACAGTTTTTCGCCATCCAGTCTCCTATATCTAGGAGCCCTATCTTGAATTTTTCAGCTACTTGCTCTCCGTCACCTTTGATCGCCAACACTAGTTGGGTGTCGTCGGCGTACGAGGTAAGGCTCATCCCGTGTGCTTTGATGGTCTTAGCTAGGTCCGACACATAGATGTTGAAGAGTGTCGGACTAAGGGATGAGCCTTGAGGAACACCACAGGGGGCGGAGAGTTGTGCTGATTGAAAGGGTCCTAGGGTGACCGCCTGCGTTCTATTGGCAAGGAAAGAGGCAATTAGATTTTTGGCCGTATGACAGATGCCTAATCCTTGGACACGGTCGACCAAGATGTTGTGGTCGACCGTGTCGAAGGCCGCTGATAGATCTAGCAGCACCAGTATGGCAGTGCCACCTTGGTCCCTAATGACCCTGATGTCATCAGCGGCTTTGATCAGGGCGGTCTCAGTCCCGTGATGTTTCCGAAATCCAAACTGTGTATTGTCCAGGAGCTGGTGCACTTCAATAAACTCAGAGATCTGGGTATTCATGATCTTTTCAATTGTCTTTGCCAAAAATGGAAGACTTGCAATTGGACGATAATTTTTTAGCTCATTTTTGTCGAGCGAGGGTTTTTTTAGCAGCGGCTTTAGCAAAGTGTTTTTGAGCGGGTCGGGGTAATGACCTGACTGCAAAATCAAATTACAGACCTGCGTGAGTGCTGGTGTGATGACGTCTAGGACTGGTGTGAGGACCGATAAAGGGCAGGGGTCTAGGGGTGAGCCTGATTTGATGGTCAGAAGTGTGTTTTTTATTTGCTCTTGAGTGACTGGTTGAAAACAGGAAAAGGCATTAGCAGAGGGGGAGGTGAAGGCAGGATTAGGGACCGGAAGCAATTTGGAAGAGAATGCTTGATAGATGTCGTCTACTTTGGTGTAGAAAAACGCTGCAAGGGAGTCACACAGTGACTGCGACGGGGGGGGCGTAAGATCCGGGGAGTTACCTGATAGCGTTTTAGTAATGGAAAATAATTGCTTGCTGGAATTTCTGGCCTGCTCAATTTGGACGGTGTAATATTCTCTTTTGGCTTGTGCAATCATGATTTTATATAGAGCTACAGCCTCTCTATAGGCAGACTTGCTATCTGCATTATAATCTTTCCTCCAGATTCTCTCCTTGCTGCGGTTGATCTGTTTTTGTGTCCTGAGTTTATCGTTATACCAAGGAGCGGTAGGTTTAGCTCTGTTGCTAGAATGTTCCTTGGAAGGGGCTGCTTGGTAAGATGCCTTGCCAATCCATTCATATAGTTGCTGAAGAGCTAGGTTGGGGTCAGTGGCAAACTCTGGGCAGGTTTGTGAAAGTGTTAGTTTAAAATGTTCTAAATTGATGTTTTTCCAGTCTTTAAACAGTAATTTGGGTGCCAGAGGGGGGTTGTTGTTACAGTCCTTGCAGGAGGTGATATTAGCAAAGATTGCAAAATGATCTGTCCACTGCATGGGCAGAATATTTATGATATGGAGACCTTCTAGATTGGAGAAAATAGGGTCCAAAATGTGGCCAGCTTGGTGCGTAGGAGACTTAACAAGCTGGTTAAGCCCTAAGTTGCCTAAGTCAGTGGTGAGGGCAACGGAGTCAGCTAGATGATCGAGATCTAGATGAAAGTTCAAATCACCGAGAACAGTGAAGCAAGTTTCCATAGCTACCGATTCCAATATGGTGTTTATGTTGGACAGAAAAGTGGTTTTAGATCCAGGGGGCCGGTATATTAATATGCCCTTAAAATTGAAAGAAGGGGAGATGTTAATGGAAAATTGCATGGCCTCACAGGCGGTGGATGGAATAAGGGTTGTTCTAACTGGGTAGGCATCTCTAGCAATTATGGCCAGCCCGCCCCCTCTTTGTTTAGGCCTGTCCTGACAATAAGCCTTAAATCCCGGTGGGACGGCGATGACCAGATCCGGCTGTGAGGAGTCATCTGTCCAAGTTTCCGTAATGAACAAAATGTCCAAAGCATAGTCAGTGATAAGATCGAATATTTCCTGTCTATGTTTGCCTAGAGAGCGCGCATTTATTAGGGCTATGGAGGTGGTATCACCTGCATCTTGGTTAGTAGAAGTGCCAATGATCTGATGGGGAGGAAGACAGGGGATAGAATAGAGACAATGAGGACAGGCAGTAGCTCTGTCTTTAAGGATGTCTGCGGGGTTGATTTTTAGACAGTTGGGCGTGTCGGGTGGACATAAGGCCAATAAATTGTGTCTGGAGTAAGTTGTGGCCATAACTGATAAATTTTTGGCAGGGTTTATGGCCCTGGGCCCGGTCCCGCCTCCGGCGCGCCGCCGGCGCGCCCGCTGCGCCCGCCCGCTGCGCGGACGGGAAATGACTTTAGTTTTATGCATGTAAGGGGCGGGAAGGGAGGGAGCGTTCGATAGACTGGAGCGCAGCCCTTCCCTGCTCAAGATGGCGGGTGAGTCACGAGAAGTCACGTGACCGCAACCGAGAGGGCAGCGCTGATGAAGAAGTGCTGCAGTCGCGCAATGCAGCGCGCGCTAGATTTCAGAAAGGTAAAATAAGTAATTAAACCACCAATGCTGTATTTAAAAATACACCTTAAGGTTTTGGCCCAATGAGCGGACGCCAACCACAGATAGTGCCGAGCACAGTAATTAAAAAGTATACGCAGGGATAGAGAGGAGATCCCCCGGCTTCCGCCTCAGGGGAGAATAAGTTAAAAATAACGGTTTTACCGAGATTGGGAAGTAACGCCCTTAAATACACACAGGGGGCGGGAGCGCTCGATAGACTGGAGCGCAGCCCTTCCCTGCTCAAGATGGCGGGTGAGTCACGAGAAGTCACGTGACCGCAACCGAGAGGGCAGCGCTGATGAAGAAGTGCTGCAGTCGCGCAATGCAGCGCGCGCTAGATTTCAGAAAGGTAAAATAAGTAATTAAACCACCAATGCTGTATTTAAAAATACACCTTAAGGTTTTGGCCCAATGAGCGGACGCCAACCACAGATAGTGCCGAGCACAGTAATTAAAAAGTATACGCAGGGATAGAGAGGAGATCCCCCGGCTTCCGCCTCAGGGGAGAATAAGTTAAAAATAACGGTTTTACCGAGATTGGGAAGTAACGCCCTTAAATACACACAGGGGGCGGGAGCGCTCGATAGACTGGAGCGCAGCCCTTCCCTGCTCAAGATGGCGGGTGAGTCACGAGAAGTCACGTGACCGCAACCGAGAGGGCAGCGCTGATGAAGAAGTGCTGCAGTCGCGCAATGCAGCGCGCGCTAGATTTCAGAAAGGTAAAATAAGTAATTAAACCACCAATGCTGTATTTAAAAATACACCTTAAGGTTTTGGCCCAATGAGCGGACGCCAACCACAGATAGTGCCGAGCACAGTAATTAAAAAGTATACGCAGGGATAGAGAGGAGATCCCCCGGCTTCCGCCTCAGGGGAGAATAAGTTAAAAATAACGGTTTTACCGAGATTGGGAAGTAACGCCCTTAAATACACACAGGGGGCGGGAGCGCTCGATAGACTGGAGCGCAGCCCTTCCCTGCTCAAGATGGCGGGTGAGTCACGAGAAGTCACGTGACCGCAACCGAGAGGGCAGCGCTGATGAAGAAGTGCTGCAGTCGCGCAATGCAGCGCGCGCTAGATTTCAGAAAGGTAAAATAAGTAATTAAACCACCAATGCTGTATTTAAAAATACACCTTAAGGTTTTGGCCCAATGAGCGGACGCCAACCACAGATAGTGCCGAGCACAGTAATTAAAAAGTATACGCAGGGATAGAGAGGAGATCCCCCGGCTTCCGCCTCAGGGGAGAATAAGTTAAAAATAACGGTTTAAAAACATACATATATGTAATTGACCTGTTTCATGGCCCATGTTGTTGATCCTGGGATGACACAATAAATAAAAATGTATATAAATAAAAAATTATGTCGCTATGCTGGCCACCAACCAAAGTGGCAGCATGAGAGTGCATAGGATCCGTGATGATAAACAGAATTACCAGAATAATCTCTTATGAACAGTGTTGTTATAGGTTCCTCAGAGGCCAGTAGCCTGAACTGATGACCAGTTTGTTAGAGTACTTCAAAGGATAACTTTGCTTTTGCTGCACTCATAAACCCGCCAAGGATACAGGCCAACCGGACGTTTCTGCCCTCGAAGTAAACCTTTACCCCCCTGAAAGGCGCGATCGTACCTGTCTTTCAATCAGGCACGGCTTTAATAGCTGTCTTCGTTCCGCTCCCAAGCCATTGCAAATGCATAGCAGATGTAATACATCCTCATTGATGTCTCCGCATAATCTACAATGGTTTGAAGTGTCTGTGCGTAACCATGGTGGAAGGTGACACTTTGGGGGTAGAATTCCCAACCTCAGAAACAAGAATCTTTCTTTTGTGATTCTTCTGTGATTCTGTTCCTAGATATGGTTGAGGCTTTGCCCTCACGTAGCTCTGAATTACAAACCAGCCATGGGCTCTCCTGCTGAGGGCAGCTTTGTCTTCTGCGTGGGATACAATCTTTACTGATTTATTTACCCGGGCCTTAAAACTTTTTGGAGATGTGCTAGTTTCCCAATTGCTGATTGAAGGCCTTATTTGAGCTGGAGAAGTGAACTGCGGGAGACTGAATATTAGTCTCATTGCCTTGGTGACCACATTGTCCAGGGTAACCTCGCCTCTCCCTCTCATTGATTCACTACCATAAGGGATCAAAGGTAATAGTCTCGCTCAGCACACTTCTAGTAGAGAAAGAAGACTGGGGCCTGTTATTTTTTGCTTGATAATTTTTTAGAGCAACTGCCAATGCGGTCCCTCTACCTTTGATGGCTGCTTTCTGTTTGATGAATGACAATTACTCCCAAGTACTTGTATTCCTCAGCCTGAAAAAAACATAGGTTTTAGGGGTGTTATAGTTAGCTGGACATTTCACTCGTACAAAACCATTGAAATTCCTCCGTTATAGTTAGTTGTACTAACTATAACTCGCTCGCCCGCAATCCACTGCTAGTGATGTCACATATTACATCATTCATGACGTGGTCAGTGACATCACTGATGACATCACTGATGACATCTCAAATGACATCACTTATGACATCACTGAGGACATCATCCATGTGATAATCTTATACATCTCATCATACACTAATATAACCTTTCAACACTCATTATAAAATATCGAGTACCATATTTGAAACCATTGACACACCAATACAGGTTTCTAAAAACCCACTCAGTGATTCTTATATCTACACACACATCTAAACACATACCTATAGATTCACTCATACATGCTAACAAAGAACAATAGAACATTATTAAATATACTTATACACCTACATCGACATTACACACCAGCACACATCCTATTCACTTATGCAGTCATCCTACTCACTTATGCAAACAATTGATCATACTTACATTTAATACGCTACACACTTATACAAACACCACTTTATTTATTCATATAGATAGTAACTCATACTTAGTGTGTTATAAAATCACTATTACAAGTATACAGTTTTCGATACAGTCACTCATACAATCACTGAGTCTTATGTATACTTTTTTATAAATAGCAACTGTCACATACACTGCCTTTTATATTTCTACTTTGTTGGACATGTATCATTGAGAAATATATTTACTCATCACCACACCCATAAAGAGATTCACTCACCCAAACAGCTGTTTCCACATACGGTCTTAACCTCATATAACTACTAAATCAACTATTTACACATCTTTGGACAATCAAACACCTCCCACCCAACCACACACACATTCACTATCCCATACAAATACTCACTTAACTAATTAATAACTAATATAGACTTTCACATAGCTAGTAACCAACTTATGTACTAGTTTACACAACAAGAGATAGAGTGATACAGATATTCACACAGTTTAATCACTAATCCATATATATAGTGAGACACTTTAAATTAGTCACTTAAACAGTCAATCACAGTGCTACTAAATCCTCCATCCAGACACTTATACATCCACCTAGTCTTCAATGCAGATTGCTATATATATATAATACTTATTTAAATATAGAACCACTGGATGATGTCATCCGTGATGTTATTTGAGATGTCATCAGTGATGTCATCAGTGATGTCACTGAATATGTCATGAATGATGTAATATGTGACATCATCAGCAGTGGATTGCGGGCGTGCGAGTTATAGTTAGTACAACTAACTATAACGGAGGAATTTCAATGGTTTTGTACGAGTGAAATGTCCAGCTAACTATAACACCCCTAAAACCTATGGTTTTTTCAGTGAATTTCTAAGGTTTTTAAAATGCTCATTCCTAACTATAAATGTTTGAAACCTATGTTTTTTTGTGAATATATATATATATATATTCCAAACAACTTATTCACAGAAACGTGGGTCGCACTCACGTGTCATTCATAGTTCTTTTATTTCTTTTTACTAAGTTCCATACGGGCCAGAACCAATATGGTGCCCCTACGCGTTCCAGTCTCACAGAGACCTTGTTCACAGGTGCGTGGGCTACGTTTCAAAACCAATTAAATAAATGTGTATGTTTTTTGACATCACATCCTGTTTTTGCCGCATGTCATTATGGGAGATGTAGTGTCACATGTAGCAGTTACAATCATACTAAGACAATGTGAGGTAAAGTGCAATGAGCATGATATGTGCAAATTAATTAACCAGGAGAGCAGAACATTCATGATACATTTAAACATATGTATGTAAATTCAAAGTCAGATGCATATTGTGTTTAATCGAACTTGCGGTTTTTACACAAATAATTTCATTTGTAGGACACAATTTTATCGGGTTCATATTGTTCAATATTCAGAGAATGACCTGCAAATGGTTCAAACCAATGTTTCTTTAGTTTAGTTATCTCATTTATCAATCAATGACTAGAAAATAACGATTATCGTCTTTGAGAGGAAAATACTATTGACTTATTATTAGAGGTCATTGTTACTATAGCAATTATGCAATTCTTTGTAATCAAATTAGAAATTCGGCCATTTTAATATTGTCAAATTAAAGATTTAGGCCTTTCAAACTTCCATTGGGTATACACATTTAAAGTTATTGACCTTTTGGCTTGATATACAGACAATTATTATATAAAATGTATCTAATGTGTCATTACACCTTAGATACACCTTAGTTACACAATTGTTGAATTAGTTCATCAAGTTTATTATGTGCTCTTGTGTGGTCCCTGCTCCTGTCTAAGTGAAAAAGTGCTTGTGTTAACTCTAAATGTCCAGTTTTATTCTTAAGATTACTCCGGAGTTCTTTGTCTTGGTTCAATCCATGTGCTGTAAAGTTCAGTAAATCCAAGATGCATTGTGACTCTCTTTGCCTGAGCTTATGTCCTCTGTCTCTACCTCTTTCAATGCATTCCACTGCCTCAATTACATTGCACCTCAACTTTTTCCAATCTCCTCCATGATGTAGTTTCATATGCTTGGCCACTGCGTTACTTACTGCTATCCTTGTTCACTGGTGCTCTCACATATTGTAATTTGCGTTTCTTCAGCTCACAATTGGTATTTCCAACGTATTTGAGAGCACACAGGCATTCGATTATATAAGTCACAAATTGGCTTTTGCATGTTATGAAATGATTGATTTTCCAAATGTTGTTGCTTCCCGATGTAATCTCTTTGATATTTTTGGCAATTTGGCACACTTTGCAGTTGTTACATTTGAAAAAGCCTTTTTGTTTCAGCCATCCGATTGATT
This sequence comes from Lissotriton helveticus, assembly GCF_964261635.1. Classification (NCBI taxonomy): domain Eukaryota; kingdom Metazoa; phylum Chordata; class Amphibia; order Caudata; family Salamandridae; genus Lissotriton; species Lissotriton helveticus. Next base: position 390,589,121 of record NC_136061.1, read on the forward strand.
TGGTGTTTTTATTCCGGAAATGGCTGTGGACTAATTGGTCTTTCAAATTTCTTGCTCTTCTAAAGGTTACCTTGGGATGTTTGCCCATTAGTTGAGCCACTGTTGGATCCAATTGTAAGATATTCCAATGTTTTCTTAGAATATTCTAAAAATGTTTCACCTCCATGGATGTGGTGATGAGGCACATTGTATCTGATTTCTCACTTGCTTTTTGTTCTTTTTTCTTTAGCATCTCTACCCTCGGTTTAGTTGAGGTTCTATTGAAACATGGTATTATGTTGTGGTTATAGCCTCTTCGTTTGAATCTTTGGGATGTCATGCTGCTGTGTTTTAGCCATTCATCTTCTTGCGAACAAATCCTGCGGATCCTTAATAATTCCCCGTATGAGATATTATTGATCAAGGTTGTTTGGTGGAAACTGTCTGCATGTAAGGTCGCATTTGCTGCATTCATTCCTGTGTAACGGTGTATGTATTTTATTCTCTTGGATGTATATTTCTGTATCCAAGAATGTTACACTTGATCGACTGATAGTATATGTGCATCTCAGATTTGCACTGACTGATTTTAGGATTTTGAAATATTCACCAAAATCCTCTTCGGATCTGTCCCAAAGGATGAAAAGATCATCTATATAACGAATCCACATTTCTTGTTTTGTTGACATATTGGTCATTGTTCGATTGCTAAGCCACTTGCCGCTCCCACCAGCCCATCGTAAGGAAGGTGTAGCTTGGGCTAAAGGAAAGGCCCATCGCCTTCCCTTTAACTTGCTTGTATAGTTCTTCCCCAAACAAAAATACATTTTGGGTTAAGCATAGTTTAATCTTCTCTAATTGCATCTCATTGTGGTGGGCAAAATGTATGTTTCTTTCCTTCAAGAAGTATTCGCATGCTTTCGTGCCAATATTATTTTCAATATTTGTATACAACAAAATTAATTCCATTGTAACTAGCTGAAAAGAGTCTTGCAAGGGAATCTCTTGCAAGTGTCTCAATAAATCACTTGTGTCTTTCAGCTATGAGTTCATATTTTGCACATAAGGCATCAGGAAGAAATCGACATAGTTCGCGACTGGTTCCAGGAGGGCTCCTTTGGCTGAGGTTATTGGTCTGCCTAGTGGTTTGTAGGGTGTTTATGAATTTTAGGCAAGAAGTAAATAGTTGCTGTCATTGGTTGGTCAGTTGTCAAATATTTACGTCCATCTTCATCTAGAAGATTCTTTTCCATCCATTCTTTTAATCTGTTGTCCAGTTCCATCTTATATCTTGGGGTTGGATTTTCCTTTCGTTTCTCATAATAGTTGCTGTTTTTAAGTTAAGAATGAGCTTCTTTCATGTAGTCCTCTTTGTCCATGATTATGGTGCTGCCTCCCTTATCTGCAATTTTTATCTCTATTTGCTCATCTTGTTGCAAATCATAAAAAGCTTTTCTTTCCTCGAGGCTTAAATTGTTTGTGTATTTAGTTTTTTTTTCATTTGATAGAGATGTTGAATTACAGCAACATGGAAAACATAAATTTTTCTGCCAGGTGGTAGTTGTGGATAGAAATAAGATTTGGGTTTCTTCCCACTGATTCCTGCACCCATCTCTGGCCAATACTTATCCAGCTGGTTATCTGGCTGTTCTCCTGTATCCTCTAATTCAATTAGTGTCAAGAGATTATTTGAATCTTCCACTGATAGATTGGTGATTGTTTTCTCTATTTTCTATTTATATTCAAGCAGCGGAAACAGGAAGTGATGTCAAAACACGTAAAAAAGTATTTAATTGGTTTTGAAACGCAGCCCAAGCACTCGTGAACAAGGTCTTTGTTAGACTGAAACGCGTAGGGGGACCTTTTTGGTTCTGGCCCGTATGGAACTAGTTAAAAAGAGTGTTGTGCCCATGTTAATTCCCATAGGGCCTTTAGACACAGCTGCAACCTGAACTTCTGAATGGAATTAGAACAAATTTGGCAGGAGGGTAGATGTTGGTTCAAGGAAGTGCCTTTTTTGTGATTTGGTGTAAATCCGTTCAGTAGTTGCTGAAAAATGTAAAGAAATTTCTAGTTGTATATATAGGGACACAGATCTGTTTGGCTGCCAACACTTCAAATCAGGAAGTATTGGCAGCTATCTTGTGACTCAGTTGAATCGAGTCTCAAGAAAAAACATTAAACAAACAGAAAAGATTATTGGGCCTCACACCTTGCGGCGGTGAACCACATGGTTTATGGACCCCCCTGGGACCCAGGTTATGCTATGGATCGTGGGCAGGCACCGGGTGGAGATATCATCAGAGCCTTGTATGCCAGACCCGGGAGGTTCACGCTGGTGGGCCCGACAGCACATGCTGTACATGTTTGGCACGCTGCAACCAGAAGTTTAGGATGGGAAGGAAGATTGACGTTGGCCACCCCCCTGTTCTGTTCGGAGAAGCTTGGGAGCTTGTGAAACTCTAAAGGGTTTGATGAGTGGGACCTCATTGGAATCAGCCAGATCAAGGATGTGTGGGGGGGGGGCAGTGTGCAGACATTTGAATTTCTAAAACAACAATACAGTTTGAATGATAATGAACACTTTCGGTACCGTCAGATTAGGCACGCCCTTCTTGCCCACATACCTGGGGATACAATGCTTCCAGAGGCTTCTCCTCTCGAGGACCGAGTGCTAGATGGGCACATCCCTGAAAAGACTATCTCCTTAATATATAGGAAGCTTGTGAATAACATGGATGACTTGTTGGGACGTGTTATAACATTGTGGGGGGCTGATGGATTGGAATTAGATGATGAGGACTGGGTAGAGGCTGTCTCCTCCCCCAAGGTGGTTGCAGTTCAGATGAGGCTCAGATTGGTGCAGCTTAAGATCTTACGTAGGTCATATATCATAGGGCCTAGACTAGTACACATGGGGCGTGCGGTGAGCGGAGAGTGTAGAAGAGGTTGTGGAGAACTTGGCACTTTCATGCATATCCTTTGGCACTGTGAGGAGATGCAGAACTTCTGGGCAAGGATACACGATGAGATGAAAGAAGTACTGGGGGAGGAGATAAGACTGGAAGCCCGAAGATGTATACTAAATGTATGGGAACCCACGGATTTGAACGGGTATCTGAAACAGTGGGTGAAGTTGGCATGTATGGTGGCAAAACGGAATATAGCTCAGTTGTGGGGAACCAGCCAGCCACCCCGGATTACTAAATGGGCCGTGGATCTAGATTGGTGTATTTTCAGGAAGAGGGCAGTGTACGTGGCTAGGGGTTGTCCGGAGAAGTGGGGGAAGATCTGGGGGGCCTGGAATAGTCATCGCGGCGAACTGTGTACACCCCGATGCGGCAAATAGAAGCAGAAGCACAGGAATCCCTGTGATCCCAAATTGTATGCATATTGTAATATATGATTCTTTACGAATGACTAATCAAACCTCACAATGATGACAATTTATGTTCACCTGATGCTATTGTTTCTTTTGTTTCTTTTCAATAAAAAGAATAATCATTTTTTTTTTTTTAAAACAGAAAAGAGGGCCGGGTAGAAACACCCTGACCACCTAGCACCTAGGGGTTATTGCCGCCAACCTTTTTTTTTTAAATGCCAGGAGGTGCATTTGCGGAGTGGTGGAGAAAGGGGAGAAATTGGGCATGGTCTCTGACGATCTCTCAGCAATCCATCTGTATGGAGGTAACATGAGGGCTAGTTGGCTCCCAAGGACCCTCAATACCCAAGGGGACTTCATCAGGGCAGTTTCTAAATGTTTTGCTGCCATAGGCGAGAATTGAAAAATGCCACCCCCTCATTTTTACTACCATCACTCTCTCCTCCTGTCATCCAGGCTAGAAGAATTAATGCATTAGATACAACTTTAATCTCCAGAGTTATCTCACCAATTATTATCTACAGATTTTAACAATAAAAAATATGTTTCTAGCTCAAATAGATCAAAAGTTACTAAAACTGCGGTTCTATGTGTTCCCGCTCAGTGGAAGGCCCTTCGCAAAAGTTGACTATCTTTCGTTGCTTTTTGCTGCATTTGGTTGTTAGGCAGGTACTAATGAGGTGAAATGTTTGCCCAGGCAGTGGTAACAAGAGTAAAACTGAAAAAATAATGGCACAATAAAATCACAAAATGTGCCACGTTATGCCGCATAATTTGCCTTATTTGATGCATAATTTAGCCAACTCTCAGCATAATTTGGTTCCCCCTGCAGCTTAATTTCAAGTGGCCCTGAGTATAAATAACAGCAACAATCAAAGAGCACATGGCAAAACAGCTGAGTAGGTTAACCGCTTGCTGCAGAGATCTGCAGTGTTAGCTGGTCGCAAATTGAAATATTTGCACAGTCTACTCAGCCTTTTATCTTTCCAAGTTAAAAAGGAGTGCATTTGTGTTGAGTAATATTGACCTATTATCTAAGCCCAGAGGCACAATTTAATTAGGGATGTATGTTTTGTAAGTGGGCGTATTGAGCGCAAACGTAGCCGTAGAACATCACAGCGCGGTACAATAGTTGTCTGGGTACATTTGAGTGGTAAATCATATAGAGCTGCCAAACGGACTCTAGAACCCAGTGGATTGGAGAGTCTCACTCTATGATTTTATTCACACAGGTCAAGCATCACAGGCTTCATATCTAGCTGCCGCTGATATGTCTCACCGTATAAATCGTGACAAACAACCCCAAAAGCTAAAGCGCAAGAGGCAGAGCACAATGTGAACTTGTTTTTATAGCAGGGTAGAAAATAAATTATGGCTATTGCTCTTTTTTTCACTATTTCCAGACCGGAACCTGTATTTTGGGGTGAGAAAACAAAAAATGAATTTCAGATTAATGTGATAGAAAAAATAAGCCTCTTGGCACCATATATTTTTTTCTGTTTGGCGTGCTATTAGCCACCTGTTTGCACTGCATAAAAACAAATGAAATTTGTGAATTATAAAACAATTACCTGACACTGTTATTTTATTTTCTAGTCACCAGAGCAGCCAACACAAACAGTCCATCCCCCGCACGCCGAGAGAGAAGGTGGTGCGACGGGCTAGGAGTCACCGTCACTGGCTGCTGCATAAATCACCACTTGGAGACTGGCCAAAAATGATGCCCAGGGCCTTCATTGGTATCGCTTTCCCGCACTACAAGATAGATGGCCCTAGGGACCCACACACTGGTACCACCGGCCCGCTCCACACACCACTATGCTAGGGTGCACTGCGCAGCATGTACAAGCAGGTGCGCTTTCACTCACATACAGGTGCTGCTGCTGGTGCTGCTGCCTTCAAATTAAAAAATGTTTCCCCTTTTGCCGCCCTAGCCCTTTTGCCACCCTAGGCGGCAACCTAGTCTTGCCTAATGGTGGAAATGACCCTGGACTTCATCCTACAAATAGTAGTGCACCAGGAGGTGCATTTGCAGAGTGGTGGAGAAGGGGAGCGTGGCCACCGAAAACCTCTCAGCAAACCTACTGTGTGGGACTTGCTGGAGATAACAGGAGGGGTAGTTGTCCACCAAGGACCCTCAATAGCCAAGAGGACTTCAACCCCCTACTGTGCCAGGAGGCGGCTTTGTGGAGTAGTGGAGAAAGGGGGCATGGCCTCCTACCAGGTCTCAGCATACCTGCTGTGTGGGGCTTACTGGAGGTAACTGGAGAGATAGTTGGCCCCCAAAGACGTCCAACTACCCCTCCTGTTATTTCCAGTGAGTCCCACACAGCGGGATTGCCAAGAGGTCTTCATAGGACACACCCCTTTTCTCCACCACTCTGCATGCCATGAGTGTTGTAATATGGTCATAAGCAGTACATTACGGGGTAATAGTTAGCTCTGCTAAGTATAATTGCTGAATTTCTCTGGTTTTGTACGAGTGAAACCTGAAAAAAGAACAATTGATGGACAGAATGCAGAGCAATGTCATAATTCACCCCAGTACAGAAATCTGGGCCTAAATCCAGCGTTTTTTTGCTCCCCATGCCATTCCACTTTGCACCCAACCATATGCAAATCAGTCTTGACCATGAGTCCTATTGGAACAGTCGGGTCCAAACTGCCAGGCCAGGTCTTCCCTTGACTGGAAGCAAGCATCCTGGGACCGGTTTCGGGGTCACAAACCTCATCAGCCAGACTAGCTTGACTCCAATGGCATGGCAAGCACAGGACCCACGTCTGGGCATGCCCGTCCCACTCGGGGTGACAAATGCAAAAAGAACAATTGATGGACAAAATGCAGAACAATGTCATACATTCACCCCAGTACAGAGATCTGGACCTGAATCCATAATTTTTTTTGCTCCGCATGGCATTCCAGTTTCAACCCAGCCATATGCAAATCAGTCTTGACCCTGCTCCCTATGTGAATAGTCCAGCCCGAACTACAAGGCCATGCCCTCCCTGGTCTGGAAACAAGCATATTGGGACCGGTTTCAGGGTAATTTACCATATCAGCCAGGCTAGCTTGACTCCAGAGGCATGGAGAGCACTGAACCCACTTCTGGGCATACCCGTCCCACTCGGGGTGACAAATGCAAGGGCTCACTGTGCCACTGATTTCAAACTAGCCTGGTTAATGAGGGGTGAAGCCCCGAAACTGGTCACAGGATGCTTGCTTCTTGTCCAGAGAGGACCTGGCTTGGCAGGTCAGGCTGGACTGTTACCATGATGCACAGGGTCAAGACTGAGTTGCATTTGGAGTCTAAACTGGGGTGGCATGGTGAGCAAAAGAACTATGGATTTAATCCAGATCTATTGACTGGCGGTGAATGTTCGATTTGTTCTGAATTCTGTCCATCATCTGTGTTTCTTTTGCGAGTGAAACCTGAGGGTAACTAAGCCTAACTATAACATCTCTATAACCTTTGTTTTTTCAGTGATTTTCTAAGGGTTTTTTAAATTCCATTTCCTAACTATAACATCCCTGTAACCTTTGTTTTTTTCAGTGAATGTATATATATATATATATATATATATATATATATATATATAATATGTAATGAAAGAAAAGAATCCCAATGACTTTAGTAATATAAGCATACAGTTTTAGTTTTAGATAATAGCGTTCTAAGCAACATGCTTACTAAAGTCATTGGATTTTTTTTTTCATTACAGATTTTGCATTGGCAGAGGCTTTATTCATAAGATATATAGATAAATATATAAGATTGAACCCCACATGGAGTTATGAGATGAGGATGTGAGAGGTCTCCTCAGGCGAGAAGAAATAAGAATGTTGGGTGGAAACGATTTTAAAATAATAATTCAAAATTCAGTTACTTTAGTGAAACAATCACTTAGAAGAATGGCTATATTATAAAAAATTAAAGTTTTTTATAAAAGCATTTTATATATATCTTTCTAGATCAGAATGAAATTTTATTCATGTCTGATTGGGCAAGTCTTTTTTATGATCACTATTGGATTTTGAGATGGGTTGAGATGGGTGACGTTATTGCACTGCCAATGGTGAGGATGTATATATCAAGTTGAGAAATCTTTGATATAGATAATTGTTGAGGGAAGATGTGGTTCACTCACAAAATAGAAAGATAAAATCTACTGTTGTGAGAGAGGGTTTGGACTTATGTCTATTAGATTCTGACTAAAATGAAGTTTACATTAGGATTTGTGAGATAGAATGATTTTGCAAAGGAATACCTTATGAGTCTGGAAAAAGGAATAATTTGTTTTTTTAGAGCAACATTTGAAATATTGTTATATGTTTGAGTGTTTTTAGAGGTTATTTTTTGTGAACCCACATCATGTGTATTTAATAACAATGAATGTGATGTTTTTTAGTATGTTATGTTGTGTCATGTTTGCAGCTTAATAACAATTCATGTGATGTTTTGTTAGTATGTTATGCTGCATTAGGTTTGTCGCTTGTTTGGACACGATGCACTGTTTTGCTATATTGATGTAATGGAACGTGAAGTACCTATGTTTAATTGACTGTTGTTCCTTTTATGTTTATCAATGTTTTAAAAAATTGATTTTATTATTGGAAGAGAATAAATTGTTGTTTTCCTGAAGGTGAATAAAATAGATGTAATCCACCGAAATGTGTTAACGATTAATTGCATTACAATCCATCTACAATGGACATTTGAATGTTGAATTTCATAAATGTTCAGAGATATATATGGTCTAAAGATAGATTACTTTGTCTTAGAATAAAAAGTTTCTCTTTCTTTAATATCTATGTGGAGTAATTGGTCATATACATTTATTTTTAATGGTTAAAATGGTTATTTTAGTAGACATTTTGTATTCCAATTAGCTTCCTTTGTGCACAAGGGTGTGGGTTTTTACTACAAATTGAATATGTGAGAAATGTCTGGGATTATTTTGCATTATTAGTGCATTAAGGGGGCTATTTTAGTATTTAGTTTTATAATCCTGGCCCATTTGCTATAAAGATTGCTCTCTTTATGCTTGATTAGCAATCTAAAAAGACCCCTAGGGGGGAGGAGCCACACGCGTGATCAAGATGGCCGCGTGAGAGCTCGGCTCCGCCGATCTCCGATCCCAGCCTATATATCCTGCATTGATCCTGTCCCCTAGACCCACTCCCTGTACAGATCTGGGGAAGTGACGACTCCGGATGTTCTCCCGAGCCGCCTACGGTGCCGGAGAGTGAAGATAGGCAGTGTCGCGTCCTGCGGCCTGTGGGTGACCAAAGCAGGGAGCTCGAGTGATTGATAAGGCTGCCTCAGAGTTACCCCCACAAGATACCCCCGATTGATACGCAGTGCTGTGGTGGACTTGGCTGTGACGGGGGGATAGCGTGGCAGCCTTTGTGGGGCACTGGTGCGGTGCATTTCCCCAAATTGGTCCCGTGTGGTGCGGAGAGAGTACTATCGGCTGAAACGCGCGGTGACACACTTTGAGGCAGCGGGACAGTGTTGGAGACGCCCCGACGTGCTGGTGCCCCACTGCTGGGAGTGTCGGGGGTCTGAATGGCCCAGCGCACGAGATATCCCACAACCTAACTGAATGGAGGTGCGTGGAAGCACTGCTTCTGGGGGCTACAGTGGTGATCTGCAGACTGCCGGACGCTGCCTCTCAGCGCCTAACTCGGGTGAGCACATGCCACGGACAGAGGTCCCAGAAGACGGCAGCCCCCATCGGCCGGCAAGTGGGGACCCAGTGCTATATCCCTGAAGCTGCAGAGGTGGCCAAACGCTCGCTGAGGGGCCCCGGGGGCCGATTCCATGCGCCCCCCAATATTGGCGCGGCTGCTCCAGCAGAGGGAACGAACAGGGTCAGACCCAGCAGTGGAAGCTGGGGACGTCCTGCCCCATGAGACGCAGGGTGCAGGGAGTCCGTTGTACTGCCTAACATCTGTGTGGGTGCAGACAGAGGATCAGCTGGGCAGGATCTGGCTGGTATCCCCCCTTGGCCATTCGCGGGCTGGATTGTGACGCCCGGGGCCCCGGCTCGGCTACCCGATTTTGTATTGGCTCCTGTCGGGCCCTCCATGAAGCACGGGGGCAGGTGGTGAGGTTGCCGACGACAGGTATAGGAGACCCATGAAGCATATTGGAAGAACAGTGGTTATGGCCGCTGGGTATGCCGCTTATTCTGGAGTTTAGTGCGCAGCCCCGTGGGGCCTGTGTGTTGTGACTTGAGCAGCTTGGTCGAGGGTGGTGCCCATAAACTTGGCAGTGTGGTGGGCATTGACGGCCAGGGTGGTGCACGGCTGAATAACATTGCGGATTGTGGGGGGCAGTGGCACCGGGGGCCTCCATGCGGGTGACGCCCTGTCTCGCTGTGGTGGATCCGCCTGCCTGGAATCGATGTATGACGGGCTGGGCCACCAATTGAGAAGCGGGTAATACTCTGATCCCAGTGAGCCCCCGAGATTTCTCTGCTCTCTAACGACTGCAGGGGACGCGGAACCGGTGAAAGGATGGCTACTAAGCTGGAGACTGACAAATCCTCCTCTAGGTCCTCCAAGGGATCCAGGACCGTCCAAGTCAATAAACTTGACCGCTGCACCATGCCCAGGGGGTCCCCTATGGAAATGAAAAAGACTCAGCAGGCGGGAAGGGTTGCTGCATGCCCTCCTCCCGAACCCACACTGACGGATGTAATGGCTGCCATAAATGAGGTACAGGTGTCCCTGGGGCAGAAAATGGAGGCCCTAGACGACAAGCTGGACACGGTTACAATTGAGGTGAATCTGATACGGGCGGACTTGTCCAAGGCAAGTGAGAAAGTCAAATCACTCGAGCTCAAGACTACTAGCCTGATTGATAATGTGTCGTCATTGCAACAAGAAGTGAAAGATCTGAAGACCTCGAGAACCCTGATGGATCGTAAGCTCGACGAATTTGAGGGGAGGGACAGGCGTAATAACATTCGCCTTCTTGGCATGCTCGAGAAATCGGAGGGTGCGGCTCCTGACCTGTTTGTTGAAGATCTTGTCCTCAATCACCTTAAGCTCAAGGGACTGAGTAATTTTTACACAGTTGAACGCGCACACAGAGTGCCGGGGGGCAAGCCCAGACCTGGAGCACCCCCGCCCGATCATTGCGAGGGTCCTGAACTTCCGAGACAGGGATGTGATTCTCCAAGCGGCTTGAACTGGACCCGCCCTCCGATATGAAAATGCGACGATCTCCCTTTTTCCGGACTTTACCCAAATGGTGCAGAAACAACGACAGAACTTCCTACCGGTAAAGAAGAAGCTCAGGGACAAGGGACTGAAATATGCTATGATGTTCCCGTCCGCTTGCGGGTGGAACTCAACGGAAAGGTCTGGTTGTTTGATAACCCGGCGGTGGCATCGGACTGGTTGGATAGTATTCACCCGAGCGAATCTGAGGATCAAGATCGTGGAGGAGATGACGAGTTACGAGAACGCAAATAGATAAGACTTGGGGTGTTAACGTGTAGAATGTTATCCAGGGGGATGGGGTGGTTCCACTGCAACTTTTTTGCGTTTATTTGTTTATTTGGTTTCAGTGTGGAATGATGGGGAGTTTTGTTTTTTTGCAGAGTTTTATATAGCGCGTACTCGACCCGAACCGAACCGGGTATCAGAGCGCTTTACATATCACCAGTTACGTTACATTTATTTTGGTAGGCTCGGGGAGATTATGTGATTTTCCCAGAATCACAGGATATTTTAGCGACATTACCGAGACTCGAACCCAGTTCCCCAGGTCCGAGGTCGAGCCTGATTGTCCTTTGAGGCTGGGGAGAGGCGGGCGGGAGGCTCTTTTGGTCCTCTTCCAACTTCTACCTTTACGTAATTGTAGGTTAGTGTTTGGGCGACGGTCACACTGCTAATTGGGGATGGGCGACAGCCTAATGCAAGGGTTCAGGGAGGGGGGAGGAGGGTTTAATATGAAGGGGTTCATTTACACAGTGATGGAATTGTTTGTAGTCGTAATAGCAAATCTTTTTAAGTTTTTTCTTTTCTATGCATCAGGTGCAAATGACATTGTTGGAAGTTTACTTTGTGGGCTAGATGGCACAGATTAGTTGAGGATCGGGGATGAAAGTGCTGAGCTGGAATGTGAATGGTTTAGGTGACAAGATCAAGAGAGGGATGGTTAGCCAGCTCATTAGAAGACATTCCCCAGATGTGGTCTTGCTGCAGGAGACGCACCTGGTGGGCAATAGATGCATCGCCCCCCATAAAGGGGGATACAAGTTGATGGCACACGCTGAGTTCCCCACCGGATCCAGGGGGGTTGGGATTTTGGTTAAGAGTTCCTTTCCCCTGTCGGTCCAGACCACGTGGCTGGATCAGAGGGGCAGATATGCTGGAGTGTCGGTGCTGGTGGAGGGTAAGACGGTCACCTTCCTATCTATATATGTGCCACAGGGCCTTCAGGCTGATACTTTTCGAGATTTGAGCTCTATCTTTCTTACGTTGCCCCTTGGTGCCTTGGTTTTGGGGGGCGACTTTAATGCCGTACTAGATGGAGAGATTGACCGTAGCCCACCTCGGGTGCTTAGGCAATCGCAGAGATGGCTTTCGGAGTTCTTAGAGACGCTGGGGTTGATTGATAGCTGGTGGGTCCGCAACCCAACGCTGACGCATTCCACTCACGTATCAGCAGCACACAGTAGCCTGTCCAGGTAGGACTACGTATTGCTGCCGGTGGTGATGGCTCCAATGATCCAAGATGTGAGGTACCTTGGCAGAGGTATACATCATCATTCTCCACTGTGGTTGCAGCTTACACTCGGTCAACCAGCGGTTGGTAGGGTAGCTCCTATCAGCGCCTGGCAATTAAAGGACCCGGCCATTAAAAAAGAGGTACTTCGGATGTCGGACCGTTACTTCATGGAAAATGAGGGGACAGTTTCCTCAGCACAGTCTTTCTGGGAAGCGTATAAAACGGTGGCGAGAGGTGAGGTCCTATCTCTGGTAGCATGGAAAAAAAAGAATAGTGAGGCTGAGGTAGCTCGGAAGGAGGCAGAGGTCATACGTTTGGAGGAGAGAGTGGCTAGGTCATGTGTGCCTGCGGAACTCCACTTACTGAGACTCCGACAGGAGGAATACAAAGGCCTTGTGAGAGAAAGAGCGATTATCCAAAATAATGCTGTACAAAGCTGCATATACGAGCATGGCGATAGAGCCAGTAAATTACTTGCGTGGCTCGAGCATGGGAAGCGGGCATCTAGGCTGGTGCCTGAATTAGAAGGATCAGACTCTCACAGAATTACGGATTCGCAGGCGGTGGCTGACGCATTTTCAGAGTACTATAAGAAGGTTTACACTGCCAGTAGTGAGTTTGCCGAGGCTGAGAATAGCGAAATGATCAGGGACATTGTTATGCCGGGATTATCGGAGGAAGATAGGAACTACTTAGACTCCCCCTTCTCTGATGATGAAGTGGCACAGGCTATAAGATAGAGAAAATCCGGTAAGGCGACTGGCCCTAACGGGATACCGATTGAGCTGTACAAATTAAATGCCAACAGACTCGCCCCACATGTCTGAGCCATGTTTTTGGAAAGTAAGGAGGTGGGTCAGCTTCCATATGACCAGCGGGTGGTCAAAATAGTAGTCATACATAAAGTGGGTAAGCTCAAGATGCAATGCTCCTCCTATAGACCTATTTTGCTCCTTAATGCGGAGCCCAAAATGCTAGCGAAATCCTAGCGAAATTACTAACACTCGACTGGTGAAAGTGATCACTACTCTGGTCCATCCGGACCAGACTGGCTTTATGCCGCGTCGCAATACGGCGCTGAATTTGCGGAGGTTGCACGGAGTCCTTGGGGGCTCTTCGAGGATACATGAACCGACTGTCTTGGTGTCCCTTAACGCCATTATGGCGTTTGATAGGGTGGAATGGAAATACCTGTTTGCTGTGTTGGCGAAGCTGGGCTTTGGAAGAGAGTTTATTGGCTGGGTGCAACGCCTGTATGCGAACCCCCTGGCCAGGGTAGTTGTCAATTATTGTAAGTCCAATGATTTTCCGTTGGAGAGGGGCACGAAGCAGGGATGCCCGCTGTCCCCATTGCTCTTTGCGCTTGCAATGGAGCCATTGGCGGCTTGGGTTAGATGGGATAGATCAATACGGGGCTTCAGATGGTTGCCTGACTGGGAAGATAAAATCTCACTGTACGCGGATGACGTTTTGCTTTACCTCACTAATCCCAGAGAGTCCCTGAGTAATTTTCTTGATGTGCTTGCCATTTTTGGTAGATACTCGGGATTGGCGATAAACTGGTCAAAGTCAGTGCTCTTTGCCCTCATGGGCAACCCGCCGGTGATCCCGCAATGGTGCCCAATTCAGATTGAGACTGTAGGATTCAAGTATTTGGGCATCTATATCACGCTTGATTCACAGTTGCGGTACGCTAATAACCTGGCTTCCCCGTTGAATAGATGTAGGAAAGATGTGGAGCGCTGGAAAGCTCTTCCGCTGTCTTTGCTTGGAAGAGCCGCTCTCTTCAAGATGATAGCTTTGCCCCGTTTTTTGTATGCCCTACAGAATGCGATGGACCCGGTACCGGCCTCCTATTTCCAGGAGGTTGAGGCTCTCCAGAGGCGGCTTCTGTGGGATGGTACACCCCGTATAGCGTTTGTTAAATTAACGCTTCCATGGTACGACGGTGGAATCGGACTCCCCGACTTAAGGAAATACTATTGGGCTTTACAGCTGGCTGCTGTGAACCATCTTGTCAACGGACCCCCGGCAGATCCGGGTTATGCCATGGACCGGGGGCTCGCTCTGGGTGGAATGATAGATAGAGCTCTATACTCTAAACTGGGGAAGTTTGCATTGTTTCGCCCAAACGCACACGCGGTACACGTGTGGCACCCGGCTAATAGATATCTAGGCTTGGAAGGCAGATTGACATTGGCCACTCCCCTGTTCAATTCAGACAAATTAAGTAGATTATGGAAAACTAAAGGGTTTAATAAATGGGACATGATTGGAATCACCCTGATAAAGGTTGTTTGGGAAAAGGACACTGTACAAACTTTTGAGTCTCTCCAAAAACTGTATAGTCTACACGACAACGAACACTATAGATATCGGCAGGTGAGGCATGCCCTCATTGCCCACGTGCCCAGAGGCCCGGTACTCTCAGAGGCGTCACCTCTTGAGGACCGGGTGCTAGATGGACACATTCTCGTGAAAACCATTTCTTTAATATATAGGAAACTAGTTAACAACATGGAGAGCCCGCTGGGGCGTATTAGAGCCCAGTGGAGTGCAGATGGTTTGGAATTGGATGACGAGGAGTGGGTGGAGGCGGCTTCCTCCCCGAAGGTTGTGGTGATTCAGAGGAGGCTCAGACTGGTGCAACTGAAGATATTGCATAGATCCTATATCACTGGGCCTCGGTTGGTGCGGATGGGACAAGGGGGGAGTGGAGAGTGTAAAAGAGAGTGTGGAGAACCTGGCACCTTAATGCATATACTTTGGTACTGTGCGGTGATACAAATATTTTGGGCGAAGATCCATGATGTACTAAAGGAAATTTTGGGTGAAGAGATACGACCAAAAGCCCGAAGGTGTCTGTTGAACGTGGGGGAGCCCACAGATCTAAACGTGTACCAGAAGCAATGGGTGACGCTGGCGTATATGGTGGCCAAATGGAATGTTGCTCAGCTCTGGAGAGCCAGTCAGCCGCCCCGAATTTCCAAGTGGGGGGAAGACCTTGATTGGTGTATGTTTAGAGAGAAATCAGTGTATGTGGCCAGAGGTTGCCCGAAGAAATGGGGGAAGGTATGGGGGCGTGGAATAGCCACCGAGGAGGGATCTGTGAACCACCAATGCCACTGCTGGAATTGGAAACGCATGAATCCTTATGATCCTAGTATCAAACATTGCCGCATGTGATCCTATATCTGTCCACGATAACCTATGTGATGCAGAATGTATGACAGCACCTCATGGTTTGGTTTGTTCACTTGATGCAATTTTCTTTTTGTGAATATTTCCTTTGTTATTCCTTAATAAAAAGTTTTTAAAAAAAGACCCCTAGATTTCAAACTACTTAGGCTGGCGTTGGAGAATGGCCCATAATTCGGGCCACTAGGTGACATCCTACTGGACATTGACTGTAGCTGGATTCAGTAACAGGAAGTTGTTGAATCCACAAGCGCACAGTTGTCAGAGCTTTGGAAGGGAGCTGACACCTGACCACGGATAAGCCAGGGAGATGAGGTAGCCCAAATATTTGCTGCATATCATCTGTCTGTAACTAAAAGCATTGGAAAAAAGCTCTTTATTATACTGAAAGCTTCCCCATCTGACAGCTGCTGCTAAAAAGTGTGCCTTGCAGCTAAAAAGTGTGCCTTAAAGTTAGGATCTGCACAGGATACTCACAATATGTAGCTTCCTGCTTCCTTGAAAGAACTTCGGAAAATGATGAGGTTTTGCCTTTCTGCTGCACTGCCTTACGGCAAAAGAAAAGGGCAGGAATATGCCTTATCTATCAGATATGTCGCATTCCTGTCCTTTTCCCCTACACTGATGCACAATTGGCTGCAGTGCACCAACGCAGGCATGTTGATTGGAAGAGTGCATGGGTAGTGCCTGCGAGAATGGATGAGTAGTGCCTGAGTGATTAGATGAGTGCATGGGAAGCCCAGGGGGCAGAGTACTGGGCATGTGGTTGTGATTTGTGATGTTAGTGTTGTGTTTTGTTACTCTATGGCCAGTCTTTGGTCCACAAACATTGCTCCTCCCTACCGAACCCCTCTCTCTCTAACCCAAACATCTCACATCCTATGTCTTTTTTTTCTTTGTATTGTACAAATTGCTCTTTATTATACTGAAAGCTTCCCCTTCTGGCAGCTGCAGCTAAAACGTGTGCCTTAAAGTTAGGATCTGCACAGGATTCTCACAATATGTCGTTTTTTTGTCTTTTCCAGTGGACACTATTTCTGTTTTTTAAGGCACTGGCTTGATTTGAAACCATCACATGATCGAATTGCGTCAGATATGCATGTCCCTACCCTAACAAGCTTTGATGTGTTGTTTTTTATCAGTCAAATACGTTGGTAGGGTAAGTATAAAGATCAGCTGTGCCCAGGTTTGGAAGACTGTGTATTAGAAGAAGGTCCTTTTACTTGTTGGTAGTCTCAGCAGAGAGAGCAAGGATATAATGGCCCCCAGAACTCCCTTTGAGGCCACTGTAGGATGGAAAGGGGAGAAGCTGCCTCCTCTTCTCAGGAGGTCTGTTGTACTTGGGACCGACCATCCTTTCTTGCAATGGAAGAATCTGGACACTTCCCAGCCGGGCTGGCACTCAGTGAAGCGGACAGAGAATCAAAAGCCCCTGCAGGACCTGGGCGTATCAGTGTTTTACTTGGGGCACTTTGGGTGCTTCTTGGCAGGTATTTCTGGCATTTATAAGGACTGTCCCGCACTGCACAATAAGGCTGTTCCTATTATTCCTATAAAGACTGTCATTAGGTCAAGACCTGCCAATGCGCAAGCATTGCAGCTCGACATATAGAGGTGGATCAGGAAAGCTGACCAAGAGGGCTTTGGCAGGCGGATTACGCAGAGTGCATGTGCCCGTGCACGCGCTTGCCATTTGCTCCCCGCATCATCGCATCAGACACGCCACAGCAATGCCGAGAGCTTCAGATCTCAAAGGAATGCTCTTCCCCGCCCCTCTCTGCGCAATGCCACTCCGAAGACATTTTTTTTGCACCCCATATGCTCGAGCCTTGGCATCAGCCCCCTGCTCCAGACTTCAAAGGGATCCGCTCCCCCGCCCCTGCTTCACACTTCAAAGGAATACACCCCCCGCCCCTTCAATGCCGAGAGCATTTCCCGGCCGCTTTTAATTTCATTTCGCGGCCGCCTTTTTTTTCACCAAGAGAGTTTACGAGTGCCATAGTTGTTTCTATAAAACTCTAAAACTCTCTTATGTGAGCACTCAGTACCACTGGTTTCCTCGGTTTGGTTTTGTCATGCCTACAGGGATCTCGGTTAATCGGACTGCTTGTTTGTCTGTGTTCCGCACTGTTGTAGAATCCTGTCATGCGCCGGGTTTATTGTTTCTCTTTGGCATGCCTACAAATTTCAAATTGCGTACCCTATCCTGATTTTTCTTAAATTCTATAATTTCCCTATGTAAGGGTTTAGAAACCGGCCGTGTTTTGCACTGCGTATTTGAGGTGCCGTCGGTGCGCCCACCCCGCACAGGCCTCTGACATGTCATGTTATGGTCGTGAAAATGCACATTTGTGTGGACAAAGGCCACGGCAGGCAAGGTGCACAGCTGTAATAACAGAGGGGGCCTCGTTTGCCTGACCCTGCTACGGCCATCTCCCTTACCGATAAAAGGTATGTTATACATCACTTTTAAATTGTAGGGCCTACAACGACTTTCTTTTTTAGCTTTTGACAGATGCTGTCATTGATATTTTCCGTTTGTAAGAGACGAAAAACGAGACCGCTAAATCATTTCAGCAGAGAAAAAACAGATACTGTGACAACTTTAGGAAAGGATTATGAACGTATTTTCTGTGAAAGTGAAGAACATGCCCTTCCATCCCAGCGAAGCCCTTCCATCCCCCCTCTCACCACTCTCCACTCTGTCCCCTCCCACCACTCTCCCCTCTCACCACTCTCCTCTCACCACTATCCCCTCTCACCACTATCCCCTCTCTCCCCTCCTCTCGCCCCTCACTCCCCTCCTCTCTCCCCTCTCTCCCCTCTCTCCTCCTCACTCTCCTCCCTCTCCCCTCTCTTCTACTCTCTAGCTCTCCCCTCTCCTCACTATCCCCCTCTCCTCACTATCCTCCTCTCCTCACTATCCTCACTCCCCCCACTCTCTCCTCTCTCACCTCTCTATCCTCTCTCATCACTCCCCCCCTCTCACCACTTTCCCCTCTCCTCACTCTCCCCTCTCCTCACTCTCCCCTCTCCTCTCCTCTCTCTCCTGACTCTCCCCTCCCCTCAGTCTCTCCACTCTCCTCTCTCCCCTCTCCCCTGGTCTCTCCTCTCTTCTCCTCTCTCCCCTCTCCCCTCTCCTCACTCTCCTCACTCTCCCCTCTCACCACTCTCCCATCTCTCACCACTCTCCCCTCCCTCTCTCACCTCCCTCTCACTTCAATCTCCCCTCTCCTCACTATCCTCATTCTCCCCACTCTCTCCTCTCTCACCACTCTCTCCTCTCTTACTACTCTCCCCTCTCCTCACTCTCCACTCCCTCTCTCCTCACTCTCCCCTCTCACAACTCTCCCCTCTCACCACTCTCCCCTCCCTTCACTCTCCCCTCCCTCTCTCCCCTCTCCTAACTCTCCTCTCTCCTCCCTCTCCCCGCTCCCCTCTCGCCTCTTCTCTACCTCTCCCCTCTCCTCACTATCCTCACTCCCCCTCTCTCTCCTCTCTCACCACTCTATCCTCTCTCATCACTCTCCCCCTCACCACTCACCCCTTTCACCACTCACCACTCTCCCCTTTCACCACTCTCCTCTCTCTCCTCACTATTCTCCTCTCTACCTCCCCCTCTCTCCTCACTCTCCCCCTCCTCTCTCACCTCTCTCCTCTCTCTCTTCTACACTCCCTCTCTACCCTCCCCTCTCTCCCCTCCCCTCTTCCCTCTCTCCTTACTCTGCCCTCTCTCCTCACTCTCCCCTCCCCCTCTCTCCTCACTCCCCCTCTCCCCTTCCTCTCTCCAGTCCCTCTATCCTCACTCTCCCCTCTCTCCTCACTCTTCCCTCTCCTCTCTTTTCACTCTCCCCTCTCCACACTCTCCCTTCTCCTCACTTTCCAATCCCTCTCTCCGCTCCCTCTCTTTCCCCTCTCTCCTCACTCCCCTCTCTCCTCACTCCCCTCTCTCCTCACTCCCCTCTCTCCCCTCCATCTCCCCTCTCCCCACTCTATCTATCTATTTCCCTCACTCTATCTATCGCCTTCACTCTATCGCATCACCACAGCATCCCTCAGCACAACCACTGCATCACTCAGGGGCACTGCAACATCACTATGCGCCACCACAGCATCACTGAATGCCACAGCATCACTCGTCACCACCACAACATCACTCAGCGCCACCACAGCATCAATCTGTGCAACAATTCAACAATAACTGGTTCAAATATGTTCTCTCAATGTTTCAAGCTTTATTACAAATGTCACAAAAAGATGTTCATATTTCACTTCCGTTCTTGGATTTTCGTCACAATAAAATACACAACATAATCTTCATCAGTTATTTACAAAAGTTTAAGCTATTGCCATTATAAATTACAATAACTTTTATTTAAGTATTAATTAATAAAAAAAATTATTAGCCATTGTTATTTGTAATATCAATACATGTAAGTCACGTAAATACAACACATATTGCGTTACAAATGCTATAGGTGTCACATTTTCAAAAATTATACCTATTGGCATTGAAAATAAAAAAGCTATTAATTTCGATATTTTTAAAACCAAAACATAAATAAAAAATTTGTCACTTACAATACCAATAGCTCAAACTTTCCTAATGCGAGACCTATTGCATTGCAAATGCTTGTTTTTACATGGGACTGTTCCAAAACGTCTCAATGGAACTGGTGTACTTTTAGTGGGAGTGCAGCATAACGAACCTCGAGGGGGGGCCCCTACAAACTCTATAGGTGGGGGGCTCTCACGCTCCGTACCCAGCAAGGAACTTTAAGGCCAGGGGCCCCACCGCCCGTGCATAGTGTCAGAGGGGGCTCCCTGGATCTAGATAATGGCAGCGCGATCAAACACCCCAATATGTGAATGAAGCTAGAATCTGGACTCCTGAGCATCTGTGATGGATACTGGTTTACACTTCACTGACAACACAGCCAAAAATAGTTCCATGCAAGGAGAGAGAGTAGTTCATGCCTGTTCTTTTATATGCAATTGGATTGCACTTTAGCTGAACGTAAGCCTCTAAGAAAGTAGAACTACATGTCACACAATGCACATGTAAAGCAATGTCCAGATGACCTAAAGTACAGGATTCGAGGTGCACTGAGATAGCGTGTACAAATCATAGGGCAGGGAGGAGTTGCAATAGCGGAGGGTGCCTGAATTTGGAGTGTCCACACGTCTGTTGCTTCCTTATGTCATATTGTTTTCCTATCCCATTATTTCTCTAAATTCTGGCACATTGCGGTATCTTTTGTACTTAACACATTTCTAATTGAAGGCATCACGTTACAAAGAAAAAATGCCACAGAATACAATGACTCTTTATTAGCATTACTAAACACAGATACTCTCAAAATGTCTCTTGTTTGTGACTAAGGGTCTGATTTCGACTTTGGCGGTGTGGTGCTGGTCAGGGGTGGCCGGCACAGGTAAGAGCGGTAAGCCTGGGTGAGGGGCCGGAGTCGACAGATGACGGGATAGGTAAAATTAAATAAAAAAAAAATAAAACCACTTTTTTTGCACTCGCTGCATCGCCAACTCGGCAATGCGGCGACTGGAAGGTAAGTAGTTTAATAATTAATTTATTTAATTTGACCTATTCCGTCACCTTTTGGCTCCCACACCCCACCACTTTTATCTGTGCCGGCTGCCACTTCACCGGGTGTTCCCTGCCGCCATACCACCGCAAAGCCCTGTTCAGACCGCCCGCCAGATTAGGAGTTTCCTTCTGTCTAGCAGGCTGGTTTTTGGCTTTCCCACGGCGGTGCGTTCAAAAATGGGCACCGCAATGGGCATGCTAAAAGCAGTGTCTCTGCGGCATGGACTGAAAAGTCCATGCTGTGCAGGAACTGGGGTGCATACACACAGGGGAGCACATGTTGTGCCCCCCTGTGTGCATCCACGTGCGGAGGAGACACAGGGGACCCTGCAGGACCCCCTTTGTTTCCTCTCCACTGTGGTGTACATGGAGTAGGAACCTTCATGACACCACCGGTGGAGAGTAAACTCGTAATATGCTTGGTGGGACTGCGGTGGTCCCGCCAAGCATATTGTGGCCTCCTGAGCATGGCAACATCACCAGTGGCTGAGACGGGGCAATGACTGTCCAACCGCCCTAATCGTAATAGCGTAGTTGGGAGACCGCCGCGCCCCCACGAGTCTGACAGTCTGTGGACCACCAGACTCGTAATCGAGACTTAGTAGAGACTTAAACCTAACAAGAGGCAACTTGCAATCTCTGTAAAGTCTCATTTGGCTTGTGGCAAAAGAGTTAAAGTCCTGCTTTAAAAAGCTTCTGTGCAAAAGGTGCCTTGTAAGTAAATTATGTGGCCTTGCAGTTTCATGTTAGGCCTGATATGAATAGACGTTTACTGACTGTCCTTGATGACAAGGATCATTTTGCGTGTTAGACATTTACCTATCATGGTGGAATTGTAGTGGAACGTTCTAAGCAGTGTACAGAGAGAAATAGTGCCACCTTATAAATTAAATATTTTTGAGTATTCACAGAGACACGTTCATTAGCATGGATGGCACAAGTGACTCCTTGTAAGGCACCCTCAGCCAGTAAAAGCTTTTTAGCCCACATCACTTTGCAAGCTGAGGTGTTTAGTTATCTTTTTGACATTCTAAGCATCAGATTACATTTTCCACACACAATATGTTGTGACTAAAAAGGCAAACCTGGCTCAAGGTGCCACAAACAACAAAAGTCCACTTGGTAGCTATATTGAACTGAAGTATGGGGCACATTTTGGCTTGGTGTTTTATACGGACATCATCTTTGTACTATTCTCCTCCTATTTATTGTTCTCTGGACATCTATAATTTGATCTTTGGAGTAGCTGACGCCTGCTAATCATGTCCTTCTATCTCTGCTCTGCCCTGAAAGAAATGGTTTGCTGTGAAGTCGCATAATTAACTTGATAGACGTCCACTGTAATTGTGTAGAAATGATTTGTGCAAATAAAGTTCACTTATGGAATACAAGAGTGAAGGAGGTCTTTTTCCACCTTGTACCTAAACTAAAATGTGTTATTAGAAAGTTTGGGCCAGATGTAGGAAGGCCATTACCGGTCGGTAACATGCTTTTCCTATGTAGGTGGCAAATTTTCCGATTCGGTAAATACCGAATCGGTATTTACCGATTCGTTATTTACCGAATCATCATTTACCGATTCGGTATTTACCGAATCGGTAAATGAAATGTAGGAAGCACTTTGAAGAGTGCTTCTGTGCTTACAGGATTCGTTATTTACCACCAACTATTAGTTGGTGCTAAATAACGAATACCTCTGTAAATGCAAATCTGTGCATTTACACCTGTGCCATGTGACAGACATACATGCCCTTAGGGCACACAAGCACTATTCAGGGGTGCAACAGGGTGTCAAAGTGACACCCTATCACCCTTGACTCTTTCCCTATTTTACCGAATCGGTAATTACCGATTCGGTAATTACCGAATCTTAACGATTCGGTAATTTTTACCGATTTTTTATCTACATAGCATTTATCGATTCGAAAATACCGAATCGGTAAAATTCGGAACTTTCGAATCGGTAAATTTAAATTACCTACATCTAGCCCTTTATGTTTTCTCCAGCAGGGTGAAAAGGGACGTTTTTAAAAGTGTAATGAGGATTTTAAAAAACCTGATTCGGTAACTTTTGTTAAAAACATAAAACACCTTAATTTGGCAATGCACAGCTTGATTACCTAAACTATTTATCTAAATTGCACATTGTAAATTATGGCTAGTCTAAAGCTTAGCAGCACTCTTTAGCAAAAGGTCAGTAACATTTCTGACTTAGCTTTCAGTGCTCACACCTCAGCTTCCCTTTCCATGCCTAATCACACTGAGGCTGAGAAGTCCATCTGTGTGATTTTAAAGACAAGTTCAAAAATGGACTTGGGGAAAAGGGGAGGAACCTTCCCCCAGTCTTCCAGACTTCACGTACCTGTAAACAGCACCCTTACGACCCAGTTTCATTTGAGTGGGAAGACCCACCTAAGAATAGAAGAGCCAACACCTGAATGGAAGGAAGAACTAATTGCACCTCAGGCTGAATATTTGCTTTGATCTCTTGTAGGGGAAATTAGCCCTGCTTCAGGAGGGGTAGAAGGAGACAGGGAGGTTAGCAACAGGGACTACGTTTTATTTCTGTGGTGAGCAGAACTCTAGCCTAACCTTTGCCAGAAAGGTCATCCCTGGAACAAGAACTGAATCACTAAAGAGTGAATAATTTAGTTTGATTTGCTGCTTAAGTACACTACCAATAACAGAGTGGTGTTGCCCTTTTAAATTGCCCTGCTTGTACTACTTTCAGCAGAGTTGGGAGACTGGACTAAACAGCAGAGCGAGGAGAGATAGTGTCTCCAGCTCCCTCCTAAACTCTGGGACTGAAAGGCTTGGACTGAGGACGGAGGAAATTAGCCCCTTGCTTTTCTATAAGGACAGCGGGGCCTGTCGAGTGCCTGCTTGTCCCGCGGAACCTACCTCCTGTGGCTGAATACTGCAGAGCCCCTGGAGACAGGATACTGGCCACAACTCAGACACACATGCACAATGTTGCAGGTGTGCTGACATTGGCGGTGGCATGCCTCTTCGTGCACATGACCAGTCACATTCACAGTGCATCCTCATTTTGTCATCAGAGAGAGATGCGTCCTTGTGTAGCCGATTTGTATGTGTGTGGTGATTAGGCAAGGGGGAAACTCTTACATCCTCACGCCTTTCCAGGCAATGTGCCCCCTTGACTGTTCATGAGATGCAGTCCTGTGTACACCAAGTGGGGAAGCATCTAGTGAGTCTACATACCACACACAGATGCAATGTCACAACAAAGTGACTATGTAGGCCACGGGTAAAAAGATACACATTCAAAAATGCACACAAACAGCACACTTCACTCAAAGGGCGATGGAATACAATGAGCAGGGGGGCTATGTCTACAATACAACAGTACGTGAACAATGTAGATCAGGAATGTGTCACACAAATATGTCTTGCATGCCTTGTCTGTGTGACATACTCACAGAAACACAATGTGCCTGTAAAGCAGTATGACAACCAAAGTATGACAACAAGCAAGGGTAGCAAAGTTTCAACTGTTAATGACAAAGGCCCAAATGGCACCCTCAGCCCTAGTCAGACCTATTAGGAAGAACACCTCCTCACCTTGGCCCAATATGTCTAATCTTAGGCCGATCTCCCTGTTGCCCTTTTTGGGTAAAATCATCGAAAAGCACACTAACAAGCATTTGTCCAACTTCCTGGAACAATCTGGAAGCCTTGATCCTTCACAGGCAGGTTTCAGGCCAAAATATAGTACTGAAACGGCCTTGCTTTCGATAACGGATGACCTCCGCATGTACCAAGACGGTGGTTATTCCGTTGTCCTGGTACCTCTGGATTTATCGGCAGAGTTCGATACCATTTCGCATAACATCTTGATCGAACGACTGACTGTGAATGGACTCGGTGGCAAGGCACTGGACTGGATAAAGAGCTTTCTCTCCGAGCGCACCCAATGTATCACCATGGGTGACTTAAGGTCGGATGAGGTTAAGATCTCCAAGGGGGTTCCACAGGGCTCGTGTCTGAGCCCAACTCTTTTTAACGTCTACGTGGCCCCCTTGGCAGATATAACAAGAGCCTTTGGTTTCTGTCCAGTGTCATATGCTGACGATACTCAGCTGCTTTTTCCCTTTAAATCACTAACACCGGAGGTTATACAATCTTTCTCCGAGGGGATGAAAGCAGTATCCCAGTGGATGTCTTCCAACTTTCTTCAGTGTAATGTTGGTAAGACTGAGGTGGTGCTTTTCGGTGAGGCTAAGATTCAATGGTCTCCTGACTGGTGGCCGTTAGACTTAGGTCCAGCTCCCGAACCTAAACAAATAATCAAGAACCTGGGGGTACGGTTGGAGTCGGAGCTGACTATGAAACACCATGGTAACATCACAGTGGGATCTTGTTTCCACATGATATGTCTCCTCCGTAGAATATTTCCATTCCTTCCGGACTCCATTAGAAGAACTTTGGTTCAGGCTTTAGTAATAAGCCGACTTGATTATTGTAATGGTCTCCTGGCAGGTGCAAATAATGAGGTGCTAGACCGACTGCAAGTGGTACAGAACACAGCAGCCAGGCTAGTCCTCAATGCTCCCCCTAGATCTCCATCCAAACCACTGCTGGACAAACTACATTGGTTGTCCATACATCAAAGGGTGAGGTTTAAGACCTGTTGTACCATACATAAAGGTTTACATGACTTAGGACCGGCCTATTTGGCTACAAAATTTGTACCATATGTCCCTACTCGTACACTCAGGTCAAGTGAGCAGTTGCTGCTGAGGGTACCTAAGATCAGCAGGACCAGACTGGGTGGAAGGGCTCTGTCAGTGGTAGGTCCTATGATGTGGAACACTCTCCCACTCTTATTGAGACAATGCTCCGATCATCTCCTTTTTAGGAAACAATTAAAAACTTTTCTGTTCAAACAAAATTAGCCATAGCTTAATATGTATGTAACCATTTCATTCATTTGTTTTTAGAAATTTAGTATGATGCCCTAATATTTGCTTCCTGTTGTTCTAAGCGCGGAGATACTCCTCCGGGAGTTTATTCATAGCGCTATATAAACACGCAAATAAATAAATAAATAAATAAATTAGGTCAAATTGCACTCCTCCACCCCAAAGTTTACACATCTGCCCTACAGAAAACAGCATTCCACATGAGTGCTGATGTCAGTTGCCCATAACACCATCATGCGCAATTAAACGTAACTGTTTGGTAAGTCAACTGTGTCAGTGAACAAATATGCAGTCAGGTAGTTATCACCCACACTCTAAGCCAGGCATTGAATACCAGAACCAGGACATCATGTATCATCCATGTCAGCAGCTGTGTGGCACATACACAAACACACATCACCCTGCCATTTGCATCCTTTGTGAGGGTGGCGGTGACAAGGCCTGAGCACCATAAATAGGCACCATGTAATGCACTTACATCAGATAACTGACCACTTACAAACCACACGTGGAGTCAACCTTGAGGACAATGGGTGTTGACACTGTTCAAACAGCAACAACAATAGAAACTTACGCTGCACCATACTCACAACGGGTAAGCCAACAGGAGGGCAGAAAGCAATGCATGCAAGGTAAAACATGAAGGACGACATGCACACAAGTCAAATCACATTAAACAAATCTCCCTGGATGTCCATGTGTACCACATTGTGAAGCAGATGTTGAAACAACAAGTAGGCTCTCAGTGTCCAAGTGCCTAAAGGGGACCCTCCTCACACATAACTCATCTTGCACAAAACACATGCACATGTGTAGTACCCTGCAATGCTGCGTGTCCTTGAGCCACATTGATCAGGCAAGTGACAGTGCAGGATGAATAGCATGCCTGCAGGCCCAACATATTAACTTGGTGCAGGCCACCTCACTGAGGTGGCTGAGTGTGGACAACATCCTTAAAGGAGCAGGTCATACTCAGACACATCCTCGTGTACATACAACCCCAGACGTAAACAAGACATTTGATGTCAAACAATGCACAAGTCTCCCAACTCTGACCAAGACCCATACTCCTCCCAGTTTGCAACATCTCAGCATTGTAAAAATACAGAAGTGAAAGGCTCACTGCCTGAAAGTTATAACGGGCAGCAAAACCAAAGCTGCAGGTGCCACCATTACACAATGCAGGTAACACACATACAAATCTGAACAAATCTGAACTCATCAACATTGACTACTATGTTGTACAAACTGCATTACTCACACAAATGAACAGAGGACACAACAGTTGCCGCTTGTGTGTAGAAATTGTACAATCACATTTATCATAGCTGTAAACTGTGAGATGACAATGTACAGCAACAACATCACATCCGTGATGTCCTCAAAATTATTACTATCCCGCAACAATTAGGCATCTCCTCTAAAACTGTCTGAATGTACCCTGTCCTGCAGTCTGCTTGAAATATAATGCATGATCATACATGAAAAACATTATTGAACTGTATCTCCCCAACCACATTGCAGAGGGAGAGCCATCATCTCATGGACAGCAGACTGGCCCAACCTTCCGGGTTTGGTGGCTCAGTGGACTAATGCGTCCATTGTAGCGGCCTGTGTTCAACCTCATGGTCACAGGTTCAAATCCGGGCGGGTCCACTCAGCCTTTCATCCATCTGAGGTCGAGGTCGATAAAATGAGTACCATTGAGTTGGGTAACATTGAACATCTGTTATTCAGCGTCAATAAAACTCTGGGTGAACGTACTCTTCACAAATACACATGTTATGTTATGTTAAGTAACCTTCACTGATGATGAGGATGATTACCCCACCATAGAACAGGAGGAGCTTCAAAATCTGCTACACTACTTCAGCAAACCCACCCCCTGCACAAACCAACCAGCAGCAAGCACCTCTCACCACAGCTGGCTCCTGGGACATCGAGGACCCACATCTGGCCTTCCAACGCCATGTGCTTGAGGTCCAGCGGGAGATGGCTGCACAGGTGTGGGTGGGGTTTACGAGGCTGGCGGACAAACTTGAGGCAATACGTTGGTGTCTGAGTCCCATCCGGGACCACATACAGAAGATCACGGACACCCACAGCCCGCTCAATGCTCTCCAACGGTCCATGGCTGACTTTGCTGGAGTCATGATTCAGAGACAACAACAACTGTCTGGTCAGAGTGGCTTCAGCAATGTCAGCCAGGATTTGGGCAACATCTGTCGGATAATGGAGAGCATGGAGCGGATGCAGGCACAACAAATGGCTGCCAGTGCTGCACACCAGAGCGATGTATCTGGAATCTATCATGTCCTGCACCTGCTCATCACTTCAATGCTGCTGCTGCTTCCACATCCTCAACTCTGCCACCTAATATGTCAGAGCCTCACAGTGCTGCACCCACTATACCACCACCCACACGTGAGGCACATGACAGATCAGAGGACAAAGAGGAGGATGATAGTGCACACGTGCTAAAGAGAAAGCGGTAGCATCCATCAACGCCAAACGGCCTGTTTCTTCTTGGTTCTGGGCTTAGTATCATGCCACGGAACATCATCTTCCACTGTCTTCCGACACTCACATTGGACCTCCACATGGACTGCCATATTTTTTGCTCTTACCAATGACACTGCAATCAGCCTGCGGACTGAACTCTGCCTCTTCTGCCTGTTACCACCAAATAACTCTGTCTGGCCCTCTAACGGGCAGCTATGCAATGTGTGCTTGTATGGCCAAGCACTGGTCCAGTCTTCATCCTTTGAATGTAAATACAAATATTTAACTCACACAGATGTGTGTTGTCCATGACCAATCAAGTATAGAAGTCTGTAAAAAGTTTATGGACAGTGAATCCACCAGAAGGTACACCAAGGTAAATATGAACAATGTACATGTTTTACATGACACAGAAAGGCAGTGAGATGACCGGGTATGTGTGAACTAGCTGTGCCCTCATTGCTCCAAAACAACAATCTAGCAATTTACCAACCTAGCACCACGTCCATTAGGGAAAAGGCATGTGTGCTAAAATGTCCAAGTCTGTTGCAGGCAACAAGTAGTGTCACCCTTAACAATTGCAGACAAATAGCCTTTGGCATATCTACTCACACACTGTGGGGTGGACAAAGCCTGTTGTGATGGTGCACATTGCATGTCACATCCCAAGATGGTGCACACCATATTCACATTGGTGAAGACACGGAAGGGCACATGTCCGCCAAACACACATGGAACCACAATGGCTGCCTCAGTGAAGAAGAGTTGCAAATAGGGAAGTAGAGTTGCAAATAGGGACTCACCCCAAGGTGCAAGGTGTCAGTCAGTGCTTCCCCATAGACAAACTAAGTATACAAAAATGTGACCCCCCTCATGCTGTGACCACTGTGAGCGTATCGGGAAATGTGACTAGGGATGTGTGGTACACTGCACTCAGCATATAGTCAGATGCACAGCCAACATTTCAAGGGTGGCATCACTATGAGCCAATGGCAGAAGTAACAGCTGGGACAAGTGTCCATGACACTGTTACTACAGGGAGCAATGCAACATTTGCCCCCTTGCGTGCAGCAGAACAGTGCGCCTGCACCAAAATTTTAGCTGGAACAAAATCATAATTTGAAAAGTTAAGTGAGTCACGAAAGGCAGTTAGGAGAATTGAAGTCAGTATACCTTACTACACTACTCCTAAATACCATTTGTGAGTACTGTAAAATGTTAAGTCATTATTTACTTTCAGATGACTTTTGTGAATCAGGAACACTGTTGCTCCATGTGCTGTTCATAATGGACACAGAATCATGCATGTGCCAGAGATTGAGCGTCCATGCACAGGAACATATCTTGCAAAAGAAGCTGACACACTGGCACTACGCAGCAAGTGTGCCAAGGTCTGTGCAATGTAGATGGATTCAGCGCCAGGTGCATCTGATATACAGGTGTGTGGTACCCAGCGCATACATCCATCTCCATGATGGATAACAGTAGCTAACTGTATTTCCTCTCCATGCCATCTCCCTAGGTTGTGTTGTAAATGGGCAACAATGGGTCCATAGTGCATACAGATCAAAACGGTTTTATCAAAGATAGGCACAAACAGGAACTTACTCAAGAACTCATTAGTGCAATAGACCTAGCTACACATTTTAAAAAACCTTTGTCAATTTTAACCCTGGACGCTGCCAAAGCCTTCGATAGGGTAAGCTGGCCTTTCTTAAACGCCACTCTTGCTAAATTCAATTTAGGGGAGTGTAATCAAACAAATATATGAAACTCCCTCAGCCAAGGTCCTAGTAAATGACTCATTAACAGATCAAATAAAGATACAAAGGGGCACGAGGCAGGGATGCCCGCTTTCTCCTCTATTATTCGATCTATATATAGAGCCTCTAGCAGAGCTACTGAGGAAAGCAAAGGAAATAGTATCATTCACGCATCTAGGATGGAAAAAAAAGGTTGCGCTGTTTGCAGACGATCTGATGGTGTTCACCAGCAATCTAGAGGTATCCCTGCCAGCAGCTGAAGAAATAGTGAGAGCATATGGAAGAGTATCAGGATATCTGGCGAACCAAGCAAAGACATTAATCCTCCAATTGAATACCATATCACAAGATCCTAGAGTAAAAAATAAAATAAAATAATTGGGTATAGAACTTATAACGGACATAGAGGGGATTACAACACTAAATCTTGAGAGAATCCATAAAGAGGTAAAACAACTGCTCAAAGCTTGGGAGGTCTGCCGTTGTCTTTCATGGGAAGATCGAACATTATAAAGATGGCTATACTCACAAAATGTACCTATCTATTTAGCACTATTCCGCTGGAATTCAAAGAGGAGAAACTAAAGAGACTGCAGGGAGAGCTAAGCAGCTTTATTTGGAACGCAAAGGGAGCCAGGATAGCCTGCAGGAAGTTAAGAAAAAACAAGACGAAAGGGGGTATTGCTAGCCATGACATATTACAATACTGTAGAGCCTTCCCGTTTAAGTACATTAGGTCAATGCTAGGAGATTTTGAATTACTCCCGGAGCACCTTCAAGCAAAAGTTAGCAAGGAAGTAAGGCCCAGATGTAGGTAAAATAGATTTACCGATTTTAAATTACCGAATCATACCGATTCGGTAATTAAAAATCGGTAAATCTATGGGGTGGATATGTAGGAACATCCAGATGTTCCTTTTACCGATTCGGTAAAAATCGGTAATGCCCTTTCATTCCTATGGGCTATGAAGCCCATAGGAATGAATGGGCATTACCGATTCGGTATTTACCGAATCGGTAAATACAGATTCACACAAGGGTGCAGGGGGTGTCACTTTGACACCCTCTGGCACCCCCAAAAGAGGCTCGGGTGCCATGTGGCAGGCATACCTGCCCTCAGGACAGGTCTGCCTGTCATATGGCACAGGTGTGCATGCACATATGTGCATGCACACCGGAATCGGTATTTTACCATCAAATATATTTGATGGTAAAATACCGAATCGGTAAGGGTTGTGGGACTCAGAAGAGTCCCACCTACATATCGAAATCACCGAATAGGTATAAATACCGAATCGGTATTTTACAGATTCGGTAAATTTACCGATCGGTAAATTTACCGAATCTGTAAAATAATGTGTCCCTACATACCGATTACTGAATACCGGTCGGAAACGGCCGAAAATACCGATTTTCGGCCGTTACCGACCGACCTACATCGGGCCCTAAGTCACTATATGTATAAGTTCACACACCCAAAATACTTCAAGAAAATAAAACTGAATACGCTGAAGGCTGCAGCCTTGCTTTGGTATAAAATGAGAAAAAAAATTAAAATCCCATATTACAGGATATATGCACCAATTTGGGACTCCCCTGGAACACCTGAGTGTTTAAAAGACAAGCTAGCAAACCCCTTGAGGGAAAGCAATATCACAAAATGGGGAGAACTAAAGACCCGGAATGCTGTCTTAGAATGGGAAGAGCTGAGTGAAAGAACAAAAGGCTCAATCTCGCGGTTTAAGTGCTATCAACTGACCAGCTGGGTGAGGAATGTAAAGGATAGCCAAGAGGGATCGGAGAACATTGAAGAAATGCTGCAGGGAAACAAGACTCATAAAAAAGAGATAGCACAATCGTACTGGGCCCTGATTCAGGAAGGGGAGGAAGATGACAAAACTCCAGATGAGATCTGGGGAGGATGCTGCCGGAAGAAGATATCCAGCATAATTGGCAAGTATCTGTAGCTACATGTTGGAAAATTGTGAGATCTGCACTGTTAAGAAGAAACCACTTATTCACTATCCACAGAGCTTAATGGACGCCAAAGAGGCTGTCAAAGATCAAAGGCCAAGGGGAGAGAAGTTGCCCCAAATGTGGAGAAAATGGTGCAGATGTTCCGGCAGTGCCCTCAACTGAAGGCTTTCTGGAAAGAAATGGGTGAGACTTTATCTAAGATACTGGGCAGGCGGACAGAGGTGAGTATAGATTTGGTTATCTTTGGGGTAAGATATGACAATGGTGAAAACCCAAAATTGAGTAAGGATCAAGTGAGAATATTATTTATGCTGATTTTATTGGTAAGGAGGGAGATATGCATAAGGTGGATAAAAAGTGTACCACCAACACACCACGAGTGGTTAGTCTCTATAACAGGAACATACATACTCGACACGGGTAGGCAAGGGGGTAAAAGAAACGCATATTGGGATATCTGGGAAAATAATACTTTAACAAATACTGCATGGTCCAATGATTAAGCAATGCAGTAACATCTCAGGTGGAAACTTGAATGAGTAGTCAAAATGACTAGCTCAACCCAGAATAGGATGCATCAGAAGTTGACACAAGGGGGTTAAAGTGTAGAGGAAACCCAGAAATTCTCCACGCACACGGTGCGCCCACTCAGGAGAAACCTCGAAATTCCCAGAAGGTTAGATTGAAAGGGAAAGAGGACCCCCGACACCTCCAATTCCAAAATATTGCTGTATGAGGACTAAAAAAAAAAAAGAAAAGAAAAAATGGGAAACAATGTGCTGTCCAACTCAGTGAGTCATACTGAAGATGTAGAACGTCACAAACAACTGTCCCTAGACTAGGCCACAAATGCAACTTGCCACCCTGTCATCCATGAAAGTTCACTGTGCTCACATCTAAGGTATCCTGACACAATCCATGTGTCAAACTAACATGTCATGACCAGACTTACATATTACATATTACATTTTCCAATGGATTGTCCAGTGATGGTATGAGTTTCATACTAGGGAATAAGCCACCCTCCCCACAACATCATCCCTGACATAAGGGCAAGCAGAAATCCAAAGTAGAAAACATTTATTAGAACAGTAAAAAGATTGAACTAACCTAAACTAACACTCATCACTAGAACTACTACTAAAATCCAAACTAACTAGAAAATTCTTACTTAACTAAACTATCTACTCTAACTAATCCTAAACACGCAACAGCATATCCTAGACATCAACCCCCCTCCCACCCTTAAGGCACACCAAGAGACAGGACAAAGACATCTAAGCTATACATAAACTAACCGCACATGTAAGCTACACAAATATGTGTATATATATATATATATATATATATATATATATATATTTTGTTACAGCAAATGCGCACCTGCGCTTTTCAACAGGCACACGCAGCGCTCCTTAGCTGTCCAGCCTGCATGCCTCTCACACCTCGCAGCTCACCTCCTCTCCTTAATTGTACACATGTGCCCGACGCGTTTCGAGGCTGGCCGCCTCTTCTTCATGGGGCATAATTCAAAAAGACAGGCAAGGCTCTCATGCTCGTTTGGCACTAGCTTTATTTCACTAGTAGGGGAACGCCCTGAGTGGGCGTGGCTACATCGTCTTGTCACCACCAGGAGTGATGGTAGTTGTAGTCCAGAATGAGAGTCCATGTAAAAAACCTTAGTTCGGTGGCCTGAAGTGTTGAATAATGATTAGCCAATGTTTATAAACCCTTGAGTAGGGGGAGAAATGGCGAACTGCAAGGCAATTTTTGTCCATGGGAACGCTGCACCAGGAACCTTGCTTCGTGCGAGGACCGGCCTCTCCGTGCTGTGTGGCAGTAGGAAACTGCAGCCGGTGATGGTGCTCTGTTGCACGGCCAGGGGCAGCCGTGAGGAAATTTTGTTACAGCAAATGCGCACCTGCGCTTTTCAACAGGCACACGCAGCGCTCCTTAGCTGTCCAGCCTGCATGCCTCTCACACCTCGCAGCTCACCTCCTCTCCTTAATTGTACACATGTGCCCGACGCGTTTCGAGGCTGGCCGCCTCTTCTTAATGGGGCATAATTCAAAAAGACAGGCAAGGCTCTCATGCTCGTTTGGCACTAGCTTTATTTCACTAGTAGGGGAACGCCCTGAGTGGGCGTGGCTACATCGTCTTGTCACCACCAGGAGTGATGGTAGTTGTAGTCCAGAATGAGAGTCCATGTAAAAAACCTTAGTTCGGTGGCCTGAAGTGTTGAATAATGATTAGCCAATGTTTATAAACCCTTGAGTAGGGGGAGAAATGGCGAACTGCAAGGCAATTTTTGTCCATGGGAACGCTGCACCAGGAACCTTGCTTCGTGCGAGGACCGGCCTCTCCGTGCTGTGTGGCAGTAGGAAACTGCAGCCGGTGATGGTGCTCTGTTGCACGGCCAGGGGCAGCCGTGAGGAAATTTTGTTACAGCAAATGCGCACCTGCGCTTTTCAACAGGCACACGCAGCGCTCCTTAGCTGTCCAGCCTGCATGCCTCTCACACCTCGCAGCTCACCTCCTCTCCTTAATTGTACACATGTGCCCGACGCGTTTCGAGGCTGGCCGCCTCTTCTTCATGGGGCATAATTCAAAAAGACAGGCAAGGCTCTCATGCTCGTTTGGCACTAGCTTTATTTCACTAGTAGGGGAACGCCCTGAGTGGGCGTGGCTACATCGTCTTGTCACCACCAGGAGTGATGGTAGTTGTAGTCCAGAATGAGAGTCCATGTAAAAAACCTTAGTTCGGTGGCCTGAAGTGTTGAATAATGATTAGCCAATGTTTATAAACCCTTGAGTAGGGGGAGAAATGGCGAACTGCAAGGCAATTTTTGTCCATGGGAACGCTGCACCAGGAACCTTGCTTCGTGCGAGGACCGGCCTCTCCGTGCTGTGTGGCAGTAGGAAACTGCAGCCGGTGATGGTGCTCTGTTGCACGGCCAGGGGCAGCCGTGAGGAAATTTTGTTACAGCAAATGCGCACCTGCGCTTTTCAACAGGCACACGCAGCGCTCCTTAGCTGTCCAGCCTGCATGCCTCTCACACCTCGCAGCTCACCTCCTCTCCTTAATTGTACACATGTGCCCGACGCGTTTCGAGGCTGGCCGCCTCTTCTTCATGGGGCATAATTCAAAAAGACAGGCAAGGCTCTCATGCTCGTTTGGCACTAGCTTTATTTCACTAGTAGGGGAACGCCCTGAGTGGGCGTGGCTACATCGTCTTGTCACCACCAGGAGTGATGGTAGTTGTAGTCCAGAATGAGAGTCCATGTAAAAAACCTTAGTTCGGTGGCCTGAAGTGTTGAATAATGATTAGCCAATGTTTATAAACCCTTGAGTAGGGGGAGAAATGGCGAACTGCAAGGCAATTTTTGTCCATGGGAACGCTGCACCAGGAACCTTGCTTCGTGCGAGGACCGGCCTCTCCGTGCTGTGTGGCAGTAGGAAACTGCAGCCGGTGATGGTGCTCTGTTGCACGGCCAGGGGCAGCCGTGAGGAAATTTTGTTACAGCAAATGCGCACCTGCGCTTTTCAACAGGCACACGCAGCGCTCCTTAGCTGTCCAGCCTGCATGCCTCTCACACCTCGCAGCTCACCTCCTCTCCTTAATTGTACACATGTGCCCGACGCGTTTCGAGGCTGGCCGCCTCTTCTTCATGGGGCATAATTCAAAAAGACAGGCAAGGCTCTCATGCTCGTTTGGCACTAGCTTTATTTCACTAGTAGGGGAACGCCCTGAGTGGGCGTGGCTACATCGTCTTGTCACCACCAGGAGTGATGGTAGTTGTAGTCCAGAATGAGAGTCCATGTAAAAAACCTTAGTTCGGTGGCCTGAAGTGTTGAATAATGATTAGCCAATGTTTATAAACCCTTGAGTAGGGGGAGAAATGGCGAACTGCAAGGCAATTTTTGTCCATGGGAACGCTGCACCAGGAACCTTGCTTCGTGCGAGGACCGGCCTCTCCGTGCTGTGTGGCAGTAGGAAACTGCAGCCGGTGATGGTGCTCTGTTGCACGGCCAGGGGCAGCCGTGAGGAAATTTTGTTACAGCAAATGCGCACCTGCGCTTTTCAACAGGCACACGCAGCGCTCCTTAGCTGTCCAGCCTGCATGCCTCTCACACCTCGCAGCTCACCTCCTCTCCTTAATTGTACACATGTGCCCGACGCGTTTCGAGGCTGGCCGCCTCTTCTTCATGGGGCATAATTCAAAAAGACAGGCAAGGCTCTCATGCTCGTTTGGCACTAGCTTTATTTCACTAGTAGGGGAACGCCCTGAGTGGGCGTGGCTACATCGTCTTGTCACCACCAGGAGTGATGGTAGTTGTAGTCCAGAATGAGAGTCCATGTAAAAAACCTTAGTTCGGTGGCCTGAAGTGTTGAATAATGATTAGCCAATGTTTATAAACCCTTGAGTAGGGGGAGAAATGGCGAACTGCAAGGCAATTTTTGTCCATGGGAACGCTGCACCAGGAACCTTGCTTCGTGCGAGGACCGGCCTCTCCGTGCTGTGTGGCAGTAGGAAACTGCAGCCGGTGATGGTGCTCTGTTGCACGGCCAGGGGCAGCCGTGAGGAAATTTTGTTACAGCAAATGCGCACCTGCGCTTTTCAACAGGCACACGCAGCGCTCCTTAGCTGTCCAGCCTGCATGCCTCTCACACCTCGCAGCTCACCTCCTCTCCTTAATTGTACACATGTGCCCGACGCGTTTCGAGGCTGGCCGCCTCTTCTTCATGGGGCATAATTCAAAAAGACAGGCAAGGCTCTCATGCTCGTTTGGCACTAGCTTTATTTCACTAGTAGGGGAACGCCCTGAGTGGGCGTGGCTACATCGTCTTGTCACCACCAGGAGTGATGGTAGTTGTAGTCCAGAATGAGAGTCCATGTAAAAAACCTTAGTTCGGTGGCCTGAAGTGTTGAATAATGATTAGCCAATGTTTATAAACCCTTGAGTAGGGGGAGAAATGGCGAACTGCAAGGCAATTTTTGTCCATGGGAACGCTGCACCAGGAACCTTGCTTCGTGCGAGGACCGGCCTCTCCGTGCTGTGTGGCAGTAGGAAACTGCAGCCGGTGATGGTGCTCTGTTGCACGGCCAGGGGCAGCCGTGAGGAAATTTTGTTACAGCAAATGCGCACCTGCGCTTTTCAACAGGCACACGCAGCGCTCCTTAGCTGTCCAGCCTGCATGCCTCTCACACCTCGCAGCTCACCTCCTCTCCTTAATTGTACACATGTGCCCGACGCGTTTCGAGGCTGGCCGCCTCTTCTTCATGGGGCATAATTCAAAAAGACAGGCAAGGCTCTCATGCTCGTTTGGCACTAGCTTTATTTCACTAGTAGGGGAACGCCCTGAGTGGGCGTGGCTACATCGTCT
Source organism: Lissotriton helveticus (assembly GCF_964261635.1). NCBI lineage: Eukaryota > Metazoa > Chordata > Amphibia > Caudata > Salamandridae > Lissotriton > Lissotriton helveticus. The sequence continues at coordinate 390,626,601 of NC_136061.1, forward strand.
TGTCACCACCAGGAGTGATGGTAGTTGTAGTCCAGAATGAGAGTCCATGTAAAAAACCTTAGTTCGGTGGCCTGAAGTGTTGAATAATGATTAGCCAATGTTTATAAACCCTTGAGTAGGGGGAGAAATGGCGAACTGCAAGGCAATTTTTGTCCATGGGAACGCTGCACCAGGAACCTTGCTTCGTGCGAGGACCGGCCTCTCCGTGCTGTGTGGCAGTAGGAAACTGCAGCCGGTGATGGTGCTCTGTTGCACGGCCAGGGGCAGCCGTGAGGAAATTTTGTTACAGCAAATGCGCACCTGCGCTTTTCAACAGGCACACGCAGCGCTCCTTAGCTGTCCAGCCTGCATGCCTCTCACACCTCGCAGCTCACCTCCTCTCCTTAATTGTACACATGTGCCCGACGCGTTTCGAGGCTGGCCGCCTCTTCTTCATGGGGCATAATTCAAAAAGACAGGCAAGGCTCTCATGCTCGTTTGGCACTAGCTTTATTTCACTAGTAGGGGAACGCCCTGAGTGGGCGTGGCTACATCGTCTTGTCACCACCAGGAGTGATGGTAGTTGTAGTCCAGAATGAGAGTCCATGTAAAAAACCTTAGTTCGGTGGCCTGAAGTGTTGAATAATGATTAGCCAATGTTTATAAACCCTTGAGTAGGGGGAGAAATGGCGAACTGCAAGGCAATTTTTGTCCATGGGAACGCTGCACCAGGAACCTTGCTTCGTGCGAGGACCGGCCTCTCCGTGCTGTGTGGCAGTAGGAAACTGCAGCCGGTGATGGTGCTCTGTTGCACGGCCAGGGGCAGCCGTGAGGAAATTTTGTTACAGCAAATGCGCACCTGCGCTTTTCAACAGGCACACGCAGCGCTCCTTAGCTGTCCAGCCTGCATGCCTCTCACACCTCGCAGCTCACCTCCTCTCCTTAATTGTACACATGTGCCCGACGCGTTTCGAGGCTGGCCGCCTCTTCTTCATGGGGCATAATTCAAAAAGACAGGCAAGGCTCTCATGCTCGTTTGGCACTAGCTTTATTTCACTAGTAGGGGAACGCCCTGAGTGGGCGTGGCTACATCGTCTTGTCACCACCAGGAGTGATGGTAGTTGTCGTCCAGAATGAGAGTCCATGTAAAAAACCTTAGTTCGGTGGCCTGAAGTGTTGAATAATGATTAGCCAATGTTTATAAACCCTTGAGTAGGGGGAGCACCATCACCGGCTGCAGTTTCCTACTGCCACACAGCACGGAGAGGCCGGTCCTCGCACGAAGCAAGGTTCCTGGTGCAGCGTTCCCATGGACAAAAATTGCCTTGCAGTTCGCCATTTCTCCCCCTACTCAAGGGTTTATAAACATTGGCTAATCATTATTCAACACTTCAGGCCACCGAACTAAGGTTTTTTACATGGACTCTCATTCTGGACTACAACTACCATCACTCCTGGTGGTGACAAGACGATGTAGCCACGCCCACTCAGGGCGTTCCCCTACTAGTGAAATAAAGCTAGTGCCAAACGAGCATGAGAGCCTTGCCTGTCTTTTTGAATTATGCCCCATGAAGAAGAGGCGGCCAGCCTCGAAACGCGTCGGGCACATGTGTACAATTAAGGAGAGGAGGTGAGCTGCGAGGTGTGAGAGGCATGCAGGCTGGACAGCTAAGGAGCGCTGCGTGTGCCTGTTGAAAAGCGCAGGTGCGCATTTGCTGTAACAAAATTTCCTCACGGCTGCCCCTGGCCGTGCAACAGAGCACCATCACCGGCTGCAGTTTCCTACTGCCACACAGCACGGAGAGGCCGGTCCTCGCACGAAGCAAGGTTCCTGGTGCAGCGTTCCCATGGACAAAAATTGCCTTGCAGTTCGCCATTTCTCCCCCTACTCAAGGGTTTATAAACATTGGCTAATCATTATTCAACACTTCAGGCCACCGAACTAAGGTTTTTTACATGGACTCTCATTCTGGACTACAACTACCATCACTCCTGGTGGTGACAAGACGATGTAGCCACGCCCACTCAGGGCGTTCCCCTACTAGTGAAATAAAGCTAGTGCCAAACGAGCATGAGAGCCTTGCCTGTCTTTTTGAATTATGCCCCATGAAGAAGAGGCGGCCAGCCTCGAAACGCGTCGGGCACATGTGTACAATTAAGGAGAGGAGGTGAGCTGCGAGGTGTGAGAGGCATGCAGGCTGGACAGCTAAGGAGCGCTGCGTGTGCCTGTTGAAAAGCGCAGGTGCGCATTTGCTGTAACAAAATTTCCTCACGGCTGCCCCTGGCCGTGCAACAGAGCACCATCACCGGCTGCAGTTTCCTACTGCCACACAGCACGGAGAGGCCGGTCCTCGCACGAAGCAAGGTTCCTGGTGCAGCGTTCCCATGGACAAAAATTGCCTTGCAGTTCGCCATTTCTCCCCCTACTCAAGGGTTTATAAACATTGGCTAATCATTATTCAACACTTCAGGCCACCGAACTAAGGTTTTTTACATGGACTCTCATTCTGGACTACAACTACCATCACTCCTGGTGGTGACAAGACGATGTAGCCACGCCCACTCAGGGCGTTCCCCTACTAGTGAAATAAAGCTAGTGCCAAACGAGCATGAGAGCCTTGCCTGTCTTTTTGAATTATGCCCCATGAAGAAGAGGCGGCCAGCCTCGAAACGCGTCGGGCACATGTGTACAATTAAGGAGAGGAGGTGAGCTGCGAGGTGTGAGAGGCATGCAGGCTGGACAGCTAAGGAGCGCTGCGTGTGCCTGTTGAAAAGCGCAGGTGCGCATTTGCTGTAACAAAATTTCCTCACGGCTGCCCCTGGCCGTGCAACAGAGCACCATCACCGGCTGCAGTTTCCTACTGCCACACAGCACGGAGAGGCCGGTCCTCGCACGAAGCAAGGTTCCTGGTGCAGCGTTCCCATGGACAAAAATTGCCTTGCAGTTCGCCATTTCTCCCCCTACTCAAGGGTTTATAAACATTGGCTAATCATTATTCAACACTTCAGGCCACCGAACTAAGGTTTTTTACATGGACTCTCATTCTGGACTACAACTACCATCACTCCTGGTGGTGACAAGACGATGTAGCCACGCCCACTCAGGGCGTTCCCCTACTAGTGAAATAAAGCTAGTGCCAAACGAGCATGAGAGCCTTGCCTGTCTTTTTGAATTATGCCCCATGAAGAAGAGGCGGCCAGCCTCGAAACGCGTCGGGCACATGTGTACAATTAAGGAGAGGAGGTGAGCTGCGAGGTGTGAGAGGCATGCAGGCTGGACAGCTAAGGAGCGCTGCGTGTGCCTGTTGAAAAGCGCAGGTGCGCATTTGCTGTAACAAAATATATATATATATATATATATACATATTTTTTTTTTTTTTTTTTTTTTACAACAAATACATCAACCCCCCCACCCAAAGGAAAAGGAAACTTATCCCCAAATACAGCATAATAATAAATGTCTAAAATCTATCTTAAAAGCTAACACGAACTATAACCTAAGCTAAAAATACACTACCTAACAATTAATAGAACTAACCTAACACTACCTACTATCAGATTCTAAAACATTGGGGGGAAGGGAGAAGAGGGGGATGGGGTCTAACATATCCAGGCATCATGGCAGTCCAAGGTGTTTTTTCATGTCTGTGACATGTCTGTTCAGATCAGTCATTTCTCTCCTGATCTCTGCAGGAACACATTGTTATCATGCAGAATCCTCCTGTCCCTCACTGTAATAGGCACCACCTGATCGCCAGGTGCAGGTGGGACTGTCCCTAGGGGGTGTGTGGCTGTAGGGGGATGTGGCACCTGTCAAGGCTGGGACCTACCACTGACGCCAGAGGGCCCTGGGATGGGCCGGGTGGCAGTCGTTGCAAGCTCCGGCACCGCCTTCATGTACCTTTCTTCCATTCTTCCTGGTGCTTCTTGGCCATGTTGCGGTACCGTTCTGCCACTTTCTTGACATGCTTGAAGTGGTCCTTCCTCATCTGGAATGCATGTTGTTCGGCTGGCATCATGTTGTCTGTAAAATATCAACAATGGAAATTTTGAGTCCTTTAGACTATGTCAATGTTTTCCAATCACATTGGTAATACAAGATCACTTGAACATGGGAGCCTACACTCCAGCTTAACTATGTGAAGTCAGAGAGTGACCTGGACAACAAAATGTTGAAGCCTGGATCAGTGACTACATGCTGGGGAGACTAACATGACAGTGCATGGCATGGGACATGTACTGTCACAACTAAATAAGACTGACAGTGTCAAACGATGGTGCCATGACATACCTGGACTGAGGGTGCATGTACAAGCAATCGGAGGAGGGAGGCATTAGCCCTCTGTGTGTAGCACCACCCTCATACTCTCCTGTGACACAGTGCTGCATGATATGTTCAATGCCCATATGCAGGCCTGTGTGTCCCCCAGCAACTGTGTGCAGTTCATCAAGTCAGCGCCAACACAGGCACTCTTGCACAAGAGTAGCAGACGTGAGAGGAAACATGTGGAGCCTTAATTGAGACTTTAAGGTGATTGGAGGATCAGGGTAAATGCCATGGTGTATCGATTGTGATTGGTTAATAGTTGATTTAAAAGTGAGTGTGGCGGTCATTCTCATGCATTCCGGATTTATCGAGCCGGAAGCAAGGAACGCGGTGATACTTGGCTGATAATGGTAAGAGGGAAGGCCATTATTAGACTTTTTTGATATTGACAGAGTAGATTAGATAGTGGTTGTAGTGACTATATTTAAATACCTTTCTTATTTTATTGCAGTAGACATATGGAATACTGATAAAGACTGGGGGACCTCAGAAAGAGCTCTGTCCAGATGTTTTTACATCAAGCTCTCTAAGATTTGGAGCGATTAGAATAAGGAGTGAGCTTTGTATTTCTGAACAAGAAGTGTGTATCAGGTGAGCTGATGGGGAGTATAGGTAGATATCTACTTATGTCTGATTACAGCAGGATTGTAAGATGCAAATTAATTAATACTCACTCTTGTTATATACACCAGCATTCATGAATGCGGTGAAGATGGGTATCAGATTTGGGTACTAGGAAAGACTTTTCGGATTGGAGTGTTAACAAACATTTATTAAGGTGAGCTAAGGGTTTTTCTGTCTTCGCCAGATTATGGTGGTACTAGTGGAGTAGAGTTACAGAGATGTTGAGTGAAATTGGGACACAAGCCATTTATTAATATTTTTTCTTTTTGACAGAGAGTTTTCGTATGTGGGATCGAATGATTGGAACAGAAATAAAACTTATGAGCAGATAGTAACCTGTGGATTTGAATTAGTTGGAGGTGAGATCATGGGATTGTTATGCTGGGTTGTTTTTAACACAGGGCCTAGCTTCTAACGCACACAGTGAACAGAATGATTAGATTAAAGATGCCACCCGTATACTTTTTTAGATAAAGAATGTGATATTGAGGGTTTCAATAAGACAGATATTCAATGTAAGGGATCAACCTTCTGTTTTAATACCTGTTGCTTGTGAGGTTTGTTTCTCCACATTGTGAATATTGGTTTGACATATGATACAGTTCTATGAAGAGGGTGCTTAGATTGTTAAATAGGCAGAGTAGAGATTGCATGTTGAAGTCGTACCATCCGCTCTGGTTGTTGCATTTGTGGTTAAACTGTAATGTACTATTTGGATGTGTATGTTTGGATTATGATTTTATATTCTTTACTTTACAGCCCTGAGATGTCCCGGATGGGGACGTAACGCGTCAGCTGTTAATTGTATTAATTATCTGTCGAGTTGGCTGACATTGATGAAATGACTTACTTGGTTTAATACTTAAACGTTCCTTCTGGTATTAGTGTACAAGAGTGCAATGGTGTCTGTTTGCCGAGGGGCTTGTAGATGTTTTGGAAGGTTACCCTACCTGCCCTGGAGCGATCCTGTGACAGCCCTACTCACACTTTCAACTATGCTGCATCATGCAGCACACATGGAAACCCGTTGTGTGGCTGAACGCTGACTTATACATGATGGGCTGTCCTGCTCTCCAAGACTACTACACTATATGTGAAGTGTTGCCACAGAGAGGGGGGAACGTCGTTTTCCTCTAAATTCTCACTCACTCATGCATGTCTTGTATCCACTTAGCTCACTCCGAAGTAAATCAAAATATGCAGGCATTCCCCATTGTAACAGCACCCTGCAGTCATGATGCTCATAGTGTTGTTAGGGGTAATGCTTTCTCACAGAGAGTGTTGGAGAGCCCTGCATTGTAAAATAAATGGCACAACAATGAAGGCAGAGCTAAAGCATGCGTGGTAAATGTGTGCACAGTAATGGCACCAATTGGGACAGAGGAGTTCCCACACCTGATCCAGACTCAATCAGGGAATGGCCTCAAGGAGACAGCTTGTCAACACCATTGCAGTGGCCAAACATGCCAATGAGATTCATTGGGCCACCTTTGCTGTGTGTCTGGTGAACTTGCCATTGATATGCTTGGCTCAAAGATACACACTGCCACTTCTTTGAAGATGCCATGCAGCATACCTACAAATTCACAGTGCCAAACTGTGTCTGCACAAGCACTGCCTCCTTGTGCATCATCGGGTACACTTGCACAGTCATCTCAGGCAAGGATGTACATGCATTCCATGTCATCTGATAGTCATTAGCAACCCCACTTACATGTCTCCTCTCCTGTCAGTGTGCTCTGCAAACCACAGGAATGTGCTGTGGTGACAGTGCCCATAGACCTAAGGGCATATTGACAAGGAACTGGCGGAGACAGGCGTTAGCTTCCTCGGCTTAACGCCTCTCTCCGCCACTTTGGAAACGCAAGTCTGCACCATATTACCAAGGATGTGGTGCAGACTTGCGTTTCCCCCTGCGATGGCGCTAAGTCTCATAACTTAGAGCCTACGCAGGCACACTTGCACCAGAGTGCAAGGGTGGGTGTGTACAGGAGAGGTTTGTACAGGAAGGTGCCCCTTCATGCACATAATCAATCCTAGAATACCTTTTTGTAATTTTCATGTGTGCTGCTTCGTGCAGCACACAGAAAAGATAGAATATGGAACATTTAGAAATGTTTTTGTATGTACTGGAAGGGCCCCCACCCTGTACATATACAAACCATGTCATTGTGCTTTTTCAATGTGCGCTGCACAAGGCAGCTCACATGTAAAAAGCAAAAATGATGAGAAAAATAGCATTCATCCTCATTTAGCCAGATTACGACCAGGATATCACTGATGTTAAATTTTGCACTGTCATCTATTAACGCCGCCCTTGTACATAGGGGGCAGCGTCAAATACAATGGGTGTTGCTGTGGAACGCCAACCTCAACACCCACTGCATGCCCCTTTCACGCTAAACATAATGTGAAAGGGTGCCTTATTAACAAGGAAGCGTTATTACACGTGAAGTGGATTAACGCTGCCTCTGACATGATGCTAGGTCCCTATTGAAAACACAACTTCAATGAAAGTGATGTTGTGTTGGCGATGATATGCACCTTATTTACAATGTGTATCACTGACTGACACTGTAGACAATGGATATGTCATACACACCCATAAACCATGCTACAAAGTTGATCATTTGACCCAGACATCCATGACACCACACTATGCCAATATATAATGTCCAAACTCACTTGTGGGTGTGGGTCCTCGAAGCTGTCGTTGTCCCCCTGTATGATTGGTGGCCGAACCTCTGCCAGACAAGAAAATAAATATGTGTTGGTATCAGACGTTAAATCATATGTGTCATATTCCTCATACCAATCATCACCATACCAGAAAATGCTATGTAACTGTAGAGTTGTGTTTCATGTTGGCTACATGATTGGGTCCACTTTGACTGCCATTCACACCAGACCAGTGAATGCTGATTCGGGACAAACCAGACTATAATGCTAGCTTACATGCACATAATAGTAGTGTAAGACATCCACAAGGCACCATTACGACATGCATCATGATGTTATACATGCTCTTTGTACGATTGCATCTCTGCAGATCGCTCTAGGCAGTTTCACTGAGGTTGTTGGCGTATGACAATCTGGAGATGTTCGATTTCCATATAAAATACATTGTCACATAGTAACTATGAACACAGGGCAGCAGAGCTAACGTACCACAATTCTTGAGGACAGCATTTAAACACTACCTTTTGTCCAGCACACAGCTCACATAAACAATTCCTCTGATAGTTCATGTACAGTCACCCCTGCCGTACACAAACAATCTTTTGCCTGCACGCACATTTTGCGCAGGTGTGCCAGCTATGGCACTACAGTGCTAAGTGTTGCTCCAGCACGGTTTGTGACACTCACTAGCCCCCTATGCTTGTGAAAATAATGCAGCGTTGTGTCTCGGATGTACCAATATTATGTGTGAGCGCACCAGTGTCACACATGTCCTAATGTTTTTCCGTAGAAGCATTCACGATGAAATGTGGAGTTTGTAATTACCACCTGTTGGACTTGACCCTTTTGGCAGGTTCACCCCTGAAATTTTTACCCTTTAATAATGACATGATGGTAATGATTTCTGGTCTCTGCGCTCTATAACACTGTGGTCCAGTGTAAAGTGCGTGTGCTCTCTGAGTGCATGTGGTGAGATTGGCCTGCCCTCCCATAGGAATGCATGGGGAATATGTGTATCCATGGTAGTTCCTGATGTGTGGGGAGTGCATGGGCGAGTTTGGTATGTGCGAACTCGTGAGATTAAATGCTGCGTGATGATGTTCGCAGATTTATTGTGTCTAGTGGAGAAGTGCCACTTTTAAAAGTTGGCATGTCTGTGCAGTGAATGTGAATTGACTGTCTGGCTTGTGATTGGCTGGAGCTGGCTGGTGTGCTTGGCTCCAGGAGTCAGGATGGGTCTGCCCGGTGGTGAATAGGGAGATCTGCATGTTGATGCGAGGGAAGAGTTGCACCTGGGACCTGAATAGGGCTGGGCCATCCCTCCACAATGCTGGCTCCACCCCCTGTGGTGCGCCTGATGTCCCTGGCCTGTCTTGTGAATAGGGTGAGGAGCTGAGCAAAACAAAGTGCTCCAGAACCAGTTGCATCTGGTTCGCCCCTTGCCTGCATCTTTGGAGACAAAGGAAATGTGTTTATAAAAAGGGGCTTTGACCCCATGTGAAATGTTCTTGTTCCTGACTTGAATCTACCAGGGGCGTGCTGCTGCCTCCCTGAGCCATGCCCAGCCCCTGGATGCCTGGAGGAATTTCCTTGTTGGGAGCTGTGCTGTTCCACCTTTGATCTCCAGGATTTCTGGGACCTTACTGGCTGCATTTGCCCTTGCCAGGACCTTCAGCAGCCTTCCTCTGCCTTATTTTGGGACTGGGCGCGCTTTTGATTTAATTTCCCTGGAGAAGCTCTTATCGAGGGAATCCCCCTCATAGGGATTCCCCCCTCCTTCTGTGGGTTTTGCAGGTGCCCACCTCGCTTATATCATGTTAATTGCTGGCAGGTGCCCACCCTGCGTTGTGGCCGCCTATTTTCATCGCAGGAGCCCACCCTGCGTTGTGTTTTGCCTTACGAGGGAGCCTACCCCTCATTGTGCCCCGAGCTTCACCGCTGCGGCTTGGCCGAACACCGGAATTCAGGCAGAGTCGCCTGACGTGGGGCGGGACTTCCGCTTCCCAGAGGAAAGCCCCGCGCCCACCGCAGAACCGGAAGAGAATCCACAACATGGCGCCAGTGAGCAGGGCTCCTGTATGCCGGAGAGAGCCCAGCCCGCGCCCAGAGAAGCCCCAGGTCCCAGGAGGGGGCCCGGGTGAAGAGTGATGACAGCCAATGCTGCTGATGGCAGAGTGGGGCTCCCATGAGGAGAGGGAAGCCCCGCAAGTGCTGCCTCCCACTGCGTCCTGACCGAGAAGTCCCATGGAGAGGAGTCCCCTGTGAGCAGCCTGGTAAGTTGAGAAGGGCTAGGGGACTCCATGGGTATTTGTGCCGTCTGCTGCACTGGGAGCCGATAGTGTTTCGTGGTGCCAGGGCGAGGCACCAAGTTAGAGTGGCCCCGTCTGTCAGCGGGCCGCTCCACCAACTGGGGCAATTATTTCTTAAGGGGCCAGAGTGGCCCAGGGGCAGTTCCAGGCTACACCATTGCCCCCAGAGCCTCAGTGGTTCCAACGCTTGGCCCCAGTTATTTCCCAAGCCCGAGGGCTCCAGCGAGGGCACCATTATTTTATGGCTAGCCCAGAGGGGGCCCTAATTTCCACATCATTTCCAGAGCCAGTGCGCTCCTTGGGGGACTTGTTTTCTTTTAGAGCCAGATGGCTCAGTTTGGCGCGATGAGTTCCTACGGGCTAGTGAGAGCTCATGCCCCCTTTGCCTTTGCTGATTTACAGCTGCCCAGCAAGTAGTGGGCAGCTGCACCGTTTAGGCGCAATTCTTAAGAGAGTCCCTGAGAGGGACAGAAGTGGCACAGAGGTGCCAGGCCTTCAACAGCTGCACAGCACTTAGTGCCAGCTGCATCGTTTAGGCCCGGTTATTGATCTAAGCTGCCCAGCAAGTAGTGGGCAGCTGCAACATTTAGGTTTTTGCGCAGTGGCGCAACCTTGACTTTCGCTGCCTAGGCAGCAGCCCTGACTCTCTGGACATAGGGCAAATAACCCCCCCTTTTTAGATGGCCAGTTGGCCAGGGGATGGTTACTTTTTATAGGGCGCCAGGCCCTAATGTGATTTATGTGATAATGCTTTTGGGTGCTAGGAAATGTATTGTGTGTAGTATGTTTTGCGCACCCTGTTATATTGTTTATGCATAGGAGGTTGTTTTACCTATTTAGGTTGTGTTAGGGAGATTATACTTCCCTGTGTGATTTACGCCCCTAGTGTAATTTTTACTTAGGTGGTTAGTGTCTAATGTAGTTAGACTTGTGGGATACTGTGCATGATGGATTTCATGTCACAGACGGTTGCAAAGAACAGTGATTACCATTGTTTACTGGTTGTACGTTTTATGGCCTATTTTACTTTTACCAAGTTATCTATTTTACTATGTCTTTACCAAGTGCTAATTCTGACAGTGGTCCAGGTGGCCCTGTCAGGTGTACATAATCCCTTGTAAATATTGCCCAGTGCCAGTTGGCACGTGTACATAATGTGTTTACTATTCTAATGTGTTTTGAGAATACAAAGGCTATTTTTGATATACCCTTGTGTGGAGTTCCTTTTGTGGGGGGCCTGGGATGTTGTTGCTGTTGTGTTCGTTGCCAAATGCTTTACACATTGCCTGCCGGGATAAGCCTTACTGCTCGTGCCACGCTACCAAGGGGTGAGCAGAGGTTATCTTTGCCGTGTAACTCCCTTGCCCTGACTAGAGTGCTGGTTTCTGCATGGCTTTGGCGCAAGCCTTAGCCAACCAGAAATCCCATTTCTAACACCACCCTGTAGTCCAGTCATGACTCCCACGTAGTCCAGGAGGTCAGCTTCACGGGCCAGCAGATCCTGCCAGCGGTGCTTCCACTGGTGCACGGTACGGTCCACTCCAAAGAACCGGAGCATCTGCACCCACACATGCTCCTACCTCATCTTCCACACACTTACATTATATCCTTGAAGTATACGGCTTCCCCTCTCCAACATCAAGGGCAGGTAGATTGTTATCATCCACAGGAAGCCCCCCAAACCCACTCGGACATCTTGCCCTCCCTGCCCCTAGATGGCATCTCCCTGCACACCTGTGAGCCCGGAGTAAAAAAAAAGAACCCTCTAAAATATCCACAACAACAACAAATTAAGTTAAGTGCGTCAAGACAAACACCCGACAAGATTGAGTACAAGAGACAAAAAAACACAAAAAATCAGTACACAACACTTTACAGTCACTATCAACAGTACACAGAACACAGCAATTCTCTCCAAATCTCACTGCAGCACACACCACCAAACACCTTTAACACTCTACACAATCACCAACAATGTGCTCGAAAGTGAAAGTGCAAAACACTACTCCAATAGACAGGAAGCATGCAGACATTACTTCCTGTCTATTTGGGGCCCGTTTTTGAGAAATTGGTGAAAATCTGCACGCTATTAGGCTCAGGGATAATATTTTGTATTGTACAATGTGTTGAGTGATGTATTATTCCATCGAGCGTATGAAAAAAGCATTGCTTTATCACTTTAGCGGCCAGATCTTCACGCTAAGAGCAAGTACATACACAGATGTACAGTCTTTGAGCAAAATTCATTTTAGAGACCTATAACAACATGAAATGCTTGACTGGCACACAAATGACACCCTAAATATATTTCAAAACACAACACCCTAAATTGCAACTTTCATCACCCCACGTGATACCATAATTGCATATTTTACAACAAATCAATCATTCAATCTGGGGATTTGTAAGTGTGATACTCACCCGTGGGGGTCACGTGGCACGGGGGTGCGCAGATCTATTGGCCAAAGAGCCAGCTATTGAGGGGCTTCATGAAGGTTTTCAAGGAGGGGGCGTGTCTGATGTCTGCTGGCAGCTCGGTGCAGGTCTTGGCTGCAATGTGAGAGAAGGATCTTCCGCATGCTCTGGCTCTGTGGATGCGAGGGGTTTTGGCCAGTGAGAGTTTTGTAAATTGAAGGTTTTTTTGGGGTACGTGGAAGTTGAATCTGTAATTGAGGTATTTGTGTCCGTTGTTATGTAGGCATTTGCAGGCGTGAGATGAGGATGTTGAAGCAGACTATGTTCTCCTCTGTGAGCCAGTGGAGTCATCGTAGGTGTTGGCTGATGTGTTTGTGCCAGGGGATGCCAAGGACGGCTCTGACGGCGGTGTTCTGCATTGTCTTGAGTTGGCAGAGTATGGACTTGTTGATGCCGGCATAGAGTAGGCTTACATAGTACAGTCTGCTGGTGATGAGTGTGTGGGTGACTGTCTTCCTTGACTCAGGGGGGATCCATTTGAACAACCTGCAGAGTATGCCGAGTGCATTTAAGCAGCTGTAGGTGACGGCGTTGACATGTTGGTTCATGTTGAGTGATGTGTCGAGTATGATGCAGAGCTTTTTAGCATGGTCTGTGGGGGGAGGTGGTCTTCTGAGGGCCATCAGCTACCAGGTGCTGTCCTATGCTGAAGGGGTGTTTACAAGGACGAGGTCTCCTGTCTTTTTTTTTCCCAAACTTTGTTTATTGGTTTCAATCACAGCCATACATACATGATCGGACGACATATTCAAGATTGACAACAAGATAATCAAGCAGACATTAATTCCAATTGCATATTTAAACATTTCTCACAAGACTCGCTTGTCGATGCATCTCCATTTCAACAGTAGGCAACACACAGAGATACCCCCGATATTTATTCCAGTGTGACCACTTCCTATTCCATTTATTGGGACACCTCGAGCCTTAATGACCTCAGTCTCTGCTAACATGCATCTATCCATTTCTTTTCCCCTCAAGGTGACGAGTGGTGGGCTCGCTCCCCCCAACCTCTAGCCAACTCACGTTTCACCAGCGTGTATCCCAGAGTTGCAAACTGCTGTTCAACTTTAGTGAGATCAGTCGCCTCCCATATGTTCAACAGTCCCAGTTGTGGTGTTATTACTATGTCCTTCCCAAGGCCGTGTGCATGTGGTCTGAGGCTCCCACCCAAAGGGCATGTATCTTTGGGCAAGTCCACAGGGTATAGTAAAACGTGGCCTGCTGACCACAACCCTTCATACAATGGCCATCAGGTCTGGCTCCTATTCTCGCCAAAACTTTCCCTGTGATATATGATCGCTGAAGTATCCTAAGTTGAATCAACCTAAAGCTCTGTGTGATAGCCGCTTCTCGGTGGGACATAAGCGCCGCTTGCCATTCCTCATCATCTATAGGACCAATATCGTCATGCCACCACTCCTTGAGCCTAGGAAAGGTGTCTGGCAGGTTATGACTCAACTTCTTATAAGTTAGAGATATTGCCTTCGAACTGAGGGCCCCATCTAGCAAGCGGTTTTCCAGAGGTGACAAATATGGTATATCGTTGAGAGACGGGAACGCCGCCCAGATTGCGTGGCTGATCTGTAAGTACCTGTACATTTCTCCTTGTGCCGGATGATATTGTTTCTGGATCTCACCGAAGGTAACTATTGCTCCCTTCTTAACCAGGTCCTTCACCGCTGAGATCCCGATGAGGTCCCATTTATCAAACCCGGGCTGATAGCACAGCATGCCCTGCTTCTGGGCGAACCACAATGGCGTAGCCTGCGAGAGGACACCCGTCCATCCCAGCCAGGAAGTAACTATACGCCAAATTTCTAATGTATGTTGGGTAGGTCCGAAGAGCCTCCCCCTATTTTTCCTATCAGTAGTGTACAGGGCCGCCAAATACCAGGAGTGGTCAGTCTGTTTTCAATCCAGGGCATATGTTGGGTCGTCCGGGGGATGATATATCCAGTGATGGACTGTCACCAATTGCTCCGCCCAATAGTATCGCTGCAGGTCAGGGAGTGCTATGCCCCGTCATACCAGCCTTTTCTCAATTTCTGCCGCGCGATCCTGGGGGCCCTTCCATGCCACAGCAGCGTGTGACTCTCACCTTCAACAGCTCTAAAATACGAGTGTGGGGACAATTATGTAGGATATAGAGAAAACGAGGAAGGGCTAGCATTTTAAAGAGTGCCGCCCTCCCCGCTCCAGTGTTAAAGCCAAAGACCTTCAATGCTTCACGTCCGCTCATAACCCGGCCAAGGGGGGGGAGGTGAGGGGGGCAGATTGGAGCAGTAAAAACAAGCTGGATCCGAAGTGACAAAGATCCCCAAATAGCAAAATCCCTCTGTCGCCACAGCTATAGTGCAGTCTGTCGGAAGGCGGGGAACTTCCGGCAGACGTTCCCCGTCTGCCGGAACAACATAAACAATACGGACTTGTGCCAATTAATCACGTATCCCGAATATTTGTGAAAAATCGTGAATATATTTAGCACTACTCTGATCGATTTGTACGGGGATGCTAGGTATAACAGTATGTCGTCCGCATATTCGATCTTCCACTTCAGCCGCCCAATGCATCCCACGCACCATCACGTCTCTACGTACCCAAGCCGCAAGAGGTTTCAGCATAAGGGAGAATATCAGCGGGGGGAGCGGGCATCCCTGCCTAGTACCTCTTTGTAGCTCGAACGTCCGAGATGTGAAACCATTAACCCTTACCTGTCCCAACAACCCGGTATATAGAAGCTTTACCCAGGCTATGAATTTAGGGCTCAGTCCCACCTTCCCTAGGACTTCGAACAGACATGGCCATTCAATAGAATCGAATGCCATTGAGGCATCAAGAGATATATTAGGGCCGTGTTTCTACCCGGCATAAAGCCAGATTGGTCTGGGTGGACCAATGATGTAATAACTGTCACCAATCTATTTGCCAGGACTTTTGCCAACACCTTTGTCTCCACGTTAATCAACTAAATTGGCCTATAGGAGCCACAATTAGCTGCTGGCTTACCCTGCTTATGAATGACTACGATGGTGTCTAGTCACTGATTTACTGGTAGCTCACCAACTTCTAGGCTCTCTTCATACATGGCTCTCAAGTGTGGCACAGTCAGAGAGGCAGTGCTGAAATGCCGTTAGGCCCCATTGCCTTTCCGGACTTAATCTGTCCCAAGGCCTTGCTTATTTCTTCGTTTGAAAGGTCTGCCTCCAGGGTCTCCCGTTCCACATCCGAGAGGCCCAGTACATCGCTGTCCAGGAGTAGCTGACGGAAGTCCTCAGCCGTGTAGTGTGTGGAGGGGGAGTACACAGTTTCAAAATGATCAGCAAACTTCTCCGCTATTTCTTGTGGATGAACCACTTCTTCACCCCCCAGTGTCATCATTTTGTGTACCCCTCTGGACCCCTGCTCACACCTTTCTAGCCACGCCAGTGTCCTGCCGGCGTCCTGCCGGCTCTATCTCCCAGCTCATATAGTCTGTGTTGGGTGGCATGGCGTCTAGCCACCATATATTCCCTGGTTTTTATCCTATATTCATCCTGCTTCAATTAGAGTCTATGACTTGCGTCCGGTGAGGGATCTTGTGAATGCTCCTGCTCTAGTTCAAGGGGGTCCGACTCTACCTGGACCAAGAGTTCCCGCTTTTTGGCAATATAACCTGTCTTTAATGACAGAGCTTGCCCCTTAAGAACCACTTTGTATGCCTCCCAGAGTATTTGTGTGGAGTCGACGGAGCCCACGTTTTTGGAAAATAGTTTTCCTTTTGTGTGCGGAGTTCTTCTCTAATATCGGGTATGTGTAGGAGCCATGAGTTAAGGACAATAGTGGTGCCTGCTTCTTATTCCCAGTGCGTATATATTCCATCCATACTGGGGAATGATCCAAAATGTCTCTGGGCAGAACTTTATACTGGGCGAAATTACCTATCGAGGACACATGCGTGAGGAAGTAATCAATGCGCGATAAAGTATGGTGGACATTAGAGAAATACGTGAATAATTTATCAGCTGGGTGAAGCGCACGACCCACATCTGCCAAACCTCGTGCCTTCACGAAATCAGCCATTAGGTCGTTAGACTTCACCCTAGACTTCGGTGGATGGCGATCAACAGTGTCATCTAAGGGCATGTTGTAGTCTCCCCCCATAATAAGTGTGCCCTCTCGGAGTCTTGTCAGCCTACTTCCTAGGTCCTCCAGTGCCGCCTTGCACAGAGCAGGTGGCAAATACACAGAAAGTATGTTAATGTCCTTTCCATCCCACTGGGCCTATGCCCCTATGAAGCGGCCCTCCGTATCCGCCCATGTCTTATGTACAATAAGGGGCATAGTTTTTCGTACCAATATGGCAGTCCCCCTCGAGCCCGTGGTGTAGTCTGCGTGTACTAGAAGTTTGTAACCCCACCTAGTGAGGGCCTTGGATTTCTGACCTACGAGATGCGTTTCTTGCAACAAGACCACATCAGGTGAATGTCTTTTTAGGTACTGTTGCACTATCCCTCGTTTAATCTTATCCCCAACACCATTGATGTACCAGGACATTATAGAAAGGGTTCGGTTTCCATCCCCCCCATCACCATGCATTGCACCAATTCCCAACACTCGGATCATCGCTATGTTAAAAAAAACTTGCACCTGCCCACTCAACATTTGCCGTTCAATGTTCAATAAGGCTACTTTACGCTTTTGAATCACAATAGCACATTGCTTTGTAGTGTGTTTTATCTAGGTACCTGAATCAATATCCTATTCTTTGCCCTTGTCCGGTTATCAATAATATCCCTGCAACGGCACAGAAACCCTTTTCATAATTCGGTCATAGCGCATGCTGTCACATTAAGCAAGCCTATTCCTCCAGCCCCCTAGAAAGCACACCGAGTTCTTAAACAAATCCAAGCCTCCAGCAACCTGGGAAATCCCCACTGCTATTGTTTTGATTTCTTCCGAGAACTCCTGTAAAGCACTGTAAGAACGACCAGTCCTTAGTGACATCTTTATTGACGTCTTATGTCCATCCTTACGTCAAACCCGGCACCTTTCAGGTATAAATATACCAATGCTGCCTTAAGCAAACACACGGTGGTGGTGAATCTGGAGCAGCGACTACTTGCCCGAGAGCCCAGCTGATGCGAGAGCCCACGGACGCTGCCCCTAGCTTTTGACGCGCTGAGAAAGACGCTGTGTTTTCTCCTGCCGAGAAATCCAGCCTCCGGCGTTTCCAGCTTACCCTTGCGGGTGACTGGGATACCGAGTCCTGAGAGAGAGATACCAGCGCTCCTGCCTTCTAATACCCAGGTACTGAACTGACTAAACCCTTACAGAGAATTCTTGAGTCAGATTCTCGGCAAACCAAACTTAACTTAAACTGCTACTTACTTACTCCCTCCCATGTATTAGGCTTAGGTCAGGTACACCGGGGTAGGCGTAGTTAGAAGCACCAGTTGAGTACGATTAGTCAATGTATATATGTATGTATCTATTTTATCCATTTTAAAGTATCATATGGCTAAGAAACCATATCAATGCTTTCACAGTATTATTTCATAATCCTGCTTTTACTGTATGCACTTTACTTAACTATAAGTATTGCAATTGTAGCAATTCATTTCTCTTGTATGAGGAAAGAGACTGCTCAATAAATAACACCTTTTATTGAAAACGCCCGTCTCTCTGTTTCTCTGCAATCCGGTGAAACTAAGTACGCACCTTTGACTGAGTGAAATAGCTGTCTTTTGTTTTCACACGACTCTAGAGATATACTCTTATTCAGGGAGAGCACAGTTGTCATGTTTTATGGTTGTCAGAAACTAAATCCCTTCTTGTCTATCCAGGGAGGTTAAACTCTTCCTCGCTTATTCGAGAAAGTTTCTAGTGAACTCTGAGTTAGCTGGCAAACACTTAAGTCTAATATAGTCAGTAAAGACCTAAATAACCTCAGTCCTACGTCTACACTACTGAATATATTATTCCAATGCGCAGAGCCTATTGGGACTATAGGAACTACACTACATGGCGTCCAATGTTTGGTAAGGCGATAAATCTAACGCAAGACGTTAGAGTAACTCAGTCGTGCTTTTTCACACAGACCCTTTCTCCCGTAAATACTCCAAAGACGTCTGGAGTGGGTCAAAGGTTAAAATCCGCTGGAACTTAGTAGAAAGAGATTTCTATGTATAGTTTTTGGTTTATTCAACGTTGAAGGATACAGTGTTCCAAAATATTGTGCACCTAATCTTTGTTTCCTTGAAAACTTGATCTGCAACAAAAAACCTTCTTGTTAGTAAAATGTCAGACAATGAAGGAGATAGGGAGACAGCTAGAATAGCAGCTCAACTCCTAGCGGAAGACACAAGTCTCCTACAGCAAGACCCGGATGCAATACTCATCCCGGTCAGCATAAGAAAAACTATAACTCTTAAATTAATAGAAAAAGGACTGACATCGAGAGGTGGTACAGTCATATTCGTAATTGAGGCCTATGAATGTCGGCAGACAGAGGTATTCTATTCATGGATAAACTTTCCAGCAGCAAACGCTGTCACACATGAGTTCCACTATTACAAAATAGAGGAACCACCGGATGAGTACACTCCTTTCGAGGAGGTGGAAATACCATTAAAATACCAAGAGCACCTGCTCTGGTTTAAAGGCGCCCTAAAACATAATAATCACATCACCAGGCTCGGTCCACTAGGAAGACCAGGAGCAACGTGGCCGGTTCTAGCCAGCTACACACCACATCCCGACATTGAAAAAATGTCAATACCAGAACTTTTGGTACAGTTAAAACAACTCATTAAAATACATAGACAATTAGTCCAATATGTAATGCGGACTTCAACAGTCCAACCAGCTATTAACATTCCACAGCTGACCCACCATCAGGAGAATACAAACAAAATTACACCACAGAACATACAGTCATGTCTGGGTAAAGTACCCGCAAAACGGTAACAAATTCCATTCTGGTTAGCACAAAAAATCACTCAAATAGAGGCAGTATTTCCGGATACTACCCCTACTGAGAAACACAGAATTCTGACTATCTGTCTTCCAATGGGGATCGCACCACATGTGGAGGACTGTGACACTTGGGGCACAGTCTTTGCTTCCATTTACACAAAAACACATGGTGTTCCGTCCATGGCAGTAATACCAGATGTGCTAAGACAAATTCAAAACGAATACGGTCCAGAACCTGCTTTAACTCTGGGTATGAAATTACTGAAAGACTTCAAGCAGGTCTCAGCTTTATTATTATCTAACATAAAGGGAGAAGCAGCATCTGTGGCGATCCGCCAGAAATTGAAAGAAACAGATATAGCAGAACAACCATTTGAACTTGCCAGAATCATAGAAAAATCCTATGAAGAGCTAGGAAGAGATAGTTTGGGTGGGAAACCAGTAAAACCCCAACTAACTGAAAATCCTGAAAAAATATTTATTAAAAATAATTTAAACACTCCAAAAAAGAGCTGGGATGGAAATAAACAATCCACTCCCAAAGAAAAAAGATTCCAGTCCAGAGGAAAGTCTCCTCGGCGGAGAGAAAGATCTCCGGACCAAGGACACAAGCCTCCCCAGAGGGAGCCCTCTGAGAAAAGATACAACCTTAGAAATAGGGATAATTTGAAGAAACCTGATAGATATCAAGATATTGATACACGTCCCTCTCGATCTTTTCAGACTTCCTCGCAGAAATCGGAAAGAAGAGGACGGTCAGAACACAGGGAAGAGCACGTCAAGTCCAAAGACAAAGAACCTGCTCATCAAAGTAAAAAACTACAATTTCCAAAAAAGAAGGTAGCCAGCATTAAAATAGTCAAACATGCCGAGTATCCTGAGGACACAGCTGAAAAACGGAGAGTGGGCTCAGACAATGCTAAACAGCGCAGCAGAAGTGAGCATAGCTCGCAAGATCCTGATGAATCATCTGGAGACAGTGGACACGAATGAATACATTCAGGTGGAAACTGCAGACACCAGAGTTAGCAAACCTCATAAAATATACGAAATAACATTACGTATAGAGGGAGATAAGACTAGGAAAATAAGGGGTCTATTTTGGGATAACCTCTCCAAAGGCTATGACATCCTTCTAGCTGAAAAAGACTGGCCACCAGAGTTTGTCAGGGAGTACCCTCATGGCGAAGAAATGATTATGCCTGCCTTCTCAAATCACATTCCAATTCATAAAAAACTATACACTTGCAAGAAAGTGGGCAGTAGCCCAAGCTCCTGCATTATATAAAAAAACTGTTGGATGGGATGAGGACTCTCCTCCTCACAAAATCCAGTTAAAAAATCAACCAACTGCACAAAGGCAGTACCCAATTAAGCAAGAAGCTAAAAAACAGGTCAGGGAGATCTTAGATCAACTTGAATACCAGGGGGTGATTGAAACATGCACCTCACAAATGAATAACCCTTTGTTTCCTGTCTCCAAGCCAGACGATTCATATCGTCTAGTTTTGGACTACAGACACCTAAACTCATGTTGCAAAACTTTTGCAGTACAAAACTCACATAGTGCAGCACTAATGAATAACATCGTGCGCAAAAAATACAAAACAACATTAGACATCTCTAATGGATTCTTTTGTCAAAATATAGCACCTGAAAGCAGGTATTTGACCGCTTTCTCAATAATGGGCTCGCAGGAAAATTCTGTCGACTCCCACAGGGGTTCAAGAACAGCCCAGGATTATTCTCAGCAAGAGTAACAGAGTTACTACAAATGTATGATGATGAGGCATTATCTTATGTCGATGACATCTATCTAACAGATGATGACTTGGATACTCACTTGAAAAGAGTGAACACCATAATACTTGGGTTCGCAGCAGAGGGTTACAAATTCAACTTTAAAAAGTCACGAATTGCCCATCTAACTGTCCTGTTTTTAGGATATGAATTATCAAGTGAAGGCAAAAGCCTGGCAGACAATTTCTTGGAGAAATGTGCTGTAATCCAAGCACCAAGAACGCTGAAAAACTTACAATCAATTCTAGGTTTCCTGGATTTCGGAAGAACTTACATTCTAAATTATGCAGAGAGGGTTAAACCTCTCAATGAACTAATTAAACCAGATTTTAAAACAATCAATTGGACTCAAAAACACACAGAAGTTTTGAGATCGTTGCAAACAGACATGTTAGCTCAAACAAAATTGCAAACACGCGATAACACTCGCAACCTTGTAATCCGGGTCATCCCAGGAAGATGCGGATTCACATACCTAACCTCTAATGAGGGAGAAAAGGTACCGATAGCATACAAATCACATTTGTACACAAAAGCTGAAATGAAATTTAGCTCAACAGAAAAAATTCTAACTGCGGTTCAGACTGCGGTAGCAAAAGAAAGAGCCCTAGCACAAGGTAAACGAATAATCATTGTTACACCAGTACCAGCTCTAGAAGCGGTAACAAAGGCAAGCATTCCAAATGCTAAAGCACTACATCCTAGATGGATCCAATGGGTAAATTCTCTTGCTGCAACAGACGTGGTCTACAAATTTGATCCTAATTTAAAAACACAAGAATTTCTCCAATATGAATTTGAATGTCCTCTGCCGACCGAAATCCTGCCCCTTGAACACTACAGCTGTATAATATATACAGACGGATCAGCACAGCCCGCAGTTGGGGGTAAACAAGCTTACAGTGCTGCGTGCGCGATTGTTAAAGGTCGTTGGCACGAAGGAAAATTTAGACCACTGGTCACTAAAACACAATCTCTAGGAGATTGTACAGCTCAGCGAGCTGAACTACTGGCTTTTAAGATGGCACTTGAAAATACCGATCGCGAATTCCCCACACTCATAGTGTGTGATTCTTATTATTGCGTTCAGTCTTATAATGAATACTTGCAGAATTGGGTTCTAAATGGTTTCAAAGATGCAAAGGGTGGCACAATCAAGCATAAAACGCTTTGGGAACAAGTAGTTCTTTTACAAAAGGAACTACAAAAGACTCACGTGATACATACACTGAGTCATCAACGTGATGGCGTTCACGTTGCAGGGAATTCATTGGCTGATGATGCCGCGAAGGCAGCTGTGCAAACGGCTTCCGTAGCTGCCATCACCCGGTCAAAAACAAAAATAGACAGCGACATATTACAAGCTGTCAGTGCTACAGTAAATAATGCGATAAAAACACTCCTGAAAGGCTTTCCAGTAAAGTACTCATACATAACTGATGGGAATAACGTTCCATTTGCTCGAATCCCTGGAGTGGGGGATAGGGCAATTCCAAACATGGAACATAGGTTAGGACTAATTATAGCGGCACACGAAGGGCTCGCCTCTGCACACGCTGGTGTCTCGGCCACAGTATCATTATTAAAACAGAGATACTGGTGGCCACAAATGAGAAGACAAACTAGGAA
Source organism: Lissotriton helveticus (assembly GCF_964261635.1). Taxonomy (NCBI): domain Eukaryota; kingdom Metazoa; phylum Chordata; class Amphibia; order Caudata; family Salamandridae; genus Lissotriton; species Lissotriton helveticus. Next base: position 390,649,380 of record NC_136061.1, read on the forward strand.
CTATGTTCTAGATTGTGAAATATGCCAAAAAATGAAAGTTTCAACGGTAAAAAGACCAGCACAGACGCCCCTTCTGATCTCAGATAAACCATTAGAGTGTGTTTACCTGGACCACTGTGGTCCCTTACAAAGGGATGGCAACTATAAATACATCATGGTCGCAGTGGACTCCTGCACGTGATTCATTTGGATGTGGCCCCAGGGCTCGGCTGACGCCAGAACGGTTATAAAAGATTTGCGAGTCTTTACCGGCACATACGCAATTGGCATACTACACTCTGATCAGGGTCCTGCTTTTAGCTCTCGAGCTTATAAGGAGGCCATGACCAGCATGGGCATTGCATTGCGGTATTCTTGTCCCTTCCATCCTGAGGGAAACGGGCTTGTGGAAAGAAAAAACCGAGACATAAAGCAATCTATAACGGCAAAGGTATTAGGTTCGAGTGTTGGGTGGGTCAAACATTTAATAAGTGTCCAACGTAGTCTTAATAATCTGCCAAGAAATTCTCTAAAAGGTTTCAGTCCGTACGAACTATTGTTCGGGACTAGAATGCATATCCAGGACCTCGATAGTCAAACTTCAGTGGTAGAAAGAAAATGCTTTGATATCAAAGATCGTTTGGCTATTTTAGAGGACTTAAATGAAACAAGAAAAGACCTGAGCAACATAAAGTTGAAACAACAGCCACTGAAGAGAAACCACCTGTCCCAGCAAGGCCTGTCTGGATTCCAAAGATTGGGGATCTGGTCAGAGAGAAAATCGCGGTGAAGAAGGACTTTGGGCCTTCTTACAGAAAAGCAGTACCTGTCTTAGCTGTCAACGGAACAAGGTCAGTTGTACTACCGCCCCTTGCTGGTAAAAAGGAGAACCGAGTTGTATCCATCGACCTGGTTAAACCACAATCATGTGGCCAATAATAAGTAGTAGGCTAAGTGGACTCCCAAGAAGTAGCAGAACACCAAAGTTTGCTACAAATCAAAAGGTTCAAACTGAGAGACTAATCACATTTGATAAACCTACAGTGAATCAACAAGGACTATGCAACAAAGCCATGGAACTTATGCCTCTTGAAACCCAAATTACAACAATTCGTCAAGAAACACCTGTCTACAATGATGTAGCCACGGACTATGCTAATAAAACAAGGAAAAATCCAGAAGCAATTCCAATAATTGACAGAACTGCGTCAGGCTACTTCATCAACTTCGATGACTTTTCTGAGGATCCTAGCGAACCTGAAGAACAGCCATCATCAACAACTTTTAAAGACAAGGCTAAAAAAACTCTTTCATTAACTAAAGGAGACCTATCTGATTTCCCCATGGATTGAATTTTGGGTGGTGCTAGGTGTACTTTTCCTCCTGCTTTGGCTCATCATGGTACTATGCTTGGGACACTACATTGAGGGAAAATATGTTACAATGGACACAGCAAGCCAGAACATCAACCTGGTCCTAAAGCCACACAAGTCTTCACACATCGAGAAAAGAGAACTTTCTTCAGTAAACTTCACAGCCAATCCATTACCCGGTGGGGTAGCATGGGACAAAACAGATTACGATATATATGGCCCGGTCGAACTCTTGAAGTATCCTCATCAATTTAAGGTTTCATTAAGTGACTTTGTAAAACCGAGTACATTCTCTTATGATTGGGACTTTGAAAGTATTAGTGATATGATGTCAGACTTAGTTATGTCAGCAAAATTTACAGAACATGATTATTTACAGGGTTCATCAAATTATGATCAGATGTACTGCTACAACCACTATGGTAACCATTATTTGCATAAATCTGCTCAGCCTAGAAATGTTTTAAATTATAATCAATGGGAACATTGTGCAACTCCACCAAAAGGTAGCTCAAAAACATTATATGAGAAATTTCCATACTTCTCAGGGTTTAACACAAGTGACGCAGAAACATTTTATTTCAAACTGTTAAATAAGACAGGAATGAAAACCATGCTAACAAATACAAAATTAATCTATTCAGAATCATTTTATGAAAAAATGAGTACATTTGGTTTTGATTTTTGGAATAATAACATTGAAACAAAAACGATCTGGGGTACTAAAGATTGGCAAGTCCAAGGTATAGAATCATTATTCAGAGCCTGCATGATCCCAGAACAAATTATATTTTTGAATGACACAATTCAACAAACAACCTGTCTTGACCTAGCCAAAATTAAAGACTTAAACAAACCGTCTATTCCAAAGCCATCACCTGATAGTAATAGCACTTCCTGATGTTGAGATAGACGTAGCCCATATTTTTAACCAAAACAGAACACATCCTGATTGGAAAAAATGGTTGATCTGGCCCACAGACACAAATAACTGTCAAGATAGATTCCTGAACAAAATACAGGGGTTCACATTGACCAGGCCAGACCCTAGATACTCCCAGAGACAACATCCAGGGATTGTAACAACATACAGTGTGGGTAAACTATGCCTCGAATGGCTACATACATCCACACTGGCAGAAATTAAGCAACACTTAACTTTACTTAAAGAAGGTGCTGACTTGCGTGATTTCATTATGGGACCACGCAAACAGCGTCAAAAACGTTTCATAGCGGCCTCTATATATGCAGCTTATAACGAAGCTTGGAAAGTAACTCAAATGAAAACAGCAGAGACAATACGGGAAATTGACCGTATTAATTTGGAAAAATCACTTTCTGTTGTGCACAATGGGTTAATGACTCTGTCTTCCAGAATATATTCACTGGACAGTATTGTATCATCTGCAATCGATATAATAGAACAGGACATGCTAATGTTACAACATCGTCAGTCCCAATTGCGTTCTATTGTACAGCTTGGCTGGACGTTACAAAATCTGCGTTCAGGCTACGTGCCTTGGCGTTTAATCAACACAACGTCACTGTTCTCTATCTTTAACCTTACTGATATACAAATCAGCTTGGCACAAAAGGGAGCAGAATATACAATTCTGAGCATTGAAAAACTTGAGAGATTACCATTGACAATGTCAGAACGACCTGTCATTGAATGGATAATACACGGGATAATAACTATTCCGATAACGACGTTCCAATTTCGATACTGCCAACAGTATATACAGGCAGGCCAGTATGAAAGGTTGGGTAAAGGATACATCAAGTCATCATGGAAATTACCTTACACTCACACATGTTATAGTGAAAAAGGATAGAATGTATTTCTTAGTGGTGATAATTGTGAAAAATCACTAAGTGGTATACTTCTGTGTCAGGGCATAAATTTGCATGGGGCCTGTGAGGGGACTTCAAATAACCTTTCATGTCACCAGCTTGGCACACCTGCAGCTCGAATAGAGCCATTCTTTAGACGGCTTTCTAACGGGAGCTGAATTCTAATTGTGGACCACAGATGTTGTGGCCTGGTGCCAGGAAAAGCTTATCTCGTAAGTGTAACGTCCAGGGTCACTTGCTTTGAGCAAGTATTGTATCCCAACGACACTCCAGACAGGGAGGGAAAAATTTGGCCCAGTCTGAAAATCTCTTCTATTCGAATTGATACTTTAAGCAGAATGAAGTCTGTTCTTCTACAGACGCCAGTACACTTGACGTCATCAAAAGAAACGTATGATCTCCAAGTTGCAAGGACAACGGCAGAGATTCATAACCTTTTAACAACAAATTGCCCCCTACACTTCGCAGAAATGCTAAATGAAATCTTAAACATTTCTGATACGAATGGTATCGCGAGTGTATTTAAGACAATTTTTTCGGGACTGTTGACACCTTTCAAAGCAGTCCTGGGCATTTTTCCTAATTTTGTCCATTCACTCTTTAGCGGCCTTCCACTCCTGTTGGGACTCGTAGCAGGCATTTTATTTTTGACTCTCCTGCTTCGTTATGGCAAGCCATGTCACAGACAAGACTCCAGCAACAATGGAAGAAACGATGCTAGCTATACGCTATCGGGACCGCATAACTAAAGTCCTTGGATTAGCCCGGCTAAGAGATCTGAATATGACCTGGTTTCTTTCATTCAGACTCATCTGGCAAAACTGTATCTTACCTGTGTTAAGATGTATGCTGTGCGGAGAAGAATGCGTGTTAGACGTCTGTCTTACACTACAATCAGAAGTACCACTGGATACAGATACTTTGCTGAACCCAGTAAAGGCTCATGCATCGTGTTGTCCCCAGCGGTTACCAATCCTGATGACGGCATTCGTTGAGACTTCACCACTGTGATTGAAGGGTAGTGAAGTGCAAGATGAGAGCAGCATCAACCAGGTACGACCCTCTGTGAGCACTGCTGATCCTGTCATCGATGATAGCAATCATGCTCACGATTGCACAGTTGCGGCATTTTCCAACTTGGTCGAACTTTCAACTGAAGCGGTAAACTGCTTTTTTGAAAGTCTGTCTGAAATGATGTTCTCGCCCGAACAGAAAGAATACACTTTTAAGCAAATGAGCACTCAGCGTTCCCTGAACTCTGAATTTGGCCTTCAGCTTTGAAAAACAAAAGCTTCTGAAAATATTTGGAACTGTTTTGACTTCTTCCCTTGAAAACAAAACTATTTTTCCCCGATTCCAAAATATTTACTTTTTTTGGCACTCATCATCTGCTTAAAGTAGAACTATTCTTAAAGAACAGAGCTTCTATTTTTAGGAACTCTAGAGACAATATATTACCTCAGCCTCTAGCATATTTACAAGAAACTGTATTTATATGTGATGGAATGGTCTCGCACTTTTCTTTTCTGTATTAAGAGCCATTTCATGTGTAAATTTTCGCAAATCATTCATGCTGATATATATGTGCATCCCTTTTAATGAATGATTACACTGCTTGAATTCGTGTATTTCGCATATACCATTTCAGATGCAAAATAATGTATTTTGGGGTGGATCGGTATACACATGCACCATTAGATATGTTTTCTATTGCTTAGTTTAGTAATTATGGACATGAATTCGTGGAGTGGGTGTAGTGTGTTTTATCTAGGTACCTGAATCAATATCCTATTCTTTGCCCTTGTCCGGTTATAAATCAATAATATCCCTGCAACGGCACAGAAACCCGTTTCATAAATTAGTCATAGCGCATGCTGTCACATTAAGCAAGCCTATTCCTCCAGCCCCCTAGAAAGCACACCGAGTTCTTAAACAAATCCAAGCCTCCAGCAACCTGGGAAATCCCCGCTGCTATTGTTTTGATTTCGTCCGAGAACTCCTGTAAAGCACTGTAAGAACGACCAGTCCTTAGTGACATCTTTATTGACGTCTTATGTCCATCCTTACGTCAAACCCAGCACCTCTCAGGTATAAATATACCAACGCTGTCCTAAGCAGAGACATGGTTGTGATGAACCTGGAGCAGTGACTACTTGCCGGAGAGCGCAGCTGATGCGAGAGCCCACGGACGCTGCCCCTCCCCTTTTGACGCGCTGAGGAAGACGCTGTCTTTTCTCTTGCTGAGAAATCCAGCCTTCAGCGTTTCCAGCCCACCTTCGCGGGTGACTGGGATACCGAGTCCTGAGAAAGAGATACCAGACCTCCAGCCTTCTAAATCCCAGGTACTGAACTGACTAAACCCTTATAGAGAATTCTTGAGTCAGATTCTTGGCAAAACAAACTTAACTTAAACTGCTACTTACTTACTCCCTCCCATGTATTAGGCTTAGGTCAGGTACACCGGGGTAGGCGTAGTTAGAAGCACCAGTTGAGTACGATTAGTCAATGTATATATGTATGTATATCTTTTATCCATTTTAAAGTATCATATGGCTAAGAAACCATATCAATGCTTTTACAGTATTATTTCATGATCCTGCTTTTACTGTATGCACTTTACTTAACTATAAGTATTGCAATTGTAGCGATTCATTTCTCTTGTATGAGAAAAGAGACTGATCAATAAATAACACCTTTTATTGAAAATGCCCGTCTCTCCTTTTCTCTGCAATCTGGTGAAACTAAGTATTGACTGAGTAAAATAGCTGTCTTTTGTTTTCACACGACTCTAGAGATACACTCTTGATCAGGGAGAGCAAAGTTGTCATGTTCTATGGTTGTCAGAAACTAAATCCCTTCTTGTCTATCCAGGGAGGTTAAAATCCTCCTCGCCTATTCGAGAAAGTTTCTAGTGAACTCTGAGCTAGCTGGCACACAAAACTTAAGTCTAATATCGTCAGTAGAGACCTAGTTAACCTCAGTCCTACGTCTACACTACTGAAGATATTATTCCAATGCGCAGAGCCTATTGGGAATATAGGAACTACACTACATGGAGCCCAACGTTTGGTAAGGCGATAAATCTAACGCAAGACATTAGAGTAACTCAATCGTGCTTTTTCACACAGACCCTTTCTCCCGTAAATACTCCAAAGACGTCTGGAGTGGGTCAAAGGTTAAAATCCGCCAGAACTTAGTAGAAAGAGATTTCTATGTATAGTTTTTGGTTTATTCAACGTTGAAGGATACAGTGTTCCAAAATATTGTGCACCTAATCTTTGTTTCCTTGAAAACCTGATCTGCAACAAAAAACCTTCTTGTCAGTAAAATGTCAGACAATGAAGAAGAAAGGGAGGCAGCTATAATAGCAGCTCAACTCCTAGCGGATGACACAAGTCTCCTACAGCAAGACCCGGGTGCAATACTCATCCCGGTCAGCATAAGAAAAACCATAACTCTTAAGCTAATAGAAAATGGACTAACATCAAGAGGTGGTACAGTCATATTCGTAATTGAGGCACATGAATATCGGCAGACAGAGGTATTCTATTCATGGATAAACTTTCCAGCAGCAAACGCTGTCACACATGAGTTCCACTATTACAAAATAGAGGAACCACCGGATGAGTACACTCTTTTCGAGGAGGTGGAAATCCCATTAAAATAACAAGAGCACCTCCTCTGGTTTAAAGGCGCCCTAAAGCATAATAATCACAACACCAGGCTCGGTCCACTAGGTAGACCAGGAGCAACATGGCCGGTTCTAGCCGGCTACACACCACATCCAGACATTGAGAAAATGTCTATACCAGAACTTCTAGTCCAACTAAAAGTACTAATTAAAATACACAGACAATTAGTCCAATATGTAATGCGGACTTCAACAGTCCAACCAGCTATTAAAATTCCACAGCTGACCCCTCATCAGGGGAACACAAATAAAATCACACCACAGAACATACAGTCATGTCTAGGTAAGGTACCCGCAAAACGGGAACAAATTCCATTCTGGTTAGCACAAAAAATCCCTCAAATAGAGGCGGTATTTCCGGATACTACCCCTAATGAGAAACACAGGATTCTGACTATCTGTCTTCCAATGGGGATCGCACCACATGTGGAGGACTGTGACACTTGGGGCACAGTCTTTGCTTCCATTTACACAAAAACACATGGTGTTCCGTCCATGGCGGTAATACCAGACGTTCTAAGACAGATTCAAAATGAATACGGTCCAGAACCTGCTTTAACTCTGGGTATGAAATTACTGAAAGACTTCAAGCAGGTCTCGGCTATATTACTAGCCAACATAAAAGGGGAAGCAGCATCTGTAGCGATCCGCCAGAAGTTGAAAGAAACAGATATAGCAGAACAACCATTTGAACTTGCCAGAATCATAGAAAAATCCTATGAAGAACTAGGAAGAGATAGTTTGGGTGGGAAATCAGTGAAACCCCAACTAACTGAAAATCCTGTAAAGGTATTTATTAAAAACAATCTAACCGCTCCAAAAAAGAGCTGGGATGGAAATAAACAATCCACTCCCAAAGAAAAAAGATTCCAGTCCAGAGGAAGGTCTCCTCGGCGGAGAGAAAGATCTCCAGACCAAGGACACAAGTCTCCCCAGAGGGAGCTCTCTGAGAAAAAATACAACCTTAGAAATAGGGATAATTTGAAGAAACCTGATATATATCAAGATATTGATACACGTCCATCTCGATCTTTTCAGACTTCCTCGCAGAAATCGGAAAGAAAAGGACGGTCAGAACAAAGGGAAGAGCACTTCAAGTCCATAGACAAGGAACCTGCTCATCAAAGTAAAAAGTTACAATTTCCAAAGAAGAAGGTAGCCAGTATTAAAGTAATCAAACATGCCGAGGATCCTGAGGACACAGCTGAAAAACGGAGAGTGGGCTCAGACAGCGCAGCAGAAGTGAGCATAGCTCGCAAGATCCTGATGAATCATCTGGAGACAGTGGACACGAATGAATACATTCAAGTGGAAACTGCAGATACCAGAGTGAGCAAACCTCATAAAATATACGAAATATCATTACGTATAGAGGGAGATAAGACTAGGAAAATAAGGGGTCTATTTTGGGATAACCTCTCCAAAGGCTATGACATCCTTTTAGCTGAAAAAGACTGGCCACCAGAGTTTGTCAGGGAGTGCCCTGATGGCGAAGAAATGATTATGCCTGCCTTCTCAAATCACATTCCAATACATAAAAAATATACACTTGCAAGAAAGTGGGCAGTAGCCCAAGCTCCTGCATTATATAAAAACCATGTAGGATGGGATGAGGACTCACCTCCTCACAAAATCCAGTTAAAATCTCAACCAACTGCACAGACGCAGTACCCAATTAAGCAAGAAGCAAAAAAACAGGTCAGGGAGATCTTAGATCAACTTGAATACCAGGGGGTGATTGAAACATGCACCTCACAAATGAACAATCCTTTGTTTCCTGTCTCCAAGCCAGATGATTCATATCGTCTAGATTTGGACTACAGACACCTTAACTCATATTGCAAAACATTTGCAGTACAAAACTCACACAGTGCAGCACTAATGAATAGCATAGTGCGCAAAAAATACAAAACAACATTAGACATCTCTAATGGATTCTTTTGTCAAAACATAGCACCTGAAAGCAGATATTTGACCGCTTTCTCAATAAATGGCTCGCAGAAAAATTTCTGTTGTTTGCCACAGGGGTTCAAGAACAGCCCAGGATTATTCTCAGCGAGAGTAACAGAGTTACTACAAATATATGATGATGAGGCATTATCTTATGTCGATGACATCTATCTAACAGATGATGACTTGGATACTCACTTGAAAAGAGTGAACACCATAATACTTGGGTTCGCAGCAGAGTGTTACAAATTCAACTTCAAAAAGTCAAGAATTGCCCATCTAACTGTCCTGTTTTTAGGATATGAAATATCAAGTGAAGGCAAAAGCCTGGCAGACAATTTCCTAGAGAAATGTGCCGTAATCCAAGCACCAAGAACGCTGAAAAACTTACAATCAATTCTAGGTTTCCTGAATTTCGGTAGAACTTACATTCTAAATTATGCAGAGAGGGTTAAACCTCTCTATGAACTAATAAAACCAGATTTCAAAACAATCAATTGGACTCAAAAACACACAGAAATTTTGAGATCATTACAAACAGACATGTTAACTAAAACAAAATTGCAAACACGCGATAACACACGCAACCTTGTAATCCGAGTCATCCCAGGAAGATGCGGATTCACATACCTAACCTCTAATGAGGGAGAAACTGTACCAATAACATACAAATCACATTTGTACACAGAAGCTGAAAAAACATTCAGCATTAAGGAAAACATTGTTCATGCGGTTCAAAAAGCTGTAGCAAGAGAAAGAGACCAAGCTGACGGCAGACGGATTACAGTCAGAACAGCAGAATCAGCATTTGAGGCATTAATAAGCCCATGTAATTTACCTACTGTGGCATTAAATCCAAAATGGATACAATGGGAAAATTCTCTTTCTACAGACAAAGTAAAATACTATTTTGACCCGGAAATGAAAAAATAAAAAAATCTAGAATATGAAAGAGAATATCCTCTGCCTAGCGACATTCTGCCCATACAACTTTACGCCTGCGTAATATACACAAACAGTTATGCAGAACCCTCAGTTTGGGGAAAACAAGCCTACAACGCTACATGCGAGGTGGTCAAATGCCGGTGGCGTGGACGTAAATTAATGCCACTAGTAAAGATGTCACAATCTGTGAAAGACAATTCAGGTCATCAAACTGAATTAATAGCTTTAAAAACGGCGCTGGATATTGCCGATCGCGAATTCCCGACACTAATAGTGTGCGATTCGCATTCCTGCATCAAATCATACAACAAAAACTTGCAGAAATGGGTTGAAAACGGTTACAAAGATGACACAGGTGCCACAATAAAGGAAAAATCGCTTTGGGAACAAGTAGTTCTTTTACAAAGGGAACTACAAAAGACTCACGTGATACATACACTGAGTCATCAACGTGATGGCGTTCACGTTTCAGGGAATTCATTGGCTGAGACAGCCACAGCGGAAGCAACTAAGTCGGCTTCCGTAGCTACAAAAAAGCGTCCAGGAAAATACATAGACGGGGAAACGATGCTGGTGGTAAAAACGTCATCAAAAGGCGACTGTTCAGCGTTACCTATCAACTATCCCCTCAATTATACATACATAATCGATGCAAACTCCGTTCCTTTTGCTCGAATCCCTGGAGTGGGGGATAGGGTAATTCCAAACAGGAACAGGAGAGGCTTCTTAATACAAGAAGCACATATGGGATTAGGTTTAAGGCATCAGATGATCAAAGAATCTTTGACAGAATTAAAATGAGAATACTGGTGGCCGGGGATGAGCGTGGATAATCACAAATTTGCAAAAAATTGTGAAAACTGCAACAGAGATCGCAGTGGCGAACCGTCCGAGGTAGTGCCAGAACACATAATAGAAAGCATAAAGCGATCTATTCGCATGATTAAACAGGAAACATGCGTCCCAATGTATATTATTTAAGACTATCATCACTTAAAATGTAGACCCCAGCTCTCGGCTGACGTCTGAACTGTTATAAAAAGATTTGCGAAGTCTATAATGGCATATACGCAAGAAGCATGCTACATTCTGACCATGGTCCTGCTTTTAGCTCTCGAGCTTATGGGGGGGGCATGGCCAGCATGGGCATTGCATTGCGGGACTCTTATCACTTCCTTCCTGAGGGAAACGGGATGGTATAAAGAAAAAAACAAGGCATAGAGCAATCTATAACAGCAAAGGTATTAGGTTCGGGGGCTGGGTGGGTCAAACATTTAATAAGTATCCAACATAGGCTTAATAATCTGCAAGAAATTCTCTGAGAGGTCTCAGTCCGTACAAACTATTGTTTGGGACTAGAATGTTGATCCAGGACCTCGATAGTCAAACTTCAGTGGTTAAAGAAAAATGCTTTGATATCAAAGATCGTTTCGCTATTTTACAGGACTTAAACGAAAAAAGAAAAGACCTGAGCAACATAAAATTGAAACAACAGCCAACAACCACTGAAGAACAACCACCTGTCCCAGCAAGGCCTGTCTGGATTCCAAAAATCGGGGATCTGGTCAGAGAGAAGATCGCGGTGAAGAAGGAATTTGGGCCTTCTTACAGAAAATCAGTACCTGTCTTAGCTGTCAACGGAACAAGATCAGTTGTACTTCCGCCCCTTGCTGGTAAAAAGGAGAACCGAGTTGTATCCATCGACCTGGTTAAACCACAATCATGTGGCCAATAACAAGTAGTAGGCCAAGTGGACTCCGAAGAGGTAGCAGAACACCAAAGTTTGCTACAAATCAAGAGGTTCAAACTGAAAGACTAATCACATTTGAAAAACCTACAGTAAATCAACAAGGACTATGCAACAAAGTCATGGAACTTAAACCTCTTGAAACCCAAATCCAAATCTTACATCAAGAAACACCAGTCTACAATTATGTAACCACAGACTATGCTAATGAAACAAAGAGAATTCCAAAAACAAAAAGGAATCCCGAAGCAATTGAAACAATTGACAGAACAGCATCAGGCTACTTCATCAACTTCGATGATTTTTCTGAGAATCCGAGTGAACCTGAGGAACAGCCAATATCAACAACAACTTTTAAAGACAAGGCTAAAAAACTCTTTCATCAACTAAAAGAGACCTATCTGATTTCCCCATGGATTGAATTTTGGGTGGTACTAGGTGTACTTTTCCTCCTGCTTTGGCTCATCATGGTACTATGTTTGGGACATTTCATTGAGGGAAAATATGTTACAATGGACACAGCAAGTCAGAATATCAACTTGGTCCTGAAACCACACAAGTCTTCACACATCGAGAAGAGAGAACTTTCTTCAGTGAACTTCACAGCCAATCCATTACCCGGTGGGCTAGCATGGGACAAAACTGATTACGAAATCTATGGCCTGGTCGAGCTCTTGAAGTATCCTCATCAATTCAAGGTTTCTTTAAGTGACTTTGTAAAACCGAGCACATTCGCTGATGATTGGGACTTTGAAAGTATTAATGATATGATGTCAGATCTAGTGATGTCAGCTAAATTTACAAAACATGATTATTTACAGGGTTCATCTAATTATGACCAGATGTACTGTTACTACCACTATGGTAACCATTATCTGCATAAATCTGCTCAACTTAGAAATGTTTTAAATTATAACCAATGGGAACATTGTGCAACTCCGCCAAAAGGAAGCTCGAAAACATTCTATGAGAAATTTCCATACTTCTCAGGGTTTAACACAAGTGATGCAGAAACATTTTTTTTCAAATTATTAAATAAGACAGGAATGAAAACCATGCTAACAAACACAAAATTAATCTATTCAGAATCATTTTTTGACAAAATGAATACATTCGGTTTTGATTTCTGGAAAAATAATATTGAAACGAAATCAATCTGGGGTACAAAAGATTGGTAAGTGCAAGGTACAGATTCCTTATTTAGAGCCTGCATGATCCCAGAACAAATTATATTCTTGAATGACACAATTCAACAGACTACCTGTCTTGGCCTAGCCAAAATTAAAGACTTGAACAAACCGTCTATTCCAAAGCCAACACCTGACAGTAATAGCACTACAGATGTTGAGATAGACGTATCCCATATTTTTAACCAAAACAGAACACATCCTGATTGGAAAAAATGGTTGATCTGGCCCACAGACACAAATAACTGTCAAGATAGATTCCTGAACAAAATACAGGGGTTCAAATTGACCAGGCCAGACCCTAGATACTCCCAGAGACAACATCCAGGGATTGTAACTACATACAGTGTAGGGAAACTCTGCCTCGAATGGCTACAAACATCCACACTGGCAGAAATTAAGCAACACTTGACTTTACTTAAAGAAGGTGCTGACTTGCGTGATTTCATTATGGGACCACACAAACAGCGTCAAAAACGTTTCATAGCGGCCTCTATATATGCAGCTTATAACGAAGCTTGGAAGGAAACTCAAATTGAGACAGCAGAGAAAATACGGGAAATTGACCGTATTAATTTGGAAAAATCACTTTCTGTTGTGGACAATGGGTTAATGACTCTGTCTTCCAGAATATATTCACTGGACAGTATTGTATCATCTGCAATCGATATAATAGAGCAAGACTTACTGATGTTGCAACACGGTCAGTCCCAATTACGTTCTATTGTACAGCTTGGCTGGACGTTACAAAATCTGCGTTCAGGCTACGTGCCTTGGCGTTTAATCAACACGACGTCATTATTCAATATCTTTAACCTTACTGATAAACAAATCAGCTTGGCACAAAAGGGTGCAGAATATACAATTCTGAGCATTGAAAAACTTGAGAGATTACCATTGACAATGTCAGAACGACCTGCCATTGAATGGATAGTACATGGGATAATAACTATTCCGATAACGACTTTCCAATTTCGATACTGCCAAAAATATATACAGGCAGGCCAGTATGAAAGGTTGGGTAAAGGATACATTAAGTCAACATGAAACCTACCTTATACACACACATGTTATAGTGAAAAAGGACAGAGTGTATTTCTTAGTGGTAAGAATTGTGAAAAAACACTAAGTGGTATACTTCTGTGTCAGGGTATAAGTTTACATGGGGCCTGTGAGGGGACTTCAAATAACCTTTCATGTCACCAGCTCGGCACACCTGCAAAGCGAATAGAGCCATTCTTTAGACGGCTTTCTAATGGGAGCTACATTCTAATTGTGAATCACAGATGTTGTGGCTTGCTGCCAGGAAAACCTTATCTAGTAAGCGTGAGTTCCATGATCACTTGCTGTGAGCGAGTATTGTATCCAAACGACACTCCAGACAGGGAGGGAAAAATTTGGCCCAGTTTGAAAATCTCTTCTATTCGAATTGATACTTTAAGCAGAATGAAGACTGTGCTCCTACAGACACCAGTTCATTTGACGTCATCAAAAGAAACGTATGATCTCCAAGTTGCAAGGACAACGGAAGAGATACATGCATTGTTATCGACAAATTGCCCCCTACACTTCGCAGAAATGCTAATCGAAATATTAAACATTTCAGATACGAATGGTATCGCAAGTGTATTTAAGACCGTTTTTTCGGGACTATTAACCCCATTCAAAGCAGTCCTAGGTATATTTCCCAATTTTGTCCATTCTGTCTTTGGCGTACTTCCACTCCTGTTGGGACTCGTAGCAGGCATCTTATTTTTGCTACTCCTGCTTCGTTATGGCAAGCCATGTCACAGACAAGACTCCAACAACAATGGAAGAAACGATCCTAGCTATACGCTATCGGGACCGCATAACTAAAGTCCTTGGATTAGCCCGGCTAAGAGATCTGAATATGACCTGGTTTCTTTCGTTCAGACCCATATGGCAGAATTGTGTCTTACCTGTATTGAGGTGCATGCTATGCGGCGAAGAATGCGTGTTGGACACATGTCTTACACTACAATCAGAAGTACCATTGGATACAGATACTTTGTTGGGTCCAGTAAAGGCTCATGCATCGTGCTGTCCCCAGCGGCTACCTATCCTGATGACGGCATTTGTGGAGACTACACCACTACGATTGAAGGGTAGTGAAGTACAAGATGAGAGCAGCATCAACCAGGTACGACCTTCAGTAAGCAATGCTGATCGAAACATCACTGAAAGCGAACATGCGCACGACTGCATGGTAGCGACATTTTCCAACTTAGTCGAACTTTCACCTGAAGCGGTAAACTGCTTTTTTGAAAATCTGTCTGACATGATGTTTTCCCCCGAACAGAAAGAATAACTTTAAGCAATCGAGCATACAGCGTTCCCTGAACTCTGAATTTGGCCTTCAGCTTTAATAAACAGAGCTGCTGAGACAATTTGGACTAATTTTTCTTCTTCCCCTGAAAACGAAAACTTTTTTCGAATTCCAAAATATTTACCTTTTTTTTTTGGCACTCGTCCTCTGCTTAAAGTAGAACTATTCTTAGAGAACAGAGCTTCTATTTTTAGGAACTCTAGAGACAATACTTTACTTCAGCCTCTAGCATATTTACAAGTAATTGTATTTATATGTGATGATATGGTCTCGCACTTTTTCTTCTGTATTAAGAGCCATTTCATGTGTTATTTTCGCAAATCATTCATGCTGATATAAAATGTGCATCCTTTTTTGAATGATTACACTGCTTGAATGCATACAGTACCTGTACTCATTTTCATGTATTTCGAATATGCCATTTTTCAAATGCAAAAAAAATGTATTTTGGGGTGGTTCGGTATACACATGCACTATTAGTTATGTTTACTATTGCTTAGGTTAGTAAATATGGACATGAATTCGTGGAGTGGGTGTAGTGTGTTTATCTAGGGACCTGTATCGATACTCCTATTTCTGACCCTTGCCCAGTTATAAATCACTAATATCCATACAACGGCACAGAAACCCGTTTCATAAATTAGTCATAGCGCATGCTGTCACATTAAGCAAGCACTATTCCTCCAGCCCCCTAGAAAGCACACCGTGTTCTTAAACAAATCCAAGCCTCGAGCAACCTGGGAAATCCCCGCCTGCCATGTTTTGATTTAGTCCAAGAACTCCTGTAAAGCACTGCAAGAACGCTCAGTTCTTAGTGACATCCTTATTGACGTCTTATGTCCATCCTTACGTCAAACCCAGCACCTCTCAGGTATAAATATACCAACGCTGTCCTAAGCAGAGACACGGTGGTGATGAACCTGGAGCAGTGACTACTTGCCGGAGAGCCCAGCTGATGCGAGAGCCCACGGACGCTGCCCCTCCCCTTTTGACGCGCTGAGGAAGACGCTGTCTTTTCTCTTGCCGAGAAATCCAGCCTCCGGCGTTTCCAGCCCACCTTCGCGGGTGACTGGGATACCGAGTCCTGAGAAAGAGATACCAGACCTTCAGCCTTCTAAATCCCAGGTACTGAACTGACTAAACCCTTATAGAGAATTCTTGAGTCAGATTCTTGGCAAAACAAACTTAACTTAAACTGCTACTAACTTACTCCCTCCCATGTATTAGGCTTAGGTCAGGTACACCGGGGTAGACGTAGTTAGAAGCACCAGTTGAGTACGATTAGTCAATGTATATATGTATGTATATCTTTTATCCATTTTAAAGTATCATATGGCTAAGAAACCATATCAATGCTTTTACAGTATTATTTCATGATCCTGCTTTTACTGTATGCACTTTACTTAACTATAAGTATTGCAATTGTAGCGATTCATTTCTCTTGTATGAGAAAAGAGACTGATCAATAAATAACACCTTTTATTGAAAACGCCCGTCTCTCCTTTTCTCTGCAATCTGGTGAAACTAAGTATGCACGTATTGACTGAGTAAAATAGCTGTCTTTTGTTATCACACGACTCTAGAGATACACTCTTGATCAGGGAGAGCAAAGTTGTCATGTTCTATGGTTGTCAGAAACTAAATCCCTTCTTGTCTATCCAGGGAGGTTAAAATCCTCCTCGCCTATTCGAGAAAGTTTCTAGTGAACTCTGAGCTAGCTGGCACACAAAACTTAAGTCTAATATCGTCAGTAGAGACCTAGTTAACCTCAGTCCTACGTCTACACTACTGAAGATAAAATTCCAATGCACAGAGCCTATTGGGAATATAGGAACTACACTACAAACGCTTACAGAGAATTCTTGAGTCAGATGCTTGGCAAACGAAACTTAACTTAAACTGCTACTTACTTACTCCCTCCCATGTATTAGGCTTAGGTCAGGTACACCGGGGTAGGCGTAGTTAGAAGCACCAGTTGAGTACGATTAGTCAATGTATATATGTATGTATCTATTTTATCCATTTTAAAGTATCATATGGCTAAGAAACCATATCAATGCTTTTACAGTATTATTTCATAATCCTGCTTTTACTGTATGCACTTTACTTAACTATAAGTATTGCAATTGTAGCAATTCATTTCTCTTGTATGAGGAAAGAGACTGCTCAATAAATAACACCTTTTATTGAAAACGCCCGTCTCTCTGTTTCTCTGCAATCTGGTGAAACTAAGTACGCACCTTTGACTGAGTGAAATAGCTGTCTTTTGTTTTCACACGACTCTAGAGATATACTCTTATTCAGGGAGAGCAAAGTTGTCATGTTTTATGGTTGTCAGAAACTAAATCCCTTCTTGTCTATCCAGGGAGGTTAAACTCCTCCTCGCTTATTCGAGAAAGTTTCTAGTGAACTCTGAGCTAGCTGGCAAACACTTAAGTCTAATATAGTCAGTAAAGACCTAGATAACCTCAGTCCTACGTCTACACTACTGAATATATTATTCCAATGCGCAGAGCCTATTGGGACTATAGGAACTACACTACAGCTTACCAATAAAACAGTCAAAAAAGAAACATCCCCAGATTCCAGGCCCCCTGGTTCCCTAACCCCTCCCTACCCCCGGTCCATAGCACGATGTGCCATCAAACCCCTCCCAACCCCCAGCCCCCCAACAGCCACCCCCCTCCCTGCCCCACTGTCAGTGGATTTAAAACAACCCACTCACTACCATGGCAGAGTGCCTCTCTCCCCCCTGAAATGCTAGAAATGCACAGGACGATCAACTCCCATCCCCGCCTGCACACATCACAATTAACTTGTATGTTTAGCCATCCACTGAACATATTGTCCAATCCCATTCAAATCACATAATTTAAACCCATCGGTCCTAAACCGTGCACCAGGTCCTCTCTTTTAAGTCTTGCATCCGATGGGTATATCAACCCCTCGCCGGCTCCTCCCCTACTTGCGCTTTCCGTTGGGTGCCGGCTCTCCATCGATAAAGCCAAAGGTCCTCATTCCTGTTCCTTCAGCTTACCATCTTCCTCTGCAGGACCGTTCTTTGCAAGGTCTACATGGAAACCCCTATGTTGGCTAGTCCTTTCAGAGCATTCTCGTCTTTGGCTTCCGACTGTGCTCCATCCTTCCATCCAGTCCCAGACTGCCTCTGGTGAATCAAGAAACCACGATTTGCCATCCAACTTCACCCTCAGTCTCGCAGGAAAGAGCATGGCGTACTTCACCTCTCGGTCCCGCAGTTCACTCTTCACTGCCAGAAAGCTGCGACGTTGGGCTTGGACCTTGGCCGTGAAATCAGGAAAGAAGGCCACCTCGTAGTTATCTATTTTCAGCTGGGGACTGGATCTCGCTGTCTGCAGGATTATGTCCCTATCTCGGTAATTGAACACCCGAGCAATAAGGGGCCTCTGGGGTGCTCCCGGTTTTGGTCTACCTCCTGGTACCCTATGGGCTCTCTCAATGGAGAAGTAGCTGGACAGAGTCTTGGGCTATAGGTGCTTCGTGATGAGGTCTTCTACAGCCCAGTCTGCTGCCGGCCCCTCTGTCCTTTCTGGAAACCCTAAGATGCGGATGTTATTGCGGCAGGCCCTGCCTTCATAGTCATCGAGCTGTTGTGCCATCCTCTCCTGCGTCTTCCGCATTTCAAGCATCTGCGTCTGAAGTTCCGACGTGTCCGTCTGTAGGGCACTTGTGACCACATTGAGCTCCTTGACTTTCTCGTCCATCTTTCGGAAGTCCGCCCTGATTAGAGAGACCTCCACTGTGACTGAGTCCACTGAAGCGCGCACTCCATTACTAGCCGCCATGACATCATGCAGAGTTGGCTCCGGTCCTTGTTTCGAGGCAGCCACCCCTCCATCCTTCTCCAACTGCGGCGAATCACCCTTGTCTCCCACTTTGGACCATGTGAATTTGTCCATTTGATTTTGGGCGTTCGCCTTAGGCCCCTTCCCTCCTGTCGCCATGGATGCGCGTTTATGGACGTCCCACTAGATGAAAGCACAGGCCAGCTCCGAAGAGTTAACCGCAAATCGTTGATAAGAGTGACTAAGTTTATGAGGGTCGCCTCCGGATTCGGCGTCTGGGTAGTGCGGCCCCAGAACACAGATTATCCTCACGAGGCTTCTACACACTTTGCAGCTTCCATCAGTGCGGCGTGATTCCTCTGACGGCTTTCCTCAGGAAGCTTCTCCGCCCCCTATTTACGGCACCGTATCCCAATATCTCCTGCAGGGCTAGAGTTGTCAGCACCTACTTCTAACAGTACAGTCCAGGTTCAGAACACCCCTCGAGCCCCAGTTTCGGCTTCCACAGCACCAACCTGTCCTTGAGCAGTTGGGGGGGTTTCAAGAGTTCCCACGCCCCCCTCCAAATTCAATAGTGTTGTACAATGGTTACCATTAAAATGGCCCCGCAAGAGGCAGTAGCAGTCCACTGCGCCAATGCAGTCTAATTGCAGGGAGTCGTCAGGGCCAATCACCCCCAGCCTCAGGTACCCCTCACTGTCACCATCTGCCACCACTGGCCAAGGCTTTTATTTCTGATGCACGCCCCAGAATCACTCCTGTGTAGAGATGTTGGCCCAAGCCATGCGTTGAGTAACCACTGTAGGGCCCACTCCAGGCAGATGAGCTGGTCAGAAGACCTACCAGTTACAGCTTCAACTACGTACGTAGGCTTGGGGGATCTAGCGCGGCTGCCTCTCCCCAGTACTGCAGCTGGCCCACAGGGCCTTGATCACTATTAATTGCCAAACTGTGCTTACTTGGAGTCACCAGTCAGTATTCCACCATTGGAGTCCCTTCAACAGACGTCTCTGGGTGTCTCGCATTAGTTAGTATCACACTCGCCCCAATATTCAGTGTCCCCGCTCAAGCACCAGTGTCAGCATTTACATCCCATATAGACCGTAAGCTGGGGCCTCAATTGAACCACTATTCCATTCTAGCGCCTGGCGGGCCACGGCGCTCCATCTTCTCAGTAGGTACCACCATAGGCCTCTGTGCAGCTTGCTGCCAATGAGGCCCAGCACTTCTCCTCACCGATGCTGCAGGGCGACACTCCCCACAGGAAGCCGCCTCCAACTACCTGCGGGCACCCACCGTTTTGTCGACCTTCTTTTCTGGACCTGCGGGTCTCTCGCTACATGTACCACACCAACCGCAGAGGCCGCTGCCTCCCCGGCAGTCACCAGGCCTCCTGCACCGCCTCTCTGCAGTTCCCCGCCTCAGGCCGCAAAGCCGAGGTCTCACTTAGGTCTTAGACGCTGACGTCGTCGAGCCTGGGGCCACCACGCCCCTTCCGTTATCCAGGCTCTCGGATATGTGCCAGGCTGCGCAGCGCGGGTGAGCCCAGGCACCAGGTCTCCACTGCGTCACCGCTCCCCACTAATTATCCATCCGATTCTCAGCCCATCAGGCACCACAAGTCTTATATTGGTGGCCGCTGCGTGCGAAGGCCGCAAAGCCGGGGGCTTAGGTGAATAATTCACTCACCGGGTCCTCCCCTTCTCGGTAACACCGCTTGGCATGGGAGCCTGCAGCCGGTCCCCTTCCGTCACCGGGCGCTTCTTCAGGATCAAAGCGGTACAAAAGGGGGTGGTGATGGACGGAGCATCTGAACCAATCAAACACTCACACCCAGTCAAGAGATCTGGGTTTAATCCATCACCGTTCTTTAGCCCACTCTGCCACCCCAGTTCAGACATGACCATATGCAAATCAGTCTGACCCTGTGCCTCATGGGAACAGTCCAGCCCGAACTGCCAAGCCATGCCTTCCCTGGACCGGAATCAAGCTTCCTAGGACCGGTTTCTGACATTTCAGCCGTCTTCAGCCAGGCTTGCTTGAATCCAGTGGCAAAGTGAGCAAGGGACTGAACGTCTGAGCATACCCTGCCAACTTATGGCGAACAAAGCGGTACAAACTTTTGTACTCATCTTCATCATCATCCTGATCATCGTCCGGTGCAGTAGGCACTTGGATCCATGGAGCATTGGTGCGCACACATATATTGTGCTATACACAACATGCTATGATGATTTTGTTTACCATTTCGGGGCTGTACAGCAGTCTGCCACCTATGATGTCCAGGCTATGGAAACGTGACTTTAGCATGCCAAATGTGCGCTCCACATTGGACCGGGTGCGTCTGTGGGCCGCATTATACTGCCTCTGTGCCTGGGTGGTGGGGTTTCAGAGGGGGGTCATCATCCTTGAGTGCTTATCCTTGATCACCTGTAATATGTGATGGAAAGATGTGTCCATTATTGGTTATGCAGGCTGTGTTATTAATGCTGATGGTTTTGTACTGTGTGAATTGTGTTATGTTGGATTTCATGTTAGCCATGTGTCGCTTATGACTGTTTACCAGCATCAATGCTTATTACATTGCCTCACAGTTGATCCTCCCCGAGCCAATTTGATTGTGTGCGCTTCGCAGTTGCATCACTGGCACTCTTAATGTACAACAATATTACGGCCATCTGCGCATATCCCCTAACACACACACCAACAGGCACCCTGGCTCTCCTACCGTCTAGCTATAGCACTCATCCACACTCCTCGCAGTCAATGCCATGGGAACGTTTAACTGGCAATAGGCCACAGCAGACAGGGATCACGTTCAGTTCTGATGCTACCACTGCCGCCACACCTGCCTCACCGCACAACACATGCAGTTTCATGTCCAGAGCTTTCACAAAGCAACACTTAGCAGCCCCCTGGCCTGCAGGGCCCACTGAGGGCAGGAACGCTTCACCCTGACCATCAACATTATCAGATGCCACACCGTGCACTCCCTGGACTACGTACTCATTCCTGAGCGGAGCCTCCAACTCACATACCACGACTACTCATAATCTATTACAATATGGGACATGTTTGATGACATCAGACTGTCCCAAATCTTCAACACACTGAGCAACAAGGCAGGGCACACCTTTGACACCTTCTTTGCATGTGTGAACTTTGTCCAGTTCCTCAACCCCACTAAACGCACAGGTAGTGACCACAAACGCATACACTTCCTCGTAGGTCAACTCCAAACTAGCCTAGACGGCATGCGGACCCACACAAAGTTAATGGAGCTCAGTCAACGAGGAGATGCTACACCCCACTATCAACAGCAACACCCACAACAATGCAGTCATCACCAATGGCGCTAGATCGCATTTTACAGACATGTATCTCCAACTGCGCATACACACTTGCCCCACTATGGAACTGCAACATACAGCGTGCAATAAATACCACCTCGGTCACCAACAAGCTCAAGGATGGCAGATGCATCTGCTGACACATGAAGAAGAACTGATACAAGATTGAGGATACCATTAAACATAACCACCTACGAGGAAACAAAGCTCATATTCTTCATCAACAACACGCCCACACACCAAACTGGGCTTCCTGGAAGGATTGCTATCAATTGCAACTTGGATGATCAGCAGCTGTGGGGTGCAATACGCAGAGAAGACATGAGTCCTCATCCTCATAATTAAACCATCAGCATTTGGCATCATCTCGTGGGACAACAGCTTCAGCAGTCTCACCCCCAGCTCTAGGTACCTAGGCACCGTATTTAACTACTTCCTCTCCATGAACCAACAGGTCTACGCAGTAACCTGCTGCTGCTTCAACTGCCTCTGCATCCTCCATGCAACCTTCCAATGGATCGGTGCATCGGTGGTGGTCCTGGGGGAGGTGGCAATGGCGGTGGTGGTTGTTGCCTTCGTTGGGTTCCAAGCGGAATGATTAGTACTTCCATGGAATCAGTGGGTGTTCAGATGGGGCTCTGAGCTACTCTCCCTTATATTCCTCCTTTTATCACCATTTTTAGACCAGCTTTTTTCTGGTCTACGTTCCTGCAGCTAAAGGACCTTAGCGTGACTTTTTTAATCGCTTCGCGGGTCCGGGCCATCATTGCTAATAGTGCGATGTGGTATTAGCGACATTTTTCGTGAAATTTTGAGAAGGAACGCCTACTTTGCATATCATTAGCGGAAACTATCGCTGGCATACAAGGCAATAAAGAAAACAGCTGCGATCGCCAAAAAGCTAGGGCAATAAAAAAAACGCGTTAGCCGCAGGAAAGTGCCACTATCGCGGCGATAAATGTCTTAATAATATGCCCCCTGGTTTTTCAGTTTCAAGATCTGCAGCTCAAGATGAGAGGCTACATCTCCTCCTGATTGTTACAAAAGAGCCATTTTAAATGCAGGGGCGTAACACAAGGCAGTTTCTCAGAAAACAGCCATTTAAAAGCAGGGAGTAATACAAGACCCCACCGCCCCCGAGGTGCGGTGGCCCCCAGGTGGCCC
The DNA here is from genome assembly GCF_964261635.1 of Lissotriton helveticus. Taxonomy (NCBI): domain Eukaryota; kingdom Metazoa; phylum Chordata; class Amphibia; order Caudata; family Salamandridae; genus Lissotriton; species Lissotriton helveticus. The sequence continues at coordinate 390,672,791 of NC_136061.1, forward strand.
CCATCTTGGAGGGGACCCCTCACTTCTGCAGCCTGTGTGCAAACGCATGCTGACCTCATAAAAGCGGACGCTGCCTCCCTCCAACTTGCTACACAAGATTCCCAGGGTATGCCATTTTCTTTGGAAGCACAAGTAAAGAACATCTTTAAGTATTGTTGGCAAAGAAATGGCCCACGGCACTGTCACTGACTTTGGGGGGAAAAAGACAGCACAATAAAGAGCAGAAGAGGGGAAAGTCGACCCGGAAAGCATAAAAGCCGAGTAACAGAATTGAGAACTACAGAGGCACATGTGACGGACTGCATAGAGAAAGAGAGACTGAGAATGAGCGGTGATAAATAGACACCTGAGAGAGTTAGAGAGGTGAAACCGTGTATGAAAGCTGCAAGAGAGGTAGTTGAGAGAAAGAGAGAAGCAGATATTGGTAAGGATAATTTCAAGAGACAGAAAGGTAAAGAAGTGGGAAAGACTGAGGTGAGAGACTGCTTACAGAGACAGAGAAAAGAGACTGGTGTGTGAGAGGCAGCTGAAACAGATAAAAGAGAAGAAAGGTGATACTCAGATAAACAAGAAGAGGTGGCTAAGAGAGATAGGTGTGGCCATGTTACAGTGAGACCGCGAGGGGAGTGAAATACGGGATATATTAGAGTCAGTCTATTTACAAAGGAAGTGCTAAGAGTGAAGAGGCAGGTGTGAGCGAGATAGAGACAGACAACTGAGAAACAACTGAGACGGACGGAAGGGAAATAATAGAGACAAATCGATAAGAAAGAGACATTTGAGACAGGTAGAAGCAGGTGTGTAATAGGAAAAGGTGAACACAGCTGAACAATATAGATGGTGAGACCTGTGTGAGAGAGGTAATAAAGAGACATAGAATGGTGAGAAATAGGCAGCTTAGATAGAAAGACAAGTGAGCAAGACATAGTGCCCACACCGCCAGCGCTCGCTCCGCTCTGCGCACATTAACACTTATATACCAAGTAAAACTCACCAGACATATTTGTGGGAAAGCACTGTTGCAGGTTTATTTCGTACAACAGGTAGCTGATAAGGTGGGTCATCTTACAGGCGATCCAATGCGGCAGCCCCTCGCTGACCCGCATGCCTAAGGAGCCATCTTGCACGGCGAGTCGATGCTCTGACGGTGCAGTAAATTACCATTTTATTTTGTTACACTCCCGCCCCCCCTGTCAGGGCGGAGCGATGAGGCACACCCCCGGTTGGTTCAGGCCCCCCGACCGCCCGAAGGACTAACGGGGCGCCGACGCTGTTTCCTGGAACCCCCTCGGCTCCAGGTTCTTGGCTCAGGCACCCTTACTGTGCCAGGCAGAGGTATTTAGACTGTATCCTTCTGCCGCAGAGGTACCCCTACTGTCCATCTGCTTCCAGATCGCCCTGTACTCCGCCACTGCTCTGGAGGAGGCCCCCATCGATGACAGAGCCCCCCACCCACCTAGCCACTTTCTGACGCTGTTTAGTGCACCTCTATCATAGTCCCCTTCACCACACCACTATGGAGATTTCTTAGAACGGTTCTTAGGACACGCCCTTAGTTACATAAGCCGCACCTCTAATGGGGATCGGTTCTTAGGCCACGCCCTTAGTTTAAAAAAAAAAAAAAAGCCCACCTCTTACAGAGATTCCTTGGCGGTTAGTTGTTTTTGTCCAGACATATTATACGGGGGATATAATGGCAAACCAGTGATATTTGTACAAGCAAGGTGGTGGGCTTATGAAAGTCATGTACAGTGCTGTACTAATCATGACAGTGAATGTCCTGGCAAATCACTGCAAGATCGTTATTTGAGATTGTTTAGGGCACAAACTACCATATGCCCTAACCGTCAAACGTCATTCCCAGTTCTCTGTTGTATTGCAGTATTCCACCTCTGATTATACTGTATTTTCCCTTGTAACCGTTGTTTGCCTTTGCTGCTTGCACAAGTGCCACCATCACCTACATTACGTTTGTTCTAGGCCTGGGTGTCTAGCACATGTTGCAGTATTTTACCTCCAATTGTACTTTGTCTCTCTTGCAACCTGCACACTTATCACTTATCCCTTCTGCAATGCACTGTACGATTATTACCTGTCATTTCTTGTACTTATTGTGAATAGCTCATGCCTTCGGGTAACGTCCGTGCTATAAAAAACGCATAATTGATTAAATGAACAAAAGTTGACCTCGAGCAAATTCAGGATGACGTGCTTATCGACCATGCATTGCATAATCGATTTTTATAGTGAGAGCCAGGAAAGGGGCTGTCGGCCTGCTAGAGCACTTGGTGTTCAGAACTTTACTATCATATTTGAATATATGTGTGTTACAACAAATTCCTTCTCTGTAAGGGGCTGATAGCCAGATAGCCAGAGTTGGCGACAGTGAGCTATTATAGTTGTTCACCACGAAGCCTTGTCGGGCATGTAATGCTTCCTTGATGGAAACAAGTTCAGGGGCTGTTTCGACTGGCGCCCTAAACGACATTATTAATATGACCATAATTCCAACTTTGTTTGAGCCTGTCTGTGCCTGCTAGTACAACCAGATATATTAACTAATAATCTGTTACATAACGTATACAGTCACTGTGCGCTCCATGTCACTCCACCGCACCCTCTGCCCTGTATGTACCACCAGAGCTCACTCCCACAGATGGATGCATTCTCAATGTATTCATAAACTCGCTCCGACCTAACGCTGGAACTGTTAAATTAAAACTACAGCAGATGTGTGACGTAGTCAGTAATGGTTCTCTTAGTTAGGAAGACACATAAGCTAGCCTGAATTGCCATATACACTTCGCTTGTTACTATTCATTACCTTAATTCCAGCTCCGTTCGGAGCCAGAATGTTAAGGGCATAGGCCACAACAGTCATCTCACATTACAGAAAATCAATAGTAGAAGTCTTAGTAATTGTGTTACTGACCTTAGTATGAATTATACCAAACTTAACTTTATGATGCCTTTAAAACATGAAGACACCTTTGCGTCATAATGGTTACCTGGTGGATGTTGTGATGCTTTCAGTGGCATTGGACCCGGACTAAAATAAGGGCAAAATATACTTTAAGGATAGGGTGCTATTTCAGAATGTTGGCACGTTTAGTTGAATGATATTGCATTAATATGTCAAAACATCCGAAATGGACAATCCTGAAAGTGATGTGGTTTACTGCATAATACTGCAGTGCCATTTAGGATTACATGTGTGCATTAGACACATTTGGATTCATGCCTGCAGAATTAATCACCCTTTAAAATATTTTTCCACGTGTCCTACACCATAGCTGTCCGTTGTCTTAAATATCCGGCTGCGTTCACCCACCAGATCTATTAAGTTTTATTGCTTGAAGTTACTTCGCATAGCTGAACTTCACAACAGATAGATTTTATTGGTAGGGAAGTGTAAAAGACGCTGCGATGGTTTAAGGTTTCATATCTCACTCTCCATCATACCGATGAAGGCTGTATCACAGATGTGCAGCTCAGCTTACAAGTCAGGGAGAGAATTTTAATCCCCGTGGCAAACATGCGTGACATTATAAACAATGATGCCAGTCCCTTTACTGAGGGGATTACTCAAGGCCCTCAAAATACCCGTTTGGTAAATTATGTTTACTGTGGGATTAACAAATTCACAACTCTGGTGTTTTCTTTCTCCGTGCATATATTATCATTCCTAATTTCAAACATTTTACAACTATGATTTCCACTTCGCGAGGAGAGGTTTATGTTTTACAAACATCTGGTCTTGGCATGTTAAACACGCCTCTGTCTTTGTCGTGTTTATGAGCACGTTATGAACGTTGTTGTTGGGGCTACGTGCACAAGTGGAGTGTGAGCAGAGGCCGCTCTTCTGAAAAGACGAAACGTGACAGCTTGAAAATAAAGTAAAAGAGCCTTTCCATATGAGTGGAAATGCCCTTTGTACACAATTATCTACTCTTGGGTTCGAGGGCGCGGCTCTGAAATCTAACATGAGTGGCCGGTGTGAAACCCTAGCAGATTGAGGCTCTGAGCAGTGTTTACCCTGAAGGTGAAGAGATCCCTGTGGCCAGGTGCAAATGCCTACAGTAGCCTTCCCCAATGCCCACTCTGTGAGCCTCTACGTACCACCACCGTGGTGAGGATTGGTCATGTATTGGCAGGTCACGTGCAGCCTCGGTGAACCTTCAAAGAGCCATGCATAATCTTTGATGACGCAGACACACCACTGCAGCCCATTAATGAATCTACTGTAAGTAGAGCAGATTAAGGCACCACCGCAGGGCTGGATGATTGCTTTGTGGAGGGAGGGCGCGAATGATCATTATGTAGATGTGCGCTGGAAGGAATCTCAGTGAGCTAGAGAATTGATGTGATAGGCCTGTATAGGAGGCAATCCCCTTCGGCGCAGTTCACTCCACCAGGCAATGGCATTTTGACCACAGAATCCATAGATCTCTCTGAAGGTAAAGGAAACTGCGACAATGTGAATGGTCCAGAGGGGTCCACCACTCGAAGAGTTCCATTGCAGACAGTGTTAAAGGAAGAGGTAGGAACTCACCTTACTAGAGGTAGGACACACACACACCTAATCACCTAAGAATATTTTAAGTGTTCCAGTGCTATTCGTTCATTCTTTTAATTATACGGTAACACACAGTGTAAGCAGACTCTGGCCCGACGGAGCAGGGTATGTGTTTGGCAACGCCCAGATCACATAGGCGCAAAGAATAATATGACATGTCGAAAAGCGTGCAAGAGCATCAGCGCGTCATAATGTACATTAAAGCTCATTAGTCCAGTTCAAAGCTCTGAACCTCCATACCATATGGAATCTTTCTCGTATCCATTGCATTGTGTGCCGCTGCACGACCAAGCTGCAGATGGTCACGTGTATGGAGGTATTCAGGAATCTTTTATGGACATCAATAGTGATCGCTGCCCTACTGACGGGGACAGCTCGGAGAGCGTAGGCGGGAGCAGCGGAGTGTCTGGGATCAGGTGTTTGTGGGCTAGAGGTAGCAGGGGGCATACAGGTATGCAACCAATCAGGCCTAATGTATGTAAATCTTCCGAGGGAACAGCTGCTCATAGCAGGCATTAGTGACAGGCAAGGCAGGCTCTGACGGAAGGCTGGCTGGGCATGGACGGTGCAGGGTAAGCCGCAATCATTGTGTGGACGATGAGGGCTCAGTTCAGGGTACGATGTGCTGGCTGGAAGTGGTTTGTCTGTGCAATGTCAGGGTGCAGTACAACTATACGTTTACAGTTTTTTGGCAGTTGTAGAAAACGATAGACTCCACAGTGAGCCCATTTAAACAGCTTTGCTTTGTGTAGTTCTTGACAGAAGACACTAGGTACCAGTCAGCAAGTACAACAACTACCACAGCATGTAAAATAAATACCCGCTTAGGATTAATGTATAAATGGTGCTTGCCCATTTTTTTATCCCGCGGGACTGGCGTAAACTAGTGTGCACCAGCCAAGGCTTACTTGAGACGGCTACCGAGGTCAAATAAAAAGAAGCCTGCCGCATGCACACCATGAACTGCAGAAAAATGACCATCCCCTGGGAGAACATACAACAGCACACCTGTTGTCCCAAAATAACTTGCGTGGTCATCTGACCTTAAAAAAGATTCCAACCAGATAAAATCGCATTAAATAAATTAAATACAAACCCGTATCGTATCATAGTCTGCTAAACTTCCTCCTCTGTCTCCCCTTTGAGTGAAAGCGCGCTTTACGAACGTATAGATTTGTATTGGTGAGAACGAACCGAACAGATTCGGCGAATGACGAAACGAGACCCTGCTCGCTGTATGTAAGAATCACTAACTGCTCCCAGCGTGACACACCTGTGGCTCATTTCCTGCTCCATCACCTTCTAGCACCGTACCCAATATTTCGTACCTTGTTATGGACTGGTGTTTACTTGTCTTTTAATTGAACCTCATTACCAATTTCTAGGTTGGTTACTACGTCCCGGCGCTCATTAGGTAACCCGCATTGACACCTTGAGGTCCTCCAGCCCTCCATCGATGAGCAAGGTTCTTCAGATGGCCAAGTGAAGAGAATCTAATAACTAATAAAGTTGCTGTTGTGTGCTCAAAGATGGACAGCTGTATGGCAGAATATTTAAGGACTTGTGTCTTCCTCGAGAATAACCTTTCGTAAATTAATTTTTAACACAGTTATGGTTCAATATCGCAACCACTTAAAAATTGGGTGCGCCTGTCCACCATGCGCAACTAGAATACAACCAGACTACAATTCCCAGAATGCACTGATCCTAAATTAAAACCCCGACGGGTAGCAGTTGTGCCTTGTAACCCAGAGTTATCGTTCTTTGATTTCTGCTTATGGATCTAAAATCAGCAAGCGCCAAGCATCTTGTGGTTTACGACACCATTTGAAAGGCATATTCTCGGAACCCGCGTCCCGCGTAATACAATATTCAACGTTAACCACCCTGAAAATTTAACTATTATTTTTCATAATAAGAAAGGAAAAGAGGGTGAAATGAAACGGCACGGCAAACGATGCACCTGCGGAGATTCACAAAACATCACATAGAGAGACTGCCGCCTGAAATGACAATTTGTAGAAAAGAGGTGGTCATAAATCTACGTGAAATGATGTAGGTGAACAAAGCTAAACTAAAATAAACGATGTGTTCACCTAAAGAAAGTGTGCCTGGAAGCTTGCCAAAGGCAGCCAAGGGCGACGATGCCTAGACAACAATGGAGATGTACTTGCCGACCTGCAAAACTAATCCCGCCGACTGAAAGCCCGACACCCGGTGCGAACCATGATAAAATAAATAAATGACCTGACGCCGCTTCCCAGACTCGCATATATATTCCGCACGCTAGGTGCTCGGGAAAGAGGGGGAGGGGGGTGTCCGGGCACAGCCAATATGGCGGCACCACGAGGGCCACCAACTGCCTCCGATAGTTACTGTCCAAGAAAGCATGCCGTGCCTTGATTTTATGTATTGCACAAATATTCAACAGATGCTAATATAGCCATGTTTTAAGCAAGCTCCAACAGCCAAATACGTTTGTTGTCTTGGGCTCCCCCTTAAACGGCGCTCATGAAGTGCCCGTGCGCGATGCAGCGTCGCCAAACATGTGTCTCCTAAACAATGAGAGCCAAGCACGCCACTCCAATGCCGTTCCTAGGGTAAACTCTTGAAACTATATCTATCGCGCGGCAGATGCCTGTAACATCTTACGAAGACTAAACAACTTACATGCAATATTCATCCCACTGCAACACGTCTGGCCGAAAATTGGCAAGCGACCTGATTTACAATTTGCAGATGCTGTCCCTCCCAACCTAGCTCCAAATGGAAGCCTGCGGGTTCCGCACCTTTGCGCGGCGGGCATAGGACCCGGCAATGCAATTGTGCCGTAAATATGTGCGAAACGCCTCCCACTACAAATCAACTCACCATTACCCGCAGACAGCCCGCCAACCTAAGCCACGGCCTGCTCCCATCTCTCCAACGATCGGACACCGCCAGACCCAACACTGCTCGGGCTTCGCACTGAAGAGAGGCTGCCCGGCGCTGGCTGCCAGCACAAGCTCTGCATCTTTTAACAAACACAACCGGGACAAAGTCTACGGGGCCCATTGCAACGACCCTCCAAAAACCATCACCTTCCAGACATTGCACCAGCACCCTCCATCGCCAAGCGACCCCCGACTAGATATTCAACAGAAGCTTGAAATGCTGGGTGGCTGCAGCCCCACTCGTTCGATCAATCAACCATCCCCAATTCCGTCATTGTACCCGTGTCGAGTCTGCAGCAAAACAATAGCGCATAGCCGCTCAGCACTGTAGGATCGCGGCGCCATCCAGGCGGGAGTAGGGCATATTCACACTTAACTATAGCAGTGCCCCCTGAGCCGCGTCTAACACTCCAACGCCCCCGGCATATCCCAACATGCCGTACTTGAGACCGAAAACCGCCTGCCCTTGATTTCCCGGGCCCCATGCCACACCAACCGCCGCTCGACCTCTGGGACAGCAAACGTCCCTACAACTCGTGCCCACCAAGGCTGCATCCCTGTCCAAAGCGCCCACAGACGAGCTCATTCAACCAGCACTTACCCCAAAACCGTCGAGGAAAGAACCCGACGCAAGACCAGTGCAGCGAGGCAGGCAGGCAGGACCGGGTAGCCCGGGGGGGGCAGATGAACAGCGTAGAGCATCAGCGCAGAGCCTAGGGAACCAGGCGCGGGAAACAGAGGCCGAGCATAGTTGCTGGGCCTGTTTTATACTCCAAGGAACGCCCCCTTCCCCAGGTGAGCCCTCCCTATTGGCTGTTGGCGAGGAGGGCGGCTCAAAGGGGTTGGCGCTACAAGCTCTGCTCGCCCGTCGTGTGGGACTAGGGCGCTGCCTGCCCATGCTCCCCTGCGGGTCGCGCGGTCAGCGGCAGAGTGTGGTAATGCAGGTTACGCAGTGTTAAATCAGCAATGTGAATGCTGGCCTGTGCGTCTGTGTAACTTGTGCACCTTTGTGTCTCCTTGTCAATGTAGGGGACAAGTATTGTATATGAGTGTCAAGGGGCTATCTCCCTGCACCTTCAGAGGGGGGAGGAGGGTGGATTCATGTTTTGTTATGTCACAGTTTAGAAATGCTTTTCTCTTTACTGGAGGATTAAAGCCTTAGAAATTGATAGAAAGAACCTTTAATGGTGCCTTTACAATTTAAAAGGCAATTTGTACATGCATATATAGAAACCTACATCCAAACAAACCACAAGGCTCATCAAGTCCTACACGTGCCACTTTGTCTAGATACAGATTGTTGCTCCCCCAAACCCTCACACTGCATCCAACATACCCTAAGCTGCACCATGAACTGCTCATTTTAAGTTCAGTGGAATCTTCCGGTGGCCATCCCACGGTACAGCAGTGAACAATGAAAACATATTCAAGAAGGAAGAAAGCAACACAGCAACTCAGAATAATAATAACATAACAATGTAACACAACCAAAGACAAAAAAGGTAAGAGAAAGAATGCAGAAAAGAGGAACCTAAGAGAACTGAAGAACTACAAACATAAAAGAGGCTGAATCACCACAATAGCAAAGAGGGACTACCTTTGTTAGGGATTCACATGAAATGATAGCCAGCTCTGGGACCCAACACTTCTTATTCAGGAACATCAGAAAATCACTTCCACAAACCCGTCAACTACAATGAAAGCGAATGTAGCTGCCAACCAGGTACCTTCAACAGTGGTATTGATAATCAAGTGAATGAGGATTGACTCGGGCCAAGATGGCGGCAGGCTAGGCGGGTTGCTGCACTAGCTCGATGGCGTGTTCTTGTGACCCCCCTCAGGACTATGAATAACCTCCTGTGCCGGCCCTTGGGATGATCAGGCATATGAGGAAAATATTGCTGGACAATAGAGCCGAGAGGATAAACTGCTGTGAAATAGTTTCAGAAGCCATCGCGGGAGTAGCTGCTTACCTGCTGGCGGATTTGGTGTGTGCTTCCCTCTGGGTACGTTGTGGACCACGGTGCTTTGCCGAGCACTCGACTGGCGAGGCAGACGGACGATGTGGCAATGAAGCCAAAAGCCCGGGCTAAAGCCGGAGCGAAGGGCTCGACGGATGATGCCTCCCCCCTGGCCAAAGCGAGCAACCTATTGGCGAAATCCTCCCGAGGACTGGAGGATGGTGCTGGTGGGGCAGGGGGATCGACGGGACCACCCGGGCGATATGGGCAGATTACGACCCAGAAGGATCTCCCGGGAAGAGGAACGTCCCAGCCCCAGCAACCTACAGCCGGTCCGAGCATCATGGAGATGCTAACGAAGAACCGGGAGAAACAAATTACACAAGAAGAGCCTGACGAAAAGAAAGAGGAGAAGGAGAGAGAAAATACAGCTGATACAGTCGATGGGCTGCAGGTAGGGCTGGATGTGGTGGATGTGGTGTCGAATGGCCCCACTAGCCAGGACTTTGTATCTGAATGTCTTGATGAGGTAGTGGATACAGCTGAGCTGGGGAAGCCCGGAGGGGGTGTCGCGGGTACTCCGGGGGCAAAGAATGCTGCGGCGGAGGACAGCTCAGAGACTGTAGGAGCCTGGGGTGAGTAAACCGAGGAGGTTACTGGTGCAGTCGGTGACGTCGATGGGGAGGCAACCCAAATGGGAGGTGGACAGACACCTCAGCAGCAGCTGGCAAAGGACAAGCAGGGCAAGCGGGGCAAGAGGGGCTCTAGGAAGCCCAACAAGATAAATCCGATACACCCTGATAAAAGTAATGAAAGACTAGCCCTACCCACTACTAAAGAATCAAACCTGAGGGTTTCTAGTTTTAAAAAAAAAACAGAGACAACAGCAAAAATAACAGACGATCCAGCCCGTCTGCGGTCTAAACACTTCGCGCGGAAAATTTACAGAGGGAAGGAAATGGACATTGAGACGACAGACTGCTACTACTCACTCTCAGAGGATGGAGAATCACTCATGGGGTCATTTTTGGGATCAGCTAGTGGTAGTGGCAGTGGCAGTGAAGTGGAGGAAGATAGCAAAAGCCCGCAGGACACCAGCGGGAAGGACTCCGCTACTACACTACGGAGGCTAGCCAAACCTCTAACAGTTAAAGCCCGAACGAAAGGAGGAACTGAAGATTTAAACTGGGATTATTCAGCCACCAGTCATCTGGTGGGGGATAATCCCGGGTCACCTCCCAATGTGGCAGCAACCACAACAACCCTAGATGCAATACCACAATCGGTCATGGCGCACCGGGATGAATCTAAGCAGGATAATAGACGCTCTCAGGCTTCTATTCGGAAAATTCAGGGATCGGTGCGCAAAATAGCCAAAGTGTGCATAAAGATCTCGGATCGGTTAACAGATCTCGAGACAAGGACGGGGAATATCGAGACTTAGATGATGGCATCCCAACAGCAGACTGCATAACATGAGGCCAGACTTGTAGATATACAATGGAAGCTAGAAGACCAGGAAATCCGCCAAAGAAGAAATAATCTGCAGTTTATGGGGGTCCCTGAAGATAAAGGAGGGGCGGATATGCGTCCCAATATGGTTGACTTACTAGCCAAAGCATTTCCTGAAGTTGAAGGGTGGAATTGGAATCAGAAGGTCCAACGAGCGCTTCTGGCCCCAATAGCTCAGAAATAACAGTCTGGTGCTGCATTAAGACCTCGGGCTGTGCTGGTCTTCTTTGGAAACTATCTCCTACGCCAGATTATTTTTTAAAAAGCCAGACCGGACCAAAGAAGACGGGTGGGGGATGTTGAATTTTTTTACAAGACCGGACTTCTGCCATGTGACTGTTGAAAGATGAAGGAGACTATGGCAGATGATCAGTCCCTTTAAGGAAAAGGGAGCACGGGCATTCCTCCTGAATCCCGCAAAACTAAAAATTGTAATTGGAGATAGGACCTGTTTTTTTAGCTCAGAAATTATTTTTTGGACGAAATAAGCAGGAAATAGTAAGATGGGAAGATTAGGTCAGATTTAGATAATATGGGGTAAGCTAGGGGGTGAGGGAGAGCACAGGGGGGTGGTGTGGTATGAAGAATGGTTAAAGAGAGAAAAAAGGGAAGGAGAAGGAAGAGGAAAAAAAACACACATTTCTTTTTTTTCATGAGGTGGAGTGTTTTATGAGGTGGTAAGAAAACATAGACACTTTTGATGTATATTGAGGACTTTTAGTGTGTTTTTTTTTGTTTTTTCATATGTTTTGAGGAGTATTAAATATTTAACTATTTGATAAGCATAAAGGAAACGGGGGCGAAACTAGGATCACGCCAAGAGCTGCAACATCATAACTAGACCAAGGTCTAGTGGCTTCTATAAGTGGGTTGAGGGTTTTGTGGGTTGGGTGGGAGACGATGGAGGGACAGGGAGGGTGGTGGAGGGTCGCGGGGAAGAAAAGCCATTTAGGTACATAGAACTGAACAGAACTAGAATTACAGATAACAATGGAATGAATAAAGGATGGAGGGCAGAAGTGTTGAGATGGTGCAATCATATAAGAATAAATGGATAATCTACAGATTTGTTCAGTTAATGTTGCAAGCTTGAATGATAGAACAAAAAGAGCAAAAGTCTTTGAAATTGTAAGATTTCTAGCCCGGGAGATTATCTGTCTACAGGAGACACATGTCCCATGGAATAATCGGGGTATCCTTCAATTGATAGGATATGAGCTAGCAGTTTGCTCTCTACAGACCTCGATGATTAGAAGAGTAGCAATATTTGTGAAACATCATGCAGGCAGCTGTAAACAGACTAAGGTTGATAAATGGGGTAGGTGGGCCATTGTATCACTAAGTATCGGGGTAACCATAGTGACTATGTATGCATCAAATCAAGATGTTCCAGAGCTATGGGAAGAGTTAGAGCTAGAGCTTGCTACATGGCCGACCCCAGTAATAGTATGTGGCGATTTTAATTTGCATTCAGAAAGTTGTATAGTAGCAGGGCAGAAATATAAGGGAAGAAAACCAAGGGTCAACCAGGCTAGTAATAATTTTAAGTCCAGCCATGGCCTGGTAGATGTGTGGGCAGATAAGATGAATTTAGATCCCAGGTATACTTATTTCTCATACCCGCACCGAAAATATTTTTGATTAGATTATTTTTTGGTCTCTGCTAATTTATTAGGGGGAGCAGAGATTAAAAAATGTCCGCAAATCTTTTTGGATCATAATCCCCTTATACTTAATTTAGCGGGCCAGGATCTGGAAAAGGAACCCCGGTCTTGGTCATTTGACAGGAAATTACTGGCGGACGAGAAATTTATTAAACATATTAAAGACTGGACTAGAGGATTCTTTGAAATAAATCAGTACAGTGCCTCGTGCATAACTGTATGGGATACATTTAAGGGGTGCCTAAGGGGGAAAATAATAAGCTATATGGGTCAACAGCGTAAAATGAAGAGAAGGCAGGTCACCTCCTTAATGACCAAGTTTGCACAGTTAGAAACAGAACATACCAAAGAAGTATCCCAAGGGGAAGGCAATAGACAATGACAGTTAGGAATCAGATAATAATTGTCAAAGTAGAGATTATCAACTTGTTTCAAACACAAGCAGCCCAGGCACACCAAGCGTACCGAAAAGAGATGTACGAATACGGACAAAAGACGGGTAGACTTTTGGCCCTCAGGAGCAGGCAAAAGACTAGCAGAAATAATATAACCAAAATTAAAAACTCAGAGGGACAAATGGAAACATCTACTGTTAAGATAATAGAGGTTTTTAAGCAGTATTACAGTAACCAATACCAGCAGGATCCCTGTGATAATTTGCCAGCTATAGAAAAGGAAGGCTCTCTGCTTAGTAGATTAGATCTGGATATACGCGCAGAATTAGAAGGCGAGATCACATTAGAGGAAGCCTTAAATTCACTCTCCTCAGGGAAGGCCCCAGATAAAATCCCAGTGGAGCTATATATATATTACTTCAAGGTGAGTTGGCTATACTCCTTCAGGATCTTTTTTTTGATATTCAATACCGGGGGATTCCGCCTATCTCATGGAAGGAGACAGATATAATTATATTTCATAAAAAGGTAAAACCTCCATCAGCACGTGGGTCATATCGCCCCATTTCTCTGATAAATTCAGATACAAAGGTATATTAAAATTTGTTATCAATTCGGCTCCAGAGAATCATAGCCAGCTTGGTCTCTCCCTGGCAGCATGGGTTTGTGCCAGGAAGGGGAACAACGGATCACACTCGGCGAGTAATATCTCTGCTAGATCTAGCGGCAGCAAGGGGGGATGGGCTGGCTGTGATTCTCTGGATGCAGAGAAGGCCTTCGATAGAGTAAAGTGGCAGTATCTGTGGGAGGTGTTAGCAGAACGAGGGATGGGTCCAAAAATGATAACAGCAATTAAGGCAATGTATCACAAACCATTTGCCAAACTATAAATGATGGGAATGGCATCAGATCGATAGAGGTAGCAAGGGGCACTCGGCAGGGTTGCCCTTGCTCCCCAATCTTGTTCGCTATGTATCTGGATCCATTTATTATACAGGTAACTGAGAACTTAGCGATTGAACCTTATGTGATAAATGGATATGAGACAAAAATACTTGCCTACGCGGACGATAATGAGGTAATTACATCAAACCCAGAAACAACAATAGTAGAAGTAGAGAGAATGGGAGAGGAATTCGGCAGTAGGTCAGGCTACTATCTGAATAAAGGAAAGACACAGATAGTCTGCACCGGACAGGGAAATCTTCAAGATCAGCGTCTGCATCCTATCTGGGAGTAAAGATTGGGCTGGATAGGGATACATTATGGGCAAATAATATTGACCCAGTGCTACAGGAGATATCCACCAAGCTACGACGGTTGGATAATTTGCATTTAACGTTAGTGGGCAGGATCAATGTCCTAAAAATGAAGATCTTCCCTAAAATACTTTATTTATTTTGAGCAATCCCTCTAGAACTGCCGCTCTGCTCATTTCAGAAAACAAATTCAATTTTCTCTAACTTTATTTGGAGCTATCAAAACACTAGGCGAGCCTTGAGGACATTAACTTTGCCAAGAGAGAGAGGGGGTTGGGCTTCTCCAAATCTACACTATTATTATTTGGCAAATTTCGTGTTAGAAATGGGAGATCTATTGGGAGCAGATGAATGCGTGAGTGAGGATAGTGTGCCATCAATCTACCAATTAGCTGTGGGGAGAGAAGCATCAGGGCTCCTCATCAGACAGTTAGAACCTAGCTTTTATAAAAAATCCCATTCCAAATGTTTGAAAGCAGCCAGATCGGTTTGGAGCAAAGTATGTAAAATTATGGAAATTCCAAAATGTAATCGATATACCCCATTATGGGGAACATCGATCTTTCCAGCCAAATTTTTGGACAGCATGGCTAGAGAGTGGGCGCAGGCGGGTACACAGCGTGTTGGGGATCTATTTAACGAAAATGTTGATATGCAGTCATTTATAGAACTGGCTCAGAAATTTGAGATTGGTATTAGAACATATTTTAAATATATCCAAATGAGGGGATGTGTAAAAAACTTAGTCAGGAAACAGGAAAATCTACGGGCAATACCGCTAATGGATAAAGTATATCGGGATGATGGGAGGATTGGGGAAATCTATAACATTTTAATAGAAACAATACCCGACGATCTGGAGAAAATTGAGTCAAAGTGGGCATCAAAACTGGGGGACGAGGATATAGGTATTGATATGTCAATAAAATTGTATGGAAATATATTTTTGGCTGCAAACCTTCAGACCCAACACTATAAGACGCTATTTAACCTATATTATACCCCAGCAAAACTCTATGGGTGGGGGAAAAGAGACAACGATCAGTGCCCCAGATGTCGTCTTAGCCCTGCGGACATTACGCATATGTTTTATGTGTACGTCCCTGACTCCTCTAATAAAGGGTATGGAAAAATGTTGGTATAAATTGATCAATTGCGCAATCAAGATTAATGCTCAAGTGATGCTTTTTGGGCATGATGGTCACTGTGAGTTAATATCTGCACATAGGGATTTTGTTTTTGTCTCAATAGCGGTTGCAAGGCTATTAATAGCTACAGCTTGGAAAGACTCAAACCCACCAGTATATACTGCCTGGCTTCATTGCCTACTGAATATATATAATATGGAAATGGCTCTCTATAAAAACAAGGGTTATCGAGCTAGGAAGAAAGGGGATAAGATCTGGGCCCCCTTATCATAATGGCTGGGAAAAAGCCAAGATGAATTAGGGAAAAGAATGGGTATAGGTTAAAGTAAGACACTAGAAATAGTATAATTTTGGTGAAGCAATGCTTTAAGGATGTATTTTGGTTTGTATGTTTCTCTTCAGTATATTTGTGCTCTAGACTTCTGCTCTTTCTAAAATGTATGTATGATAGTAATAATATCTATATTTATTATCTGTTTTTGGATTCTGTTGAATAAATTCTTAGGTCGCTTGGAAATGTACCTAATGGCAAATAAAAACTTAAAAAAAAAAAAGATAATCAAGTTAATGATAGAAGTCAGAAAACCTGAAGAGTTTTAAACAGTGAAGCCTTCAAATGGTCTCCATCAAGTGAACCAGATTAATGTGAGATCAGGTCTCATTTTAAATAAAGCATTAATAGGTTTATAACCTTAACAAAGCTACATGATAAACAAATATATTGAGCATAGAGGTAACTCTAATATTGTATGTCACATGGACTCTCTCTAGAATAAAATCAAGCTGTATCAGTCTCCATCAGCGTCGATCTTTATTTTCGTCCTTGTTTCCTAGTCCTCTGTTTCTTCCACGCTTTTGAGATGCAGTACATTCAGGAATTATGCAGCTTCCTCCTGCTGTAGCAGTATTTAGTTTGGCCCTGTGCTTAAAATGAGTACTAGAGAAGTCTTGGAACAGAGTCTGAGAACCTTCCTGATGGCGAAAGGTATTCACATGAGTGGTTACCAGTGTCTCCTCTTTGACTTTGAAGTGATGAACATGCTCAAGTCAACACACCTGGTAGGAATATATTTTTTCATTTGGTATGCTGAAAGTACCCTGTGTGTTCTATGTAGCTCAACAGTCAGTCATTTGGTTTCTCCATAAGGTTATGAAACAAACCTTGTACAAAACCATCAAGTTCTGAGTTAGAGACTGTAGTCAGAACCCCTCTAATTCTAAAGTTATTATGCCTGGACCAGGGTCTCAATCACTGATCTTTTAAATTGTTTCATGTTGATGATGCAGTTCTAGAACTCTTTTAGCTATTTTTTCATATCCACAGATTTGCTCTGCCGCTGAGATTTAAATATAATTCGATTCTCGTTCTGACCTGCTATATGGTACGATGATTTTCCTACAAGGATTTGACAAAGTCATTTCTCAGAGCTGCAAAATCTTTTCTGACTACTTAAGTCAGGAGTCTAACATTTCAGCTTCTCCTGCCAAGCAGATTGAGCGAGCGGTGTATTTTGGCAGGTTCTTCAATAGTTGGACCATTCATATGTGCACCTTATTTTTTTGACATTGTTGGACTGTGATACTAGTGTCAATCTGTCATAAGCAGCTTTACAATCAAAGTAGAAGCCTTCTATAGTAGAGCAACATAGAGTGGGATAAGGACAATCCATCTCCAGGGGGAAGGCATAATCCAATCCCACCAAAACTGCCAGAAGATCTGTGGGTAGGTTAACACCACCAGCTGCCCAAGTAAGTGAAAATTATGCACAGTAATGGTGCTGAGGCCAACATTTGTATGGATTGTTCCTCTTAATGGCTTGGTTCGCCCAGAAGATATCACCGTTATCAGAGAGCCCCCGCCCATCTATTTGATTGCTGAACATGCATTGTCAACCTGCCAGATCACTGTTTGGCCCTCAGAGCAGTCGTCACCTCTGTTCAGCATTTCCTTGGTAAGAACACACTCTTCTGCTGTCTCTGTCTTTTAGCCTTTTAAGAACTGCTGCAGCTTCAAAAATATACATTCACTTTCGACCTGCTGGTCTAGATCTGACTCCGCAGCAGCCACCTTGATGCTCCTCCATGACCAAGCCAGATGGGGCAGTTCTTTTACCTTCAACAAACTCTGCTTAGTGTGGAGATCAAGAAGTTTCCTGCATCTGCAACAAAGTGGTTAATGTACTGCAAGGACCTCGGCACGCTTATGCGTCTTGTTAGTGGTGAGGGGATTCACCGGTTGTGGGATCCATAGTGGCCTGCTTAGTTGACTTTGCCGCATTTATCTTGTGCGACATTCGGACTGCGTGCTCATTGCATGCGTTGTCTGATTCACAGGTTGCGATCCTCTGAGGTGCGGGATGCACCCATTGCAGAGTCTCATTCTACCTCATGAGGCTTTGCAGAACTTGTGCCTGTGTGTGTGACTGGAACCTTCTGGTGCAACCAACATCAAGGTGTACTGAACATATTGCCTCATTTCCAGGGAGGTACAGAATTGCAAGTATACTTAATGTAACCTGAAGTGTCTGGTGCAACTCATCTTGGACGGTGGCAGAAGGCTGGGAGCCACGGGGTCTGCAGAGTGTTATCTATTGACCTGTTGGTATCAGTGGAACCGCATTAGGGTGTCAGGTGCGTATGTGAGTGAAAGTGCCAGATGGACTGGGCTGATAACTGTCACATTACGTAGTGATGCAAATTGAGGGTGAGGGTAGCCCAGGGTTCACTCTATATCATGTGAAACTGCATTATTAGGATTGTGAGGGTGGGCCAGGGGCTGACAACATGTTTCACCTCACAAGGTTTCTGTGTGGGGATTAGCATAAGCCTTTTCCCATGTGTGCATATTATCAAGATCTGATCAACATGAACTAGACCTAGTACTTTTAGTAAGATTGTCAAGTGTCATTTATGCCCCAGGTTCCATGATATTCATGTTGCATTGTTTAATTTGTGTGTTGAATATAAACAGCATTTCTCCACATCAAGTGTGGCGTTTCTCTGCTGTGTTGTGCAGAACATTTATTGTGTGCTCATAATGTACTCTTTCTTTACAAATTGCTTCTGAAGGAGGCCTGACTGCTCAGTGCCAAGCTACCCAATAGTGAGCACGGGTTGCGCAGTGTGTATAATCGCCAGCTCTTGACAGGAGCTGTGCCCTCTGCCTGGCTGGTATTGCAAAAACAAAGGCAGCCCTACTGCAAGGAACCCGGCCATATAATGCATTCAAGAAAACAATGGTTCTCATGGACAATGTAAGAATACTTAGTAGACTGTAAGCACAATGGCAAATCAAACTGAAGTAGAATGCCGAAGGAGAAAATCTATACAGAACACAATAAAGAGACCAAATACTGTTTTGCATAAGAAATAGAAAGTCTGTGTTTCATTTTCAAATGAACAATGTCACACAACGGCCTTCTTTCAAATTAGATAGGCCAGATACGGTTCATTATAGTATGAGTCAATGATGTTTCGACCCCCTAAACTATTTGGGAGTCTCATAGCACCTTGGAATAGAGGGACACTTGATGACACAGAGCAATAGTGTACCAGAGTTGGTGGCATGCACAGCAAATAAGTGGTAAGGAAGGGGTTACTCACGTAGTACCCACCTGGGTGCCTAGTGAGGGGAGAAAACCCCAATCTGGCGATTAGTAGAATGCAGCAGCATGCACTGATAGGCCGCGCTGGAGACAGGATAGTTCACTGTATGCAGAGACACGACAGTAGAATGGCCGTTGTGTGACAATGTTAATTTGAAAATGGTAATTTTTATGTATGAAGAAACTACGCTTTTTGTTTCAATTTTTCACCCCTGTTATGTTGGTTCTTTTTTACATGGGACATTGAGCACGGTCTGCATGTTTGCAATACACACTTACTATTTCTTCTGCAAAACAGTATCTGTTTTTTTTATTGTGTTCTGTATAAAGTTTCTGCTTTGGCATCCTTAATTCAGTTTTATTTGCCATTGGGCTTACAATATATTAAATCTTCTTACATTGTCTTACGAGAACCATTGTTTTCTTAAATATATTCTGCCTGGCTGAGGCATTTATTTGGCCATTCAGACAGTGCTGGTTCCTACACTTACCTTGTTTACTTTTGTTTGTATTCCATGTTCTAGTGCTCCTGTATCTGTTCTTGTATGGTCTAACTGTCCTGCAAATGAGTTAGTCTTGGGCATTCACTAGAGAGTTTGACATTGGACGGGAGCTTCCAATTTATTGGGAATAATCTATCTTTCTGCTTCACACTTGCTGTGTGGTATTGCCTCTTTATATGTGATGATGAGGATGGCTCTCAAGGAAGTTCACAGTTTTACTTTCTGGTGTTTTCCTTCCATCACTCTCCAGTACTCTGTCAATGCTTTTGTGCACAGTGGATGTTTGCCTCCATTCGCTTGCTACTGCTTCGTTGATCATTGAGTAGTTCACCAGTGATCCAGCGGGTTACCAGCAACAGGTAATCTAATACCACATACTCACCTAGGCCCATAGATTCATTCACAACACACTGGCAATAACCGCTGGGGTCATGTTTTGTAATTCTCGAGATTACTTATCGCTAGGCCCTAACTAATCTTTCACTGATAAAAGAGATCTTTCCTCTGGTCAATGGACCATTAGTTGAACTAGTTGATGGTGAAATGACATAAGATTTCACATTTACTTACACATTGGACATGATCACAGAGTTGGGATGTATTTAAAATTTTATCTCAGATTAATTAATGTGAACCACTTACACAGTACATAACAAACTCCGTTTCTCACAGGAAGGAAGATTCCAATGATCAATTAAATGCATTCATTTATACTTTGCAATGACACTGCATGAAAGGGAGAGGATAGAGAGAAAAGCACATAAGCACATACGCAGATATATTTATAGTTACTTAGTATGGTGTGAAAACCAACTCCCAGGACTAGGAACTGGTAGGGGTTCCCCAGGAAGGCTCTGGCGAACAAAGATTTCAGGATAAGAAATAGGACAGGAATCTGGACAGGACAGATGACCTCTCTATCACCGACGCTTGCGTAGCACCCCTCTCTGACACTCTCTTCCTCCTCAAGATACTTCCGCGATCTTCTTCTAAATTTATTTGCTTAAGATATTTGGTGGAGCAATTCTTCTTCAGCATCACTCGTCACTCCGACAGCATCCCAGTCTCAATGCTCTGTACTTTTCAATGCCCACTAACTAACTAATTCTACCTCAATTATAGCTTTCTGTATGCTGGTACCACCCATTAA
Organism: Lissotriton helveticus; assembly: GCF_964261635.1. Lineage (NCBI taxonomy): Eukaryota > Metazoa > Chordata > Amphibia > Caudata > Salamandridae > Lissotriton > Lissotriton helveticus. The sequence continues at coordinate 390,693,497 of NC_136061.1, forward strand.
TGTTTCAAACCTATGATAATACTAACTCTGATTGGACAGGCAAGGGAGGGGATCATCACATCATGCTTACATATTACTCTTTTCAGTTATCCCTTTGCTAATAAACCCACCACCTTAATTCTTTATTCAAACTTTATTTCCCATCTGCATTCACAATGTAATTGTCACTAATTATAAAAAGTCTGTAGGTTCCCATCAATTTCAGTGGGCTGTCGTTCCAGTTCTCAGGAAAGTATCCATTAGCAACCTTGGACGATGCTCAAGTTGACATTGCGTCTTCCAACTTGGTTGCACTACACATGTGCGGTAGAATGAGAGGGAATAGACTGTGGCTCATGATTCTAGGCCCATAATAAGCGCTATTGAAAGAGTCAAAAAGACAAATGTTAAAATCAAAAATAAATTGTTTCACTGTATACCACCTATCTCTACTCTAATCCCATTTACTTATTATTACTCTCTCCGCATTTGCATCAGTAAAATAGCTGGGTTTCGTTTTTCAGCAAGCAGGCGGCAAGCATGTGAGTTTCAAGCAGCCATTTTGTTAACTACTGTGCAAGTGCAGAAAGTTCCCTCCTAGCAAAAGGTACGTCATACTACGTAGATGCAGTAGACGCATGCGCACTAAAGATTTGCAGTTTGCGGCCATTTTAGAATTACACTCGGGTTACTTATTAATAAAACACATAGGCAAGCTTCGTCTTTTCTCATAAATGTTGTGTAGTGCATATTATTTCCACAATACAGGTTTAATACAGAGGTTAAAGGTTACATTAGAAGATTTTCACGAGTCCTTGCTCCATCAATTCCCTCTCTGATGGCATTTTAAAGCCATCACAAATTACCCATCCCTCATCAGATGCCAACGTTAGCATTTTTCACTTTCTTTCCCTTTTCCATTCTTGTTTTCATCTTTGTTCTTTAATCCTTTCATGAGCTCATATAGCTTGTCTTTCATTTCTTCCAACTGAAACTCTCCATAATTTCTTTTATTTCCTTTTCCATTCATCTCATATCTCCTTCTTCTCAGTTTATTAGTACAACACTTACACCATATTACTATTGATAACACTATTATTGCTATGCCTACTAAAGGAAAAACTACTTGTCCTAGGAAGCTTTTCCCTATTTTGGAAGACCAATTCCCTACTGAAGAAATCATTTTTGTTAGTCTTTCCCATACATTATCAACTTCCAGTGGTTTTAATTCTTCTTGCATTTTCGTAATATTTTTTATATATCCCTTAATTTCTGTTCTTTTATCTGGTATATAAGTGCAACAATGTTGCACCTTCAACATTTTGCAGACTCCGCCCTCTTTATCTAAGATTATATCAAGCAGTCGATTTTGCAAAACCATAGACCTAATTGCAACCATTTCTGTATTACTCATCAAGAAGCCTCCAGCAGTGTCAGTCGAAAGACAATTAATTACTGTTGAAAATTGACAGATTCTATGTGAATTTAGTACAACTCCCACCGAAGGTATCAATGCACTGAATATGTCACCTATTATTTCTGAAAAATGAGCTCTCTTTCTACGGGTTAGTTCATTAGCATTTTCATTGCTTCCAGTGATTCTTTTGACGTGGTAAATCTTCGGAAAAACTTTTCTTAAATAGCAACTCTCATACCACCTAGCAGGCAGCTTATAATAAGCTTTATTCCCACACATGTAGCAAACTCCAGGAAATAATGGATCAGTTCCCCCTTTTAGTCCCCAACCTCCCAAAATTAGGAAGTTATGTTCGCATTCACTGGAACCAATACATTTGTTATTGTAATTTGTCTTTTATCTATGGAGGCATATTTTCCCTGCCGTTACAAAATCTAGGGCCATGCCAGCATGTTCTTTGCTAGCTGTATAAATTCCTCCTTTAAGTGCCCAACATGGAGTATTTCTTTGGAAATCTTTCCTCCTTTCCTCAACTAAATTCAAAAACCCTTTCTCTTCTTCACGTAATGAATATGTTAGATTGTCTTTATGTGCCTTTTCTATATCTAATGATTTAATTGTTAGAAAATATTCACCCATAAACTGTGCATATAAACTACTACGTACTGGTTTCATATTCTTTCGAATAGGAATTCCTGTAAACACTACATCTTTATTACAATAATAATATTGTAATTTTCCTGTCCTATAAAATAAACTTGACAATATGCTGCATGAAATACCATATGTTAAAGGTAAATGGCGATACGTCACTCCCTCAGCTACTGAAGTAGGTAAATTCATACAAACATAAAAATCACTAATCTCCATTGTGTCTACATACTGAAATAATAACTTTGTAAATACATTTAATGAAGTATCATTGTCAGTTACTGTATGATGTAAATCTATCTCCTCTAATGCTTCTAATTCTACTCTATCTCTTTTCATGTTACCTGTCTTTTCATTAATGTTAGTGTCATTCTTTTTATCTGTTATCATATGATAATGAACTGCGCTTGTTAAAAATAGCCAGACTAGTATCACTAATAACAATACAATTTCGCTTTGGTCTTTCCGTAACTCTGGTCTCAGCCATTTTGATTCAAGAAGATTTTTCTTCTTTCTTTTAGTTTGGAATCAGAATCTTTTGAGTACTTCAAGGAGGCCTCACTTTCCCTTCGTCAATCTGTTCTATGTTTACTTCTTCATCAGATTCTTCATTTATATCTAGATTCTCAAACTCCTCAAAGATCACATAGGTCCATTCAGATCCTTTGAACTTATTGTTTAATACTTTCAATCTCGAACTTTTACGGATGTTTTTAGTAATTGACTGTTCAGCCTGAGTTTGACTTGTAACTTCATTTACTTGTTCTGGACCTTTACTTATTGTTTTTAGACAGCACTTTAACCTTTTGACCCCACCTGTCCAATTGTCACCTTTTATGACCCTTTTCAACTTGCACTGCACTTTCACCTTCTTGGTCTCTTTCAAAATGCCTTTTATTTTCGTTAAGTTGTGGCACAACTTGATTTTCTTTGTCTTCTGAGTTCCTCTCTACCGTTCCTTGTTCAGAACTTATCTGTGTGGCTTTCTCTGCCTGAACTCGTTCTTTTGTCTGTACCTGTTCCTGTTTGGATACTCTTTCAAATAGCTATTTTCCTTCTTCTTCCCAAACTTTCAATTGGTCTGTTTGCCTGAGTATGTTCTTCTATACCTGTCTGGTCCTGCTCAGAATCTCCAGTTTCTTTGTTTAATTCATGCTGAGCATGTTCTTCTATACCTGTCTGATCCTCACTATTCTTCTGTGCTTCTAATTTTGCTCTACTCTGTGGTTTTGATGGAGACCTCAGGTATGTCAACTATTGGTATCCAGTCCTCCTGACTTGTGCTCGGTTGTTCATTGTCAAACTCTCTAGAGTCCCTTGCTCCAGGATCTTCGACTATACAACCTTCAGCAACTTCAACTATTCATGTCAGTTGTGGTCTTTCCTCATCAGGGGCTGGCACCCTTTTTGTATGACTGGCATGTACCCAGTTTGGCAGGCTTGCACACTTCACTGCTGTGGTAGTGGCCAATATGACTTGCCGTGGCTCACACCAACTTGGTGCTAGGCACGACTCTCTGGTGTGATTCTTTACTACCATCTCCAGATTCAAATCATGTGCTTGATCCAGCTGCCTGGTCACTGCATCTTCTCCAACCTGGTGAGAGATAGAACGCACTAGGTCAGCCAATCCTTTGCAATAATTCAATACCAGATCATGAGTTATATTCAGCAATCTATGTCCTGGTATAAATGTTTTTCTCATTGCTCTTCGAATGATAACCTCATGGGGACTCAGGGGCATATTATCAAGGGATTTATCTCCGCTTTTTTGGCTTTATAAGCCAAGAAAGCGGAGATAAAATTATCTCCCTATCAGCAACAGGGTGCTAACACGCAAATTCGCATGTTAGCACCCTTTTTCTCTACGCTTCCCCTTGCATCTCTAATGAGATGCAAAGGGGGCGTTCCAGAGAAAAATAATAGGAGAAATGTTGTTAAGCGACATTTCTCCTATTATCAAGGATGTCGCTAACCCTGTTCGTGATAAAAAAAGCAGCGCTAAACGCGGTTAGCACTGCTTTTTTTACACCTGGTATTTTCCTGACTTAGCCATGATATCCTATGGAAGGTGGATATCATGGCTAAGTTTGTGAGCCCCTATCATCAAGCTAACTCCAAACTTTGAGAGATTATCGTTGGTTTTCCAGCGATAATCTCTCATTTGGCAGTTAGCGTGAGGATTTTTATCACTTCTGAGATAAACCTTGCTAATAGCAAGTTATCTCTGCGATAATTTCCGGCGATGCTTAGCGTAAAAAAATTCGTTGCTAAGCCTCGTTAGCGGTAAATATCGCTAATCGTTGGTAATATGCCCCCTAGTCCTGTGTTTCTGTCAGGAATACTTCTGAGTCCCATCAGCACAAGAGGCAACACATCTGGCCAACTCATTAAAGTGGATTCACACAACTTTGCCAATCTTGACTTTATTGTGCCATTCAATTGTTCTACCACTACAGAAGCTTCTGGGCGGTATGCACAGTGCAGTTTCTGTTCGATCTTGAATTCTTCAGAGATTATTTGAATTATCTCATTGTTAAAGGTAGTTCCTCTATCTGATTCCAAAGTTACTGGAAAACCAAATTGTGGAATGAGTTCCCTCAACAATAATCTGGCAACAGTGATACTGTCATTTCTTCTTGTGGGGTATGCTTCCACCCACAGTGAAAACAAACAAACAATCACAAGGACGTTCCTCAATCCATTGTATGGTGGTAGAGCTATGAAATCTAGCTGTAGCCTCACAAATGGTCCTTCTGCTTATGCTTTCCCAATTCTTCCTCAACTGACCACTGTCTTTCTTCCTGGGTTTCTCTCTGGCAAAGACTTTCTGCGACTGCCCTAAATCTTGGATTGTACCAATCCTGTCAGAATTGTTGTATCATAGCATCCCTGCCTACATGTGTGTCTCCATGGTACATTCACGCCATTTGTGAGAGCAAACAATCTGGCATAACTGGCCTGCCATCATGTGCTTCATCCAATTTTCCTTTTCACTTTCTTCCACTTCCTTCTGCAATTGTCTCACCTCTTCCCATTTTTCAAAAGTTGAAAATGACATAAGTTGGCAGTTAACTCCACTTGTTTCTATTTTTCCGTTGATTCACATATTGTTTCTAGCACAATACTGAGCAACTTTGTCAGCATAACGGTTACCAGCTGTCACTTTGTCATTTCGTGATTGGTGAGCAGCACACTTGACTACTGCTAGTTCTTTTGGCAATTGTATTGCTTCCAATAGTTCTTTCACAAATTTTCAGTTTCTAATACGGGATCCTGAAGAAGTCATGTATTCCCTTTGTGACCACAATTGGCCAAAATCGTGCACAACCCCGTAACCATATTTGCTATCAGTAAATATGGTCACTCTCTCATTTTTCCTAATTTTGCATGCTTTAATTAAAGCTATCAATTCGGCTACTTGTGCAGATTTTACTCCAGTTAAACAGGAAGCTTTAACAACCCCAGTCAATTTGCATACAGCATAGGCTGCACTCAGTCTGCCTTCCTCAACTCTTAAACAAGAGCCAACAACGAATAACTCATGTTCTGGCTCTTTCAATGGTTCATCCTGTATATCGGGACGTGGCTTGGTGAACATCTTGGTAACATCTAAACAGTCATTTCTTCACATTTGGGGTCTGGTAATAATGTAGCTGGATTTACCATAGTACACCTGATTACAGTCCAGTGGCGGTCCGTCCATTGGGGGCGTTGGGGCGTTGCCCCACTAGCCATGGACGACCGCACTTGCATTGAAAGCCAAGGGTATCCATCTGATCTGTGCTGTCTGCAGCTGTCAGCTCAGCTGATGAAAAAATAAATCTGAGCGCACTGTGCGCTACCGGCCCCGGGACAAGCCTGACACAATCGGGCATCGTAGGAAGTGGGCCGTGGCCGGGGGGCGGGGCTGAAGCAGAGAGAGTGACAGGCAGCGCACGCACAGGCAGAGTGAGAATAATAGCTGAGACAGTAAATCAGTAATGCGCATGTGGGATCCAGGAGTAGTAAAAACTCCGACTGGCCCGCGCATGCGCACAGTAGACCTTCCCCCCCCCCCCTTCTCGAGACACAGGCACAGTGAGGTAGGGACCCGGGCACCCGGTCTCATAAATGGGCAGATGGTATCCTGCTCGTAGCCCAATCCTGGCGCAGTGTTGCTTTAACGCTGCGCCAGGATTGGCTGCTGCAGCAGGATGTGTCCGCGCGTTGGAATGGTATTGGCTGAGGGGCTGCACTGTATGGCCAATCACCATATGACTATCCAGCCATGTCGAGGTGATTGGCCATTTTCTACGCTGTCGGGGACGTCACCGCGTGTGGTGAACCCGGCCAAAACAGAACAACAACTCAAGTAAAGAAAGTGAAAGTGCAGAGTCTGTGAATAGTCACTCGTGACCACCAGTCGTCCTGACCTTCGTCGTCGTTGTGTGCTCGCAGCTCGCCTCCTCCGGAGTCTGAAGGTAAATAAATATTATATTGTCCTTTCGCTGCCCTTTCAGCTGGTCAATTGGATCGTTACATCAAATACAAGAGAACATAAGCAAGGGTACCCACAAAGTAATGTTACAGTGTAATTGACCGTCACCTGACCCGTTTACATCATTTCTGCTATTTTTAGATCTATTGTAATACACTATTGTGACGCCAGAGGTCCGGACCACTTTCCTAGTGACAGAGTCACAGTAACAACCGGCCGACAGGCCCGTGGACCGACAGAGACAGGCTCCTGGATTCACATAGACAGTCTATTGCACCCACAGAGACACGCTAAGAGACAAGTCTACTGAACCCACACAGACAGACTAAGGGACCGTCGCTGAACCTAGTGGCAGACTACCAGCTCCAGGGTCCATAGAGACAGCCTACTGAATTAATCAAAAGAGACCGGCGGCTGCACCCGAAGCACTAGACAGTATTGGCTTTAGGACCAGAGGCACAATGATGAGTCTAAAGAGACTGATGCCAGGTAAAGAGGCTCCGGCACCCACAGGGAAGAGTGCAGTTCCTGCGGAGACATGCTTCTGCACCCTGAGGAGACTGCTGCACCCAAAGAGAAGGGTACCCGCAGAGACCAGCTTCTGCGCCCTGAGGAGAATGCTGCACTCACAGAGAAGAGTGCAGTGCGTGCAGAGACATGCACCCAGAGGAGACTGCTGCAACTAGAGAGTAGGGTACCCCCCGAGACAAGCCTCTGCACTGCACCCACAGAGCAGAGTGCAGTGCCTGCAGTGAGAGGCTTCTATGCAATGAGGAGACTGCTGCACCCACAGAGAAGGGTACAAGTAGAGACAGTTTTCTGCACCCACAGAGAAGAGAGCTGTAACCGCAGAAACGGGCTTCTGCACCCACAGGGACAGACTACTGCAGCCACATAGACGCAGAGACAGTCAGCAGAGACAGACAGCAGCAGAGGTAGTCGAATGGGCCCACAGTGACAGGTTCCTGATGTCTGTAAGGCAGATATCTCCTAAGTGCTCCGAGGCGGCCTCTCATCCCTCAGATGCCTAACTTCGGTGGGGCAAGTGAAGAAACTGGAAAAACAACAGCAGAAACAAACCCTGCCTGCTCCTCCCTCCTCCCCAGGGCTCCAGGGCCTAGAGCTCGCAAACAGCAAACTAACACTGCCACAAGCAAAACTCTCGGACGCACAACCAACCATACCTTGGTACTCTTCGCTGCTCGATTTTCGTTTTTTTCCCTCCTTCCCTTTATCGCCACCCACTTTTCTCATTATCTTGCTTCCCCCTTCTTGCCTGGTTTTCTTTTCTCTTGCTCGAAAACCACTCTCCACTTTACATCTTTTTTTGTTATTTCCCTTGCTGCCATTCTCGGTTTCTTTTCAGTATTTATCTTGTTGTATTGGTCCTCCCACTTGCATTCATGATTTATTTTTTGTTTTTATTTCTATGACTGTATGTGCCCAGTGATGAATCGTTGCCATTATCTCTGTGACAAATATATCTTTATATATGTTTGAGAACATAATTATATTTGATACTTTTCAGTGCGTCTCTGTAAGCCACCTTCTAATTCTTGTGCGTGAGATAAATGCCCCATTTCCACTCTCCTTTACACTTAATATTGCTGCTTCAGTGTGCCTCTGAATTCCCCCCCCCCTGCTCCCACTCACACGGTGCCCCTGACACTTACTGGCCTCTCAGTAGAGGAGCATGCAGCTGTGGCATAGGCTAAGAGGTATTCTTTGGTAATGGCTGCGACAAGGAGGATGCATACTGTATCGGTGCTGGAACAAGTGTCAAAGAAGTCTGTGGCTATGGATGTGGTGATGGAGTCCAAGGCTAAAGGCAACTGATTGTCTAAGAGTCAGTTTTAGCAAAGGTGAAGACATATGTAATCTTTCTGGATTTGGATTTTGAATGTCATGTTGAAAGCTATCTGTTTATAGTGCAGCTGTCACTCGTGCGTTTTAACTTTGGAGCATGCATACAATTATAATAATTTTCCTATAAATCAGAATTTTGTCCCTAAACCACTTGGCTCACAGCGCACTGGCAGCACTTTCAATAATTTTCCGAATGCAGCCGTCTACAAATAGAATAGTGCAGTGACAGTAAAACAGAGCTTAGATCACCCCACCCACTGATGAGAAAAGATAACACATGTTTCTCAAGAAAGCGTGAAACTTCACTGTAAACAATGATCAAAGCCATCCTAGATCTGCTTGAGAGCGAGGGGGAGTAGTTTAAATTTTTGTTATTTGGTATGTATTTTTGTATGTTCCCAAAATAAATGTTCTGATGTTTATTTAAATAACTCAATGTTATGTATTTTACTGGCATGGCAGCAATGGTGCTTTACACCACCCAGGGGGAAAGGCATAGCATGGCATTGGAATGGTGTTTGATACACAGGGAAATATTGAAATGTGCATGTTATTGTGTAATTTACTTATTAGGTGAAATGTGGACCTCCTTAGATCGTTCGGGCTCTCTCGCTATGCTCGCTCGACACAGTGTGCTCCACCACTAATTTTACGCCTCACCACTTTCAAATGTCACCAGCCGCCACTGTTACAGTCACACTTTCTGCTCCCAGAATTATTATTTCATACTTAGTCATCCGACTAGGGATAAGATGCTGAGTTTGATTTCTTGTTAATTGATCTCAACTGAATATGGAACATAAATCTTCACTGGATGTCCCATCACAATTGACTCATTTTGTTCTATGCTCATACAAGTAGCAGCAACTGCTTTTAGTCAGCCAGGTAATGCTGAAGCCACAGGATCCAAAGTAGCCGAAAAATAGGCTACTGGACATCGGCTTAATCTATGTCTCTAGTTTAAGACTGAGAGTGCGCAACATTCTCGCTCACAACAGAACAGTGCAAATTCTTTTGTATAGTCAGGCATTCCTAAGGCTGGGGCCTCACATAAACAGCTTTGTAATCTCACAAAGGCTTCTACACTTTCATCATCCCAAACTATTAGGTCTTTTATTCTTTTTCGTGTCATTTCGATTAGGGGCTTTGCTAAAAGGGAAAATCCTACAATCCATTGTCTGCAGTATCCTATCACCCCAAGAAACATTCTGATCTCACTCTGAGTTGGAGGTAATTACATTTGTCTTATTATTCTGATTCTTTCTGTGGTCACTTTCCTCACTCCTCTTTCTATTTCTATTCTCTTTCTATTTGGTGACTGTTAGACCCGTCAGCCCTTTGGGTGGTTCCTCCTTTTATTATTTATTTTTGGCCCCTTTTTGCCCCTCAAACCTTTTATTTTTGATGTCCACTGGAATTTAGTGTTGACTTTGGGGTTAGGAGCTCATTGCCCTCATAGGTTTTTTTTCCCCTGAGGTTCAGGTGCCTTCCTGACTGAATTTACAAGACACACAAAATGGTGATCAGTAACTGCCATAACTGTCACTTCAGGAGCAGGGGCCCATAGGGTAACACAGGGAGACTCTAGAACCTTCTGGCCTATTCTGGACCCTTAACGCTAGGGGTATAAAAGGCCAGAACCTGGGCGGCCATTTTGTGTGGACACAGAACCAGTCGGAGAGCAGGCTGTGGGGATAGAGGGTTAGGAAGCTCAGAGGGTTGACTTCTTGTTAGAGGGTTGCTGCCTTACTGCTGCCACTGCCCCCTTCCCTACAGATCTGGCCCTGCTGTATGACCTCCTTCTTGTACCTGATTGGGGTCTCCCGACGTGTTAGGAGGAATTGACCTCTAGTCTTAGAATGGACCTCTGAGGAGAAGGAAGGGGTAGAGTGGTCGAGCTGAATTGGGACGTCCGACCCACTATCTCTGGCAAGGGAGTCAACTACAGGCCCTTGGAGCTTTGAGAAAACAAGGCCTGGACCGAGAGAATTATTCAGCCTAAACCTTACCCGGGCCTTTCTGGACACTGCCCACGTAGTCTGGGCTCCATCGGTTGCCTTCGTGTGGTGGAGAAAGTGGTTTCCGCCCCCCTCCTTGTCACGCTCCTGGGTTGAGGGCATAGCCGCTGTGTGAGGGGGAGATAGCCTGGCCGTGGACCCGGAGCCGGCGATAAACCAGATCCCTGTTCGCACTGTGGGGCGAACGATATATGGTAGAGCTGGATTGAGGAAACGTTGTTCCCCTTGCGCAGGCTCACTGAGCACCATCCAAGATTGTCAGGAGGTGGAGTGGCCTTGGAGACCCAATCGCTTGAGGGCGGAACTGACAGAGAGCATTGCCGTCGGCGTGAGAAGGAGGGCGGCCCTGCGCCTCAGACGCTGTTCCTTTGTGCAGGCCCAGTGTGCGGCTTGTGAAGGGGGCATTCGTGTGAGGAGACGCAGAGACGCGATCCCGACGGCTCAACACAGAACACCCAAAGCTGGCGGTGAGGTTTGCTAGTGGACTCCTGGTGAAGCTGAGTGAAGTGAGAAGCGGTGCTCTGCTAAAACAAGTAAGCAGGTTCTGTGGTAAAGGCGGGGGAGTCCGAGAATAGAAACCTACATTCCCAGCTTTAGAGACTGGATGGCCCGGAGGAAATAAATCAGAGCTGCGGGGCTGAGCTAAGGAGATAATCTTTGGAGGGCACTAGAGACTTGATCAGAGTACCTAACAACTGAGCGTTTTGGCAGACCAGACTGTGAAGAGCCTTTGTGTAACAAAACCTGTAATTCGATGTCAGATATAGGTTAAATCAACTAGCGCTCAGCTAAATGAGGAGAGGGGGGGTTCTTCAATCTGACTGATGCTTTGATGTACTGGTTCGAGTTAAAATGAAATGTCTTCTAAGTGAACCTCACATAATACAACCAGTGAACGCCTAAAAAGAGAATCCAAGTGTAGATGATAACCCTTTGGTTCTTGGAAACATTGTACAGGAAAGCCTTCTCTTATAAGTGCAAACCGTTGTTGTAAGAGGTGTAGAATCTGAGAATTAAGACAGTGCATCGTAATGTAAAAATCATTGTTGGAAGTTTGAAATGCTAAAGGGTTGCTGAACTAAGTACTAGTGAATGTGTAAAACATAAGAGACAAAGCACAGTGGTGTTACAGGGTACGATTAAGAGAAAGGTCAAAATGCTTAGTGTATTAAACTGTTGAACTACTGAAGGAGGAAACTTAACAAAAGAGTTTTATAAAACAGCCCGTATTTTTCTAAACTGGTGTGGCATCCTTATTTTTGAATGGATGGACGTTATGTTACTGGAGGGTGTGACGCAAACTTAACACATGTACCTTTAGGATAAGCCTACCTACTTTGTGCCAAGCTACCCTATGTAGACTGGTAACCCCAGGTCCAACAGTGACCCAAATATTTCACTCCTGTTTTGTAAAATTGTAATTTTTCTGGAGATACTTTGTGTCCTCCTTCAGCCAAATGATTTAATAGTGCAATTGAATCAGTGACACAATCATCTCTGCACTTTGATGCCACAAGTAGGTCATCAATATACTGCACTAAGACTGATTTTCGGGGCATAACTAACTTTTCTAGACATTTTTTCAAAACCTGATTAAAAATAGATGGACTTTCAGTATACCCTTGAGGAACTCAATTCCATGTCAAAATACGTTCCTCAAATTTAAAAGAAAAAAGATACTGGCTGTCAGGGTGTAAAGGAATTGAGAAAATGGCTTGGCACAAATCAATTACAGTAAACCATCCAGCATTCCAGGGTATCTGATACAAAATCACTGCTGGATTTGGTACTATAGGACAACATGGTACTAACATTTTATTGATTTTCCCTAAATCTTGCACTATCCTGTACTTGCCACTAGGCTTTATGAGACCTATTATAGGTGAGTTACCAGGACTGCTCATTATTTTCTTTAGAATGCCTGGTTTAATCATTCGATCAATTTCAGAAGCTACTCCTGCTTTAACTTCTGGACTTATTTTGTATTGTCGGGTGTTTCGGATAAACTGCACCTTCTTACACAGTCACTTTTACTGGGTCTACATTTGCCATTAGACCTATTTCTTTTCCAATAAAATCCCATGCTTCTGGATTTATGGTCATTTTGAGCTCTTCTGGTAAGTCATTCTCTGTCATTAATGAATACATTTCGTCTATTTCGGTACCATGCTTAGCTAACATTATTTTATAAACCAAATCTTCATTAGGGGTTTGCAAAGCAACACCATCTGGTGTGCAATAAATTGTGCAATTCATTTTACACAAATCAATCATTGTATTTATAAAGCGCACTACTTACCCGTGAGGGTCTCAAGGCGCTGAGGGGAGGGGGTGCTGCTACTGCTCAAAGAGCCAGGTCTTGAGGAGTCTTCTGAAGGTGAGCAGGTCTTGGGTCTGCCGTAGGTGGGTGGGGAGGGTGTTCCAGGTCTTGGCGGCATGTAAGGAGAAGGATCCGCCATTTAAGGTGGGGAGGGAAGGAGGAGCAGCTGGGAGGCAGGAGCGGGGCGTCGAATGGGCGTCGAGGGGGCAGGGCTGCAGGGGAGCAGCGGCGGGACCGGCAGAGGTACACAGAAGAGAAAAAAGGGGGAGGGGAGAGACGACCAGGATGCAAGGGCAAGAAAGGCAAAACAAAGTACAAAACAGGAAAAAATGCACAAAAGAGCACAAAACAGTGGCAACAATAAACTCAGCTACCGGGGCACAGCGGACAGACAGCAGCGATCAGGGGGCACAGCAGGATCGAACTCATGTCAGAGTGGCAGCAAGGGGGGAGAGGCACTGGCACACAGGTGAATCTGTGCGGCTGGAGGGGAGTGACCTGGCCTGTGAGCAGGTCACAAAAGGTTTGTGCCTAATAAATTCACTGGACTTGAATCACATATTACAAATGAATGCATATATTTGAAGGCTCTGATTTGTACTTCCATGGGCTTTGTAATTGGGATTCTGATCTGCTGGTTGGCAACTCCAACCATGTGGATAGAGTCTCCCAACAGAGGTAGATTTGGGATGTGTGCTGTTCTCACAGTAGAACGGGTAGCACCAGTATCCAATAGAAAAGTGATGGCATTACCTTCCACTTTCCCATCAACAAATGGACCAGACTGATCTACCGGCAAGGATGCGCCAAGTACGCATTCCTCCTCCTCCTCCCTCAGGCACCGTTATTGCATCAAAATATTTTCTTCACTATCATTCTGCAAAAAATATTGTGAAACCACAGAATTTGTCTCACCACTTCCTGGAAATCCGGCGTCTGCACTGTACTGTGCCTGATTCACAAAATTTGGCATAAGGGCAGGTGGCAACTGACACTTCTGATTAACTACCTGCTGCGGTTGATTCACAAAGCCCTCATTCTGCGGCTGTGGATTTAAATTTTGATTTGGGCCATTAATATTCTGAATATTTTTACACTTGTTTTTCCAATGTCCAAGCTTTCCACATCCATGACAAGGAAACCTTTCCTACACATCCTATCTGTTCATTCGTCCTTTCTGTTTACCTCCACGTGCCACATTATCACGCTGATTCTGTTCTTTTGTCTGTCCATCTGTTTGACCATCTAATGTTATTCCCTGTTGTTCTGCCAACTTTACTTGTGCCCACATTATCTTTTCTTTTAGTTTCTTATACCTATCCTCAATATCGTCTCCACAATATTTAGCATACTTTAATATCTCATCTATGGGCTTACTTTGCCAACAAATTTTATGTTGTTGGATCATTTGACTAATATCAGGTTTTAATCCATAAACAAATCGATATACAAAATGTCCCATATCTGTTGAAAGTAAAATGACAATCGTGAACATTGCCTGCGCCATCTTGTTTAGTGGAAATTTCTATGTGCACATAAGCTGCAGCCATTTCATCCATCACAGCCATTTTGTACTCTGTTGGTCACCTTTGTTTCACCCTGCCCTTACTAGCATCCATCTGACCCTCTGACCAAACCGGATATGTGTGCTGGGGGCTATAAACCCTATTGTCACGACAAATCTCAGCGCCACTTGCTGCCACAAACTCGTTTTTCCTTTCATCTCTGTGTTCAGGCAAACCTTTGGACAATCTACCCCTCACCACACTTAGTTACTCAAACAGGTTCCAGACACTAAAATGACCCTTGCAAATATGATTTATTGCACTATAAACAGCGAGACTTGTTTTTACCAACAATGAGACCTGTTTTTATCAACAGAATGGACTCTTAGATCTGTCCGGTCTCACATGTTTTAGACCCTGAAGCAAGGTCCAGCTGCAAGATAAGATTGTCTGTTCGACCTGGGTGGGAAGAGAATTACTGTTGGGCTTGTGTGGAAACCTGCCCGGGGCAGGGACTCCAAGCTTGTGTAACCATGTTGATGAAACAAATGCATTGTGTAAAACCTGTATAAAAGGAAGAGCCAAAAGAGACACCTCCCTCAGACAGACCGGTGTCTGCAGTTGATGTGGTCTCCTCATGAGAAATAAACCTTTTTCTTGTCTTTCAGTTTCCAGCGCTTGTCTCATTATTTTGATAGCAAACCCAAGGTGAATTAAAAGGTGAACCCTGCACCGGGCAGCATTGGGGGTCTTAGAAGACTCGCTGCTTTTCACAATGTGGCGCCCAGACGTGAGGGCCCATCAGCGACGGGTGGGTCCGGTAGAGAGGTCCTAACGACGGAGTGAATATCTAAACCATTGGGGACGTATACCTTCCTGAGAAGACCCTTGTCTAGCTGCCGATCGACTGAACTTCACCGGTTCCGAACTGACCTCTCTCGAGTGACCTGCGGTTCTCACTGGGACCTTAGAGGAATGCCGCATTGATTACTGGAGTGAGAGGACAACCAGGCGCTGGAAGGGGAAGACGAAGAACTGTCTATACGGTCCGGGTAAGGTCATGAAAAAGCGACTTAAATTGATTGATTGATTGATTGAATAGTTTGATCGAAATACTAGTATTCCTTTTTTATATTGAGTTATTTGAGACATTCCCTGCTTGCAAGCAACAGCGAATAGGAATATTCTCTCTCTTTGCAGACAGCAAAGGACAGGTAGTGCAAACTTTTTGTCTAAATTGATTGATTAAGATATTCATTTTGACTGGTAAATACGTCATGCCTGTTTTCTCTAGATTGTTTTGTAGTTGTTTTAGACCGGACCGTTTGTTAGAGGTCAGTCAGCCGGCGCCGCCGGAAGGCATCCCTAACAAGGACATGTATGTAAAATATGGATTAGCCACCGTAGCCTTTAGCAAACTATGGCATAAATACACTAGGAATGACCTGGTAAATCAGTGGCCACTGACGGGATCTTTCGATCCGCTAACATAGAAACGTTAGAATTAGCTCTGCACAAAAAGAAAACTACACCAGCCATGCTTGACAGTTTTGGTCTATGGCGAAAAGAGGCAGCTCAAAGAAAGAAAAGAGACGAAGCTAGACAAGATAAAGAAATGCGAAAATCGGCTTAGCAAGCCTGTAAAAAATTAAAAGAGGAACTAAAAGTAAAAGAAACCGATAAAAAGGAACAGGAATCAAAAATATCTGGTCAATACCCTATTAGAACGCCCTCGACTCTTTACCCCGAGTTACCGGCGAAACAAAGAATAGATGATGATTTATTATTAGGTCCCCAATCATATACATACCACCCCCTTACACCCCTACTCATCCCGTAGTACAATGCCAGGAACCCCAAAATATAGCCGGAGATGGCACGATTGTCTCGGTCTCCACCGCCTTTGCTCCCGCCGAGTCACTCATCAAAGGATACAGTAGTAGAAGTAGGATCAAAGGAAAAAGGAGTGCCCAGGGTCCCGCGATTAAGTAAAAATGAGCGAGCATGCATTGATAAAATAGTTAAAACCCTCATGGATAGGAAGGAGACAGAAAAGTATGTAACTGACATATGCAACTCCTATGTCGAAAACCACAAACGATACTTTATTGTACGTCTCTGTTACCACACTCTTACTGCATATGAAGAGAAGTACCAGGATGTAGGGCCCGAGCGACTAGTGGCTCCCTATAGGAAGGTAGACACTGGAGATGAAGGCGACAACGATGTGACAGAACTCTTTTCATCCACACTAGAAGTATTCCATTACCTCATAGAACAAGGACGGATAGATAAGGACAGGACATCTAAAATAACAGGACCCCCGGTAGAAAAACCTGTGTAACCATGTTGATAAAACAAATGCATTGTGTAAAACCTGTATAAAAGGAAGAGCCAAAAGAGATGCCAGCAGAACACCTCCCTCAGACATTCCAGTGTCTGCAGTTGACATGGTCTCCTCATGAGAAATAAACCTTTTTCTTGTCTTCCAGTTTCCAGCGCTTGCCTCATTATTTTGATAGCGAACCCAAGGTGAATTAAAAGGTGAACCCTGCACCGGGCAGCATTGGGGGTCTTAGAAGATTCGCTGCTTTTCACATATCCTTATCTCCAATGTTTTCAAAACCACTATATTGCTGGAATACCTGCAGTACTCTTTCATGATAAGCATGAACAGATTCATTTGGTTCTTGTGTAGTTCGATCTATTTTTACCCAATCTGTCTCTTTTGGAGGTATTTTGCCTTTCAAAAATGTAATTACTTGGTGATATTTCTTCATCACGTCATCTGAGGGTGCTCCTGTTTTTTTAATCTGTCAGATATTCTTCACTAAGCCAATCTACTGTGATTTTACATTCTGTCCATACGTCTGCAGGCACCACTACATCAAACGGACCATCTAAATCGTTCAGCAAAACCTTTGAAACTTTCACAAACCTTTCAATTTGTTTATACCATTCAACTGGCTTTTCTCGTAATTTTGGGAACTTATTTGTGAAAGACAAAATATCTTGTCAACTCCATGGAACATGCACATATCTACCACCAGGTACCTCTCTCATAGGACACAATCTTTCTACTTTCCTTGTTTCTTTCATTATGTATGCAGTAGACGCTTCCTTAGCCTTTTTGTTTTGCCACCTTACTCTCCAGTTATCATGGTCTACCCATTTCTGCAAGTTACTCAATAATTCTTTCACTTGCAATTTTCTTCCAGACACAATCATATTTTCCAAATCCTGGCCAGTAAAATCCACTCTGTAAAGCTTCTGTAATACCTTTGACTTTCCAATATCTATTCCCATATCAAACAATAGTTCTGTCAATTTCTCATGAAATAGTCTCGCATTTCTAGTTATACTTCTGTACACAAACAACAATAATTCTTCATCATAAGTGTTCAATCTATCTATTCCCACATTTCCAGCAATCAATTATTCCAATTCTACCTTTAATTTGTAAATGTCTAATATTTTAGGTGGTGAACTCTGTTTTTCAATCCCTTGTGCCCATCTTTCTAAATCACCTGGTGTTACTGATGTGGCACTCCTGACCCCCGAGGATGTTACTGTCCTTCCTTCTTTTGAACTGCTAGGTACAGCTCTCTTTGGGGTTTCATTCACATTGTCTCTTATTGGTAGATCCATTGATGAAATTACTGAATCACATTCACTGGCTTGGTCATCAGTTTTGATGATGTCTTTTCTGGGATTATTTAAAGGCATTACTGTAGCTGGTGGCTTTGGACAATTACTTTATGTCCATGTAAAGGAACAATAGGACCTATAGTTACAGGTATGGTCAACGCTTCAGGATTTACATTAAGTTGGCTTATTTTCTGTATTAATTCCTCTCTATTTTTATTTATTGCTTCTTTTTCTTTGTCATAAAGTACTCTATTTAACTGTCTGCTCATGCATAACCTGTGGAATCAATGGTGGTCCTAAAACTAGTGCACTCAGGTTAACTCTGCTTGGTCCTTCTTGATACGATGGAGGGTTTTTATTCAAAATATCCTCTAATAACTCATCTTCAGATTCACCATATCCTGTTGTATTCAAATGTTTTAGATTTTCTTTACACTTGCTCCCTGTCTGTTAGTCAGCCATTAATACTGGATATAAGCCCTCTGATTCCATTGCTCTTCTCCACTGTTTCATTTGTTCTTCTTTTGACCCATACATATGTCTTGTATAAAATCCTGTAAATCTTCCTCTTCGACCCTTTTCTCTTTCAAATGACTCGGGGCCAGATGTAGGTGGCCAATTACCGGTCGGTAACGGCGACCGGTAATTGGATTTTGAGATGTAGGGCCAGTCATTTTACAGAATCGGTAAATTTACCGATCGGTAAATTTACCGATTCTGTAAAATACCGAATCGGTATTTTTACCAATTCGGTAAATTTTATATGTAGGTGGGACTCTTCTGAGTCCCACAAGCCTTACTGAATCGGTATTTTACCATCAAATTCAATTTGATGGTAAAATACCGATTCCGGTGTGCATGCACATGTGTGCATGCACACCTGTGCCATATGACAGGCAGACCTGCCCTTAGGGCATGTATGCCTGCCACATGGCACCCGACCCTGTTTTGGGGGTGCTAGAGAGTGTCAAAGTGACACCCCCTGCACCCTTGTGAAATTCGGTATTCAAAGCCCATAGGAATGAATGGGCATTACCGGTCGGTATTTACCGAATCGGTAAATACCGAATATTACAGATTTGGTAAATGCACATCTGGATTTACCTACATCTCCCTCCTTCTATTTTACCGATTCATAAATACCGAATCGGTAAAATTCGGTATTTATGAGTCGGTAAAATAGATTTACCTACATCTGGCCCTTAGTCTCCTATTCTTCTAATGCCTCATACTGAGTTAACCTAGGTCTTGGTTCTAACTCATACATACACATCCTCAAATTCTGTAAAATTCTTCCATTAAAGGTACCATGCTCTGGAAAAGCCAAAACACCATCATCCTTTGTGTACTCCATCCAATTCTTCAACCATACACATGCATGATAACCTCTCTCCATCATCATAAATAAAGCAGGCGTTTTAGGTGGCGGGATCTGAATTCCCTCTCTAGTTAAAACGGGTTTATCTTTCTTGAAAAAAATCTTAATTTTCTTTATAAATGACACTTTTCTCCTTTCTTCATATATTTTAGACATTCAATGAATAAAATAATAGTCAGCAAAACCTCTAATTTTCCTGTCTGGGCGACTCGCACAAAAAAGGCAAATGAGAATAGAGCATCCAAATTTTCACTAACTAATCACAATTTTGCTCTTATTCAGGCTTCCAATCAGGCTTCAGGCCACGATTGGAATCTGACCAATGCGAGCGTGGCATTTTGATTGATGTCAGTTCTGCTCCTTACTACTGACCCCTCCTTTACCATCTGCGTTGGACACACACACCCGCTGTTTCCAACAATCCCAGCGCAGCTCACTGTGAAGTCAGTGCAACTCCGGCAACTGACCCTCCCTTTACTAGGTAATGCATAAACTTCTTTTACTAACTTTTCTTTCAAATAACATCCATTAACAACAACATATAAACATTCACTACTCTGTCTTTTCCACTAAATCAAAAGATAGTTTACTTCTTTTCACTGCAAGTAAAACCTTCCGCTCACTCTTCTTTGAGTAAGACCTGCCGTTTACTTTTCTTACACTGCGAGTAAAACTTTCCGTTTACCCTTCAATCAAGCTCGGAAGAACCTGTTTCTCATTCCGTGTTACCCTTACTAGGTGATAAAAGACCAAAGTTTCAACAGTGAGCTCTCTGCTACCAATCACTCTCACCTTTACACAAAATAGTCCCTAATTTAACACTGCAAGCCCTACCTAGCTTCTCAGTGTTATTCCAACAGACGAGTAACCACACTGCAGTGTGGTTTCTGTCACCACCCGTTATTCACTTTTTTCCCCGGGAAATTCTGGACAACATAAAACAAAACGTAACACAAACAGATAATCAATAATCAATACTTATCACAAAACTAGTTCAAAATAACCAAAGCCAAAGCACACAAAGTACAGAGGGGTGAGAGGGTGAACCCTCTTCGACCTCCCACTCAATGACTAAATATCACAAAAAGAAGAGCCAAAAACTACTAAGTGGGGATAGAAAACGTGTGTGGGACTGCACCAACTTTGTAAAACTGTCCGTACACACATACCTAGCTGTGTCATGCTTCATCATAGGGCTGCTAACACACGTCCGCGCCAGCCGAACGCTGGAGGTGGAGCAATAGGGAGGGGAAGACATTACAACACAAAATGTGAGAGTGGAATCACAGGTGAGATAACAGTGCAGAACAAGTGATGATAAGTGATATAAAACTGGTACCAGGGAATCCTTATTCCAATTTTAATGTTAGGTGCCCCATCCATAATTTAAAACATATACATGGGTGGCAGGTTGGAGAGCTTATAATGAGATTCCAACCCCCCCCCCCCACTCTGCATAAATGTCAACATATTTCAGCCAGCACAAAATAATACCCCGGCTTTCCTCAGGATTTCTCACCACTGTAATCCCTAGGTGCAGAACCTTACTCCTCCCAATTTAGAGGGTAAAGGACATATCACCTTAAGTGGACCCTTCGCCTTTAGAGAGGAAGACCGCCATTCATGGTAGCGTGGCGGTGCTTGAAAACAGCTGCCAGCACGCACTCTTGCATTCCAGATCAGCTGTTTGCCCACGCAATTCGTCTCTCCAGCACCCTACATGGCAGAGCTGGAGAGACCAATTGCGTGAGCACACAGCTGACCTTGAAAGCAAGAGTGCGTGCAGGCAGCTGATTTCAAGCACCACCACCCTACCATGAATGGCGGTGTTCCTCTCTAGTTTACAAATGTAATAAACTCGAGTAAAAAGCTGGCTACTACAACAGCTATAGGACGTTAAGATTGGAAGCAAGCACCACCACCCTACCATGTATGGCAGTGTTCCTCTCTAAAGACGAGGGGCTCCACTTAAGGTGATATGTCCTTTACCTTCTAAATTGGGAGGAGTAAGGTTCTGCACCTAAGGATTACAGTGGTGAGAAGTCCTGAGGAAAGCCGGGGTATTATTTTGTGCTGGCTGAAATATGTCGACATTTATGCAGAGTGGGGGGGTGGAATCTCATTATAAGCTCTCCAACCTGCCACCCATGTATATGTTATAAATTATGGATGGGGCACCTAACATTAAAATTGGAATAAGGATTCCCGGGTACCAGTTTTATATCACTTATCATCACTTGTTCTGCACTGTTATCTCACCTGTGATTCCACTCTCACATTTTGTGTTGTATTGTCTTCCCCTCCCTATTGCTCCACCTCCAACGTTGGGCAGGCACAGAGGTGTGTTAGCAGCCCTATGATGAAGCATGACACAGCTTGCTGTGTGTGAGGGCAGTTTTACAAAATTGGTGCATTCCCACACATGTTTTCTATCTCCACTTAGTTGTTTATCCCTCTTCTTTTTGTGATATTTAATAATAACCATAGCTCTGCTACCAGAAAACTGATCCAGCAGGTTACCAGCAACAGGTAATCTAACACCACATACTCACCTGGTCCCATGAATTCATTCACAACACACTGGCAATAACCGCTGGGGTCATGTTTTGTAATTCTCTAGTCCCTAACTAATCTTTCACTGATCAAAGAGTTCTCTCCTCTGGTCAATGAACCATTAGTTGAACGCGTTGATGGTGAAATGACATAAGATTTCAAATATACTTACACATTGGAAATGATCACAGAATCGGGATGTATTTTACATTTTATCTCAGATTAGTTCATGTGAACCACTTACACAGTACAGAACAAACTCCGTTTCTCACAGGAAGGAAGATTCAAATAATCAATTAAATGCATTCATTTACACTTTGCAATGACACAGCATGAAAGGGAGAGGATAGAGAAAAAAGCACATAAGCGCATACACAGATATATTTATAGTTACCTAGAATGGTGTGAAAACCAACTCTCAGGCCTAGGAATTGTGAGTGGTTCCCCAGGAAGGATCTGGCGAATAAAGACTTCAGGATAAGAATTTGGACTGGAATCCGGACAGGACAGACAACCTCTCTGTCATCGACACTTGCGTAGCACCCCCACGCTTAAACTCTCTTCCTTCTCCAGATTCTTCCAGGATCTTCTTCTAAATGTATTTGCTTAAAATAATTGGTTCGGCAATTTGATTCTTCTTTAGCATGCCTCATCATTCCGACAGCATTCCGGTCTCAATGCTCTGTGCTTCTCAATGCCCACTAACAAATTAATTACTACCTCAATTATACCTTTCTGTATGCTGGTACCACCCGTTAATGTTTCAAACTTATGATAATACTAACTCTGTTTGGACAGGCAAGGGATGGGATTATCACACCATGCTTACATATTACTCTTTTCAGTTAGCCCTTTGTTAATAAACCCATCTCCTTATTTCTTTATTCAAACTTTATTTCCCACCCACATTCACAATGTAATTGTCACAAATTACAAAAAGTATGTAGGTTCCCATCCATTTCAGTGGACTGTTGTTCCGGTTCTCAGGAAAGTATCCATCAGCAACCTTGGATGATGTTCAAGTTGACATTGTGTCTTCCAGCTTGGTTGCACTACGCATGTGCGGTAGAATGAGAGGGAATAGAATGTGGCTCATGATTCTAGGCCCATAATAAGCACTATTGTAAGAGTCAAAAAGACAAATGTTAAAATCAAAAATAAATTGTTTCACTGTATACCACCTATCTCTACTCTAATCCCATTTACTTAGTATCACTCTACCTGCATTAGCATTAGTAAAATAGCTGAGTTTCGTTTTTCAGCAAGCAGGTGGCAAGCATGTGAGTTTCAAGCGGCCATTTTGTTAACTACTGCTAAAGTGCAGAAAGTTCCCTCCAAGCAGAAGGTACGTCATACTACGTAGATGCAGTAGACGCATGCGCACTAAAGATTTGCGGTTAGCGGCCATTTTAGAATTACACTTGGGTTACTTATTAATAAAACACAAAGGCAAGTTTAGTTTTTTCTCATAAATGTTGTGTAGTGCATATTATTTCTACAATACCGGTTTAATACGGGGTTAGAGGTTACATGAGAAGATTGCTTTCAAGCAAGTCTCTTTTTCATGAGTCCTTGCTCCATCACCAGCGCACTTTTAACCTCTGGTTCACTGCTGCATCCATGTGTCAGAAGAAAGGCAACATTTTGGGATCCATGCGACCGAGGCTTGGTCTCGACCCAGTTGAGATTGAGCACAGCATATCTCTTCTTACTGCACAAGCAGGAGTTCAGCTAATGGACACAGTCGTGTCGACCCGGCTATTCGGCAACACGTCATTGTAAACGTTTGGTTGTACTTCATCCAAGCACGGTGATGTCATCACATACGTGATGGCACTATGTATGTGTCCATTTTAAAACGGGAAAATATCACCAACTTCTATGTAATTTCACTAGATTTGTTAGTTACACTAAAAGGAATAAGTGACTGACACCGCCTCAAGGTCTTTCTACTCAGCAACCTCTTTCCTCGTAGCATAATTGAGTTTGATGTCACCTTTATTTCAAGTTCTTCTACAGCTATTTCGCTGTATTTCAAGTCGTTCTATTGTGGTGTGGTGGCTGACACCTGGAGGTACTGTTTTCCTAAATTCTTTATTAACTCTTTAACAAACCATGTTTGTAAAGTCTGAATCAGACATTGTAATTATGCTACTTGTTGATCTTTTCACTCACTTTTCACAATGGCATCCACGCAGCATCTAATTGCAATGGCACCATTTTTACAACATCCTGGAAAGTAGCCAATGAAATGGAAATGTTGGGTAAATTCCTTTGATAACTATCTATTTTCTATTAATGCTATGATCGTTCAGCCTGTCAGAGAAGTAGCTCTGCTTTTTAGTCACTTAGGCCAAGAAGGTCAACAAAGATTTGACACATTACCAGAACTGGATCCTCCCTCTGGGCACTTTATGTGTTGGAATGAGTATGAGGAAGCAGTGGCGAAACCTAAAAATGCATTTTTCGAGGAGCCAAATAGCTGATGGAGAGATTCAATTTTTTCAAACAGTTACAGATCCCAGAGGATAGTGTGGAAGAGTTTATATTGGATCTGGTCCTTAGCTTCCACATGCAATTTTGGAAATTCTCTGGACACTTACAATAGAGACCAGTTTGTGTACAGCTGCTATTCTAAAATAAATCATGAATATCTTTTAAGTTTTGGAACCCAACCATGTCAGAAGTAGTAGACATAGCCAAAACATAAAACATTCTTTGGTTTCCAGAAAACGTATGGCTTTGGAACATTCTGTCAATCTATCTTTGTCTGTTAAAGTCCTATTGGATTTAAAATTTGTGGGTGTTATTTCTGTAAGGGTTAAAACATTTAGAAATGGCCAAAGGAAGAGGTTAAGCACATGTTTAGGTGTGACTTCAGGGCTCAGTTAGAAAGTAATACAAATTGTCCTGTTCTCTTTTGGAAACAATGCAATAAGTGCAGGAAGACAGACGTTTTGCAAGAGTGCGAATAGGCTAGTTAGGGTGAGCAGTGAGATCTTAATGAGGATGGCTGTCCACATGATTTATCCAAAGTGATGTGCACCCCAAAGCATTTGGTGATCAAGATATTGATTTATTGGGATACTTCATTGACTCAATGTCTTGGTCGAAAGACTGCATATTTTTAAGTCTATGTGGCAATCGATATTAGGAATATTGTGGGGTGGCAGGACCTGGTGAAACGAGAATTAATGCTCGTGCCAGGTGCTAACACTTTTTTCAGAGTGGCCATTATGACAATTTCACTTGTGGAGAATGCTGATGACAATTGCTTTAAAACAATTGTTAAGAAATATCCTAAAATATTTATAGAAAAAAATGGTAATGTGAAGAAGTTTGAAAACAGTATCAGATTGAAAGCCAATTCAATCCAAGTGGTGCACAAAGTGAGACCTGTTACACTGAGTTTGAGAGATTATCTCAAGAGTTTAAAACACAAATTAACCTATGATGGTATCATTCAGAAGACTGGTTTTGCTCAAATGGTAAGTTGATAGTTACATTGATAGTTGACAGTGATTGTTAAGAAAAAATCCGACAAGATGTGTTTGTGTGTGGATCTTCGCACCCTTAACAAAAACATCATCATTGATTTCCATTTTTTGCCCCGGATTCACAGGTTTCTGGCAAATTTCGGGTGAGGCCAAATTATTTTCCCTTATTGGCTTAAAATCAACATATTATTAAATCTGCAAGCTGCAGAGTTGCAGGAATTGATCATCTTCATTACATCTTTTGGTGCATTTAAATTCCTGTGATTACCTTTTGGACTGACTTCTGCTGTAAGTGTTTTTCAAAAAAAAATGGACACCACATTGGTTGGTATTCCTAGAGTGCAAGTCTTTCAGGATGATGTCTTAATTTAAAGCATTCAAGAAGACAATTTGATCCTAGAAAATGTCCCAGTGTGTTCAAGGGTGTTGGCATTACATTAAAATGTGACAAATGCCTATTCTTAACCAAGGAGGCAGAATACTTAGGTCACAGTATTACCTCAAATGACATGAAACCAAAATTAAGGTGAGACAATTGATTGTGTGCACCTGCTCTTTCTCCGTTTGTGCAAGAAAAACACATTTTTGTGGAACCTGTCAGAAACACATTTACTTCATAGTATCTAAAGTCACAGGACTTCAGTGAACCTTGTTTAGCTGACAAAACGAATCCACCATCTGTGCTCGTCTGCTGTTTTCAGTGCGTTTCTCTCAAATCCCTTGGAGAAGTAATGACTATATAACTCACCTTCTGACAGGCAATCGGAGCACTACAATCATTCCCTCAATAGTACTATTGTGCCTTTCTCTTCAGCATCAAGGGATATCCTCCTCCACAATGCCTATTAATGTGCGATCCTGATGTTTGACTGTAAGTCTGTAACATTAAGTATACATCGTCTACCTCTTAAACCACAGCACCAAACTGAGGTTAGGATTTGGCTTTACTGACACAAATCATGTCATCAGGAGCTATGGACCTCTCTCAGGATATTTACAAGGAGTTAACGCCACCAGAAAGTCACTGTTTGCGACGTTCTGGTGGCGTTAAGTCCTTCGCCTTATTTACAAGGTGACGTTAAGTCACATAACGTGGCTTAAAGTCGCCTTGTAAATAATGCCCTTATTCACACAGCACTTAGCGTGAAACGGCAGTGCAATGGGTGTTGCAGACAGTGGGCGTTCTGCCGCATCACCCATTGCTTTTTGACACTACCCCATATTTACAAGGTATGGGTCAGCGCCATAAATATCGCCAGGGAATACCTGGTCTTCAGCAGACGATACAAAGACAAATGTTTCATTACTCCTCGTATTTTGCATTCTGTAGCACACATAGAAACAACAAATCGCCTGTAAAGATTATTTATGTGCAGGAAGGTGTGCCTTCCTTCACATAAACAATCACCCCTGCAGCTCAGGCACCCTTGCAACATGATGCAAGGGTACCTACGCTGGCGCTGGGCAGCTTCTTTAGCACCAGTGCTAGAGGAAATGCAGGGGTGCACTGTATTTTTCGAAATACAGCGCATCCCTGCATTTTGAAACTGACAGAGCACAGCGTTACCAATTTTGGCTTGACACCGTACTCCACCAGTTTCTGTTAAAAATGCTCCCTGATTTTAATCAACATAACTAGTTAGCACCATCTCTACATTATGCAAAAACATCACAGGGTGCTTCAACGTTGGTTAGCAATAGAACATTCTCCAAAAGAAACCATACTACTACATACACTTTGAAACAGAAAACCAACAGAAACATTTGTTAAATGCTTTCCTAAATAGTACACCATTGAATGCTGACCTGGAAATACATTCACACTAACTAAAATCTGAAAATACTGTGCCCAGGCAACTGGCTTCATCTCTGCCAAGCAGTCCTCATGTGCAGATCTTTGCACCGAAAACCTGAGAGGGTTATAGGAAGGATTATTTGAATTATTCAGCAGGGTAGGGGATGACCAAATTATGCAGCTGGGTTGACTAAATTATGCAGCACAAATAGGCACATTCTGGGGCATAATGCAGCACATTTTGTATTTAGTATTATGTCATTCTTTTATATTACTCAGGGTAACACTGCCAGGGCAAAGATTTCACCTCATTAGTGCCTGTTTAGCAACCAAATTTAGCAATAAGCAACTGAAAAAAGAAGGTGGGGGGGGGGGCCTGACTGGCCAGCCAAGATGGCTGGCGTGCTTTAAGACAGTCCGCGCCCGCGGCCCGATTATCTGCCACAATCAGTCATCTGCAGGTGGCAGCTCATCATTTCAGAACATGCATGGTGTAGCTGACAGGCAGATGCAAACCGTGAGCGATCACACATGAGGCACTGTGTGATCTGGACAGTGCAGACCGCCTTTATTGAGGACGTGGATGAAGTGACCAGCGGCCATCTTGTGGAGGTGGGCGGATACACTCAAGCACCCAGTCTCTGCCATTATATCCAGCATGGTGCTGCAGAGGTACATGTATTCACCGAACAGCTACGCTCACAGGAACGCAGAATGGACTATTCCGAGGGCCGCTCCTGGTGCAACGATGTTCGTGTCATTGGCCTGCCAGAAGGCTCGGAGGGCTGCGATGCAGTCATGTACACTGAACAATGGCTGAAAACTCTGATGCCGGCGGAAACACTATCTGTCTTCTTTTCAGTAGAGCGGGCTCACAGGGTGCCCCTGAGTCGCCCACCACCGGGTGCTGGGCCACGGCCCTTCCTGTTTCAGCTGCTCAATTGCAAAGACTGAGATGAGGGCTGCAAGAGGTGTGCAAGATGGAGACAGTTAAAGTGCACAATCCATCGGTCCTCTTCTTCCGAGACTATGCGCTGGGGTTACAGAGGCAGTGGGGCACATTTCTGGCAGTGAAGAAATGAATGCGCGAACTTGACATGCAATATTTCCTTCTCTTCCCTGCATGACTTGGGGTAATGCATAAACAAAGAGATTCTATCAATGTGTGGTGATTTAAATTTTTATATTTATTTTTGTGGGTGATGAAAAAAATTAATTAACTCTCTCTTCGGGTGGTAAAGATGAGAGCACAATGTGCTTGTTAAAATACCCCTCACACACTAAAAAAATCCTTTAGTGTCATGCTTCATCATTGGGGTCTTCCCGTCCCTCTACGGGGCGGGCCGTGCTACGACCTGACGAACTACGCGGGAGCACTTGTAAGGTGACAAAGGCTATGTGACAGTGCAAGGTGAGTGGTGTCAGTGAAGTGTAGGGACC
The DNA here is from genome assembly GCF_964261635.1 of Lissotriton helveticus. Classification (NCBI taxonomy): domain Eukaryota; kingdom Metazoa; phylum Chordata; class Amphibia; order Caudata; family Salamandridae; genus Lissotriton; species Lissotriton helveticus. The sequence continues at coordinate 390,722,044 of NC_136061.1, forward strand.
TATTAATGTGTGGGAATTAAAAAGCTAAAAATCCTCTGGCTAGTGGAAAAAAACAATTTATTCACTTCCCTAGCTGGGGACGTTAAGAAGGGGGTTTTGGGGTAGAGCAATTGGCTACTACCTGGTCTACATGTTTCGTAAGCAGTCCCCTACTGCTTACTCATCAGGACCTTCTAATGGCCCCTACTAGAAAATGCTCAGTTTCTAAGTATGATATGCCTATAGTCCTAAAAACTAGCAGTAAAAATCCACTGGTAGTTTTAGCTTCAGGGCATGAGCTGGCCCAAGAGAAGCAAGATTCTCTTGGGAAGACACTCTTCAGAGCGGCAGTACGGGTAGGAGTAAGGCAGTGTACTTATGTGGACATTATTACCGCGGTGAATACCTACCAACTGTCAGCTCATGGGGCATACGACATGCGCCACAGCAAGACCACATTTAGGTCATCTTTTTTTAAATTTAATCTTGCTTCTCTTGGGCCAGCTCATGCCCTGAAGCTAAAACTACCAGTGGATTTTTACTGCTAGTTTTTAGGACTATAGGCATATCATACTTAGAAACTGAGCATTTTCTAGTAGGGGCCATTAGAAGGTCCTGATGAGTAAGCAGTAGGGGACTGCTTACGAAACATGTAGACCAGGTAGTAGCCAATTGCTCTACCCCAAAACCCCTTTCTTAACGTCCCCAGCTAGGGAAGTGAATACATTGTTTTTTTCCACTAGCCAGAGGATTTTTAGCTTTTTAATTCCCACACATTAATAGGTCCCTACACTTCACTGACACCACTCACCTTGCACTGTCACATAGCCTTTGTCACCTTACAAGTGCTCCCGCGTAGTTCGTCAGGTCGTAGCACGCCCCGCCCCGTAGAGGGACGGGAAGACCCCAATGATGAAGCATGACACTAAAGGATTTTTTTAGTGTGTGAGGGGTATTTTAACAAGCACATTGTGCTCTCATCTTTACCACCCGAAGAGAGAGTTAATTAATTTTTTTCATCACCCACAAAAATAAATATAAAAATTTAAATCACCACACATTGATAGAATCTCTTTGTTTATGCATATCGAATTGGAGGGTGATTCTGTCAATACCTCTACACTTCCTCTATTGTTTTGGAATGACTTGGGGTAATCCCAGAAGGCTCCACTCCCTTTTTCAACACAGCTGAAGATGCCTGGAACTGGCTGGAAGCAGCAGGACCTCACACTTTCCTGCGTTGGCGTGATGACGCTCGCAGGGCCACCCCAGGCACCCAGGGTGGCCAAAGACAGAGCCGCAGAAGGACTAGAAAATCAGCAATACGCTGACACCCAGTCCCTGACCAGGAACAAATGATACAAGAACGATGGGTGGTGCTGAGGACAACAGCCACGATGTGGGGCGTCGTGACCACCAGGGGCCGCAGATGCTTCCTCGGTGAGCTCCCTCAATGTGGCCAACCGGCGAGCGCTCGTAGAGACTTCCAATAGTGACTTCTAAAACTGCTGATGACCTGATGTGTGGTCCATCAGTGGTTCCTGCATGATTCTAGGCCTAGACACATTCACGCACATGTTACTTGCACCCACATACAGCGTGCACACAACAAGTTACTGCCTGCATCACTGTGCCCCACGATCTGCAACTGTAGCCTATGATCACGTTCATATATCACACTTCACATTAAGAAAAGGCTGCCGCTGTGCAGTTCCCTTCACATGCACTCACATGCAGAGTTAGGGCCAAAGCATCCATGGGCCCTGCTATCTTTGACTGCTTTAGCTCAACTCCCCCGATAGTAAGTGCAGCGTACCCTGCCGATATCTGTCAATGGGCGCAGTTCACAGTTTGGGCAGGCACATGTTGCCCCTCTGCTCGGTTTCAGTTATGGAGAAAAATATTTCTTCCCCCGTTAGTTGACTACCAGAGTGCTATTGTATAGCAAGTGCTGCTGAAGTTGTGTCCCCTGCTTAGAATACATACGCGTTGCCTGTGGTCTGAACCCCTAGTACTATGCCTCATGTGTCCGTTTTGACCCCTCATCAATGATCAATGCTGCCTACCACCATAGTTACCTGGAATGTTAGGGGGATGCATACGCCAGCATGCAGGCATGAAACATATGCTTATATAAAACGCCACGCTGCCCACATAGCACTGCTACAGGAAACACATCTTGCACAACCAGAGATACGTAAACTTCGGCACAGATGGAGAGGCCAAGTGTAGGCCACGGCCACTCTTCCTATGCTACAGGTGCCCTCATCTGGATCTGCCCGGCACTCCATACATATCCCTAGAGACTGAGATTGACATTTATGGGCGCTTTATGTTCTCACAAGGTTGCCTGGGTGGGAGACATAGGGTCCATCTATGCCCCAAATACCGATCAGGCAGCGTTCTGGCAGACACTTTCTGGCATAATGTCCCATTGGTGCAATAGCCCTTGGTTACTGTTAGGGGACTTTAATGCAGTGCTGGACACAAGTCTAGACAGGTCATTCTCACCACTACAGAGCACAACCGCTGCGTCTCATGTTAGGGGCTTGGGGGAATGGCTACACCACTGGGGTCTCACCGACGTTTGGAGGTCACTGCACCCATGCGATTGACTATATTCACACTACTTTCACACACACAGTCTGCACGTGCGCATTGACCGATTCGTAGGAAATGAGACGCTGCTTGACAGATGCACCTGTGCGGAGTACCTATGCTGCACACATTTTGATCACAATCCACACATGGTTCAGCTTCTAGATGAGCAAGCTGCGTAGATCACCCGTGTGTGGAGACTACATCCTGCGGCACTAAAGGATCCCCCTTCAGGGCTTCAGTAGCAACTACTATTGAAAACTATTATGAAGCCAATGAAGACTCGGTCCCTAATGCAGGTATGGTATGGGAAGCATGCAAGGCTGTAGCCCGATGACAATGTATGGGGCTAAGCTGGTATTTACGTTGACAACTAGACCAGGAAGCCACGCACATTGAGAATGCCCTTATCCAGCTGGAGTCAGACGTAGCGGGAGTACCCAACAACCAACATGCCTAAGATAAGTTGAAGCACGAACACACACAGGTCATGGAACATCTACGATGCATAAATTATGCTGCACATGCAGCGTGCACACATGCAGCGGCAGACAGAGGGGTTAAGCTGCAGATGAGGCTGATTAGGCAAGATGAGACGCACCCTTAGGCCCTTGCACTGAGATCGGCGTCGGGTCACTTAATAACTGGCCAGCCTAGTGTTCATAAGGAGTTCACAGCCCACTATGCTAGTGTATACAAATCCGCCCTTCAGGTAGTGCTCCATTGAGCCGCTGGCCATGGCTCTTCGCCAGACCGCCGCAAAGTGGGGTATCCTTCTGGGCCATGATACGCGTGCAGTTTCGCTGTATGCGGATGACCTCCTGATTTATCTCTGAGATGTGCATGCCCCATATTCGGCAACCTAGAGGGTGCTATCAGAATTTGCCACATTGTCAGGGCTACGTGTAAACTGGGAGAAATCGTGCCTGTATCCCTTTGCAGAAACTACCCTGGACCCGGAGCTTGTGCTGGGGGATACGCAGGGGCCGTGGCAGAACTCAACCTTCTGTTATCTGGGGATCCGTATCTTCTTTGTATGTATAGACCTGAAGCACACCCTTTTCAGTTATCCGCAAGTTAATTGTATCCATGTTATTCCAGTTTGGCGTGCATGCACTCTTGTTGCACTCCGTTCCAAATGCGCCTGTACGAAATGATTTCGAATTTGCAACACACGGTTTATGTGTCACGGAAGAGTTGCACAGCCTGCTACACGTTTGTGATGAAATTATCCACGTACTCGAAAGTGCTCAAATTCATCTTTTTTATTGCAAAGTTTATCCATCTTAATCAGTCACGTCAAGTCCAACAACTTTTTATGTTTTCTCGCATATTTAACTTGCACAAGAATTGCCCATCCGGGCCTATTCATAGGCACGTACATCAACTTGATTCCTTGTCATATTTATTCTTCACCCAATGCATTTCGGTCATATTAACAACCTTCGTCAGGGGCATCTACAAAGATTAAAAATGTGTATGCATCAGTGCCACATGTTTGACAACTAACAAAACTACAACCGATCACTCTGTTTTATAATCCCATGTACTAATTCAAACTCCTCCCACGTGCATCTTAAAAAATAATCAAACCACAACTAACTCACCCTCCATTCTCCCCGCAAAGTCAAAATGTGAAACACTAATGTGAACCTGTGACCGCCCCATTATTTTTTTTCAACCCGGTAAACTTCACGGAAACTAAAACTAATTATCTCTCCCAAAACCTCGTGGTTAAACCTCAAGTGTTACAAACAATATTACATAATCTTTACCCGCGTTCCCCAAATTTACTCCGCCCTCCCCTGAAAAAAACTGAACAATCCCCTGTGTTTACCTCCGATAGACTGACGGTTTCACTGGCATTCTACTCGCCCCAAAATTCGAATGCCACATTGAGCACCAACTCCCTACGCGCATTGCTTTTTAAACTCCACGTTACCTTCCCCACGTGTGCTCAAGTCGTATCACATGGCTTACACACCCCGCCCGGCACGGGTTTCTAAAATAAAATAAAAGTGACATGCTACCCTGAATTACACCGCTAACTCGATTTTTTTTAACACCCCATGCTTCCCTTATTTATACATAATGTGATTCAAAGTGTATAAAAACAATGAAAATCAACAATATAATCACAGTGAAATGCATTTCAAAAACGTCTGTAATCATTGTCGTTTGGCATATATTTGGGCTGACATTGACTCAGAGAAACCTTGACGTGACACAGTTCCTTTATCTGTTCCAAAGTTTCAGTTCGTGGGGTGCTGACAGGGTTGGAACGGTTTATAATGATTCATTGTATGTATAGACCCGAAGCACAGCCTTTTCAGTTATCCGCAAGTTAATTTTATCCATGTTATTCCAGTTTGGCGTGCATGCACTCTTGTTGCACTCCATTCCAAATGCGCCTGTGCGAAATGATTTCGAATTTGCAACACACGGTTTATGTGTCACGGAAGAGTTGCACAGCCTGCTACATGTGTGTTGCAAATTCGAAATCGATCCGTATCTTCTGCCAGCAGGAGGACCTACCAGAAGGTAATCCCGTACGGACTGCAACGGCAGTGAGGTCACAGATGTCCTTCTAGCGCACTCTCTCTTTAGCCACAATGGCCCTTATAGCACTTCTAAAAATGGGGTCTCTACCCAGCTGCTTTATCACAAGACCTGTGGCAATTCATTTGGCATGGGACGAGCAATAGGGTAGCATTAGCGAAACTTTATCTACCTGTTTATTTTGGCGGACTGGCAGTCCCCAACATGGGGCAATATTATCTGGCATCACAGCTACAGTGGGTGACCAGCTGGATTGGTGGCCAGCAGTTGATGGACACTGCGGGCCCGATTCACAGAACTAACTTAAGACAAAATCCTATACTTACTACTTTTGGTATTCACAGAAGTTAGGATTTTGTCTTAAGTTTGTCTTAAGACAAACTTAAGACAGACTTAAGACAGACTTAAGTTAGGATGTTGTCTTAAGACTGTCTTAAGTTTGTCTTAAGACAAACTTAAGACAAAATCCTAACTTCTGTGAATACTAAAAGTAGTAAGTTTAGGATTTTGTCTTAAGTTAGTTCTGTGAATCGGCCCCAATCACACTACAGTCTGGATATGCGCAGTCCCAAATTATAGTGTGTTCCACCCTGGTAGAACTGATGCATCCCCAACACAGCTACTGGCTCCGGTTGTCTATATATGTTTTTGCCAGAACATAAAACTCATGAAGGAAGTCGTGCCCCTTCCCTGCCCATATTAGGTACACCAGCTCACTGCTGCATAATCTCAACAGCAGAACTAGACCCTTAGAAAGCGGCAGGTCTGCTGATCCTGGGTGACCTTTATCAGGATCAGCAACTAGTGACATTCCACACACTGACCGTGGACATTGACCTGCCACAAGGCCAATTCCTTGCTTACCATTCAATACCTACACGAGCTGGGCATAGGCAGACACCTTACTAAATGGTTCGCAGAATCCCTATGAATGCATTCGACACAGCCACTGACAACCCTCAGGCAGCACTTGGAAGCAGACGTACAGAGGCAATGCACTGATTGCGAATGGTCGGCCATGCTAGAGGGACTTACAGGCAACCCCAGAAATGCCCGGATCCCCTTAAAACAGTAGGATATACTCCAGAGAGCGTATATAACACCAGCTGGGATTGATAGGTATTTTAATTGTGTAGATGCTAAGTGCCCTAGATGTGGAGTTTTAGATGCAGACCTACTGCATATGCTGTGGGCATGAACAGCTCTCACCTCCTTTTGGGAAGCAGTCATGACACATTTGACCAAATGCACGGGCCGCACAGTCACGTGCTCCTGTGAAACCTACCTGCTAGGTCTATTCAGTAGAACAAAAAAGCATAATGTTGCGTCCAGATTTATAGACCTTGGAATCATTGTAGCCAAGCACTTAATTAATAGGTGCTGGAAGTCGCCAGACCACCAAACGTCAAAGCCTGGCTTCAGTCGATGACTGCTGGGCACTGGCAGAGTGTGTGGCATTGCTGCAAGAGGACACATTGGGCATGCGGGTGCTCCCGCTGGCGGGGGCATGGGATGCGATTTTACTAGATATTGGAAATCCAGGGCAAAATGATCGGAGACACCCGAATCTCCCACATGATGCTTCCAGTTAGATGGATTGAGGGACTCACATAGAGTGTACTGAACATTATTGGGAATTCCGCGGGGCAGAAGTCTGCGTCACCCCGCTGGCGCTGCGTCCCTCGTTCATGTCCAGGACATGTCATTTAAGTTCATTCCATTGCGGCTAGAATCAAACAACCTACACAGGTAGATAAGAAATATATGTACTAGCAATACACAACACAGAGGTAGTAATGGGGAACCAGTCCGGGTGGGAGGGCCAACACATTCACTTTGCAGTGCAACACGAAAACATCCCAGTTCATACATCCCCTGTTTTCTTTTTAAGTACTAATGCTGGGGGGGTGGCCTAGCCGCCGACCGTGATGGCTGCGTAGGCTGATAGCTCCGCCGTAGCCCCTTTACTTTCTTTGCAGCTCCTTCTGTGGCCGCGATGATGGCGATATCCCCGCGAAAATGACCCCTGGAGACGAGTGAGGTTGGGGTTAGCGGCGGCTGCAGCTCCGGACCGATCGATGCTCGTGGAGCGGAACGGCGCTGAGTGAGGAGAGATGCAACGTGGTTGGGTCTAGAACTGGAACTGAAACCGGGGCCTTGCGTGATGCAGTAGGCCGGGGCTCAGCGTGTAGCGGTGCCGCACTGGAGAACTTGCCTTGATGTCGGCGGATGGGGAGATAAGCGTCTGCGGTGGGGTTTGCGGCACCTCTGACATCGAGGCTGGGTGCGGCCTTCCACAGAGCCCCCATGGTGACAGGGGCCACGGACGTGTCAGCAGACCAGCACCTGGCAGGAGCCCTCCCCCGCGGCTGTGCCCGGAGCGCCCCCGAGTACCTCCGTGGCCTGAAGTTGATGCTGCCCTTCTGCTATATGCAGCTACCCTGTGGGACTCTCCCTTGATGCCCCCATTGATGCCTTCTGCCACTGCTGCCCGGAGGAAATATTAACGGTGCCTCGCCCTGTGTCTGACCTGCGGGGATACCCTGCACCCCCTCTTTTGGCACTGCGTCATTGTTCGCCTCTGGAGCCAGTGTTTGTTTGGGCACGCTGCCTGCTGGTGCCCCACGATTCGGGTCTCTACCCTCCTCCACCGGTTGTGGCTCTGGGTGCTGCAGAGGTGCCTGACCACGTGCTGTTTGCCCCTGGGGCCGTGACCCTGCCTCGCCCTTGGATTGTGAGCACGTGAGACCGCTGTGGCCGGAGGCTACCTGTTGCGACTGGTTCGCTGTGCTTGGAGGGGGGACCTGCTCCTAGCCACCTCTACCCACCTTGTGCAGCTGATAAGGGGGGTATGGGGCGTAAGGATCCCCAACAGGGCACACTTCTATTCAAAGCTTCGGGGCCTAGCATGGCGGCGTAACAGTCTACCATGGCGGAGGGTGGCAAGGTTCCCGCAAAGACAACAGCAGGATCAGAGGGTCTCTTGGCTGAGCTGCGGGCCGGATTCAAGGCCTTGGATACCAGATTTGATGCCCTCGATCAGCACCTGGATGCGATGGGGTCGCCGGCTGGACAAACATGAGGGGCTTCTGACAGTGGCAGAAAGTAGAATTTCAGACCTGGAGGATGGTGCAGCCCAAAACTGCCAAAAAGTACAAGAGAATGGAGAGGCTCCTCAAAACGGTAGCGATGAAGAATGAGGATTTGGAGGCCCAGTGGAGCAGGAATAACATCTGCATTACGGGAGTGGCTGAGTCGACAAACACGGCAGGTTGGATCTTTTCGTCAAAACACTCCTCACGGAACTCTTCGGCAGGGACTCATTCACGGATGCCTTTGTCGTAGAACGAGCGCACCGCATCCACTGGCCTCGACCGAATCCGGGGTGTCCTCCAAGCCCGATCATAGCTCACCTTTTGAATTTTAGGGACAGGGATACTGCTCTGCGTCTGGCTCGAGAAAAGGGGCAACTGAACTGACAGGGTTCCAACGTCTCCCTCTTCCCTGATTTTACAGCAATGGTGCAGGAGGTGTGCCGAAAATATGCGGGGGTCAAGGCTGCTTTGCGAAAGCTTGGCCTGCGCTACGGAATGCGTACCCTGTGCGCCTGAAGGTGGATGTGGATGGACGGTCCTGGGTTTTTTACACTCTCCATGAAGCTCAGGAGATCTGCCACCAATATTCCAACGCCGCGAAGAAGAGCACTGGCACATCTCCGTCGCACTCTCAGGACATTCTGGACTCAAGAACGAGTGCGGAACTGTTTGGTACCGGTTAGCTTCGAAATGCTGTGATCTTCTGTAGTTGTAGACATTGCTCATCACGTTGCAGTTTTTGTTGAAGTTCCTCATAGTAACGCCCTGATGGCGCCACAGATTGTGCCGCCACAGATGTGCGAATACATTGTTCTGATATGACATGGTATGGGGGTTATGGTGGGGTGTTGCCACCTCCCTCGTGCAGATGCACACCTATTTGTTTCCTTGGGGGTTTATTGCTTGGGTGTTTAGTTTGCAGTTACATTTTGTCGCTGTGATGCGGGATGGGGTTTTTCCCCCCACATTTGGTGGGGCGGATGGGTGGTGGGAGGGTGGGTTTTAGGACTGTTGGTCAAATTTGCGAGCTATACGTTGTATTGTATACATTTTGCGGTTTAGAAAACCTATTGTTCGAATGGGAATGTCAATTGGTTTTATGCAGTCGACTATGGCTAGTAAGGTTTTGGCAGAGGCTGATGTGTCTCTGATATCTTGGAATGTTCAAGGTCTTAATAACGCCCACAAATGTTAGCTGGTGACAAATTATTTACAACGCCACCAGGTAGATGTAGCCTTCCTTCAGGAGACCCATCTGACTAAGAATGCCACCTCATTAGTTGCTTCTGCCTGGGGGACCCATAGACATTTTGCTGGTTATAGCTCCTATGCCCGAGGAGTGGCTGTGCTCATTCACAAGAGACTGCCCTTTCATGAGTAGGAGGTATACAGGGATGAGGGCGGGAGATATGTGTTGGTTAAAGGTTGCATGCTGGAGCATTCTGTGCTTTTTGTCAATGTTTATGCCTGAACATAGATGACCCGAGTTTTTTAATGATGTTTATTCACATATTATTCGCATGGGGGCCAACCATATATACCTGGGAGGTGATTTTAATTTGACACTTAACCCGGAGTTGGATAGCACTTCACACACCACAGCCACTAAACCAAACGTGTGGCGCGCCCTGCGGGATATCTTGGAACAATTAGATCTGGTAGATGCATGACGCCACCACTCTCACCGCGACTTAGGGTACACACACTACTCTGCACCCCATAACACTTGGACACGCCTTGACTATTGGTGCCTCTCGGCAGCCGCGATACTTTGGCTGAAAGATGTTATGCATTTGCCGCGTACGTTGTCCGATCACTCACCGGTACTGGCACACTTACAAATTCCAAGGGCTGGGGGGTTTGAGCGCACTTGGTGGTTTCCGGATAAGCCCTACGAGACTATGTTTTTGCAACTGAACTGGAGAAGCTATTGAGGACTATTTCCAATTGAACAAGGGTACTGTGGACTCCAAGGCCACCCTCTGGGAGGCGTTTAAGGCATATGTAAGGGGTATATGCATTTCCAAACATGCTGGTGTGCTCCAGTCATTTCGCCACACGCTTTTGCAGGTAGAGACCAAACTTCGGGACCTCGACAGCATGTCACATGCAACGTACTCCCCTGACATGCTTAGGCGCGCTACTCTGCTGGCTGAGTTCAGTGAAGCCACGGACAGGGAAGCCAACTTTCTGGGTAAATACGCCAAAGCTCGTCGGTACGGGGTGTGTTGCATGGCTGATGCAACACACTCGTAAACCAACATTGATAGCTGCATTGACTGGGGATTCGGGGGAGCGGATAACAGGGAATGTAGATGTAATACGTGAGGTGTTGCAATATTATATAGAATTATACACCTCTGGGACTGATTCAACCCTGAAGGATTGCCAGGAGTACCTTGACGAGATTTCCCTCTCCTGGCTGGACAAGGCACATCAGCAGTTCCTGGCTGAACCCTTCACGGAGGGGGAAATCTCGGATGCCATCGACGCGCTTGATGGCACCAAAGCGCCTGGATTGGATGGTTTTACAGGCTGCTTCTATCAAAAGTATAAAGATCTTTTAGTCCCCCATCTCATTGATGTTTTTCAGGAGGTAATTGATAAGGGGATACTTCCACCCACTCTAAGGGAAGCAGTTATAATCTTAATACCTAAACCTGGTAAAGACCATTTGAAATGCTCCTCATACAGGCCCTTGTCACTGTTGAACTTTGACAACAAAATCTTTGCTAAAGCAATTGCTATCAGGTTTGCATTTATTATTGAGCGACACATCTCCCCGGCGCAATCGGGCTTTATTCCGCACAAATACACGGCCTTGAACACACGCACACTATTCACCACACTTAATAGGCTTGAACCGACTTTACCAGCTGCAGCGGTGCTTTTGGACGCCGAAAAGGCATTTGATTCACTGGAATGGCAATTCTTATATGCCACCATGCATGCCCTGGGGATACCTGAACAGTTTTTGGCGGTGATTAGACTGTTCTACACCCAGCCGACGGCCTGTATCCGCCTCAAAGGCACATGGACTAGGGCATTCCCTCTTACTCGTGGAACGCGGCCGGAGTGCCCCCCTGTCCCCCCTCCTTTTCATACTGCCGCTATACCCGTTGGTGCGCCATTTACAGAGCAAGCACAGCCACCGCGGCTTACAATTCAAGACTGGACCACTGTTGCTCACACTCTATGCCGACGACATAATATTATATGAGCGGCGCCCTGAAGAACATTTACCACCGCTGCTTGGTGAGGTTACTAGATACGGCACCTTGTCAGATTTACATATAAATTGGGGTAAATCAGAAGTGCTCCCGCTGACTGCTGCGGTTTGTGCCAGAACGGGGGACTACCCACTAACTTGGTGTGACGACTCGGTCAAATATCTGGGTATCCATATTCACAGGGACCGGGACGGTGTCTTGCAGTTGAAATATGGCCCGGCAGTCGAGAGGCTCGAAAGCAACGCAGAACGATGGCTGTGACTCCCCCTGTCCATGGCAGGCCGAATAGCCATAATAAAAATGGTGGTGTTGCTGCAATTTTTTCACGAACATTCCAATCCCTCTCTATAACAGTTTTTTTTCCAGATTGCGCACTTTGCTCGGGAGGTTGGTGTGGGGTGGAAAACAGCCCCGAGTTGGATGGGACACCTTGGTGCTGCCATACGAGAGAGGTGGATTTGGTGTACCGAACCTGCAAATTTACTATCTGATTGCCCAGGCCAGTTTTGCTCGGCACTGGTATAACACGGATGTTTGGATCCCATACTACCGGCCTGAGGCAGACTTGGCACTTCCGGATCCATTTCACACATTGCTACTGTTCATGCATTGAGAGCTACCCCTTGGCGCCCACTGACTTTCCTCTTCTGACTGGGGTCATTAGCGGAGGAGATGGGAATCACTTGGTTGCCAGACTGTACAAGGATGCGATAGAACGGCTCCCGAGTAGAGACACAGCGGTGAGGGCTGCCTGGGAGGGCGATATTGGACATCCCCTAACTGACCTTCAATGAGAGCGTTGCTGTGCACAAACGTGGAAAGTATCGCCGAACCACCGTCATAAACTGTTGCACTCTAAGTTTTTGCGGCGTGTATATATCACCCCTAGCAAGCTACACCGCATTGACCCAGCGCGGTCTGACGCCTGCCCGAAATGTAATGCCCCGCATGCGGACTTTGCCCATATGACGTGGACGTGTCCAAAGTTAGAGGATTATTGGAAATCAATTTTCAGTGAGATATCTAAGATGGTTGAAATGGAAATAGCACCATCACCTCTCCTTGCCCTACTGGGGTATGTCCATGACCTCTCCAGATCCCGGCGTCGTTTTGTAGTGATAGCGCTCCTGCTTGCAAGACGTGAAGTGGCCATTAAGTGGGTGGGTAAGGCTGGCCCTACACTCTACACATGGTTGCACAACATAATAAATTGCAACACCACCAGCGATATATATGCTCAATTGCAGCAGCCCGCCTCTAGACTGGCAGACGTTTGGCAACCCTTATTAGCATACCTACAACATTCACAGGAGCCTAATGATATACCTCTGCAGACACCACCGGTACCGTAGGGCCAAAAGGCATAATTAGTGCTGTATCCTGATCCTTATTATGTTGTATAGTAACACTACACATGACTGTGGCTGCTGCATGTTCATGACAATCGCTGTAAATTCGTAACCAGCAGTGTAAATGTGGATGTATACCAAGGGTTATTTGCTGGATGTGTACTAGCCACCGGGGATATTCCTTTTGATTGACATGTGTTCCTTGTGCTACCGCAGACTATGTAAGCTACGATCCTGACCAACTGTTTTTTTTTCCTTTTGTATATCTTTTCTTTTGAAAATGCAAATAAACAAATTTAAAAAAAAAGTTCTAATGCTCAGACAAGTTATATGGCGCGCAAACAATGCAGAACACTCACGCTCTCCTTTATGCAGATTCTCATTGATGTATGTCTACTCAAATACATATGTGCATGCATGTAATTTGTATAAGAATTTGTCAAACATCATCTAAAAAATGTAAAACTAAATAAAGAAATTTAAACAACATAAAAAGTAACTCAAAAAGACTAGTCTACTTTTGCTAATGGCCTTGCACTGCGCAAGAACACCTGTCACACCGTTTTTACCAACTGTTGATTGGTTTTAGCTAGAAGCTTTTTTTCTTGTTAAAATCTGCAGACTATGCAGCAGCATGCATGAAACATCACACAATATCATAATTGCAGTGACCTTGGTTATAGGTTGGGATCAATAATGAGAATCGTCTAGACAAGAGAGCCCCTAGGGTGGCCTGTAGAACAATCCTTCATGTTTACATAGATGGCAGAGTACACTTGAGGAGGACTGGGGTACCTGGTCAAATGTGGCCAGGCAGGTGCCAGAATGACAAACCAGACAACCAGGATCATTTGCACTTATAGCCCATCAGTAAGTGTCTGTTACTGTTGTTCCTTGAGTTTTGCCACAAAAATGTGATTATGTGGCAAATTGAAGAAAGAACTGTTCTGGGTGACTGCATGCTTCTCCCCTTTGAGGTCCACCTCCTCACACAGGACCTCTCCACGAGGATCTTCTTATTTGAAGGGATTGTATAAACATGTTGTTCAGAAGCGTGAGACCTAAAATGGTGGCACCTTTTGAGTCTAGGATGGCGGTACCTGGTTTTCTAGGTGTCCTACAACCCAGGGGGCTAAAATGGGGGCGCATTTTGGATCTAAAGATGGCGGCAGGCACGCAACACCCTCTCGGCTCACCAGGCTTCAGCACCCCGGTCGTGTGTGTCAGCCCGGGTTGAGACACCTTCGTGGGCTGGCAGTGCACCAGAGTACTTCAAAGGTCTTTAACCCGTTTAGCACGGTGCAAAATCCGCCACGCTGCGGGCGTTCTATTGCGCGGGCGGGGCCACGTCAGCCAATGGGCGTGCGCAGCACTACCGAGGTAGTGCTTGCGACGGCCGTTGGCAGACGGCAGCAGCTAATGGGTTAAAAGACCATTTACTTGTTAATGAAGCTTTTGTCGTGTTTTCACCCCTTCTTAGAGTCATTCTGCCTATGGCTGGAAGAATTAGCCCCCCCAACCACCCCTCCTGAAATATTTATCAGCCCCTCGAAATTTGGCTCTAGTTGCCCGCCTGGATGGCGGCATCTTAAGAACAAGCTATCCATGAGCTCCACCACAGGAGTACCAGGGTCTAGGACGCCATTTCCTTTTGTGCTTAGTGTTTTGGGAGATAACTGTTTCTGTTTGTGGGACTTTAACTGTTTCTTAACCAATAAATTGACTTCGTACTTTTTTACAACTGATGTTGTCAGGATTACCTATTAGGAATATATGGTCTCACTTCCAATGTATGCAGGTGGTGTGAGTGATCGCGAATGAGTGGAACAGATTGATTAAATAGGAGACATTAGATCACATTTTCTCCAAAGGATAAAGCTTTTGTGATACTCTGTTCGTGGGACAACAGTGTTTTCGAGGCACATTGCTGCACAGCGTGCGTCTCCAGGAAGCACAGCACCTCGTGTCCGCAGGCTGAGACAGAGATGCCACTTCACAATGGCGGAGGGAGGACAGCAGCGAGACTGGAGGCAGCGAGAGGAGGGTACAATGGAGACAGGCGCGTAATGATGTAGAGATACGGGAGGAATATGGAACAGGGAAGCCATACAGGGGACAGAGTGAAAGAGAAAACAGAAGAAAGAGAAAAGGGAGACTGAAAACTGTGGGTAACATAAGCATCAGTTGGGAGGGGAAGAGGAAAGTAGAGAGACACAGAGATTGGAGGAGAGCGAAAGGTGAAACATAATGTGATACGGAGGGAAAGGAGGGGGGGCTGGAGATATTCAAGGAATGGTGCTGGGTGATGGAGGCGTGATGAGATGCAGAGGAGTGGGAGAACAGCTGTCATTAACGCAGCGGGTGCAGGTCGTCAGGCGTGTGTGGGCCCATAAGAGACAATTTTCGATTTTTTTTTACTCCACCACTGAGATAGGGTCCCAATTTCTTCACTTTCAAAGGGGCCCACGGCAACCATGCGTCTCCCCTGTATGTCAAATGAGAATGCAGCATGACTGTGCTTGAGCTGAGCTGGTATTGCATGATTTCGGTGAGTGACCTTGGAGCACGGGATGTCTGTATGTGACCTTGGAACACAAGGTTCCTGTGAGTGAGCTGGGAGCACGTCCGCCCCTGAGCTGTGTCGGTGAGCGGGGAGAGCGTCCATCGAGTTCACAGCTCCGCGCTGCTGCCTGTGCTCACTCTGATGCTAGTCCTCGCCCCCTCAGTGTGCCATTTTTTCTGTCCGAGCTGAGTCACACCGAAGTCTTTCTGTCAATATCCACCCCACGCGCCGCCCTCACCTGGGCTGCAGCCTGTGCTTTCTTGCTGGAACACAAGCCTCAGGTAAACACTCAATTGTGATATTTCTTACATCACGAAACAGAATGGAGATCTAGATGCGATTTGTAATGTGAGGGAAATAGGGAATCGTAAAATGAAAATCCTGACTTGATAAATACATAAAGAAATGGCAATGAAATAAAAGGGTGGATGTATGGAACCATTTTGCGTTCCAAACGGTGCAAATCGCAAAATGTGTCCATTTACGGATGCAAAATGGCCTTTCCCTATGTATGAAAGGATTTGCAATTTAGGTGATTGCAATTTTTTGCGATTACTTAAATTCTGAATGCAAATCCGGAATCGCAATTCGCGAATCCCTACTGCACATTTAAAAAGCCTTTCCTGAATGTGAACTGTGCATTTAGGAACGCTAATTACCATCATCTTCAAGTAGATGGTAACCATATACGAATGTTCAAAAATGCTTTTTTCAAAGTGCCAAATTGCGCACCCATGCCCGTAGTGCATGTGTGCGCTTTACATCTGCACTATTTACATTTTGGGGGTGCTTCAGGGGGTCTTAGGCCCCTAGGCACCCTTGGCTTTTCATTCGCTAATTTGCGTTTATCAATTTGGTAATCACAAATTGGCAAATGCAATGCCATTCATTGCTATGTGCCAATAGGTCCTTTGGAATGAATGGAGTCATATTGCCTAATAGCAATTCGCTATTTACCGAATCGCTATAAGGTAATATTAAGGAATCACAAAATATTTAGCGATTCTTACATACGTAGCATTTTGCGATTCCAAAATAACGATTTGGTAAAAATCGCTGTTTCTGAATTGCAATACACCTTTTGTGTCTAAGATGGTGGCCTCTCGTTTGCTAGGTGTCTTACAATGCAGGGACCTAATATGGTGACGCCTTTTGTGTCTAAGATGGTGGCACATTGTTTACTAAGTGTCCTTCAACCCACGGGGGTAAAATGGTGGCACATTTTGGGTCTAAGATGGCGGCACTTGGAGAACAATTTGTCCCAAGAGCTCGACCACAGGAGCACCAGGGTCTAGGATGCAATTTCCTTTTGTACCTAGTGTTTTGGAAGATAATTGTTTCATTGAGGAAGGCATTGTCTTATTTTATAGCTCCTACACTGCTGCAGAAAACACTTTAGGGAAAAGGTAGATGTAAGAAAAATTGGGGAAGGACGGAAAAGAAAAGAGTGGGTGACAGAGAGGGAGGAGGTATTATCATATTACATGTGGAGGTTCTATCATGTTAGGTGATGTTGATTGAATGTATGGTAATACGGTGCACTGGGAATGCTTCAATTCCCTGAGTAGGAGCCGCCTTGTTCCATATTATTGCTTGTCTGATCCAACTTAATTTGGAGTCTGTACAATTAATCATAAAAACTATGATAATTTGCCAAATTCTTGATTCACTGACAAATGTATAAATTAAAACAAAAAAAGAAAAAAGAGCTTAACAACAACACGGGGAAGATTTCTTATTAAAAAAATCATTCTTTATATGATATATGAATCAAAAGAGTACAGATCATAAAGATTCAATCATTGTAACAAATGAACAAAGGAATTAAGAATTCTCCTAATGAACATTTGAATAACACAAGTCCAATCAAAATTAATAAAAGCCAAACATTCCTATTCAGATAATAAAGAGAATGAGTGCGAAATCAATTGAAACTGAAGAAATGGACTTGATGGTCGACGTTTCGGTCTTCTTATTCGATTTTGAAAACCATCTTCAGGACTATAATAATTACAATGTGACGATGAACCCTTAATCAGTGTGGTATTACGTCCGCAGGGACAAATGATATCTGATGAAGCTTAAATTTGCTTTTTACTATGTGTTTAAAACACAAAGTTGAGGGCGAGAGTGTTGATTTGACCAAGGCTTCCTCTTTGGGCACAATTTCTTTAGACCGCAAACCAATCTTCTGCCAGCGCAAAGCGTTCTTGCAGCAATCGAGCCTCCACTATCCTTCTTTCGTCAGATAACAATCTTGTTATCTGACGAAAGAAGGATAGTGGAGGCTCGATTGCTGCAACAATCTTGTTATCTGACGAAAGAAGGATAGTGCCCAAAGAGGAAGCCTTGGCCAAATCAACACTTTCGCCCTCAACTTTGTGTTTTAATCACATAGTAAAAAGCAAATGTAAGCTTCGTCAGATATCATTTGTCCCTGCGGACGTTCTCCCACACTGATTAAGGGTTCATCATCACATTGTAAATATTATAGTCCTGAAGATGGTTTTCAAAATCGAATAATAAGACCGAAACGTCGACCATCAAGTCCATTTCTTCAGTTTCAATTGATTTCGCACTCATTCTCTTTATTATCTGAATAGGAATGTTTGGCTTTTATTAATTTTGATTGGACTTGTGTTATTCAAATGTTCATTAGGAGAATTCTTAATTCCTTTGTTCATTTGTTACAATGATTGAATCTTTATGATCTGTACCCTTTTGATTCATATATCATATAAAGAATGATTTTTTGAATAAGAAATCTTCCCCGTGTTGTTGTTAAGCTCTTTTTTCTTTTTTTGTTTTAATTTATACATTTGTCAGTGAATCAAGAATTTGGCAAATTATCATAGTTTTTATGATTAATTGTACAGACTCCAAATTAAGTTGGATCAGACAAGCAATGACATATATCTATTACGTCTGAGTTCTGTTAAGATAAACGAACAAAACCCTTGCAGGTACTTGTTTTTTCTACATTTGCCCAAACCCGCAAGGGTACATTGGGTTACCCACCCTTCTTTTCATTTGTTCCATATTAAACATTTTTTTATGACTACTGCCACCAAGTGAATTGTCCCTTGGTGCTTGAATGACAGCTACAGTGGTTCCCGAAGTTTGGTTTTGGGCCACAGCCTGTGAAGGATAAGAGCCTGACCTGACCCTAACTTGACAGAATCAAAGTTTGCTAAGCTCGAAGCTATAGACTAGCTAACCGATCAAAAGGCTGTGATTGGGGCACATCTCTGGAGAACCCTGCATTTCTTTCCTCTGCATTCTTCCAAGTTCTCCCTAGGTGGCTGGTGCTAATGGGGGAACTGGGCCTCGGCCAAGGTGGTTCAGACGTCAAGCATGGCCACTGGTCATTGGGCCGGTCTGTAGCCTCCAGCGCATGGAAGGAGTCAGCTATTGTTTTCCCCAAACATTCTGGGCGCAACCTACAGTAAAACAGAGCTGTGCCCACCTCTCCTTCTCCAAAGCAGCAGATTGAATCAGCTGATAGGCATGTGTGCAAGATTCCTAAGAGGTCCGCCCGGAAATAGTGGTATAGGGGCCTTGCCCTCCAGTCTCTCCAAGTGTAATATGATTGACGAGTTGGAATACCAATCTCTGGAAGTCAGAGGGGAGTTGAAGAAACATCACTGGTAGAGAGAAGGCCCGCCTTCCAAGAATAGGCCAGTCCTCTCCAACCACCCCTTCTCTCACTCAACGCCTCCTTCCCCTGACCGCCTGCAGGTACGTGTAGGCAGAGGCAGCTGGTGGAGTCGTGGGTTGAGGCCTGGTGCACAAGTCGATCAGAGGGGAAGCTTCGGCCTCCTGCTCACCTTGGTGTACGCACATACCCATGCATGCATGTGGCTGCATACGCATGAACCCGTGCACAGGTGCATAGCTTCCGTGGGAGCACAAGTGGTAACAGAGCCCACAGGCCAGAGGAGCCCCCTGAACCTTGATTATAGCTGTATTTTATAATTTAAAGTCCATTTCCTTCCTTGCTCTAGGGCCCAACACACGCTGACAACACACACCGACTTGGCTAAAGCATCGCCCCACTCCATATTGTTCCACTCACCTGGTGTTGGGGTGTCTCTTGGCCCATCACTGGCTGGCCTGTCATTCACAGAGGGACCAAGCCACTGTCAAAGGACGACGGTGAAAGGCAGGGGCTGGAAGAAATAGAGTGGGTATATAGGACGTTGACGTGGCCAGGTAGCTCTACTGCAGAGATGTGCATCGGCTGTCAAAAAGATAGGCCGAGTGTGATTGGATGCTTCAGCACACAAGCGAAAGGTAGGAGTTGTCAGGGAACCAACTGGGTGAGGTTGGAGCATTGGCGCATCAGGTTGTACATTCCCTTTCATGTGAGTCATTTCACACATAGCTGCAATATATTTTTCGAGGTGATGTCCTGCTACTTTATTGTTTAATCCAGAAAGTGTTTCATTCTAATGAGAAA
The DNA here is from genome assembly GCF_964261635.1 of Lissotriton helveticus. Lineage (NCBI taxonomy): Eukaryota > Metazoa > Chordata > Amphibia > Caudata > Salamandridae > Lissotriton > Lissotriton helveticus. The sequence goes on from NC_136061.1 coordinate 390,741,876, forward strand.
GCAGGGGTCGCAAGGGAGATCTCCGCTGCATTCCTTGGTTTTTCCCTTGGCCCAATCACCAGAGTAAGCCCTAGGTCAAGGGGTCCTATGATGACTGTTGTGTCGTGACCCCAGTAATGACAGACACTTATAATTTTATTTACTGGAGCTTTATTCTCTGCTTCCATGCATGTCCTAGTCCCTACTCTAACTGCCCTTTCCTGTCCATACCCCGCCTCTTCCCCCAGCCCCGATGCTCCTCCCATCCCAACTACTAGACTGCACAACATCACATCTCCCCCTTTGTTAACAAAAGAAAACTTGAACCGTTTCTAGTCCATTTCTTCAATTAATCTCCTTAGTTTGACAATGTCTCTCCGTGGTCTAACACAGGGTCCACTGTCAGTCATCGCATTTCCTTGCGACTGACCCAACCTCACTGACGGACTTGGTTGAGTCGCTTCACCAATGTCTGGTTGCACAGTGTCTTTCTCAAGTATTTCCTTCATGCCTGGTGTGCATTTCTGAAAATTAGATGCATTGCGAGTAATTCTTCTTTGCTCCGACTCAGCCGTGATCATGGTGCCTTTGTGCTGGGTAACAGTGAGAGGTTCATCTTTGAACCTGCAGTCTGTCTTCTTGGTCTGTACCTGTTTGACCACTACACAATCCCCAGTTTGCAAGGAGGGGGGCTTGGCATGCCGTCGGGCATCAGCGTATATTTTCATTCGATTCTTCTCCGCGTAATCAGCCTTAGCAGTTTCGCGATGAATGCGTGTCGGAGACACCGGTGTCAGAGCTCCTTCCCACGTAGGAATCCTTGTCCTGATGGGCTGACCTAGCATAAGTGTGGCAGGGCATTTTCCGGTGGTCGCGTGGGGGGTAGGCTGATAAGCCCTTAACACTTCATTCAGAGCCATCTGCAAATCTTTTTTTTCTAGCGTAGCCTGTTGGAAAGTCTTTTTCAAAGTGACCATGAATCTCTCAATGGTGCCGTTTGCTTGTGGCCACAAAGGGGTGACCTTCCGATGTCGGAAGTTCAGGTGTTTCGCAAAATCACTGAATTCATGGCTATTGAAAGGAGGGCCATTGTCTGTTTTGAGTTCCTTAGGAACACCCCACGCAGCAAACACTTCGTCCAATACCGCAATTGTGCTGGATGCATTGGTGGATGACACAAATTGAGCGATGGGGAATCGCGAGTATTCGTCCATGATGGCTACCACATACCGACCAGATTGGAGGGGTCCATAGAAATCCATGGCTAGTTCCTGCCATACTCCATCCGGCAATGGGGTCATCTGAAGTGGAGCTGGAGGATCACCTGATTTTACCAGTTGACATTGTGGACAATCTTTTAACGTGGACTCCACTATTTGATCTAGTTGCGGGAACCACACTCTCTCTCTTAGGTTTCTCTTGGTGGCAACCACTCCTCTATGACCTTCGTGTGCAAGTTTAACCACTCCTTGGCGTAGTTGTCTAGGGATGACGATCCGGTGGTCCCTCAGCAAGAGCCCTTCTGAGGTGGTTGATAGCTCATCCCTGACGTGACGAAAGGCTTGCATCTCATGACGTATCTGTGGGTCTTTCATTTCATCCTCACTCTCATGTCTCCATCGATGTGTGCATAACCAACGCATTACTTTCTGGAGGATGTTGTCTTGGGCCGGCGCCTCCCTGATTGCTTCAAGGGGGACTGCGGGCGGGCTACACTTACCACAAAGTGTATGTACTCTTCGGCCATCGATGGGCGTGATTCATGGGCTGTCTGTGGATGTCTGGACATGTAGTCCACAGGATTCTCACCCTTCCCGGGTTTGTGAATGATTGTGAAAGTGTACTCCTGCAATCTCAGACCCCACCTCTCAATGCGAGGAGGCATCTTGGCCTTGGGGTTACCAAAAATAGTGACAAGAGCTTGGTGGTCTGTGACCATGGTAAAATGCTTGCTAAAGATGAACTCATGAAAATGTTCACATGCCCACACAACCGCTAGGCTCTCTTTCTCGGGCTGTGAGTAGGCTTTCTCGGTGTCTGAGAGGCTGCGGCTGGCGTATGCCACAATGTAATGTCGCTCCGTGTCGTTGTCGTATTGAGCCAGAATGGCACCTAGACCAACGGGACTGGCATCCACAGTGATTTCCGTCTTCCTTTTGGTGTTGAAATAGGCCAGGTTATCCGCCGACTCCACTGCTTGCTTGATTTCTTGAAATGCCCTCTCACACGAAGGGCTCCACACAAATGGTTGTCCTTGCTTTGTAAGTGCACGAAGGGGATGACTGATCATGGCATAGTCTTTGATGTACCTGGAGCAGTAGCTGGCCATCCCCAGGAATGACCGGACGTCACTGACGTCTAGAGGGCTCTTGGTGGTGTTGAGCGCAGCCGCTTTCTCGGGATCAGGCTTCATCCCGGCTCCTGAAAAGACGTGACGAAAGAACTTGAGTGTCGATTGATGGAACTCACACTTGTCTTTGTTCAATGTCAAATTAGCTTCCAGAAGGGCAGGACACACGCGGTCCAGGGCCTAATCATGTTCTTGGGTATTTGATCCATACACCAGTATGTCGTCACTGTAGTTCAGTGAATTTGGGATGTGCCTGATGGTTTGGCGGATCACCTCTTGAAAGATTTCCGCTGCGGAAGAGATTCAGAAACTTAGTCTTTTGTAATGAAATAAGCCCACATGTGTTGCAAATGTTGTGATGTTTCTCGATTTTTCATGTAACTCCAATTGATGATATCCTTTATTGAGATCTAATTTGGAGAAGACCCTGGCTCCATTAAGCGCTGCTATCATGTCGCTCAGGTGAGGCCCTGGATGTCGTTCCCGTTCAATTGCAGTATTGGGAAGCCTCATGTCCACACACAATCTCATTTTCTCAGAAGTGCCCTTCTTGGGGACAATTACCACAGGGGACACCCATGGTGTGGGACCGTCTGTTTTTTCAATAATGTCCGCTTGAAGCAGTTCTTGAATCTCGTCCTCTACGGCCTGTTGTAGGTGAAAAGGGACTCTCCGGGGATGTTGAGCAATAGGACACACCTGGTTATTTATGTGCAAACGAATCAGGCATTTGTTCATTTTTCCAAGTCCTTGGAAGAGCTTGGGAAACTTCCGAATGATGTCAGGATTGTCATGGACTCGATATAGTATTTCGACCAGCCTGAGTCTTTCAGCTGTGGGCAAACTGAGGAGACAATCAGCCTCCGGTCCATGGATGACATGAATATAGGCTTGAATTGTTGTGGACTCATGTTTAAGTGTCGTAGCGAACTTGCCCAGAAAGTGGAGTGGTTTCTTCGACATCCAGGTGAATACTCTGACGTACGCAGGGCTTAACTTGGGCTGCGGTCTCATCTTGTTGTATTCGGTCACTGGCATGTAGTTGAGTGACGCTCCACTATCAAGTACAAATTTGGTGGCATGAGTCCCCACTTCGATGTCCAGCGGAGGATATTTTTTTAGTTGATCCGGGTCTGCCACCATGCAGACATATTCATCGGTGTATTTGGTCTCTCGAGAGGTCGACCTTGAGTCCCTGGACGTTGACCTCCTAGTCTAGTGCGAATTGTGAGACTCTCTGCTGGAATGTGACGAGCAAGAGGGCGACACTGCCCGGTCTTGCACGGCCTTTGCATGGTGTCGCCGTTCATCAGTTCGAGATCTTGGTTTCTCACTCTTCCTCTCTGTGTTGTATACTCCACACATGATTTCAAAATGGTTCATGCGTCCACATTTACGACAATGTTGCCCCATCGCTGGGCAAGAATCGGTGTGTGGAAAATCATACCCACATCGATAACACTTCCTCGTGCGTTCTGGCTTCCTGGTGTAGCCCGATCTCTTTTCTCTCCTTCTCGAGTCGGGGCATTGAGTACTTCGACGTGTGTGTCTGGACGCTGGGCGAGACTTTCTCTGGTGGTCACCAGACCGTCTCTGAGGGCCGGAGCTTTGAGTCCAGTACGCCTGTTCCCTCTTTTCGCCCCGTCCTGTCTCCATGACCTTTGCATGTTCTTCTGCCTGGTCATGCACTCTTGTCATCTCTTCAATCTCATCGAGAGTATGACTCTTTCTCAGCAGTCGCCTGCAAAGGGTTTCTGAATGACAACCATCTATGACATTCAATCGGATGGCATCGTCAGTTGAAAAGGAATCAAAATTGCAATATTGCGAGAGTCGACGCAGTCGTGAGATGAAAGTGCTCATCATTTCTTCTTTATCTTGGCGGGCCTGATGAAACACGTACCTCTCATAGTCCACATTTCTTTTATGTACAAACTTTTTGTTGAGTGCTTCACGTACTTTATCAAGGGTCCCCTTATCATCTGCCGGTAGTTCTTTGATCACTTTCCCAATTTTTTGCCAACAAGATTGCGGAGTGCAATTAATTTGTCCCTGTCTCCAGCGACTTTTGACCCTTCTAGGTAGTCTTCAAAGTCTTCCAACCATTCCTGCCAGCGAGGACCCATACTTCCGACCGCCACTAGTGTCAATGGCTCCGGGGGCGTAGATGAGAAACGATAGGCACGGCAGGAGCAGCCACAGCCGCAGCTGCACCACCTCCGTTTCGAGCGGGTGAGGTTGACATGGCTGGGCTGACACAATATCAACGTACTTGTGTTCTCTGAGGCGTTCCCCTTGCACGGCTCACTGCTTGTGCCAGCTACGGTCGCCGTTCTATTTCTTCAGGTTTTCGCTCACCTTCTGCATTAACTCGTGCTTGTTTGCTACTTTCTTGTTTTAACCAATGCTTGTTGGATTTTCACCAGTGTTTGTTTGCAGGTATCAATGCTTGTCTTGCATGGACCAATGATTATTTCTTGAAGTCTGACACTGCCTGACCTTAAAATGGCCGCTTGCAATCCACACATAGAAGATGTCCCAATAGCTGCCTGACTCCAAAATGGCCGCCGTTACTGAACTCTCATCTCCCATGAGATTTCATCTCCATTCATTCTCTCTTCAGGACTCACCGGCAGCCGGTCTTGGGGGCATTAATCTCCAGATCTCCAGACCTTTTCTGCAGCAGCCACACTCCGGTAAGGTTGTGGTGGGCTCCCACCTTACTTCGCTAGGTCCCGCGCTCACTCGGCAACACCTTGCCGAACCTCACGCATCGGGGGTGAGATCCCGATGTCGGGGGCCACTCGAGCTCCGTCTACCACCGCGCTCGATGGCGCTTGTTAGCAGGCCTTCTTGGGGCAGTGTCCACAGCAATCTTCTACCTCTTGGGGTGACAGGCAGAGTCGGAGTGGGCTCCCGACTTCTGCTCTTTCGGCACGTGCCAACTTGCACGCATCAGGCGTGAGTCGCGTTTTGGCGCGATCGAGCGTTTTTTCTTTCAGACGCTCGGATGCTTGTTCTCTCGGCTCCTCTTGGGCTCCACACAGTCGCCTGACTTGGGAAGAGGGTCACCTGCTGCTGGGCCTCTTGATTCAGGCGGCAGCCTCACTCTCTACAGCAGCACTTCTCCTTTTGGACGCTGCTCGGGACGGGACACTCCTGCAGGGTTCTGTGGGTGAGTTTACTACTCATCCCACCCTCGTCGCCAGTTGTCGTGTCGTGACCCCAGTAATGACAGACACTTATAATTATATTTACTGGAGCTTTATTCTCTGCTTCCATGCATGTCCTAGTCCCTACTCTAACTGCCCTTTCCTGTCCATACCCCGCCTCTTCCCCCAGCCCCGATGCTCCTCCCATCCCAGCTACTAGACTGCACAACATCACAATGACCCCGATGTGAGCACTGCACCGATGCAGAAGGGGTCTGTCCATTTCTTTTTCCCGTCTTTAGCATATAACACCGTTAAAGATCTCCCTGTGAGCGCATTGGCTGCAGACAGCAGAACTCAGACACTGAAGAGCCAATCGCTGTCTTGTGCTTCAGAGCTCTGCAGTCTTTCTTCTGCACGAATGACTCAGTATCTCTGGCCAGGGCAGCCAATGCCCTACAAAAGGTACTAGATGCTGTGACCAGCTTCTAGAGAAAAATAGAGAAATATACACGCAGCAATATAATTCCTTGGGGGCTCTCAGAAGGAAAGAGAAAACAAAAACACGGTCATTGAAGGTAACGTAGAAGAAAAGGTGCATCATTTTTATCACTTGTGAATTTGGCTTACAGCACCAATGAACTGCACTAAAGTATCATAAAAGGTGGATATGAAAGCCAAAAAATTATCAGGTTCACTTATTGCATTTGAACTGCTCTCTGTGGGATACCCCTAACACTGTACAGGCAACAATTCAGTTGATCAGCCTCCATTGAGAAAATCTCTGATCCGCTTTAGGCTCAATCGAAACTCTGGAGTAGCTTAAAGAAATCTATAGAAAAAGTTACTGCAACATCCTGGGAACTTCCAAGGCCAACACCTGGGGAAGGCAGTGCTTTAAGGATCAGTAGTCGGAGGTAAGTAAGTCAGTATTGGTCCGAGTTGCTTGTTGGTGGAAGCGCTTCTCCTCCAAGTGTTTGAAGACAAAAGGCCCATTATTGAACAAAAAGACATGAAATTAACTCTTCATAACGATGGCCTAACACTCCATCGACCAAAGTAGCTCCTTAGAGCAGCTTACACGTTTGATCTCAAGAAGAACGAAAGGAAAAGTTGTACAAGCCAAGAAAACATCAGGCAGGGAATCTTGAGATAGGAAAGGTGGTAGAACCGTACATGAGGCCATTGAGGTTGCCCTAACTTTACCTTGGCCAGTGCACATTTACTGGAGACAAACTCTCTGCAGTGAAGGAGGTGCTTCATCTGTAGTATCTGTCTGTGCTCATAAGGTGGGCCAAATACCTTCCACACATCCCATTTGCATTGTGCCTGGTTTGAAAGCTTGAGATCAAGTCCGCATAGGAGAAGTTTGAGGGCTTTTGCCACTGAATATATAAACAACAAAATAACATTTAGCTGGTGACTAATCTCCTAATGTATACTGGAATGTAGTTTGTATTCCCTTTAGAAAATGTATAGGAACAGAAAGGAGAAACTCTTAGCCTTGACTGCATCTTTGGCGGGATGGAGTCGGAAGAAAAAAAGATTAATGGAATTAACAAGGCAAAGACGTTTTCAGTAGTTTTCACACACATGAAAAACATGTACAAGGCAATTAAAAAAGCATATTTTTGGTAAATGTCATGGATCTTAAAACGTTTGACTAAACAGTTTAGTGGGGTAAACATCACTTACAACGAAACTTTTACAACGCACTACCATTACAACGCGGTCATTACAACGCAAACTATTACAACGCATTGCGCTGGGGGGCGCTCTAGGATAGGGAATAGGTTAATTTACTATCCAATAACCTTCCCTAGTGTCCACGGGGACTGGAGTTGGAATAGTAAATTAAACTATTCACTGTCCAACACCCAAAAGCGCTATGCGTTGTAATGGTATGCGATGTAAAAACCGTGTTGTAAAGGCATACGATGTAAAAGCATGCGTTGTAATGTCATACATCCGTTTAGTGGAAATACAGTCTCAGTCAGAGGCTCTGCTGGTGCACCTCCATCTCTTCCCCAGACTCAGAATAGAGCAGGTGGGCAACGTTTGTTTCTGCCCCGCTTCTGGAAATACTGCACCCTAGTTAGAATGTTCTCCTGTCGAGAAAGAACCCTCCAGTTGGGCTCACAGGATTCTATCTACCCCAGTGCACAAAAGAGCACTTAACACAATTGTCTAGTTTCAAAATATTGGGTAGGATATCACCATAAAAAACACAACTCACAAATCTTGAACCAATGTGCACATATGGACATAAAACATTGAAACAAAACACCCTGAAGTCCTGGCTTACCAAAAGAAATGTTTTTTTATTTATGTTAATTTAATTAAAATTTCAATTTTGTACATAACTTAGCAGCAGCAAACAACACTGAATTTCTTTGGAAAACTATAACATACTTCAAGGGACTTGGTTGGGAGTATTTATAAAGCTTGGACATCTACCTCTAGGAGTTTCCTGGTACTAGGCAGAACTGTTGGGTTAGTCTTGTCATGCATTACTGCATCCATATTGCTCGATGACGATCGGTTTGGAAGCAAGGCAGTGTGTGTACATTGTCTAACTATTTTATTGTTTAAATTGAGATATAATCATTTAGATTTCCATTGAAACAAAATAATTTTTAAACAGCTCTAAAATGAACTATCCAAAATCCTCCTTGCTAAGTATACACAAAATTTCAATTTACTATTAATAATGATTGCTTTCCAGATTTTAATCTATTAAATTATGCTTGATAACACTTTCATCATATTATTTAAAACAACACAACTTCCTAACAAAGTAATCCTGATTCTGTTTACTTTTACTTTTTTATTTTTTGTAGCAACTTGTAAAAGAAATCTGACAACTCTGCTTGGATTATGATTTATAGTCTCTGTAAAACATCAAATTAAGCAGCAATTATTTTCTGTAAACAATAACTGTAAATGTTGTTTTATTCTCTCAAGCTGGATAAAAAAAGACATATATACTGAGGGGCCTATTGGGAAAGGTAAATTTGCAGGTGAGTAAATGTACATGTGTAAATGTAATCTTACATTGTGCAGTAAATAGAGAGTACATTTACTATAAAGTGTACTCTTACATGTCTCCGCCTCCTGAAATAGGGCGACAAACCTAATTTATGAGTGTAAATTACTACTAGTAATGTTTCACAGATAAGTGAAGTTCTCCCTCATACCCACAAGGGGGTGGAGATCGCCATATGGTAAAATACAGGGAAAATTTGAGAACCTTATTAAACTTAAAAAAGGAATGGTAAATATATTTTTAAATGTTATCGTAAATTAATTGTGTACATTTATTTTATATTTAGAACAAAATAAAAATGCTTCAGCACTATAAACTAAATTTGTATGTGAAGATATAATTTATTTAAACATTCATTTCCTTGTAGCTTTATTTAAAAAACCCCACCTAAATTAAAATGTTTATATGTGTTTATTATAAATTATAAAATACTATACATAGAGTCCATTTAAATTACTTCAGTTATTTTTTAAAACAATTATAATTATTTTTCAAATCTAAAAAATATTACACAATAATATTTATATTTGATTTATATATAACTTTTTTATTGCATTTGTAAATATTTTTGAAAATTCAAAATAAATATATTCATTTTAACATTATTGCCACTGGAATTCTAATTTAGTGTCCTGCGCCATTATTTCCTGTTGGAGGTTGTTGCGGTACCATTGAATAGCCATGTGTGGTACTAGATTTACTCCAGGTCTAAGCACATTTATGACTGTTGCAGTATTTTTCAGCTGTTGTAAAATTTGAAGTGCAGTTTGTGAATAGCAATGGGCCTGCTCTTTTGTGGGTGTGTTTGTTCCTTCCTTAACCCCTCCTTACTCTTCCCAAAACCCCTCCCATTTAGTATTTGATATTCCCTATTTTCCAGCCATTTCCCCGGTCTCACCCACATTTACTACTAAGCATGGACGTAATTTGGAGGTGGCCAGGGGTCGCAGCTGTGAACTCTAACTTGCTCTCTGCTACTCCCGAAACTTCCTTGGTAACACCCAGGCCTCAGAGGGGGCAAATCTTTTGCCTCCTCAGAGGCCAGAGGTAACAAAGGTAGAACCACGACTAGCAGGGAGCAAGCTAGAGGCCACAGCTGCGACCTCTGGCTACCTCCAAATGACATCCATGCTACTAAGTAGTACACTTACACGTGTGAGGATCCCTCAAAAGAAAAGTTAGGAGAGGCAGAGATGAAGAATGCCCCCGTAGGTTTGTGAATTGCATTTTGTAGAAAGTAGTACTACTTCAGTACTACTTTATGTACTACAAAATGCAGTTTGTGAATCAGTCCCTGAATGTTTTCAAGTATGGCTTTGGCAGTGGGGCCAAATAGGCTCTGCAACACTAGCAAAGTAAAGATTTACTGAAGCTTTACAGAGACTGTGCCCCCGGTGCTTTCAAGTGATCACACAATCTGTCCCTAGCGGAGCAAGAACAATTTAGTATATGTGGATTCCACCAGTTTGTTTCATGTTACACTGTTCCAGTAAAAAACTTATTTGGGGTAAATTCTCTGGAACCTTAAGTACAAAGCACTTCTGATTTTCAGTACTGTTTCTTTTGAATTGCTCTATCCTTTTAGGGGTGTATTAAGGACAGGAGCTTATTCAGGATTTTGTAGGGTGGGAGAAATGCTGCAAAAGTAATTCCTCCGTCAGCTCCCTCATTCGATTTAGGTTTGAGGAACTGCTGGGTAAATGCCGGCGAAGCCTATGCCGGCTCCACTGGCATAACCCACAGCATTTCATACACCACAGGACTGCTGAGTCTCAGTGCGGTGGTCCCACCCTTTTTAAAGTGGAACGATCATCACTCATTTTCCCTGCTTAAGTCCGCCATGCGATGCAAAGCATGGTAGACAGAGGCAGGGAAAACGATTAAAGGCCTATATGTTCAGGGTGTTGAGGGCCATTTGTTTTTTGAGCGGCCACATTAAACATGGTAGGCACCTACTCAGAAAACTTCAATGCTGGCTATTTTGATAGCAGTGAGACTTCCCATGCAGGTCGGGATCTCTAAATACAGCAGGCAGCCCTCCGCCATGGTGATAGCGGTCAAGACCTCTGCCCTTTGAAGGATGGCTGGCCACCTCCCAAGGGCCAAATAAGGCTTGTAGTCCTTATCATCTGTCACTGGATGTTGACCTATAGGAAGTGTGAAAACATATGTATTACATTGTTTCTGAGACCAAACTCCACACCACCTCCTCTGAGTAAACCTTAAGTACTCCACGACAGCTATCATTGGTGAGTGAAGGAAGTTAAGCTGTTAACCATTATGCAATCTTTATTTCAGCATAAAACAGCTTGTCATTGAAAGTACAGGGTATTATAAAAGTCCATAATTTTGATAACATTCTTATCATTCCCCATATTCATTGTATATTCAATGATATGTAGAGATTTTTTTCTGAGTTAGGCAGTTTAAAAAGTACATATCACCATGCATGTTCTGACAAACAATGTAAATGCTATTTTGACCAGACGTTACTAATCAAATATTGGAATCAAGCTCCTGAATCAAAAAATGCAAGTGCCTTTTGTCTGATGATGCCTTTCGTGGTCCTATGTGTTGTGGTCAACTGAAGCGGTTAAAATAAACTTCTTCATATACCATATTGAAAACAAGTATTTTGACACTGCAAATACAATATGTTAGCTTGTATCAGTTAGTAGTATTCCTAAAGCCTTCGTATGCCGGGCTATCCCCATATTCCTACAGATAGTTATAATCCATTTTGCCCTGGCCAATCTGTACTTTGGGCAAAAGAATATAATGTGTGCCACTGTTTCGGTAGACCTACCACATACTGGACATATGAGGGCATCTCCACTGAGAGAAGATGGACCTTTTTGAGAGAAAGCATGCAGGAGTAATGTCCCATCTCTGAACTATAGATACAGCTTTTTAACTAAATTGGGCTCCAACTCATACAAAAACATTTCAGCTTGGTATAGGGCCGTGTGATGAAAAAATACATCCATCAGTGCGCCCCTGGATGAACTTGCTAGTAAACTGTTTAATTTTAGCTTTTTAAAACAGTCCTGTAGGTCCCTTTTCAATGTATGACTAAATGTTCACTCTGGGTTGTGCCATAGAATGCTTTACCCCATTTTACTAATGTATCTCTAATGTGCCTCAGCCAAGGTAGATCACCAGCCCCCCGCATTTCCATTGCTTCATTTAGTCCACGTCAATACGTGAGTAATTGCGGGGTAGCCCATAATCTTCTCCAATATAATATAGGTTTGATGCCACTCCCTTCTGCAATGGGTCTAACACCCATATATAACCTCAATAGAATCAGTGGTGTGCTAGTCAGTAAGAGTGGTAAACGTCATGACCTCTGCCCCGGCAAGGATGGCGGGCCTCTTCTCAAGGGCCTAATAGGGCCCTTATTCCTTATCACCTGTCACAGGAGGTAAACCTTTAGGAAGTGTGAAAACATATGTATTATATTGTTTCTGAAACCAAATGCCACACCACCTCCTCTGAGTAAATGTTAAGTACTGTGCCACAGCCATCATTGGTGAGTGTAGGAAGTCAAGCAGTTTTGTATAGACTTTGCATGAAGGTAAATGTCTATCTTACTTAAAATCAGTTGCTTGACAGAAACGTCAGGGCAGCAATATACTCCCTGTGCCAATCTGTTGACTTCTGCCTCATGCAGCCATTATCTGTAACGGGCCAGATAGCCCTTTTCAAGATAGTTGTTCTCCCATGGCTACTTTTTTATGTTGCAAAAACAACAGTTGATGGACAGAATGCAGAACAATGTCATACATTCACTCCAGTACAGAGATCTGGGCCTAAATCCATCGTTTTTTTGCTCACCATGCCATTCCAGTTTGAACCCAGCCATATGAAAATCAGTCTGGACCCTGTGCCTCATCGGAACAGTGCAGCCCAAACTGCCAAGCCAGGTTCTCCCTGGACTGGAAACAAGCATCCTAGGACCGGTTTCAGGTTTCACCCCTCTTCAGCCAGGATAGCTTGATTCCAGTGGCATGGAGAGCACGGGACCAACGTTTGGGCATCCTGTCCCACTCGGGGTGACAAACGCAAAAACAACAGTTGATGGACAGAATGCAGAACAATTTCATACATTCACCCCAGTACAGAGATCTGGGCCTAAATCCATCGTTTGTTTTGCTCACCATGCCATTCCAGTTTGAACCCAGCCATATGCAAATCAGTCTTGACCCTGTGCCTCATGGGAACAGTCCAGCCCGAACTGCCAAGCCAGGTTCTCCCTGAACTGGAAACAAGCATCCTAGGACTGGCTTCGGGGTTTCAGCCCTCTTCAGCCAGGATAGCTTGATTCCAGTGGCATGGAGAGCACGGGACCCACATTTGGGCATACCCGTCCTACTCGGGGTGACAAATGCAAAAACAATAGATGATGGACAGAATGCAGAACAATGTCATACATTCACCCCAGTACAGAGATATGGGCCTAAATCCATTGTTTTTTGCTCACCATGCCATTCCAGTTTAAACCCAACCATATGCAAATCAGTCTTGACCATGTGCCTCATGGGAACAGTCCAGCCCAAACTGCCAGGCCAAGTTTTCCCTGAACTGGAAACAAGCATCCTAGGACCGGTTTCGGGGTTTCAATCCTCTTCAGCCAGGATAGCTTGATTCCATGGGCATTAAGAGCACGGGACCCACGTCTGGGCATATCCGTATTTGTTTTGCCACACTCCCTATATGGATACCTTGAGCAATCTTCTGCAAAATAGGTTACTTTTGAAATGTATTTGCTGTACCAAACAGTGCAGAATTGCCTTGGCAAAACTTGAGCTTCCCTCCACGGAAGGAAGGGATGGCTGTTCCTGATTTTGACTGCATAACTTGGCCGCGCAGCTATTCTGCTCAGCAAGATGGAGAGATTAATGGAGGAACGCAACAGAGGTGGGTGAGTTTGTTGTTCCCTCACAGCGATTTAATACTGCAGTTATTACTTAATCTTTTTTCAAATTTGCAGGCTTGTGCTGCGGTGCTTTTGGTTAGTGTGCTCCAATATACCTGGTCTAGAGCGCTGCAGAGAACATACAGCAGATTTCCATATGCACATGAGGTCCCAGTTATGGCATTATCCACATTACAGCATGGGGGTGACTGGAAAGGATTTCAAGATTGGGAGAGAAAGAGATTGGATATTGTGGGAGTGACATTTGAGAATGGTGCATTTAGGGAGTTACAACAGCTTGTTGATGAACATGAGCTCCCACCACACACTTGTTGCTATATGGGGTGATAAAGGCCAACGTATGGACCAGATGGAAGATTGGCATTTCAGAACCACCAATGCACGCCTGCTTAAAGGGTATTTGTACGTCCATTGGCAAAAATGTAGTGATTTTTGGGCTTCACAGTGCACAATTACAACAGTCTAAAGATAATCTGCTGGGGTTACGGGACCTTTGGATTGCAGACATGGGCACACCAATATCTGCCAGGAAATGGGTTAACCTTCTAGGTTCTACTCCACGTGCTTAAGGAACTCCAGATTTAAATTGATATGATACTCTTATCTACATTGAGTGTGCATTACCCCTAAGAGGATTAATCTCATGTTTCCAGATGCACATGCAGCTTGCCCACGTTGCGGTATAAAGAGGTGGCTTTCTACCATATGATGTGGGACTGCCCATCACTTACTACGTATTAGGAAATTGTAGCACCCTTCCTTTCAGAATCCGCTGGCCAACATATCCTGAAAACGTTGGCGTTCTGTCTCCTGGGTCTATTTCCGAGGCCTAGGGCGAAAGCGGTTACATACAGATTCATACGCATTGGAACTGGCTAACCACCAGCTTACCATGTCCTGGGAAACACCAGATGGACAAGCTTTGGGCAAAGAGGAAGGATCTTAAATGGGAGGAGAGGAAGAGGGCTAGTAGAGACTGCTTTGAAATTGGTGCGTCAGTCTTGGACTTCGGAGATCGTAGCACTCGATGCAGCATGTGGCGCTATCGCGAGCCGTGGCAGGTGCTGCAACCGTTTCTTCGGCGATGTGTTGGAAACTGGTGCAGATGCGTCTAGCTTCTTCCTCGTCGCGTTGAGTTTCCAGCTCCCTGCGGAAAATGGTTCTTTAGAGTCCCAAAACAACAGCAGATGCCTCTTGCAGGTCAGAACTCCAACCAGGGCAGTTCAGGGGAGCTGGTGGTGAAGTCTTTATGTCCATGAGACTTCTGAACAGGAGGCAAGCTCAGTTTCAAGCACTTGGAAACGCAGGTGACAAAGAAAAGAGCAAAGTCCTTTTTCCCCTTTCCTTGGCAGCAAGCAGCCACTGCAGGCCAACCCCAGACAGCAAACAGCAGACCGGCAGTATTCCTCCTCAGCTTCTCCTTGGCAAAGGTTACTCTTTATTTCCTAGAAGTGATCTAAAAGTCTGGGGTTTGGGCCCCTCTTTTTATACACCAAAATCATGTGTTCTCTGAAGGCAGAGAGAGTCTGTACCCAGCCAAAACCAGTTCTGTCCTCACTGGTGTAGCTTACTGGCAGGAGGTGGAGACAGCATTGTTGAAGGCAGACCAGGCCCATTCAAGGGAAAGGAAATCTCCTCCCCCTACTCTCAATTCAGCCCAAGTCTAACTTATCAGACTTCTGGAGCCGCTGCCCCTCTCCAGCCCCTGTCATCCAAAAGCCAGACATGCAATACACAAACCTAGCAGAGGCACACTGGATGGTTAGGCAAGAAAATACCTACTTTCTAAAAGTGGTATTTTCAAACACAGAATCTAAAAATCACCCACACTAAAAGATGCATTTTAACATTCTGAGTTCAGGCATACTAAACTTTATTTTAATACCTTGTTCCCAGGGCCAGTTATATTTATAAGATGTTATAAACAAACTCCCCATTCTGTCCTATGAGAACAGGTTGCCTTGCAATAGTGAAAAGCGAAATTGGCAGAATTTCACTATCAGGACATGCCACACACATCATGGCATGTCCTACCTTTCACATACAATACACCCTGCCCACAGGGGTACCTTGGGCCTACCTTAGGGGTGACTAATATGTAGAAAAGGGAACGTTTAGGGACTAGCAAGTGTGTGCACTTGCCAAGTCGACATGGCAGTACCAGACTGCACACAGGCTCTGCAATGGCTGGCCAGAGTTACATTTTACAGGCTGCTTCTGTGGGTGGCACATTCAGTGTTGCAGCCTACTAGCAGGATTTGATTTGCAGGCTCTGGGCACACACTGTGCATGGTACTAGGGTCTCACTAGCAAATCAAATATGCCAATCATGGAATCACTAATCCATAACAACAATTTACACAGAGAGCATACGCGCTTTAGCACTGATCAGCAGTGGTAAAGTGCCCAGGGTCATAAAACCAACAAAAACAGGTCAGAAACAATACAGGAGGAAGGCAAAGAGTTCTGGGATGACCCTGCAAAAAGGGCCAATTCCAACAGACAGCAAGGGTCCAATCATTGTTACGTCACCTCAGATACGATGAGGGTGAATATGCTTGATCATCTAACAGTTGGCAGTGTTCATTGCACCATGATCTAAATGCTGCTATAGGTTCTCCTAGCTTTTGGAATAGTGCTGTGAAAAAGAGCAGAACTCCAAGTACTTCAACTCCACTCAAGAGATGCAGATATTACCCAATATAATTGTATATTTTCTTTAGTGTGTTTAGTCTTATTTCTTTTTGTCTGTTTTTTTATATTGATTTCTCTATGTTGTGTCTTGACAACCCAACAGTTATTTACCTTCAACAGTAATATTGCACTGGAACATTTATGATGCATGTCACTGTCTTTACCTCTACACAGCTGTACCTACAGGAGTACTTTACGCATGATGTGCCAACTAAGGGGTCCTTATGTTTTGCGGGCTATTTGAAGATGCAATGTTATATATCATGAAAATCCATAAAATATGTTTAATTTTTTTTAATGATGGCAGGCACATTCATCTTTGGCTCTGACTTGCGCTCTGCAAAAACTTAAGCACTAGAAGAAAAAACATGGCAAACAGCTTACTGGGAGGCCCAGATAAGGTAAGATGGAGGATACTGGGAGACACAGCTGCTTCAACACAGGGACTGCTCAACGATTACGTCTGTACAGTACTGGGGATAATACTGAGAAAAATACATGGCCTACTGGGACACACAACTAGGGCAACACAGGCAGGGGACAGACCCAGGGATCAGTGCAGTTCTACCATCCTGGGACTGTTTGCCTTTTTCTTCTCTGTTTTTCATAGTTTCTCCTGGTTTCTTATGATCCAAAGACATCCCAGCAGCCAGTTTTAAGATGTTAACAGGCCGAGATAGACTATACCTGGTCATGGAAAACTTCAAACACATTTGAACATCCCAGGGAGTAGTGGTTGACATCCTGGTTGGTGGTCGTGCTAAGTAAACACAGTTGAGGTGACCTTCCTTCCGTTGGACTCCAGTGTAAATCGCAACAGTAAGAAAAGAGGCAAATCTGCCTCAGCATCTGATAGGTCCACGCCAAGAATTCTGAAGAAAGCATAATCACCCATTGGAAGCTGGGCTGTTGTTTGGCTTCAGGGTACCAAATAAACACTGAACCTTCAGCCCCCAGTGCATCACAATGTCAAATACCTCGATGGGACTTCCGGGACCCATGTTGGCCTTCCCCAAACCTCTATGGTCAGTTCTCTTTCCTGCTAAGAAGAGCTCAAATTAAACTTTACGACAGGGACTTCTAATGTCTGTCAGGCCTGCTAGTAAATCTGCCTGGGGACTAAGAAGTCCCCAGCATAAGACTGACTCCTGGACCGCATGTTCAGTTGCCCCGAACAGTGTTGAACTGGCTTGTTGGACACTGTGGTACTTTGGCACTACCAGGTGGGCCTGCTTGAAACGGCCAGTGTGTGAGCTGTTTTTGGGTCCTGTGGGCTGTGACAGGTATTTGGGGTCCCCAAGTACTGTAGTTGGTGACTGGCAAGGGTGGAGAAGCGGATCCAGTGTTACAAGAGAGAGAACTCTCCATGATCAAAAAGTATGGGTGAACCAGCAGTTACTCTGCCTGGAGGGCTTGATCATCTCTGTACAATTCAAGATAACTTGAGCTTTTTCTAGTGGAATGCCCTTCCCCTTTCCCGTAGACATGTGACCAGTTCAATGGGACTGAGACCCCTGGTTCTCAACCCAGCTGGGCTGCTTGCGACTTTAGGAAGCTTCCAGATGTCTTGACTGTAGAGTTCTATTCACAGACTGGAGAAAGCTACTGGCAACATATCGGGAAGCTGGGGTTGCTGAGATATTGGAGATCCCCCTGTAGACTTTAGCATCATCGGCAGGCTTACAGAGACTACCAATAGCCTAGGCCTTGAAAAATGTGGCTAGACGCGTTCCGAATTGCAAGCCCCTGAAATCCCAGTACGACTGGGGCTCCAGAAAACATAATCATGACCAGTGATTAACTTGTGGAAAAACAAAGTGTAGGGGCCCAAAGTTTTTCTTAAGAGCCCGCTTCCACTGCTAGATCCCTAGTCAACTAATCTCAAGGTGGGCTAATTTGATCCAACCTTATGTCTTTATCCTCCACCACAATAAACATTTTGCCTTTTTAGCTCTCTCTTTTCATCCTACCTTTCTACCTTGTTCACTACCTTCATATCTTTCTTTTTTTCATTTTGTATCCCTTTTGGGCCATTTCCTGTTTGGCTCTGGTCATATTCGGATGATGAAAAGAAGTTCCGGTTTCCAAAAATGAGTGCTGAATAAAGAGAAAGTAGCCCCACACACCAAGGCAACAGGGCACTACAAACCAGTAAGGGATAAAACTCCCCTTAGAACCAATATATCACCAACACGGTACAATCCACCACTCAACCACGTCATTCATCAACTAGATAGGCATTCAGTTGTTTGAAACATATACCACTAAGAAACAAATTTTATACAAAGCTTTAATTAATCACAATCTCATGAGTGTTCTTAACTCTTAAACCTCATATGTGAAAAGAGAATCTTTAATGTCTTAATTAAAAACACTTCCCAATAAAAACATCCCTTGTTATAACCCCTTCCAAGGAAAATTTGCACAGTAAATCACATATAAATAACCCACAAGAACAGTATACATAAATCTGTTACAAGTGCTGATCCAGTAATTCACACCAAACTTGAGTACTAGTGAAAACACTCTTTTTCATCTACAGTTCCTTGTTGCAATTGGATTCAGCGTAAAACTGCATTGATGCGTTTCCGTGTACTTAGGTATACACACGACCTTTTTCAGGACAATAATTTCGGGTATAGATCTCCCTCAAGTTAAAAAAAACAAATCAATGAATATCTACAATAGAAGCATAAAATAGTTTTAAAACGGTTATAACATCACATATATAAAAAAACATTATGTCTAATTTCTACTTGGTAGCATTCACATACACAAATGTTAAACACATTAATGAATATCTACAAACGTATAAACGAGTTTAAAAGCAAATTTATAACATCACATATATAGAAACAATCATTATGTCTAATTGCTACTAACATACCAATTATTACCCCCCATATCAATTGGGTTCCATAAACCAACATCTTTCAAGGTTACCAGCCACTGTAGCATACTAGGCCAAGATACCATCCATCCAGCGCTTCATTTGTAAAATATGAAGTCCAGGTGCTCAAATGTTTGTCGGAGGCCACACCTACTTTTTCCAGCTCCACCCACTTCCTCCACTGGCTCCACCCTCTTACTCTATTGGCTCCACTCACATCCTCAAATGACAGACGTTACGATTACCCCATTTAATGGTACTCGATTTACCGAGCGGAAAACAGGATGATTTGGGTTTGCAGGCCCGGAACCAGCACATCCTAGCAGTTGTACTCAAGGAGCATTAACTGGCTGAGCCGCCACAACAGGATCTCTAGCCCTCTACTATACTCTGCCTGGAGTGTTACAACATTTTAAACTACATACGAACCGGACATAAGGACACCTGGATTATTTAAACACATGCACTACCTAGTGCTATAAGGGGAGGAATGCCAGAGCCCACCACATGCTCCACGTTCCCCGGTGTCTGCTCTGGCACCATCTGTTATAATGTGCCAATGCCAAATGAAGAGAATATTTCAATGTGACACACAAAACAGATCTAAGCTATCCGCACACACCATTGCCTGCAACTTACCAAAAAGGGTAAATCCGGATCAAAAACACACAGGTACCTGACAGAAAGGTTACTGGGGCTGCGTTGTTTTAGGCTGGAAGATCTCATTGATTTATGTGAATCTTTATTGGTTATTTAATGACGAGGAGCACAATCACACTGCTTCAGTAACAGGGTGCTTCCTTAAGGTAGGTAAAGCGATTTATTAATGCGCTCATCTTTATTTTTGTTATAATTTATGTTTTATGGATACAATTATTTGCATTTCATATATTACTCTTGTTTTATGTTCATACAACTTCCAATAAAAAGAAATTGGACTTATTGCATCTCATTCTAAAACTGGTTGCCTCAATCCCATTTAATTTAAAAGTAGTTTAAACTCGTCTCTCAAAAGGCTTATCTTCACCCCAAATGGCCCTTCAAAAAATACCTGCAACAAAATAGCTATTGGTGTTTACCCCTGGAACAGAACTCATGCCGTTCCGAAAATGGATCAAAAACATGAAAATAATAACGGGCGGGAAGTGCGACTTTTCTAAAACAGTTGGGAGCCAGAAACCACTATAGGTCTTTGACATGAACACAACACAAGCATGCTGTTTTATCAACACCCTCGACAAATAAGGTGTTTTTCAGTTCAGTATTTTTAAAAGCTGGTGGGCTGAAAAGGACGGTTAGTATTTCCTAAAAACAGAAAGAGATGCAAACAAAATAAAAAACCAGAATTGAAGTAAAAAAACCCTCAACTGATCGGGCTTCCTAGCATGCCAAAGCCTGTCTCAGCAGAGAAGGTCGCTATGTCTTCTCTAGGCCGTTTCTCCTCGCTGGAGGGGCACACCCACCCACCCTCCCTCCTCCCAAGCCCGGACTGGCCGCTGCGGGCACCGGGCAATCCCCCGGTGCGCCGCAAGGATGGGGGCCGGTTTTGGGCCCCCGGGGGCCGTTTTTGTTACAGGGCCGTTTATGCAGCATAGCCGCAAAATCGTTCTTGCAACAAAATCGGCTGAAAACTGGCCCCGGCAAAGAGCTCAGACCTCCCCCGGGGGGCGGGGGGCCGGCCGAGCACTTTGCCGGGGCCGGTTTTGGTTCCCAGTCCGGCCCGGCTCCTCCCCCTGCGATGAGGCCCCGCAGCAAGAGTGCAAAGCAGGTCACCAAACAATTGCAGTTGATTTGCATAGTTCCCTTCACCCCCATCCAGGGGCTCAAAACTGTCGAGTTTCGGCCAGGAAAAAACCCACGAAAGCAAGAGGTGCATACATGCATCTGGCCGGAAAAGAACCCCCAACCCAGCCCCCCGCCTTAGCTGCTGCTGGCTGCGTGTCGTTCCAGGTATCGCCAGCCTACTCGTGACCCCGCCCTCCAAGTCCGTAAGTAAGACTGTTTATTAGCAGGCAGGGTTTGTTTGCCTACTTACAGTTACTGGTGGGCAGTACTGTCTTTATTAAAAGGCCTGCTGCTGCTGCTCTCCACGTCGAGCTGAACTGCTGGTGACTCATGGGGTGCGTGTTGGCCAGGGCGTGGCAGTATGTGAAAAATCTATGCACGCTGACGCACAGCCCCTACCCCCACAGAACGAAACCAAGCCCAATCAGTGTCCAGCCCACCTGCAACACTGAACTAAGGGCCTAACGAAAATCCACATAATGGATATGGTTAGAATCTTTCTATTATTGACTTTGACAGCCACAACACTGTTCACTGGGGACTCGGGAGAGGAACACTCTCTGCGGTGAGTCAGTGAGGTTATTATATCATGTACTTTGCCACAATGCCATATCAGTACAGACTGGTAGTGTAGACCCGGCCCTGATGAATAAGTGCCAGTGCTAAGCACCGGAAAGCACTGGCACAAATTAAGCACTGCATCCATCCTTATACAGAACCTACCTCACTCATACCTCTCAGCATCACTCTCTCATACATAGAATTGTATACTGAGTCTTCTTACTCATCACACAATGGTGGTGCCATATAGCCATTCCTCTTTTTAAAAGAAAATATCTTGCTCCAACATTTGGGTAAGGATATAGTCTTCTTATATGATGTAGGGCTCTCCCCTAAAGAAATGTAGTTGATGTTTTATTACATTATCTCTACTTACATCTCCTATCCATATACAATATTTCTTTTTTATCACGAGGATCATGCCCTCACCTTAGAATAAGTTCAACACTGGGACAAGACAAGTATTGCACCACAACAGGTCCTTTCTCGAGATATGACCTTTCTCCGAGTAGTGGTTTACCAAGGATGTATTCGCTATTGATATTCTAATAGCTGATCTAGGCTCACAAAGTCTCTTTCTTATCTCCCTGCTGCTTTCACCCACATATCTAAATCCTCAAAGACACGAGAGGAGGAAAACTAAATCTTTACTCCCACAGTTGTTTAGGGGTGTTACCATGTGTTTCACCCTATTGAGTTCTATACAGGTGGAAACAAGGCATAGGTCACACACACTACATTTACCACATTTGTGGTTATCCTTAGCTCTCCCTCCATTTATGGTACCCTGTGTCTCTTGATTATCCTCTCTTTATCCATGTACCACTGTTCTTCTAAGATTCTGGTTTTTCCTAAAGGCAAAAAAGGGCTTCTGCATTCTGACTTGCTCCTCATCATTTAATATTTTTCATTTCTCAATTGATCGCATTCTTGAGCCTATTACTTAACCCTGAGAACTGGCTCACAAAAATATTATTAGGTTTTTCCATTTTTTTTAATTCATGCAACATGCTCTCTCTGTAGGAGAAAAGGGCCCTTTTATCAAATGGTCGATCCGTTTGTTTGGGTATCCTCTGCCTCTTAATTTTTTATTTAAGTTGTCAGCATGCTTATAAAAATCCTTCAAGGAATTGGAAGATCTGTCCAAACGGTATATTATCCTGTTGAGATTTAGGATACCAACTTGAATAATGTAAGAGTGTATTCTTGTCTATGGGTTTCGTATATAACTCCACCCCTAAACGCCCCTCTGTTATCCTGATAGTTATATCCCAAAAAATCAACACTCAAATTACTAATGTTAGCTGAAAATGTAAGATTCGGATCTCCTAGGTTTAACCACATAAGGAACTCATCCAGCTGTTCTTTACTACTACCTGTCCAACTAATGTCATTGATGAATCAATACCAATTTCTAACATTTTCAAAGATGGGGGATAGTTCGTTAAAAATATGTTTCTCCTCAAACTCCATATTGATAATATATTGGTTCCAAGGTTAGTCTTTAATCCTTACTTCCAAATATGAGTGCCAGGGTCCACCGCCTGGAACCACCGAACAAATTAGACACAACATTTCAAAAATACCACTGCATAAAAGATTCCCAGCCAGAGGGACTCTTGGGCACATGAAACCAACAGGAACATAATTGCTTGATGGCCCCATAAAAAAAATCCCCAGTCCCTGCACCCTTTATGACTGTCCTTAATGAGGAATCAAACTTGATCTTTTTTACCCAAAACGCTGTGACTGTCTGAGCCTGTTGAGCTGCCTTCAACTAAAGCGACACCGGACCGTGGTCTGCCGGGGCTGGTGCCTCCTGCTATGGTGCATATTCATGGGATGGACTCAAAGAGTTTAAACAGTAGTGAATTCACAGCGACGTGGGCCCATTAAATAGGCTAAAATTGACTGCAATTTGATGTATTCCCCCTTGTAGTGTCATGTGTGCATGTAATGATGTAACCTTTTTGGTTTTTGATGGACTCCGTAGAACTGTAACGTAAGCATTAGAGAGTAGTGAAAAAGAATGCAGCTTTAGAATGTTGGATTCGCGGTTACTCGCTGAAGAATATAGAAGCGTTGTACTAAGCTCCGTGTATGGCATAGTCATTGATGAGTACCCGAGCTGGGAAGGACACTATAACTGGGAACGAGATAGAAGATAAGTAACCCGAAGATAGGCAGTGCTAACACCAGAGTTTGCTGTGCTCTAGTAAACTGTTCATGCGTGCCACTTGTGTCTCCGTCAAAGTGCGGAATCAACGTTTGGCATATGTGGGTGCAGAATCAATGTTTGGCATATGTAGAGTCAAAGCGCAGCCCCAGTTTTGTATAAAGCTTTTGAAGATAAAGAAAGCATCAATGAAAGGTCTACACATTAGTAGCTGAGAACCTGCTGGAATGGCAGCACAAAGAGGTACTGTGCCACTACGCAACTCAAAGCCCTACATTTGTATGGAGTGAAGGCTAGAGTTGGATACAATCAGGTTTTGAAAGAACAACAAAGTGCAAGATAACACTGCGAACAGAAGCGCTGTGAGGTAGAGATCAACCAGGTGTCAGACAGCACATTAATATGTTTAAAGAAAAAGCAATACAAGCAACGGTCATCTGCTTACCAGTTCTGAGTAAAGAGAGTCATCATGCCACAGCGCTGGAGGGTGTGACCCCAGAAAAAATACCCGGGGTGTGCTACCTGAAGCAGCACTCCAACAAAGTTGCAGAGTGGGGCTCAGAACTACTCCAAAGGTTTCTGAAATACAGAGAGCCGATTGCAGAGATGGGAATTGTGATTGTTTGCTTCTCCAACAGGCGCCAAGAAAGGGGTCCTGTTTCCTGGCATTATCAATGATGGCCTAGAGGCCAACACTTCGCCAGGTCTCAGAGATCATTTGCATGGACAAGATCACCAAGCAGCATTGGAGAAAACCCTACTCTTCACGTCAGTAAGTTCCACCAATGGTTACAATGCTGCCACCTTCTTGAAACCACCACTACCATTCGATACCACCAGAAAGTTGAATATTAGTGACAGATGGACTGCCTGGATAGAAACATTTGATGATTTCATTGATGCGATTGAAGAAGCTGGTGAAGGTGTTAAAGAAGTCATAAAAATATACAGCAAGCTGATGAAATTGCATCCAGTGAAATCAAAGCAGTCTTGAATCTAAAGTTCAATCCAATGCCAAATGTAGATTACAAAAGATACATCTTCAGTCTAGAAAGATAGAAAGCTGGTGAGACCATCAACACATTTATGCTCATCAAACACTGTAAGTTCAATAAATGTAATAATGAGGAAGATATATTCCTCAGAGTGATTGACGGATGTTTTTCAAATTCATTCAGATGACAAATGCTGAGAGAAACTCTTTGTCTGGAGTGAGTTGTCATGGCTGCCAAAGCTGAAGAGCAAGCTGATCAACAAGCTGCAGAAATCAGGCCAGAGGTACCCAGAATGAGTCCATCATGAATATGAGAAATAAGCCAAAACACAAGGTCGGGTGACACAGATTGAATTATCCACAGTAAGTTGTGTTTCAGATGTGGATTTTCCTTTCCACACAAATATAAATCTCCTGCCATTGGGCAGATCTGCAAAGGCTGTGGAAAAGAGAGCCATTTTGTGACAGTGTGCAAAGTGAAAGAAAAAGTTGGTGTGTTACGGCGCTAAGACAAAATGGCCGCCTGAGCTTTCAAGAAGCGGTGTTCGATGCGCGCTCATAAGGCCAAGAATAAAGAATCCAACTGAGAAAGTTTTTAGAGTGGTCCCTACAGTGGTGGGGAGCACACAGTGTTCTTTAAATACCCCTCACACACCAAAAGAACCCTTGGTGTCATGCTTCATCATTGGGGTCATCGCACCCCTCTACGGGATGCGGCGTGCTACTAACCGACGACTACGTGGGAGCACTTTTGAGATTTTTAACTATGTGTGGTGCGTGTGGGGTTGTGGATGCTCATAAGTGAGTGGTGGGTTCCAATAGGTGAAAAAGAGTGAATATTACAAAGTACCTGGCACGTGGGGTCTAAAAAACTTTAATGGGCCTCCGTGCTGGCACTGTTAATAGGGTGATTTTGAGGTATTTTGTATATTAATGTACAACACCTCGTGTGTGCGTCAACATGTTTCGAAGCTACGCTTCTTCTTCAGGGCGGGGTGCACAGATCCCCACCTTACTCACGTTGTTTATAATTGTTTTGGCGTACCTAAAACTATGTTCTTAAATCTCAAAAGTGCTCCCACGTAGTGGTCGGTTAGTAGCACGCCGCATCCCATAGATGGGTGAGAAGACCCCAATGATGAAGCATGACACCAAGGGTCCTTTTGGTGTGTGAGGGGTATTTAAAGAACACTATGTGCTCCCCACCACTGTAGGGACCACTCTAATAACTTTCTCAGTTGGATTCTTTTTGTTTATTTAAATCTGTTCAGGGAGAACAAATCCACCTCTTTCTCTCCTCTCCCTCTTTGTTATATTGCATAAGGCCAAGCAACCACATCAGCTGAGGTAAATTGACACCAAACCATGTCCATCAACATCTAAATCTTCATCAAATAATTCTTCCATGTCAATATCAAGTGAAAGTAACTGAAGAGCATGGGTGTGCCATGTTGATGTTCACTGCAGAGAAGCATGCGCATGTTGGACTGGTCCATAGGTCCAAGAGAAACTGAGATGACAGAGCACCAAATTCATTCAAATATTGTCCGAAGATCACACTAAAGGTCAAAGGTTGTTCCATATCTTTCATTATCGATAGTTGTGAATCAATAAATATTATGGCTGAGGAGAAATATAATGAACTGCCTCCAGTGCCCCAACTTACAACATTGAAAATGAAAGATGTGTATACGTGGGCTACATCAACACCACTAAAAAGTCAAGGTTCATTTGTGGCAACAATGAAACATATGAAAACAAAAGTACAAGCACCCATTCATATACTTCAAGATTAAGCCTCCAGCAACCTGTTTACTCAGTTTCAGCACAACCACTGATATAGGATTGATATCAGTAAACTACAACATGAATGCTTATCACGAAATAGCAAGTCAGTTCCCTTCGCTGTTTCATGGGTTGGGAAAACTCAAGACTATGAAAGTCCAATTACACACTGCTGAGGGCTTCTGTCCTATTGCTCAAAGACACAGACAAATAGTTTTTTACTTACAGCAAGCTGCTGAAAAGGAACTTAAATCTTTACTCGAACACAATTTCATTGCATTTTCAACTGGTCCAACTCCATGGTTTTCCCCCATAGTGGTAGTACCTAAAAAGGACAGCGAAGGAGCTACATGCATCTATGTGAATATGCGTCAAGCAAACAAGGCCATTGAAAGACAGCAACATCCAGGTCCACACATTGCGACATGATACCATAATTGAATGGGATAAAAGTATTCTCTCTACTGTATCTGAACAAATAATATCATTAGATGGAACTTGAGGAGTAGTGCAAGTACATTACAACCTTTTCAACACATTGGTCTGTTCAGTAACAAAAAAACTAAGTTCTGGTGTGTCATCAGCTGCACAGCTATTCCAAGATGTCATTTGACATATCATCCAACCTGCCATGAATGCTTTCAATTACAGTGATGATTCAGAAAAGGGGGTGGTGATGAACAGAGTGTCTGAATTAAGCAGACCACTCTTACCCAGTCCAAAGATCAGGGCTTGATCCATCACCGTTATTTATCTCACTGCCCCATCCCAGCTCAGAACCTGGCTATATGCAAATTAGTCTGTCCCTGGCCCAGTGCATCATGGGAACAGGGCAGACCAAACTACCAAGCCAATTCTTCACCAGAAAGGAGACAAGCTACCGGGGACCGGTTTCTGGCATTTCAGCCTCTTCGGCCCGGCTTGCTTGAATCCTGATGGAGCAGTGAGAAAGGGACTCATGTCTGAGTATACCCTGCCACACCTATAGTGGCCAAAAACGATTCAGAAAAGGGGGTGGTGATGAACAGAGTGTCTGAATTAAGCAGACCACTCTTACCCAGTCCAAAGATCAGGGCTTGATCCATCACCGTTATTTATCTCACTGCCCCATCCCAGCTCAGAACCTGGCTATATGCAAATTAGTCTGTCCCTGGCCCAGTGCATCATGGGAACAGGGCAGACCAAACTACCAAGCCAATTCTTCACCAGAAAGGAGACAAGCTACCGGGGACCGGTTTCTGGCATTTCAGCCTCTTCGGCCCGGCTTGCTTGAATCCTGATGGAGCAGTGAGAAAGGGACTCATGTCTGAGTATACCCTGCCACACCTATAGTGGCCAAAAACGATTCAGAAAAGGGGGTGGTGATGAACAGAGTGTCTGAATTAAGCAGACCACTCTTACCCAGTCCAAAGATCAGGGCTTGATCCATCACCGTTATTTATCTCACTGCCCCATCCCAGCTCAGAACCTGGCTATATGCAAATTAGTCTGTCCCTGGCCCAGTGCATCATGGGAACAGGGCAGACCAAACTACCAAGCCAATTCTTCACCAGAAAGGAGACAAGCTACCGGGGACCGGTTTCTGGCATTTCAGCCTCTTCGGCCCGGCTTGCTTGAATCCTGATGGAGCAGTGAGAAAGGGACTCATGTCTGAGTATACCCTGCCACACCTATAGTGGCCAAAAACGATTCAGAAAAGGGGGTGGTGATGAACAGAGTGTCTGAATTAAGCAGACCACTCTTACCCAGTCCAAAGATCAGGGCTTGATCCATCACCGTTATTTATCTCACTGCCCCATCCCAGCTCAGAACCTGGCTATATTCAAATTATTCTGTCCCTGGCCCAGTGCATCATGGGAACAGGGCAGACCAAACTACCAAGCCAATTCTTCACCAGAAAGGAGACAAGCTACCGGGGACCGGTTTCTGGCATTTCAGCCTCTTCGGCCCGGCTTGCTTGAATCCTGATGGAGCAGTGAGAAAGGGACTCATGTCTGAGTATACCCTGCCACACCTATAGTGGCCAAAAACGATTCAGAAAAGGGGGTGGTGATGAACAGAGTGTCTGAATTAAGCAGACCACTCTTACCCAGTCCAAAGATCAGGGCTTGATCCATCACCGTTATTTATCTCACTGCCCCATCCCAGCTCAGAACCTGGCTATATGCAAATTAGTCTGTCCCTGGCCCAGTGCATCATGGGAACAGGGCAGACCAAACTACCAAGCCAATTCTTCACCAGAAAGGAGACAAGCTACCGGGGACCGGTTTCTGGCATTTCAGCCTCTTCGGCCCGGCTTGCTTGAATCCTGATGGAGCAGTGAGAAAGGGACTCATGTCTGAGTATACCCTGCCACACCTATAGTGGCCAAAAACGATTCAGAAAAGGGGGTGGTGATGAACAGAGTGTCTGAATTAAGCAGACCACTCTTACCCAGTCCAAAGATCAGGGCTTGATCCATCACCGTTATTTATCTCACTGCCCCATCCCAGCTCAGAACCTGGCTATATGCAAATTAGTCTGTCCCTGGCCCAGTGCATCATGGGAACAGGGCAGACCAAACTACCAAGCCAATTCTTCACCAGAAAGGAGACAAGCTACCGGGGACCGGTTTCTGGCATTTCAGCCTCTTCGGCCCGGCTTGCTTGAATCCTGATGGAGCAGTGAGAAAGGGACTCATGTCTGAGTATACCCTGCCACACCTATAGTGGCCAAAAACGATTCAGAAAAGGGGGTGGTGATGAACAGAGTGTCTGAATTAAGCAGACCACTCTTACCCAGTCCAAAGATCAGGGCTTGATCCATCACCGTTATTTATCTCACTGCCCCATCCCAGCTCAGAACCTGGCTATATGCAAATTAGTCTGTCCCTGGCCCAGTGCATCATGGGAACAGGGCAGACCAAACTACCAAGCCAATTCTTCACCAGAAAGGAGACAAGCTACCGGGGACCGGTTTCTGGCATTTCAGCCTCTTCGGCCCGGCTTGCTTGAATCCTGATGGAGCAGTGAGAAAGGGACTCATGTCTGAGTATACCCTGCCACACCTATAGTGGCCAAAAACGATTCAGAAAAGGGGGTGGTGATGAACAGAGTGTCTGAATTAAGCAGACCACTCTTACCCAGTCCAAAGATCAGGGCTTGATCCATCACCGTTATTTATCTCACTGCCCCATCCCAGCTCAGAACCTGGCTATATGCAAATTAGTCTGTCCCTGGCCCAGTGCATCATGGGAACAGGGCAGACCAAACTACCAAGCCAATTCTTCACCAGAAAGGAGACAAGCTACCGGGGACCGGTTTCTGGCATTTCAGCCTCTTCGGCCCGGCTTGCTTGAATCCTGATGGAGCAGTGAGAAAGGGACTCATGTCTGAGTATACCCTGCCACACCTATAGTGGCCAAAAACGATTCAGAAAAGGGGGTGGTGATGAACAGAGTGTCTGAATTAAGCAGACCACTCTTACCCAGTCCAAAGATCAGGGCTTGATCCATCACCGTTATTTATCTCACTGCCCCATCCCAGCTCAGAACCTGGCTATATGCAAATTAGTCTGTCCCTGGCCCAGTGCATCATGGGAACAGGGCAGACCAAACTACCAAGCCAATTCTTCACCAGAAAGGAGACAAGCTACCGGGGACCGGTTTCTGGCATTTCAGCCTCTTCGGCCCGGCTTGCTTGAATCTTGATGGAGCAGTGAGAAAGGGACTCATGTCTGAGTATACCCTGCCACACCTATAGTGGCCAAAAACGATTCAGAAAAGGGGGAGGTGATGAACAGAGTGTCTGAATTAAGCAGACCACTCTTACCCAGTCCAAAGATCAGGGCTTGATCCATCACCGTTATTTATCTCACTGCCCCATCCCAGCTCAGAACCTGGCTATATGCAAATTAGTCTGTCCCTGGCCCAGTGCATCATGGGAACAGGGCAGACCAAACTACCAAGCCAATTCTTCACCAGAAAGGAGACAAGCTACCGGGGACCGGTTTCTGGCATTTCAGCCTCTTCGGCCCGGCTTGCTTGAATCCTGATGGAGCAGTGAGAAAGGGACTCATGTCTGAGTATACCCTGCCACACCTATAGTGGCCAAAAACGATTCAGAAAAGGGGGTGGTGATGAACAGAGTGTCTGAATTAAGCAGACCACTCTTACCCAGTCCAAAGATCAGGGCTTGATCCATCACCGTTATTTATCTCACTGCCCCATCCCAGCTCAGAACCTGGCTATATGCAAATTAGTCTGTCCCTGGCCCAGTGCATCATGGGAACAGGGCAGACCAAACTACCAAGCCAATTCTTCACCAGAAAGGAGACAAGCTACCGGGGACCGGTTTCTGGCATTTCAGCCTCTTCGGCCCGGCTTGCTTGAATCCTGATGGAGCAGTGAGAAAGGGACTCATGTCTGAGTATACCCTGCCACACCTATAGTGGCCAAAAACGATTCAGAAAAGGGGGTGGTGATGAACAGAGTGTCTGAATTAAGCAGACCACTCTTACCCAGTCCAAAGATCAGGGCTTGATCCATCACCGTTATTTATCTCACTGCCCCATCCCAGCTCAGAACCTGGCTATATGCAAATTAGTCTGTCCCTGGCCCAGTGCATCATGGGAACAGGGCAGACCAAACTACCAAGCCAATTCTTCACCAGAAAGGAGACAAGCTACCGGGGACCGGTTTCTGGCATTTCAGCCTCTTCGGCCCGGCTTGCTTGAATCCTGATGGAGCAGTGAGAAAGGGACTCATGTCTGAGTATACCCTGCCACACCTATAGTGGCCAAAAACGATTCAGAAAAGGGGGTGGTGATGAACAGAGTGTCTGAATTAAGCAGACCACTCTTACCCAGTCCAAAGATCAGGGCTTGATCCATCACCGTTATTTATCTCACTGCCCCATCCCAGCTCAGAACCTGGCTATATGCAAATTAGTCTGTCCCTGGCCCAGTGCATCATGGGAACAGGGCAGACCAAACTACCAAGCCAATTCTTCACCAGAAAGGAGACAAGCTACCGGGGACCGGTTTCTGGCATTTCAGCCTCTTCGGCCCGGCTTGCTTGAATCCTGATGGAGCAGTGAGAAAGGGACTCATGTCTGAGTATACCCTGCCACACCTATAGTGGCCAAAAACGATTCAGAAAAGGGGGTGGTGATGAACAGAGTGTCTGAATTAAGCAGACCACTCTTACCCAGTCCAAAGATCAGGGCTTGATCCATCACCGTTATTTATCTCACTGCCCCATCCCAGCTCAGAACCTGGCTATATGCAAATTAGTCTGTCCCTGGCCCAGTGCATCATGGGAACAGGGCAGACCAAACTACCAAGCCAATTCTTCACCAGAAAGGAGACAAGCTACCGGGGACCGGTTTCTGGCATTTCAGCCTCTTCGGCCCGGCTTGCTTGAATCCTGATGGAGCAGTGAGAAAGGGACTCATGTCTGAGTATACCCTGCCACACCTATAGTGGCCAAAAACGATTCAGAAAAGGGGGTGGTGATGAACAGAGTGTCTGAATTAAGCAGACCACTCTTACCCAGTCCAAAGATCAGGGCTTGATCCATCACCGTTATTTATCTCACTGCCCCATCCCAGCTCAGAACCTGGCTATATGCAAATTAGTCTGTCCCTGGCCCAGTGCATCATGGGAACAGGGCAGACCAAACTACCAAGCCAATTCTTCACCAGAAAGGAGACAAGCTACCGGGGACCGGTTTCTGGCATTTCAGCCTCTTCGGCCCGGCTTGCTTGAATCCTGATGGAGCAGTGAGAAAGGGACTCATGTCTGAGTATACCCTGCCACACCTATAGTGGCCAAAAACGATTCAGAAAAGGGGGTGGTGATGAACAGAGTGTCTGAATTAAGCAGACCACTCTTACCCAGTCCAAAGATCAGGGCTTGATCCATCACCGTTATTTATCTCACTGCCCCATCCCAGCTCAGAACCTGGCTATATGCAAATTAGTCTGTCCCTGGCCCAGTGCATCATGGGAACAGGGCAGACCAAACTACCAAGCCAATTCTTCACCAGAAAGGAGACAAGCTACCGGGGACCGGTTTCTGGCATTTCAGCCTCTTCGGCCCGGCTTGCTTGAATCCTGATGGAGCAGTGAGAAAGGGACTCATGTCTGAGTATACCCTGCCACACCTATAGTGGCCAAAAACGATTCAGAAAAGGGGGTGGTGATGAACAGAGTGTCTGAATTAAGCAGACCACTCTTACCCAGTCCAAAGATCAGGGCTTGATCCATCACCGTTATTTATCTCACTGCCCCATCCCAGCTCAGAACCTGGCTATATGCAAATTAGTCTGTCCCTGGCCCAGTGCATCATGGGAACAGGGCAGACCAAACTACCAAGCCAATTCTTCACCAGAAAGGAGACAAGCTACCGGGGACCGGTTTCTGGCATTTCAGCCTCTTCGGCCCGGCTTGCTTGAATCCTGATGGAGCAGTGAGAAAGGGACTCATGTCTGAGTATACCCTGCCACACCTATAGTGGCCAAAAACGATTCAGAAAAGGGGGTGGTGATGAACAGAGTGTCTGAATTAAGCAGACCACTCTTACCCAGTCCAAAGATCAGGGCTTGATCCATCACCGTTATTTATCTCACTGCCCCATCCCAGCTCAGAACCTGGCTATATGCAAATTAGTCTGTCCCTGGCCCAGTGCATCATGGGAACAGGGCAGACCAAACTACCAAGCCAATTCTTCACCAGAAAGGAGACAAGCTACCGGGGACCGGTTTCTGGCATTTCAGCCTCTTCGGCCCGGCTTGCTTGAATCCTGATGGAGCAGTGAGAAAGGGACTCATGTCTGAGTATACCCTGCCACACCTATAGTGGCCAAAAACGATTCAGAAAAGGGGGTGGTGATGAACAGAGTGTCTGAATTAAGCAGACCACTCTTACCCAGTCCAAAGATCAGGGCTTGATCCATCACCGTTATTTATCTCACTGCCCCATCCCAGCTCAGAACCTGGCTATATGCAAATTAGTCTGTCCCTGGCCCAGTGCATCATGGGAACAGGGCAGACCAAACTACCAAGCCAATTCTTCACCAGAAAGGAGACAAGCTACCGGGGACCGGTTTCTGGCATTTCAGCCTCTTCGGCCCGGCTTGCTTGAATCCTGATGGAGCAGTGAGAAAGGGACTCATGTCTGAGTATACCCTGCCACACCTATAGTGGCCAAAAACGATTCAGAAAAGGGGGTGGTGATGAACAGAGTGTCTGAATTAAGCAGACCACTCTTACCCAGTCCAAAGATCAGGGCTTGATCCATCACCGTTATTTATCTCACTGCCCCATCCCAGCTCAGAACCTGGCTATATGCAAATTAGTCTGTCCCTGGCCCAGTGCATCATGGGAACAGGGCAGACCAAACTACCAAGCCAATTCTTCACCAGAAAGGAGACAAGCTACCGGGGACCGGTTTCTGGCATTTCAGCCTCTTCGGCCCGGCTTGCTTGAATCCTGATGGAGCAGTGAGAAAGGGACTCATGTCTGAGTATACCCTGCCACACCTATAGTGGCCAAAAACCCTAAGCGTGGAAGGGTATACTCAGATGTGAGTCCCTTGCTCATTGCACCATCAGGATTCAAGCAAGCCGGGCCGAAGACGCCTGAAATGGCAGAAACCGGTCCCCGGAAGCTTGTTTCCTTCCCAGTGTAAGAATTGGCTTTTGTAGTCTGGTCTGCCCTGTTCCCATGATGCACTGGGCCAGGGACAGACTAATTTGCATACAGCCAGGTTCTGAAACTGGGATGGTGCAATGAGCTAAAAAACGGTGTTGGATCTAGCCCTGATCTCTTGACTGGGTGAGAGTACTCTGCTTAATTCAGAGACTCTGTCCATCACCACCCCTTGTTGTAAATAATTTTGTCCACCCTAAGCGTGGAAGGGTATACTCAGATGTGAGTCCCTTGCTCATTGCACCATCAGGATTCAAGCAAGCCGGGCCGAAGACGCCTGAAATGGCAGAAACCGGTCCCCGGAAGCTTGTTTCCTTCCCAGTGTAAGAATTGGCTTTTGTAGTCTGGTCTGCCCTGTTCCCATGATGCACTGGGCCAGGGACAGACTAATTTGCATACAGCCAGGTTCTGAAACTGGGATGGTGCAATGAGCTAAAAAACGGTGTTGGATCTAGCCCTGATCTCTTGACTGGGTGAGAGTACTCTGCTTAATTCAGAGACTCTGTCCATCACCACCCCTTGTTGTAAATAATTTTGTCCACCCTAAGCGTGGAAGGGTATACTCAGATGTGAGTCCCTTGCTCATTGCACCATCAGGATTCAAGCAAGCCGGGCCGAAGACGCCTGAAATGGCAGAAACCGGTCCCCGGAAGCTTGTTTCCTTCCCAGTGTAAGAATTGGCTTTTGTAGTCTGGTCTGCCCTGTTCCCATGATGCACTGGGCCAGGGACAGACTAATTTGCATACAGCCAGGTTCTGAAACTGGGATGGTGCAATGAGCTAAAAAACGGTGTTGGATCTAGCCCTGATCTCTTGACTGGGTGAGAGTACTCTGCTTAATTCAGAGACTCTGTCCATCACCACCCCTTGTTGTAAATAATTTTGTCCACCCTAAGCGTGGAAGGGTATACTCAGATGTGAGTCCCTTGCTCATTGCACCATCAGGATTCAAGCAAGCCGGGCCGAAGACGCCTGAAATGGCAGAAACCGGTCCCCGGAAGCTTGTTTCCTTCCCAGTGTAAGAATTGGCTTTTGTAGTCTGGTCTGCCCTGTTCCCATGATGCACTGGGCCAGGGACAGACTAATTTGCATACAGCCAGGTTCTGAAACTGGGATGGTGCAATGAGCTAAAAAACGGTGTTGGATCTAGCCCTGATCTCTTGACTGGGTGAGAGTACTCTGCTTAATTCAGAGACTCTGTCCATCACCACCCCTTGTTGTAAATAATTTTGTCCACCCTAAGCGTGGAAGGGTATACTCAGATGTGAGTCCCTTGCTCATTGCACCATCAGGATTCAAGCAAGCCGGGCCGAAGACGCCTGAAATGGCAGAAACCGGTCCCCGGAAGCTTGTTTCCTTCCCAGTGTAAGAATTGGCTTTTGTAGTCTGGTCTGCCCTGTTCCCATGATGCACTGGGCCAGGGACAGACTAATTTGCATACAGCCAGGTTCTGAAACTGGGATGGTGCAATGAGCTAAAAAACGGTGTTGGATCTAGCCCTGATCTCTTGACTGGGTGAGAGTACTCTGCTTAATTCAGAGACTCTGTCCATCACCACCCCTTGTTGTAAATAATTTTGTCCACCCTAAGCGTGGAAGGGTATACTCAGATGTGAGTCCCTTGCTCATTGCACCATCAGGATTCAAGCAAGCCGGGCCGAAGACGCCTGAAATGGCAGAAACCGGTCCCCGGAAGCTTGTTTCCTTCCCAGTGTAAGAATTGGCTTTTGTAGTCTGGTCTGCCCTGTTCCCATGATGCACTGGGCCAGGGACAGACTAATTTGCATACAGCCAGGTTCTGAAACTGGGATGGTGCAATGAGCTAAAAAACGGTGTTGGATCTAGCCCTGATCTCTTGACTGGGTGAGAGTACTCTGCTTAATTCAGAGACTCTGTCCATCACCACCCCTTGTTGTAAATAATTTTGTCCACCCTAAGCGTGGAAGGGTATACTCAGATGTGAGTCCCTTGCTCATTGCACCATCAGGATTCAAGCAAGCCGGGCCGAAGACGCCTGAAATGGCAGAAACCGGTCCCCGGAAGCTTGTTTCCTTCCCAGTGTAAGAATTGGCTTTTGTAGTCTGGTCTGCCCTGTTCCCATGATGCACTGGGCCAGGGACAGACTAATTTGCATACAGCCAGGTTCTGAAACTGGGATGGTGCAATGAGCTAAAAAACGGTGTTGGATCTAGCCCTGATCTCTTGACTGGGTGAGAGTACTCTGCTTAATTCAGAGACTCTGTCCATCACCACCCCTTGTTGTAAATAATTCAATTACAGTGATGGCATATTGGTTTTTGGAGCTACATAAAAGGAGCATGACAAAGCTCTCGCTCAAGTGTGTCAGTTGCTCACTGATGCTGGTTTTACTTTGAATGCCGAAAAATGTGAGTTCAATATAAAGAAGTTTACATTCTTTGGCCATATCTTTTCTGATGGGGGCATGGCACCTGGTCCTACTAAAGTGCAAGCACTGTCAACTACCAGTCCCCCTCAAGATGTTTCCATGTTACGTTCATTGATTGGCATGGCCAGCTATTGCTCTAGATACATACAAGACTTTGCCACTGTCAGAGCGCTATTAAGATTCTTGACTAAAATGAATGTTTTTCCTTTGGTCACATGAATGTGAGCAAAGCTTTCGGAAAATCAAGCAAGTGATTGAGAAGGCTACTGAAATGGCATATTCTGATCCAAAGCTTCATACTGAAGTTGTTGTTGATGCTAGTCCTGTCAGGTTGGGCACCATCCTTGCACAGGGAACACCTAAATGCTCGACGACGTATTGGGGGATATGCCAGCCGTAGTTTGTCACAAACTGAACATTCTAAATTACAATCTGAGAAAGAGAGCTTGGCAGTGAGGTGGGCTTCTGAACATTTCCACGTATTCTTGTATGTGAAGTCCTTCGCTCTTGCAACTGAACATCAAGCATTATTGACTATATTAAGAAATACAAAAGCAAAAATGCCTCCGCACATTGAAATGGGGTCTGCGATTGCAAGAGTACAACTACACCATGGTGCATCATCCAGGGAAAGATCACAACCCTGCAATGGCTTGAGCCTACATAAACTTCATAGTGAAATCAAGCACTCCAGCAGCCACAAGTCAAGACAGTGATGTGCTGAAACTGAAAGACATTATTGCAGATCAGTCTTGGTACCAGCACCCTCAATGTCTTACCAGTGACAGTGAATATCAAAAGTTTAAGAATGTCAAAGATTAATTTCTGTTAATCAAGAGGGTATTATTCTATAATGGTCGAGAATTGTCATTCCGAAGAGTCTACGGCAACAGATATTTTAAGTGGCCCATGAAGGACATTGTGGAATTGTTGCCACGAAACGAGTTCTCCGAAACCGAGTCTGGTTTTCACATCTCGATGAGAGGATTGAAATGGAATTAAAGTCCTGGCATCTATGTAACTGCCTATCATCGAAAACCACTCAACATCTGTTAGGCATGTCAGAGCTACAAAGGCATGCATGGGAAAGAATTACAGTGGACTTCTTCGGTCCTTTTGACAATGGACATCAATTCATGGTGATCGTTAATGAGCCTTCCTGTTTCCCATTGGTCGAATATATCTAAACTATCAGTCAAGAACATGACATTCGGAGATTAGACGGCATTTTTGTGACCTGGGGTGTTTCTTCCTGCGATTTTAAACTCTGACAATGGCCCACCTTTCAACAGTCTGGAATTTAAAGACGTTTTCAGTCATCTTAATGTGAAGCATCTGTAGAGCACTCTCCTGTGGCCACATGCCAATGGCCTACTCAAATGTTTCATGAGTACTCTAAAGAAAGCTGTCCAGTGTGGTCCTAGAATAGCTCGACCTTAAAGCTGTCTACGTTCCACTCTTCGAGCTCACCGCTCAACTTCTCAAATGACCACAGGTGAAAGCCCTGCAACCTTGATGTTCGGAAGAGCCATGACGACCAAGTTACCTCAATGGACCAACAAAAGAGCAAATAATGAGGAAGAAACAAGCTTGAAAGACTTGGGTCACAAGAGGAAAATATAAGCCTATGCTGACAAGCATCGACATGCACGAGATGTCACCTTCATGAAAGAGGATCAAGTTCTTGTTCTTCAGTGTGGAAAATGAAAGATTGATGCTCCTTTTGATGCTGAACCATTCCATGTTGTTTAGCAGCAAAGGAGACATGGTGATTGCCCAGTCAATCAATCAATCAATCATATAGCGCGCTACTCACCCAGGAGGGTATCAAGGCGCTGGGAGACGGGCGGCAGCTCCGGATCAGTTGAAGAGCCAGGTCTTGAGGCCCTTCCTGAATGCGTGCAGGATCAGGGAGCATCTGATGTTCACAATGAGCTAGTTTCAGGTCTTGGCTGTGATGTGAAGAAGGCTCACCCGCCTGTTCTGTTTCTGTGGATGCGGGGGACCTCTGCCAGGGTGAGATTGGCGGATCGGAGGTTCCTCATGGGTGCGTGGAAGGATAATCTCACTTTGAGGTAACTATTTGGGATCGATATTGTTGAGTGATTTGTGGGCGTGGGTGAGGAGTTTGAAGGTGACCCTCTTCTTGACGGGGAGCCAGTGGAGGTCTTGTAGGTGTTGGGTCATGTGTTCGTGATGTGGTGTTCCGAGGATGAGTCTGGCTGGAAACAGAGTCTGCTGTCTTCGGCTGTCTTCGAGCTATTTCGTGAGTGAGAGGAGGAGCTGGGTGTTGTTGGCATAGGATACAATGCTGAGCCCATGCTGTCTGATGATGGCGGCGAGGGGAGCCATGTAGATGTTGAAGAGTGTGGGGCTGAGCAATGATCCTTGGGGAACTCCGCAGTTGGTATCGGTGGGTTCTGAAAGGAAGGGAGGGACTCTGATCCTCTGGGTTCGGCCGGAGAGGAAGGATCGTATCCAGTTGAAGGCAGGTCCTTGTATCCCTGCGTCGTGAAGTCTGGCTGCGAGTGTGCGATGTGAAACTGTGTCGAAGGCTGCGGAGAGGTCCAGAAGGATGAGAGCCGTGGTGTGTCTCTGGTCGAGTAGCATGCGGATGTCATCAGTGGCGGCAAGGAGGGCGCTCTCGATGCTGTGGTTGCTGCGGAATCCAGACTGGGAGGCATCCAGGATGGAGTTCTCTTCGGTGAAGGCATTGAGTTGGGCATTTACGAGTCTCTCATTGACTTTGGCAGCAAAGAGGAGGGGAGAGATGGGCCGGTAGTTTCTCAGGTCCGTTGGGTCGGCCGTTGGTTTCTTGAGGAGGAGTTTAATCTCTGCCTGCTTCCACTCGTCTGGGAAGATGCCGGACCTGAAGGAAGCGTTGATGATCCGTCCTCACATTTTAGACATGTGGCCCACTGATGTCACTGCAGAGACTAGGTCTGTAAGAACAAGTGAAGAACCCCTGACTGCTGCTGTCTCTCCATCACCAACGCAATCATTAACATTTTTACTGCTGGACCCCAGTTTCCACATGCCACAAAGACTTGTTGAAGAGCTCTAATTGTATATATTTGTAAAAACAAAAAGAAATATTTCACAAAGGGGGAGATGTAGTGTCATGTGGTCATATAATGACAGAACATTTGTGGCCACTAGTGGACTCCTTAGCACTGTGACATAAGCATTAGAGCGTAGTGAATTCCCAGGTGGTTGGGTGGGATTTGTTCACTCTCTACAGCCAGGCAGAAGTTGTGTGGATATGTACAAGGGATAAACAGACAAAATATCGACTAAAAAATATCGAATGGACATAATATCGAGTCCAAAATATAGGCTGGACAAAATATCGAATGGACAGAATATAGACTTCAAAAATATCGTTTTGAAGGTAAGTAATGTAATATCGAATTTTAAAATATAGATAGTGAAAATATCGAAAAACATAATATAGGTTAATTAAAATATCGATAATTTAATAATATGGAATTTTTTATAGTGTATTTTATGTGTTAAAAGTGTTTATTTATGTTATAATGTAAACTAATTAATGAATTTATTGGTATTTAAATTTTGCGTAATTTAATTCTGTAGCGGGTTGTGGGTTTATAGGGGAATAGGTTGGGAAGTAATTTAATTATAATTAATTAAATGTGTAAATGTATTTATTGATCTTTGTTTATAATTAATTGTTAATACATTTTTATTTTGTAATTATTTAAATGTTAATTGCCAATTAATTGTATTTAATTGATTAATTGATAATTATGTTAATTTAACTAATTTATTTTCTGTAGCGGGTTGTGGGTTTATAGGGGAATAGGGTGGGAAGTAATTTAACTATAAATAATTAAATATGTAAATTTATTTATTGGTATTTGTTTATAATTAATTGTTAATTCATTTTTATTTTGTAATTAATTAAATGTTAATTGCCAATTAATTGTATTTAATTGTTTAATTGATAATTATGTTAATTTAAATAATTTATTTTCTGTAGCGGGTTGTGGGTTTATTGGGGAATAGGGTGGGAAGTAAATTAATTATAACTAATTACATATGTTAATTTTTTGGGGGTATTTATTAGATTGTAATTGTTAAGTAACTTTTTAATTACTAATTAATTAATTGTTAATTTGTAATTAATTAGTATTAATAGATAACTAATTGTAATGATTAATTTAAATTAGTATTTGTAATTAATTAATTATTATATTACATTGGTTATTACTTTTAATTAATTTAGTATTATAGATATTAATATATGTATTTTTTAAATAATATATGAAGTATCTACTTTCCCTACTGTTGCACTCACTGGAGTGGGAATAGTAATGTTTACCCTTATGCTATCCAACGCTTTCCCTACTGTTGCACTCTCTGGAGTGGGAATAGTAATTTTTACCCCTACGCTATCCAACGCTTTCCATACTGTTGCACTCTCTGGAGTGGGAATAGTAATTTTTACCCCTACGCTATCCAACGCTTTCCCTACTGTTGCACTCTCTGGAGTGCAAATAGTAATTTTTACCCCTACGCTATCCAACGCTTTCCCTACTGTTGCACTCTCTGGAGTGGGAATAGTAATTTTTACCCCTACGCTATCCAACGCTTTCCCTACTTTTGCACTGTCTGGAGTGCGAATAGTAATTTTGACCCCTATGCTATCCAACGCTTTCCCTACTGTTGCACTCCCTGGAGTGGGAATAGTAATTTTTACACCTACGCTATCCAACGCTTTCCCTACTGTTGCACTCTCTGGAGTGGGAATAGTAATTTTTACCCCTACGCTATCCAACGCTTTCCCTACTGTTGCACTCTCTGGAGTGGGAATAAAATTTTTTACCCCTACACTATCCAACGC
Organism: Lissotriton helveticus; assembly: GCF_964261635.1. Lineage (NCBI taxonomy): Eukaryota > Metazoa > Chordata > Amphibia > Caudata > Salamandridae > Lissotriton > Lissotriton helveticus. The sequence continues at coordinate 390,783,183 of NC_136061.1, forward strand.
TTTCCCTACTGTTGCACTCTCTGGAGTGGGAATAGTAATATTTACCCCTAAGCTATCCAATGCTTTCCCAACTGTTGCGCTCTCTGGAGTGGGAATAGTAATTTTTACCCCTACGCTATCCAACGCTTTCCATACTGTTGCACTCTCTGGAGTGGGAATAGTAATTTTTACCCCTGCGCTATCCAACCCTTTCCCTACTGTTGCACTCTCTGGAGTGGGAATAGTAATTTTTACCCCTAAGCTGTCCAACGCTTTCCCTACTGTTGCACTCTCTGGAGTGGGAATAGTAATTTTAACTGTACGCTATCTAACGCCTTACCTACTGTTGCACTTTCTGGAGTGGGAATAGTAATTTTTGCCCCTACGCTATCCAACGCTTTCCCTACTGTTGCACTCTTTGGAGTGGGAATAGTAATTTTTACCCCTACGCTATCCAACGCTTTCCCTACTGTTGCACTCTCTGGAGTGGGAATAGTAATTTTTACCCCTACGCTATCCAACGCTTTCCCTACTGTTGCACTCTCTGGAGTGGGAATAGAAATTTTTACACCTACGCTATCCAACGCTTTCCCTACTGTTGCACTCTCTTGAGTGGGAATAGTAATTTTTACCCCTACGCTATCCAACGCTTTCCCTACTGTTGCACTCTCTGGAGTGGGAATAGTAATTTTAACCCCTACGCTATCCAACCCTTTCCCTACTGTTGCACTCTCTGGAGTGGGAATAGTAATTTTTACCCCTACGCTATCCAACGCTTTCCTACTGTTGCACTCTCTGGAGTGGGAATAGTCATTTTTACCCCTACGCTATCCAACGCTTTCCCTACTGTTGCACTCTCTGGAGTGGGAATAGTAATTTTTACCCCTACGCTATCCAACGCTTTCCCTACTGTTGCACTCTCTGGAGTGGGAATAGTAATTTTTACACCTACGCTATCCAACGCTTTCCCTACTGTTGCACTCTCTGGAGTGGGAATAGAATTTTTTACCCCTACGCTATCCAACGCTTTCCCTACTGTTGCATTCTCTGGAGTGGGAATAGTAATTTTTACCCCTACGCTATCCAACGCTTTCCCTACTGTTGCACTCTCTGGAGTGGGAATAGTAATATTTACCCCTACGCTATCCAACGCTTTCCCAACTGTTGCACTCTCTGGAGTGGGAATAGTAATTTTTACCCACACGCTATCCAACCCTTTCCCTACTGTTGCACTCTCTGGAGTGGGAATAGTAATTTTTACCCCTACGCTATCCAACGCTTTCCCTACTGTTGCACTCTCTGGAGTGGGGAATAGTAATTTTAACTATACGCTATCTAATGCCTTACCTACTGTTGCACTTTCTGGAGTGGGAATAGTAATTTTTACCCCTATGCTATCCAACGCTTTCCCTACTGTTGCACTCTTTGGAGTGGGAATAGTAATTATTATCCCTACGCTATCCAACGCTTTCCCTACTGTTGCACTCTCTGGAGTGGGAATAGTAATTTTTACCCCTACGCTATCCAACGCTTTCCCTACTGTTGCACTCTCTGGAGTGGGAATAGTAATTTTTACCCCTACGCTATCCAACCCTTTCTCTACTGTTGCACTCTCTGGAGTGGGAATAGTAATTTTTACCCCTACGCTATCCAACGCTTTCCCTACTGTTGCACTCTCTGGAGTGGGAATAGTAATTTTTACCTCTATGCTATCCAACGCCATACCTACTGTTGCACTCTCTGGAGTGGGAATAGTAATTTTTACACTTCCGCTATACTACGGTAATAATATTGGCTATTTTTTAATTATGTTACTATATATATATATGTTTTAACAAATATGATTTAAAAAAATGTTTTAACTTTAATTAATTATTTAATTATTATAAGGTAATTTAAGTATATTTTAGTAATTAATTTTTAATATTAATTTAATTTAACATTGTTTTTAATAAAGTCGATATTTTTATAAACTATATTTTTGTAAACGATATTTTTTACTCGATATTTTTGTACTTACCTGTTTGTAGATACAAAGTCGATATTCTGTCTGTCGGTATTTTGTCGCCGATATTTTTGCTACTCGATATTATGTCCCTCGATATTATGTCAGTGATCCGTACAAGGAAATAGCGCAGCAAGGCACTCCACACAATGTAGCTGCGCCGCCCTGTGTTGTTTCAAAAACATAGGGATGTGCCATATTTACAATAATATGTGCACCTCTGTGTTTTCCTTAGCAATGTTGTTAAAAACACCTGCTTAGCGCCAACACAGGCACCCATGCTCCATTGTGCAAGGGTGCCTTTGTTGCAGTGATTATTGTTTATGTCAGTGGTTCCCAAACTGTGGGCCGTAGCTCCCTGGGGAGCCGTTAAACCTATCCAGGGGAGCCGCGCACCAAACACTGCAATGCATTTAATGTAGAAGCGTCTGTTGGCTTCAGTAAAACTAATTTGACTTAAACGCATGATCTTGATGATTTGTAAGTGACATGCCTAAAGCTGTAAACATCATGCTTAAATTGATGGCATGTCGAGGGAGATGACCTCCATATTTCATTGGATCACCAGGTTCCAACACTCCCAAAGTAAGTGGAAGGTGCCTGATTTATTTTGTTACACTTGTTAATAGTTTCATTTTTTCCCAAATGCATTTCACACTAATGCAAGTTATCAGGAAAGTACAGATTGTCCTGTCTGTTAAAAACACTAAGTATTATTAAGTATTGACATTTGTACTTGAATCATAGGTACTTCCAGTACACAATTCTTTCAGTACACACACATTTCCAGACAGGCCTGCTCTCTCCTTGAGCAGAGGGAAGTAACTTACCATATATGGCATAATGCGAACATTTGGATGCAAGAAAGAGAGACATTTAAAAAAAAAAAAAATCTAAGAAATGTATTATACTTGCATTCACTTGGAGTCAATTTTAGGGAGGATCAGCAAAAATAAAGCTGTATGTGGTCTAAAAAATCGTGAGTCACCTTGCTGAGACAGATGTATTGGCAGGTATGACATGGTTAGATATGGAAGGGCATGCAAATATTCTGTAAGGGCAGAAACACTTTGGCAATGGAGCCTACATGCATAGGGGTGCTATCTAGCAATGTAAGTGGGATGAAATGTTTGAGAGGGTACTCAGTCAGTCAAAAGCTTTTATTATCGGTTAAAAACCTTATAAAGACATATTTACAAAACACATACTTCAATACAAATTAGATATAAATACATGTTAAAAAAATATAAAAGACCTCAATGGGCCACATACATGAGAGGTTAATTTTTTTTTAAATAATGCATCCCTAGGTAACTCACAAGGGCAACATTAATTCCCTACTAAAACTACCTGATTTCTTTTTTAGGAAAATACCCTCCTCTGTTATAACATTATAGCACCCCTGAAAGAGTAATTGATGAGTTGGTGGTTTTTTGTTTTAGTATTTCACACCTTATGAACCACATAGACAGGAGAAATGTTGCCGTTGCATATACTGTCAAGAAGGAGGTATCGGTTTTGAGGATTCGGAAGATTTCCCTATAATCCCTGATGCCCCTGGACTGAATTGGTATAATCTCGGCTCCCAGCCAAGTCGAGGGGAAATCCAGACTCTGCATGATGGCATTAAAAAAAATGCAAATATAGGGTGCTCACACCCTTTCCTCAGTCCGATATAAATCCCCTGGGATCCTATTGAGACCCGGGGCCTTCCCCGGGGTCAAGGTCCTAATTGCCGCCTTAATTTCCAGAATCGTAAATGGATGGCAAGGACACAGCCCATCATAGGGGCTAGATCAGGGGTGGTTGCAGGTACTTGTGGGTCTACGGGGGGGGCTCACAACCTAATGAATAGAGGGGGTTGAAATGAGCAAGCCACACCTCTTCACTAAGATTAGGAATAATAGCCGATGACCCTGTGGCCGAACCTCCACACACCAAATTCCCAAAAACCCTAAATTCTCGGGCATCAAGAGCTGCTCTAATTTTTTCCTATCTGTCGGCCTCACATTCTGACTGGGCCGCCTTAATCAGGTTTTTGTAGGATAGCCGTGCATCTCTGATGGTCATCTGGGTACCCGTTTTCACCTCCTTTATTAGGTTGGATTTTGCCTCCCTCTAAGGGTACTCTAAAAAGGCTTGGGCAAAGAAGTGTAACTATGAATATTTTATTAGAGGTGCTGCCTTAGTAATACGCAACACCCTGCGTCTATGATTATAATACCTTTGAGGTTCTTTAATTTTGACTCCATTTTACATTTGTCGTCAATTTGTGTTGCCTTTACACAGGCTGCTCTATTCATGAAGTGCCTCTGCCCTTTGGACTGCAACGTGTTGAAAACCCCCTCTGTCCTTGTTTTGAAAACCAATCTCAGACACCAGCTGGCCTAACTGCATACAGACATGTTCTGCCATTACTGATTGACCTATAGGTGCTGTAGTTTATTGACTTATGGGTTGGGCAGAAACACACTTAAGGGGCTCGTTCTGGTTACATGATGCCTTGTTCTGAATGTTTTCCTATTGGCTAATATTTTGCAGATCTTGTATGTCCATATTAGGTATTTTGCATGCTTGCAAAAGCTAGGACTGCCCCTTACTTTTGTGCTGAGTTTGTAACCCTAAGCATATAAAAGGCCTCTGTGTTTTGTGCTCTTTAAACTGCCTCATTCAGTTGTTAAGGCTCCTGTGTGATGTAGTCTCACTTAATTAAGTCTTTTCATATTTCAGCTTCTGTGCCAAGTTCTTTGTATTAGTGAGACCCCTGAGATTGAAGATTACAGTTCTTCAAATGGCGCGGCCAACGTGGGCTTCATCAGAGAAGTGACTTTCTGAAGGAGTGATCTTGTCAGGAGACTGAAATCTGCTGAGGAGGACATGACAGGATTCTACTACGAAAGTACTCTGTGCTGTACACGGAGATTCTGGGGATTCTTTGTCTCTGCAGCCCAGTATATTTCTGATCTTCCTGATTTTGATCCTCCACATGATGTCACTCCTGACTGAGAACCTTTTTGGCGTGAGTATGCTAAAAAAGAGACCGTTAGATCATTTAGAACTTGGCAGTTAGCATTTGGATAACCTTTTGATTGGTAAAAGTAAGGTAGTTTAGTAACGCTTACTGTAGCTTTGGAATTTTGGAATTTGTGTTGGCCAACTTTTGATTTGTATGGATTTGATATGCAAATTGCAATTTGTGTAGACAGGTAATGAGGAGATTTTTCTCTATTTGGTTTTGTTGAACGGTGCACGTACGAAAAGTACATTAAGCACTACTTTGATTATAATACTTGTATATTCTGCAGTATTTTTGACATGCCTGTTTTCAAAGCTCACATAGAGGAATGTGTTGCTTTTTCTTGGCGGTACCATAGTGTGATGTGAAATTAATTAGCCGGCTCTCCTAAAAGGAATGCCTAAATAGGTTTAGGTATACAAACATATTTTTTCCTTGGTGATTCTGCATCCCCAGGGAATTAAAATATGGACATAATACATACAAGGATCCTGTGTTCTGTGCAATTTTATGAATGAAGATATGCAGAGCGATTTTTGGTGTTCTGCTAGCCAAAGCTAGTGAATTGAGTGTATTTTCGCTTCTTGGACATACATCAGTCTGTTAGGCTGTTTTTGCAATCTTTTGGAACACAATTGAGAAGCGTTTCTTGTAAATATGACTTACAACTAGTATTTACAAATGGTTTGGTTTAAGTACAGTCTGTGGGCTGTCCTTTGTTTTTGTTCTGAGTATTGATATGTGGGTTAAATATATGTTTAAATGTCTATGTGGTTTTCCCATTAGTGCAATTTCTGTAAGTGAATAGCGATGGCGCTATTCACAAAATAAATGGCTAAAGCGCGCCGTATTGTGTGTCCTGAGTGTTTGACCCCTTTCTGTTTATGTCTGAAATGAGCTCAATGTCTGTTCATGGTTTTTCTTGATGTTTTCAGTCTATTAAGCAAAATGTCTAAATGCTTAAAAACCAAAATGTAAATTCACATTCACTAGGAATAAAAAAAAGCTGCAAAATCGAAATTGTGTGTTTTGTAGAAAAATAAACTTATAGTATTTTTTACTTACATACTTTGTGTTAGATATTAACAGGCAAACACTTCAGCTGAAGTACATTTTTTGCTGAACTCAGACGCATATTATAGAACACGCATTGATGTGTCTTAGTTTGAAAGAGATTGCCACCATGCTCATGTTACGATACTGAGAGGAGAACTTTTATTGCCACTGAGCAAATAGCTATTGCCTTTGTAAGGTCACAGAATAGACAGGAATATTTACTCAAGCCAGGACTTTGCCCTTAGTTGCACGGGTGAAACTTTGCATTTCAGAATGTTGTTTTAAAAAGGTTACAAAACTAAGGTTCATTATTTTGTATTATAGGAAGACATTTCAGTTAAGCGTTTTCCTTTCTTTAAGCATTTCTGTAAGCATATTCTTGGCTCTGTTGCTAAATAATAATTAACCCATATAATGAAGAAACATTTTTTAAAAAAAAGAAACCGTAACAGATTCTGAAACAAGATAAGGCATGTGCAAGGAAACTAAAAAGTTAACGATATCTTGAACATTGATTGGCAATCTCAGATAAAGATCAATCAGGGAAATTGGCTTTGTGAGGTCAGTTTCAGGTGAAGAGGTCAGTTTCTTGCAGTTCATTTCAGAGTAAACCTGGTTAATGTGTACATGAACTGGGGAGGCCAGGTCACCTTGTTCGCCAGGCTACCTTTGCAGGCCTACGTGGCACAGAGCAAAAAAAAAAAAAAAAGAAAATGAAGTCAGATTCGAGGAATTACAGAAACTTAATATGTGGAATTATCAAAAATGATTGGGTTTATTCAAAATAATTATTTATTAAGCAAAATAATTATTAAAAATAAGTGCAAAAAAATTAGTTTTTTTACTATTCATGAAGCTTAATACTTATACTGTGACCTCCTAGCATTATAATTTAATTTAAGTTATGTTATACTGCATAATGAGGACATTAGCATATAGAATTTCACTTGGCGCAGGTGTGAAAAACTCATTTTTCTCAGGATTTGCATGAGATATGTCTAATGTCCAATCTCTGCAATTTGTAAAGAACATTCTGAGGATGATTAATAAGTAATGCAATTGTAGGATCTTTATATTTAAGTGCCCCAAATATCAAAGTCGAATTTGGGTAAAAATGTGGGCATTCTTGCCATTTACAATAGCTTTAAAGTGCGTTAGGCTTCAGTAAATGCATACATTTAGGTATAATACAAATTTGCAGGTTGTTCCCATTTGGGTTTGCTTTTAAATGGCTCAGTGAGCCAATGTGCCCGGTGCAGAGGCTTGAGTTTAATATCAGGGTGGAAGGTTTTAACTTTGGCTGGACCTAACTGAGACCTTCATCCATTTAAGGTTGATGAAATAAGTACCATTGCAAACAAGCATTTGTTCTAAAAACTGGTATGTGTGTTATTATGTTCTGCGAATTATTCACAGTAACTGTTTTAATAATCTAAGTATAGAAATAAATTGTAGCCCCTAACAGGAGTAATATATATATCATGTGTTTTTAAATAGGGTTGGTTATTGCAGGTTAGAAAGAGTTGGGAAGGTTTTTTGTCTTTTTCAGCCTTAGAGTGAGGAAGAGGGAGAGGGCTGAGGAGCCCACAAGGCAGATTTTGACCTTAAGGTCAGTGAGGTGAGAGTTAGGAGTAAGTGTAAACAGATGGAGAAATCATTGCTTGGAAAATCAGGGCCTCAAAGGGTGTTGGCGCACGGGACACGCAGAGTGTCTGTGAAAGAGTTTTTGGGAAGTCAAAATTAAGGTGGTTTAGCATGTTTTCAAAAGATGGTTGGTTACAGTTGATATTTTGTGTGTTATGTGCAGTGTCAGCAGTATGTTGAAAAAGATGTTTTTTTTTATTATGACTTCTTTTGAAAAGAAATGTTTGTGCGTTTTACATATTTTTGCATTTTATCCTTTTATGAATTGTTCCTGCTGGTCCTGTGTGTCAGAAGCGACACAGTAAGTTGTGTTTGACAGACAAATCTCCACTAACTGGTGATCTGCTGTCAATAGGAGGGTGAGGATTTTAAGCCTGACAAATTAAGCAGGCCTGAATATTGGGTTTTGGGCTGCAGGTTCACAGTGCATAAAGTGCATGCAATGGTTTTGTGTGTCACCGCTTATTTACATATGCTATTGTACTTTGTCTATGCTTTTTGTGCTTGATATACAGCGCGTATATCTGATGGCTAGGCATGTGTGTGTTTTTTTTATTTTATGCATGTTTTTGTTTTATGTTGCTGCTTTAGATACTATTACAAGTTCACCTGTGTTGTGAAGGTTTCTACATGACGATGTATATCATTGCACAACAGTTGGGTGAATTTGCGCTGATACTAAATTTCACAGATATGATTTTTCATGCTGTGAACAAGACAGACAACACTTCACCAGTGTATGTCAAATTTGGCTATATAGTATTGAAGTAAAATAACAGAGATATACAGGATCAAAGTGCACCTGCAATTAGTCACAATACTGTCCTCTTCCCTTAAGGAACAGGCAGCCCTAGATTTATGTTTCCTTGATTGGACCTAAGGATGAAATTATAGATTTGTGGCTCTTGCTAAAGGTGACCTAAACTTTTCATTTTTTTCCCTGAAAAAGGAACTGAAACATTAGCTGAGATTACTGTATATGGTGTAGCAGCCAGCGGTAGAGCTAACATTTGTGAACTATTTTTGATTTTTGTTCACCCAAGTAATTCCTTGTTCTTCCTATAGATTTTTCTTTTGTTACTTCTCCCCTGACCGATGTCACATCGTGCCTAGCTATTGGGGATTTTAGCTGTGTCATAGTTCCATTTCCCTTTTCCAAATTCCTTTCACCAGTTGGTGTATTGCTCAGGTTCACACTTCCAGACTGCAGTAATGTACCAGCGACCCCATATTATGTATAATCCCCTTTTGTATGACCAGACGGCTTTTCAAGAATTTTCTTTAGGCCTACTTTGATGTTTTCCAGGCTGACTGTCAGGGTAGTTATGGACTGGTTAACTGACTCAATACTATAGTAAGATAAGTTTTCCACCTCAATAGGAGACACCTTACGGGTTTTTTTTGAATATGACAAATTCAATGCCTATTCTAATTTGGTTTTTAGCTCCTTTTTCCTGCTGCTTTAATTTTTGGTGGATTAGATGTGTTCCAAATAATGGAAATACCAGGACTCTCTAGTTCTTGTCTTTTGTTTCCACGTTTGATCATTAGCCTGTGTATTGCACAGTGCACCTGATGCACAGTTAATAAAATGGAGGTATCTACATGTCCCTGATAATCTGTACTATGCAATTTCTCTTTTTAGATGTTCTAGATAAGGAATTAGGGAACACCTATATGTAATCATTGAGAGAAAAAAATGTGTTTACCCCATTAGACGATGCCACTATGTGTGAGGACATCCATTCAGATAGAATTCCCATGTAGCTATCTACCCTTAGATGGTAGAGGATATGCTCTTCATAGGCGGCTGCCGGGAGAGCTTACACCAGCTTTTACACCCATTACACTCGCTACATAGCCTGCTTCCAGGCCGATTTTAAAAATTGCATTTTGTCATTGTGTTCTCATTTTATTTTCGCTTTGTGGCAATTTTAATCAGGGACACGCTGACATTTCATTTTAGACCCACATAGGGCTTAGTACAACCTCGAACTAGGAGGCGAAGGGCACTGTACGCGACGGCCATCTTGGAGAGGTTCCCCATGGTCGGTTGGCGCTCTAGTCCTGATTAACCCAGGCACTCGGTGCAGATACTTAAACACGCCCCCATGCCTCCGCGCAGAGGACGCGCAGTGCGGACGCGCCGTAATAGCACCGGAGGTGCGCCTGAGGTAAGCCCGTCTGGGCCCGTCCGGGCCAGGACGGACCCAGGGCCCAGCCACTTTGCCTCTTCAGACCTTATCCACCGTCACATAATGTACAGTCGCAATACCCTACTGTCACTAAGGAATAATGTAAACACTCAGGGCCAGATGTAGGTAGGCATTTACCGGTCGGTAACGGCCGAAAATCGGTAAAATCGGCCGTTACCGACCGGTAACCATGAAATGAGATGTAGGAGCCCAATATTTACCGAATCGGAAAATACGAGTCGGAATAATACCGACTCGGTAAATATGAGTCGGAATAATACCGACTCGGTAAATATGAGTCGGAATAATACCGACTCGGTAAATATGAATCGGTAAATTACCGAGGCGGAATCTACCGAATTCTAATATACCGAATTCTTATTTTACGAATCGGTAAATAAGAAACGGTAAAAACAGGCCATGGAGATGTAGGAAATCCCAAAAATACTGATTTTGCTGAAATTCGGTATTTAAGAGTCGGTATTTACCATGGATTGAATGCAGGTGGTAACCAGGGGAGGGCCATAAAAAGAGACCCAAAATGCACCTCTGGAACCATAATGGCGGCTTTTTACGTCATAGCAAGACGGCAAAGACTACAGGCAGCAGGAGAGAGAGAATGGCAAAGGGAGGAACAAGTGTACAGGCAGAGGATAACACTGTTCCAACTGACAGAGCCTGAAATACTCCAGAGGTACAGGCTACATCCCCAAACCATCAAGGACTTGATCAGGGACCTACAACCACTCCTGGAGCACCCAACACCCAGGGCCCATGCCATCCCACCCCATGTCCAGGTGCTATGTAGCCTACACCTGCTGGCCTCTGGGAGCTACCAGAGTGTGATAGCTGCAGTCGGTGGTGTGTCCCAGGCTGCCTGTCCCGCTTCTTCAGGAGGTTTCTCGACGCAATGATGCAGAGGATGGGGCATTACATTTCATTCCCTGCAACACCAGCAGATTTAGCCAAAACCAAGACAGACTTCTATCACCTGGCACACTTCCCTCACGTGATAGGCTGCATCGATGGTACCCACGTCCCACTCTGTCCACCTGCAGCCACAGAGCACATATACAGAAACCGCAAGTCGACACACTCCATCAACGTCCAGGTCATATGTAACGCAGGGAATCTCATCACAGACATCGTTGCCAAGTTCCCCGGAAGTACCCATGATTCATATATATTCCAGAATAGTGGAATATACACACGCCTACTTGCCGGAGAATTTGGAAATGGATACCTGCTAGGTAATTCACATTGACACACCATGACACTCACAGCAGATCTACGTTTAATGTACATGCAATTAATGTCATTCTTTCTCCCCCCTAGGCGACAGTGCATATGCCCTGCGGTCCTTTGTGCTCACTCCCTACTTCAACCCATCCACCAGGAGTGAAAGGTGCTACAATGTGGCTCACAGATCTACACGAAACGTAGTGGAGCGCACATTTGGACTCCTTAAGAGCAGGTTTCGCTGCCTCCACAAGAGTGGAGGGGCACGGCAGTACACCCCTTTAATCTGCTGCAAGATCATAGCGACATGTGCCATGTTACATAATCTCGCTACAAGGGAAGGCACAGAGGTGGAGATCACATTTCATGAGGACATAGATGACGACACAGAGGAGGCAGAGCCCCATGCTACGGTGGCAGCAGCAGCTACAGATGGGAGACTGAGACGGGAAGAGATTACACAGCTATATTTCTGAGTGAGTAATGATACACAGGCAGGCAAAGTTATTTGTGTAAGTAGTTTAATTTGCACTACGCTACTGCATTGATAGCACACATTGGGCACACAATGTCAAACAGTCCATGACTGTGTTGTCACAGTTAACACCACCGTGACTTCTTCCGTGGGTGGAGGGCAAAGTCATTGTTTGTGGCCACGGACCACAGGGCGGGACTGCTGTGGCTGTGAGTCAATGTTCTCAGTGTGGCCTGGCTCACTTCCCCGACGCCTGCCGCTCCAACGTAAGTCTTGCACAGGAGTGCTTGCACCACTCCTGCTGGTGGACCCCTCACTTTCCAACACACAAGTGTCGCCTCCAGTGCCAGTCTGTTGAGCGAGCACGAGCTCCATTGCTGAGGTCATCCTGGCCATTCCTTCTGATAAATTGTTGCAGCACTGCACTATGGCATCCTGCATCGTCACTGACCGTCTGCACAGCACGGTGGTAGCAGTGGCAAACCTGTTCAGGGCCTTTGTCTGTTGCCGCACATCCACACGGGCCTTGCGTCTCTCTAAATGGTCCCTGTCCAACTTGTCACACAGGACAGCCATGCACTGTGTAATGTCAGATATGCCAGACGCCATAGACTGCATGCTCTCTGCCATTTCCCCTATGCCCTTGCCTACTGCATCTAGCTTTTTGTTTGTTATGCGTGCCTGCCTCTGAACCCCCATCATCGCGTTTGCCTGCAGGCGCTGAACTTTGACCATGGTGGCCTCCAGTCCGCAGAAGACACCCTGCTCCTGACGCACATCCTCTGCCTCCCGTGGCCTTCGCCCTCGGACACTGGCCCGCGTAACTCTGGGAGTGGGCAGCTCTTCGGTGTTGCCTGTTTCCTGTGTGTCACCCTCCACCTCCTCCTCCTCCGATGTTTCTAGTGTTCTGCGAGGGGGCACATGACGGCACCTTGCCCTTCCCAGCACTGGAGATGGTGTTGTGGGGGTGGGTGAATGTCCAGCCGCTCCTGTCTCCTGACTCTGGAATAAGAGAGGGGACTGTGGATGTGGTGATGTAGCCTCCTCTGGTGACACGGCTGACTGCTCTTGGTCCTTCCCTCCGTGAGATGTGCTTGGTCCTGCTCCTTCCCTCCTCTTCTCTCTATCTTCTGCTGTGCTGCGCATTGACTCTCCTGTGGACAGACATGGACATTGTGTCAGTGGAGTTTTTCACCTGTGTCTCATGATAAAACACACTTCTATTGCACCTTTGCCTGTCTCTCATTTGCCTATGCTAGTTGTCTGTTGGTCCCCTTGCTGCAATGCATGTTGACTGCTCTGAGGTATCTACACTTGACTACATTTCCCAGGATGCATTGCAGGACATTAGTTAAACCTGTTCTGGAGTCTGATTAGGGCACACAGAGTGTGTGAGGGGAATAGGTAAATGGGTAAATGACAATGTACCTGCATCTTCCCTTGTTTTTTTGCGCCTCTTGCTGAGCTGTCTGCGTCCCCGATGCCGTGGATGCATTCCTGCTCAAGGGTGGATGCCACCATCTCCTCGATGTCGCTGAGTCTTGGGGCTCGGTTTCTTCCTCCCCCTGTTGCATCACTTTCCTTGCGGTGGGCAGCAAGTTTTTTCTTTGTAATTATGCGGATGTCATACCACCGTTTTTTCAGGTCTTCAAGGTCACGGTGGGTGACACCAATGGCATTTACCTTGCCTTGTATTTCCATCCAGGTGCTGCGTTTGATGGATTCTGCTACATGCAGGGATAGCTTTCCAAACATTTTGCTGTAATTGCTTGTCACCTCTGATACAAGCACATGAAGTTCTTCCTGGCTGAACTTCTGCTTCCTCTTGCGCTCTGAAGCATCCCTCTGGGCCTCCTTACTCTCCATGGCGCTGTGTTGGTTAGCTCAGGGAAGCCTGCTCCACACTCTGTCCTCCTGCTCTCCTGACTGTTGGTTTCTGCACCTGCATGGGCGTGGCCAGTCCCAGGTACTGGGGAGGGGTGCTTGGATCTGATTGGTTAGTTCCCCAATGGATTTGGATTTGGGTGTGGTTGGAGTTCCTGATTGGTTCACAGGCTCACATGTTTGTCACTTTCAAATTACCGAATCGGATTTTACCGATTCGGTATTTACCGAGTCGGTATCTACCGACTCGGTATTTTCCGAATCGGTATTACCCATTCATTCCTATGGGCCATGGACCCGTTGGTGTGATTGGGTTTTACCGATTCGGATTTTACCGAGTAGGTAAATTCCGACTTGGTAAATACCGATATCGGATACCGACTGATTCCGAATCGGTAATTTTTACCGATTTTTTATCAACATTTCATTTTCCGATTCTGAAATACCGATTCGGTATGACTCGGTATTTTAGAATCGGTAAATGAGATTTACCTACATCTGGCCCTCAATGTGGAATATTAACAACACACACCAGAACTTTACCTTCATGTACAGGGTGCGAGTTCAGCTTTACCCAGGACATCACCAGGCACAATGAAGCCTCTCCCCGTCCAATTTCCTTAGGACTACTCAATTGCAGATCCCTTCCTGGTCATGCGATCCGGCTTCATTTACTCTTAGAGGAACAAGAGCTCGATGTCCTATTTCTTACGGAAACCTGGACCACAGAGAGTTCCGACCCTGATATTGTCCGTGCACTCCCCCCTGGCTATACTATCCTAAGGCAAAACCGGATGGATACGAGAGGTGGAGGCATCGGCATTATTCTAAGAGAAGAAATGACAGGCAGAATTGAGAAAGTGAACATCTCTGGAGCTGAAAGTTTTATGTTCACCATTGCACTCTCCCCCACCTGCACCCTATCAGGACTGCTAGTATATAGATTCCCAGGTACATATGGGCAATTTTGTGAGGAACTGTTTACTAACGCAATCACCCTTGCATGCACTTCCTCCAACTTCACAATCCTAGGTGATTTCAATATACATCTTGATGAGCCCGACTCCCCCGCCTGTCTCAAACTAACTTCCAGCTTGGAAGCACTCCAGCTAACTCAACTAGTCGTAGGGCCCACGCATAAAGCTGGACATACCCTGGATCACTGCTACACTAATCTAGGAAATTTGAAGTTCACCGACTCAATCAGAATTCCTTGGTCAGACCATAAACTGCTACGTTTCAGTCTGTCCTTGATGGGAAGGGACAGACCTGCAGTTGCCTCTAAGAGGATAACTCGAGTTTGGTCCAAGCTCTCGGTAGACAGCTGGAATTCCAACCTTAGGGAATCCTTACCTAGCCTAAAGAACGACCCCACAGAAGCTAACGCCCAATTCAATCAGTGGGTCGAAAACTCTCTAGACTTGACCCTCCCCAAGTCTCAACTCTCTCATAAACTAGGAGAGAAAAAAAACCCATGGTATACCAAAGAACTCAGAGTACTTAAGCGGTGCTGTAAACAAGAGGAAAGGAAATGGAGGAAAAGTTTCACTGTTGCTAGTAAGGAGAGCTATAAGTTAGCATTGAAGAGATATAAACATGAAATTAAAATTACCCAAGCCAACTATTTCCAGGAAAAAATTAACACCTCAGCCAATGCTCCCCGCGAAATTTTTAAAATCTTTAAATCATTGATTACACCACCTCCCTCCCTAGTCGATCCCAGTAAAGCACAATTACGCTGCAATGAACTTGCCACCTTTTTCTCCCAAAAAGTTATAAATATCTACTCCTCTTTCCCTCATTCCCCTCCGGAATTTTGTGTTGGGCCGGCAGAAGACATGGCAGAGCTTAAGGATTTCCCTCCTATAGATGGCCCGACCACTCAGGCATTGCTTAAAAATTTAAAATCGGGTTCTCCTCTTGACCCTGCATCCCCGGTGTTCCTTCATCTGGTTTCAGAGACCGTTACCCCACTGGTTCAGGAGGTGATAAATTCCTCATTGAAATCTGGTATGGTGCCCCCTGTGTGGAAACAAGCTAGAGTAAAGGCACTCTTAAAAAAACCGAATCTCAATCCTGAGGATTGGGCAAATTACCGGCCGATATCTCTACTACCATGTGTCAGCAAACTAGCTGAAAAATATGTGAATTCCCAGCTCTCGACCTTCCTGGAGGAAAGGAATGCTCTTCATTCCACGCAAACTGGCTTTCGTAGCCTCCGGGGTACAGAAACCGCCCTCATCACGGTAGTAGAGGAAACTAGGAAAATCCTTGACAATGGAGGAAACGCCGCAATACTTCTCTTAGATCTCAGCGCGGCTTTTGATACCGTAAATTATAACATCTTGCTCCAGAGGCTAAGAGAAGTAGGGGTTGGGGGCCAGGTACTTAACTGGCTTCGCTCCTTCCTAACGGAAAGGACCTTTGCAGTCTTTGAGGACAATGTGTCCTCCCCTCAAATGTGTCTCCAGTGTGGTGTTCCTCAGGGCTCTTCCCTCAGCCCCACCCTTTTTAATATCTATATGAGGCCTCTGGCTGAGGTGGTTCTGCCCTGGGGAGTACAACTGGTGACATACGCAGATGACACACAATTGATCATCTCGCTATCATCTAAGAACGCCCCCTATAATAACCTCTCCTCGTGTCTGGAAAACATTCATGCTTGGATGGACAGTTCCTTCTTAAAATTGAATGGTGCCAAAACGGAGGTGATGCTGCTGGGACACAAGCCCCCGTCTAATATTGATGATTGGTGGCCATTATGCCTTGGTCAGCCTCCCCCGCCAAAAAAACAAATTAAGAGCCTTGGGGTTTGGCTCGACCCCGCTCTTAACCTTGGAGTACAGGTTCGCAAGGTAGCAGGGACCTACTTTGCCTTGCTGAGACAACTCAGAAAAGTCATCAAACTCCTCCCATTCGATTCCAGGCGGATTCTGGTACAAGCCTTGATATTATCACGGCTTGATTACGCTAACGCCCTCTATTTGGGAGCTCCGCAAAATACCTTGAAAACCCTTCAGACTGTGCAAAATTGTGCCGCACGTCTATTGCTGGACATCCCACGGAGAACATCCGCCAGACCTGGGTTGCGCCATTTACATTGGCTACCCGTGCAAAGGAGGGTAGAGTTCAAGGCTTTGATCACTGTACACAAAGCATTCTATAAGAATGGCCCTGGATTAATTCAAGCCATGTTCTCCACCTACCTCCCCTCACGGACCCTCAGATCTATCAATAAAAATCTGTTAGTGGTCCCAAAAACAAGGAGAGTACGTACGGGCGGGAGACGCTTCTCCCTTCAAGCGACCAACCTCTGGAACAACCTTCCTGACTTCATCAGGTTGGAATCCAACCACCAAAAATTCAGGAGGCTGGTAAAAACTCACCTGTTTGTCTAATCTATTGAATGAGTGAGCGAAAGGCCAGGATGCCTTCGGGTAGCTGTGCGCGGTACAAGTCCGTAATTCATTCATTCATTCATTCATTCATTCACATGGAAACCAATTGAAGAGGCTAGAGGCACTGTTTTGCCTACTGCCTTTGTCTTTGTATTGCCTTTGAGAATGACAGTGTATTCTAGACTAGAAATGTCCCATGACGTATGGCCACTCCTTTAAAGATTGCAGGCCACCTGCCTGCAGTCCCCTTGTTATACAATGAACTGTTTTTGTACTTAATTGAAGGAAACTGACAACTGTGTCACATTTCCTACGTCACTAGGTTCTGCGGGATTAAGTCATAATAACCTGCGGAACTCACCCACAATCCCATCAGTGACAGCTATAGATGAAAAGTCCCAGCACCCAGAAAAGTAGCAAGACTGGACAGCGATCGCCAGCGCGCCATCAATGGTATCTCTAAAGCATCGCACTTGCTCCATCAGACGGCATTGGACATCACCAAACCAGAATTTCAGTGCAAAAGAGCGAAAGAGAAGGATTCTTGTTGTTTTGAGGCTTCAGTTTTCCACCTGTCATGTGCTGGTAACCTCTGACAGTGTGCAGTCCCTTGAGCCCCTTGGTCTGAGTTTTGGCCACACACCCCCTTTTCTTTGCTCCAACGGAAAGGCAGTGCATCGGAGGATCCAGGATTGGCAAAAGGCACTACATTGTGGTACCTATGATTAAATGAAAGAGCAGCCCGAGCATCCTCTGACACTGAAATGAGAGTGTTGGAGCCTGAAAGGGTTGCTGAGTGTGAAAGTCTGTTGCTCTTTCCCGATTAATAGTACTTGGGTCTGCATGAGATGATCTGTGCCCATGACTAATGAAGAGCACAATATCTGTAGTGCCTGCAGCACAGGAAATATTGGTGCACTGCATTGAGACATTGAATCTTTCAAATGAGCTGTGAGTGTTTGCCAGGAGGGCACTCCAACGGATACTGAGAAGCACCATTTTCATGAAAGGCTGAATGAAGAGGCCCATGCGGAAGAAAACAACAGAAGCAGATTTGATGGACAATAGAAGCCTGCCAGAGAGGCTTGGACAGACTCTGGGTATTTCCCGTGCGATTGCATAAAATGGGTGTTTGGAGACTGATTCTTATTGTTTTACTGGCATTGTCAATAGTCGCTGAAATAACTAGGAGCCCTGAAAATGTTTGCAAAATAATTTTAGGATTTGCTTTTGCCTAGGGTTGTGAAAACAAAATGATAAACCTGTTTGTAATAGTGGTCATTACTTTCTTTTGCTATCTGAATGTTAAATGCTTTGTTCTCTTTGTATTCCTGCTGATAGCTTACATATTCCTGTTTGTATAAAATGAGTAGAATGCTCACCTAGCAATGAATTAGGATTTGCCTGTGTAATGGCAAAAGGAGGGTCTGAGGTTCTTTAATTTTGACTCCATCTTACATTTGTCATCAATTTGTGTTGCCTTTACACAGGCTTCTCTATTCATGAAGTGTCTCTGCCCTTTGGACTGCAACGTGTTGAAAACCCCCTCTGTCCTTGTTTTGAAAACCAATCTCAGACACCAGCTGGCCTAACTGCATACAGACATGTTCTGACAAAACATAACCATTCAGAAAAAGGGTCCAAGGGATATATAGTTTAAAGACCCACACCTGATTTTATCCCCCAGCTCCTACTGAATGTACAACACACGAAACACAGGGGGTCTGCCAGCTAAGTTAAAAAGCTGCACTGTCGCTACCGAGTCCACAGGATCTCAGAGTGTATGTATCACACAAAGACAGCGTATTATTAAGAAAAAAGTGGGAAAGAGGTGAACACTACATGCATAGAGGAGACCGGTACATCATCGATTATTCGTATATGGCTGATTAATCCAAAACAGATAATATAGGGTTTCCATCAAAATAGACTCAATGATCAGTCCTATCATTTGGCCAAACCCTGGTGCATATTAGGCTGGTCCCCTGATCAGTGGGACAATCAGCTCCGCACCTTATTGCTGTTTTAGGATTTGGTCCACCAAGATAAACAAACCGTCCACGATGACTGATCTTTTGATGGTAAAATACAATAAACAAGTGCAACAGAAAATGAGTGACTTAAAATAGGATGGAATGTCCTCCTTCTAACAACTTTATTCTGCGGACCAGACACGCCTCCTAATTAAAAAACCAGAACAGTGCAAAAAAAAAGACAGTAACAAATATCTGTCTACCAATGGGCCAACATGTTTCTGCCTAACGGGTATTTAATCCCTTGGCATTCATCAGGGCCTCTGCTCTTATAATAGTTGCACTCCTAATAGTGGAATAGAGAAATCACCACCATCACCAGAACAAATTATAATAAAACTGGTTGGAAACGGTACAACCTGTAACAACCATGGACATTAACCCTCCGATTCACTATGGCTACTGTGAATTCTGTAAAGGAAAACGTTACATCATTAATACTGTATTAGATGTGTCAGTCTCAGGTGCATAGTGTATCACCAACAAACCAATTGTGTGTACAAGAAAATTAACATTTATATGCTCACCCTTAATGGTAGGGGAATAGACCTCACCTCACCTGGACTCTGCTCAGGTTATAAGAGGCCCGGCACTGCAAAGACATAGGTAAGAAAAAGGAATGTGGCATAATAAAGCAGAAAAATTATAAGCTTAACACCATGCCTGAAATCATTCCTATGAAAAAACTTTTGCCCTATATCTAGAGGCAAAACATGTGAGGTAGGTCAATCTACAGACTCAGTGTACTGAGCCTCAAGATAACCCAGAAAATTAACTCTGACACCAGGCTCTTAAAAGTACCAAATGTACTATTTCAGGAAGTTCTTAGACAAGATAAAATAATTGCCAAAGCTATCACCATAATTTAGCTAAAGCGCTATGTAATGCTTGAGTCTGCTCACCTTTCCGTCGGTACCTCAAGCTCCCATCTGAGACTTGGGGGAGGCACCGACATGTGGGTGATCTTAGTATTAGTAGTCTAACGAGGGTTTGTTGATGTAGTAACCCTCCGCCTAGATGGTGTATACTAGCTCCTTACAGCACTATTGTCATGTATCCCTGCATATCCCTCAACTTATATTGTATACAAAGGAAGGAGGACAGCAGGAAAATTTATCAGAAATAACTGTAAAATAGGCTTAGTTAATCTATTTTGCTTAGAAAACCAAGCGCACTACTTTGCGCTCGAAAAAGCGCGAGAAGACGCGCTCAGAACTACTAAATGACGTCATCTCGGCCATCATTGTAGTTCAATGACTCGGACCTGATTGTAATGTGTCCCCGAGTGTTCTTATGATTCTATATTTTTCAGAAAACCCCAAAGGTCCTGGGAACAAATGCCTGTGGGTATGCTCGGTTAGTCTAGCGCGAAATTCGTATAGATAAGGCACATGAATTCTGGTTCGAAATAGCGCGAGATCACACACTCAGGACTACTCTTTTAGGTCATAGCGGCCATGCTTGTAGTTTATTTACTCTTCCATACCAGTAGTCTAATATGGCAATAATGTCGGATTGTTCAAAGAACATGACTGGAAATGTATTCCAAATTCCTACATATTGGAAAACCATCATAATATTAATTGATAGCTGTGTGGCATGCTCCATTTGTAATGAAGAGACAAGTAATAAGGATCAAAGTGTATGGGGGGCGTGGCTTAGCAAGCCACGATGGCGGCTGTGTCCTGCTGAGGCTCCGCGATCGGGCTAGCATCTTGCCCATTTCCGATGATCGCCTGGAGCCTCAGCCTACCAGCGACTACCCCATAGCGGATTACCTGCAGTGGGGCACCCTCTGGCTGCATTGTGGGAGCAGCGGATGACCGCCGGACGCTGACCGGTCCCTCTTCGTGTCTGGAGCCAAGTGTCGAGCGCCGGAGGTGGCGGGCGCGGCTCCTCCTGCATCTAGTGGCGCTGCCGGACTCCTACCCCCGGGGGGGGCGACCCCACGCCAAAGCGGACTGAGGACGGCGCCGGTGCCCTGGTGAGGTACGCAGCGACGGACAGCAGACGTCCACTACGGAGCAGACGACTTGTGGAGGCGACCTGGCGCGCAAAATGGCGGCCGCTCTGGGGTAGTAGCGCTGTACCGGCGCTTCCTCACGACTGAGAGCCCGACCCCGGGGCTGTCCGGCTCACCGCCGCGGCCCGGAAGACACCAGCGGAGGTGCCGCCTGTGTAGTGCTGGACCCCTCGGGCGATCACGACCCCTCCTGGAGGCGGTAGGTGTCGGCCCTTCCCCCTCTCCCCCCCCCTTCTCCTCCCGTGTACCGGCGGCCCCCCTGCCCCCTCTGGTGCTTGCCGAGGGATCGCGGACTGCACCGACCCTTGCTCCCGGGGGGGGGGGGAGCCAGAATGCCTCTATCTGTTCGTGTGGTCCGGAGGACCTGGGTGCCTGACCCTAAGATGGCGCCCGAGGAGACCAGGGCGCCGTGATCAACGTGGAACCTACCTCGGAGGCGCGGTGTTCTTCTGTCCCTGAGGCGGTGGCACGCCATATCGTGAACACTTCTCGGCCTGGGGGGACCTCCCTGGACCCTACTCCCTGACCCCCCCCCCCCCCGGGGGTAGCCTGGGAGACAGCGCTGCGCACCGGGGAAGTGGGGACGCAAGATCCAGTCTCACTGAGGGCATCCAATGGTGGTGGTGCCCCCCGGTTGTGCATCTCCTACTACCTGGACTGTCGCCCCCTGCAGTCGCAAGTTGCTGAGAAGCGCCCTGACCTGGCGGAGGTCCTCTAGACGTGGAGCAGTGACTGCCCCGGGATTGCATGGGTCTGGTCGTTTAACCTGCGTTGAGCTGCTGCCTACCTGAACGCGACGAAGGGAGGTGACCCGTTGAACGCAAAGTGCACAGGGACCTGGGGGTCCCCTCTCCATCTTTGACAGCACTCATGGGGAAACCTAATTCCTCGAAAGGGACGACTGTCCCCGAGACGGCCCCCGAGAGGATGCCGCAAACAAGAACTTGGACGCAAGCCCACGCGTCGCAAACCGACCCTACACTGTCGGCAAAGCTGGACCAGGTGCTGGCAGCAATCGAATTGTCCCGCCTTTCGATGGAGGAACGATTAGGCGCCCTAACAACGGACATCAGTCTAATCCGTGACGACCATCGCAAGCTGGCGGACAGAGTGAAGGAGGGAGAACGAGTCGTGTCCGAGCTGCAACCTGCGATGAAAACACAGGACGCGGAGCTGAAGGAGATCCTACACCGCGTGGCGGCCCTCGAGGAACGCACAGTGGACTTGGAAGGGTGCTCCAGAAGATGTAACATCCGCGTCCTCGGTCTGCCGGAAGGGATCGAGAACTCGGACCCTCTGACGTATATGGAATCCTGGACCAAATCTTTCACACCGGAGGCAGACAGATCGCCATACTTCTCCATTGAAAGAGCCCACAGGGTCCCGGCCCGGGCGCCCAAGCTGGGCCTTCCTCCGCGACCCATGTTGGCTAAATTCCTGCATTTCCGAGACCGCGACGCGGTGCTCCGTGCGGCCCGGACGGCGGGCCCCCTACAAGTGGAGGACCAACATGTAATGGTGTTTCCGGACTATGCACGAGAAGTCCAGCTCCAGCGCTCCACCTACCTAGATGTCAAGAGACGCCTCCGCGCAAATGATCTTCAATACTCCCTGCTGTTCCCGGCCCGCCTGAAAGTGCTGCACAAAGGGAAAGCCCTCTTCTTCAACACGGCGGAGGAAGCACAGGATTGGGCCGAGTTTCACTGCCCAATAATCCCTAACCCTGGACCCCAAAGAGCTCGCAACAACGACTTTAGACGATCCAGACGACGAGGGGCAAGCCGGGCCCGATCGGGCCGCCCCAGGGACCGGGAGTCACCCCCCACGGGCTCACCCGACCTCACACAAATTATGCAGGAGCGACGAGAGGCCTTGAAAGCGGTGACCGGACTGCGCACGTCGCCCACGACGTCGGATCTGGAGGGTCAACCACACCTGTTCACTCCTGAGAAGGACCGGGACAGTGATGGAACAATGTCAGGGATCGGGCCGATCTCCTCCCCCCTTGTTGCGGGGCACACCTTGGACGCTACCCTGGCCAACCGACCTGGCGCCTCTTCATGACCTGGCACCTCCTCATGATGTCAGAACTTTCCACTGTTATATCCTTTTCATGGTGACCTATTGTATTGCGCGACGTCTGGGAGCCTAGACTGCTTTGTTTAATAATTGTGAGCGCTTGCGAGCGATAGACGCTTATCCTACCAGAGCCCGACCCGCGCACAGGCCCAGCAGCGACACATGCTGCCACCCCCGCAGATACCCGTTGTATTTCTCCCCTAGTGGGACACTTGTTTGGATATGCCACCTCCGGTGAGATATCCTCAGTATTGGGACTGTTTCCCACCCAAGGTTCTGTTTACTGTTAATTCCCCAAGTCCCTCCCCCATGATTGTGGAAGCATGGCGCACTAGAAATACACGCGACACATACACACTGGCGACCGTCGGGGGCTTCAAGGGGGTCCCTCTCCCACTCATGACACCGTACGAATGGCGGACTCACGCTCAGACATAAATGTCCTTACACTGAATGTGCGGGGCCTGCACACGCCCAGCAAACGCTACTCTGTTTACTCATACATTAAACGTATGTCAGCCAGTATTGCGTTCCTGCAAGAGACGCATATGAACACCACCGAACTCTCTCGCTTGCAGGTCAAATGGCGAGGGACCTTCTGTGCCACTCACTATTCAGCGTTTGCGCGCGGCGCGTTAATTTGGGTCAGGCCAGGTACTCCCTTCCGAGAGCTCCGACGAGTGATAGATAGAGAGGGCAGGTATGCGCTCCTAGAGGGAATACTTGATGGTCAGGGTGTACTCCTTGGCAGCATTTACGCCCCCAATACAGATCAGGACAAATTTTGGGGCCACCTCACGGGCGTTCTAGCCCAGTTCACTACAGTTCCGTGGGTGTTGGGAGGGGACTTTAACTGCACGCTGGACCCCACCCTGGACCGCTCGCATCCTCCCCCCGCACATTCCCCGGCTCCCCGACAGGCAGAACTCTTCAGGGCATGGACCACGCACTGGGCACTCACTGACGCATGGCGATACCTACACCCACTGACTCGCATTTACTCCTTCCACTCGATTCCACACAACCTCAGGGTCCGCCTGGTCCGTTTCCTCTGCTCTACACCGATCCTCCCCAAGATCACTTCCACAGATTACCTGGGTCGGATCCTCTCGGATCATGATGCACATATCATTCGCCTAACTTGGCGCCCCCACACCCACCGGTCCCCACCTGGCGCCTCCCTAGGGACTGCCTTTCAGATCCAGTATTCAGAGACACACACGAATCCAGCATCCGCGACTATTTTACGCACAACACTAACACGGCATCGTCGGTACTAGTGGAATGGGACGCGTTTAAGGTGGTGGCGCGGGGAGAATGCATCAAGCAGGTGGTGGGAGTGCGTCGCACCTTGGAACGGGCGCTCCAAGCCTCGGAACAATCTTTGGCCGCACTCACTAAACGGCCTGACGACTCGGAGGAGCACGCCGTGCTCGTGGCCAAGACTAAGACGGAGTATCAGACTGCCTGCGCTGACCTCCGCAGATACAATTTTAGGGCTTACGCCTCTAGGGTGCATAAGGACAGAGATAAAACTGGAGCGCTACTAGCCTGGATGGCGAGGCAGGATACAGAAATCAAGCCAATCACGGATATTGTCGATCCGGATGGTGTATTGGTACACTCGCAGGCCGAGATCCTCCTAGCGTTCCAGCGCCACTATACGCAAGTGTACGGGGCCCCGGCCCAATCCTCCCCATTCTCTGTGGATCGTTTTTTGAACCCACTGACATTGCCCGCGATCTCGGATATAGACAAGCGCACCCTCGACGCCAAGATAAAACCCTCTGACATCACCCAGGCAATACGTGCCATGTCCAGGAATAAAGCGCCGGGACTGGACGGTTTCCCGCTGGAGTACTACTCGACTTTCTCGCCCCTAATAGTCCCCCATTTATCACGGGTGTTTGAGACGTCTCTTCATCTAGGGAGGTTACCCCAGTCACTGCGGGAATCCGTGATTGTCACCTTTCCCAAACCCCACAGAGACCCACTCCACATGGGGTCGTATCGCCCCATCACGCTCCTGTCGGCCGACTGTAAAATCCTGGGGAAAATTCTGGCTGACCGTTATGTGCAGATTATACGCCCGCTGGTCCACCCAGATCAATGCGGCTTTGTCCCGGGAAGGAACACCTCCCAGAACCTCCGCCGAATCTTCCACGTTCAAGACCAGATACGTGGCAGATTTCCCCGCGCCGCCTGCCTCATTATGGACCTGGAGAAGGCGTTTGACACCCTCACCTGGCCCTATCTCTTCTCAATCTTGCAGCGCCTAAATATTGGCCCAACGCTCATAGCGTACACACGCCTCTTGTATACCGACTTGACCACGCGGGTACGTATCGGGAAACGCATATCACCAGCATTCGCAGTTCGGCGAGGTACGAGACAAGGGTGCCCCCTGTCGCCTCTCTTGTTTGCGCTAGCAGTCGAACCGCTGGCGATTCGGCTTCGTCAGGAAGGTAGGGAATGGGGCATTCCACTTGCAGACAACACGCACTGCGTGTCCATGTACGCGGATGATCTTCTCATATACGTCCGTGACATCGAAACGGACATAACCCCTATAGGGACGACGCTGGCGGACTTCGCAGAAGCCTCGGGACTACAGGTGAACTGGGACAAGTCCACGGTTTACCCCTTACACCCGAACCTATCCCCCCGGGAAGTCAGGCTCGGAGCACATACCCTCTCATGGTCCGCGGAAGCCCCCCGTTACCTTGGTGTCCGCTTGTATCACTCCCCGGCTGACCTTTTCGAGGGGAATCACCGCACAGCACTTGCCAATCTGCGCCCGGCGGTCGCTTTTTGGAATAAGCTCCCACTGGCCCCGATAGGAAGAATAGCTCTAGCCAAAATGATAATGCTCCCCCGACTCCTTTACCACTTCACGAATTTGCCGGTAATACCACCCAGATCCTTCTTCCGCGACGTAGACTCCCTCCTAGGGACCCTTATCTGGGGCGAGGGCCGCCATAGGGTCGCCCTGAAAACCCTTCAACTTCCTACGACGCTGGGAGGACTCGGAGCTCCGTCCTTCGAGTCATATTTCCTTGCGGCACAACTCCAATGGCTATCATACTGGACGGCGGACCGTTATCCCCAGGAGACTGTCACCTCGACTGGCAGAATCGCAACCCCGGAACTCACCCGTCTTCTTCTCCCGGGCACCAAGCCACGGCGTACGTACCCCCTCCAAGTGGCGATAGCGCGCCGGTGCATGATGCGGATCCACCGAATGTCCCCTAATAGGCCTCCGTATTCCCCGTTGTTACCATTGGTAGGCAGCCCCAGGCAAGACTCCTATTACACAGCTCCGTTCTTCTCCGAATGGTCGCACTGCGGCATCACGGATCTGGAATCGCTATTTGAGGAAGGCCAGTTAAAATCCCTTGACCGCTTGACCGCTGAATACGGGCTCCCTCCGGGCCAATTCCTCAGATATCGACAGCTGATTGACGGATACCGGCCCCATTTTAATCTCTGTACTGGCGAGCCAGACACGCATCCAGTAATACACACTGTCCTGCGTATGGGGGTGGGACGCCACTTAGTTACCTGGCTGTATAAATCCATCCGGGAACTCTTACACGCACCTCTGACAACA
This sequence comes from Lissotriton helveticus, assembly GCF_964261635.1. Classification (NCBI taxonomy): domain Eukaryota; kingdom Metazoa; phylum Chordata; class Amphibia; order Caudata; family Salamandridae; genus Lissotriton; species Lissotriton helveticus. The sequence goes on from NC_136061.1 coordinate 390,809,819, forward strand.
TTGCGGGCTACATGGGAGGAGGATATAGGTCGCGCACTGCATGACTCGGAGTGGACTAGAGCGCTCGAGGCCCCTAAACGCGTATCTAGGAACGCCCGCTTCAAGAACATCCAATACTATATCCTACACAGGGCGTACCTCACCCCAGCGCGATTACAGAAGTTCTATCCCTCCACACCATTCTTATGCCCCAGATGCTGCTCCCCTGCTGCAGACTTTCGCCACATGTTCTGGAGCTGTCCAGACCTTCACCCCTTTTGGCAAGCGGTACACAACACACTGTCTGACCTGACAGGTCTCACTACACTATCCACCTGGGAATCTAGCGCATTAGGCATCTTCCATGTCCCTAAGCAAGCCCCAGTGCATAGGCGCTTCGTGTCCTTAGCGCTCCTGCTGGCGAACAGATGCATAGCCATGCGCTGGCGATCCCCGGAGGGCCCCCCTATAGCAGCATGGACGGGGGCAGACGGTAAATGGGCGGCGGCGGAGGAGGATGCTCTTAGAGAGGAAGAAGCCAGGGGTGCGCGTAAATTTCCAATATCCATGGAATGGGCCATGCTCCTCTACAGTTTTCGACAGTCCACGCAAGTGGGTGACCCACCTACCCCTTCCCCTCCCTCGACCCGGGGAGACCGTTTACGTCTGTCTGTTGTCCCCCTCCCTGAGGTAGGGTCCGGACACCCCCTGCATCCTGATTGACTTCCCGCCCTTCTGGAGTGCAGGCTGAACAGTTCCTTGGGCCCGTTTATTCCCCTCCCCCCCCCCCCGGCGCCCATCGCCGATACTTCCATCGCGCTAGCGCCCACATGCTTCCCCCCCACGGTTTTGTCCCCCCCGTTTTCTGGTAACACCATTACACGGACTGAACAGGCCCCGATCCCCCGCCCTTTGAGACGCGACTTTATATTCCTGTTCTCATGCACTGTCCTCCTAGCTATACAGGTTCATTGTCTTCTGACCTGCACACATGGCTGCATGATATGTATTGTTTCTGGAGGAAATGGATATTTGTACCAGTTGGTTAAATAAAAAACACGTTGCACGCATGGCTGAATGTTGAGGCCACGTCAGCGGCTTATTCACACTGTACCGTATACTTTGATGCAACAATAAAACAAATTTCAAAAAAAAAAAAAAAGGATCAAAGTGTATGATTATGTATAATTAATGTGAGCAAGAAAAATGTGCACTGGTATGCTCTGTACATGAAATAAGAGACATCGAATAGGCTCAAGTGTGTGAATCATGTAAGCACACCCAATCACAGTCAGTGCATCATGATTACCGCTCAATGGTGCTAACCTCTAATAAACGCAAGGGCAGATCGCTACAATAAGGTCCAAGGAATATCATCATTTAATCCTCCTTTGTCCGACTGAAGCTTATGAATCCATTTTTGTTCCTTTCTAAAAAGGTACCCCGACACATCACTAATGTGACTAGGTATGGATGGCTTCTCCAGGACAGTCCATTGGACGTCCGTTTCAAGAGGTGCCTGATCCTGGAAATGTCTCGTAAGTTTAGTGTGGCTTTTCTTACACCGGAAAGGGCTCTTGTGTTCCAGCATCCTGGTACGGACTTTCCGGGTCGTCATACCTACATATCGTGTGGAACACGGGCATGTCAGCATATAAATTAAATACTTTCTGCGGCCCATTGTACAACAAATGCCTACATACTTGCAGGACACTAAAGATGTGCTGCGTGTCTTACCAGAAATAGATTTTGACATTGAAAGAGACCTGTTGGTCTCTTTCGATGTGGAATCTTTGTACACCTCTATCCCTCAGGATGAGACTTTGGAAGTTGTAACATCCATCCTGAGGGACAGTATAGGTGAGACCATTCATTAGAGGTTAGCACCATTGAGCGGTAATCATGATGCACTGACTGTGACTGGGTGTGCTTACATGATTCACACACTTGAGCCTATTCGATGTCTCTTATTTCATGTACAGAGCATACCAGTACACATTTGTCTTGCTCACATTAATTATACATAATCATACACTTTGATCCTTATTACTTGTCTCTTTATTACAAATGGAGCATGCCACACAGCTATCAATTAATATTATGATGGTTTTCCAATATGTAGGAATTTGGAATACATTTCCAGTCATGTTCTTTGAACAATCCGACATTATTGCCATATTAGACTACTGGTATGGAAGAGTAAATAAACTACAAGCATGGCCGCTATGACCTAAAAGAGTAGTCCTGAGTGTGTGATCTCGCGCTATTTCGAACCAGAATTCATGTGCCTTATCTATACGAATTTCGCGCTAGACTAACCGAGCATACCCACAGGCATTTGTTCCCAGGACCTCTGGGTTTTTCTGAAAAATATAGAATCATAAGAACACTCGGGGACACATTACAATCAGGTCCGAGTCATTGAACTACAATGATGGCCGAGATGACGTCATTTAGTAGTTCTGCGCGCGTCTTCTCGCGCTTTTTCGAGCGCAAAGTAGTGCGCTTGGTTTTCTAAGCAAAATAGATTAACTAAGCCTATTTTACAGTTATTTCTGATAAATTTTCCTGCTGTCCTCCTTCCTTTGTATACAATATAAGTTGAGGGATATGCAGGGATACATGACAATAGTGCTGTAAGGAGCTAGTATACACCATCTAGGCGGAGGGTTACTACATCAACAAACCCTCGTTAGACTACTAATACTAAGATCACCCACATGTCGGTGCCTCCCCCAAATCTCAGATGGGAGCTTGAGGTACCGACGGAAAGGTGAGCAGACTCAAGCATTACATAGCGCTTTAGCTATATTATGGTGATAGCTTTGGCAATTATTTTATCTTGTCTAAGAACTTCCTGAAATAGTACATTTGGTACTTTTAAGAGCCTGGTGTCAGAGTTAATTTTCTGGGTTATCTTGAGGCTCAGTACGCTGAGTCTGTAGATTGACCTACCTCACATGTTTTGCCTCTAGATATAGGGCAAAAGTTTTTTCATAGGAATGATTTCAGGCATGGTGTTAAGCTTATAATTTTTCTGCTTTATTATGCCACATTCCTTTTTCTTCCCTATGTCTTTGCAGTGCCGGGTCTCTTATAACCTGAGCAGAGTCCAGGTGAGGTGAGGTCTATTCCCCTACCATTAAGGGTGAGCATATAAATGTTAATTTTCTTGTACACACAATTGGTTTGTTGGTGATACACTATGCACCTGAGACTGACACATCTAATACAGTATTAATGATGTAACGTTTTCCTTTACAGAATTCACAGTAGCCATAGTGAATCGGAGGGTTAATGTCCATGGTTGTTACAGGTTGTACCGTTTCCAACCAGTTTTATTATAATTTGTTCTGGTGATGGTGGTGATTTCTCTATTCCACTATTAGGAGTGCAACTATTATAAGAGCAGAGGCCCTGATGAATGCCAAGGGATTAAATACCCGTTAGGCAGAAACATGTTGGCCCATTGGTAGACAGATATTTGTTACTGTCTTTTCCTTTTGCACTGTTATGGTTTTTTAATTAGGAGGCGTGTCTGGTCCGCAGAATAAAGTTGTTAGAAGGAGGACATTCCATCCTATTTTAAGTCACTCATTTTCTGTTGCACTTGTTTATTGTATTTTACCATCAAAAGATCAGTCATCATGGACGGTTTGTTTATCTTGGTGGACCAAATCCTAAAACAGCAATAAGGTGCGGAGCTGATTGTCCCACTGATCAGGGGACCAGCCTAATATGCACCAGGGTTTGGCCAAATAATAGGACTGATCATTGAGTCTATTTTGATGCAAACCCTATATTATCTGTTTTGGATTAATCAGCCATATACGAATAATCGATGATGTACCGGTCTCCTCTATGCATGTAGTGTTCACCTCTTTCCCCCTTTTTTCTTAATAATACGCTGTTTTTATGTGATACATACACTCTGAGATCCTGTGGACTCGGTAGCGACAGTACAGACATGTTCTGCCATTACTGATTGACCTATAGGTGCTGTAGTTTATTGACTTATGGGTTGGGCAGAAACACACTTAAGGGGGACGTTCTGGTTACATAATGCCTTGTTCTGAATGTTTTCCTATTGGCTAATATTTTGCAGATCTTGTATGTCCATATTAGGTATTTTGCATGCTTGCAAAAGCTAGGACTGCCCCTTACTTTTGTGCTGAGTTTGTAACCCTAAGCATATAAAAGGCCTCTGTGATTTGTACTATTTAGACTGTCTCATACAGTTGTTACGGCTCCTGTGTGACGTAGTCTCACCTAATTAAGTTTAATAAAGATGTCTTTTCATATTTCAGCTTCTGTGCCAAGTTCTTTCTATTAGTGAGACCCCTGAGAATGAAGATTACAGTTCTTCACCTTCATCAGCTTTATCCAAATTATTTTCAGGGAGAAAAATGCAAGTATTCCAGAAGCCGGGCTTACATTCACCCATCCAAAAAAGTAACAGTGGGGAGCCACGGGCAATGGCAAATGGGTCAAGGGAGCCGGAGGTCGAAAAAGTATGGGAACCACTGGTTTATGTGCAGGTAGGGACAACTTCCGTGCACATAACAATATTTAAAGGAGATTTATAGAAAGAACAAAAACAAGGAGAAATAAAAATATTTCTCCTCGTTGCACTAATCTATCCCCTGTGTTTTCGTGGCGCTAGTTTTTGGTGCTGCCTCAGATTTACCTAGCTTTGTAAATCTGTGGCAGCGTCAAAAAGCAATGAGAGTTGTGGGTGAACGCCTACAGCAGCACCCATTGCACGCCCCTTTCATGCAGGTAACTGCATGAAAGGATACCATATTTACTAAGCTGAGTTAAGCCACCCAAATTGGCTTAACACCACTTTGTAAATATGGAGCAGGGCATTGAGCCACCAGAACCATTCGAGGGACTACTGAGAAATTCAGCCAGGCAATAGATGGACTACTGAGAGATACAGCTAGGCACTAAATGGCCTACTGAGAGACACTGGTAGAGTAATACAGGGCCTGCTGGGAGACACTGGTACAGTGGTGCATGGTCTGTCAAAAAACACAGCTAGGCAATATAGGGACTACTGGGAGATATAGGTAGGGGAATGTATGGTCTGTTGAGAAACACAACCAAGGAATAAAGGGGCTATTGGGAAATATAACTAGGCAATACAGGGCCTACTGGGAGACACCAAGATGGTAATGCATGGTCTATTGAGAAACACAACTAGGCAATAGAGGGGTTAGTGGGTGATGCAGCATGGGCACTACAGGGCCTACTGGCAAACACGAGTAGGGCAATGCATGGTGTACCGAGAAACACGACTGGGCAATAGAGATACTACTCAGAAATGCAGCTACGCAAAACAGGGCAGAGTGATACGGGGCCTACTGGGAGACACCGGTAGATTAATACAGGGCCTACTTGGAATAAAATGGTACAGTAGTGCATGGTCTGTCAAAAAACACAGCTAGGTAATAGAGGGACTACTGGGAGATACAGATAGAGGAATTTATGTTCTGTTGAGAAACACAACTAGGCAATAAGGAACTGCTGGGTGATAAAGCTAGGACAATACAGGGCCGACAGGGAGACACCGGTAGGGTAATGCATGCTCTAGTGAGAAACACAACTAGGAAATAGAGGGGCAAGTGAGTGATGCAGCTAGGGCAATACAGATCCTAATGGGAGACACTGGTTGAGTACTTCATGGTTTGTTCAGAAACACAACTAGGTAATAGAGGGACTGCAGAGAGATAGCACTAGGCACTACATTGCCTACTGGGAGACACTGGTAGAGTAATGCATGGTCTGTTGAGAAACATAACTAGGCAATAGAGAGACCACTGGGAAATGCAGGTAGAGTAAAGTATGGTCTATTGAGAAACACAACTAGGCAATAAAAGGACCAGCTGCGCCCGTGCAGGTAAGAGCGGTGGCAGTGGGGCCGGGTGGGGACAGATTTCGACAGACGACGACGAGGAAAATGTAATTACCTATTTAATTTTCCCTTGTGGTCGTCTGTCAAATCTCCCCCAAACCCGGCTCACCGCTCTTACCAGCACGAGCCGCGGCTGAAAAGGATTAATGGGTGACCCAGCTTGGACATGACAGTGCCTACTGGGAGACAGAGCTAGGGTAAATGGCCTATTGATAAACACAGCTAGGCAATAGAAGGACTATCAGTAGACACAGCTAGATACATCGGGGTCTACAAGGAGAAACAGCTAGGCACTACAGTGTGTGCCGAGACCTACAGCTAGCCTACGACAGAGCCCACTCGAAGACACAGCTACGGTAATTAAGTGAGCCCTCTGGAGAGACAGCCAGGCGCACTTGAAGATGCCTCTGGGGTGACAGCTAGGTTCTGGTGCTCGCCACTTCCCAGGGTGTAACAGTGGTGTCCAGCACTGGAGCCTGGACAGCTGCCCTCCCCCTGACTGTAGTGCGACTGTCGGGAGCTGTCCAGTGCTGAACGCAAGAGTGCGCGGAATGTTGTACATCACTCGCTTCCTCCTCAGACTGCCCCATTCCCCAAATTCCTCACTTCCGGCCCCCTCTCATTTTCTTTTCCATTGCTTTCTTTTCCGTTCTCTTTCGTCTCTCTCTCTATCCCTCTAGTTTCAGTTTTCTCTCTCATAATTTCACAAACCCTCATCCCATCCTTCCGTATTCTGTCACCAACATGTCGGCGCCCTTCCTGTCTCTCTCGTCTAGGCGTCTCCCTGGCACTTCCTCGTGCACTCCCTTTCTCTATTTTAATTCCTCGAAATCTCATCCTGTCCCTTTTTTCTTTCCCTTTCTACCCCCTCCCCGTCCATATCCCCCTCTCTCAGTGCTCGCCCTTTCCCTCTGCTCGACCGTCTAACCACCACTCTCTCCACTCAGCATTTCCTCAGTCCTCTCTTCCCCTGTGCCCAAGCTAAACGTATCCAGTCCCTCTTCTATCTGTCATTTGTCTCTTCTCCTCTCTCGAGCGCTGTCCTTCACACTCCCTCCTTTTCTTCGCCTCCTTTTTTGTTTTTTCACCCCCTTCAGATCAACTCTTGCTGTTTTAGTTCTCGGTTCTTTCCCTTCCTGCCCCCCTCCACACCCAGTCCCCCCCCCCTCTCTCTCTCTCTCATTCCATTCATGATATTTCCCCACATCTCTCTCCATAACCTCCTCTTTCCCTCCCCTCTTCCGCTCCCTCCCTCTCCTCCCACTCGTGCTACCCCCACCCCCGTCGACCCCCCCTTGTTCCTCTACCTCTCTCCCCATCCCTCCCACTGTTCCCCTCGTGTCCCTCCCCCGCTCCCTCCGGGCCCCCCTCTCCACCTCCCCCCGTCTTCCACCCCCACCCTATCCGTGCTTCGCCGCTTGGCTCCCTGCTGATATAAATAGCTTCATCTACCCATTTCCTAAATTTCCCGGTGACGTCGGTGCACGTCAGTGTGTAGGTGAAACTGTTCATGAATGAGAAGCCCCGATCCAGCCCCGCGGCTCCGTATAAAGGCGGCGGGGCTGGAGCAGAGGCAGTGCGGGAGCGCGCGCTCCACGAGGACAGCAGGCAGCGCGGACAGCGCGCGGGCTCACACATCTCCGGGATAGAGGCAGCACACAGGAAGCGCCGCACCGGGACGGGAGGCAGCACAGCACTGGGCAGCACATGGGGCAGTCCACCTTCTGGACTGGAGGCAGCACATCACTCCACAGCACACGGGCAGTCCACCTTCTGGACTGGAGGCAGCACACACGGGCAGTCCATCTAATTCTGGACTGGCGGCAGCACACGGGGCAGTCCATCTCCAGGACAGGACGCAGCACATCGTCGGAGGACAAGATTCAGCACATGGGAAGCACTTCAGCGGGGCAGGACAGGAGGGAAGACAGGGGACAGCGCTGCACTGAGAGAGGAGGCAGCGAACAGGAAACACATCACGGGGACCCGGGCAGCGCAGCGATGGAATAAGAAACAGCGCAGTAGTGGGACAGTAGGCAGCGCGTGGGGGGGGGGGGGGGGGGCACAGTACCGGGACAGGAGGCAGTGCATGTGGAAACGCAGTGTTGGGGTAAAAGGAGGAGCAGCTTTGGGTCAGTGGGACGGGAGGTGGCACACAGGGCAGTTCTTCACTTGGTGTGGAGGCAGCACATGAAAAGCGCATCTACCGGCACACAGAGGCAGAGAAGCGGGACAAGAAGCAGCGCATGGGAAACGCATCACCGGGACAAGGGGGCCACCCGGGGCAGCGCAGCGTTGGGACGGGAGGCACACCGCACACCCACGGGACATGCAGCAGAACAGCGCGGGACAGAAGGCAGCGCGTCACTGAGACAGAGCAGTGCGTCACTGGGCAGCACGGGGGGCGATACATCACAGGTGGAGGAGACAGCACGTAAATGGGCAGAGCCTCGCAGGAACGAGTAACAGCACATCGCGGGGCAGTACATCCTAGCTGCAGGAGGCAGTACATCACGGGGCAGCACGTGGGGTAGAGCAGCACATAACTGGGCAGAATACCACAGAGACGTGGCAGCACATCAGAAGAGCACGTGCTGGCACATCACTGGGCAGAACATGGGCAGTACATCACAGGAACTGGAGACAGAACATCACTGGGCAGCAAATGGGCAGTACATTCCAGGAACTGGAAACAGAACATCATTGGGCAGCACATGGACCGTACATTACAGGAACAAGAGGCATCACATCGTTGGGCAGTACGTAGGGCAGGAGAGCACATCACATCACTGGGCATTACATCACGGAGATGTTAACAGCATATCGCTGGGCAGCACATGGGCAGTGCATCACAGGAGGCAGCTCATCACTGGGCAGCACATGGGCAGTAAGTAACAGAGACACGTGACAGGACATCACTGGGCAGCACGTGGGGTAGGACAGCACATAACTGGGCAGTACATTACAAAGACGTGACGGCACATCGCTGGGCAGCACCTTGGCAGTACATCACAGGAGGCAGCACATCACCGGGCAGTACATAACCGAGGCATGTGACAGCACATCGCTGGGCAGCACATGGGCAGTACATCACAGGAGGCAGCACATCACCGGGCAGTACATAACAGAGGCACGTGACAGGACATCAATGGGCAGCACGTGTGGTAGGGCAGCACATTACTGGACAGTGCATCACAGAGCCGTGACAGCACATCGATGGGCAGAAGCATGGGCAGTAGTTCACAGAAACAGGAGGCAGGATATCACTGGGCAGCACGTGAATCAGGACAGCACAGGCACATCAGTGACAAAGACCACAGCACATTGGGCAGAGCATCGCTGGGCAGCCCCCGGGACAAGAACAAGCAAATGAGGCAGCACGGAAGGCAGCTCTGGAGAGAACCCAGCACTGGGACAGGAGGCAGCACTGGGGGTAGCACTGAGCCAGGAGGAAGCAGTGGGGGTAACACCGGGAGTGGGACAGGAGGAAGCACTGGGGGTAACGCTGGGACAGGAGGCAGCACTGGGGGTAACGCTGGGACAGGAGGCAGCACTGGGGGTAACGCTGGGACAGGAGGAAGCAAGAAGGTACCACTTGGGCACAAAGCAGCAGTGAGACAAGGCAGCACTGGTGCACGGCACACCACAAGAGGTATGCACTGAGAGGCAGCACTGGGACAGGAGTTAACACAGGAAGCAGCAGGACGGTCTGGGACAGGAGGCGGCACTGGGAGAGGAGGCAGCACTGGCAGGGGAAGCAGCACTGGCATATGAGGCAGCACTGAGAGAGGAGACAGCAGCAGCACTGGGAGAGGAGGAGCACTGAGAGAGGAGGCAGCACTGGCAGGGGAAGCAGCACTGGGAGAGGAGGCGGCACTGGGACAGAAGGTAACACAGGACGCAACACAGGACGGTCTGGGACAGGAGGCGGCACTGGGAGAGAAGGAGCATTGAGAGAGGAGGCAGCACTGAGAGTGGGGGCAGCACTGGGAGTGGGGGCAGCACTGGGAGAGGAGGCAGCACTGGGAGAGGAGGCAGCACTGGGAGTGGAGGCAGCACTGGGAGAGAAGGCAGCACTGGGAGAGGAGGCAGCACTGGCTGTGGAGGCAGCACTGGGAGTGGAGGCAGCACTGGGAGAGAAGGCAGCACTGGGAGAGAAGGCAGCACTGGGAGAGCAGGCAGCACTGGCTGTGGAGGCATCATACGAGGCAGAACAAGGACCGCACTGGAGGCAGCACGAGGAGGAAGTATGAGAGGACGAGGTGGCAGCAGAGACGGTGCAGGCAACAGGAGGAGCACTGAAGCAGGAAGGAGCACACGAGGCAGCACTGGAAGAAGAGGTAAGGATGTAGCAATGGGATGGGAAGCAGCAGAAAAAGTTGCATAGAGGGGTAGCAGGGGCCAGGAAGCGGCGCTGGATGCAGTAAGGAAGCCACGTATAAGGCCCTCCTTGAACCTTCATCCGCCAGTCCCAGCTTCCTGTTCTCCACATCATGTGCGCCTCCTTACCAGGTACCAGCCGGCCTGAGCACTGCCTCACTGCTCCATCGTACCTCCGCTCCAGCCCTCTCCAAAGCCGCCTCCACTGCCTCACTGCTCCATCATACCTCCACTCCAGCCCTCTCCATAGGCGCCTCCACTGCCTCACTGCTCCATCATACCTCCACTCCAGCCCTCTCCAAAGGCGCCTCCACTGCCTCACTGCTCCATCATACCTCCGCTCCAGCCCTCTCCAAAGGCGCCTCCACTGCCTCACTGCTCCATCGTACCTCCGCTCCAGCCCCCTCCAGAGCCGCCTCCACTGCCTCACTGCTCCATCATACCTCCACTCCAGCCCTCTCCAAAGGCGCCTCCACTGCCTCACTGCTCCATCATACCTCTGCTCCAGCCACCTCCAAAGCTGCCTCCACTGCTCACTGCCTCACTGCTCCATCATACCTCCACTCCAGCCACCTCCAAAGGCGCCTCCACTGCCTCACTGCTCCATCATACCTCCGCTCCAGCCACCTCCAAAGACGCCTCCACTGCCTCACTGCTCCATCATACCTCCACTCCAGCCACCTCCAAAGCTGCCTCCACTGCCTCACTGCTCCATCATACCTCCACTCCAGCCCCTCCAAAGGTGCCTCCACTGCCTCACTGCACCATCATACCTCCACTCCAGCCACCTCCAAAGCTGCCTCCACTGCCTCACTGCTCCATCGTACCTCCACTCCAGCACCCTCCAAAGGTGCCTCCACTGCCTCACTGCTCCCATCATAGCTCCACTCCATCCCCCTCCAAAGCCACCTCCACTGCCTTACTGCTCCATTGTACCTCCACTCCAGCCACCTCCAAAGGCGCCTCCACTGCCTCACTGCTCCATCGTACCTCAACTCCAGCCCTCTCCAAAGGCGCCTCCACTGCCTCACTGCTCATCATACCTCCACTACAGCCCCCTCGAAATGCGCCTCCACTGCCTCACTGCTCCTTCATACCTCCGCTCCAGCCACCTCCAAAGACGCCTCCACTGCCTCACTGCTCCATCATAACTCCACTCCAGCCCCATGCAAAGGCGCCTCCACTGCCTCAATGCTCCACCATATCTCCACTCCAGCCCCCTCCAAAGGTGCCTCCACTGCCTCACTGCTCCATTGTACCTCTACTCCAGCCCCCTCCAAAGGTGCCTCCACTGCCTCACTGCTCCCATCATAGCTCCACTCCAGCTCCCTCCAAAGCCACCTCCACTTCCTCACTGCTCCATTGTACCTCTACTCCAGCCACCTCCAAAGGCGCCTCCACTGCCTCACTGCTCCATCATACCTTTGCTCCAGCCACCTCCAAAGACGCCTCCACTGCCTCACTGCTCCATCATACCTCCACTCTAGCCCCCTCCAACGGCACCTCCACTGCCTCACTGCTCCATTGTACCTCCACTCCAGCCACCTCCAAAGGCACCTCCACTGCCTCAATGCCCCACCATATCTCCACTCCAGCCCCCTCCAAAGGCGCCTCCACTGCCTCACTGCTCCATCGTACCTCCACTCCAGCCCCCTCCAAAGGTGCCTCCACTGCCATTACACCTCCCGCAAGAACACCGCAGCTGACTCCAGTTACACCTCTTCTACACCTTCATCTCCCCAAATAACGCCACTCCTCTACTACACCTCTGCTCCAGCAATACCATCAACTAGACTTCTACCCCAATTACACCTCCCAAAATACACCAGTACTCCAGCAATACCATCAACTAGACTTCTACCCCAATTACACCTCCCGGAAATACACCGGTACTCCAGCAATACCATCAACTACACTTCTACCCCAATTACACCTACCGGAAATACACTGGTACTCCAGCAATACCATCAACTACACTTCTACCCCAAATACACCTCCCGGAAATACACCAGTACTCCAGCAATACCATCAATTACACTTCTACCCCAATTACACCTACCGGAAATACACTGGTACTCCAGCAATACCATCAACTACACTTCTACCCCAAATACACCTCCCGGAAATACACCGGTACTCCAGCAATACCATCAAGTACACTTCCACCCCAATTACACCCACCGGAAATACACCGGTACTCCAGCAATACCATCAACTGCACTTCTACCCCAATTACACCTACCGGAAATACACCGGTACTTCAGCAATACCATCAACTACACTTCTACCCAAATACACTTTCTCGTACTACACCTTAACTTCAGCCACACAATCTCCAACTACACATCTGCTCCAATCACACCTTGTCGTAGTATACCTCTTCTCCAGCTATACCATCTCCAACTACACATGTATCCCAACTACACTTTTTGGAACTATACTCTTTCTCCCACTACTCCGTCTCTCATCGCACATCTGCTCCAATTACACCTTCTCGTACAACACGTCCCCTACAGCTACACCATCTCCAACTACACATTAGGTCCAATTACACCTTCTAGAACTATACCTCTTATCCAGCTACTTCATCTCAATTACACTTCTGCCCCAATTACTCCTTTTCTTGCTACACCTCTACTGCAGCTGCTCCAGCTCCACATCTCTCCCAACTGCAGCACTCTTAGTACACCTCCGACCGCACCTTCATTGCTCGCACTACCACCCTTCTTACTGCATCACTATTCTTAGTGCAGCTCGTGTCCAAATGTACCTAACCTACATTGTTGTTGCTTGCATCTACACCTAACTTACAGCCGTACATGTTCTCCAACAGTACATCTCCTTCGACAAAACCTGCACTCCGAGTACACCACCTCTTTATCTCCTCTACCTGTCCCTCCCAACACCACCTCCTTTCCAAATACACGTCTCCTCCACACACCACATTTCTCTAACGACATCTCTTCTCCAGCTATAATCCCCCTTCAGTTATAGCATCCTCCACCCATCCCTTGCCCTATCCACAAGAATCCTCGTCACTATTTCTCCACTCCAACAACTCCACTATTATAAATACATCTTTTCTCGATCAACCAATCTCCTTCACCTCCACGTCTAGTGCAACTACATTTCTAATCAAACTACATCTCTGCACCTCTACATCAGCTGCACCTCTCTTCAATCCCAACATCCAGAAGTGTACCTTTCACACTCACTATCCCTTCAGCTGCACCTCTCCTCTGCACCTCCACATCAGCTGCACCTCTCTTCAATCCCAATATCCAAAAGTGTACCTTTCACACTCACTATCCCTTCTGCTACACCTCTCATCTGCACCTCTACATCAGCTGGACCTCTCTTCAGTCCCAAAATCCAAAAGTGTACCTTTCACACTCACTATCCATTCAGCTGCACCTCTCCTCTGCACCTCTACATCAGCTGCACCTCTCTTCAATCCCAACTTCCACAATTGTACCTTTCACACTCACTATCCCTTCAGCTGCACCTCTCCTCTGCACCTCTACATCAGCTGCACCTCTCTTCAATCCCATCATCCAAAAGTGTACCTTTCACACTCACTATCCCTTCAGCTGCACCTCTCCTCTGCACCCCTACATCAGCTGCACCTCTCTTCAATCCCAACATCCAAAAGTGAATCTTTCACACTCACTATCCCTTCAGCTGCACCTCTCCTCTGCACCTCTACATCAGCTGCACCTCTCCTGAATCCCAACATCCAAAAGTGTACCTGTCACACTCACTATCCCTTCAGCTGCACCTCTCCTCTGCACCCCTACATCAGCTGCACCCCTCTTCAACCCCAACTTCCACAAGTGTACCTTTAATACTCACTATCCCTTCAGCTGCACCTCTCCTCTGCACCTCTATATCAGCTGCACCTCTCTTCAATCCCAACTCCCACAAGTGTACCTTTCATACTCACTATCCCTTCAGCTGCACCTCTCCTCTGCACCTCTACATCAGCTGCACCCCTCTTCAATCCCAACTTCCACAAGTGTACCTTTCACACTCACTATACCTTCAGCTGCACCTCTCCTCTGCACCTCTACATCAGCTGCACCCCTCTTCAACCCCAACTTCCACAAGTGTACCTTTCACACTCACTATACCTTCAGCTGCACCTCTCCTCTGCACCTCTACATCAGCTGCACCTCTCCTGAATCCCAACATCCAAAAGTGTACCTTTCACACTCACTATCCCTTCTGCTACACCTCTCATCTGCATCTCTACATCAGCTGGACCTCTCTTCAGTCCCAAAATCCAAAAGTGTACCTTTCACACTCACTATCCCTTTAGCTGCACCTCTCCTCTGCACCTCTACATCAGCTGCACCTCTCTTCAATCCCATCATCCAAAAGTGTACCTTTCACACTCACTATCCCTTCAGCTGCACCTCTCCTCTGCACCTCTACATCAGCTGCACCTCTCTTCAATCCCAATATCCAAAAGTGTACCTTTCACACTCACTATCCCTTCAGCTGCACCTCTCCTCCACCGACAGAGCTCACCCGGAGAGTCCGCCACTCTAACACCAATTCTACTTTGGATACATCTCTTCTGCGACTACTAATCCCTCCATTCGGACCTATCCGCAAGCACATCTGCGCCTGCTACTCCACCACTGAGAACACAACCCTCCAACCCTCTCTCTTCAACTATGCGTGTTCTTTAACTGCACCTCAGTTCCAAGCACACCTCAATACAACGCTTTCAACTAAACGTCTCCTTTGACCACACTTCTTTTACAACTAATGCCCCCAACTATGCCTCTACTCAAACTGCGCCTCTACACAATCTACACTTCTGAGTCATATCCACCGCTCCTCCAACAGTATCTCTCCGTCAACTACTCCTCATCAGTCACACGCTCCCTCCAGCTACAGTCGTACTCCACCTACATCGTTAAACTTCACCTTCATCTATGCAACCCTCAAACCACAACATGCTCCTTGAGACCCTCCCGGGTGAGTAGTGCGCTATACAAATGGCATGATTGATTGATTAACATGCCCCCATTTATACCGCTTGCAATGTACCCCCCAACTGCACTTGTTGTTCAACCACCCCCAATCTTTAATTACACCTCATCGATCCACACCTCTGCCAACTACACCTGGTGCAACTAGACATTTCATCAGCTACACTAATGCTTCAAATACTTCATCCAACTTCTGTTAATATCACTGACTAAAACTGCACCTCTCATCCATCTACACTTCACTCCAGGTGTACTTTATCCCTCTATTCTTCTCCCACAACTGTGTCCCCAAACCTACTTGACCTTTTCCCCAACCACAACTCTTCAATCGTGTCCCTCCATTTAGGCTTTCCTCAATTCCTCTACACTACACACCCAACAATTCTATCCCTATTTTACCTTGCTCGTCTTTGTAAGTACATATCTCTTACAACTACTCCCACCCCAAATAGAAGTAATTTCAACTACATTTTCCACCCAAATACACTCCTCAATAACGCCGCCCCAATTACTACAACTCTTCCCAAACTATACCTTTCATCCAACTGAAGCACATTCGCTACCACACGTCTCCTCTTCCCACTACACATCTCTTACAACTGCACCCCCTCAAACCCTCTAGATTCGTACCCGAGGTACACTTCCCTTCTTGCCACACCTACTCTCTTGCTGCAGCTCTACTCTGTCTACAGTACACCTCCCGTCCAAGGGCAGCCAGTATCCAGCGATCTCTCCCTGAAGTAGCCACTTACAGACCGCCCTCTCTGCCCGCCCTCCTCACACCCCTCTCGTTCACCAGCATACCCGCTGCTGGACGTACCCACCTGGGAGACGCCCTCCTCAGAATACCTGCTGCCAGACGTGCCCACCTGGGAGACGCCCTCCTCACACGACCTTTATTAACCAGCATACCTGCTGCCGGACGTGCCCAACTGGGAGACGCCATCCTCAGCATACCTGGTGCCAGACACGCCCACCTGGGAGACGCCCTCCTCAGAATACCTGGTGCTGGACGTACCCACCTGGGAGACGCCCTCCTCAGAATACCTGCTGCTGGACGTACCCACCTGGGAGACGCCCTCCTCAGAATACCTGCTGCTGGACGTACCCACCTGGGAGACGCCCTCCTCAGAATACCTGCTGCTGGACGTACCCACCTGGGAGACGCCCTCCTCAGAATACCTGCTGCCAGACACGCCCACCTGGGAGACGCCCTCCTCACACGACCTTTATTCACCAGCATACTTGCTGCCGGACGTGCCCACCTGGGAGACGCCATCCTCAGCATACCTGGTGCCAGACACGCCCACCTGGGAGACGCCCTCCTCAGCATACCTGCTGCCGGGCGTGCCCACCTGGGAGGCGCCCCCCTCACAGCGCCCTCATTCACCAGCCCCCCAGAGGAGCACGGACAGAGCATCCCTCTCCCCAGGTAAGTGCGCATGTGCTGCAGTGGGATTGCTGGTGACCCAGAGCAAACATTACAGACTGTGAGAGTAAATTACGTGTTTAAAACGTGAGTCCTCCAGCACGTGCAAGGTGGGGATGCACGATCTGGGGTTGAGTTTTGTGCAATTGTAATTACTACTGATAATCCTGGTGCTACTAGTCATTGTAGGTTGCCTTTTCAGACCACTTAGTACTCCACTTCCCACTGCACCCAAGGGATGCGGGGATGTGGTAATGAACGAGCATTGGCGGGGAGGGGCGTTTGGGGGCCAGGGCATTAATAAAACAGACACCAGAGGCATTAACAGAAGAGAGTATTACAGTATCAACATGGCAGAGCTGCTCCAGGGGCGTTTGTTGGTCAGAGACATGAGAATTAATGAATCACATAGGGGACATTAATAGAATACTCGGAGGCAGATGGACGTGTGCACTAATACACTGTTAGCCTCTTGTGGGGCGGGCCACAGTCGATGAAGAGCTGTGGGTTTCTTGTGGGTGCACTGGTGGGCTGTTAGCTTCCTATGGCTCGGGCCACAGTCGAAGAAGAGCTGTGGGTTTCTCGTGGGTGCACTGGTAGACTGTGAGATTCTTGTGGTGCGGGCTACAGGTGAAGAAGAGCTGTGGGTCTCTCGGTTTCTCGTGGGTGCACTCATAGACTGTAAGCCTTTGGCGGGGGCAAAGAAGAGCTGTGGGTTTCTCGTGGGTGCACTGGTGGACTGTTAGCCTCTTGTGGGGCGGGAAACAGGTGAAGAAGAGCTGTGGGTTTCTTGTGGGTGCACTGGTGGACTGTTAGCCTCTTGTGGGGCAGAAATCAGGTGAAGAAGAGCTGTGGGTTTCTCGTGGGTGCACTGGTGGACTGTTAGCTCCTTGTGGAGCGGGAAACAGGTGAAGAAGAGCTGTGGGATTCTTGTGGGTGCACTGTTAGGCTGTTTGCCTCCTATGGGTCGGGCCACAGGTGAAGAAAAGCTTGGGGTTTCTTGTGGGTACACTGGTGGGCTGTTAGCCTCTTGCGGGGGGCGGGCCAGAGGGGAAGAACAGCTGTGGGTTTCTTGTGGGTGCACTGGTGGGCTGTTAGCCTCCTATGGGTCGGGCCACAGGTGAAGAAGAGCTGTGGATTTCTTGTGGGTGCACTGGTAGACTGTTAGCCTCTTGTGGGGGCGGGCCACAGGTGAAGAAGAGCTGTGGATTTCTTGTGGGTGCACTGGTAGACTGTTAGCCTCTTGTGGGGGCGGGCCACAGGTGAAGAAGAGCTGTGGGTTTATTGTGGGTGCACTAGTGGGCTGTTAGCCTCTTGCGGGGGCGGGCCACAAGGGAAGAACAGCTGTGGGTTTCTTGTGGGTGCACTGGTGGGCTGATAGCTTCCTATGGGTCGGGCCACAGGTGAAGAAGAGCTGTGGGTTTTTCGTGGGTGCACTGGTGGACTGTGAGATTCTTGTGGTGCGGGCTACAGGTGAAGAAGAGCTGTGGGTCTCTCGGTTTCTCGTGGGTGCACTCATAGACTGTAAGCCTTTGGCGGGGGCAAAGAAGAGCTGTGGGTTTCTCGTGGGTGCACTGGTGGACTGTTAGCCTCTTGTGGGGCGGGAAACAGGTGAAGAAGAGCTGTGGGATTCTTGTGGGTGCACTGTTAGGCTGTTTGCCTCCTATGGGTCGGGCCACAGGTGAAGAAGAGCTGTGGGTTTCTCGTGGGTGCACTGGTGGACTGTTAGCCTCTTGTGGGGCGGGAAACAGGTGAAGAAGAGCTGTGGGATTCTTGTGGGTGCACTGTTAGGCTGTTTGCCTCCTATGGGTCGGGCCACAGGTGAAGAAGAGCTTTGGGTTTCTGGTGGGTACACTGGTGGGCTGTTAGCCTCTTGCGGGGGCGGGCCAGAGGGGAAGAAGAGCTGTGGGTTTCTTGTGGGTGCACTGGTGGGCTGTTAGCCTCTTGCGGGGGCGGGCCACAAGGGAAGAACAGCTGTGGGTTTCTTGTGGGTGCACTGGTGGGCTGTTAGCTTCCTATGGCTCGGGCCACAGGTGAAGAAGAGCTGTGGGTTTTTCGTGGGTGCACTGGTGGACTGTGAGATTCTTGTGGTGCGGGCTACAGGTGAAGAAGAGCTGTGGGTCTCTCGGTTTCTCGTGGGTGCACTCATAGACTGTAAGCCTTTGGCGGGGGCAAAGAAGAGCTGTGGGTTTTGCGTGGGTGCACTGGTGGACTGTTAGCCTCTTGTGGGGCGGGAAACAGGTGAAGAAGAGCTATGGGTTTCTTGTGGGTGCACTGGTGGACTGTTAGCCTCTTGTGGGGCAGGAATCAGGTGAAGAAGAGCTGTGGGTTTCTCGTGGGTGCACTGGTGGACTGTTAGCCTCTTGTGGGGCGGGAATAAGGTGAAGAAGAGCTGTGGGATTCTTGTGGGTGCACTGTTAGGCTGTTTGCCTCCTATGGGTCGGGTCACAGGTGAAGAAGAGCTTTGGGTTTCTTGTGGGTACACTGGTGGGCTGTTAGCCTCTTGCGGGGGCGGGCCAGAGGGGAAGAACAGCTGTGGGTTTCTTGTGGGTGCACTGGTAGGCTGTTAGCCTCCTATGGGTCGGGCCACAGGTGAAGAAGAGCTGTGGATTTCTTGTGGGTGCACTGGTAGACTGTTAGCCTCTTGTGGGGGCGGGCCACAGGTGAAGAAGAGCTGTGGGTTTATTGTGGGTGCACTAGTGGGCTGTTAGCCACTTGTGGGTGGGCAACAGATGAAGAAGAGCTGTGGGTTTCTTGTGGGTGCACTGGTGGGCTGTTAGCCTCTAGCGGGGGCGGGCCACAGGGGAAGAACAGCTGTGGGTTTCTTGTGGGTGCACTGGTAGGCTGTTAGCCTCCTATGGGTCGGGCCACAGGTGAAGAAGAGCTGTGGATTTCTTGTGGGTGCACTGGTAGACTGTTAGCCTCTTGTGGGGGCGGGCCACAGGTGAAGAAGAGCTGTGGGTTTATTGTGGGTGCACTAGTGGGCTGTTAGCCACTTGTGGGTGGGCAACAGATGAAGAAGAGCTGTGGGTTTCTTGTGGGTGCACTGGTGGGCTGTTAGCCTCTAGCGGGGGCGGGCCACAGGGGAAGAACAGCTGTGGGTTTCTTGTGGGTGCACTGGTAGGCTGTTAGCCTCCTATGGGTCGGGCCACAGGTGAAGAAGAGCTGTGGATTTCTTGTGGGTGCACTGGTAGACTGTTAGCCTCTTGTGGGGGCGGGCCACAGGTCAAGAAGAGCTGTGGGTTTATTGTGGGTGCACTAGTGGGCTGTTAGCCACTTGTGGGGTGGGCAACAGATGAAGAAGAGCTGTGGGTTTCTTGTGGGTGCAGTGGTGGGCAGTTAGCTTCCTATGGGTCGGGCCACAGGTGAAGAAGAGCTGTGGATTTCTTGTGGGTGCACTGGTAGACTGTTAGCCTCTTGTGGGGGCGGGCCACAGGTGAAGAAGAGCTGTGGGTTTATTGTGGGTGCACTAGTGGGCTGTTAGCCACTTGTGGGGTGGGCAACAGATGAAGAAGAGCTGTGGGTTTCTTGTGGGTGCAGTGGTGGGCTGTTAGCTTCCTATGGGTCGGGCCACAGGTGAAGAAGAGCTGTGGGTTTCTTGTGGGTGCACTGGCGGACTGTTAGCTTCTTGTAGGGCGGGCCTCAGGTAAAGAGCTGTGGGTTTCTTGTGGGGGATGTTTATTAACAGAGCAGAGCTGTGTGAAAATGCGGGGGCTGGGCAAAGCAGAAGGTAGAACTGCATTGACGCTTGCTGGGCAGTGGGAGGGAAGTGCTGCGGGGACCACGTGTGGGGCAGTGTATTAGTATAGAGCCTCCACAGACTTCAGTGATAAATAGTCGAACCCCTTGGCTTTAATGGAAATGGGTGTACTCGTGTCTCTCTAATTTCCCCTTATACCATTTCTATAGTTTTAGGTGTGAGAGACATTTTTATCATTAAAGCCTGCTGCCCTTATTTCTTTTATTTGATCTTTTAACTTGGCAGAGAGTCTGGTTTTATTCCTTTGTGGTACTCCCAGCAGTGCTGAGACCTTAAAATCAGCTTGAGTTACTATTATTGAGCCAAAGTTACTTCAGGGAGGCCTCTTGATTTAGTAGACCTCAGGGTGGTCTACTGCAGCTCTTTGGTTACAAGGTGAGGGGAGAGGTGTGGCTCCGCGGCCAGGGCGACTGACGTTGGAATCTGGGGATCACGGTTCGATCCCCAGCACCGGCGACAGATTAGCCCAGCACCATGTGACTCTGGGCAATAGCTTGCTTAATCTTCCCGACGACCCCCAGCGCCTAGAGACCCTTAGGGGTGATTGTGCGCTTTACAAATATGGATTATTATTACAAGGGAGCACATAACAATGTCAAGGAAGGTTCTTCATGTTCTCCATCCAGATCCTTGATTCTGGGTACTAGGACTGCAGTGGTCCCACCTCAACCCGAACTGGGCTCCATCGAAGGTACCACCTGAATGCTGTGACTGAGGGTGAGGGTGTGATCCGGCAGAGGTTCATAGCTAGGGTTAGAACCACAAGACTCGCTGCAGAAATGGTCAAATATCTCAGAAACTATTGGATGTAGTTGAGATGTTTAGGTGCTACAAGGAGCATACCGTGACTTTCATCTCTCAGTTAGGGTTGGTCATTCAGAAGAACAAAAAGGGCCCAATTTTAAAATCCAATCAACTTTGTAGCGGTAGTAAGTGCTATGTGAATACAATTACAATATAATACAATATATAACCCATACAAAAATAATACCATAACACCTAGCAGTCAGACAGTCAATTGCGGTTCATAGATGCTGCTTAATAATTCCCATTTGCTGCTTGATACTCTTACACTTACTGCTTGACACTCTTAAACTCACATAAGACAAAACTGATGAGGGTCATATCCATCACCCATTACTTACCAGTCCACAGTAATAAACCACGCATTACCATCTGATCAGAGGTAGAATAAATGAAGAGATCTGCCACGTGCCGCTGACCAACGGAGGACTTTAAATTAGTCCACCACTGCAGGTCCTCATGAGCTACATATTACACCCACTTCTTGACATCTCACAATGACAATCATGTTCGGGATGAAATCAACAAAGGCCATCCCAGGAGATCTCTTCACCGTTTCTCCCTTTAAGGTATGCCTGCTCAGGACACAAATATCTCAGAATTGACAGCCCAGTGCAGTAACCAGCTAAGTGGATGATGGACATAAGAAATACTAGAAAGGGACCTGCAGACCGTCTGTGGGGTGCTAGCTTACTGAAAACCATCAACTGTGTGCCTGTCTCTCACACCCCCCCATCAATCACACTGATAAGTGCTGCATCTCACAACACGATAGACGCACCTCAGTGGTCACCGCAAAGCCATGAAAACACTTCCTCCACAGGATCAACACAAAGACATCATACTTCCAACTAGACACCCTCCACAGTGTAACGTGCTACCCATGTAGGTCAATGCTTCAGCATTCCACATAGGAGTAGCAAGCACTATGTAAATGTTGCAATACAATACTACACAATCAAGGATTACTCTTAGGAGGTGGCTAGGAATTTGGTTTCAAAGAGTGAATCAATCAGTGACAGACCATACATGCCAATATCCAGTCAGCTGTTTTCATTTTAAATGTGAGTACAGCTTCGGTAGAACATCAAAGACAAATGCACCAAAGTAAACTAGTAAAGTCGAACACTTAGGGACCTATTCTCAAACTTCATTTTGTAGAACATTTAATAGTACTACAATGGTACTACTCACATACTACAAAATGCTATTCACTAACCTATGTACAGGGGCCTACGCCTCAGCCTCTCCTATCTTTTATGATTGGAGATCTCGCCCCTGCTGCGGGGATCACTACCTATGCTGCATGTGTTTTTGTGGTAAATGTGGAAGAGAGAAAGGGGAGTGGTTGTAAACTGGGAAACACAACAAAATGGGAAGCATTTAAGGAGGAGCAAAGGGAAGTTGAGGTCGGGTTGGGGAGAGTTTTAGGAAGGAACATGCAGCCACAAAAGAGTAAGCCTATTCCTATTTACAAACTGCACTTCAGTCTAAAAGGACTTAATACAGTTGAAAATGTATTTCACACAAACAGAATCGGAGTAAGTCCATTATCACACAATGCTAACTGCGGGTACGTCAACACGCTCTAATAGAAAATAATAAAGGCAGGGACTTTATCGAGTTACGATAAATTAATGTATTTCTACTTTTTTTAAAATACATATTTAGTTTAATGTTAAAAAATATTTAAATAAAACAATTTTGTCAGAAGATATTTAATAACCTTATTCTTTTAAAAAGAAATGTAGCTTTTTAAAAGATGTACAATAATTTAAATTAATTCTTAACATAACTTGCAACAATTTTAGTATAAACAAAATAAATATAAACATTTTATTTTAGGTGGAGATCTTTCAAATAAATCTTTTTTAAAAATTGAATTTATTTTTAATGCATTTGAATCAATTAAATATTTAATTCAGAATTAAGTTAATAGTGCTTTAGCATTTATTTATTTTTCTCTGTATTTCAAATAAATATCTAAACTTAATTTCAATTAATATGTAATATAAAAATATTTGCACTGTTTTTTTTTTTAAGTTTAATAGCCTTTTGAAAACACCCCTATATATTACCATAGGGAGATAGGTTCCATCCCTAAATTTAGTGAATGGAGACATGTACGTCTACACTTTGTAGTATGTTTAAACTTGGAAAACGATGAAAGTAGCAAAGTTACTTCAAAGTGTAAGTGTACATTTACATATATAGGTATACTCACATGTAAAGGTACCTTTGTGAATAGGCCCCTTAGAGAGCCGAGAAATTAAGTATCCCAAAAAGAATAATGCTGCCGAGAAAATGTAAGTGGATGTATAAGCTATAAATTGCTAGGCCAGCCTCTTCTGTAGAAAGACAATCATTAAAAAGTCTCCGAAGTCATCCAGTCAGTGAATGGTTACACTGTATCAAAAGGAGTCAGCCCATTCTGGCACCATCGCTTCAGTATTTCTTTGGCAAGGTAACTCAGTGGGCTCAGGTACTTTCTACTGAGCGCCAGTAAAAAGTTCAGGTTCATTGACAGTAGTGGAAACACCTCACAAGGCTGTTGAGAGAATATTCTTGCAACTGGATTCTCAGTGACTTGATCGAACCAGGGCCTCTTAATATTCGGGGTTATCAGGAAATGCTCAGGGGCAGTAATCCTGGACGGGTCTGATACCATTTTCCGGTGCCCCCAGTGTACTGGATTTTTAAGGGCCTGTGTCGTCTTGTGGGCCGGTCCTAGTCAAAACTTTGAAGGCTTATCAGTGAAATGTCTAAGATGTCTCACAGTTGAAAATGTATTTTGAAAGTGGGTTCCTGTAGGGTTGGAGTCGCAGCTGGGATGGTGGACAGGGCTGCAGGAGCTAAAGAAGTGTGGGCCTCTGAGAAGAAACGCACATCTCTCAGTTTTTGAAATCCAGAGAGCACGTGTTTGGTTCCAGACACATTTTGGAGCGCACCTGTGAAGGGACAGGGCCCAGGCCTCCTCCATGCAGGCAGGTGAAGCGCCAGATATAAGGGATGTGAACGGTATTGGGATTCACCTGCGCAAAGACAAGGATAATGCTCTCCTTCGTAAGTCCAGTGGTGAAGGCAGGTCACCGGAAGGGTCCAAGTTCAGCATCTCGTATCCGCCCAACCGTGCAAAGCCCGCAGGCTCCCAGCTACAGAGGCTCGGCGCGATCCGGGGCTCTCGGAACCATAGCGGCTGGATCCTGTACGTCGGGACTCTCCCAAGATGAGTCCGCCCTGGTGCTCCCCCACACCTCTGCGCCAGAGCCTCATTTAAGGAAACCCCACACTGCCCGTCGATGTCACGTGCGATGCTGCGGAAGGTCAGCTATCAGTAAAACACAAGCAGAGAGGTACAGTTTCAGTGCCCACACGTCCTGGTCTGCCGGCCCCGCACAGGTGCGTTCCGTGACCCGCGCTCCTGGATGCCAGTAGTTTTCGTCAACACGGCAGTCGATATGAAGGCAGAAATACGCACATCACGCCGGAGTTTTCCGTGGAATTTGCAGTTAAAAATCCGTGAATGAATGGGCTTGTGTCTTCACTCCATGAAGTTTGTAATCTCCCGAACGCGTTTACCTGAAAATGCTTTTATGGGAGAATCTTCCCATGAAAGAAACATTCTCCGAAAACGTTTTTCTGCTACTTTTCTCGTCTGTATTTTTTTGTTTTTAAAGTCTCCAACTTCCTCAGTGCTGCTGAGCTGCTTTTAAATAGCTGCAGTGAGATACGCCTAGGAACATTCATTTGGTCAAACAATTAATTGGCTTCCGTCTGTTCACAAGGAGCCTCCTAGCCTTGCACAGGTGTAGAATGAACACTGAACCAGTGCATTATGGTAGATGCAGTTCAATCAATTTATTTACTCTTTTCGAGCAGTGGCCCCACTGAAACTCCCTTTTTAAGGCTTCACTGAGCCCCTTACCAGACGTGTATTAATTTCGGTCTCTTCTGTAACCTATGCCCTGATACCCTCACTACTTTCTGCAGTCCTGTTGCTATGGACATAGAAATAAATAAAGGGCAGCTTAGTACAGCAACCAAAATTAGGGGAATATTATCAAGAAAC